>NC_133509.1:2762500-4140000 GCF_049354715.1 Callithrix jacchus | reverse complement strand
TCGGACCTCACACGATGCAAGGCACTTAGTAGGTGTTCAATATGAAAGGTGGAGAAGTAACCAGAGGTCTTGTTTAGATCGCTCAGGCTACAGGGATCTCCAGGGAAAGTTGTTTGGGGCTCAGAGAATGTGTCTTGGAGGGTGCGTTGCAAAGAAGTGGGTAAAAGGGCTCAGGAGGAGGCAGAAAGGTTCAGAAGGAGAGGGGGACAACTGGCATCCTGATGCCGCTGGTTAAAGGCCAAGTGGCTACTAGAAATTTCTCCCTGCAGGGATGAGTGGTGACCCCGGCTTATCACAAGAACAAGGCAGAGCAGTGTATCGGAAAGAACATGAGTACTAGAGTCAGAGAGTCCTGCACTCAACTCTTGGCTCTGCCAAGGTTCTGGGACAATCAGATTATTCACATAAAGAGCCCGTGGCACAAGATGAAAGTCTTAGGTGAGCGGAGGGAGCTCCTTCAATGTTCTGTTCTGTGCAGATCCTCTCCTCCTCACTGCCCACACATAATCCCGTGATAAAGGTAACCCTATATTTCATTTGTCGTGAAAGCAAGGCTCTTTGCTTTTTCAATAAGTCTATTTTAGCCATAAAATGCCACGTCAAAAGCAATTATCGTTAGACAGCCTAAATGCTTTGCGCAGGATTTGACATAGTTAGGGTATTGTGACCTCTGACTGACTGGATCCGACTGGCACATTCCCAAGTGAATAGGACGCCGTAACTTCTTTACAATGAGGTGATGTTTTATATTTAGAAGACAGATACCCACTGACCTCACTAGTCTGTGACCACAAAATGGGATAACGTTCATATTCACGGCCAGTATACGTTGGTTATTTTTGGAATCTTCAAGAGGACCTCACAAAGCGGCATGTTAGCTGTAGCCACGGTGAGAACATCACCTCCCACAGTCTTCTCCTATCCCTGCACCTGCTGAAGCTGATTCTGATGGTGTTGTCCACATAGATGTCATGATGGGCCAGTGTGTCATCTCTGCCTGTTCCCAAAGCCACCAGTCCTCTGGGAGCCTGAACTGTGCTAGATTTTAAATAGGGATAGAATGGTAAGGGCTGCCTTTCCAAGCCAAAGCCACCGTTTTCCAGCCAGTCTCAGACACCACTCGATTTGTATTGTAGGGTCTCACGGTCGCTTCTAAACATTTTGGTCAGGCCCTGACTCTCACCCAGAAACACAGCTTCCACTGAAAACAGCCCCATCCGTTTTGGCCCTTATTCTTCTAACTACGGGGACTCGACCCCGGTGTGGGGGCCGCAGAAGGCTTCACGCCATTGCTTCATTCCTTCCTCTTCCTGCTGGTTCTTTCCCTTTTTCCTCCCACGGTGACTGCTGAAATCTCCAGGTATATCAACGGACGCCAACAGGTACGGACTGTGGTGGTGACGGGTGTTGACGACAGTCTTGGGGTCCGGGGCCAGTGAATTCTGAGTAACTACTTGATGCTGTTCACTTCAGAGGTTTATGCGGGCAAAATGCTTCAAAAGCACGTCCCCACCTACAAAGAGGCGGGAGACATGGCTACATCCATTGCCTGGTGAACGCAGTGGGAAATTCTAGGGGAGCAGGTAAGCCTTGGCATATTTAGGGCAGTCCCCTGGTTCTCCTTGTGCCCTTCTTGGAGTTTGGCTTGAGGTCAGCAGTACAGTGCTGGGATCACAGCAAAAGGTGGACACGAGTTTGAATGAGGCACTGTGCATGCTAACAAATCACATGGATCAGTCTCTGTAACCTCGACCACCCTTGGATCTGAGTCTAGCTGTAATGTGGAAAGGGTGCCAGCCAGTCAACGGCCATCCCAGGTGCACAGCCCAGGGAGCTCCCAGGGAGTCTAAGCAGTCATTCTGCAGTGCCACAAAGGCAGTGTTTGCCACCAGTCCACCAGTCCACCAGTCCAGCGAGCTCAACTGCAGGATCCTCTGCCAAAACAGCCTGCTTGTAAAGTCCTCATAATAAAGCATTGGAAATGCTGTGTGAGAATGGGGAGGTGTCTGCTGGGTGCGGTGGCTCATGTCTGTAATCCTAGTGCTTTGAGAGGCTGAGGCAAGTTGATTGCTTGAGTCCAGGAGTTTGAGACCAGTCTGGGCCACATGGCAAGACATTGTCTGTACAACAAATACAAAGCATCGCTGGGCATGGTGGCTCGTGGCTGTAGTCCCGACTACTTGAAAAGCTGAAGTGGCAGAAGGGTAGAGTTCCCTGAGCCTGGGTGGCCAAGACTGCAGTGAGCTGTGATCCCGCCACCACACTCCAGCCTGGGCAACAGAGTGAGACCCCGTCTTAAAAAAAAAAACAAGGATGTGAGCTTCACTGTCATGCACATCGTGTGAACCTGGGTCAGATCTTGGCTCTCTCTCTTTTTTTTTTTTTTGAGACGGAGTTTCCCTCTTGTCACCCAGGCTGGAGTGCAATGGTGCGATCTGGGCTCACCGCAACCTCTGCCTTCTGGGTTCAGGCAATTCTCCTGCCTCAGCCTCCTCAGTGGCTGGGATTACAGGCACACGCCACCATGCCCAGCTGATTTTTATATTTTTAGTAGAGAAGGGGTTTCACCTATTGACCAGGATGGTCTCGATCTCTTGACCTCGTGATCCACCCGCCTCGGCTTCCCAAAGTGCTGCTGGGATTACAGGCTTGAGCCACCGTGCCCGGCCCGGCTCTGTCTCTTTACCAGTCACAGGGCTTCCAGTTATTTACTGACTCTCTCTAAGTAGGGATTTCTCTGCAGAATGGAGACAGTAATACCTGCCTCAGAGTGCTGTTGTAAAGGAGAGGGAGATAAGGGCGGTCCAGCATCCAGCACAGCGCTCAGCATGCATGGTTACTCAGTGTCCTTTCTTTTCTTATTACCAAGTCTTGACTCAATGCCCTGAGGACCCACACCAGGTTGCTGAAAGACTCTGAGTGCCTTTGTCAACCAGATCATTTCCACAGTCACTTCCTAAGTCCCTAGACTGCATGAAATAATCATCATTTCATTTTGCTCCTGAGAACCATGTGATTGGCTTTTAATCAGTTCACTTCTCAGGGTAGGATTAGACTAAGACCTTGTAGATCAGATCTGAACTTCCACGAAAGCACTTTCTGTTTTGCAAGAGACCTAGACTCTTCCTGTTTTCTGTAGATAAAAGTAAATTGCGGTATGTGACGTACCCAGCACTATGCTGGCACATTGGAGTGGTTAATAGCCGCATTCATTATTTCTACTGCTTACCGGAGACTCCGCCAGCCACGTAAATGGCCATTGCAACTGCCATTGCAAATCCAACATTGATAGTAATGATCCCTCCAAAAAGTCCTCGACTGAGAATAGCTTGGGCCACAGAGCCGCATCCAAGGACCTGGAGTGAGAGGAGAACGCAGCAGGTCAGTGGGGATGGCTACTGTCAAAAGCAGTGGAAACTCACGGTAACAAGAAGTTTTTCAAAGCAAACTTGTGCATTGTGTTGCCTTGGGTTTTCTGCAAATCCAATTATAATGATCCAGCTATGCACAGAGAGCAGAATGGTGGACCCCAGGCTGCGTCTGGCCTTCCGATAGATGAGTTTTGCTGCGCATGCACAATGCTCAAATTTTGCCTACATTTATAAGTCCGGTAATTTCACGCAATACTCTAGGTATCTGGTTTTCTTTAAAGTTAAACTTTTAATTTTTAGATAATTATAGACCCACCTGTGTTGTAAGAAAGAATACAGAAAAGTCCCATGTACCTGTTACCAACTGGCTCCTTTAAATCAATGAGAAGATCTGGTTATTCACAGAGAAATATGAAGCACAGTAGCAGCTGGCGGATCCCTGTAGACAGAGCTTATGCCTTCCCACCTGGCTCACTCCGCTGCTCTTCACTCATTTAGGTCACCTTCCTGGCCTCTGTAGGTATGTGGGTTTGACAGTCCTGTTCCTCTGGACCCCAGTATAAAAGCAAGACTAGGCACACAAACCGCCATACACACATCCAATAAAGGGGAAAGGCCATTTGTACCATGTATTAGGAAGTATCTCATGTGCGAGAAAACAAAGGAAAACTTTAGGGGGATAGATTTGGCACTCAGGACCCCCTTATCCACCCCTTATTCGCATATGTTTTCTCCCTGATGGGGCTGTGGTTTTCTAGGGAGCAGAGGCTGCCAAACTCACTGCTTCTTGTATTTCCTGTGGCACCAAGCCCAGTGCTGTGCTGATAGTAAGAATTCTGCAAACAGTTGCACAGTGAAGTATGATAGTGAGTCTTCCACAGTCTTCAGCTGGCAGAAGATAGTTTGGAGAATGAAATCCATATTCAGAAAGGTTTGCAATAAATATATGTTGGTAAATCCATTCCGTAGACTACTAGGCAGCCAAATACACACACACACACACACAGACACATACACACACACATACACACACACACAGACATATACACACCCACATATACATACACACCCACACATACACACACATACACACACACAGGTGTATATATAAAGAGATCCGTGTGTACCAAAGTGGAAACATCTCCACGGTATATTATTGAAATTTTTAAAAAGATGCAGAGCATCAGCAGAGCTAAAACCTGCTGCCAATTGTATTAAATACATTACTTGCATTTATTTTATTTATACGATCCCTTTCCATGAATACGTAAGCAGCAGAAACGGGGTTAGGCCCTAATGGGTTGGGGGAGTGCATGACTGGGATAGAGGTTGGAAGATAACTTTTCGTTGTATATTCTCCCCCTTTTTTTAAGTCCATGCATTTCCTAATTTTTTAAAAAATGGGCCCCACATATTTATTGAACAATCAGTTAAAACCATTTAATCACGGTCCATTAAAGAAATACTTGGTGAAGGACGGTTCTTGAGAAAGAAGAACAGTTCCATACAAGTTTGGTAGGAAGTGAGGCAGCAAATGGTCACCGGCCTCCACCGTGCTGTGCTTTAAAAAGCTGGTGTGGCCCTGGAGGCATAAGTGTAGGAATCGTTAGATGATTAGATGTTTAGATGGAATCCAGCTGGTGTTTTATAACTAAAGAAGAGCAACTAACTTGAGGGAGGGCTTGGCGTTGAATACATATTATTTAGGGGCAGGGAAATAGAGTATGTGAGGAAATGTTTCAGAAACAAGTAAGTTTTAGGAAAAAGAGATTAACAATGTGAAGGCTTTTTGTCAGGAAGATAACAGCCTGCTATTGTGTCATTTCATAAAGGGATGAAAATGGAGGCATCTAAAAAATGTGAAAGGTTGCACAAAGACTTTTTTTTATTATGATGAATTAATTCTAAATAGCTCCCTCAGGGCTCATTTGTGAGGTCTTTCAGAGAGGAGTATAATTTACAAACAAGAGATATTTAATACGAATAGAACAATTTCTCTGGCAGCAGAGAAATTACATAGATGATGCTTTCATGTGTCTTCCAGCCTCCAGTTCCAACACACATCTGCTTGTCTCCGCGAGCTGAGAGAAGGGGGAGAGCTTTGTACCCTGCAGTGAATATTGAATACAGTTGTAGCAAGAGCATGGCCCCCTTCTCTTTGCAAAAATATCCCTTAAGTCCATTTTATAGCCTGACAGTTTCCCCTAGACTCGACATTATTTTTTCCAGAATCCTTATCTGTTATAGTAAATGTTGGAATTAAAACCACATTGCTGTCTTTCTTTTTAACGTAGATCCAATTAAATGCTCTGCGCACAACTTTCAGGCCAACTGACATTTAGTAGTATCTCCTAGAATGAAGAGGAAAACAACACTGGGCCGGGCGCCGTGGCTCACGCCTGTAATCCCAGCACTTTGGGAGGCCGAGGCGGGTGGATCACGAGGTCAAGAGATCGAGACCATCCTGGTCAACATGGTGAGACCCCATCTCTACTAAAGATACAAAAAATTAGCTGGGCATGCTGGCATGTGCCTGTAATCCCAGCTACTCAGGAGGCTGAGGCAGGAGAATTGCCTGAACCCAGGAGGCGGAGGTTGCGGTGAGCTGAGATCACACCATTGCACTCCAGCCTGGGCAACAAGAGCGAAACTCCGTCTCAAAAAAAAAAAAAAAAAAAAAAACACTGACAGCGGAGAGAACTTGATTTAGACAACCAGGGCTCAGAAGAGACGCAGAAGAGAGTGGCCAGTCCTGAGCTATTACTGCTTTCAAAATAAGCGCCTCCCGTCTTATGGTCCTGATGTACATGCACTCGTGTTGGGCTAGAGGGGGCATAAAAGCTTTAAATGGCTCAAGTGGGCCCGTGGAGGCTTCTGCCTTGTCAGATTTCACTATGATTAATCTCCTCCTTTTCCGCTTGAGATGCTGAAAAGGCTTTTCTGAGGAGGATCATCAGCGCCGCGTGCTGCAGGAAGTAGAGAGGAGCAGTGTAGGAACTTCGGTTACCGTCGCCGACATTGCCGCTCAGAATACTGGAGCCCAGCTCCCCAGCCCTGCATCTTAATTAGACACGTATTTGTTATAGCCCGGAAAGCAATGAGAAGGCCGGGTCACTGCCTCCTGGTTTCCTCCCTTGCCTGTATTCCCAGCACCAGGACAGCAGATCATGGACATTCTGATGATCAGGGTCTGTTGCTGGCCATCTGGTCACCCACTCTGCTTGTGTGTTCAGTGTATTTTTTATTTCCTCCAAAAATGAGAGCACTGTTTTTTATGGTATTGATGATAAAAGTTCTATTGTGATTCCTATTCTCACCTTCAAGAACTGCCATAACTTTCCCTTATTAGACTCAGAAAGACCCATCGTCATATCCGGTCTGTCTTGATTTTCCTGGTCTCCTCAACTAGAAAGGATTTTTAGGCCCATCACCCATTCGGATTCTTCTCAACAAACGTAAAGCTCTCCTCTGAAGTTCGGTTGTACTGTTTGTACTCTACAGTAAGTACTTAGCTACCTTCCAAGTGCCTAATCTTGATTCCCTCATCTAGAAAACTATCTCTCGGGTTCCTTTCCGTATTAACATTGCGGACATTCTAATGTATCATGGTCTGTAATACGAGAGTTTCTTTGATTTTATTTCTGTCTTCTTGGGTGTTCTGCTTCCTGAGTCTACCAGCCACTCCTCCTCGGCAGGCCTACGGACCTTTAAGATTTCCTCCACCGTCGTGACAGGACCTAGCACTTGCTCAATCTAGCCGCCTCCTCAGGAAGAATTAGCAAAGCCTCAAAACCGTATAGGAGATGAAGGGCATGGCGAAGCCGTGGACACAGTGAGGATCTGGTCTTCAGAGCTCCTCATTCATCTTTCATTCATGTTCTCCCGGTGGCTTCACCAAGCCTTCTCTTATCAGCACAGCCCACCCACGAAACACCATCTTCTCGATGACTCAGTACCTGCTACTGGGTGTGAAGACCAGTGGTAACTCAGAATGTCACACAAACTCTGTGTTCCAGTTATCCAGCACTGAAGAATTCACTACACCAGAACTTAGTGGCTTAAAATGATAACATTCATTTTGCTTATTAATCTGCAATTTGGGTGGGGTTTGCTGGGGCATCTCATCTCTGTTCTACTCGATATCAAATGGAGTGGCTCAGAAGGCGGCACATTGGGATTATCTCAAAGCCTGCATAGTCACGCATCTGGCGGCTGATGCTGACTGTCGCTGACACCTTACCTAGGTCTTCCAGATGGCTTCTCCATGGGGTCTGGCTTCTTTACAAAATGGTGGCCGGGTTCCAAGACTGAGGATCATATAGGCTCCAGAGACTGTGCTCTTAAACCCTGCACCATGCCATCTCTCACTTATACCATTTTGCTGGTTCTGAACTCGATAGCACACAGAAGGCGTGTCATAAAGGCATTTTCCCTACGATATCTAAAGAGGTGTTCATCTGACCCATAGTGAATTACCTTTAGGGATAGGGAGCTCATTACCACATAAGGCAGCCTGTTCTACATACTTGTTATTGTCCCCATGTAAAGAAGCCTCCTTCCTTACATGAGGTTGGTGGCTTCCTTCCTCTAACTTCTGTCCATTAGCCCCAGACATACTGTTGAGACCAAGGAGAGTAAGCCTTTCACATAGCGGGCACTGTGACAAGTGGAGGGGCATAATGCCCTCCCTGGGTTCTCTCTTCGTTTGGATGCCTGTTCCTGCATCTTTGATCTCTGCGGCTCCTCAGACTCCCAGTGAGTCTCACCTGCATAAGCGCTAGGTTGTCGGCGTCCCTCTTAAAACACAGAACCCAGATATGGACACAGTCCCGCCACATTTGTGGGTCGCATTATGACATGGTAATTGACCCTGTACCTTCTGACTCATGGCTTCTATTGCCATCTGGTAGGACACTTAGCCAGGGAATGTTATTTAACTGTTTACATATTTATGCCTGGTTTTCTCAGTTTTGTAAGAAGATTTTCAGGATAGGGCGCTGAGCTTTTTTGTCTGTGTAATAGCTTCTAGTATATTTGTTGTAATTAAATAACAGATCCTAGACATTATTTCCAGAGGTGACACTTGTTGGCAGTGTAAGGGACACGTTATTTCTCATTCTCAGCTTGTTCGTATGTTAAAGGGGAATAATGATATGTGCCAGGTTTGCATCATATGGTTTTTTGATAAATAATCAAATGAGATAACACGAAAGAATGCAGTATTTAAACAGCAAAGGGCAATAATATGGGTAGGATATTAATGTTTTTAGTATAAACTCAAAAATTCCAGTTTAGCATGAATAGGTTAAAAAAAACAGACCCGTGAACTTAACTACTAACTCACTGCCTGGCAATAAAAGTGGAGAGAGAAAAGACATCTCTAACAGAAATACATCTATTTGAAATACTTTCTGTTTCATTCCTAGTCTTGGGATTTCATTGTGAAGACGGAGGGAAAGTGGGAAGCCGATAAGATCTTCAGGTTGTTTTGACTATTTGTGATTACTCTCCGACGATGGGCTACTTCATAATTGGCAGGTTTTTAGTGCCTTTTATAGGAAAGCAACAATAGAAGAGAGAAAGTTAAATGCTTTTTAAATTATCAGGTTCCATACATGAAAGAAGGAAAAGAGGTTCACTGGAAAAAGAGGAAAGACATTTGAAAGGCAGAATTCCTACAAAACACTGATTTGTGGGAAGCTTCCTTCAGTCATTCCCGATCACCCAGACCAAAAATTCTCAAATTATTAATACGTGTTATTCCTTCCCCCCGTCTCCCTCGGCCACCCATAGTCCATCATCCCCACATCCTGCAGAGCCTTCATCTGCAGCCTCCATTCTCTTCCCCAGGCAGAGACCGTGCCAGATGAAGCACCCCACACCACTTCCCTGCTGCTCAGGAAATGCCAACCCAGAGTCCTCAGGCCGGTACTCGGGGATCTCTATTGCCTTGCCTCATGATTCCAAGCCACCTTTCTTTCCAGTACTCCTTAGCACAGATCTTCTGCATGAGTCAGGCTGACATCCGAGTCACTTGAAGCCCTTTGAGCTGAGGACACTTGTTCTCATCTTTGCACATATGCTATGCTGGAAACACCTTTTCCTTGTACCTTCCCCAACTAAACCCGATATATTCTTAATGCTGAGCTGAAATCCTGACTTCTCTATAGGACTTTCTCTGACAACAGAAGCCCTGATTGGCTTCCTGTGCCTACTCTACCAGGCCTGCACTTTGCCATTTTATTACATACCTGCCACCTTGTCTTGTGGCACCCCCCCCCAAAATTATAATGTCCACCAGGGAAGTACTTTTTTTTTTTTGCAGATTAGTTGGAGGAAAAGCATACAAATTTATTTAGGATGTATTTAACATGGGGAGAACCACAGAGTGATTACCCTCATTCTTTATATTCCATGCTTAAATAATATTTGATGAAAGACATCAAAATATCTAAACTTTAGCAAGGGCAAAAAAAATCCCATTTCTTTGCTTTCAAGAAAAAGCAGGAAAAGATAAAAAATTTAGTTTTGCCTATCCATCTGGTAAGAGACTAACCCCAAACAACTCAATAGCAAACAAACAAACAAAATCCAAATAATCTGATTTTTAAAAACGGGCAAGATGTCTGAATAGCCATTTCTCAGAAGACATACTAGTGGCCAACAAGTATATGAAAAAATGTTCAAACATCGTTAATCATCAGAGAAATGCAAATCAAAACCACAATGAGATAGCATCTCACCCCGGTTAAAACAGCTTCAAAAAGATAGGGAATAATGGATATGGAGAAAGAGGAACCTTTATACTGCTGGTGGGAATGTAAAGTAGTACAGCCACTGTGGAAAATAGTGTGGCCGTTCCTCAGAAAACTAAAATAGAACCAGCATGTGATCCACAATTTCACTACTGGGCGTGTATTCAAAAGAAAGGAAATGGACATGTTGAAGAGAGACACTCTCATGTTACTGCAGCCACAATATGGAATCAAAATAGCCACAATATGGAACCGACCTAAGTGCCCACCAGCCAGATTAATGAATAAAGGAAATGTGCCATGTGTACACAATGAAATATTATTCATCCATAAAGAAGAATGAAATCCTGTCATTCGTAGCAATGTGGGTGGAACTGGAGGTCATTATGCTAGGTGAAATAAGCCAGGCACAGAAAGACAGACATCACATGTTCTCACTTTTAGGTGAGAGCTAAAAAAGTGGATCTCATGAAGACAGAGTAGATGGGTGGTTACTAGAGGCCAAGAAAGTGCAGGGGAATGAAGGGAGGATGATTGATAGGTACAAATAAACACTCTGATAGAAGAAATAAGACCTAGTGCTTGACAGATCAGTAACATGCTATAGTTAATAATAATCTATTGTATATTTCAAAGTCACTAGAAGAAAATAATTTGAATACTCCTATCATAATCAGAAGACAAATAATTAAGGTGATGGATCGCCCAATCACACTGATTTGATTTTTATATATTATATGAATGTATGTAAATCTCCCATGTACCCCCAACATGTTTACGTCTATTATGTGTGAATAACAAAGAAAAGCAGGAAACAAAACTGCCCTGAATAATCCTCCTTTTAAAAATGTGGAAATGATAAATAAATGGGAATCTTACTAAAAAAACCCAAATTAATTTGGGGGTAGGATATGAAATGTGAAAAGTGGGAGGTGTAATTTCTAAGAAATATCAAGTGGGACTGCTGGGCAGTTCCCAACTGAGCCGTGACCCCTGTGACAAGCTGTTTACTGGATACAGCGTAAAACCTCACATGGTGAAATGATTATCACAAGCTGAAATGCTGGGAACGGACAGAGGAAATAATCAGCCCACAGGTTTTACTGCACGTAACCCTTCTCAAATCTCTTGTATATTCATTACCTCCTTTAAAGTGTAAAACAAGATAGTCCCAGCAGAATACATGGTGCATAACAGACACTTAGTAAATATTTGTTCAGTGAGTATGTAAGAACTGAGTCCTTTCAGAAAAGCAGTAGTTAATGAAGTCTAGGAATTCCTCTGTAACGTGGGGCCAGGGACCAAGGACCTTAGAATTACTGTAAGAGGTGGCCGAGCACGGTGGCTCACGCCTGTAGTCCCAGCACTTTGAGAGGCCGAGGTGGGTGGATCACGAGGTCGAGAGATCGAGACTATCCTGGTGAACATGGTGAAACCCCGTCTCTACTAAAAATACAAAAAATTAGCTGGGCACGGTGGTGCTTGCCTGTGGTCCCAGCTACTCAGGAGGCTGAGGGAGGAGAATTGCCTGAACCCAGGAGGCGGAGGTTGCGGTGAGCCGAGATCGCGCCATTGCACTAAATAAAAATACCCTCAAGTAGGTAATGTCATTAAATGATGTGAATATTTATAGGGACAGAAGTCAGCATTAAAAGAGTGTGTCTGTGGCAACACGTATTTTAAATTAGCTGATCTGTGTGTATATATGCACACATATGTGTATGTGTGTTTATAGACATGTATATATGTGATATGTATATCCTCATTTAGTTCCCTTTAAGGGGAGGAAACTCTCCTGTTTCCATCCAAAGAAACCTTTGAACAAAGAAATTAAGTAATTTTCCTGAGGCGTCTGTAGGGTAAATGCACCTGGTAGCAGTAACTTAAGCCTACCCTTTGACTCTGTATGGTAGATGCGCCTGAATGTATGTTCTGAGCTAGGGAATCCGGAAGTAGCCAACCTAGAGCTTCATTCCCTATCATGAGAAATATCTGAACCCTGACCAGTTCCATGCAGCGTGGGCCGTAGAGGGGACTGAGGCCGTGGGTTTCGAGTTGATGAAGGTTTCCAGTTGAAAGTCATTAAGGGGAGGGCGTTAAGTGCAGATGCTCTATAAACTGCATGCTGTTTACAGGGGTTGCAGTTTTCCTGCCTGTTCTGCGGTCACTGGGCTGTGAAGTTATGTTGCCCAGCATGCTGCCGCCGGACTGTAGGAAGATGGGCACCTTGTCCAGCCTGCTGCTACTAGACCATTTCTCTCCCCTGTATGTAAGCTTCTAATAAAACCCCACGCCCCCTGTGCTGGCTCTGGGTCTTTCCTTGAGCCTCTTCAGCCAGATGAGTTTCCTGTTGAGGTTGAGAGGGGTTCGGCACCATGCCATACAGCTGGTGAAAGATCTTTTTGAATTCAAAGTTAACATTTGTGCCCAATGTTCAGTTCCTCCCCTTACAATAAACTACCCTTAACTATACCTGAGTCCGGCAAGTAGTTGATCCAGATTTGTGCTTCGGACGTCTTTCTTTCAACAAATCAAATTGTGGGAAACTAACGTTCTCAAATTTGTAAGCACCTCCAATTGGAATTTGGCATCCATGCCACTATTCCTTCCTTTTTTCATTCATTTTTCTGTTTGCATGTACATTTGAAGTGCCAAGCATCAGACAAATAATCAGACGTAGGTTCTCCGGGAACTTGCTGGCCAGTTAGAGAGGAAAGATACACAACCACAGTACAAACTAGAAATGCTAAGAACCACAAGAGGACCACAGATAACAGGTGGCACTGTCATTTAATGTTACAAGCTTGTTAACAAGTGGCTTAAGCATTTAAGACCAGAGAAAGTGCACGTGGAGGTATGGTTTTGTAAGCCAGTTTTACTAAGAAGATGAGGGCTATTTTGACATTTAAGTCTTCTCAAATTATTAAGTCACTTGATCAGTACCCCAAATTATTATTTTTTAAATTGTACTTTAAGTTCTGGGGTCCATGTGCAGAACATGCAGGTTTGTTACATAGGTGTACACGTGTCATGGTGGTTGGCTGCATCTGTCAGCCCATCATCTACATTAGGTATTTCTCCTAATGCTATCCCTCCCCTAGGCCCCGACCCCTAACCAGGCTTCAGTGTGTGATGTTCCCCTCCCTGTGTCCATGTGTTCCCATTGTTCAAGTCCCACTTATGAGTGAGAACACGCGGTGTTTGGTTTTCTGTTCCTGTGTTAGTTTGCTGAGAACTATGGTTTCCAGCTTCGTCCACGTCCCTGCAAAGGACATGAACTCATCCTTATTTATGGCTGCATAGTATTCTGTGGTGTATATGTGCCACATTTTCTTTATCCAGTCTATCATTCATGGGCATTTGGGTTGGTTCCAAGTCTTTGCTATTGTGAACAGTGCTGTAGTAAACATATATGTACATGTGTCTTTATAATAGAACGATTTATAGTCCTTTGGATATATACCCAGTAATGGGATTGCTGGATCAAATAGTATTTCTAGTTCTAGGTCCTTGAGGAACCACCACACTGTCTTCCACGTGGTTGAGCTAATTTACACTCCCACCAACAGTGTAAAAGTGTTCCTATTTCTCCACATCCTCTCCAGCATCTGTTGTCTCCTGACTTTTTAATGATCGCCATTCTAACTGGTGTGAGATGGTATCTCAATGTGGTTTTGAGTTGCATTTCTCTAATGACCAGTGATGATGAGCTTTTTTTCCCGTGTTTTCAAGCTGCATAAATGTCTCCTTTTGAGAAGTGTCTGTTCGTATCCTTTGCCCACGTTTTGATGGAATCACCAAACATAACATTATGAAATCTGAGATTATTTTAATCCAGGCACGTGAGAGCATAACAAATAGGCCTCATGAAAAGCTTGATTAAGATGCTGTGAGATCAAGATATCTCTTTCCCAAATCAGAAAGGTTTGCATGCTCTTGCCTCAACCAGTTTTGCCAGGTGGTAAATGGAGAAAGAAAAGTTCCCCAGTCTTGTATATGTGGGAATTTGATTTTTAACAGCCAGGCTTCCTATAAACAGATGATACCAAATGGAAGGCTTAGACCCTCCCAGTCTCTTCATTTGCCCTTTCCTGGTGAGAATATTTTGTCTGTGTAGAATGTGGTTAAGGATTTCTTTAGATTGGAGTCAGACTGGGGTCCCATGCCTAGAGGCAGTCTCTCAGGAGAATTAACTCATAGATGTGCTTTGCTTTGCCAAAAGGGTAATTACAATTTAAAAAATATATATTGCTAGCATTAAAAATAGAAAAAATACATACAGGTCTATGGATTTCTGATCACTCTTAAAAAATTGGGAAATCTAGTAAAGCCTTACTCCATTCCTGCTTGGCCACAGGGGAGAGGGTCTCAATGACCAGTGCCCTCTGAGCCGGGGCTTACACTATGATTTCCCCCAACCCCACTGTGCCCGCATCACTCGTATGTGTTGACTGTTGGGTCTCAATTAGCTTTGGAGCTGTTGACCCCAGTCTTAAAGTCTGGGAAGAGGAACCCATTACGCTTTTGGTGCCGGTGATTTCCTGGCCTTACAGATACCGTGGTGATAACACATCTGGGGTGAGATGCAGCAGAGCCTCCTACCTCCTGGTGAAAGAATCTGTGGCCACCTTCAAAGGAAGGACTGCCTATAGGCAAAACTTTCTCTAAGGTGGTGGCCATAGTGTTTCCAAAAAACAGAATCCCCATTCTTGAGAAGGGAGTTGCTGTCGCTCTTACCAGAGGCTTCCCTGCTCCTGTAAGTTTGTAACTGGAGAGGAAGGAGAATCCACGGCAATCTGTCAGCACAGCCCTCTTGGCAAACGTGGCCCTCCAGCCCGTGCTGTAGGTATGTGTCAGAGAAGTCCTCCATCCATCCTACTCCACCCATTTATTTCTGCCTATTCAGCTTATGTGACTATAGCCTTTTAAACATGTAAAGATAATAATAACAACGAATCTATATTCAGTAATTTTTATGAGTGAAGCACTTTCCATGCGTTAGCCCGTCAGTCCTCACAACCGGCCTATGAGTCCAGCCCTCTTCCTGTCTCTATTTTACAAACTAGGAAACCGAAGCTTAGAGAGGTTAAGAGAATTGCTCACATTCCCATAAGTGGGAAGTGTTGGGGCCGAGATTTGACTGCACATGACTTTGACCAGCAGGTGAATGAAAGAGGAAGCATTCGCCACGGCCAGGTGCTCTCACGCACTTGCCTTCTGTAAGTACACTTCATCCCCAGGTAAAAACTGAAAGACTGAGCGACTTGACACAGTAGCACTGGTAATAACTCCGTTTCGGAATCTTGAGCCAGATTCTTTCGTTCCCATCCCAGCGTTCCTCCTGTGACCACTGCCGCTGCCTCTGTGGGTCAGCCTGTCCCCTCTATGAGCACAGTGTGCAGATTTACGCACAGCTTTCCCGTCAGTTAGTTTTCCAATTGCAAAATAAAACTTTCTCGGTCATAACAAAAGTAGTCACAAAGAACTAAGAATGGAACCTGGATCTTCTGGTTAAAAATAAAGTATGTGGTGGCATGCAGCCTGAGAGAATATCAGGATAAGATCAATCACCCAGGAACCAGCTGTACTTGAAAAGAGATGACATTAGCGCGGGCTCATAAAGAGAGAGGAATCTGCCGTTTGAGAGCCAGGTGAACGGGAACGTGGCCAGCTTCAGTGCTCTCCAAGTAGAAAAAAGCACCAAGAACCAACTCAGGCTCAGAAAGGAGAGGTGATTGAACTCGACTCTCACTACGGGGCTGAAAAGAACAATGCCCTCGTTTTCTGACCCCACCAGGCATTCACGTTGCTCAACTCATCCTAGATGCCGACCTGGATGGGAACTTATCACCATCCCAAGTACCAGAATAAGAAACTAATGAAGCATTTACTTATTTCAGTTGTGTGTGTCTGTTTTAGGATAACCGTGACTCTGAGTGGGCTGTGTGTGAGTGGGACAGTTCTCCCTCTACCCACAGGGCCCCACAGTGTCAAGGCCACCTCCCGTCACTCTCAACCTGGGAGATCTCTGCAGACGGAGGAGTTCTGAGGACTCATGTGTTTCCAGGGTCTGCAAATCTCAAAGTGTATTGTACAGATCATCAGTCCCATGAGGTGCTCCTCAAAAAAGGGGTCTGTGGTTAAGTCGAGCTGAGGACAGCTTTACATTCTGTTCCCCTTTTAGAGATTTACAGAGAACATTAAAGGCTCTGACAATTCCTGCAGTTCAGAAAACTGCTTGTTTGGGTTTAATCCAGTGTTTCCCAAGCATGTTTTGGAAGGACCACGTATTTTCTTTCACTTAATTCTTATTTGCATCTTAAGGGACTAGCGCTTTTCAGAACAGATTTTGAGTAACTCCCTACAAAAATGCTTTGAAGAGACATAGTCTGCTGGGTGAGCTCTCTCATGGGGAGGAAGCAGGTGAAGAAAATGCACATGAATATGTACAATTTTTTAAATTATAAAAGGGTATACAATAAAAGATAAGAAACGTGTTTCCTTTCCAGCCCATATTTTAAATATTATTCTCCACAGTTAAGTAATATCAATACTTTCTGGTGTGTTGTCAAAAAGGTGTGCATGTGCCTTGTGTGTGTGTGTGCGTGTGTGTGTGTGTGTGTGTGTACAGGTGAGGGTATTTAACACATACCATTTCTGCCTGCTTTTTCTACTTGAATAGCTTATTTTCATATTAGCACATAACCCTTCTATTTCATGGCCAAAGGGGAGTCTTGCATGGATGTACTCCCATTTCTTTAACCAATCACCTGCTGATAGAAGCATAGGTTTTTTGGAAGGTATTCTTATAAGAAAGCTTGAATTTCCAGACAGACTCTAAGGCATGTGGCTGAGAGGGACTAAGCCCTCAAGTTCTTTATGGTCTTGACTGACTGTTCTAGGCCTGGGTCTTGGCATGACCAGCCAATCTGCCAAGATAGAGAAAAGAGCAGGGGGCAGGGCAGGCACACCGCGCTGGCACAGTTTCTCTTAAGTCATTTGCTTTGCTTAGAAATTACAGTGAACTCAGCAGTCGTACCCCAGACACGAAATTAGGTGCCTGCCGGAGGTAGAGTGGGTACCTAATTTCTTCACGGCTGGACCGCCTCGGCCCTGTGAACCATCTGTGGGGTGTTAGGTCACTTTCACAGGTCTGATGAGGAGAGAAGGGCCGACTTCTGCTCTCATTACTCTGTTTTCCCTTCTTGTCAAGTAACGCGAACATGTTGCAATGGGCTTTGTCACAAATGCAAAATTAACCAAACCCACTTCTGGAAAGTAGAAAAAAAACACTTCCCCTTTGAAAGTCAATGAAAACAGCGAGTTTTCTGGGTAAAATGCAAATTCAAAATCAGAAGCAGAATCCTGTTGGGCAGAATCGAGTCTGGCTCCAGGAGTCTGCAGGGTTTAGATCAGTGATCCGGAGCGAACTTTCCTGCCAAGCACCTTGGAACTGTGAGGTTTCCCAGGCGAGCTGGTCCTATGCAGTCATTGCCGAAAGGCAGAAGGCTGAGGAAAATTATCCTTTAGCTGCTACTGACTCAAATCTAAGGACATCAACAGAGCTGGTTTCATTTGTAGGAAGCATGGGGTCTCTTAGTCATCCATGATCACACATCATCCCACTTGGGGGGAAAGGGCGGAGAGCCGTTCTTCTGGGAAAGTGCTCTTCAGCAGGAACCTGCATCCCCCAGGCTTCTCTTCTCAGATTTTTTTTGAGACGGAGTTTCGCTCTTGTTACCCAGGCTGGAGTGCAATGGCGCAATCTCGGCTCACCACAACCTCCACCTACTGGGTTCAGGTAATTCTCCTGCCTCAGCCTCCCGAGTAGCTGGGTCTACAGGCATGTGCCACCAGGCCCAGCTAATTTTTGTATTTTTAGTGGAGACGGGGTTTCACCATGTTGACCAGGACGGTCTCGATCTCTTGACCTTGTGATCCACCCGCCTCGGCCTCCCAAAGTGCTGGGATTACAGGCGTGAGCCTCTTCTCAGTTTTTTACTTCATGGTAATAATTTCTGGCTGGCGATATACCTGGGGAACCCAGCAGAAGGAAATGCAAGCTTTGGAAGAACAACTTCACAGCTTAGGCCACGTGCAAGTCTCACAGGGAAAAATAAATAAATCTCCCTGAGGAATTTACAGTACAGATGTATAAAACGCTAAAGGAAAAGATCCTTTATGAATAAGAGTCCATAGATCTCTTTTTTTGGGGGGGGGGCAGAATGATCCGCTCCCCCAAAACTCGAGATGACAGAACGGTTTTAGAATATTATAAACACATTAGGATGTGGTGAGTTCAGGAGATGAAAGAAATAAGCCCACAAGAGAAGGAGCTAAAAAAAGAACCAAATAAAACACAGAGAGATGAAAACATAATGAAACGAAAGGCTCGATGGATGTGTTAAACAGAAGCTTGGATAGAACCGAAGAGGGAATCGGTGAACTGAAAGATAGATTTGAAACGACAACTACAGAAAATTCATCATGGATTAAGAGAACAAGAGAGAGAAATATGAAAAAATGGTTGACACATAAAAAAATGACAGTCAAACTCGTATACAAATATACTACCAGTTCTAAAAGGTCAACAGACTGGGAGAAAGATGAAGTAATCAAGATGGCAATTTTCCAGAACTGGTGAAAATTATACCTCTTTGAATCGAAGATGAAAAGTGAGTTAAGCAGTAGAAATAAATTCATCTTTAGTCACATTATAGTAAAATTTCAAAATAAAAGACAAAATGAAACTCTTACTAGTTACCAGAAAAATTCAGATTATTAAGAACAAAAATGCGACCAACAGGCTTGTCAACAGCAATAACAGAGACATCGGAATGACACCTGAAAAATAACAGGCAAAAATAATCATCAGCCTAAAACTGATCAGCGAATTTATCATTCAACCTTGAGCATGAAATAGACATATTCAGACTAAGGCTGAGAAAGTTTACCTGTCACACACCCTTCCTAAAACATTTTCTAAAGGAAGAACTGCAGGAAGAAGGAGATAGACCCCAAGAAAAGTAGTAGGTGTATGCAGTAATGATTAGCAAATAAACCAGAAAATGACAGGAATGCATTTTAAAATAAGCAAATAAAAATAAGTATCTATTTAAAAAAAAACACCAGTAATAAAAATGCTAATGAGGGAAAATTTTAAATATTAGACAATAATGACATGCAAGCTGGAGTGGTTGATTGGAATTAGGATTTTTTAAGGTTTTTGTGGTATTCAGAAGAAAAATTGATCCTAAGTCTCCTTTGTTGCCTAGGCTGGAGTGCTGTGGTGCGATCTCTACCTCCCAGGTTCAAGTGATTCTCCTGCCTCAGCCCCCCAAGTAGCTGGGATTACAGGTACCCATGACCATGCGTGACTAATTTTTGTATTTTTTGTAGAGACGGGGTTTCCCCATGTTGGCCAGACTGGTCTTGAACTTCTGACCTCAGGTGATTCACACGCCTCAGCTTCTTGAAGTGCTGGGATTACAGGCAGGAGCCACTGCCCCTGGCCCAAGGGTAAATGCGTAATCGAAAGGGCACAGAGAGGAGAAGAGGAAGAATAGAGAAAGCTGATTAACTCGATAGCAGGGCCCAGGGAAGATCAAAGCAGAAATTACTGAAGTGGAAAACAAAGAAACTACTTTTTAAAAATTGAAATGAGGTGTCACCTCAGGTACAGTGGAGATTTTTTTTTTTTTTGAAATGGAATCTTGCTCTGTTGCCCAGGCTTGGAGTACAGTGGTGCAGTCTTGACTCACTGCAGCCTCCATCTCCCAGGTTCAAGCGACTCTCCTGCCTCAGCCTCCCCAGGAGCTGGGATTACAGGCACACGCTTCCATGCCCAGATAATCTTTATATTTTTAGTAGAGTTGGGGTTTCACCCTGTTGGCCGGGCTGGTCTTGAACTCCTGACCTCAAGTGATCTACCCGCCTTGGCCTTCCAAAATGCTGAGATTACAGCACGAGCCACGGCACGCAGCTTACAGTAGAGATTTTAAGAGCCAAAAGCAAATACGACAAAAAATCATTTCAAAATTCTTGCTTTCCAAAAATAGTTTCAATTCTTGCTAAAATTTTCATCAATAGCAACAGGGTGATGGCTATATAAGCCATACCTGTTCCCAAATCAATAAACTTCAGAAAGTGTCTCAGAGGAAAAATCTCGATTGGAGATGGTGTGTAAGCTCTGAAGCTATGTATGCACATTTCTAAACATACGAAACTATAATATATATTCTTAGCGGCAACTGCAGTGAAAGCTCAGAAGCATACAGTAGAATGTTAACTGCAGTGTGGTTAAGAGAAACAGGGGAGATTTGATTCTAATCCCAGCTCCACCACACGCTTGCTTGTGGTTAAGCCTGAATTTCCTAATCTATCAAATGAGAGCAATACCTTTACCTCATTCTATCTAGTTTAGATTTAGCTTAAGGATGAATGTGTCTGCGGTACAGAGTATGCTCCGTGTTAAGCGCCTTTGCCCCCTCTTGTCCTCGTCATCATCTTTGACAGGAGAGAGCCTGGGGTCTGTAAACTCCTGCTTCATGCCAAGGATCCAAGGAGAACCCCCTGTGTTTAGCACTTTCCACTTTCAGATTTGGAACCTTGGACATTCGTAAAGGGACAGAACTCCCAAGCACAGAAGTGCCAATCCTTGAAGGACTGAGCACTGAACATAAATCATAATGACGAGAGGCAGGTAAAACTGACTGCAGAAGTTATCTGATGTTCTGCTGTGGTGGAGAGAGGTTTTGATAAAATTCTGTGAGACTGTGGGTATCTGTTCCCTCGCCAGGGCACTGCTGACAGCAGGGGCTTCTGATCTATCATCTGTTGGCCAACTGACAGCTCTAGGACCATGTGACCCTCAGTCCTGGGCATCCTAGGCTGGGAGAAGTGGACAGTTTTGCAAAACAGCAAGCTAGAAGAACCAAGCATGGAGGAAACAGAGAAAGAACAGGGAGCCATTGAGCCAGAAAGCAAGAGAGAGGGGCCAGGCACGGTGGCTCATGTCTGTAATCCCAGCACTTTGGGAGGCCAACGTAGGCAGATCACAAGGTCGGAAGTTTGAGACCAGCCTGGCCAACATGGTGAAACCCCAACTCTGCTAAAAATCAAAAATCAGCTGGGTGTGGTAGCACACACCTGTAGTCCTAGCTACTTGGGAAGCGGAGGCAGGAGAATCGCTTGAACCTGGGAGGTGAAAGTTGCAGTGAACCAAGATGGTACCACTACATTCCAGCCTGAGTGACAGAGTGAGACTTCATCTCAAAAAAAAAAAAAAAAAAAAAAAGCAAGAGAAGTTATGGGGTCTCTTGAGGCCCACTTTCCTATAGGTCCTTTGCTCTGAACCAAAAGAATGGTCTTGAGGAGAAGCTGGTAATTGAAATACTAGATGAAAAACAGTGCACTGCATGGTCAGTGTGTTTATCAGAGCTGTGAAGACACGTCTGAGCCACCTCAGAACCCTGGTGTTATCTGAGGTTTGAATGTGTTTTTTGTAGGTGGTGAAGAGGTCCCAAGCCTCGGCTAGCAGATCTTGTATAAAGAGTTCCCACCGCGATCACGTCTGTTCCGCAAAATCATCTTTTGACGCTGCTAATGTATTTTAGGTTGTAAAATTTGCCAGTTTCTCTTGGGATTTCACATGAAAGGAGTTAATTCCCATCAAATGATGGTATTAGGGGATGACTAGAGTCAAGACATGAAGTCTGGCTCTTTCATTCAAGTCTCTGAATTATGTTATTCTTCTCTTTCCATCTGGCAAAATACAGGTGATTTCCTTTCTCTTGCTTCAGGAAACGTATAAACAGAAACGCCTCTTTGGATGAGTGAACATTCTGTCCTGTCTGGGGAAGCGCCCAGTGGAAGTCCAAGGGCGAGTGTATGCCCAGGGCAGGGCAGCCAAACTCTGGGCTGATTCCTGGGATGCGTGATTTCATCAGCCTGCGCTCAGCTTCTCCATCAATAAAAAGGGCCAGTGATCTCTGCCCACCCTTATCTCAGAGCTCTCCTGCCAGTACCTGGGGATTCCAAATCATGTATTAGACCCAAACTGTCCTGTACTATGCCCTTTAATTTGGCTTAAGAACTTTCTGATTTCACTCTAAATGCTGACCATATAGTCTTTTGTTTCAAAATCTCCCAAAGATAGAATAGAGCTACTTCAAGATCTGAGCAAACTTTTTAATAATAATTGCAAAGCCCTAGAGTGTCTATAACTAGCATATCTGACTGAGAATCCTCTCGGAATGGAATGACAAACTCTGTGACCCCAGCAGGGAGGCACGCTTGCTCACCCAGTCCTGGAGGAAGGCAGGAGCAGGAAGAAGGGAACATTTCACACATACAGCCGACTATCCCTGTACTTCTTCCTCTTTCCTCTAATGCCCACTTCCCTGTTTCCTCCATAGTCCGTGTTCCCGGGTGGCTCCTTTCTATTTCCTTCAGAGCAAGGGTATTACTTTTAGCAGAAAAACATGCATTTTTTTCCACTCTAAGAGATGCCAAAAGTGAGACCTCTAATGTGGAAGCTAGACAGGGTGAGAAAAGAACTTAGGATCTGTCCTGCACAGTATGTCACCTACTCAAAAGTCCAGCCCTGGAAGGCTGTCCTTCCACCTCAGGAGGAAATATGGCCGCTTGCTGGTCTTTTCACTTCAGCTTCTTCAATAAGATGAGCTGTGTATCAAAGAATCCTGAAGAGTTTGAAGAGAGAGGAGAGTATATAGCATAGCAGGAGTGAGCACAGACATGTGAGCAATGACTAGACATGACTAGAGATTCTGTGAAGTTCAGCCCAAGGAGAGATCAGCCTTTTGCTTTGCAATTTTCCCCTGAACACTAGTAAAGGTAAAAGGCCTACCTGTCGCAATGAGTAAAAGGCCAAATTAGAGCTAGCTTTTTGGCTTATGACTTAATTATTGTTGCTTTTAGCTGTAGTTTACAAAGAATTTTTCGTGGACCTTCTTTTCTCTTAATGCCACCAGTAGGCCTTATCAGTCATTTACTGTTGCCAACTTTTTGGCACCAGGGATTGGTTTCATGTAAGATAGTTTTCCCCAGACAGGGATGGGGTAATTTCAGGATGAAACGCTTCTGCCTCAGATCGTCAGGCCTGAGACTCTCATAAGGAGTGTGCAGCCTGGATCCCTTGCCTGCACAGTCCACAACAGGGGTCTCACCCCTCTGAGAATCTTATGCTGCCACTTATCTGACAGGAGGCGGAGCTCAGGGGGTCATGCTTGACCACCAGCTGTGCACCACCTACTGTGCAGCCGGGTTCCTAACAGGCTACAGACCTGTACCAGTTCATGGCCTGTGGGCTGGGGACCCCTAATTTATATCATGGTGTGGATTCCTTTGCGATGATTCCCATAGGAGCAGTTTTTCAAAGGAGGGGAAAACGATAGCACCAGATTCCCAAGGTCGGAGGAAAAACCAGTCTCACATATTTGAAGGACTAAGTCCTTCTTATCCTCTGCCATCTTTTTCAGGTTCCCCGGCCCTTTGCCTTGTCACTATACAAAGCTTTTTACTAGGAAGTACAAGGCAAAATGCACATTTTCTAGTAACGCAGAAACAATTACTTTAGATAAACTTGGAGCAAAAGCACGTCGATTTCTTGCTTTAAAAAAATTGTGTTTGCGCGAGAGCTTTTGGGTTATACATCGCCGCAAGCAGCAGCAAAGCTGAAGATGATAATCGAGGTTGCAGATTTGATCAGGGTTCACTTTAGAAAATAAACGGGTGGTATAAATGGAAATCAAATAATTCAGGAAATGTTTGGCTTTATCCAGAAGAAACGAGGCTTCATTTTTCAACAGACAATATCAAGGTGTTATTGATTCAGCCCCACCTTGCAGAGTGGGGAGACACCAGGCCAGCCGCGTGAGGTGAGCGGTGAACCGGTGAAAGCAAGTTTCACTTTCAACTCAGAAAGCGTGGGATGATGAAACAGGTTCTTGTTAAGAAATAAAGAGGGTTTTTAATTTTTCGGTTGCAAAAAAGGGATGTGTAGTTCACTTCCCCCTCTGTTTTCTGCAGGTCACTGAGAACCGTGACTGAATTGCTTCACTCTTCTGTCCCACTGGTCACTGTGGGGTTGGAATCAGTCTGTATTGACAACTGCTCTCCTCTTTGGGGCCAGATTGTCAAGTCGCACGACACAGGAATCTCAGTCTCACTGAGAAAGATTTTCCAGTACGCAGCGACTGGGAATCTTCAGAATCACTGGGTTTCATCTCTCTTTTCCTTCTACCTCCCTTACTACATCATGAGAGTGAGTGTGGACAGAGCAGCTAGTAATGGATGCCAAGGGGAAGATGAGGAGAGCAAGAAATTGTCCATAACTCCCTGAAAATACTTAACTAACCTGGTCTAATGCATTTCTCAGAGACCAGAAAACATGACTCTCTCTTCACATTACAGTAGTTCAGTGTTTCTCAACCTTGGCTTAGCTGATGTATTCCAAGCCTATTCTTCTAAATTATTATGTATTTGCCCAAAGCAAAGAATTTTAACGCATAGAGTTTAGGAGCTGTTCTCTATAACTTTAAGAAAAATGAAATTATTTATACCTGGAATAGGAAATCCCTAAGCAGGATTAAAAGAACCAGTTGAAATCAATAGTTGCCACATGATAATATATTTCTATTCACGAACGGCCTGGCTCTAGCTAAAATTTCAGGATTTAGAGAATGCTAGAATGTGCAGCAAAATGAAAGCCCAGACCACATAAGTAAACTTTCCAGTTTCTTTTTATAGCTGAGTAAATCTCTGGACAAATCCTCAAGAGGTTCTTAGAAGTATTCCCTCCTTTGTATCTAGAAGGTCCTTGTAATTGTCTTATAAATCTCCAAAGGTCTTTAGAGATTACTTTGCTTTAAATAGAGGGAAAAATGATACAAAACTAAAGCTGGACTATTGCCTGGTGTACTATTTCTACCTAGAGCAGTCTTTAATTTCTTAAAAATCAAGTGATCTGACAGGACACTTGTCAAGCACTTGCCATACTGAGCCGCTTCTTGCCATCCATATATATATATATATTTTTGCCAACCATACTTATTAACTACAGATGCTCATTCCAGGTGACAGAGTCACCCCAATGCTTAGGGGAAGCAAGCAGGGTTCAAATCAATTAATCAATGAAAAAAATGTCTAACGATGGACTTTTAAATCACAAATCACACTTATATTTTAGAGTGTAAGTAATACTGAAATAAAGAAGGCACTTCCCTCACTCCCCGGTTTCTATTCCCATCAACTTTTGTGGATAAATGCAATGAGTAATGAAAAACTTAGTATCGTGGACACTAAATAGTCAAACAGCCTCTTGTAACTTGTTATTTCCTAGAAAAAATTAATTTGATAGCTAACTTAAAGAAAAGCCAAACAAAACTCTCCGCTGCCAGCCTGGCAGCTGTTATTGGGTCCGAATTTAGGAAATCGGGACATACTTACAATCATGATGAACGTGCCCAGGAACTCAGAGAGGGTTTCTTTCGCTAAGCTGCTCTTCAAGACCAGTCTCTGCTTGAAGCTTTTCCCCTTTTCTGACTTCTCCGGCTGCATTTTGGGGCTTCTCTGAGGACTCCCGTTTCCACAGATGCCTACCTGTTGTGGCCCTCACTTACGCAGCCACATGAAAACGGACGTTTTGACAGTGGCTCACAGATTGCTGGAGATGTCTGGTCAGAGTCTCTGGCTGTACCAATGCCGTTTGGCTTAATCGTCTGCGGCTGGAACTGTCATTCCCTGCTCGCTGCTGTTTGTCTGAATCGGGGACTTACACCCCGAAATCCCGAAAATGATCCTTTTGGTGTCCGATAGATTAATCATTACCTTTATTTTCAAGGTACCTTTTTCTCTGTTGGTTTTTTTTTTTCAAGAGACGAGAAAAGAGATGTGCTGCTGGTGTTGCCAAACCACAGTGATGGGCCCTGGTCCAGAAGAGATTTACATGTTACACAATTGCAGGCTTCTGATTTTTTTTTTTCCTCCTCATTCAGAACTGGGTGGTTGGGGCGTACTTTGGAATTACCAAATCAGGTGTGGATATATCCAGTGTAAACATTCTCTTCCGAAAAAGGTTTTTAGGCAAAATGAAGAATTTGAAGAAAATCTAGATTTCTCATCCTGTAAGATGAACCACTCTGTTGTCTTCCAGTATCATTTCAGTGACCTCAGGACATGGCTCTGAGGTTAGTAAGAGCCACAGAGTGGCTCCTAGAGATGAATACATCACACACAGAGAGACCACTGCAAGCTTCACACTGCAAGTCTATGGGGCAGGATGGAGTCGCCTCTTCGGTTAGGAAACTGGCTTTCATTTACTGAGGATACTTTAGGATCCATGATTCAGAAAGACAGAGGAGTCACCTTTCTGGGTTTCTTCTGAAGAAGCATTCCAGTCTGAAAACAGTCACTCTTCTTAATTTACCATGAAATGTTTAGACATAATACATAGGAAATAAACAGTAGCAGCTTGAAATTCTTTCCTGTATGGAGATGACTGAGCTGGAAAGAGATCAATCTGAGTGTATATCATCCTAATCAAACAGGAAAGGGAGCCAGTATACACACCCAACCAGGGCTCCTAGGTTAGACCCTTTAAACTGGATGAATTCACATCCTTGCCAGCAACAAACTGTGTTCAGAACCAGCTCCCTGTCCTGCCAAATAGTCAAGCTTTGTTTTTCAAAACTGGTTTGTCTGCACAAAGAGAATACAGCGTTAGTTTCTGAATACCAAGGTGGGCCTAGTTTCTGGTTACCGAGGTGGGCCTGGTTTCTGGTCACCGAGGTGGGCCTGGTTTCTGGTCACCGAGGTGGGCCTGGTTTCTGGTCACCGAGGTGGGCCTGGTTTCTGGTCACCGAGGTGGGCCTAGTTTCTAGTCACCGAGGTGGGCCTGGTTTCTGGTCACCGAGGTCGGCCTGGTTTCTGGTCACCGAGGTGGGCCTGGTTTCTGGTCACCGAGGTCGGCCTGGTTTCTGGTTACCGAGGTGGGCCTGTGGAATTAGTGCCCACGCTCTGTGCTTCCTTGCAGTCCTCCCGCAGGGAGGCCAGCTCTCCATCAGGCCCTCCCCTGGCTTTGCAGGAGGATGGGAGGAGAGGATATGGAGAAAACAGCCAGTAAAAGGCCAGAGGCTGAGGGAGACTACTGATTGTAGCTGACATTTAGCATTCAGACCTAAAAAAGTTATAACTTGCCTGAGGCCACACTACTGCAGAACGAGGACAAAACCTCAGCATTTCGGCTTTAATTCCTGGTGAGGTTTTTATGAATACCATTGTCTAGAAGAACCACCTATGACCTAACCATTACCACGTCCCAGTGGACGGACCAGAGAAACAGGACTTTCTTACTGTGACTACAGCTAATAATGTGCAAGACTGTTTTCTGGTCTCCTCATTCACTCATCTAACAACTATTTATTGCACACTCAGTATGTGCCAAGCACGGCACTCAGCAAAGGCACATAGTGTTCTCGCCCTTCACAGAGCTTAGAGTCTAGGGAAGCAGACAGATCTAACTGAAATGATCCCACACACATAAATCTAAAATCACAACTGAGACGTATGCTACAAAGATTGGGGCCATATTTCTATAAACAAATACAACAAAAGGATTTGCCTTTGTTGGAGAGCTCTCTTATGGCTTCTCCAAAGAAATCATGTGTGGACTGAGATCAGAAGGAAGCACGGGGCTAACCAGATGAAGCGGGGAAGAAAGTGCATGTACAAAGGCCTTAGTGGGTTTGGGGGTAGGGGGTGTGGGGAGCAGCATGATGCCTAGCAGAGAAGGAGGGAAATGGGCTGTGGTTGGTCCCCAAGAGAGTGAAAGAGTACAGCATGCAAAGTGAGCCCCAAGGTGTGGGCAAGGGTCAGACCGTACTGACCCTTGCAACTGGTAGTTAGGGCGAAAGCTTAAGTCACTGAGGTGGTTTAAGAAGAAATATGACACGATCAGATTAGAGTTTTGAGAAGATCTTCCCGGCTGTGAGGTGCGGAGGGGACTTGAAGGAGCTTGGAATGGTCGTAGGTAGATATATTTGGGGGTATTGCAGAATTCCAGAACTGGGTGGTAGCTTTGACAGTGGAGAAATGGAAGGAACCAAGAGTTCTTTATATCTTAAAATTGGAAGAATTTGGTGGATTAGATGTGGGAGATGAGGAAAAGAGACTGAGGAAGGTTGGTTGTTGTGTTCCTAACTTGCTGGGGAAGGTGCTGCTAAGCCCTGGAAGAGGACCCGAAGGGCAGTGGAAGATCATTAATTCTGCTTGTGCAGAGTTGAGCCTCTGGGGCTTCTGAGCGATGTGAAGTAGGAAGTGGTGCAGGTGCAGATGAAGAAGGAGTGTCTGTGTGCTCATAGTGGTGATAACTGGAGCCTGGCGTAAAGAGGCTCCTTACGGAGAGTTTGAAGAAAGCTGAGAGTTTGATGTGGAACATTTCATGGCTAGGTAGAGGAGGATGGGACCTTTTTCTTTTTCTTTTCTACTTTCAGGTGACGGTCACATTTCTCACCTCCGTCACCACAAACGTAGCTAACCCATACAAAATGTTCACTGAATAAAATGTTCTAATCACCTAACGTGTTCAAAAGAGGCCTAAGAAGGTAAGCACTGAATAGCGTTCCTTCCTTCTTCCACCTGGGAGGGGCCTTGGTCAAAATACCCTGACTGCAAAGTTCTAGCTGGAAACATGATGGAGCTTTTAAATTTCATTCATTCAGAAAAAGTTTTCATTGAATATTTATCATGTGTCAGGCACAGCATTAAGCAATGGGGATTTTAAAATGAGAAAAACAGATCTCTGCTATTAAGGAATTGATGATCTAAGCAACAAAGACCGCCAAATGAATACACCATAGAGTAGAACAGAGTTGTAAGCACGATACGGAACCAAAATTTCGGCTGACACCATAGGGACATCTGAGAGCGAACTCTGCATCTGCCAACACGCAGAGGAAAGACGGTTCTAAAGCTGCTGAGCTTTCCTGGGTGTACCTCCATACCAATTCTCCAGGGCTGGCGTATGCTGTTCTTTTATTAAGAGTTCCCTTGGCTCTGCCCCTTCCTACGTTCTCTTCTCCCCAACATTCTGTTCTGTGCCTATCTAGTTTCGCCTTGTGTAACCATCTGTGCCTACACTCATGCAATCCCAGGATAGAAGCCTGGTGTTAATAAGCGTAACCACGTCTCACCCCGACTTCACTTACCCAACACCTCCTACTTCTAAATTCCAGTCCCTCAAAGCCTTCCTGTCAACCTGGTTATTACCTCGTGATTCATTACCCAGGTTACACTTAGCAGCTTCTCAGGTTCCAGTGAACCTGTGACTTTCTTCCACACCCATGTTGCCAAGGCCTGATGCGGGGCATAGCCCGACCATCTATATTTCTCTCAGACTTTCTCTTCCCAGGCTGCTAAATGTTGCTGAAGAAAATCATAAATGTATTGATCGACTGACTCTATTGCAGATAACTGTGATATAGCACCAGCAGTGGCCCCATACTTTTAGTTAACCTTTCCTTTCAAGGGTTCCAGACTTTAGAATGTGTTAAAATCAGCCTCCCTCAGAGACTGGTTCTGGAGATCTGGGATGGAGCCTAGGCATCTCACAAGCATACCCGACCATTCAGAGACCATTCTTCGGTGAGCAGCAACCACATACCTCTTCCATACGGTCACATAGTCCCGATCCTCCCACTCAGCTGATTACTTCTTTCTCCAAATCCACGGTGAAAACATAGGTTTCATTGGCTGTAAGTCCTTTTATGCCCTTACTTCTAAAAAACTTGCCTTAGTTTTCTTTATGTTGTCCTCCTTTCCTTTCCTCCTTCTTCCTAGCGCTTGCCCCGTGTCGGTGTTCTGTTCCAGCTCCTCTGGGACCTCAGCCAATCAACATTTCCTTCCTTCTCAGCCTCTTTCCAATATTGATTTTCTCCCAACACCTCAGGACCAAAAGAAGTACAGGTCTCTCTAATACTGAAAAACATTCCTCAGAGTTGTTTCACTCCAAATTATCTATTAATATCTCCTCCACTTTCTTTTCTACTTGAGGAAGAAATAACCTTTTCCCATGAGTGTAAAATCATATTAAACTGTGAAAAAAAATTAGAAGTATTTAAGTTAAAATTTAAAAATTTATCATAATCCCTATCATCAGAGATAACGTTACATTGTTAACAAGTTGAAATATATGTCTGCAGAATTTGTTTTAGTAGATCTAATAATATATAAGTATCTATTCTTTTCTTCACCCTAAAAGTAGTGTTATACCACTTTTACTAGGTAAATTTTTTTCCCACTTTAAAGTTTCTGTTTAGCCTTCTATGCCAGTGTAAAACTCATCTTTTTCATGACTGTGTAATATTCCCTTGTACAAAGGTGCAATGATTTAAACAAACTCCTTTTGATAGGCAATTGGTTGTCTCCAATTATTCATTAAAACAACTTTGCAATGAACATCCTTGAGTATCTATATCTCTTAGCATAACTTTCTAGAAGTGGAATAATTCGAGTATGCATAAAGTGTGTTAAGATGTTTTCTCATTTTCTTTAATATTGGGTAAGTTAAATCTGTTAAGTGTTTTTCACAATCTAACAGTTAAAATATTGTTTCAGTATGTATTTCTTTGCTTAACAGTGGAGTTGAGCATCTTTAATTCATTAACTATATTTTTATATTTTATTTTTAAGTCCTCTGTCCACTTTTCATCTATAATGCTTACTTTTTATTAATTTGTTTTAGTTCTTTACAAGATATGAATATAAATTTTTTATTTGTTAAATGTGGCAAGTCATTTTCCAGTTAATTGTTTATCCTTTAACTTATGATGATGGTATTTGATGATGATATAGAGGTTTAGAAAATTTCATGTACACAGTTCTGAAATATTTTTCTGTATGGTTTCTAACTTTGGTATTTGTGCTAAGAAAGACTAGCACTATTCCAAAATAATATGAATATTAACATTTGTCCTATATTTTATTCTAGTATTTTTATAGTTTCATTTTTATATTTAAATCTTTAACTTTTTAGACTATATTTTGATTTATAAAGTAGGCCTCTAATTTTTCCCGATATTTTGATAAATATTCCAATACTATTTGCTTTGAAATTCCATCTCTTCTATATAAAAACTTCCCAGAAGTAAAATTGTTATTTTAATAACTCTAGTCTTGGTATATGTTTTAATGACTTTCTGGTAGGTCGCCCTCATTGTTTTCAAACATATATTCGCTAAATGAACTTCAGAATCTTTGTTTTCACTTCCATCACATCCCAACTATAAATCCTAAAAAGGCATTCACCTTTTGGATAGAGTTATAATAGTGAGTTTTCATAACCAGAAATATAGTCCCTCCGTCCATTTAGTCAAATATTCTTTATGTCCTGTAAGTCAAGAAACATTGTTTTCTCCTTTGTTTCTTCCAAATCCTCGTTAAGTTTATTTCTGGGCATTTGATATTTATTTGTATATATTTTTGAAGTTAGTTGAGATCTCTTTTTTTATTCTGTTTTCTAACTGATCATCACAAGGAAAACTATATTTCTGTGTGTGTATCTTTTATCTGCGCACTCTAATGAACTTTCTCTATAGTTTAAAATGGATTTCTAGTTGATATCGTAGTTAACGTTGTTAGTTCTCTACGTGGCATCTATTAAACCTTCCTTGTAATGGACCAGGCTTTCATTTAAATATCTACCTTCTTTTCTATGCAACTGTGGCTTTTTGGTGAAAGACCGACTGTTCTCAGGTATAAGGGTAAACACTGATTAGTTTAAGCCTACCAGAATAATTTTCCCTCCCTTGAAACCATGACTGGTTCAGAAATAATGTGATTTAATTTGGGCCAATGAAATCTGAGAAGAGATTAGCTGGGGTTTTGGGAATGAGGTCCTCATTTCTGTGAAAGATACAAGAACCCAGTTCTCTGTCATCCACTGGATATGAGCAGAAAAGCTTCTGGCTATTAAAGACAGCCATCCTAAAACCGTGGACAGGCAGTGGGGAGGAGAACTTGATGTAGTTTAGCAGGGCACAAAGACAGGACATGATTGCATTACCGATGATATTACTCCTGGGTCTACCAAACTTGAGGTCTACTCTACCCCAGGGCTTGTGACTATTACATGAGCCAATAGTATTTAATATTTTCAAAGCCAATTTGAATGTGATTTCTGTTAATTTTAACATTAAAAGCCCTAACTGGTTTATTTTCTTAGATTTTTGAAGGTAGAATATAATATGAACTACAAAAAATCATTTTATGTCTATTCTTTTAATACTTCTCTTTTTCATTTTTTTGTCTTATCATATTGGCTGAAGCCATTATAAAAATATTTAATCATAATAATGAAAGTGACCATTTTTCTATGTTCCTAATTTAAAGGCAATGCCTCCAGTGTGCCATCCACTGAGTTTCATATTTCCTATTATCATGCTTAATTTTTCAATAAACACATGAGAAGTTGTGAAGCAAACCCTCGCCATACAGTTGAGGAAAGCGAAGCTCACGAAAGGGGAGTTACCTGTCGAAAGTCATGCAGTTAGTGGAGAGTGAGGATTCAGATCTACACTCTGGAACCCTGCTCCATTGTACCTGCTGCCATTGTTCAAGAACCATGGGGAATCCCATTTGCCCAGACTGAAAGGACATTTTGGCTTATGTTTTTGATCATACATTTTTGTTTGTTATGATTTTTAAAAAAATTTTTGTTCAACTTTGTCTAATGTCTTTATGATGGTACCATTACATAGAGTGAATACTCTGTGTAATATAACTCTATGTAAAATAACTGGGAACGTTACCTTACGGAGAATTGCAGCTCTCTGTGAGGGTAAAGCTGAGGCCAAGAGCTTGGTCTTTGTCACTTGGCCTGAGTGGACTCCACAGGCCCAGTCACGTGCATCTCCCAGTCACACATGGCTGATCACACAGGGTGGGAGTGAACCAGTCCAAACTCATCTTCAGAACTGCAAAAACACAAAGGCCTGTGCCTGGATGCTGGGGTATCAGCAGCATCTGTGTATAAGGTGCCTAGTATTAGAGCTGCAATGTTAGCATTTCAGGAGCCTAAATTGTTTACCAGGTTACCTGGGAGTTGGGGTGAGGAATCCCATGTTCCATGCATTAACAGTGGACTAAAACATCTAGGGCTTCCATCCTCTGTAAGTCCCTGCACTTTCCCACTTCCATCTCCCCACTAGCAAGGCTGCTGAACACGAAATCCTGAGAAAGGCACTGAAGTTCCCTAAATTTCTTGCTTTTCGAGATTGCCAGTGGAAAGCCTCAAAGCCCACTGCTTGCTGAATATTAGTCCCGTGTACGCTCCATATAGTTCTGAGAATCTGGGGATTCCTTCGGGTCCCAGCAACTGTCACTCTTTCAATTGGTTACATTGACATTCCTGTCTATGAAGGTGCTGGATCATACATCTGTCCTTCCAGAGGTGACTCGCAAATTTCCATTCCAACTGTTCCACTGAGCAAAGAGGACGCAAAAATCAACTGTTACCTCTTTTCAAGATAATCCTCTTCTGCCATCGTATTTGTAACGCACTGGAGAGAAACAGCAGTGGTCACTGATCTACTTCTCAGCTAGGTGACCTTTACCTCATCCTCAGGAAAGACATGGCGTCTTTCCCCAAAGAATGTCTTGTAGCTCTCCACAGGTTTCCGTGAGATACTGAAACATATAGGCAAGGAAAGCTTCCCTTGTCTCCTGAAGCCAGCAAGGGTTATATTATAATTACAATTTAAAAATTAACTTGCAAGCTGTTGAAAATATACTACAATGACTTCTAGAAAATTGAAAACAAAATTATGCCATTTCAAAGAGACCATTATCTAGGAAGTCATTGTAGGCTATGCAGTCAGTACCAAAAGCTTTGTTCTTGGCAGTGAATGAAAGGTGTGTTTTTAAATGCCGTATTTCTTGATGGAAATATACTCTCAAAAACACCCTGAAATACCTCTGGTTTAATGCAAAGACTTTAGAGACTTCGACCATGCCTACTCGGGTAGATCTTTTGTTGATGAATCTCAGAGTAATTGATCAAATTCCCACAAACCTGAGTACCTTTAACAGTTAAAATGAAACAAAGTAGCTAATCAATTAATGATTGTGTAAACAGTAGGGAAAACATTTAAGTCAGCTCCATTTCCACTGAGCGATCTGAACTGGACATGGTCATGACTTCGGTGTGCTTGCCAAGGGGTTCCTTGACTCTGTGACTTTTATGATCTATGATCCAAGTTCTCTGATCTTTCAGGTACAAAGATGAAGGCCATCTGTGTACCCAAACATTTGCTCTGAGAAAATTTGTTTAAGCGAAAGTGAGTTGACCGAATGAAGCAAGTCACTTTTGTTTCTGTTTGTTTTTGTTTGATCCGTGATATCCAAGAGACTGTTGAAATCTGGTGCTACTAAAGGGCATGAAGAAAAACTGCAATCTATTTGAAACCAAATGCAAGTTAATAGCACTTTTCAAATGAGCATTTTGTCTACAATTTAAAATACTTATTATGTTTGATACAAGAAAGAGGTAAAGTGGCATTTTGAAAGTGGTTTAATCCACTCTTGAAACATATTGACTGAATAGACTTCCTATATTGTCGATGTTATGTTTTTAAAAATTCATATTGGCTCAGTTCAGTTTAGCAAACATTGTTTGAATACATGGATGCTTAGCACTATGCTAGGCCCTGAGTACAGAAAGGTAAATGAAAAGCATTTCTGGCTCTCAAGATGATTTCAATCCAGTTAATAAATCACTTACAGCATCGGTAAATTTGGTAAATGTATATAGAACTTTTATTTTATCAGATAGCCCAGGGTGAAATTAGAACAGAGATGAGGACTAGCTGGTTAATAAGCAGTAATCCCTTTGTTTAGCAAACACATCTGCAAAGAAATTAATACACTATCTACCTTCTTGCAGAGAGATTCACAAAATCAGAATTTTATTATTGAAAAAAATGATAAGATACACCTAACCCAAGTCCTTTATCATAAACAAGGCAGAAGAGGCTCAGTGACTTCCCTGGAGTCAGCTCACAGGGGACCAAGTCCAGAATGCCAGAATCAACAATCCTAATTTCTTTTTTTTGACACAGTGTCTTACTTTGTCGCCCAGGCTGGAGTGCAGTAGTGCAATCTCAGCTCACTGCAACCTCCACCTACCGGGTTCAAGCAATTCTCTTGCCTCAGCCCCCTAAGTAGGTAGTATTACAAATGTGTACCACCATGCCCGACTAATTTTTATATTTTTAGTAGAGATGGGGTTTCACCATGTTGACCATGTTGATCTCAAACTCTTGACCTCATGATCCACCCACCTTGGCCTCCTGAAGTACTAGGATTACAGGTGTGAGCCACCGCATCTGCCCCCTAATTTCTAGTCCTATCTTCTTTCTTCTAGAATGTGCTGTCTATCCTTGTTCTGCCATTGATTTCACTCATGAACAGTGGGACCTCAGGGTCAAAAGTCTGGTTGGAAGAAGAGATGGGGGACTTGCCTTGGAGTTGTGTTGTGTGCGTGATGCAGACCCACAGAACTGTTTTGTGAAGATACTTTACATAAGATTTGAGTCTTATGTAAATATCGGTCACATACCTCAAAAATTGGTCCATTATCATTAAAGTTGGCGAGGCTTGAAGGAGGTGACGGAAATTGGGAGATTCCTAAAGCCCCACAGCCACCTCTTGGTGCCACTACTGCTTGTGAAATACAGTATTGTCATTTCATTTGTGTGCAATTGAATTAAATGAACTCTTAGTACATAGACTCTATGGAACTTCTTGCCCCTACAAAGATGTTAAGGTAAGACTGATTAACTTCTTTACAAAAGGAGATTGGATTGTCCTTTGCGTGGAATCAGCTGAGACCCAGGATATCTTCAGCTTCCCAGATCTGGAAGCTTAATCTTATTGTGTTGCCCAAATGTGACCGAGTCCTGTAGAACCGAGTCATGATACAATGTTCACCAGACACTGAGTAACAAAGAGGATGACCATTGATTAATGTGCATTGTACAGAACAGCCAGGATTGCCCTGTCGGCTGATCAGCATGTGCCTCTTGAGTAGTAAAGTCTATCAGAGAAGCCAGATCACTTGGAAGCTTGGAAAACATGGATTAGAATAGAGGGAATGGCTGCCTTAATAACTCATTGTTATAACGGAACTGCTTCTTTCACCCCAGGCAGGTTCCCTTCAAAAAAGAACTTGCTTCCCATTCCACCCTCAGGGATTCTCTTTCCCGGTTCCATCCTGAACTTGAGGACTCTGTCTGGTGGCTCCATTTTATATTCCTTTTTCCTCGGCCAGCTTTTCACCTTCCAGTCTATCTGCTTTGGGATTGCTATTTCTTTAGAATGGTTCCTGGTTCTCAACCTGACTTTGACTCCTGGCTTCTGTCCTTCACATAACTCTTGGAACTTGTCCCCATCCATTTCTGTGGCAGAAACTCTAGCACCCTTCCTCCTCTCATTGTGTCCAAGAAAAGATTCAGACAGCAACATGATTGACGCACCTGTTTCTCCTGTGGGGATCTATCTATGGAAGGAATCAGAATATCGTGTTCATTGGTCATGACTATCACCCAGAGCAATGCTAGAGACATTTGCTTACTCTTGCAAGAGGAGTATAGGGTTGAGCTCGAAAGCCCCCAAGTTAGAGATCTTGGGTTACTATTAATATTTCTCTTTATCTACTTAATAAGTATGGAACTTGGAGCAAGCTATTAACTGCTCTGCACCTCAGTTTCCTTCTAGAACATGTGAAGATTATAGTAGTTCGAATCTCATGGGACTCTTCTGAGGAGTAAATGAATTGTTTCATGTAACACAGTCTGTGTGACAAACAGGAAGGACATAACATTTGCTACTCTTCTTTGTCTATACTTTTTCTAGATTCCAAGCAGCCCCTCTTCATGACAGCACCACGACCTCAGACATTTCACAGTACTATGGAGTGGGTTATGGTTTCAGGATAACACCTTTGATCTGATGTGGAAGTAGATTAGATTAGACAAGATGTTATTGGAAGAGGAGCACAATCGTGCTGTGTAACATCTCCAGGAAATACCGCCTAGCAGCTGTCTGTTAAGAAATGACAACAGCCACGCCTTATTGTGCATTTTTTATGTGCCAAGTATCGCGCGAATTTGCTTTATGAATATGGTTTCGTAATCTTTTATGTGATGGTCAATCAAGCGTGGCCACAAGAGGAGACACGGGAGAGGATCAGGGAAAAAAACAAAGTTTATTATACTCACAGGTCCTAGAGACAAGAGACATGGCAGGTCACGCTACGCACAAAGTGCTACATACAAGGAAAAGACACTAGGGTGGTCAGGAGGCAGACGACAGTAGTGAGGAGAAGGTTTAGGTCTTTTTTTTTTTTTTTTTTTTTTTTGAGATGAGGTCTCACTCTGTCCCCCAGGCTGGAGTGCAGTGGTGTGATCAAAGCTACTGCAGGTCTAACTCCTGGGGTCAAGCAATCCTCTTGCCTCAACCTCCCTCATCGTTGGGATTATAGTCATGAGCCACCACACGCTGCCACTTTTTAATTGTTTTGTAGAGACCTTGTTTGTACAAAATGAGGCAAGGTCTCACTACGGTGCCTATGCTGCTCTCAAACTCCTTGGCTCAAGTGATCCTTCCCCCTTGGCCTTTCAAAGTGTTCAGATTACAGGGGTGAGCCCCCACAGCCCCAAATAAAGGTGCAGGACTTTACTGGGATTTCCAAAGGAAGGGAAAGTCAGGACAGGGTGAACAGTTTAGCACTGGTTATTTTGATGATTTCAGTGGGTCTTAGGCTACACAGGTGGTGGCAAGTTGCCTGGCGCCTGGTCCTGGGATGATTAAGGCAGAGAAATCTTGCCTCTTGGAGTGCATAGACCAGATAGAGAAGGTACGGCTCTAGATTGGCTGGTATATCAAAGACATCCTCCTGCATGGGCCATCTGCTAATCTTTAGGAACTGGCTAGCCCTTGGAGAGGGGGCAGTCTCTGCCCAGCTAGAAAGGTTTTCTTAAGATATCAAAAAAATCACAAATATGGAAAATTAAAAATAATTTATCATACAAATATTACACACATAATTCTGGAAATATCTGTGTAAGGGAAGGTTTTGTTATTGCAGTTCTTAAGATGAGAGAACTGGGCTTCCAGGCACTAGGACGTTTGCCTGAGTGGGCGGTAACTGGAGGAGACCTGATTTGAGTGGAGGTCTCCTGTTTCCAGAGCTCATACTTTTCTCATGAATGTTCTATGTTTTCTACACAAACTTTAGAGTGACTCTTTCCTTAAGCTCTCTGCATATTGTAGGTACTTTTTATAGACTCCCAAAGTGATGACATAGACCTCATTGGCCATAATAAAGTTAGACCAGATATCCGGAATTTCCTGGGTCAGCTCTGGTTGTACCTTTTCACATGATGCTGTCCTGCACTTTGTTTTTTTAATTTTTCTTCTGTTGTTTGTTGCTATTTGGGCCCCGATTCTGAACCAGTTAACTGTATTTTTCCATCTTAGCATTCCTCTGGCTGAAGACCAACTTACCAATCTTCCTGGGAACTGAACTGGTCCTGGGGTTGAACCTCAGGTAGGAGTCAATTATTATATCAATTAGAGGAATTGGTAGCTACAGATTGGGGGCACCATCCTCACGCCCACCTCTGTGGCATCCAGGATGATCCATTTCCAGTCCCTTCCCTGGCTCTGTTCAGTTCCTCGCTCAGGAAACCACATGCCAGTCTCTGCTCTTGGCCTCTTTCTTGCTCATTCTCTCACATTTCTCTTTAAGCTTGAGCTCTGGCCTCTGGTTTGCCTCACATGAATGTTCTGCTTGGAGGTTCTAGGTCCTGAGGTGAACTGAAGACCTCAAATGGTAGGCTCTGTATCACAGGCTGTACCCCACATTTTTCCCTGCAAACTTTCTTGTCCTCTAACCTCTTCCATCTCTTGATAACATGCCTAATTCTCTTGGCCTCCCAGGTTTGAAATCTTGGAGTCACCTTTAACGTCGCCCTGTCCTGAGACTGCATATTTAGCCCTTTCTCATAATACCTCTCAGATCTACATTCTCTCTTCCTGTCTTACTGACACAGGCTTAACCTTTTCATTACATATGTAGGTATTAAAATAACCGGTCATCTCCAGGGTATGACCTGGGAACTAAACACCCTCTCTAAGGTCCACAGATAAGCTTTAGTGGGACTACAAACCCCTGAAATTATTTTTAAAATTCTTGTGTTTGTGTGCATACACGCATTTCCTGTGTAAAATAATACTTTTCATCAGCCTCTTAAAGAGGCTTGTATCGGTTTCCTAGTACCACTGAACATTTAATGGCTTAAAACAACAACTTTATTCTCCTGCAGTTCTGGAGGATGGAGTCTAAAATCGACGCTTTGTGCGGGCTTCGCTGCTCCTGGAGGCTTCCGTTCCTTTGCCCTTTCCAGCTTCCAGAGACCAGCAGCATCGGTCAGCTCACGGTCCTCTCCTTGCACCAGTCTAGCGCACGTTTATGTCATCACGTTGCTTGCTCGCTCTGACCTCCTGCCTCTCTCTGATAAGGACTCTTGTGATTACACTGGCCCCACTCAGGTATTCCAGGATAGTCTCCCCATCTCGTAACGTTCATGGGTTCCAGGAATTAGAATGTTAATATCTTGTGGAGGCCATCATTCAATCTGCCTCAGCAGTCAGTGCCCCAGATACGCTGCGAGCCGCTGGTTTAACTGGTTTCTTTAAGAACCCAGAACGGTATTTCTCTAATGTCACTCATCCTGCCATTCCCCTGCTCCACTTACAATGTCTTCTGTTGCCTATCAGATCAGTCCACTCTCTGCACCCAGCATTAAAGGCCATCAGGCAGCAAGACCCAATTTATCTCTCCAGTCTCATCCCCAACATTCCCCAGCCGGGATCCGAAGTCCTTCCCCTGAGAATGCATTGTCACTCCTAACTCTACACCTGTTCACACTGTTGCCCTGCCAAGAATGCTCTCTTATCTCACTCCCTCCACCAGTGTCATTTCCTCCCTTTTGCCAGACTTGCTTCTGTGTAGTTTATCATTCATAGTGTTTTTCCTTTATGAAGTCTTAGAGTCATTACTGACCAATAGTACAATCATTTATTATTTTGAATCATCCTTTCGCTGGGGATGAGCCAGTATGCTGAGGAAACAAGCTTCGTATACATTCCTTGGAACACCTGAAGGAGCCTAAGAATGAATAATTCCTCTTTATCTGTTTCATCTTTTCTCAGCCAACAATTATCTACCTCAAAACACACTGTGTCCTTCATTCTGGCCCTTCGTCCACCATCCGATAATAGCTGTTCTGAAATATGGTCCATCATGTGACCTACACAAAGAAAAAAAGTTCAGTGGAAAAAAATTTTTTTAAAGTATTCAACTAAAAATATTAACTTTATTTCAACTCTTGTTATTTAAAAGCCTGACATATATTTTGAAGTTATTTTCCCTCATAAAAGACTGAGAAATGGCACAACTTAGAAGGGTTTAGAAGGTGAAGTTAGGACTGGGCGTGGTGGCTCACGTGTGTAATCCTAGCACTTTGGGAGGCCAAGGCAGAATAAGCTTGAGCTCATGAGTTCCAGACCAACCTGGGCACCATGGTGAAACCCCGTTCTCTGCCAAAAATACAAAAATTAGCCAGGCATGTTGGCAGGCGCCTATGGTTCCAGCTACTTGGGACGCTGAGGTGGGAGGATTGCTGGAGCCTGGGAAGTTGAGGCTGAAGTGAGCATGATTGAGACACTGCACTCCAGTATCAGCCATAAAGTGAAATCCTGTCTCAAAATAAATAATAATAAAATGAGATCATTTAGCCTATGGTACAGATGGAAAGTGTTGCTTATTTACAGTGAGTTGGAAATGCCCTCCATCTATCTTTTTGTCTTCCCATCAACTGGGGATGGGCTTCGCAAATACGCCTACACAGCTTCCCATAAGTTTCTCTTTAGAATCCTGGGGAAAGTCTGTGATTCATAGCAGGACCCTTCTACCCTCACCTTCTCCATCTGCTTCTCCTTTTGGGCCCAACGGCAAGTTGTCTTACTGTCTCTCTTGTGAGAAGCTAATTTCTTTTGTGGCTCTATTTTCAGTGGCTCCTTCTTTTGTGGCTCTATTTTCAGTGGCTCCTTCTTTTGTGGCTCTATTTTCAGTGGCTCCTTCTTTTATGTCTTCTTTCCTACCTGCATCTCTGGGACAAAAGAAAGAGACCAGCTTTTCTGAGTGCTTACTATTTCTTCAACCCTCATTCCTATGAATTCCATTGTCCTCCACCTTCTCTAATTTCGGTCAGGCTGTGGTAACAGTCCCTGTATTAAGGTCCCAGGAGCAGCTCAGCTTATTCATATACAAGTTTGTCTTCCTTCCTGTAAAGCCTTTCTTCCTCCTGTATCCCCGTCTCCCTAAATGGCATCACCATAACCCAGTCACTTCATCCAGAAACATCTTCAAACTCCTCTCTCTCCTGCAGCCCTTGTATGCGGCCTATTAACATGTTCTCTCAATCCCGTTGCCTTTATTCTTCTAGAATGTGTTCCCTCCTCTCCAGCCCCAGTGCCACAAACAGAATCCAGGCTTTCAAACTGTCTTCCATGGCCTTCTATAAAGTTTCCTAATGAATCCTCTGGTCTTGTTCTGCTCCAGCCTATCCTCCACGCTCTTGGAAGACCGACTCACCAAAGTGCAGACTGGATCACAGAAGTGTTCGATTGTCATCCTCCCTGTGCATTCACCTCAACTGGTCAAATCCGTTTGTGTGTCAGTGGAGAGATTAGGCCAAGTAGGACAGAGTGGGGTCTATGGGTGACTTTTCTTGGGAACCTTTCCCACTCCTTTCCTGGTGGAATACACCACTTCCTCCATTGTACCTCTTCCCAAACATACTGTGTATGTTCTCCCACCATAGCCCTCACAACACGACAACACTGTACTTGTTCACATGTCTGTCTCTGCCTTCTAGAAGAACGCCTCTTGAAAGCAAGAACTATTTAGCAAACAGTGTGATATCCTGCCCTACATCCCCTTGCTGACTCCTGAGCTTTTCTGCAACTTCAGGTGATAGTTATAGAGCACACGGACACCTTCTTAGCTCAGATGTGGATCCACCTGCTTTGCTGCCTGAGGGTTCTCCAGTGCCGTGGGAACTTGCTCTGCACAGCTACAGGACAGCTCAGAAGTTCCAAGAATGTATTGCTTCCAGGACAAATCTCAATCAGTGACAAAGAGAAATCTGTGGGAAAATACCACAGCTTCTTGGCCCTTGTTAAGACTATTTTTGAGGCATGATTTCTTAGAGGATAACCAGAGGAACTGAGCCCAAGTTGTCCACAGTGACTCACTCATTAATGCATCCTCCGCTGGCTTCTGTCCCTTCCCTCTCACTAATGCATCCTCCTCTGGCTTCTGTCCCTTCCCTCTCACTAATGCATCCTCCTCTGGCTTCGGTCCCTTCCCTCTCACTAATGCATCCTCCTCTGGCTTCTGTCCCTTCCCTCTCACTAATGCATCCTCCTCTGCTGGCTTCTGTCCCTTCCCTCTCACTAATGCACCTTTCGCTGGCTTCTGTCCCTTCCCTCTCACTAATGCATCCTCCTCTGGCTTCTGTCCCTTCCCTCTCACTAATGCAACCTCTGCTGGCTTCTGTCCCTTCCCTCTCACTAATGCATCCTCCTCTGGCTTCGGTCCCTTCCCTCTCACTAATGCACCTTTCGCTGGCTTCTGTCCCTTCCCTCTCACTAATGCATCCTCCTCTGGCTTCTGTCCCTTCCCTCTCACTAATGCATCCTCCTCTGCTGGCTTCTGTCCCTTCCCTCTCACTAATGCATCCTCCTCTGGCTTCTGTCCCTTCCCTCTCACTAATGCATCCTCCTCTGGCTTCTGTCCCTTCCCTCTCACTAATGCATCCTCCTCTGGCTTCTGTCCCTTCCCTCTCACTAATGCACCCTCCTCTGGCTTCTGTCCCTTCCCTCTCACTAATGCATCCTCTTCTGGCTTCTGTCCCTTCCCTCTCACTAATGCATCCTCCTCTGCTGGTTTCTGTCCCTTCCCTCTCACTAATGCACCCTCCTCTGGCTTCTGTCCCTTCCCTCTCACTAATGCATCCTCCTCTGGCTTCTGTCCCTTCCCTCTCACTAATGCATCCTCCTCTGGCTTCTGTCCCTTCCCTCTCACTAATGCATCCTCCTCTGGCTTCTGTCCCTTCCCTCTCACTAATGCATCCTCCTCTGGCTTCTGTCCCTTCCCTCTCACTAATGCACCCTCCTCTGGCTTCTGTCCCTTCCCTCTCACTAATGCACCCTTCGCTGGCTTCTGTTCCTTCCCTCTCACTAATGCATCCTCCTCTGGCTTCTGTCCTTTCCCTCTCACTAATGCATCCTCCTCTGGCTTCTGTCCCTTCCCTCTCACTAATGCATCCTCCTCTGGCTTCTGTCCCTTCCCTCTCACTAATGCATCCTCCTCTGGCTTCTGTCCCTTCCCTCTCACTAATGCATCCTCCTCTGGCTTCTGTCCCTTCCCTCTCACTAATGCACCCTCTGCTGGCTTCTGTCCCTTCCCTCTCACTAATGCATCCTCTGCTGGCTTCTGTCCCTCCCCTCTCACTAATGCATCCTCCTCTGGCTTCTGTCCCTTCCCTCTCACTAATGCACCTTTCGCTGGCTTCTATCCCTTCCCTCTCACTAATGCACCTTTCGCTGGCTTCTGTCCCTTCCCTCTCACTAATGCACCTTTCGCTGGCTTCTGTCCCTTCCCTCTCACTAATGCATCCTCCTCTGGCTTCTGTCCCTTCCCTCTCACTAATGCATCCTCCTCTGGCTTCTGTCCCTTCCCTCTCACTAATGCATCCTCCTCTGCTGGCTTCTGTCCCTTCCCTCTCACTAATGCATCCTCCTCTGGCTTCTGTCCCTTCCCTCTCACTAATGCATCCTCCTCTGGCTTCTGTCCCTTCCCTCTCACTAATGCATCCTCCTCTGGCTTCTGTCCCTTCCCTCTCACTAATGCATCCTCCTCTGGCTTCTGTCCCTTCCCTCTCACTAATGCACCCTCCTCTGGCTTCTGTCCCTTCCCTCTCACTAATGCATCCTCTTCTGGCTTCTGTCCCTTCCCTCTCACTAATGCATCCTCCTCTGCTGGTTTCTGTCCCTTCCCTCTCACTAATGCACCCTCCTCTGGCTTCTGTCCCTTCCCTCTCACTAATGCATCCTCCTCTGGCTTCTGTCCCTTCCCTCTCACTAATGCATCCTCCTCTGGCTTCTGTCCCTTCCCTCTCACTAATGCATCCTCCTCTGGCTTCTGTCCCTTCCCTCTCACTAATGCATCCTCCTCTGGCTTCTGTCCCTTCCCTCTCACTAATGCACCCTCCTCTGGCTTCTGTCCCTTCCCTCTCACTAATGCACCCTTCGCTGGCTTCTGTTCCTTCCCTCTCACTAATGCATCCTCCTCTGGCTTCTGTCCTTTCCCTCTCACTAATGCATCCTCCTCTGGCTTCTGTCCCTTCCCTCTCACTAATGCATCCTCCTCTGGCTTCTGTCCCTTCCCTCTCACTAATGCATCCTCCTCTGGCTTCTGTCCCTTCCCTCTCACTAATGCATCCTCCTCTGGCTTCTGTCCCTTCCCTCTCACTAATGCACCCTCTGCTGGCTTCTGTCCCTTCCCTCTCACTAATGCATCCTCTGCTGGCTTCTGTCCCTCCCCTCTCACTAATGCATCCTCCTCTGGCTTCTGTCCCTTCCCTCTCACTAATGCACCTTTCGCTGGCTTCTATCCCTTCCCTCTCACTAATGCACCTTTCGCTGGCTTCTGTCCCTTCCCTCTCACTAATGCACCTTTCGCTGGCTTCTGTCCCTTCCCTCTCACTAATGCATCCTCCTCTGGCTTCTGTCCCTTCCCTCTCACTAATGCATCCTCCTCTGGCTTCTGTCCCTTCCCTCTCACTAATGCATCCTCCTCTGCTGGCTTCTGTCCCTTCCCTCTCACTAATGCATCCTCCTCTGGCTTCTGTCCCTTCCCTCTCACTAATGCATCCTCCTCTGGCTTCTGTCCCTTCCCTCTCACTAATGCATCCTCCTCTGGCTTCTGTCCCTTCCCTCTCACTAATGCATCCTCCTCTGGCTTCTGTCCCTTCCCTCTCATGCTTCCCCGCCCCCTGTCCTCCTCCTGTGCTTTCCAGGATTACTTCCCGAATAAACTAACTGCACCCTAACACTTGTCTCAATAGCTAAGTTAGGGAAGATTACAAAGTAAGACAGAAAATTTGATATTCATCTTTTTGGTATGTTTTAAATGCTTAATAGTAGTTGATCTTTAAACAAAGGAATACCTTAATGAGGCGTGTAATTATTCCAAAATCCAGGTGGGAAATTGTCTTAGAGTCAGGACTGATGGAGCTGGGATGGAACAGTGGGAAGTCAGCAGAACTGCCCAAAGTGTAACAAGTAGTCAGAAAGAGGCTGGGGACAGAGACTGTACAGAAGAGAGTTGGGGCAAAAATCTAACAAATGAACCAATAGCCAAATTAGTTGGATAGTTGAAGATGAGTATGAACCACAGGGGTTTATTTAGACTGGAAGATGTGGGGATTGCAGTTGGAATGAGTTCTTTGAGCAACAAGGCAGAGCAGGGCACACCGTAAGACAGGGTCTCTTGTTTGTAACTGATGCTACGTGCATTTCCACACCTTACGACCTCAACTTCCATGACTTGCACCACTCCTCTTTCTAGGCTCATATCTTATCATTTCTCCTAAGAACCCTGCTCTTGGGTCCCTGTATATCTAGAGTTCAACATATGGTATCCAACTATGTTCTATTATCTCAAGCTTCCAGTCCTTGGCCCATGTGATTTCCTGGGCTTAGAAGAGACTTCCTGGCTCTGTCATCCTCGCTAACTTAAAACGCTCCTTCAAAGCTCAGCTCTAGTATTACCTCTTCCAGAAAGCTTTTCCTGTTCTCTTCCTCATTATCTCACAAAACCCGGCAACCCTCTTCCTGCACACATAGTACCTGTGCACAGAGCTTAGTGCACCCTAATTGTGGTCAGCTTCTCTGGCTTCTTTACTGGACTGTTCCCTTTCTTGGGAACTTCGCACAAAATCTGGCGCATCTGGAATGTGTAACACGGAGGATTCTGGATAAATGACAGTAGCAGTGGCAGGATAGATTTTGTCTTCCTAAATCACCACATAAAAACAGAGAGTGGGCAGATTGACTGAGGTCAGGAGTTCAAGACCAGTCTGGCCAACATGGTGAAACCTCATCTCTACTAAAAATACAGAAATTAGCTGGGCGGGATGATGCATGCCTGTAATCCCAGTTACTCAGGAAGCTGAGGCAGGAGAATCACTGGAACCTGGGAGGCAGAGGTTACAGTGAGCCAAGATCACACCACCGCACTCCAGCCTGGGCAACAGAGCAAGACTCTGTCTCGAAACAAAAAAAACAGAGAGTGCCTAGCTAGCAAAACCAAAAATTCACGATCACGAGGAACAGTTGTAACAAAACCAAGTGACAGGATCTCCCCGTGACCCTCAAAACACAAACAGGTAGAATAAACCACCAACTGCTACAAAGCTTGAGTCCTGTGTGCTCTGTCAGAAAGGAGCAAGAAGCCATCAAAACTTGAAAAGAGAAAACACCTGAATAGATATTCAACAGAGAACATGGAAAGGAGAGATACGAAGCCAACAGCTGACACTGGGAACGTTCAGACCATCGCTAATAATAGGAGAGTGCGAGGGGCCCATGGTGAGGGCCTAGGGGACTGGGGAAGTCTAGCCCCTCATAAACTCTTCAAACTGACCCATCCGGGCTCCCTTCCAGTTCAGCCTCTGACTCCAGGAGAAAGTGCTGGGAATGGAATCGAAAAGAAATGAAGGCTCAGGAAAAGTGGAGTGGGAGGAAGAAAGCCAAAATGCCCCAGAAGGCAAGCCTTTATATATTTTTTAACATTACCTGAAGACAACAAGAAGGACCTTTGTGAAGTTTAAAGAACCACCTGAAGTTCTTTCTTGTAAACATTCATGAAAACAAAGTTGGCCAATCAAATTCACATAAAAATTAATAACAGAAAACTACTGAGGTCAAATTCTATACAAAATGAGTGTAAGAAAATGAGATAACCATTTATTAGAAAAAAAAAAAGATAGCAACTTGACAATGGAGGAAACTAACAGAATTGTGGAGGTAAGAAGTGATTCATCCTCAAGCCATTGCTATAGGGTCAGCATTGAAAAAATGAAAAATGTAAATATAATTTCTAGGATCTAAGAGAAGGACCATATTGGGAAGACTACATGGATTGTGAATCTCTCTTGGGTAGGTAATGTGTGATAGGAAGGGGTATAGCGTTGTCGAGAGAATGCCCTCCCCTCCCCTTATTTCCTTTTTTTTTTTAGATCAGGTCTCGCTTTCTGACTTATGCAACCTCAGCCTTCCAGGGAGCTGGAACTACAGGTGTGTGCCACCATGCCCGCCTCATTTTAAAAAAAAAAAAATTGTATATCTGGGGTCTCTGTGTTTTGCTCAGGCTGATCTTGAACTCCTGGGCTCATTTGATCCTACTGCTCTGACCTCCCAAAGGGCTGGGATTACAGATATGAACCACAGCTCCTGACGTAGAGAACGTTCTGTGTGCCAGGCACTTTCCTGATACATGTAATTAACATTTTGAAATTCAAATTTTATAGTATATGTAAATAATATATGTATTTATTGATATATATCCATTTTCTATTCTAATAATAAAATTTTAGATTATTGTAAGATTATTCCAAAAGTAATATATCAACATATTAAAGTATTTAATTCATTAATTCTGTTAATTTTCCCAACAGCCTTAGGAAGTAGATGCTACTATTATCTCTACTTTATAGATTATGAAACTAAGAACAAGAAAGTTAATTCATCTGCCCATAGTCACTCAGGAAACAGGTTGAAGAGCTGGATTTAAACACAGGTGGTTTTGCTACAAGGTCAGAATGACATCTGGAACAATTACTGAACAGTTGTGTGATCTCTGGCAATTTTAGCTCTAAGTCTCACTTTTCCCATCATTTTTATAAAGTGGGAATAAGAATCTACAAATTTTGTGGAAAGAATGAAACGAGAAGTTGTAGGATGAGCAGTGCTCACTATCTGTTGGTTTCAGCCTCCTTGCCAGACTCAGAAAAATGTTCTTCAGACCCATGGTGTTCCTTTGCCTGATACCTTTTCCCCTCTTATTTTCATCTGTTTAAAGTCTACCTACCCTTCCACATTATTTTCTTAAAGCTGCCTTGACTATACAAGCACTAAATTATCTATTTCTCAGAAAATACAGATATTAGAGTTTGTGAAGAATAGTTTAGAACCAAATGCTTTGATTCATCTCTATATTAATCCTATTTCATCTGCCTGAGTCAGACTCATCAGAGCCGTGCCATATATTGAGCAGCACGTGATAAATAGAGCCAGGCTTGACACATGCTCTGCAATGAAGGCACAGTCCCACTGCTAATCAGCTATCTGATTGTGATCATGTACCAAATAAGTTTCTTCATCTATGAACTTAGAATAAGAACCAATGTCCTGATGCAAATGAGTTTTATAAAGTACAAAGTGACATGCAAATGTCACATTATGATTAAATGCTGATAACTTATCAAAAATGTCAAAAATAGGGCTGGGAGTAGTGGCTCATGCCTGTAATCCCAGCACTTTGGGAGGTTGAAATGGGTAGATTGCTTAACATGTTGAGACCAGAGCCTAGAGCCAGAGGACTTCATTAGTGAATTCTATAAAACATGTAAGGAAGATTAACACCAATCTTTCACCAACTCTTCTAAAAAATAAGAGGAGGGAAGATTTCTCAAGTCATTTGATGACACCAGTATTATCCTGATACCAAACTACACAAAGACTTCAAGAGAAAAACAACTACAGGCCAATATCCCTTAGGAATATAGACACGAAACTGCTCAACAGGTGCCAGTATGTTAAGACCAGACACTCATGAAAAGGATTTATCTCAGGAATACAAGGTAGTTTAAAACATTAAAATCAGTCAATGTAATGAACTGTGTTAAAAGAATTAAAAAACCCCAAAAGCTCCATATTATCTCAATAGAGGCAGAAAAAGCATTTGATAAAATCTAACATAATAAAAATCTTTGATATTGTGTAATAAAAGTACTCAACAAACAAGGAATAGAAGGGACATTCATCAATTTGACAAAGAACATCCCTGAAACAACCCACAGCTAACATCATACTTAATGAGGAAAGACTACAGTTTTTCCCCCTAAGTTCAGGAATGAGATGGAATGTCTACTCTTGCCATGTCAATCAACAGTGTACTGGAGAGTCTAGCCACAGTAACCAGGCAAGAAAAAGAAATAAAAGGCATCCAGATTGCAAAAGCAGCAGCAAAACTCTCTGTATTCACAGATAATATGATCCTGTACACGGAAAAGTTAATGGATTATGCACTGAAAAAATCTATTAAACAAATCCAGCAAGTTTGAAGGATATAAAATCAACATTAAAAATCAGTTGTATTTCTATATATAACCTATGAACAATTTGATGATGAAAAAGGATTCAATTTACAATAGCATCAAAAATAATTAAATGCTTGGAGATAAATTTAACAAGCAAGTGCCAGATTTGTGTATTGAAAACTCCAAAACACCATTAAAGCAAACTAGACCCAAATAGGAAAGACAGTCTATGTTCACAAATTAAAAGATATAACATTAAGATGGCAATACTCCTCGATTGATCTACAGATTCAACACAATCCCTATCAATATCCAGGTTTTTGGAGCAAAACTTACAAGCAGATTCCAAAGTTCACACGATAATGCAAGTGACCCAAAACAGGCAAAACAATTTTGAAAAAGAACAAAGTTGGAGGACTCGCATTTCTAAACTTCAAAACTTACTTCAAAGCTACAGTTGTCAAAACAGCATGGGATATAGAGAGAGAAATGGGGACTAAGGATAAGGATAAGGTGCATAAATCAGTGGAAAAGAATTGAGATTCTAGAAACAAACCCATATATCTCTGGCCAACTGATTTTTGACAAGGGTTTCAAGACAATGGAATGGAGGAAAGAATAGGTTTTTCAACAAATGGTGCTGAGATAATTGGATGTTCACATGCAAAAAAATAGTTAGATCCCTACCTCACTTGCATACAAAATGAGTGATCGAGTTATATGTAAGAGCTAAAACTATAATAATCTAGGAAGAGAATATGGGTTTAAATCTTTGTGACCCTGGATTTTAGACACGAATTTCTGAGATATAATAGCAGAAGCACAATAGACAAAAGAAAAATAGATAAGTATCACCAAAATTGAAAGCTTTTTACGTCAAAGAACACTGTCAGGAAAGTGAAAAGACAACTCACAGAAAGAGAAAATACTTGAAAATCTTATACCTAATAAGGATTTAATATCCAAAATATATAAATAACTCTTGAAAATTATCAATAAAAAGGTACCCAATTTAAGAATAGACAAAGGATTTGAATAGATATTTCTCTAAAGAAAATATACAAATGGCTAATCAATAAAAAGATGCTCAACGTCATTAATTGTTAGAGAAATGCAAATCAAGACCACAATGAGATGGCATTTTACTAGCACTAGGATGGTGATATGGTTTGTTTGTGTCCCCACCCATATCTCATCTTAAATTGTAGTTCCCATAATCCCCACATGTCATGGAGGGAGCCCCAGTGAGAGGTAGTTGAATCATGAGGGCAGTGACCCCCATGCTGCTGTTCTCATGATAGATAGTGAGTTCTCATGAGATCTGATGGTTTTATAAGGGGTTTTCCTCTTTTGCTGGGCACTTCTCCTTGCTGCCGCCATGTGAAGAACTATGCATTTGCTTCCCCTTCCATTGTGATTATAAGTTTCCTGAGGCCTCCCCAGCCCTGCAGTACTGTGGGTCAATTAAACCTCTTTCCTGCTGGGCGCGGTAGCTCAAGCCTGTAATCCCAGCACTTTGGGAGGCCGAGGCGGGTGGAGCATGAGGTCAAGAGATCGAGACCATCCTGGTCAACATGGTGAAACCCTGTCTCTACTAAAAATAGAAAAAATTAGCTGGGCATGGTGGCACAGCCTGTAATCCCAGCTACTCAGGAGGCTGAGGCAGGAGAATTGCCTGAACCCAGGAGGTGGAGGTTGCGGTGAGCCGAGATCGTGCCATTGCACTCCAGCCTGGGCAACAAGAGTGAAACTCCATCTCAAAAAAAAAAAACCTCCTTCTTTTCTAAATCACTTAGTCTTAGTCTCAGGTATGTTTTTACCGGCAACGTGAGAATGAGCTGATATAGATGGCTATGATCACGAAAATGGATAATAATAAGTATTTTAAAAGATATTGGTAAATTGGAGCCTCAGACATTGCTGGTGGAAGACAAATCATGCAGCCCTCTTGGAAACCAGTCTGGAAGTTCCTCAGTAACTTAAACAGAGAGTTACCATACGACCTGGCCATTCCACATCTAGCTTTCTACCCAAGAGAACTGAAAATACATGTCCACACATATTTGTACACAAATATTTAAAGAAATATTATTCATAATAGCTGAAAAGTGGAAATGACCCAAATGCCCATCAATTGATAATAGATAAAATGTGGTATTGTCATACAAAGAATTATTCAGCAATAAAGGAGGGATGAACCTCGAAACATTATGCTAAGTGAAAGAAACCAGTCACAAAAAGCCACATATTGTGTGATGCCGTGGGTATGAAATAGCAGAATAGGTAAATCCATAGAGACAGGAAGCAGATCAGGGGACAGGGAAGGGGAAATGTGAGGTGATTCTAATGTGAACAGACTTCTTTTGAAACTGATAAAAATGTTTGGGAATTAAGGAGTGATGACAGTTGTATGATTTGGGGAGTATACTAAAAATAACTAAATTCTATACTTTGTAAGAATGGACTTTATGGTATGTGAATTATATCTCAGTTTTTAAAAATACTTCTTGATGGATGGCTTAGACCACCTGTTATTAATTAATCCACTTCCAAACATGTGTCCTTGAATGTCCAAAGGCACCTTGAATGTCTCTGTTTCAATGGAAAAAGTGCCTGGTGGATAGCCTGCCTATAGAATATCTCTGAGATCAAAGCCTCCCTCCGCTCTCTCTGTGAGTTTCAAGTCAGTGTCTGCTCAGATGTGTGACCAAGGTAAACCCAAATTGAATACAGAGTAAGTGTACTGGCTGCGATGGGAACACTCATTGCTCAGGGTCGGATAAAGGTGGGGGGAAACACATTAAGCATTTGGTTTGGGAGTGCGCGGCAAGTCCAGCACACACCTGTGGCTTCAGTAGTCAGGAAACCTTGTCCCAGAGGCACCTTCCTGTCAGAGCAGGGCAGGAGCAGCAGAGCCAAAACAAAGTCCAAAACATCACTTTATTAAGGAAGGCTAGAAGCCAGAACAAAATCAAAGAAAAAACACACTTAGGTAAATATAGAGCACAGGAGAAGGACCTGAGATGAGGGGTGTGGACAGATGTACTAAAAACCAAATGTTCTTTACCACGGGAAAAGTGCAAAGAACACTAAGTTTGGAGTGGATACACACTGAGCCTCAGATTTTTCATTCTGAATTGGAGAGACTGGACTTAGTAATCCCTGAGAACTCTTAGCCTTTTGTTCCTAAGTCACAAGCCACAGACTTGAGAGCCAGACAGCTTGGGTTGAGGATGTGACTCCTCCACTCACCTACGTGGGTGACCTCGGGAAAGTCACTTAAGTCCTCTGTGCCTCAGTTTCTTATCCACAAAATGGTAATGGTTATAACACCTGTAATTGTTGTGAAGAATAATTAAATAAATACAGGGAAAGCACTTAAAATAATGCCTGGCACACTGGGTACGCCTTAGCTATTGTTCCTTGCCTTCTGCAGTTCCAAACAATTCCTCTGGGAGAATTAGAGTAGCACGGAGGACAACTCGCCTTCCATTGTGTTCCTTTCGGAGACTTACTGCAAAGAAGGGATATGAAAGGCAAGGAGGAAATCTCTGTTCCCAAAGCAGCATGCTGAGAGAGTACCCGATGTGGAGGCAGAGAAGTCAGGGATTTGTTATGATTAACTTGGAGAAATATCTTAAATTGGTGTCATTTGCTAATAGTTCTACGATGTTGCCTGATTATTTTAAGAAGCCAATTTCCAATAGATGCCAAATTTGGCTATAGGCAGGAACATGCTACGTGAAATAAGGTATGAAGAAATGGTCTCATTTCGGGGCCTAAGAGTTAAAAGAGAGAAGGGTGTCTTTGTGCTTGGAAAATGAGGGACTCACATCCAGCCTTTTTGAACAAAAAAAACGTGTCTAGACTTAGAGGGGTCATCCTGTCAGCATGATGAGGTTAGAGTTTGTCAACTAAAATTTTAATGAACTTTTAGAGCAGCAGACTTAAAAAAGCAGTTTATTTCTAAAATATTGCTGCATGTTGCCATTTTGAACAATGCCCAATGTTACTAAAAGAACTTCCCAGCATGTGCTCGAGTCTCTTTTTCGTATCATACTTTCGAACTATCTTAAAGAATGTAAACCACTCATATTTCCAGCCCTCACTTTTATTTTTTGATGTCTTTATTTCATGGAACTGAATGAATGAATTTGCCAGGACATGAGACTTCAGAGGATTAGGAGAAATATTATAGATCAGAAACAAGAGCAGTAACGATGACAAAATATATTTAAAATTTCCACACCAACAGTAAAGAGTCCGTGCCGGTTTCACACATGCATTTTCAAACGATTATCTTTGACCAAGGCACGTTCATACACTTTCCTGGAAATTCCACCTCTGACCCAAGCTGCTAAGCTTCTCAACTGTTTATGTGGGTCTTCCTTAAGTAACCATGCAAATATTACTCACATTCAGGGAGACAGTTGGCTAGACTGAATAGAACTAATGTCACAGTCCCCAAACATTTAAATTTATGGCACAAATACATTTTGAAAAACAAATAGAAAAACATTTAAAATGGAACCAGGGTTGGACAGTACACCAAAGGCTTGCCATATTTCTCCAGCATGAACTCAAGGAGAAGAAGAGAATGGAACTAGGAATTGACAAAATTAAAATGCTTGCCTCGGGAGATGACCTGGAAATGAGAAGAAGTGCAAGGAACTTCCCAGGTTTGCTCTGGAGGAAAAAGAATAGAGTGTCATTGTCTTGAACTGTGGTCCAGAGACAGGACTAGAACCAGTGGGTGGAATTTACAAGGAAGCTTGTTTCAGCTCATTTTTAGGAATGGAACATTTTGTGGCCCATGCCATGCCTGCCTTCGATTTAGATGACAAAGATCTGTGACCCATCCGTTTAGAAGGACTAGGAGCTCCCGTCTACCCAGTCAGTTTGGAGGTGGCTCGAGGCTGTCACCCTCCTCCCCACTTCTCTCACCAGCTCTGTACGTGCTCCCGGGTCTGCCCTTGCTGCTGTCCGTGCAGGCACGTCTCTGCCATCACTTCCTAGAGAACTCTGCTTTTCCCAAGCTACCGGAGAATTATCTTAGACTGCTGACTCTAAACTGCCTGGATGGTTTACTGCTGTTTTCTACATGAGAAAAGCCAAGGGTTGGTCCTTGCTTTAATCCAGTCCTATAGAAACTAGGAGGGGCAGAAACTTCTCAAAAATACGTAGTATTTGAATGTCACTGTCTTAATCTACAAGGGCTGCCATATCAAAATATCACAGACTGGATGGCTTTACCTGTGGGAAACTTATCTTCCCACAGTTCTGGACACTAGAAGCCCAAGATTAAGGCTCCAGCGGATTCTGTCTGTTTCTGCTGAGGCCTCTCTTCGTGGCTTGCAGACTTCGTGTCATGTTCTTCACACGGCCTTTCCTCCATGAGTACAAGGAGACAGAGAGAGAGCTCTTCGTTGACTCTTCTTTTAAAGACACAAATCTGACGGAATTAAGATCTCACTCTTTTTTTTTTTTGAGACGGAGTTTTGCTCTTGTTACCCAGGCTGGAGTGCAATGGTGCGATCTCAGCTCACCGCCACCTCCGCCTCCTGGGTTTAGGCAATTCTCCTGCCTCAGCCTCCCGAGTAGCTGGGATTACAGGCACGCGCCACCGTGCCCAGCTAATTTTTTGTATTTTTAGTAGAGACGGGGTTTCACCACGTTGACCAGGATGGTCTCGATCTCTTGACCTCATGCTCCACCCGCCTCGGCCTCCCAAAGTGCTGGGATTACAGGCTTGAGCCACTGCGCCCGGCCTAAGATCTCACCCTTGTCATGTCATTTAGCCTAATGACTTCCTTGGAGGCCCCACCTCTAAATACGGGCACACTAGGAGATAAGGCTTTAGCAAGAGGAAGGTCACTGGGAACACAAACGTTCAGTCCCTCACACTCACCCTTTCCAAGTTTCTAGTGCTGACTCAGATTCCCGTTTCAGTGTTTACATCCCATTGTCATCAAGGATCTAAGTAGCATCTTACCTAGAGTTCATTTTACTTTCTTTGTAATTTTTTGCCCAGTATAAAACCAGAAGTTCTACGATGATCTTTCCTTCTCGAGATCTTTAACTTCATCACATCAGCAAAGCCCGTTTAAGTTATATTTTCCCCATGTAAGGTAAACTATTCACAGGTTTGGAGGTTAAAGTATAGATGTCTTTGGTGGTGGGGGGCAGGGGGGTTGACTGTATTTCATCTACCTTAACATAATGGCATTTCAGTGGAGAGAGCAGAGACAGGCCCTGCAAGGCCTACGTTCAGCCTCAGCCAATCTCTCTTTCACCCCCTCATCCAGACCCTTGCAAAAAAAGAAAAGTGGACTAAAGCAAAAGCTCCCTCTAAACCACGAGGCTGGATAAAATGCACATAATAAAGAAAAGGAGCCCATCACTTGGCCTTGGCCATTTTAACATTTTAGGGGTCAGGAACACAGGTGCAAACCTTTTTGGAAGAAAATACTCGGCAAACGCAGAGACGCCGACTCTATGAATGTGTGGGGCCATCAAAGAACTTCGTACTTATGAATTCCATGACAAGCATTCAGAGAAGAAATTATTTTTTTAAAAAGAAAAAGGCGATGCAAAGACATATTAAAGAATTAAAGAACAAATTGAGAACAAACCAACATCTTTACAAATCTTACAAGAAAATGAGAAACAGCCAGGGACAAAGAGGCATGATGAAACTTCTAATTGGTTGTGTGGATAAAGTCTTGAGATGCTCAGAGTGGGCCAAAACAGACCAACCCATAAACAAACCACAAAAACAACAGAGAGAGATCAAAGCAATTAGAAGGAAGGAACGAGAAAAGATAATCCAGCATTCGGTAATTACTATTTCTATAATGAAAAGCCTAAGAAATGAAATAGAAAAGTTATTTTTCAGAGATAACATTTTTAAAAGTCCCTAAAGTAAATGAAAAGTGGTATCTTCAAATTGCAAAGACAAATAATTTGCCGATAAAAATAAAGCAGAATGATAAATAAGGTGATTTCTAATTAATGAGAGAATTCTTCAAGCAAACATGCAGATAAACCTATATTTATATCTGTAATATAAACATACAATTACTTATATAAAATACATGTTTGTTATAAATTATATAAATGTCTATAAATGAATATTAAAGTTATAAGTATATGTTATAGCTGTTATTAATTTATGCATATATTTATATAAACAATCTTAACAGATTTATATATGAATATAGATATATATATACATGAGTATATAAATATTTAAGCTATAATTGCATACATATAAATTAAAGATTATACATAAACACGTTGTGGTTACATGCCGCAGAGAAATACAACTGGCTGGGTGCATTGGCTCACACCTGTAATCCCAGCACTTTGGGAGGCTGAGGTGGGAAAATTACTTGAGGTCAGGAGTTTGAGATCAGCCTGGGCAACATAGTGAAACTCCATCTCTACTAAAAACATACAAAAGTTAGCTGGGCGTGTGGTGCACACCTGTAATCCCAGCTACTTGGGTGGCTGAGGCACAAGGATCACTTAACCTGGGAGAAGGAGGTTGCAAGGAGTGTAGATTGTGCCATTGCACTCCAGCCTAGGTGACAGGGTGAGACGCTGTCACAAAGAAAAGAAAGGAAAGGAAAGGAAAGGGGAAAGGGGAAGAAAAAGGAAATGAGAGAGAGAGAAAGAAAAAGGAAGGAAGGGAGGGAAAGGAAAAGAGGAAGAAAGAAAGAAAGAAAGAAAGAAAGAAAGAAAAAGAGAGCGACAGAAGGGTTGGAAAGAAAAGACAGACAGCCATATCATATGATACAGACTAACAGGGCAAGGTTGCAGGGATAACTGAGAGCTCTCAAGAAAGCTTACATTTGAATTGAGGACTGAAAAACAGGAGGAAATCAGGATAGGGGAAGAGTGTTTCAGGAAGAGGGAGTAGCACGTATGAAGGCCCTGGGGTAGGAACAAGCTCAGTGTATTCCCAGAATTGAAAGGAGAAAAGCACAATGGCTAAGGCACAGACTTACAGAGCGTATTGAGCACCAGCAAAACTAATGAAAATACTTCCACAATCGTATGGAGTTTTTTTAAATCAGAGATTTTTTAAAAATCCAAAACATCAAAAAAATAAATAAATAACTAAATAAAGATTTCCCACAAAGAAAAATCAAGATGGGTTCAGATTTGCCCCCTGTAATGCTAAGTGTATACAGTAATACAATGTCTACATTTTTTTTTTTTTGAGAAGATGGTTTCCAAAGAATTTTACATCCAACCAGATGTTGACAGAGGAGAATCCCCCACTGGCCTTCTCTCCTGCTTCCATGCAGGAGCACCTGCGGGAGGACCATCCTGATACCTCCCAATCTCCTGACTCACTTCTTCCTGAGCCAGGAGAGGCATCTTACAGGTGCAAGTGGGAGAAGGAGCTGGACCCATATGGATAATCCCCTTCTGGAGTCTCTTTCAGAGCTACTGAGTGTGGAGTGGAGCTTTTGTTCTGCTTTTATGTGAGAAGCTTAGGGATCTAGGCTGGGATCTACCATGGAGGAGGCCTACAGTTTGGGGCCATTCAATTCAGAGGGTTCTATTAGGGCACCTACTGGCTATAGATTCAAACTACATTGTCCCGTTTGCCAAAAGCTAAATTGTAAAAATTTCAGTGTGACTGATTTCTCCATTGGTTCTTAAGTTAACCTCCTCTGATCTGTGTTTCCAGCTTGGCTGAAAATGTTAAACAGACAAGGACTGTGCAGTGGTTGAGGCTTCTGGGACATTCCTCTGAGGCACGTTAGGACTTTGGTTTTCAGGTCACTAATTAAACCTGACCACAGGCCGGGCGCGGTGGCTCACGCCTGTAATCCCAGCACTTTGGGAGGCCGAGGCAGGTGGATCACGAGGTCAAGAGAGCGAGACCATCCCGGTCAACATGGTGAAACCCCGTCTCTACTAAAAATACAAAAACTTAGCTGGGCATGGTGGCGCGTGCCTGTAATCCCAGCTACTTGGGAGGCTGAGGCAGGAGAATTGCCTGAACCCAGGAGGTGGAGGTTGCGGTGAGCCGAGATCACGCCATTGCACTCCAGCCTGGGCAACAAGAGCGAAACTCCGTCTCAAAAAAAAAAAAAAAAAAAAAAACCTGACCACAAATCAAGGTCTTTATATTTGAAAATATGAGCGGATTTGTATATTGACAAAGTTTTAGAGCTGTGTGGTTGTTAAGAACCGGGGAGGGCCAGCACAAGCTGAAGTAGATGGTTTTGAGGTCCTCCCCAGTGGACTGGCCTGTCCAGATACCACTTTGGTCTGTTCTGATTCATTCAGCCTACATGAAGCAGAGATTAAATTACTGGGAAATGTGTCTTATAACCCCAGGAAAATTTCAGCTCAAAACCGGCAGAACTTGAAGATACAGGCATTTTAGGCATTGGCTTGTGGAAGAATTTTAACGGCTTTTATTTGGTATATCAGCAGGGTTAACAGTCGTGACTTTAAACTGTCCTGATGGCTAGGTCAGTATTACGTGGGCTCCGGAGCACTCGTGTGAGTTTTTTGTCAGGCTTAGACAGGAAAAGCCAGATAAGCCTCCTTGTGTGTGCACTGTCATGAGGGCCAAGAGACGTAGCAGTGGATGGGCTAGCCTCTTGGAATCACATAGCTTGTTCAGAGCCTCAGTGGTCTTGAGTTGGCCCTGGTTTTGTTAGTTATGTCATTTTTGACGACGGTTTGAGATCTGAGACCTGTGTTCCGGCTTCTTCCACAAAATGGTAAACTGTTCTATTCAAGAAGAAATCAAAAGGAATAAAAGCCCTTGTTACAAAGAGACTATAATATCCTTCTCGGGCTGAAAAACAGAAAGATCTCAGTGACATTATTACAAACCTAAAAGTTAGGAAGAAAATAGCAGAGGCTCAAGAAGAAACAGAAACGTGTTCTGTGTGTAGGATACTGCTTTAGGAATGAACTTTGCTTAGGGAGAAAAGAATGTTATTTCACAGGACTAGACACAGATCCAGGCTTTGTGGGGACTGAAGTCACACAATTTGGGTGCCTTCTCTAAGAAAAAGAATACGGGCCGGGCGCGGTGGCTCACGCCTGTAATCCCAGCACTTTGGGAGGCCGAGGCGGGTGGATCACGAGGTCAACAGATCGAGACCATCCTGGTCAACATGGTGAAACCCCATCTCTACTAAAAATACAAAAAATTAGCTGGGCGTGGTGGCGCATGCCTGTAATCCCAGCTATTCGGGAGGCTGAGGCAGGAGAATTGCCTGAACCCAGGAGGCGGAGGTTGCGGTGAGCCAAGATCGCGCCATTGCACTCCAGCCTGGGTAACAAGAGCGAAACTCTGTCTCAAAAAAAAAAAAAAAAGAAAAAGAATGCAAAATTAATGCCCCACAGTGTTTAACTTTGATGGGGTCCAGTTGGTCAGTTGGTGTTTTACATCTTGTTTAAGAAATCCTTCTCAAATGCTGAGGTCGTTCCTCTATGCGATCTTCTTAGAGATTTATAATTTTGCTCTTTAGGTTTTTAATCATCTAGTATTGATTTTTATGTCTGGTGTAGGATAGGAGTCGAATTTCATTTTTCCGCGTTTGGACAGCAATTGTTTCAGCTGCATTTGTTTTCCCGTCGTTCCTACTGCTCTGCAGGGCACCTCTGTCATTCCAGTGAAGCTGTTTCTGGGCTCTGCAGTCAGTTCCAATGGTCTATTTCTTTATGCCTGAACGAATGCCACACCAACTCAATTACTACGGCTTTGTGCTACATCTTGGCTTGCCCAGCAAGTCCTCCCATCGTATTCCTCTTGAAGACCATCTTTGACTTGCTGGGTGCTTTGCATTTCCAGGGACCTTTTTAGAATCAGCCTCTTGAGTTCTACAGAAAGACTTTTTGGGATTTTCTCTTTGGAATTTGATGAATACGTTAACCATGTGGGGCAAATGAGCATCCTTACAATATTGCCTTTGAAAACATGAACATAAAATATCTCTCATTTAGATGTCTTCTTTAAAATCCTTCAATAAAGTCTTATAAACCTTTCTGAAGTGGTCCTACAGATTTTTTTGCGTAAATTATTCCTAGGCGTTTGGTATTTTTAGATTACTAATGTTATCATTTTAAGCATTTTTAATTTTCTATTTGTTGCTAATCTGTGGAAATATAATTGATTTTCTATCTGTCAACCTTATTAAGTCTAATATTTTAACCATAGGTTCTTTTGGATTTTATGTGCCCAAACATTCAAACACGTATGAATACGCAGCTTTGAAACCCTTGGACTTTTTGTTTCATTTTTTTTGATTGGTGTACTGCTAGACCCACGAAAGCCGTCTTTTTCTTGTCTTGATCTTGAACTCCTGACCTCAGGTGATCCACCCACCTCGGCCTCCCAAAGTGCTAGGATTACAGGCATGAGCCACCGCCTGTGGCCCAAAGCCGTCTTTTTCTTATTAATGGTCTTAAAGAGAACGCTTTAACTATTTCGCCATTAAGTATAATGTGGGTTCTAGGTATTTTTGAGAAAATAGTTATACTTTTAAGATTAAGAAAATTTCCTTTTATTCCCAATTTCTAAATTTCTGTGATGAATGGATGTTAAGATTTATCAAACACTTTTAGTGCAGTGACCGAGATGGTCACATGGTTTTTCCTCTTTAATCTGTTAAGATGGTAACTTGCATTATGCCATTTACTGATTTACATTCCTGGGAAAGCTCAGCTCAGAGGCCTTTGAATATACTGCTATTTTAGGTTTGCTAATATTGAATCTAAAATTTTTGGAACTATATTCATTAGGGAAGTTGGCCTAAAATTTTGTACTTTTGTAATGTGGTTTCGGCATTAAAGTTACAAGCTTAGAAAATGAGAAACACTTATTTCTTTCTCATTTCCTGAAATCGTTTCTTTCCTTGAATGTTATGTAGAATTAGCCATGGGCCCGGAGTTTTTTTGACATAAGTTTTTTAAGCTACTGATTTAATTTCTTTAGTGGTATAGCAACATTCAGATTTTTATTTCTTCTTAAGTCAGTTTTGGCAATTTGCGTGTGGCTTTTTAAAGAGATATTTATCTCTTTAAAATGGTGGCTTATGTTTACATTTCCCTGATTACTAATGAAGCTGATTCTCTTCCCATATGTTAATTTGCTGTTTGATTTTCTTTTTTTTTGTGAAATGTCTTTTCAAGTCCATGACTCAATTTTTGTTAGATGGTCTGTCTTTATATTTATTTGTATAAGTTCTTGATATATCTGGATATAAGCTTTTGCCAGTTATGTATGTGTGAATATCCTCCCTTTATTTTGTGGCTTACCAAGGCGTTTTCTCCATTGTGTCTCTCCTGATAAAAAGTTCTTGATGCTAGTATATTTCCATTTATTAATCTTTATTTTATAATTAATGCTTCTTGCCCACATTTAGTCTTTCCCAACTGTAATATCATGAAAATATGATTTTTCATATTATCTTCTCAAACCTTATTGATTTAATTTACACATTTAAATCTGCAAACCACCTGCAGTTAATTTCATGTGCAATGTGAGATAGTTTTCATCCCATGTGGGTATCTATTTGACTTAGCACTCTATTGAAAAAAGTGTTGTTTCCCTCATTGCTTTGTTATAAATAAAAAATGTCCCTACATGTATTGATCTGTTATGCATGGACCATTCTCTTCCACTGATGTTTTTGCATATCCTTGTATCAAGACCACAATGTCTTCATCCTGCGGGTTTAAATAAGTCTTGATAACTGGTAGAATAAGCATTTAGTGTCATAAATTTATTCATAGGTACAGTTTTAGTTCATCCAAAATTTTTTATAACATGTATTTCCTGGTTATAGGTTAGTTCTATTAGTTTCTATTTTCCATTATGATTTGATCCATTAGTTGTCTAGAGGGGCATTTTAAATATAAAAATGTAGGGAATTTTTGAAGTTATTTTTGTGTTAATTACAAAATTGATTCCTCTGTGGTCAAAAAGCATGATCATAATATATCTCATTTAAATTTGTTAAAACGTCAGTGTGTATCCTCCACATAACCAACTGATTTTTTTTTCTGGATCTATCAATCTGAGAAATTGAGAGTTGTAAGAGAGTCGTGTCAAAATCTTTCACCATGATAGTGGCTTTATCTATTTCTCTTCATGGTTTTGTTATTACTGCATATGCATTGAAGCCTTATTTGTACATATAATTTTGGAAATGTTATTTTCCTGATGAAATGAACTGTTTGTTGGTTAAGCTATTCTACTCCGACATTTTTTTTGAAAAGTCCATTTTGCATGACATTATTCTCAGCTAAAAACCCAGCTTCCCTTTGGTATTTCCCTGACCTTTTTTGACACTTTTAAAAATAATTATTGATTGTCTTTCTACAATTCTTGGAAAATTCTCAGCTGTTATCTCTTCAAATGTTGTCTCTTCCCAGTTCTATTATCCCCTTTTGAAATTCCAATCAAACGTTTGTTAGTCCTTCACTCTCTAAGCTCCATCTTTTTACCTCTGCCACATACTTCATCTTTTTGACTCTCTGAACTACAGTCAAACATTTTCTTTGACTCTATCTTCAAGTTTACTTATTCTCTCTTGACCTATGTCTAGTCTATTATTTAAATGTCAAATATTGAATTTTTATTTTCAATTATTATATTTTTCTTTTCTAAAATTTTATTTGATTATTTCCTTGGTTTTATATATATAATACTAGTATTTTTAATAGGTAGTGTGTTTTAATTAGTATTATATATATATATAAAAAACATACTAAATGTATAAATAAAACCAAGGGGGGGGTGTGTGTGTGTGTGTGTGTGTGTACCTACACACACACACACACACACACACACACACATACACATATACCTACTCCCCTATTTCATGCAACTGGAATGTCTGTGTATATATATATATATGCACGCACACAATATCATAGATACAATATTATATATATGTCATTCAGTACATAGCAGTGTTTTTGTTAACAGTAAACCACCTATATAATCCCTTAAATTTTGGTATGTTTTCTTTCCATCTTCATTTGTTTAATTTTCATGTGCTTGTGTATTTTTTGAGGTTCCTCTTGTTACTGATTCTTGTTTTATTCCAATGTGGTCGGAAAAGATACTAGATATAATCTTTACTGTTCTGGTAATTTGTCGATGGTGTCTTGTGGCCTAAGAGATGGTGTATTCTGGAGAACGTTCCATGTGCTGATGAGGAGAATGCGTATTCCGCCGCAGTTGAGTGAAATGTCCTGTAAACATTTGTTAGAACTATTAGGTATAGGGTGTAGTTCATCTCCAGTATTTCTTTGTTGATTTTCTGTCTGGATGCTCTGTCCATTACTAAGAGTGGGGTGTTAAAGTCACCAGTTACTATTGTATCATAGTGTATCTCTGTTTCTAGATTTATTAGCATCTGCTTTATACATTTGGGGCCTCCTGTGTCCAGGGTATATGCATTTATACTTACTCCACCCTCTTGCTGAATTGACATTCTATCCTTATGTATTGATCTTCCTTTGTTTCTTTTTGTAGCCTTTGGTTTGTAGCCTGTTTGAACTGGTGTAAGTATGGCTGCTTCGGCTCAGTTTTTTGATTTCCAATTGCATGGAATATCTTTTTCTGCCCTGTTACTTTCAGTCTGTGCGTACCTTTCTAGATGAAGTGAGCTTCCCGTGGACAGCATATAGTTGGGTTTCGTTTCCACATTCACTCTGTGCCTTTTAATTGGAAATTGATAAGAAAAGATTCACTATTGCCTTTTTGTTGCTTGTTTCTTGGTGGTTTCGCGGCTCCTCTCTTTCTTCCCTTCTTACTGTCCTCCTCTGTGGTGAAGCAGCTTTCTCTGGTAGTATGTTTTAATTTGTCACTTTAATATTTTCAGTGACTCTATTACGAGTTTTTGCATTGTGGTTACAATGATGGTTACAAACCCATTTACCTTACTGCTACCTACACAGGAGGACATCCTCCCACATGAACACATTAAACCATCAAAACTGGGACATCAACACCAATATATTACTACTGTCTAATCCTCGGACCCCTTTAAAATTTCACCAATTGTCTCAATAATGTCGTTTTTGTTTTTTGAGACTGAGTCTCACTCTGTTGCCCAGGCTGGAGTGCAGTGGTGTGATCCTGGCTCATTGCAACCTCTGCCTCCTGGGTTCAAGGGATTCTCCTGCCTCAGCCCTCGGAGTGGCTGGGATTACAGGCATGCAGCACCATGCCCAGCTAATTTTGTATATTTAGTAGAAACAGAATTTCACCATGTTAGCCAGGCTGGTCTCAAACTCCCGACCTCTGGTGATCCACCTGCAGCAGCCTCCCAAAGTGCTGCGGATGACAGGCATGAGCCTGGCCAATAATGTCTTTTATAACAAAAGAAGCCTTTCTAGAATCACATGCTACATCTAATTGTCACACTTTCTTAGTCTTCAAATGGGAACGGTTTCTTGGTCCTTTCTGGCATTTCTTGATCTTGACACTTATAAACATTACAAGTCAATTATTTTCTAGAATGTCTCTCAATTTGTGTTTGTCTGTTTGTGTCTTTTCATGGTTCAGTTCAGTAGGGACACAATAATTGAGGCAAGATTCTGAGGCTAAGGGTGGAAAGTGAGCTCAAGAACTTAGCTGGAAAGGCAAGCCCCAGTCCCAAAGAATGGTTTTCTTAGGAAATAAAAGCTATAAATAAAATTTTTAAAATAAACGTTGAGACTGATTGCAGGGAAGTTAGAGGAGCTTGTGTCCTGTGGCCTCATCCTACGTGACCAAACTTCTTGAAAGACAACTCTGCCTCCACTTCCTCTTCACCCTTGCACTTCTGTCCCCACCAATTTAGAGAAGCAATTCCCTCTTTAAAGGTCACCAAGGAATTTATACGTGTAAAATTCTATAGCCTTTTCTCAGTATTCATCCTTTTTGACCTTCCTGTAATAACCACATTATTTTTTTCTTTAAACAGCTACAATGAGATAAGAGTCACATATCATACAATTTATCAAGTAAAGTATACAATTTAATACCTTTTAGTATACCTATAGAATCGTGCATTCATCACCACAATCAATTTTAGAACACTGCTCTCTTTAGTTTCCAATCCCCATTTCCTCCACCTTCCAGCCCTCGCCGACCACTAATGTACTTTCTGTTTCTGTGAATTTGTCTACTTGGAACATTTCATATAAAGGAATCATATAATATGTGGTCTTGAAACACAGAATCTGCTTCGAAAGAATGTCTAGATAATTGGGGGAAAGCTATTTGAGGATTCTGACTTATCCAGAAGCTAAAACTTCAGTCACTTTTAAGTTAAGGCATCACCACAGAAAAGATGATTATTGTCTTCTGAATAATTCCTAATATATCCATTTGAGGTAATGACTCATTGTTTTAAATATACTGTGACTCAACACTAATTCTAAGTCAGTATTATGTATATGAAGCAAATGGTGAGTGACTTAAAAAATAATTGATTCACTACCCTTAGGGGCACATAATTTCCAAAACAGCACCTTTTTTGAAGATAGACAAGAGCAACATCAAACCAGTTCAGCTACATACAGCAGGCAGTATAAAGTAAGAGAGTTCTGTAGTCAACTGAGTGGAACTACCACCAAGGTGACGATATGCCGGGGTTTGTGGCAGAGAAAGATCTCTAAGACTGATTTAAAAATAGTTAAAAATACATCATTATTCAGCCTCAGAAGATTGCCAACTGTAACACCACTTATGAGATATTCTTGCCTATAAAATTTGAACATAAATCTAATCAAGACTCTATATCAAGCCCCAAGTTTATATGAAATGCAGAAGATGGAGGAATAATTGAAACAAAACTGCGAGTAAGTAATCAGCTAAATCCATAATGTAAACATCCCATAACACAAATAATATTTTTGGTTTTGAACAAATCAGTGTCATAAAGAAAATAAGAGATTGAGGACTATTTCAAAACAAAGAAACTTAAGAGATACAACAATAAAAGCAATATGTGAACCTTGTTTGGATTATAATTCCAAAAAATTGACTACATAAAGACACCTTTAAGACAACAAAGAATATTTGCATATGGACTGGGTGATAGAGTATATTAAGGAATTCCTCTTAATTATATTAGATAAAATAATGTTATGGTGGTAAGTTAGAGATCCATACTAAAGTTTTAACATGTGACATAGCTTAATTTTTAGGATTTGCTTTAAAATACCGCAGAAAAAAGTGAAGAGAGGTAAAATGCATTTGGTAAATTGTTTACAAGTGTTAAAGATGGGTAATGGGTACACTGGGGCTTATTATAATTTCAATCTCCTTTTGCGTATGTTTGAAATTTCCCATAAGAGAAAGTTTTCTTTAAAAAAGGTTAGTAGGGCCGGGCGCGGTGGCTCACGCCTGTATCCCAGCACTTTGGGAGGCCGAGGCGGGTGGATCACGAGGTCAAGTGATCGAGACCATCCTGGTCAACATGTTGAAACCCCGTCTCTACTAAAAATACAAAAAATTAGCTGGGCATGGTGGTGCGTGCCTGTAATCCCAGCTACTCGGGAGGCTGAGGCAGGAGAATTGCCTGAACCCAGGAGGCGGAGGTTGCGGTGAGCTGAGATCGTGCCATTGCACTCCAGCCTGGGTAACAAGAGCGAAACTCCGTCTCAAAAAAAACATAAATAAATAAATAAAATAAAAAAATGAAAAAGGTTAGTAATATGAAAGCTTTGGGTTTAAGTGGACTATGCCAAGTACTTACTATGGGTGAGATCCCGTGCTAGGTATAACATTTTTATACATGATACTTTACATAATTCTCAGGATAATCCTGGGATATTCCTCCCCCATTTTGTATATGAGGAAGCCAAAACCCAGAGAGATTATAAAATTTGTGTGGGTTCACGGAGGTGGTCAACAGTGGAATTAGAATGCGGTCAGCCCCAGTGACTCTAAATTCAGAGCTCACAGCTACATCACAGCTATTTCATAATCTTATCAATAATTTGAACACGATTTAGCCAGATAAATGAAACTCATTTTTCTCCTATGTTATTACAGGGAGACAGGTTAGAAAAGAGGAAATGAAAAAATTGAGGGATTCACTTCTTTCTTTAAGTGGATAAAAATCTTACAAAGAATAAAAAATGAAGAAGCAGCAAGTATTATCGATCAAAAAGGACACTGACTTTAGAAATGAAACTATTTAAGTTAAATAGTAGGACAAGAATGTATGAAGTCAGTGAATTCGGGAAAAACAGAGAAAATCAGACAAGATCATTTTGAAGCTTGCTGATACTGAACTGCACCGCCCCATTGCCCTAGTTACAGAGCCTCTCCTTACATTAATATGTTAGAGTAAAGCCACTTTCAAATTAGGTGAAACTTTACTAGAGACCAACCAGCAGGTTATCCAGCTACCTCTTCCTTGGAGAAGGTCTAGGTAGGAGTTTTGGAAGATGTATGCAGTAGTCAGAGGAAGATGCACTTGGTTTGTAAATGAGACTGACAATACCACACCAGCAAGTTTGAGAATGACTCGGTCGCACAGTTCTGCCAGACCTCCCTCTAATGCAGTCACAGTCACTTCAAATAAACTTAGTGTTTGTGAATCCTCCTTATCCCACAGGCTAAAAGTAGATCACTGCTGCATGGGAAGCAGTTCCAGCACTGGAACCCTTCCTCCCGATGTGGCACCCTTTGAATTAATTCAGGTTATCAGTAACTGATAAAACTTCCTTTGTGTAACCGTAGGCCATTAATAACTAATATCCAGTGGTAGTCTCCTGCCTCCGTTGCCAACCTGCTCATGGCTGCCACCAAGGAGAGTCAAGCCGCCTTAAAGATGTTATGGCAGGCAGAAGCTGAGTAATAGAACGGTTAGTCGGTTGATTAAGTCCAGTGCAGGAGTTTGCGCCGTTAGAGAAACGTTCTTGCACGTCAGCGTCGACAGATAGAAAAGACGTGAATCAGGGGTCTCCTCGCTCTGCCATCCCATTCTTAGCCACTCCCTTCAATCTTCTTCCTTTTCTTTCTGTTCAGGGACTCTCATGAATTCCCTAAAAGAGTCAACTTAGAGCAATTTTCCAGTTAAATGATCAGAACACTTCGAAGTAAAACCATAGGGTGGGTGTGGTGGCTCGTGCCTGTAATCCCAACACTTTGGGAAGCTGAGATGAGAGGATCGCTTGAGGCCAGGAGTTTGAGACTAGCTTGGAAAATAGCAATATTCTGTCTCTACAACGTTTTTTCTTAAATTAGCGGGGCACGGTGGTGCATTCCTGTAGTGCCAGTCACTCAGGAGGCTGAGATGGGAGGATCACTTGAGCCCAGGAGTTCAAGGTTACCAGGAGCTCTGATCGCACCACTATACTCCAGCCTGAGCAACAGAGCAAGACCCTAAAAATAAAATAAATCCACAGAAAACATACGGATTACCCTTGGTGTTTTCCAGGAGACCCACTTTCTGATTATCATCTGGTTATATGTTGCATATATGCAGACAGGACAATGACAAGGCACACAGGTGTCCCTCAGGGCTGGCTCTGCTTCTCTCTTACCTTCCCCTAGAACTCAGCAATCTAGCCGGAAGGCCAAGAGGATTTTACAAACCACCATATTTCAACCACGTGTTATGCAAGTCTTCTCCTGCCATGGACAATATCCCTGGGTGATCCTAGGAAATTATATAACACGGGTGAAAGATCACAGCTTCCACCCAGAAGATACAGCAAGATAAAATAGGCTAAATAGACATGTATGGACTGAACTGTGCCCTTGCCTTCACCTTAGTTCATATGTTGAAATCCTAAACCCTCTATCTCAGAATGTAACTATGTTTGGAGGCAAGACTTTTAAAGAGTGATTGAGTTAAAACGAGGTCCTTAGGGTCACCTTAATCCAATCTGACTGGTCTCCTTATAAGAAGAAGAAATCTGGGCCAGGCATGGTGGCTCACACCAATAATCCCAGCACTTTGGGAGGCTGAGGTGGGTGGATCACGAGGTCAAGAGATGGAGACCATCCTGGTCAACATGGTGAAACAAAAATTAGCTGGGCACAGTGGCGCGTGCCTGTAATGCCAGCTACTTGGGAGGCTGAGGCAGGAGAATTGCTTGAACCCAGGAGGCGGAGGTTGCAGTGAGCCGAGATTGCGCCATTGCACTCCAACCTGGGTAACAAGAGCGAAACTCCATCTCAAAAAAAAGAAGAAGAAGAAGAAGAGGAAGAAATCTGGGCACACAGAGAAATACCAGGTAGGTATATGCCCAGAGCAAAGACCACGTGAAGAGGCACAAGATGGCAGCCCAGCCATCTGCATGCCAATGACATAAGCCTCAAAAGAAGCCAAACTTGCCAACACCTTGATCTTGGACTTTCAGCATGCAGAATGGTGAGAAAATAAATTTGTGTTTTTTTAAGCTGTCCCAACTATGGTATTTTGTTATGGAAGCCCTAGCAGATTAGTACAAGTCATCACTTATTTTGTCTAGCAACCATGATGATCAAAGGGACAAAGAGATTCTTCAAGTCTTCACGTATCAGACAATGGAAACCCTTAAATCTTGACTGAAAATTGTGGCTATTAAAAAAGTGATAAATACATATATCCACACGTACATGTGCATATAAATGTGTGGTATTAAATTGCCATGCTGATTTCATAATTATTTTATTTTATTTATTATTTTTTTGAGACAGAGTCTTGCTCTGTCACCCAGGCTATAGTGCAGTGGCACAGTCTCCACTCGCTGCAACCTCCGCCTCCTGGGTTCAAGTGATTCTCATGTCTCAGCCTCCTGAGTAGCTGGGATTACAGGCACGCATCAGCATGCCCAGCTAATTTTTGTATTTTTAGTAAAGATGGGGTTCCACCATGTTGGCTGCGCTGGTCTCAAACCCCTGACCGCAGGTGATCTGCTGGCTTCGGCCTCCCAAAGTGCTGGGATTACAGGTGTGAGCCACCGTGCCCAGTCCATAATTATTTATTTATTTCTGTTAGCTCCTTGGAATCGTGGTCATGGCGACTACAATAATCATAATGTCTAATGCTTAACTAGCGTTTACTGTGTTCCAGGCAAGGTTCCAAGTACTATATCCATATTAAGTCATTTAACCAAAAAAAGAAAAGAGAGAGAGAGAGAGAGAGAGAGAGAGAGAGAGAGAGAGAGAGAGAGAGAAGCACTATTGTTACCCACATTTTAAGAGCAAAGGAACTAAAGCACGGGGAGGTTAAATCGTTGCTCCACGTCACAGAAATAACAAGTGGCAGAGTTAGGGTCTGAGCCGGATAACTGGTTCCAGAATCTGGGTTGTTAAGTATCATGACACCTGCCAAGTGTTCATGACCTAGTAGAGTGGTTGAGATCCGGGGTAGATCCTCGCACGGGACTAGCGAAAGGCCGCCCGAACAGTCATCCACCCGTTTGAATATGATCGGTCACTGTGTCACTTTGTGGATAAAAACAAATTAAATGATTATAACTGTGCACTTTGCCTTCAGTGACTGTCATTGTAGAGCTATGGCCTAAATCTACCACATTTTCTGGCATGTAGCGAAAAGCATTCTGAATTGGAAAGTCAAACTATCTAGCCTGAAGGCTCTGCTTTATCATGATGAGCTATTCAACCTTGAGCATGTCACTTAGCTTGGCAAGGTTGCCTTAACTGTAACACGGAAACTAAAAATAAGACTGTGGACTCGACGTGAGGACTAAGTAAGATAATGAGTAAGATTCTGGTAGAAAGAAATTGCTCAATACATTCTAGAGAAGTGGAATAAAATATCCTAGTAAGATGAGAAAGAATGCACGACAATGAATGTAAGATTTTATTGCCAACGATTCTTAAATGTAGAGATGAGTTTATTATTGAGCAGGGAGAATAAAGCATAAATGAAGTAGAGAAAAAATTTAATTCATTTTCTTTTTGGCCTGCTTCACTTTCCCAAATATCCCTTAGACGTTTGCACTGTACCACGTACACTAGACAGTGGTAGCCATTAGAGAGTCCTGCTCTAGGTGGTGAAGGCTGTCATACAATTCACACTGCTTTATGCAACTAAACCACCTGTATCCATAAATACACGATTATTCCTTCAGGACATACAATCATCTTTGGCGTCAAATAGGATGCAGTCATATGAAAGGCATGTGAGCCGAAACAACTCCATCTTGAATAGGAGCTGGGTAAAATGAGGCTGAAACCTCCTGGGCTGCATTCCCAGACAGTGAAGGCATTCTAAGTCACAGGATGAGATAGGTTAGTGCAAAACACAGGTCATAAAGACCTTGTTGATAAAACAGTTTGCAGTAAAGGAGTCAGCCAAAACCCACCCGAACCAAGATGGCCACAAGAGTGACCTCATGAAGGCAGGAAGTTACTTTATACGGTCTAAAAAGGGGAGGCATAAATAATCCACCCCTTGTTGAGCATATCAACAACAAATAACCATTAAAATGGGAAACCAGCAGCCCTCGGAGATGCTCTGTCTGTAGAGCTCTGTCTGTCAGTCTTTTATTCCTCTGCTTTCTTATCAACTTGCTTTCACTTTGCACAGCAGACGCGCCCTCAATTCTTTCTTGCAGGAGATTTAAGATCCTTCTCTTGGGGTCTGAATCGGGACCCCTGTCCTGTGACAGTATTAATCATGTAAGTCTCATAAATTTTGTTGTTATACTCGTCTGTGTTAAAAAGGCTGGATCTACTTCCCCAACACTTGAGATGCTCTTTCACTCAAGTATGTCCTGCCACACCCCCTAGAGAACCCAGGAACTAATGTTCCTTCTGAAGCTGGATGGCCTAGAGGCAGCAGAGTCTAGGTGATGAGACTGACATCATGACCCTCAAATGTGGAGAGAAGAAACGGAGAAAGAAACCAATTCAGAGGAGCAAGTTTTTGGGGGTTTTTTTATTTGTTTTTTTTTGTTGTTTTTTTTTGCCACTAGACAGCATCAGAGAGGAATGAGGGCATCGTGACAATGGACTCTAAACGTCTAGGATCTGGATCTAAGGGAGCAGAGAAAAAAGATGATTCTTCACAGTTGGAAGTGGTAGAGAATCAGCTCAAGCATTTTGCTTCTCACTTTTTGGTTACATGAAAGTAAAAGACTTAAAAACAAAACGAAAATTAAGAAAGTATTCCTTACAAATGGAAATGGCTTTCCGGCCGTGCCATCCCTTCTGCCTGGCCTGGGTAACTCTGACAGCCTCCTCACAGTGTCCCAGTCTCCAAGCAGCCCTTCCCCACCACCTATTTCCATATTGCCCCAGGCCTGTCTTTCTCACTTGTAATTCTTAGGCCATTCCCTGATGAACACAGCTTCACTGGTTCGCCAGTGTTTGTTTGTTTTAATCTATAAAGAAAAAACGTGATTTCTCCCAACAAGCAACTCCTGACATGGCTGGTATCTGTTACTTTATTGCTGTATAAAGACTCATTTAGTGGCTTCAAACGATAGTGATTCATGACCTCTCATGGCTACCGTGGTAGACTTTTGGGCCGAATACAGCAGGATGACTTGTTACTGCTCTGTGATGTGTGGAGCCCGGCAAGGACACTTCGCCTCTGGATGAGGGAATGCAGGCTCCATACCGTGGGGTGCAGTATATGTGGATGAGGCCATCTTTGGGAAAGTCTGTTACATTACTTACCTACCAACCTACTTTATAAGCATCATTTCCATCTACTCCTTACCATTCATTCTTCTCTCTTTCCATTCCTATCTTCTGTTTTGTTTTTTCCCTTTGAACATGACAAACTTTTCCCAGTATCTGCTACCTTATATATGCGGCTTCCTTCATCCTATTAACACCCAAGTGAAAACCATCTTATGCTTCAGTTCGAATTCAATTGTAGCCTCTCTGTAAAGCCTTGTCCTGAACCAGAGGTTAACTAACCCCTCCCCAGGCTCCTATCTGTGTTATGGATGTCTCCATCATACCGTGTTAGCTCTTGGAATTTGTATCCTCACCAGACTGTGGGCAGCTCAAAGGGAAGGACCAGGGCTGGTTCATTTTTCAACGAATTCCCCTTCCTCTCTCCTGACTGCCAAACATTTAACACGGTGCTTTATACAGGTACTGCTCGGTAAATGTGTGTTGAATGGCTGAACAACATTTTAAGGCAATCCTAAAATTATGATTTCAAGGGCAAGCTGGGATTCTTGGTCCCCTATTACAAATATTTTTTCACCACTACAGTTATCTGAAGTTCCTTATTCTTTTAGGGTTCAGAGCAGGTGGAAAGGCTGCAGAGAGCAAATAGCAAGCCAAGCAAAACGGCTTTCAAAGTACGGACAAACGGCCACAAGACGTTTCTACGGGTGTGTGGAGGAAAAGGCTGAGCACAGGAGACACTGGGCAAGCAGAGGCAAGGGCCCGCGTCAGGGGAGGCAGGAAGCAAAAAAGGAGAGCCGGAAGCTCCAGGGATAAGCACTGCTGGGCGCACGGTTTTGCCCGTAGGTGGATCTTGCTCATCTTCAGCTGTCTCTGGACAAATAGAAGCTGGATGCAAAGGTACCCCAGGCTCTGCCTGATCCTGGTTCCTCAGTAGCAACACAGTCCAGGATTTTCCTCTCCTTCTTCCTTTCCACTGCTCAAGAGTCACAGCTGTTGTGGCCCCACAGGGCTGAAGGAGTGAGAGGGAGGCTGCCCACTGCCACGGTCCCACACTCCCAGGAGCCCAAGGTGAATCTCAGATGGGGCTCTGGCACAGACACTAGTGAGATGACCCACAGGGCTGAAGGAGTGAGAGGGAGGCTGCCCACTGCCACGGTCCCACGCTCCCAGGAGCCCAAGGTGAATCTCAGATGGGGCTCTGGCACACACCCTAGTGAGATGACCCACAGGGCTGAAGGAGTGAGAGGGAGGCTGCCCACTGCCAGGGTCCCACACCCCCAGGAGCCCAAGGTGAATCTCAGATGGGGCTCTGGCACAGACACTAGTGAGATGACCCACAGGGCTGAAGGAGTGAGAGAGGGAGGCTGCCTCCTGCCAGGGTCCCACACTCCCAGGAGCCCAAGGTGAATCTCAGATGGGGCTCTGGCACAGACACTAGTGAGATGACCCACAGGGCTGAAGGAGTGAGAGGGAGGCTGCCCACTGCCACGGTCCCACGCTCCCAGGAGCCCAAGGTGAATCTCAGATGGGGCTCTGGCACAGACACTAGTGAGATGACCCACAGGGCTGAAGGAGTGAGAGAGGGAGGCTGCCCACTGCCAGGGTCCCACACTCCCAGGAGCCCAAGGTGAATCTCACACTAGTGAGATGAGGATGAGGTCTACAGTTTCGTCCACAGCTATTCTGCTTTCCAGTCTCCATTCTGCTCCTGGCCCTGGTTTTCTGGACTTCTGCAACTGATGTGTCTCCCAGGATCTGAGTTTCTTCATCTGTGGTAAAGGTGGTGGGATCTATCAGTGCTTCCCCAGACAGCCTGAGCACAGGGATCTGCTGGGGGATTTCAGGTCATTAGACACACGGAATCCTGGGCCCTTCCTTGGAGACTGACGCAGTAGGCCCAGGAGGGTCCTGGGGACCTGTTTCATTTGCAGATGAGGACATAAGTTTGGGAAAGCCAGGAAAAGATGACCTCTAAGTGTCTGGGTGGACTTGATTGAATCACCTGCTTCCAGTTTTTCTCTTGTGGCAGCACAGAGGGTGTACTGAAGTTGGTCAGGTCCCGAAGTAGTAAGGACAAGTTCTCAGTAGTCCAGGCATCCTCTTCCTCCCTCGGTGGCTCAGAGCATTCTTCTCATATCCCACAGGAGCTGACCTGGCACCGTTTCACTTTAACCGAAATTCGTTCTCATCGGTGCGAAACTTGGCAGAGCTGCGTGTGCTGTTCTAGAGATCCAGAGGACCACGGCCACGGCAGTAGCATTAGATGTGAGAGAAGGGACCCCATGGGGGATAACAGTGAAATAGAAGGTGCAGGACTTGATAAGGAAAGGGTTAACAGAGACCACGTTGTGTCTTGCAGGGTGCTGTAGCCACTGCGGTGTGAGTGAGCACCTTTGGGCATCTCACAGCCCTTTGTTTTTCTTCAACTTCTAACTCTTCCTATAGTTCTAGGAATTTCTCCCATGCCTGAGGATCCTTTGATTCTATGCGCACACCTTTCGGAACTTTCTCTGCTTTTGCCTAGCTGTGTACAATGTTGAATGGCTGTGACTTACACATCGCGCTTCTCTGGGACTTGCTACCTTCTAACCCCTGTAATACTACAGTGTAAACAGAAGACCCAGAGAGCATGTGAGCTGATTTGCTCTAGCTCCCACTTCTGCCTAAACCAATTTCTTAGCTTGTCATCTAGGCTGGCTTATGTCCTAGGTTTTCCTCCACAGGTGTGCTACACTGTACTCAAACTTTTCCAAAATTTGCCCCAGTCTTTTGACATAGGCAATAGTCTTACCTGTGTTCCTTCCTGTCTGTCATGCAGGTCCAGGTAAATTTCATCCTTCTGATCCCCATGTGGACATAGCACTTTCTCTTTCGGCTCTCCACAGCACTGCACACCTATTCAGGGACAAGACCGTCAATCACTATGCACAGAAACCTCCTTGATGTGAAACAATGATTCATGCATCTTTATGCTTTTAGTCCCTAATGGTGCTGTGGGTGGTTTTTGTTGGATTATGAAGGTTTAATAATCATTTCTCACTTATACTACAACTTGTTTAGCTCAACAGTGCCCTAATTCTTTATTCCACAGTTCTGGGAATAGCTTTGCAACATAGTTATTTTCCTTTTGCAGTTAAAAAAAAAGCAGATTCTCTAATATAAGCTTTTGCATGTTCTTACAAAAATATGCTGACATTACCATTGACATTTTCTATTGGGAGATGACAATTTCTCTTGGGAAGTTGAAGATATTTACAGTGGTTCAACATACCGCATAAGACAATAATCAGGAATCAAATTTGGGTTTCCTGGGTCCTGGTCCAGTGTCCTTTCAATTATTTAACAAGGCAAACACACACAAAATTATTGAGATATGGAAAACAACAACAATGTTGACACGGCCTGTTAACAATACATTAAAAACCACTTAAAAACAAAGAGCCAATGAATGTACTGAGTTCAAATTCAAACAAGTTTCTGGAACTACTTTGCAAATCTTTTCAGAGCGAGCTTAAAAAATATTGTTGGCCCTCCCTCTATGGATTCTGCATCCATGGAATCAACCAAACTTGAATGGAAAATACTCTGTAAAACAAAAATGATGGTTCTGTCTGTCCCCTCCTCTCCCCTCCCTTCCCCTCTCCTTTTTCCCTTTCCTTTTCCCTTCTTTTCTTTTCTTTTCTGACAGGGTCTCACTTGGTTGCCCAGGCTGGAGTGCAGTGGCACACTCACAGCTCATTGCAGCCTCAAACTCCTGGATTCAAGCAATCCTCCCACCTCAGGCTCCCAGGTAGCTGGGCTATAGGCATATGCCACTATACCTGGCTAATTTGTGTATTTTTGGTAGAGACAGGGTTTTGCCATGTTCCCCAGGCTGATGTCTTTTTTTTCTTGTCATTATTCCCTAAACAATATAGTAAAACAACTCTTTACATAACAACTACATTGTGTTAGGTATTATAAGGAATCTAAAGATGATTTCAAGTATATAGGAGGATGTGCATATTTTTAATGCAAATACTATGCCAAATTCTATCAGGGACTTGAGCATCCATGAATTTTGGTGTCACTGGTCCTGGAACCAATCCCCTGTGGATACCTAGGGACAACTGTATGCAGAATGGTTATTATAGGACAAGCAACGAAGAAAACAGGGCAAACTCATTACCTCTGAAAAGGTACAGGGAATCAGGGTACAGAGAAACATCAATCTCTTGAGCCTACAGAGAAAAGCATCTCCTCGTATCTGGGCCAAATCCTAATGTTTGAGAGAGAAAAAAAGACAGACAGAGACCCAGACGCCAACATTTAAGTATTTTTAAATCTTTTTTTTTTTTTGAGACGGAGTTTCACTCTTGTTACCCAGGCTGGAGTGCAATGGCACAATCTTGGCTCACCGCAACCTCCACCTCCTGGGTTCAGGCAATTCTCCTGCCTCAGCCTCCCGAGTAGCTGGGATTACAGGCACGCACCACCATGCCCAGCTAATTTTTGTATTTTTAGTAGAGACGGGGTTTCACCATGTTGACCAGGATGGTCTCGATCTCTTGACCTCATGCTCCACCCGCCTCGGCCTCCCAAAGTGCTGGGATTAAAGGCTTGAGCCACCACACCCAGCCAGTATTTTAAAATCTTAAACTAACAGACTGTTAAATATAATGTCCTCTTCTGCTTTGACAAATAGACCCTTATGATGGCAAAATGTTTAAATATGTAAAGCTATACTTTTTAACTTGACTAAAAAAAAAAACTATCAAGACTGCTTAATTTAATTATGACTGTGTGTGTCCTATTGTTCTGCTGGTGTGCCAGCAATGTTTGCGTAAGTAACAAAGATATACATAACTCATAAATTACACACTTACTCAATAAAATGCAATTTTTGCATTTATTTCATCAAATCACTATATTGTTATAGGTTTTTACATAATTTTGTAATATGGTAATAATTTCAGGGAAAATGAATTATATATAAAATATGCAAATATGAAAATATTTTCATCAGTGATGTGGATTAAAAATAGAATTATTACATTATTTCCCTGATAGTTTTAAAAGTTTTTCTAAAATATTTTAATTTTTTAATCAAAATTAAGAGGCAAAATAGAAATTAAAATTCATGAGTGCCAAATTTAAATACAATTACTGAAATATGTTTTGTATTCAGTTTTTCTTTAATGTAAGGACTTCTTCTAAAACATTTCTTAAGAATAATACTATTAGCAATTCTAGAATTTAATGTGTACCTAGTTGCCAATGTAAAAGGTCAAATTCACACCTACATATATACAAACGTAAGAGTATTTTATTGTTTAATATTGCAAAATATTCCTCAGTCCCTACTACTGAGACCATGTTAATTTGGGACTACCCCAGAAACCATCAACTAGAACACAAAGAGAAGCAAGGAAATCCAGACACTCAGCATGGCACCCCTGGGAAATAATTCTCACTTTGGAAGAGTCGGGTGCTTTCAGGCTATCTGAGAGGAAGGATATGACAAGTTCATTAACATGCTTTTCTCTCAGCGCCGTACTCACACTGCTCACATGGTGATGCCCCACACTCTAATGATCTTCCCAGTATTCCCTGCGAAGGATGCTGGCTTTCTTTTTCTGAACACAAGGCCAGAGATGAGGAAGAGCACTTCCTCGGGACCTGATCAGTGTTAGTTCTGACAGCGGTTGTTTAGGGTTAGAGATGATGCACACGTCTGAACAGCCTGTATCAGATCGCAAGTGACAGGGGGTCCCATGTATTCCTTATTAAATTTGCTTTCTGTGTATTTATAACCGCAGTGCCCTCTCTAGCATGAGTATTAGGGCGGTCACACTTCCTACTCAGGTACTGCTTATACCTTCCCGGTCCAGTCCCTCTTTAAAAATAATTTTTCAAGTGAATACTAGCTCTCACCCACCTTTCCCTAAAAATGACTATTACTTTATAATCAGATAAATAAGCCAGAATTTGAATAATTGATTATATTACATAAATTCATTTTAGATCTGAGTTATCTAGATTCCAAATATCACTGACCATAGAATATTAAATTATTGAAATTATGTCTGGAGATATCTTGAAATCTGTGAAATCAAGTGAGTTCTGGAGTGATCCTAAAGTATACTAAATTAAAGATTTTGTTTAGTTTGTGATGATTTTCTCTCTGAGTTTGTTTTGAGAAACATAAGTTAGAAAAACTCCATGATCTGGCGACCATCTAGATTTCTACATTTTTATACTGAAAATGTCTTCAGATGTGTATTTTTTTTTTTCAATTTTGGATTTCAGATTCCTCTACAAGGGCATGTTTCTCTGGACAACAAATTGTCTTTCCTATGTTGGCAGGTCCATAAAAGTCCTTAAGAACAGTATAGTACCTTAGAAGTGTTAAAATGGAAAAATCAGCTATTTAAGTTATAGAACAGAGTCTCTCCTTTCTTCAGAGCAGAGAAGTTTCAGTCATTCCAACTGGCAGGCAGATGTTGCCCTAGTGCTGCCTCCATATTCATTAGCCCATAACGAATCTATTAATTGAATATGTAAGTTTGGCTAATTAGATGTAAGACATTACTTCAGATTTAAAGGGTAATAATAAAAAATTTAAACGGCAACACCAGATCAAGCATTTAAGAGTTGATAAATGTGAACTGGAAAGTGCACAATTCCAATATAAATTAGCTAATTGCCTCTGTTAATTTAGGTGAAATACATTAGCAGAAAGGTCAATCCATTTGAGGCTGGATGTGTTTTTCAAATACTAAATTAAAAATAGCAAATCAAAGAGCACTACAGAGTGGGAAGGCACAGAATCCGTTTGCCCAGTCCAGAGCTTTAGAGAGGATTCAAGCAACCCCAGATGGTTAACCTTCTAGGCTTTAAACAGTGGTTCTCAAATCAGGCTGTGCCTTAATAGACGCCAGAAAGTTTTGTTTAAAATATCAATGCCTTGGGCCCCACCTTAAACCAACGGAAGTCTCTGGAGGTAGGAACAGACAACCATATTTTGTAAAGCTCCGTAAATTACAATCGGAACCTGGTTTGAAAACCACTGTCTATTCCGCGAGTGTCAGACCCCCTGACTAAACAGGAGTAGGTGGCAACATCTCTGTACAGGAGGTGTGTACGCACTAGAAACATGACAGTGTCATATGTAATGCTCTTTTCTGAAGTGGAAGCAATCAGCTGCCCTCGTTTTCGCCTCTGTTATCTCTTCAGTTCTAGCCAGAAGAAAAAAAATCTGTTCAGAACCAGCTCTTCTGGCTAGGTCTGTACCAAAGGGTATTTTATACTTGAGATCATATGACTTGAAATTGGGAAGTGGAAGGTCATCTCAACTCCAAGTATTTCCTTTTGGAAATTCCAACTTTACAAATTGCTAATTTGCTAGATAACATCAATTATCTTTACACTAAAAAACATCAGAGAAGTTCTTTGCTGGGCTTTGCTCTGGAAAATGCTTTCTTGATCTTTTGTGTCATATGTTTCCTGTAGCAGATTATAAATGCCCATTTGAGGTCCCTCCAAAAATATTTGTGCGTGGGTCGTGCTGGGTTGTGCGTGGGCTGTGCGTGGGCCATGCTGGGTCATGTGTGGGTCGTGCGTGGGTTGTGCTGGGTTGTGTGTGGGTTGTGCTGGGTCGTGTGTGGGTTGTGCTGGGTTTTGTGTGTGGGTTGTGCTGGGTCGTGTGTGGGTTGTGCTGGGTCCTGTGTGGGCTGTGCGTGGGTTGTGCGTGGGTCATGCGTGGGCTGTGCGTGGGTTGTGCTGGGTCGTGTGTGGGTTGTGCGTGGGTTGTGCTGGGTCGTGTGTGGGTTGTGCGTGGGTTGTGCTGGGTCGTGTGTGGGTTGTGCGTGGGTTGTGCTGGGTCGTGTGTGGGCTGTGCGTGGGTTGTGCGTGGGCTGTGCTGGGTCGTGTGTGGGTTGTGCATGGGTTGCATGTGGCTTGTGAATGAGCTGTCCCCACCTAGACAGCCTCTTTCACTCTCATTTTGCATTGGATATTCTGACTTCCTTCCTGTCTCATATGACCCGTGAACGTTTCGCAGGTTTGCTTACTGTCATTCCAGCCTCACTGTGAACTTGAGGGTAGGGATGTGCCACACATTTCCTTTGTGTTCTTCATGGACTCTGTCAATGCTTGGCACGTAGTAGATGCTCAATGAATATTTGTTCAATTGAACTTAGTTGATTGCTAGAGGAAGCAAAAAAAATCCAGGGTTAGGACCTGCAGTCCGAAAGACACAGATGCTCTGAAAGTGGGATTATACATGCCTGAAGCAAGACGTCTCCTGGCCTTCGGGTTCTAGATGTCCAAGCTGGTTACCTGCCCCAGCCCTAAATGCCTCCCAGTTTTGCCCTTTGCTTTTCGCACAGCAAACTGTTTGAGACAAAAGAGGCTGGCACGCCTCCTCTGTTGTCAGGACATCTAAAATGTTCCTCATTATCTTTTCAGCTGCCCATTTCAGCATGTGAAAAGAGAGGGACACTTGGACTTATTTTCTAGTGACTATAAATGCAGATTCCTGCCCCCAGTAGTGCCAAAGTTCATGTGAGAATTCCTTATGCCCAAAGACCCTGTGAGTTGAGTGTCTGTAAAAGCGCAGATGGACTTGGGGAGGAAGCTTAGGAATGGGAGGGGGCCGGGCGCGGTGGCTCAAGTCTGTAATCCCAGCACTTTGGGAGGCCAAGGCGGGTGGATCGCGAGGTCAAGAGATCGAGACCATCCTGGTCAACATGGTGAAACCCCGTCTCTACTAAAGATACAAAAAATTAGCTGGGCATGGTGGTGCGTGCCTGTAATCCCAGCTACTCAGGAGGCTGAGGGAAGAGAATTGCCTGTTCCCAGGAGGCGGAGGTTGCGGTGAGCTGAGATTGCACCATTGCACTCCAGCCTGGGTAACAAGAGCGAAACTCCGTCTCAAAAAAAAAAAAAGGAATGGGAGGGTCCAGTGATAAGTATTAGGCTGGTGGAAAAGTCATCATGGCTTTTGCCGTTACTTTTAAATGGCAAAAATCGCGATGACTTTTGCATCAACCTAATAGTAACAGGAGTTGTTTGTAGAAATGAGGGATTTTAGAAGGAAAAGGGAAAAGGAAAGCTAAGAAATGTGAAAGAAAGAAGAAAAGCAGACAACTTACTTGCATGCCAAGTGCTTATCTGGGTGAGAAGAGAAATAAATTCTGTAATCCGTCTATTAATAATTCTTCCTCATGAACATGATAAAAACAGTAGCCTCCAATCTGAGACACACTAATGTGACCTCCTCGGTGACAGAGTGCTTGGAACACGACCTGAGTGTGGACCACAGTGTTCTCAGTATCGCACTTTCTATGGTAAATTTGGCTAAGAAACCTTTTGTTCTTTTCTTGTAAGTCAAAAGAAAGTCCTCCTAAAAGAACGAAAATCTAAAATTTGTCTGACTCTAGGAGATTTTTTTAATCCTGACAAATTCAAATTTAAATGATAACCTTTCAATGATTTCTCACCACTATCAGATAAAAACACATGGAATCCAAGCCACTGTCGTTTGGACAATGCTCACTTGCACATACACACCATCGGCTGCAGGGGGAGCCAATGCCTTTTCCCTCAGGCCCTTCAGAAAAGGTTGTGTAGCTGCAATTGTCATTTCTTCCTGTGTCTGTTCAGCGTGATTATTGATGAAGTACTGAACTTATCCTGGTACCCAAAGCTTCTAGAACATACGTGAAATGCAACTGGGCTTTACAACAAAGGCAAATCTAGTTCCCATTTTTAAAATGGTCTCCTGGGGTCCCCGAAAAGTGGAGGATATGTTTTAAAGGAAAAGAATTGTGTTTTGTATCAAAACATAGTTTTTTGAGTCCTAACCAATAAGGACTCTACTCTGTGCAACGCCAAACACCTCTTGTCATAGAATATATTGACCGGAGGCCACATCAAGAAATGAGGAACTTAATATCGAGGGAATTTTTATGGTTCATAAACGCCACAGTCTCAGCCTCTTTTCTTCTGGATGTTAGAAGGAAAAGGATAATTAAATGAGAGTTTAGATCTCACATAAAAAGTTAATATTCAAGTTAAATAAAAATATAAGTGGCTTTATTTTATAGAAGTTTTCATAATGGGTCCCAAATACTTCATTAAGCATTTCTGGATAAAAATATGTATAGCTCTTTATAAGCTTTTGTTAATAAATTAAATACCATTTTTCTATAAATATACCTTGCATTAAGCTTTCCTGTTAGAGTTTTCAGGAAACATTTCATATAAAGTGGCCAGGCATATCCCATATGAGATGAATGAGATCATTAGGAAACACTTATATCTGAAATAAGCACTGAGATCATTCTGCACACAACCTAAGGGCCCTAATTTTTTAAATATTTCAAACAATGTGCCTCTTTCAAATCATTAGACATAGAGACATTTAAGGAACTGATTCAATTAGCCCAGAAGAGGGAAATGCTATAATGTGTGATTTATTTTTCAAGATAAATTAAAATGCAAGTATATCAGTTAGGGAAGGTGGGCTGTCATGGGGTTAGTAATGGGAACAGGAAAGCAGTTAAGCAGGACCACCTGAGGCTGAAGTAGCCCCTACACAGAGAAGCTTGACGTCCAAGCAGAACAGTCAGTTCTTGTCAAAATCAAAAGTGTATCTTCTTTGAGAGAGATCTTTGAGCTGCATTTCGTTCCCTTCATTGATTTCTAAAGTATGGTTCTCAACAAATACTTTCCTCTCCTTAACTGCAACTAACAAGAAGGCCAAATTGTTACGGCTTCATACCTTAAAACCAAACTTCACATAAAGCTGATGCCTTAAAATTACAACTTTGCATTCTATTATTTAGGTGAGGAAATATGAGGCAAGAATTTATTTTCTTCCTCTGCAACTCCAGGATATTGGCTCCACCAGGCCTAATAAATTGTTTTCATAAGGAAATAAACAGAGCGCGCTCCAGCTTAGGTTCCCTTTTGCAAGGGCTTTCAAACAAGATGTGTCCTAAACAATAAATAATTAGAGATGGGGGAGAGTGGAAGGAGAAACACTGTAAGGGTGGGAAAAATCAGTTTCTTAACCAAATTGGGAAGAAAAGACTGCAATTCAGATTGTCAGAAATCTAAAGGTAGTTGACTATCTTATTTTTAGAGGCCCATTCTCACTCTGTCACCCAGGCTGGAGGGCAGTGGTGTGATCACGGCTCACTATAACCTCAAACTCTTGCTTCCAGCGCTCCTTCTCTGTCAGCCTCCTGAATTGCTAGGGATATGGGAATGCACCACCATGCCTGGCTTTTTCTTTTTTTTTGGTAGAGACAGGGTCTTGCTATGTTGTCCAGACTGGTCTTGGACTTTTAGCCTCAAGCAATCTTCCCACCTAGGGCTGATTACAGGTGCAAGCCACAGCATCTGGACAAAGACTGTTCTTAACTGTTGTGAAATCTATGGAGGAAATGGGAAAATACTAAAACAAGATGACAAAAGAAAGAGAAGGGGAAATAATGTCAGAAGAGATGTTAAGGCAGCCTTGAAAGAAATACCCATGTAAATCTTACAAGCTGAAACCAAGAAGATGAACTCTGAAGAAGCATTTGTAAGTCATATTTCTTTTCCGCTAAATCTTGTTCCCACATTGATTTAAAAGGCTTAAACTATGGCCAGGCATGGTGGCTCACACCTGTAATCCCAGGACTTTGGGAGGCCGAGGCGGGTGGATCACTTGAGGTCAGGAGTTGGAGACCAGCCTGGCCAACATGGTGAAACCCTGCCTGTACTAAAAATACAAAAATTAGCTGGGTGTGGTGGTGTGTGCCTGTAATCCCAGCTACTCAGGAGGCTGAGGCAGGAGAATCGCTTGAACCTGGGAGTCATGCCATTGCACTTCAGCCTGGGGAACAGAGTGAGACTCTGCCTAAAAAAAAAAGCTTGAACAAAGTATGGCTGAGCTGAAGATAGAACAAATTTATTTATTTTTCCAAGGATGATCTATATGAAGAAGAAAACCTTAGAAATACATGGACAGAAAAGCTCAGAGGAAAAGCGAAACTAAGCTTAAGATCAAGAAGAGAAAATGTTCCTTAATCAGAGAGTGAAAGAAGTTGTCAGAAGTGCTGTCTTTTGCTCAAATTAACCAACAAAAATTATTATAAAATAGTTATGTGTTCCACACTCTTTGAGGAACTGAGGAAGCACGAGAGAAACAAGACAGTCCCTGTGCTGATCATCTGACTGGCCACTTGGAAAATAAGTATCACACAAAAGGAGCCATAAAGGGACAGTTCAAACCAGCTGTCATCTGTTACTGCACTAGACCTTTTGGAGATGTTTACGAGAAGAAACAAAGACGTCCTCCCTTTCCTGCCTGAAGGAGATGAAAATCTATTTGCCCTACTTCACTGTGTGGCAATGCTAGTAACTGCATCATTCTTGGATACCGACTGTGCCTTTCTCCGAGACAGATTTCTGAGCCTGGTGATGGAACTGGAGGTAGCGAGCAAGAGGTGGGTCAAGGGTAAACCGCCACATCTTACACTTTAAGAATATAAACCCCTGGTTTCCAGTTTGTGATAGTTTTTCCTGACAATAGTTATTTATCTGGTCAATCTATGCAGGTTTGCTTTTTCTTTTCCTTGGAATCTTTTGATGGCTTCTCTGTATCTCAAGCATTAAGATCCTTATGACCTGTACTTAACTGCCCTGACAGCTGCTCCTCCAACCACATTTGATGTCCCCAAAAGCATAGTCTCACGTCTCTATACTTTTTCTTTTCTCTTTTTGAGATGGAGTTTCACTTTTGTTACTCAAGCTGGAGTGCAATGGCGCAGTATCAGCTCACTGCAACCTCCGCCCCCCGGGTTCAAGAGATTCTCCTGCTTCAGCCTCCTGAGTAGCTGGGATTACAGGCACCCATCATCACACTCAACTAATTTTTGTATTTAGTAGATGGGGTTTCACCATGTTGGTTGGGCTGGTCTCGAACTCCTGACCTCAAGTGATCCACCTGCCCTGGCCTCCCAAGGTGCTGGGCTTACAGGAGTGAGGCCCCAAGCCCAGCCTCTATACCTTTGCTATAGTGTTCTTTTTGCTCTTGTTGAAGGCTCCCTTCTCCCTTAAGCTCCAGCCAAAGGTCAGCTTTCCCAGGCAGTAGGAGCGCCCAGGTCGTGTTGTTAAGGCTCCTCTTCATGTTTCCCACACAGCCTCTCATAGTGATGCGTCTTCCACAGGTATCATTGTTCCCCTTTTCTGAACGTCCCCCTCCTCCTCAGTGAACTCTAAGATTTTACTTTATCTCTCAGTTGTATCTCTAAGCTTCTAAGGCTTTGATAGAAGTATATCTTATGAGCATATACTGTCATTGTCATAAGTTTTGGCCATAGAAATTCCCTGTGAGTAGAGATGTCTCAACTCCCCAAACTCGGGTCTGCAGTTTCCCCCGTGAAAACGACTCACTTAGGTCACTGTGGGTCCTGAGATGCTGGAGCTTATTTCTATGGCCTAATGCTGAAATGAAGTCTTCTTGCCTGTTTCCACGATCGCTTAGCGTCTGGGCGCTGAGCGTTAGACAGTTTTAGTTACTCAGCGTATCTAAGGAAGGATGTTTTCTGGCGGATGTTTGAGGTTTTCTTAACACCCGAAGAAACGGGATTCAGGCGGCTGTGAAAATGGCATTTAAGACGAGCATCCGGCGGGGCGGTGGCTGGCGCCCGTAATCCCAGCACTTCGGGAGGCTGAGGTGGGTCACCTGAGCCCCGGTAGTTCAAGTTGACAGTGAGCTGGGATGACGTCATTGCCCCCCGGCCTGAGTTCAAACACAAAAGGGTGAGAATCACCAAAGTCTGTTAAAACACAACCACAACGACATGTGGATCAGAGTCGCCTGGCGGTGTAGCCGAAGCGTCTCTCCATGGACCCCTATCGAGCTTGCGTTGGGAAGGCGGAGTGAGGCAGGGAAGGGCCTTCCACTCCACGTCCTTTCCGTGCGGCCCTGTTGAACCCACGGGGTCTCTGCTCACTGGTTCGCAGCTGCGGGCTGGCCCGCAGGTGACAGGGCGGCGTGTCCGACTTCGGACACGTTTCCGTGACGGGGTTAGGGAGCTGGACGCTCAACCGCAAAGGGACGGCCAAGCGAGGAGCCTGAGGTCGGGCGGGACCGTGGCTGCTGCGAGTGTGTGACGAGCGAGAGAAAAACCAAGTAGCGTTTCCTTGAGGGGGATGAGGAGAGGAGGGGAAAGGGCCGGAAGCGGGGACCCCAAGAGGACGAGGGGAGCCCACGAAGCTCGCAGCTCCCCGGAGGAGCCGGAACCCAGGCCCACATCCTGCCGCCGGCCACAGCGCGGTCCCGGCCGGCAGAGGGCAGCAGCGGGCGAGAGACGCCGGGCGGGAGATGCCGGGCCAGGGCCGCCCCGCGCCGAGGCGCTCGCGGGGATCCTCACTCCGCGCGCAGGGCGAGGGACTCGCACCCGCCGCCGCCTCTCCTCTCCCTTCCGGTCACCGCGCGCCTCGGCCCGGCTGAGGGGAGTCGGGGAGGCGGGGGAGAGAGGGCGCCGCTGCCCGGAGGAGGAGAACGGAGGGCGCCCCCCGAGTCCCCGGAAGAGAAGAGGGACGGGGTTCGGGGGGCCCTGGGGCGGGGATGGGAGGGGACGTGGGCGACCCGGGAGCCGTTCTCCGCAGCCCGGATTTTGCCGGCAGCTTTCCGCCCCGAGGCAGCCCCTGCCCGCTCCGCTTCCGGGGGCCACGACCCCCGCCGGCGCTGCCTCAGGGACCGGGAGGCCCGGGGGCCGCGGCGCAGGTTCACGCGGCAGCCGTCGAGGACCGTGGAAGCGGCGTGGGCGTCGGCTGGTCCCCGCGGCCGGGGGTGGTGGGCGGGGCGGGACGCCGGGCGGACTTGACCGTGGGCGCCGCTGTCCGGGCCGCGTGGCGCGGGCTTTATGTAAATGGGGGCTGCGCCGGGCGTCCTAGGTAGGACGGACCAGCCCCCGCGCCCGGGCCCTCACGTCCAATAAGAAGCGCCCCAGCTTGACACCTGCCTATATACAGGCGAGCGCGCCCCCGGGCCGCGGACCGCGCGCACAGCCCGCACCGCACCGCCCCGCGCCACGCCGCCCCGCGCCGAGGGCGAGCGACACCCGGCCGGCCAGCATGACTTCCAGCAAGATAGAGATGCCCGGGGAGGTGAAGGCCGACGCGGCCGCGCTCATGGCGTCCCTGCACCTCCTGCCGTCGCCCACGCCCAACCTCGAAATCAAGTACACCAAGGTACGCGGCTGCCGAGCGCCCGTCGTCGGCGGAGCCTTTCTCGAAGCTTCTGTGCTCTTCCCTGTGTCTCCGGCGAGTGAGGGTGGCGTGACGGGGGCCGGGGCCGGGGGCCGGGGGTCGGGGGCCGGGTTCGCCGGGGCCACCTTGTCACCCTTGCGCAGCACAGGGACGCGCTGCCCGTTTTTCGGACCGGGCCGTTGGAAGCCCCGCCGCAGCCTCGGGACGCCCTGGGGACTTGCCCTAAGCAGAAGCGCGGCGCCGAGGGGCCGCCGTCAACGGCTCCTGCCCGGGACCTGCGCCACCTCCCCGGCCCCGACTTCCTCGGGGAAGGCGTCGGACCCGCTTCGTGTTCTCGGACGGAGGCCGGGGCTCCCCGCCAGGTTGGCCACGCAGCTGGGCCGTCGCTGCTTCGTCCTCGGGCTTCGGGGGCCGCTCGGCTGCTGGTCCCAATCGGGTCCTCCGCAGCCCGGAGGGTGCCGAGGGGGGCTTTCCCGTAGGAAATTGTCACGACATGAGCGCGACAAATTTCACGGAAACCTGACTGATGAGTGCGGTAGATCCAACGTCAGCGTTTCATGTGAATTTTGCAGGCAGTGGCAGTTTCCCTGGGAAAGTTTAAAAGTTTTGAAATTTGTTAGCATGTTCGATTTTGAACCGAAGAACTTAAATTTTTTTTTTTTTTTTTATAACGAACTTTGTTGTTGTTGTGGTTGCCTCGCGTGAAGGAAGAATATGCGTCCGCTACCTAAAGATAAATTGAATTTACTTGCCACAAATTCGGCATGGAAAAAAATGATCGCTTACAAACACGGGGGGAATTGCCATGTTACCACATTTTCAGGGAGGTGGGGACAGAGAGATGGGATTCAAAACCACATTTCTTGGAGTTCATTTTGTAGTTGTCTGGGTTGATTTTCTGTTCCTTTCGGTGCATTTCTACACCAGACTTCTCTCAGTTAACTCGGACGTATAGACGCGCACACAATATGGTTAACGGCTAATAAAGATATATCCCATCATGCTTTTTACAAGATACATCTTGTAGAGAAGTAAATTGTTTACTTCTGGCTTCATGGTTGAAAGAGATGTGCAAGAAACAACATCAGAATAGTGAGATTTCACTCGCATTGAGTTGGAGATTACAAATCCGGGCGATTTGTGTTTTGAATGTCGATTTAGATAGATTTAATGTACCTGCTAGCTTTTTTAGATGGTGTGACAAATTTTTCAAAGCCGTTTTAATGAGAGGTCGTTAATGGTTATAGCCTTTTAGGCATTGTTTGCATAACAATAGTGCCAATGTGTGGCACTTCTCTGGGATTAGGAACGAGCCGGGAAAGCATGCAGCTTAAAAGTTTTGTTTTATGAGGGTCTCTAACCTCTTCAGGCTCTTTTTAAAGGTCTTAAAACGGAAGGTCTACACATGAGAAAAGACCTAACCCTGATATTTGGGAAGGTTTGATGTTAGTCTTATTTTTGATGGGATTAGCCTAACAACCTCCGAAAGAACTTTTAGGTATGCAAAAGGTGCATTTTTCAGAATTTAATAATTTGGAAGCTCTTCCAGTTTCTATTCCCTAAATACCCCCTTTCTCTTTTCTCTCTTGTTCTCCCTCAGTAGGAAAGACAACTGATTTATAGCTAATTGGAGCCTTTAATGTGGAGTCTTTTTAGCTCAAGGAAGACTTTTATCCAGTATCCACTTTCCCACTTACTACAAAGAAAAACAATCAGAAATGAAATAATGGATTGTAACTTGATTCTTTAATTTGTGGGGAGGAGGTACCTTATTTTTGTCTTGACAAACAACCCTCATAAACACTGAGTAACACTAATCTAAAGGCGAGCTCTTTCCACAAAAACTTGTAAAATCAGGTATCTGTGAACATTCCCAGCAGTTTTCCTCCTCAGCCCTTTAGTGAGACTTCTAAATTTTCTAAGACAAGCATGGTGGACAAGCAGTATTTTTTTTTTTTTAACGTGAAGAGCAGAAGCTGCTTTTTTGGTAGCCCAGGGTAATAATTTTTACCTAAAGGAAAAATAAGATTAATAGAGAGTTTTTAAAAAATTAATGTGACCAGAAGTGAGGGAAATTATATTAGCAATTTCAAATAGAAGAATGAGCAAGATAGAATGGACAGTTAGTCCTTTAGAATGTTGGTACCATATTCATTAGAAACATTTATAAAAGTGTTATTCTTTAGGGCTTGTTAAATATCACATTTGAAACAAGGCAATATTTGCATCAGAAAATGATACCAGAAGACAAGAATGTATTACTGTTCTTCGTCTTGCCAAACATACATTTTTAGTGAAGGATACAACTTTTTGCAGATTTTTCGGTGTTATGTTGGGGCCCACATAAAGTCACTACTTACAAATACATGACTAGACTATGAGAATTTCAAGTAATGTGTGCTTAGAGGACTTTGTACTTGTGATCTTGTATTTTTCTGTATTTTTGTTCCAACTTCTTCCTCCTCCTAAAAGTATTTTACATTTTTTAATAAAGGGAATTGTGGAGATGATCAGAATTAAAAGTCACTGGCTTTGCCTGCCAGAGGTCCAGTCTTCTGGTTCAGCCCCTAAGGATGTTGAAAGGGCTAACCTCGTGGTTTTGTATGGATTTTTAGGCAGTTACTTTTAAAAAAAAATAAGCTTACCACTTTGAAATTCCGGTATCCATATTAGACCAATGATCAGTGGCAATACCATTTTCGGAACGTGTCTATTTCTATTTCCCGAATATACCAAGCTGGACCCCAAGTTTAAAAGCGATCCCTTATTAGGGAATGTGCTTTTTGAAACAGTGTTAGTCAAGAAGGAGTGGAAAGTGACAGGAAGTATTGAGGAGACCAATTTGGAACAATGAGAATGTGCTCTCCTTTGCCTGTTTGCTAAGAAGAGTGCGTTCTGATTGCCTTGAAAATGTGTTCATGAATTAAGAATTTTCTGAGTTACTATTGATTAATGTGGCTTTTATAATTTTGTGTAGCTGGTATTACAGGAATACACACATTATAAAATCAAGGCTCAGCACTTTACTGACGGCCCGTTACTGCAGGAGATATTTCTTAACAGATTTCCAGGTCTCTGGAAACTTGCCCTCTGCATTCTGCTTCCACCTTCTTTATTGGCTCTATCTTGTCTTCTGGCTCTACCAGTCTGTCCTTTCCTCCCTGCCCTCTCCTCCCCCCACAACCCTTCCGCATCCCCACAGATCATTCTGTTGTCTTTCTGTGTGTCATTTTCAGTGAGAGTTTATGCCCGTAACTAACAGTAACACCAGAGTTTTCTTTCTGCATCTGATATTATGGGGAGATCAAACAGGGAAGAAGGGGGTATTTATCAGATGCTGACCTGCTAACACAAAAAAGGCAAAAAGTCACCTTAAAACTCAGAGCTAATGTGCATTGTGAGTCTATTGTTCATCCTTTTATTTATTCATTTAAATTGCTGTTTTCTCGAGTTGATTTCAGTTCAATTCAAAAGGCACTTGAGTGGCCATGTTCCTAATAAGGGTGCTTTTCACTGTGTTAGACTGGAAACATCTCCCTTCCAGGAGATTAGGGTCTTATTAGAAGGATTGTGTGCCCCAAATTGGTTGTTAGTGCAGTAGCAGTTCAGTGATGAGTGTAGTAATGATGATGATGATTCTTATAATGCCTCTTACATTCTTATAAGGCCGAATGGTTTGCCTGTCACTTTCATATCTATCTTGTTTGATCCTTGCAAAACCTTCTGAAGGAGAGAGAGTAGAAAGAAATAGAAACAATTCATAAGGAAGACATTGGTCTGGACTTCTAAAAAGCTGATAGTTTTCCTCACCATACACTTTTCCTAATGGTCTGTGGCACATACTTTGTTTTTTTGTCATGTGTGCGTGTGTGTTGCTTCTCTTGAAACCATGGAGGGAATATGAACTACTCTACCCCTCTTAAGGAGCTACTTTTTTGACTTTTGGTTCCAGAACTTTAAATGACTACTTTTGATTTGTCTGTGAGACTTTTTTTGATCTGGGGCAAGATTCTTGCCTATGCCAGGAATACTTTCTTAAAAGATAGGTGTAGATCTAGATCCTTCCAAATCTTTACTCGAGATTGTCTGTTTGATCATAAATTGTCAAAGTTCATGTTAATACAGGAATTCAGGTTTTTAAGAATATTTTTTCATAGCTATACAGCTTTTTGACGTTTGTGTCATCTGCATTTAACACGGGGAAGCTGAACAACTTCATTGCGGAACTTGAATTAGATCATTGTCCTGAGGTCCTGCCCTGATTCCTTCCACTACAAGGCCTTATATTACCATCTGGTGAGGCACATGGTAATGTGTTATCATTTGCTGAGGCACTCCTCATTCTTTATTTCTCTAAAATGGTGAATGATAGTTTTTCTATTTCAGAACAGGGGTTCTCTGAAGAGCCTGTTTTGTGAGGTCTGACTTTCTCATAGCCAGGCTTAGGAAAGGCAAGTCATACATAGTTCTCTGTTGTGTCAGTGAAGCAAGGTGATCAATCCGTGACCAAATCAGTAAGTACCCCAAGTCGCAACAGAGAGCTTTCAGTTCTGAGTCTTCCTTAATTGGATAATTAAATACAAATACTCATTGGTATTTTTGTCTTCTTAGTTGTCTTAGTGACAGTTTCAAGGGTCAGCAAACTGGACTGTCTGCCTGGCTTTATGAATAAAGTTTTATCATGACACAACTGTCCTCATTCAGTTACATACTGTGTATGGCTGCTGTCTGACTATAAGGGCAGAGTAGATCAACAGAGAACATGTAACCCATATTTTAGAAAAAAACTTGTATGCCTTTCCTTGATTTGGAGAAAGAGAAGAGTCTGAGTTAAAAAGGCGTTTGATCAAATCCTGGTCAGAAAGGCACTTATTACCTATGTGAGCAGTTAACATTTATTTAACACATGGTGCCTCGTATGGTGCCAGGTCCTAGGGATGCAACAGCAAAAAAAAAAAAAAAAAAAAAAAAAAAAAAAAATGTATGGCATCTTTCTTTCCTCAAGGAGTTTCTGCACTGAGTTTCAATTTCTGCATCTGTCGCCGTTGAGATAATAGTGTCTACTTTATGGGGTTAAAAGGACTAAATGAAAAATGTGTGAAAGTAAATGGCATGTAATGACAGTGAACCAATACGAACTCTGTAGTTCTGCAAAGTGATGAATATATATATTTAAAATACTTAGAGATCCAAAGTAATGGAAGGCAATTTTGAGGAAGATCAGAACTATATAATCAGCTGGCCAGGTGCAGTGGCTCACACCTGTAATCCTAGCACTCTGGGAGTCTGAAGTGGGTGGATCACCTGAGGTCAGGAGTTTGATACCGACCTAGCCAATCATGGTGAATCCCTGTCTCTACGAAAGATGTGTGGTTGGCAGCGTGTCATGGTTTACACGCGTGACCCCATTTACTTAGGAGGCTGAAGCAACAGACTTACTCGTACCTGGGAGGAGGTTTCAGTGAGCCCAGACCACACCATTGCAGTCCAGCCTGGGCAACGATGCAACTCCATCTCAAAAAAAGAATTATATTATCAACAAAGTTCTATTAGGCCATGTGTTATTCTTGTAATTATTTTTTTACATTTGTTATTTTGATTACCGGTGAGAGTTTGATGTTCTAGGTAGCTATGGAATCCTCCTCATGTATTTATACTGCATTTTTACCAGATGAGATTCCTGGGAGGTTTTTCCACCAAGGTCTTGTCTTGTCTTTGCAAAAAAAGTTACTAAAGCAAGATCTCAGGCAGTATTTTAATGATAAAACTAGATATCTTCAAAAAAATTAGATATCTTGACATTTGTGCCAAAACTTAGCTGAGCCTAAACTCCAGGTTGCAAATAGACATTTCTGGTATTTTAAATAGCTTGGATAAAGATACTGGCAAGATACTGGTACATAAATGGGGGAAGTATGCAGCATACAAGGACATTCTCAGAAGGTAGTGAGAACCTTTTGGCAGTGAGAATGTATCTTGGTTTATGTGATTTAAAAGCAAAGAAGCTTTTACTAGTCCTGACTGTCCAAGATAACACATGGAATTTTGAGAGCATTTCACAGGAACAGTCACCTTCCAGAAAGCAAAAGCAGCAGGCAGTGGCTATTTTGAAAGCCCTCCTAACATTTCCTTAATTTCTTTATTGGCTGTGACAGGTTATTTCAGAGACATACATTTCCCCGCAAACACCACATCTGATTCACGTGGAGGTGACTGCTGTCATGTCACTGGGGTTAATTTTTAATTGCCTTTCCAGCGGTATCTTTGAGATCTGTTTCATTTAACTTTTAAATATATGAGAGTATCCACACTGGAAATTATGTATCTCAGGTATTTCTCTATGTCTGCCTTTAAGATTGGGCTGTGTTTGAATTGTTCTCCTTCAGAATTTTAGAGCAGGTTTATTTACACCAAGTCTCTGCTGGATCTCATGATTGAAAACACTTTCAGGCTTTGAAAATTCCAGTTGGAATAATAATTGGGTGATTTCACTACCTAGACTTCTGCTGGGTTCTCAACAACACTTCCCTGGGGCTAACATGGGGATTAATTGACCTCCGTAGAATGTGGTTAAAAATTAGTATGTCTGTGTGTGAACATTCCAATTTTTCTTATAGAAGGAAGCCTTTCTTTTACTCCAGTTCAGCTCTGTTACCTCCAGAAGTAGTTGTCTGCTCTATTTCCTTTCCTCATCACTGTCTGGCCTTTGGAGAGCCGAAGTAGTGTTTCTTTATCACTACAGCTCTGAAAAGAGAAACTTTTGTTCAGGTGAAGCTGGAAACACCTGTCTCTTATCTGGAAGAATGTAGGATATCATGAATCTGAAAACCCTTTCCAATCTTGATTACAAAGATAGAAAAACACTTTCAAAATAATTAAAAAGTTGTATTGTAATATATTTTATCTTACATTATTTTCATCCATCTGTTATTGGACTTCCAATTTCAAGTCCAGTGACTCATGGGTTTTTTGGTGAACATCATTTCCAGGGATTTTTTCAAGATTAAACAATCAGAAAGTGTTATAGGTTGTGTGACTCTTCCCACAAGAAGAATGGAATTGCCTCCAAGTAAATGAACCTGGCAAAATATTGTGGGTTTAGGAAACCCACTAATTATTTAGCAATCCCACAAAATGTGCAACAATAACCTATTTCCCCTTTCCCCCATCTCTCACTCCTAACACTCATACACCAGATCTCCAGGCTGAGATGTGTGCGATAGTGGCACATTTTCACGTGGGAAGGAGGAGGGGAGGGCTTTGCCTGGGAAGATGAAATTATGAAATGCCTGTACAAATGTATGAAGAACAACTTAGTCTTATTTCCCTAGGTATGAAAATTGGACTTCTCACAGAATCCTTTTTGAGAGAAGATAAAAAATCAGTGTGAGACTGTTTGGTTAAATTTCCCAACAAAACAAACTGGTGAATTCTGCCTCTTCTATGTTTCAGTGTTTGATAATATAATTGTCTTACTTAATTTTATTATTAAAAATTTAATTTTTTATTATCTGAGGGTCATTTTTATTTTTGGCTATAACCAGAGCTACTATTTTGCTTCCCTGAATTTATTTATTTGTTTATTTAACATTTAATAAGGCCATTTTTGTACAAAGCATAGTTACTGTCTGGCAGAGAAAGATGTATAGGTGTGGTCCCTGCTCTGAAGAGGTGATGGGCGGTTCCTGTTTGGGTGGGGAGTGGGGCCATGCACACAGTAACTATCGTTCATGACAGAAGATGCTAAATGCTTGAGATGAATGAGGATTCAAAACACGAAGAGATGCTTCCAGCTCAGCAGGGGAACATCACACTGTTAGGCATACTTGACAGAAAATGAATTGCTTTAATCATAGAGAAAAGTAAAGCAGCAATATAACCAATGTGTGTACCTCTACCTAGATTTGTTAGTCCTCAATGTTTTGCAATATTTGTCTCTAATTTTAAAAATATCTATGTACTATATATATATATACACACACATTTCTGCACTTTCCTTACCTTGACTTGCTGAGCGTATTTTCAATGTTCATCCATGCTGTTGGATATACTTGTAATTAATTCGTTGTAATTGTTGCAGAGTATTCCATTCTTTGAATATATCCTAATTTTTAATTCATTCCACTATTGACATTTAAGATAGGTTCAGCATTTTGTTATTGCAAAAATGCTACATTGAGCATTCCTGAACACGTCTCCTTATACACCTGGTGAGAAATCATCTAGGATGTATACTTACAAGTGCTATTGCTGGCTCATGGAGTATGTATCTACAACTTAATTAGGGATTGCCAGCTTTCTGTTCAACATGGTTATGCTAGTTTCCACCACCGGTATATTCCTGCTATGTACGCCTCCGTCATATTCCACCAGCAGCGTGTCAGAGTTCACGTTAGTCTATACTGTCACCTATACATGGGATTCTTATACTTACTAAATTCTGACAACCTGGTAAGTGTGAAATGGCATCTCACTGCTACTTTAGTTTGCGTTTTCTTGATTTCTTGTGAGACTGGGCGTTGTCTAATGTTGGCCATTTGGCTTTCCTCCTCTGGCTAATTTATCGTTAGCTCATTTTCCTATGTTGTATACTTACTGCTTTGTTACCAGTTTTTATAAATGTATTTGGGATGATAATTTTCGTCAGTTACTTACTGTGCAAACATTTTCTTCCCTCTTGTAACTTTTTCTCCCTCTTGTTTGTTTCTGGAGTAATTGTCAAACAGTTTTAAATGCAAATGAGGAAGGATTTTTCCTTTAGAATCTCGTTTCAGAAATCCATTGTTATTACAGATTTTTCAAGTTATTTTTGTAGTCTTCTGAAAGTTTGTTATTTTTGCTTCTTGCATTTCTGTCTTTACCTCCTAGAACTGGCAATTGCTTATGCATAGGGTTAATAATAAATATTAAAGACAAATGATGTAGCATTGGAAAGTCGAGCAATATTGATATTTAAGTAATTTTTAAAAATCATATTCCCTGAAGTCTTCGAATCAGATCAGGAGATCTAGAATGTGTGGTCTTCTCTATAATGGGTAAATATGAAAAACTGGTTCTATTTTGATGGATTGTTTTAGTTTCCTTAAACTAAGAACAGTAGTGTATTCCATAAACCTACCTCTAACTGGCCATTGTATAAAACGCTGGGATAACGTGATTATTATAACTTATTCATGTCAGGATTTAATTTCCCTATCATTCTTATGTTATCTTAAGCAGAGTATGTGCTCAAATGTTAGCTGTGGTTGTCCTTTTGCTAATATGCATTCTCTCTCTCTCTCTCTCTCTCTCTCTCTCTCTCTCTCTCTCTCTGGCGCACACACACACACACCCCACTCAATTTTGAGGTGTCAAGGTAAATTGATGAATTCTTTGTACTGCTTATAGATTTGTAGAAAACGTGGGTAGATTGCAAATAATTTGAAAACGAATTTCTAAAAGAAAGACATTTTTATAGAATAACTGCACTATTCAAGAATACTATACTTCATCGTCTTAGCGAAGAGAATTTAAGTTATTCCTTAGCACCAGGTCTGAAATTAACATATTAAAGTTAGTTTTTTCAGGCTCAATAGCAGTAGTAGGTGGCAATTCCAGGACTCAGTATCCTTCCTTCCCTACTGTAATGATAATGACAAGCGTAAGAACCGGAGCAAAGACAGTACAGTTTGGACTGTCAGCATAGAGCCTCGCTGAGTGTTTTACAGGAAACCCCAAGCCTAGTTCTTCAACCACACATTCCATCATTTTATTCAGATCCCAAATCTAACTCCACTTAGTATTTTCTGTAGGTGTCATAAGCAACAATTTCAACCAGACAAAAGTAGGAGGTATGCATCTAAAAAAAAGGAGGAGAGGATTGTTAGAATTTGCCACCGTGGGTACAGCTACCCTGGAACGTGTGAGTATTTAGGCTGTGATAAAAAACTGGGTGTTTTGATTCTCACTGGTTGGGCAGTCACACTCTGCCCTTGATAATACCTGTTTGTTCTGTTTTGTTTTCATTCAGAAAGTGTTTTCCTTTTTTATGACTGTTACGATTCACTTGAGAGTAAGGATATGTGAGGCTACTGAGGATAATGTATTTTACATTCTTTCCAATGGTTTCTGCGCCCCAGTAAGTAGGCCATCATTTTGTGTAAATGGGCTACAACTGCTGTGAGAGAGATGCTGGCCAGAAAGAGTTGGGTGGATACGTTCCATGTTGTTAGTTATGAGCAACCACGTCACTAAGGCTTAGTTCCTATCAGGTTTCTCTGTTACCTGTAATTTCATTGGAGGGGGCAGAATAGAGGAATTCATGCAGTACTCAAACTTTGAGTTTGAGCAACAGAAAGGGGTGGTGTTTGGGGTGCACAGTTAGTGTTTCACTGGAAATGATTCAAAAATCCTATGTAAAGAAACTGCTGAAAGTTTGTCTCCTTTAAGCCACATCTTGCAGTCTGCAGGTTTAGCTGACTTCACTGTTAGAGAGACCAGATCTCTTCTTTACTTTCCAAGCTTAAGGCTTTTCTCTCCTTTTTCATTCCTCCCTTTTGTGCTTCTCTTCTGCTTCCCTAGGTGTTTCTTTCAGGACAGCCCGTTGATGACTCTTATTTCTCTGTTAGACTCATTTACCTGTTTTCATAAAATGGTTAGTTACGCCTGGCAATCTTTGTAGTTGGCTCGCCTTGCTGTTGGCCTAAATGGTCCTCTGGGAGACCAGAAGCAATGAACCTGGAATAACCACGTTTGACTTCTGTGAGCCCTCTTGAGGATTCAGTAATTACTTAATGGATTGAATTGGCGACATAATACTATTCCAGATAACAGCCTGGGTTGCATTAAATTAACCTTCACAAATGGGTATTTATTGGTGTACTCTTAAAAGACTACACGTGTTGGCTGTAATTGCTCTTCCATGTTTCTCCACGCTGATAGGTATTTGTACTGAGTGAAAAATTTCTGAGATTAAAGCCTGGGTGGTAGTTGTATCCATTTAGTGATGTGTGTCATTGTGTTCAGCACATTGAGCATAAATCCTGTCTTGTAAACAGCAGGGAGACTAATGAGGTTTGCCCACATTCTGGTATCATTACCAGGAATTCCAACAGAGAAAAACAGAAGGCTTAGAAAAGAAGTACACAAAATAGTGAGTTTTGGAACTCTAGATGGTCTGAATTAAGGAGGAAGATAATTGCTCAGCATTTAATACAGGCATGTATGCACAAATAAGAGTACGTAAAGTACACTTAGCCAAAAAACCAAACATTTTGCTTTTATGAACACTTGCAAAGTCACTAACTTACTTCTACAGAGGCGAGGGCCGTCCGAGTGTCTGTAACTGAGTGCTGTGAAGGGGACAGCTGTTCACAGAGTGCAGCTGTTAAAGTGATAGCACGCTTTCTGCTTTCTTGGAACACCTCATAATTTCAGTAAACTAGAATTCTACACCAATTTTAGTTTTACAGTTTTTGGGGTATTTCTGCTGCCATTTTCAGTGACAGGCACAGATGACTTTAGAACACAAAACTGTCTTGCGAGAAGCTTTTTAAAGGTGGTGTTTACGTTTATTTCAAACTTATTTTTATCATTACTGTTAAGTAATGTGTATTTTGTAATGTCATGCCAGCAATCCAATGATTTAATGCCTTAGACTAGTTTTTTTCTTGGACTTAAGTCTTTATGAGAGCTGATACCATGGCTGACTTGACACAGATCGTTGTGTTTTTGTGAATGTGTAAATGAATACATACTAGACAATAACTTGATTTCATTTGCAGAATTATTACTAGTTAAAAGGCCAGGACTAGAAAGTGAATTCCAAGGTAAAGTGTTTTGAAGCAGCTATTTCTTTTATATACTTCCTTTACAGACAGTATACACACACACAATTTAAAATGGAAAACCCTTCTTCATTCCTACGCTTTTAACCCTTCCTTTGAAACAGAAACCATTCAGAGTACCTTGCAGAGCAGTGTACAAGGCAGTGGACAGGGCATTAGAAGAGCCGGGTTCTGGCCTCAGCTCTGCCACTTAGGTATGTTCATTTAACAGTTTCTTGTATAGGTAGGCATTGAATAATTATTTATTGAATTAGTGAATGAACCAAATTACTTGATTATATATTATCTGTTCTATAATGGGACCCGGAGATATGAAAATGCTTTGTGACACTGGGTATGCCACTTAAATTTCCTGGTAACAGGAGGCGGAGGTTGCAGTGGACTAAGATGGCACCACTGCACTCCAGCCTGGGCAACAGAGCGACACTCCCTCTCAAAAAAGGCAAATTTCCTGGTAACAGTTTTATTACTTATAAAATGAGAGGGCAGAATAGGATGCTTATTAATTAATCCATTTACTTTTTGAAAGTGTTGGATTACAAGAGTTATGAGATTCCTTTACCTCACCCTGACTAATTAGAACTCTTGACTTTCCTGGGCCCAGACCCTGGGATTACAAACACCCTGAACTGCCTGCATATTTAGATGTAGTCATTTTAGGGCCAAAGACTTGTACCCAAAACAATTTTGTCAAAAATATTATCTCAACAGTGTACTCCTAGTTACCGAAGAGTGGTCCACAGAAATCCCTGTTAATGATTCTCATTATATAAATGAATGCTTAGCAGTGTCATAAAGATCCAGCAGAAATCAAAATGTTTTATGTTTGCTAAAGACTTACCATACTAGAAATTGGAGCCATGACTCTCAAGAGACTTCCTTGAGTCTTGGTGAAAATTGATTTTAATACTTTGTAATAGTAGCAGGCAGAAAAGATTTGTGGTCATTTCTCCTCCAGATGATTTCAGCAGCTTTTCTGCCAGGCTAAGCTCGTGAAAACCATGGAGGGTGAGGAAGCATGGTGGCAAGGGAACTCACTTGTCAGAGCTTACGGCTTTTCACTTGAGTCTAATAGAGACTTAGCACTTTGCAGGTCAGTGCCACTGCTATTTGTCTCTGACCTAAGAGATCTGGAGTTCTTCACATCAAAACCACATCTTGCTGAGCAGAGATCAAACGTAGGAAGGTAAGGATTCTGCCAGTGATTTATCATGCCAGGGAGAGTGATCAGACCATATGGGGCCACTACAAATGAAGTTGACATTCCGGCAGTTTCTCATATAGGCCTCTCATGTAGTTATGCCTAGTTGTTGTTGTAGAGGAATTCCGGGTCAAGTGGCAGCTTTCAGTGGTATTTCTTAGCAGGACCGACCTCCAACGTGAGTTTATTTCGAAATGAAGTCATAGCAAGAGTTTTCTAATATTATATTTAAATGGCAAATAGGGATTCCTTGACCAAGTATTTGATGGCGAATTTGAGCTTTTCATTTGTCTCCTTTCCTTTTTTCTTTTCTGGGAAGTTGCCTATCTAAAAAAATAAATAAAAAGAGAAAATTATGTTTATTTAAGATCTACAAAAATTTCTCAAAATATTAGATGTGACTTTCAAATGAGCTCTATAAATTATGCACAATTAGCTTATTAGTTTATCATAGTTTATTAAGTCAGGGGCCTTTAGGAGTGAACTACTGCAACTAAAACTAGAATCCGATTCCTGGGGTAAGAGGAAGCATTGCATGTAAGGAATAACTTAATCCTTAAAATACAAAATAGGTCTAGTTATGTTGAGATTATTTACTGAGATCTGAGCCAAGTGCAAACCTTTTTATTTGATAGAAAAAAATTCAATAATCTTTCTGTCAACAGACACGTAAAAATGACTGTGCTGCATGAAAGTGAGCGCTCTTTTTGTTTCCTGCCACAAGCAAAGGGTTAGTCTCTCGTGGAGAAATCGCTCAGTTAGTAGTTCCAAGGCCTCTTCAGCCTTAGTACTCACTGGGTGTCTGAGCCGCTTCTTGCACAGATGTCTGCCTTGTGGCATAATTGAAGATGATTTTCACGTTTAAACATAGTGGTTCAACACATTGACTTACAGTTCAACCGAAGATGCTAGTTGCTTCTTTTGGTTTTACTTTTTTTGTGATGAGAAAAACACCCATAATTGAAATAGGCTTTGGTGACTAGAATAGGTCTTAATCTATGGTAATCAAAATTCACTTGATTTGTTGAATTATCACTTTATCTGTTTATAAACTGAAAATTAATATTCTGGCTGATGAGTACTTCAGCTCTGCAGGGAGCAAGTTTAAGTGCAGTAATGAATTGGAATTTGTCGTAGTTTTCACTTGCCATTCTTGGAACACGTGTAACATCCATGAAAACGTGGTAGGAGTATCAGATAAAATATACCCTGTGATTTCCCAGCGATTTGGGTCACAGACTGAAATTTTTTTGACCGTTTTTCTGCAATTCGTATTTAATTGTATTGTTATTTGCTAAAACTGGCAGCTCTAAACTATTAGAGAGTTTGTGATTTTTATCTGTGATCAGTTAATAAACATCATTTTAATGTAAAATTAATTAGCATTAAAAGTGAAAACCAAGGAATTCTTTAAAATTGTTGCACAGGAATAATGAAGAGTGCAGTAGAAAGACTTTTTTTTTAATCCTAGCAATACTGTGGAATAAATAGGGCAACTAGGCCCATTGTAAAAACACCTTAATCTCCTAAATGAATTGCTCCAACCTTCTAATTCAAAATCATACAAACAAAAACACTCAGATAAGCTGGGTGCTTTTTCAAATGGGGACCCCCTGTGGCTTTGAAAATAAACACTTCAGCCCCCTTCCCCCTCAGGACCCACACTCATACCCACTAGCCTTTCTGATGTCTTCTATTTGCAAATGAACGGGCTGAATTCTGAGAAAGACAGAAGACTAATTAAACCTAGGGAAGATAGGCAGAGGAACATTTGTTTCCAAGCAGAAGACAAAAGGAAATCATGTTACAGTCTCAGTTTTCAGGAATGACAGGAGGACATAAAAGCCATTTCTCCGACTTTTCTACCATACCACTGATCAGACCCTCTCATGACCAGGCAGCCTTAGCACGTTTGAACCAGCCTGCATTAGCCTGTCTCCATGGCAGTGTCAGAAGGGTGTAGGGATCGGACATTTGGGAGACTAGTTACTGTGTTGGATGGCCTTCACCCTTTACCTTTATCCCCACCCTGCGTGTCTCTGCTGGTTTGGCAAAGGGGTGTTAGTAGCGACAGAGAATAAGTAAATGAATACTCAAACAAAAGGAACAAGGAGTGCTTAGCTTTTTAAAAGTACTAATAAATTGCCTTGAATTCATTGCTTGTATTCAGAATCAGAATCAATAAAAAGTTTGAGTGCACAGTGTGATAGGCTTTTCAGTAATCCTATCCCTTATTTAATCCTTAAAACCGCTCAATAAGGTGGTTTTTATTATCTTGTTGTACAGATGAGAAAATTAAGCCACAGAAAGTTTAAATGACACATCTAAGTCACACCATCTAGCAATCTTTGTACCCGTAGGAATTTGACCCATTAAGAAGCTGTGTGAGAGGAAAAGAGGCAGAACTGGATCTTAGGACAGCTTCATCGATTTTTATGGTTAAAGAAGATCTGGTATATTCCTAACGTGGAATACTCTTCAGCAATAAAAAGGAATAAACCACGGATACATTCAACAACATGGATAAATTGTAAAATACGCTGAGTGACAGAAGCCAGACAGAAAAGGGTACATACTATATGATTCCATTCATATGAAATTCTAGAAAAATCAAAATAATCTATAGTGGCAGAAAGCAGAACAATGGTTGTTTGGAATGTGAGGGTCAGGGTGGGTGAGAGGGCAGGGTTACAAAGGGAAACAAGGAAATCTGTGGCATGGGGAATGGATATAGTCATTGCCTTGATTGTGGTGATGGTGTACACAAGCTAAACCTCATCAGATACGTATATACATCTTATTGTTTATTAAACCTCAACAAAGTATTAAGATTGTAAATATGTAAAAATTAAAGTGAGACCAGGAAGACCTCCATGAGACTCAGCTCAGGTGTTAGTCACACCTGTCATTTGATTAAGGGAGACTGGGAAAATTGGACATTTTATATCTGTTGTGAGGATATCCTGCTGTAACCCGTGGAATTTTGAGTCTATGTCTTCATGATAGGTCCTTGTAATCCCCCCAGGACCCTTTAATTTGAATGGTCCAAAATAGTACTGAGTATCTCAAACAGCATCATTATGGGAAAGGGGCCAGATCCCCCCTTTAAATTTCCCTTCTCAGTTCCTTTGGATCCAGCCTTGCCCATCAAAGCCTGACTAAACTGACTGTCCCCTGGGAAACAGACCTTTTGTTTCTGTACTCTTAGCAGTGTCCTTTCCCTTTCAGAAACAGACCCTGAGGTTAGACGGATATGTGAGAATCTAGGTGGATCTTTGCTACCTGTTAAAGTCCTAAGTTTTTTCCATTTACAACATTAACACAGTTTGTTTCATAATTGCACATTAGTGTAATGTGTTGGGCGCACAACACTAACTTTAGAATACCCAGCGCTTTACTCTGGCACAGTCACTTGATATTAGTATTTTAAAGCTGTTTTAAAATGTTACCTCTGGTTTACATGTTTTTTGACCTTGTACTGTCTGAAAGCTTAGGCAGTCTAGTTCGCAGCCTTTTCTAGTGAGGACTTTTTCTTTTTCCTGACTTTCGACTTAGGACTTAGCATACGGGGGCTTCAGGGCCTGCAATATTGAGTCCATTATTTAAAACTGTTCATTGAATTAAAATTATAATTGATAAATTAGTCCTTGTCAAAGCAGGCTTTCTAAAACCATGCTTTTTGCCAGTCAAAGATTACACTTACTGAACAAAGCCCATGTCTCAATAATATCAAAACATTGACTTTAAAGTGAAAAATGCAATCAATCATCTAGGTGTTTTTTCTATACAATGCCATTTGGGTGTTTTTTCACTTTTTAGCCAGATGTTTTGGCGTGAAGCAAAGCGAATGAATAATGGAAGTCAACAGCACCCCTCTTGCTCTAACTATGTAACCATTTCAGGAAGACCCCCCCCCCCCCGCCGCCTTTGTAAATGAGTAAATGATCTGAGCCCTGGCCTTACTGTTCTACTGTATAGAGGTAGACTGTTAATTAGAAGTAAAATAAGGTGGGGCTTTTCCCCAAAGTTAAAAATGCCTTTATTAGTTTTGATTATAATGTTCAAAGGCCACTAGCCTTCCAGATGATCATCAGTACGGTGTTTAAATGTTCTGCAGGTAAACGCCAGTGCTGTCTTCTCTTGGTTGCTATAAATCTCTTTAAAGTAGAAATAGTGGGACAGTCATGTAAAAGGAGATAACTACCATAAGTCTTCAGACGACTACTTTATATTGTTTAAAACAAACTGAACTTTTTAAGTAAGTAGATCGATCCGGGCACTGATTTGCTGTCTGGTGCTCTCTTACGACGAATGAAAAGCGATTTAACGGCAAGTTGAGTAAGATTTAACTCTCCAAGGCACAATCTACTGCAGAGTTTAATACAAATCATTCGACGCATTTGCTATTAAAATAACAAAACATTTTATTACTGAAATAAAACATGGCAGCTTTATGTCAAAGATTCCTTGAGGATAGGAAATTATTTACACCTTAACCCTATTAATACCCACTGCTTTGAGAATTCCTTAGACTTTAGATTCCCCGATTAGAAAATCCATGGCAGCCTGTCTGTGTAGTTATGGCCATTTTGCTGTGGGCTGCAAGTGTGATAAGTCTAGTTTGTCCTCCGTTATGTTCCTGTCGTAAACGTGGCCAGGCACTGCAGCCTGCATGGCTAGTAAGCTTCACTGTTTCAAACCTTTATCCAAGTAACGGCTGAGATTTATACAGCAACGTAAGGCAACTTTTAGGAGAATTTGATCCTGTTGACAGCCAATCTTAATTCCTTATTCCATCCCTACTTCTTTTTCTGGAAACATGATTTATTGTATCCTTTGAGCACCTACTGCATGTTAAGTGCTATGGGGAAAACCAGCTGAATCCAGGAGACCTTTCAAGGAACTTACAGAAGAGAGTTTTAAAATGGTTACCTCCCATTTTAACCATCTTAGGCACATTTCGTATTTTATCTTACTAATTGTGCAATAGCCCTGTAAGGTGAACAGGTCTTATTTTTGTTTTTACAGAGGAAGAAACAAAGCTCAGAAAGTTTAATAGCTTGCTCTGGATTTACACAACTGGCAAAAGGCAGGCTGGCATTAAAACGAAGATCTTTCAACTCTGCTACCCCCATTCTAGGTTGTTCTTCGAGGAAGATGAATATATGCAAGATTATTCACCTAATCTTTAATTTCATAATTTTTAAACTTAGTTTTACATACATAGACACGACCCTTTTAACATTTAAACATCAAGCTTGAATAAATTAAGCAACTCTACACCTGTCTTGGGGGAGCAGACTTGCTTGTTATGTGGCTATCCCGATGCTGTCTTTTGAAAAGTGACATTGTATAAACGGGCGTGGTCACTTTGTAATGGGCTTTGAAAAAGCCCAACTTTATGATCTTTACTGTTTTAACACAATACAACCATCTCATCTGCACCGTTCACATGTCAGACTACCTTCCTTGGAGACCGTGAGATACCTCTTCCTTTGTGGTTTGGGAAGGCGCATTTCTGATTGGCAGAAAGCCTTTGTGGTTTGGGAAGGCGCATTTCTGATTGGCAGAAAGCCTTTGTTTCAGGGAGCATTGTCTTTATTAGAGTTCTTAAAAGCATTCTATTAGGAAGGAGAAATTTCTGAGATAAGAATATATATAAATAAATAAGTAAATAAATAATTTTAAAAAAAGAATATATATGACATGTCCTGCCCAGGTGCCTAGAATCTAGGACACTATGAAACATTGACAAAAGGAAATTGTACTTAGATTTTTTTTTTCAAATGCATGTGTAGAGTGTCTGTAATAAAGTGTCATTATGAATTTTTATTTTAATTCCCTTAGCTAGAAGAAGAAACTTGGCCACACGGTAACCATTTTGTAAAGACTTTGGCATTTGATGTGCTTTTCTTTTTCAGTCTGGGACACCCAGATTCTACAGAAAGGAAACATATGAAAAAGGCCTCACTTCGTTGCCTTGAAATTGTAACCAGCTCCTAAATCAGTTGGCTTGGCCATTCCCTTTTCCCTCTGCTCATCCAAAACCAGCCCTCCTGTGGGAAGTCATTATGATAGGGCCTGGTTCTGAGGTCCTCTTTCTGAATCCTCAAATACAGTCCTTTGGTTGTAAGAGCACAAAGCTATTCTTTAATATGCCCAGGAAAATGATTTTCTATTTGGGGATCGTAATAGTCTGGCTGTTGACTGTCCTCTGGCAGAAGCTCCTCCTTCTGCACCTGGGAAGACTGCAGACAATGCCCCAGACCTCATCTTTAAGTGATGTTTCATTAGGAATATAAATCAACAGTTTCCCTAACACATTGGCCTTTGAGGAAAGAAAATGGAAAATTATTTCACTGCCACCTGTGTTGACTGTGCTGAAGAAAAATGACTCAAACAGAATTTCTTGTGCCGAACAGTGTCTAAGGAATATTATGATACAGAAACAGAAAACCAACCACTGCATGTTCTCACTCATAAGTGGGAGCTGAACGATGAGAACACATGGACACAGGGAGGGGAACATCACACACTGAGGCCTACTGAGGGGTGGAGGGCAGGGGGAGGGAGAGCATTAGGACAGATACCTAATGTATGCGGGCTTTAAACCTAGATGACGGGCTGATAAGTGCAGCGAACTAATGTGACACATGTATACCTATGTAACAGGCCCATACATTCTGTATCCCAGAACTTAAGAAAGAAGCATCATGATAGAGATGCAGCAAGGATTACTCATATTTTGGTCATCAATTAAGTCATCTTTTCAAATAAACATCAGCAAAAATGAAATTTAGAAAAAGCACTGAGGTGGGAATCAGGATATGGGGGTTCGTTCTCTATTCTTCCACTAACCCAGGGTATGTGGCCTTGGGCAAGCTATTGGACTTGTTTTGAGAAGTTTATTTATCTAACGCTTGCATTTGCATAGATTGTATCTAAGACCCTACCCTGAATCTGTCTCTTCTAACCAAAGCAGCCTCTACTATGTTTGGACCAAAAAAAAAAAAAAAAAAAAAAAAAAAAAGATCCTCATTCATTAGAGCATTTGAAAGTAGTGCTTTCATAGCACTTGGGTGTTAAAGTATGATCTTGGTGTACTGAATAGTTTCACAACAGGAAACTGAAACCATTTTTTTGGCGAGGAGGGAGGCTTTCCAGCTGTTCTTGGTGATGACTTGGTATAGGTTTAAAAATGTTTGTCGTAGGACTCTTTTCCACCTGAATCTCACCATTTCAGATGATGCCTTTCTAGTATATTCATTGTGTGTTAAAATACTAGACGTAATTGGAAAAGAAGGCAGTTGCTTTTGAGAATGCAAAGGGTGTACTCTGCAACAGTCACGGAGATCATGTTATTCAAATGGCTTTGAAACCTTAACGTACACTTAGAGAGGGAGCAAGTCAAACCTACGTTATCACAGAGCTTCTGATAAACTTCCTTCTTGAGCGCCCACTGGTGGCCACATGTGTTCTATATCCACTACCCCAGAGGTACAGAATACCAGAACTCAGAGGTGGTAAGGGATCGCAATAGATTTAACAATAAATGACATCTTTCATTTGATTGATAGTAGCTTTCTGAAGTGCCGTATTGAAAAACATTTCCATTTAGCTGGAAAGTGTCGTGATTCATTACTAATGTCCGTCAAGGGCCTGGAAAGAAGATTTGTATCCGAAGTGCCCTGGGTTAGCCTTCTCAGTCCCACGTCTGGCACCCTCATAGACAAAGAAACGGAGGGCTAGGGAAGCAGAGTGACTTGCCAGATATTTAGCCTGAAACCAGGACTAAAACACTAACACTTCACCTCCTCCTTTTCCTCTTCCTCCTGTGCCAAAGAAGAAAATAAGACTTTTTCAATGGTATCCCCTTATAAATAAGCCCCTAAGGCACAGTCAACTTAAGTAACAAACTCTGAAGTGACCACACTGCATCTTTGGTGGTGGCCAGGTGAGACGACTGCAATTCCAATTTGGCCTTCCAGCTTGCTGGTCACTCAAGAGAACTCCAGCGTTCTGATCCAGTGCCCCAGAGAAAAAAACAGTTCCTTGTGAACCGTCTTCATTAGCCAGGGCTTCAGCAGGGGCGGTGCTAATGCACCCTGTTCAGTAAATAACTCCATGTGGTCTTGGTGACCACAGTGTCTATCCAAAATCATGTTCTGGATGAGGACTATTTTTCTTACCTTCAATTCAGTCAGGAAAAAAGTAGGAAGCTTGCAGTATCATGAAATGGTGTGGTATTGAGTGTAGAGTGAGAGACAGCTTTTCTGGGACACAAGATGAAAGTGATTCCAGGGTTCCAAGAAACTTGACTCTTGGAATTCAAAACATCATTGTTTTTCTTTTAGCTGGAAGAAACCATGTATGTTTTTAATTCATACTTGCTTCTTAGGTAATACCAATACCTAGCGAATACTTACTAAGCGCCTACTATTTCACTGTTCCAGTTGTAGATGCTGGTTGTAAGGAGCAAGCAATCTAGTTGAGAGGGGGAGCATAGGTAAAGTATTACAGGGCAGTATCATAGGTAGGCATATATCAGAAGACCTGCAGATAGCTCTGTATGTAGGGATTTGGGAAGGCACAACCAAGAGGTTGTGTTTGAACTGAGTTTTGAAAGATGACTAAGATTTTACTGTTTTGTCAACTAAAGGAAGGAAACGGTACGTTCAAATATCCTGACTCATAAAAGTTCATGTCATGTTTAGAAGTTAGTGTAGTTTTAATACAGGATTTGAGAGGGGGCTGGGGCTTCTACAGTCTGAAATGTTGTGTCTCGCCAAAATTCCTTTGTTCAGACCCTAATACAGTAGTCCCTCTACCTCATTCATGGTTTTGCTTTCCACAGTTTTGGTTACCCATGGTCAACTGCGGTTGGGAAATAGGTGAGTACAGTGTAGTAAAACATTTGAGACACTACATTAGGTGACTCGCATCGCAGTACAGGGTCGCAGTGTCCCACTTCATTATTAGTTGTTCAACTCTTACTCTTCCTGTTTACGGATTCACTTTATCCTAGGTATGCATGTGTAGGAGAAAAGCCTGGTATATGTCACTGTACCAGTCGTTTGTTACTATCTGCGGTTTCAGGCATCCACTGGAAGTCTTGGAACATATCCCCCATGGATGGAGGAGGACTACCATACAAAGGTGATGGTATTAGGACATGGGAACTTAGGGAATCGACTAGGTCATGAGGGCAGAGCCCTCATGAATGGGATTAGTGTCCTTATAAAAGGCCTGAGAGAGCTAGCTTGTCCATTCTACCATGTGAAGACACAGCAAGAACGCACCATCTATGAACCAAAAAGTGGGCCCTCACCAGACACTGAATCTTCCAGTGCCTTGAGCTAGAAATTCCTGGCTTTGAGGACTATGAGAAATAACTTTCTGTTTGTGAGTCACAAAGTTTGTTTTCTTTTTTTAATAGAAGCTTGAATGAACTAAGACAGGGAGGAACTTAGATCCACAGATTTTAAGTTACCATGCTCCTCATTTTATGGCACATGTAAGGCATTGGTCTGTATAAGTTGTCTGGTTTCCCTCACAGGTTTCCACTCCAATCTATATTTAGATGCAGACTTATTATTGGTGGGAAATATAGTGTTAATTTTTTCTCTATATGTTTTATTTACATAAATGGTGGTTTTCTATAAATGTTATGATAGTTGGTGATGAATGTCTAGAGATGAGACTGGAGAGATCAGATGATAAAGGAAGCTAACCTTTGGAATGAAACACATTTGATTAATTTATTTGGAAATAGTACAGACGGCCACTTAAAGATGATCCAGCATGAAGGGAGTTGTACCAGGGTGCCACTCTGTTTCAAATGCTAGTGTCTAAGACTGAGGTTAAGGTGCCAGACTGTTTAGGTTTCAAATCCCAGTTCTACTGTGTTCCTAACTGGGGGGAAGTTCATTTTAGTTTTTGCGCCTCACTTACCTAATCTGTAAACAGGAACAATGAGATTGCTGCCTACTTCATGTGGTGGATGTGAAGCTTAAGTGAGTTGATATGTGTAACAGGCGTTAGAATAGAGCTTATGAGTAGTAAGCACATGTTAACATGTATGATTCTCTTGCTTCATGTGGTTTTTGATTCTGACTTTATAGTAAATTTCCTATTTATATTATTTCTGCTGCCTTTGGCCCAACAGAATAGAGATCTTTAATTTAAAGTTACATCTTAGCAGATGTTGAGAGAAACGGTTCAAGTTTTTTGCCGTGTGAACTATTTATGGTGTAAACTTCAATTTACACCATGAACTTTAGTTTATTCCTCTAGACAGGAAATAATACTTACATCACAGATCTGTAACCTAGATTAAATGAAGTAGTGAGAGTTTGCAGTACACAGTGGGCCCCTAATAACATTAGTGGTGTCTGAATTATTTATTGAATGTGTGTTATTCATGTACGTTGGGTTGGAGCAAATTCCTCTCCCTAGATTATCTGTCTGCAGGTTGTTTTATGATTCATGGTATAGTTGGACCTGAGTAAATGTATTTTATTAGCACAGTTCTTGAGAAAGAATGCGCTTATCAAACAATCCTGCCTCTTGAGCTGTGGGTTCAGAGAGCCAGCGCTTTCTTTGATGAAGGCCATACATCAGAATATTCAGAGAGGTGTTCTGTTGGCTTCCGTCAGGCAGGTGTGGCTGCTTTGGTTGGAATTCTTTAAGACACACAAATTTCTTCTGTGATATTTTACAAAATTAGAATATGAAATATATTATCTTGGGAGCATATTCACAGTAGGTATTCAATAAATGCCTGTGATTGTTGTTCCCACATCTTATTATTGGAACTGTGACTGTGTCGATATCCCCTTCCACAGTGCCGAACACTTACTTCAAGGGCAAGTGCTGATTCTGATTTATTTATTTTAATCTCTCAATGCCTAGCACAGTGCCTAACATATAATAGGTGACTAAGAAATGATTGCAAATGAAGGAAGAATTAATGACTTCTAGGGAGCCGGGACAAACATGCCAACTGCCTTCCCTTTACATGTAACTCTCTTCCCTTTTTGTTCTCTTCTCCCTTTTCAGTCCCTCCCTTCCTCGTAAGAGTCCATTTGTGAGTCACTTAACCAGCCCTAACTCACCTTTTTAGAAGACGATATTTATTTCCTCTCTTCACAAAAATGAAAGGTGACATGTCTTTATATAAAGAAATGGCTCAGCAACTTCTGGAAAAACTCCAGTGGTTAATCAGTTACTTTTTATTTAAACATATATGCTTAATGCTGAATTACACTGTAAAACTCCCAGGCTGATTTATGGTCTCAGTCCGCCTTAATTAACATCGATTCCAGTGGGATAGTAAATGGGAATGGCCTTCACAATTGAGGTTGAACAATGAACTCGCTGGGTGTCGTCTAATTTGTAACATGATTTACATGGAAGCAAGCCCTTCCTTTCTCGGGGTTTTCCCTTTTTCATCTGGTGTTTAGGACGGGTTATATATAATCCATAGATAGGAACATTTGCTGTCAAATACTTTTGCTGATTTAGAGCTAGGCCACAAAATGGTCACTATTAATAAAGAAGGAGAAAAAAAAAAAACTAATCTGAGACTTTGCAGGGATTCCAGATTCTTGCTATGTGTCATCGCTTGTCCAGTCTCTGGCGGTTTTATGAAGTGGGCATAATGAAAGTCAGATTAAATGCACAGGATATATACATTTAATCAGCAGTCATTGGAGTCTGTGGTGCTGGAAGGGTTATAAGAGCCCCATGAATGCAAATTTATTGCAAAAGAATTCAAGGGGTGGGGGAAATGAATGTCTGCTGAATGGTACTACCTGACACAGGACAGCAAAAACTTTCCAGCGTGAATGATTTAAGTGTAAGGCTTGGCTTGTAAAGCTGCCGGCTGCTTGGTTTCAAAACTTGAAACATTTCCAAAACATCGGATGAGGCACTTTATATGTGCACTAGAGTAAATACTCTGGTTTTACTGCCAATTTAAATGTGCTCAGTTTACAGTAATGAGCTTGTATAGGCATTACCTTGTTTATAGAAAGTGGAACAGGAAGAAATGAACATTAACCATTACCAGTAGCAATTCCCATTGCCTTCCACCACAATATTGATGGCAAGTTTTGTTTCTTCCAATTTGGGACTGTGTCACAACTGACATTGGTGTGTATTTGGCTTTAATGTCATGTTGCTTCAGCAGAGGAACACATGCTGTGATTCAGCTTGCCTCTGTCAAGGCTGCTCGGACCTGTTAGTAGTTACTTACTATTTTTCTTAAAACAGATGTCAAGAGCACAGATACAGGAATTCTGGGACAGTAGACTAGGTAGTTACCCTGATTAGACATAACTAGCTCTGTATTAGCCAAGTCTCTCTTCTACAAATGAGTCACTCGTGGGAGCCATTTATTTTCTCTTAAAAATTATTTGGGTGTGTTTTGATACTTTACATGAAAGCGTGGCCTCTGTCTCTCGGGATGAAGAAATATCCTTGGCACAGAAATATCCTTATCCCTGTTTGACTCCTTGGATCATTTACCAGAGATAGGAAGATATTTAGACTGAAAGACATAATTTACTTGGCCTGGAGAAGAACGAAAACATGGAAATTTAAGGAGAATCCAGCACGTACAAATCCTCGAAGAGAGCAGGCGCTCAGTAAATAGTGTCGAAGGAGACAAGGAAGTGGGGAGGGAGGGGAAGAGGGTGTCAGTTGGAAGAGATCAGGGAAACACATATCCTCATGAGTTCAGAGATTTAGATTTCAAGAGGCAGGAAGATGCAGGAAAAAGGGAAAGGCCACACAGGGGAAAACTGAGGTTAACAGATAAAAGCAAACTTGAACAGAGAGATGTTAGTATCAAGGGAGATAGACTAGGATGTGCATCACTAGAAACAAAACAAAAAACACCAAGTGTATCTGTTTGAGTTCAATTGATTTGAAATCCTTTTAATACTTTGTCTAGGTGGATCAAAGACTGCCAGTTGCCAGGGACCAGTTATCTTTATTTCTGCTTTAATTTGCCTGGGTTCTTAGAACATTTTGGCCTCAGTACACAACGAATATTGGGAAGATGCTACCCAAGGAATTCCACGCTTCCGTACAGTATATAGTTTCTTCCCCTTTGTGGGGGATACTAGCTAACTGCAGAAACTGACCAAAGCCAAAGGCATAATTTGTCATCACAGAGCAGAATTATGCACAAAAACATGAATATTACGTTTCTTTCCACGTGTCCCAGGCTATCCATGTTTTCAGGCTCGTCCTGCTTTAATGGTTTCTCTAACAATGCTTTCAAGGTGGAAGAAAAAACTAAAGAAAGCTGGTTATTGAACATTGAATAGTTTAAGTATTGAATGCCTAAACTGTGAAGTTTCATGGGAGGTGAGTTCCAAGTCTTTCTCTTAGCCCTGTCAGTATTTATTTTCCTTGGCTTTTAAGTCTCCTCTTCCTGTTTCCTCTACAGTATTTTTCACTCCATTTTATAACTGCTCTTCCTAAATGTGTGGTTCATTTATAACATATCTTAAAAATTCTTTCTCTCTTCTCATAATTCTTCTTTTTCTCTGTTCTCGGGTTTTCTTTATGTGACTCTTCTGACTGCCGTCACGAGTTTGCTGCTTTATTTACTCTCGTTCTTTCATGAGTGTTTGTGATTTGGGCCCCGCGCTTGCCCGAATACATCCTGCTAGCTTTGAAGACCGTGCTGTGGTGCAGGCAGTTAAGACTCCAGAGGGCACCTTTATCCTCTGAGCTTCTGGTGGAAGCGGAGAGAAGCGAAATGTCCATTTCTTTCTTCTCTGTCATACTTCTTAAACCAGGGAGTCAGATAATCTTCTGAGAGGAGCTAAAGTAAAGAAGGGCTGATCAGGCCAGCTGAGTAATTGTACTGAGTATAGAGTTTCTTTCTTCTGCCTTCCCCGTTCTTTACCCCAGGTCATACTTCCTAGTTATTTCTTATTTCCCTGAAGTGTTCTTCTAACATGTCAGCCACACATACTTCTCTTTTCTCTGAAGCAAACTGCTGCACTGCTTATCTCTGGTATCCATCTTGGCACTAAATCACAGTGCCTTACGTTATTTAACTTTCCTTAAAGTAATCTTGTCATTGAAACATTATTATAAGCGCCGGGACAGCAGAGTACATGTCTTCTGTGGATTTTCAGTTGTACTTACGGTCAATTCCATGCTCAGAAGAGGCCTTTAATAAATATTTTGCAGTTTCTTCTGTAAAGTCAAATTTATGCTCAGTTACTCTTTTCCTTCGTAGTTCTAACTGGTGCTGTTCAGGTTATATCAGCCTGTTTCACGGGAGGATGTGGGAAGAGTTGTGCAGGTCTCTTAATGTTAAAAAGTGCTTGCATTGCAACTAAGAGCCATAATTCCTCTTTAGACTACTGTTTTTAAATTTATAGATTTAAAAAGGTTAATAGTTGCTGCCAAACATTACTGCCCAGTGTCCTTCTGTCATAATGCAGCTAGATTTTGGATGAATATGTGTATAAACATGAATATGTATGTTTGTGTGTGTATATGTATGTGCATAAGTATATGTTTTAAATTTTATTTTCCAGTGATTTGTTGATAGTATATGGATTGTATTTTAGTTTGTATCCTGGAACTTTGTGCTACATTTGTACTTTTAGCAATTTTTGTAGATTTCTTAGGAATTTCTACACAGACAATAATGTTAGCTAAAAATACAGTATTACTTTCTGTGTTTGGAAGCTTTGTTCTCCTATTTCTTTTCTTTATTTCGTATTATATTAGCAAATTTTATTACAATATTAAATAGAAGTGGTAAGAGCTGTCCTTGCATATGTTATTTTTAATGTATTGATTAATTAAAAGAATGGTGATCTGGAAATGGATACGGAGCTAAAGGAAAATGCAGAAGCTGGATTTTCTCTAGAGGTGAATGCCAGTGCCAGCTGTAGGACCAGTCAGATAAATCTGTGTCCAGCATCAGGAAAATGCACATCTTTCTCAAGCTCTCACAAAGTATTCACCAAGATAGCCACATTCTGGGCTACAAATCACACTTTTAACAAGTTTGAAAAAGTAGAAATCATACAAAAAAGATATGCTCAGATTACAATGGAATTAAACTGAAACAGAAAGATAGCTGGAAAACCCAAAGTATTTGGAGATTAAAGAACATGCTTCTGGGTAACACACGAGTTAAAGAGTGAGTCTCAAGGTAAATTAAAAAGTATTTTGAACTAAATAAAAATGCAACTTACAAAAATTTGTGGGATGCTGCGAAAGCAGTATTCAGATAGAAATGTATCACACTGAGTGCATGTATTTAAGATTCTTTACTAGGAAGCTAGAAGGAGGAGAGTAATATAAACAGACAGAAAAAAACAAAAATTATAGTGCAAATCAATTAGATCGAAAACAAAAACAATAAAGACAGTGCATAAAACTGTAGACTGGTGCTTTGAGGAAAAGTAATAATATTGCTAAACATTTAGCCTGGCTAACTAAAAGAAAAAGAGGAGACACACATTACTACTATCAGAAATGAAAGAGGGACTATTGCTACTACTGCCATGGACAGTAGAAGAAAAATACAGAAATATTATACCCTGTTCTTTGCCCATAATCTTCATAATGTAGGTGAAATGGGCAAATGCTTTGAAAGATGCATTCTACCAAAACTCAAACAGAGAAAAATATATATGGGCCAGTATCTCTTTAAGAAATTGAATCAATAATTAATCACCTTTCGAAAAAGAAAGCACCAGTTCCAGATGGTTTCACTCGTGACTTCTACCAAACAAACATACTAGTTATCTACAATCTCTTCCAGAGAGTTGAAGCAGAGGGAACACTAACTCGTTTTATGAGGCTGTCTTTACCCTAATATCAAAACCAGATAAAGACATTACAAGAATGGAAAACTACAAACCATTATCTCTCATGAATATAGATGCAAAAATCCACAAGATATTAGCAAATTGAATCCAACAATGTGTGAAAAGAATTATACACCATAACCAAGCAGGAGTTATTTCAGGTATACAAGGCTGAGTTGGCATTCAAAATTTAATTAATGTAGTCTGTCTTATCAATGGGTTAACAAAGAAAAAATCCTCAGATGATGTCTGTACATGCAGAAAAAAAGTATTTGACAAAATTCAACAGCTACTCATAATATTATGAGAGAGCCTCTCAGAAAAGTATGAATAGAGGGGAATTTCCTCAACGTGCCGAAAAACATCTACATAAAACCTACAGCTAACATAAAATACTTAAGGGTGAGAAACTAGATGCTTTCCCTCTATGATTGGGATCAAGACAGGCTATCCCCTCTTGCCACTCTATTCAATATTCTACTAGAAGTCTTAGTTAATGCAATAAGAAAAGAAAATTTATACAGTCTGGGAAGGAAGAAATAAAACTGTCTTTTTTCATAGATTATATAACTCTCTATGTAGAAACTTCCTAAGATTCAATCCTTCTCAGAAAATAAAAAAGAAAACTGCTAAAGCTAAAGAGACTGCAGTGTTTGCAGGATTCAAGGTTAATATGCAAAAGTCATTTGATTTCTTATATACATTGTAATGAACATTTGGAATTTGAAAGTAAAAACACACAATCATTTATGTTACCATGGAAGTGCTTAAGTATAAATCTAATAAAATATGTATATTTATAAGGAAGACAACCAAACTCTGATGAAAGAAATCAACGGAGATGTAAATAAATGGAGAGAGATATTGATAAATAGGAAGCCTTGATATTATTAACATGTCATTTCTTCCCAAGTTGGTATGTAGATTCAGTGCAATTCCAGTCAAAATTTTAGCAAGTTATTTTGTGGATATTAGCAAACTAATTATCAAGTTTATATGGAAAGGCAAAAGACCTACAATAGCCAACACAATATTGAAGGAGAAGAAGAAAGGAGGAGGACTGAGAGTATCCAGTTTCAAGAGTGACTGTAAAGCTGCAGTCATTAAGACATTAAGGTACTGGTAGAAAAAATAGAAAATGAAACCGAGTAGAGAACCGACAAATAGACTCACGCAAATATAGTCAACTGATCCCTGATGAAGGAGCATAAGCACATAGTGGAGGAATGATTGTCTTTTCAGCAAATCATGCTGAAAAACTAAACATTCACATGCAAAGAAAAGAGGAGTCTAAACACTGAACTTATACCTTCCACAAACATTAACTCAAAATGTAATATTGAGTTAATTGAGAAATCATTTTTTTCATGTGTAAAATAATTTATGACAAACTTCTGGAGAACAGTGATTAGATTTAGCATTCTAAGGTGATTGTGTTGTTTTAGGAGGAGGATTAAGAGACTGAGTAACTTTGGAGGTCGGTTTGTTCAATATGCATGATAAAGTACGATGAAAAAGCAAAGAATAAAGACAAAATGTGCAACTTCCAAACCAGTAGAAGGGAGTAACTGCACTATAAAATGAGCAACAATAGCAGCATAGTTTAATCAACTAGAAAAAGGAGTCAAGGAAGGAGAAAACAAGATAAAATAAAGCATGTCAGAAAGCATCAAGTCCTAATATAACACAATATATAACACTAAATATAATCCCAATAAATACAGATGTATTTTTTATTAGTACATATTTATGGGGGTACGTGAGATGTTGTGTTACATGAATATAATGTGGTAATCAAGTCCAGATATTTAAGTGTCCGTCACTTAAATAACAATATAGTTTTGTTGAGTATAGTCACCCTACTCTGCTATTGATCAATGAATTTATTTCTTCTGTCTTACTCTGGGTACCCTTTAACCCGCCTGTCTTCATCCTCTCCCCTCACCCCCACTCACCTGTCCCAGCGTCTCTGATCTATTTTACACTACCTCCATGTGTTCGTATTTTTTAGATCCCACATATGAGAATATGCAATATTTGTCTTTTTGTGCCTGGTTTATTTTACTTAGAATGACTTCTAGTTTGATCCATGTTGCCGCAAATGACATGATTCCTTTCTTTTCTATGACTAAATAATGTTCCATTAGGTGTGTGTGTGTGTGTGTGTGTGTGTGTGTGTGTGTGTGTACCACATGTTTTCTTTAGTCATGTGTCAGCTGAGGGGCACTTTGGTTGATTCTCTGTCTTTGCTCTTGTGAATAGTGTTACAATAAACATGGTAGTGCGAGTATCCCTTTGATATATTGATTTCTTTTCCTTTGGATAGATAACAAATAGTGGGATTGCTTAATCAAATGGCAATTCTATGTTTTGTCTTTTGAGAAATCCCTATATACTGTTTTCCAAAGTGGTTGTATTAGTTTGCACTCCCACCAACTGCGTACAAGAGTTTCGTTTTCCTCACATCCTTGCTAACATCTGCTACTTTTTTCTTTTTATCAGTAGCCATTCTGACTGGGGTAAGGGGACATCTTATTGTGGTTTTGATTTGCATTTCTCTGATGAAGATGATGTTGAGCATTTTTTAATGTATCTGTTGGCTATCTTTCCTCATTTGGGAAATATCTGTTCATGTTCTTAGCCTACTTTTTACTGCAGTTATTTAGTTTTCTCCTGTTGTTTGCATTCCTTGTATATTCTGGATACTAGTCCCCTTTAGGATGAAGAGTTCGCACATATATTCTGCTGTTCAGGTTGTCTATTTACTGTGATGATTATTTCTTTTGCTGTGTAGAAGCCTTTAGTTTAATTAAGTCCAATTTGTCTGTTTTTGTTGTCTGTGCTTTTGAGGTCTTAGTCATAAATTCTTTGCCTCAACCAAGGTCCAGGAAAGCTATCTTAGATTTTCTTCTAGTGGGTGTTCTTTTTTTATATAGCTTTGGGTCTTACATTTAAGTCTGTAAACCATTTTGAGTTGACTTTTGTATTTGGTGAGAGAGAGGTCTAGTTCTTCACGTGGCTATCCAGTTTTTCCAGCACGATTTACTTACGAGGTTGTCTTTTCTCCATTTAAGTTCTTGTCAGCTTTGTTGAAGATCAGTTGTTTGTAAATATGTGGCTTTATTCCTGGGTTCTGTGTTCTCTTTCATCGATTGGTCCGTGTGTCTATTTTTATACCAATAGCATGCTTTTTCATACCTTGTAATTTATTTTGAAGTCAGGTAATGTGATGCATTCAGCTTTGTTCTCTTTGCCCAAGATTGCTTTGGCTATTCAGGCTTCATATGAATTTTAGGATTCTATTTTTCTAATTCGGTGAAGAATGGCATTGGTATTTTGATAGGTATTACATTGAATCTGTAGATTGCTTTGTGCAATAGGGTCATTTTAATCATATTTCTTCAATCTTTGAGCATGGGAAGCTTTTCCATTTGTGTCATCTTCAGTTATTTCTTTGATCAGTGTTTTGTAGTTTCTTTTTATATGTTTCACCTACTTAATTTGAATTTATTCCTATATATTTTTATAGGTATTATAAATGGGATTGCCTTATTTATTTCTTTCTCAGCTAGATCATCATTATATACAGAAATGGTAGTGATTTTTGTATGTTGATTTGTATTCTGCACTATTACTGAATTCATTAATCAAATATTAAGTTTGTTGACATCATCTTTAGGTTTCTCTAGATATAAGATCATACCATTAGGAAAAAGAAACAATTTTACCTGCTCTTTTCTAATTTAGACACCTTTTATTTATTTCTCTTGTTTGATTTATTTCTCCCGTCTGATTTCTTTCTTCACTATGTTGAATAGGAGTGGCAAAAGTGTACATTTTTGTCTTATTCCAGTTCTTAGAGGAAAGACTTTCAACTTTTCCACATTCAGTATAATGTTATCTGTGCATTTGTCACATATGTCCTTTACTGATCTGAAATATGTTTCTTCTATATCTAGTTTGTTAATTTATCATGAAGGGATGTTGATTTTTATCAAATGCTTTTTCTGCATCTATTCAGGTGATTATATGGCTTTTGCCCTTCATTCTGCGGATTTTCGATGTATCATGTTTACTGATTTGTGTATGTTGAACCATCCTTGCCTTCCTGGTAAAAATTTCACTTGATCATAGTGTATTATCTTTTCAACGTGCTGTTGATTTACATTTGTTAGTATTTTATTGAAGATTTTTGTGCCTACGTTTATCAGGGATATTGGATTGAAGTTTTCTTATTTAGTTATTGTTGTGTCCTTGTCCAATTTTGATATTAGGGCGATGCTAGCCTTATAGAATGCATTAGAGAGAATTTCCTTGATACAGTTGGATGTATGTCCTCTCTAAATCTCATGTTGCAATGTGATCCCCAGTGTTGGAGGTGGACTTTGGCGGGAGGTGTTCACGTCATGGGACTGGATCTGTCCTGAGTGGCTTAGTGTCCCCTGTGAGGTAATGAGTGAGTTGTTGCTCTGTTAGTTCACATGAGAGCAGGTTGTTTAAGGAAGCCTGGCACTTCCTCTTTTCTCTCTTGCTTCCTCTGTCACCATGTAACACACCTGCTTCCCTTTTACCTTCTGTCATTATTGTAAGCTTCCTGAGGCCTCAGTAAGAGCAGATACTGACACCCTATTTCTTATATGGCCTGCAGAACCATAAGCCAAGATAAATTTTTTTTTAATTACTCATGCTTTTAAATTACTTATATCTTTATAGCAAAACATAACAGACTAACACATTCCTCCTCTTTTATTTTTTTGATATAGTTTCAGGAGGATTGATTTTAGTTACTCTTTGTATATTTGGTAGAATTTGGCTGGATTCTTGTCTTGGGCTTTTCTTTGTTGAGAATCTTATTACTGATTCAATCTTACTTCTTGTTATTGGTCTGTTCAGATTTTCTATTTCTTCCTGATTCAATCTTGGTAGCTTATGTGTTTCCAGGAATTTATCCATTTCCCCTAGATTTTCTAGTTTGTCAGTATATAATTCTTCAGAGATTACTGTGGTATCCATTGTAATATCTCCATTTTCAATTCTGATGCTTGATTCTTCTCACTTTTTGGTTAGTCTAGCTAGCAGTTTATCAATTTTGTTTATCTCTTCAAAGAACCAGCTTTTTGTTTTGTTGACCCGTTTTTATTCTTTTTAGTCTCGATTTAATTTAGTTCTGTCTGATCTTTTTCATTTTCTTCTGCTAATTTGGGGTTTGTTTTCTTCTTGCATTCCTAGTTTCTCAAGGTACATTGATAGATTATTAATTTATAATCTTTCTACCTTTTTAGATGTAGACATTAATTGCTATAAAATTCCCTCTTAGCACTGCTTTTACTGTCTCCCAAGAGTTTTGGCTGTTTCTCTTTTCATTTGTTTCGAGACATTTTTAAATTTCTGTCTTGAATATATTTGTTGACACAGTGTCATTTAGGAGCACGTTATTTAATTTCCATGTATTTGTATAGTTTCCAGAGTTGCTCTTGGTATTGATTTCTAGTTTTATTCCATTGTGGTCTAAGGAGATGTTTCATATGATTTTTTAAAAATGACTGAAATGTATTTTGTGGTCCAACATATGGTCTGTCCTGGAGAATATTCCGTGTGCTGATGAAAAGGATGTATAGTCTGCAGTTATTGAATAGAATGTTAGGTCTAGTTAGTGTAAAGTCTAGTGCAAATCCAGGGTTTCTGGTTGATTTTCGGCCTAGATGATCTGTCTCATGCTGACATTGGGGGTGTTGAAGTCCCCCACTATTGTTGTATTGCAGTCTATCTCTGTATATCTAGTAGTATTTGCTTTATGAATCTGGGTGCTCCGGTGTTTGATACAGATAAATTTAGATTTTATATTGTTTTGTTGAATTCATTCCTTCATATTATATGATGAGCTGCTTTGCCTGTTTTTTGAATTGGGCTTGGCTTAAAGTCTATTTTTATCTGATATAAATACAGTTACTCCTGCTTACATTTGGTTTCCATGTCAGTGGAATACCTTTTTTCATATTTTTCATCATCCCTTAACGTTCAGTCTGTATGTGCCTTTATTGGTAAGGTGAGTTTCTTCTAAGCAGTATGTAACTGGACCATTTTTTAAAAATCCATTCAGCCATTATTTATCTTTTCTAGTTGTTTGATATATTCGTTGCCTCTTTTTTTCTTCTTATCATTTATCATTGTAGTTTGATGGATTCCTGTAGTGGTACCATTTGAGTCATTTACCTTCCTCCTTTGTGTGATTGATTTACAAATGAGTTTGATACTTTCATATTTCAGAGTTAGTATTTTGAGCATTTCTTGTAGGGCCAGTCTTTGGTAACAAATTCCCTCAGTCTTTGCTTATCTGGGAATCAGTCTATTTCTCCTTCATTTGTGAAGGATAATTTTGCTAAAGATAGTATTCTGGGTTCACAGTTCCTCCCCCCCCCCAACCTAGTGCTTTGAATATACCCTCTCATTCTCTTCTGGCCTGTAAGGTTTCTGCTGAGAAATCTGCTGTTAGTTTGATGGGGTTTCCTTCATAGGTGACTAGATGCTTTTCTGTTGCTGTTCTTAGGATTTTTCTCTTTATCTTTGACTCTAGACAGTCTGATTAGAATATCTTATGTAGAAGACCTTTTCATATCGTATCTGTTTGAGACTGTTAAGCATGCTGTGTCTGAGTGTGTAAATATCCTATATCTGAGTTGCCAGACTTGGCAAGTTTTCATCTTTGTTTCTTCTCTTCTGGTAATACTGGTAATTTGTCAATTTGGTCAGTTTAACATTGTCACAAATGTCACAAAACCTTTGCTTATATTTTAAATTCTTTGTTCTTTATTTTGTTTTACTGGATTATTTAAAAGACCTGTCTTCAATATTTGAAATGCTTTTATTTTGCTAAGATTCTAAGATTTTAAATGCATTTTGTTTCCTTCAATGAATTCTTCTGTTCCAGATTTCTTTTTGGTTCTTTAAAAAATATTTATCTCTTTGGTAATTTCTCATTTATTTCCTGAAGTATTTTTCTGATTTTTTTTTTTTTTTGTATTCTTCAGTGTTTACTTGTATCTCACTAAGATTCTTTGAAGTCAGTATTTTGAATTCCTTATCTGGGATTTTGACATTTTCTGATTGAGATCTACTGATGTGTTCCTTTGGAGGTGTCATATTTCCTTGCTTTTTCATGTCTTCTCTGTCCTTATGTGTTATCTGCACATCTGGTTAACAGCTGGTTCCTATTTTTGAAGCTACTTTCAGAGGGGAGGACTTTTTCCTGAAGGTGTATCTATGGTGTTGGTTGGAAAGGGCACTCTGGCTTTGGTTCTGGGTGGATGCAAAGGTGGAGTCTCTATATGATTTCTTTGGTGGTAAATAACATCAGTGATACGTGATTTCCTTGGTAAGTGAGAGTGTGGTTATTAGCAGAGGCTGTGGTGAAGTTGTGCTAGGGACTGGGATGCCAGATAGGCCAGTCTTCTCACTCCACTGGTTACAGTGGTAGGTTGAGTGTGCCTATCTTGGTGCCCCAGTATGAAATACCCAGGTGCTTGTGTTAGAAGTTACCAGCAGGCTGATTCTTGGCCTTTAGGTGGCTTTCTTACCTGGGTAGTGGCAGCAGTGGACCAGGTGTTTTGATGTGTTCCCAGGCCTCTAGGCAGCTTATGTGGCATGGCAATGGCAGTAGCAGTAATAAGATGATCCTCTGCGTCCTGAGTAGTGTGTATGGATATTGGGAATGGCTGTGATGGGCTGGACAGGCAAGTCTCCAGGCCTGAGGTAGCACTTGCAGGTGGAGGTCAGCTTATGTGGTGGTGCCTAGGAAGTCAGGCCCAACTTCAGTACTCTGTGAGGAATGTTCAGGTACCCAAGGTGGTAGATTGGTTGGGACATCTCCAGGACTTCAATCTATGTGCTCTCTCTTGGGAGTGCGGAGTAATGCAAGGCCAGGTAGGCTTTTGTTCAGGCCCCCCAATGGTGAGAGGAGGCACCAGCTGTGATGGGCAGGGGCAGGGAGATTCTTAGGCCCCAGGCAGAGTGCTTAAGTGAAGGGCATTAGCAGCTGCATTGAGGCCCTGCCGTTGGAGAGGATGCGGCCATTATCAGTGGCTGTAGCCTGGACTGGCAGGTGGGGAATGTGTGTGTCTTTCATGCCCCGGTTTTAGTGAGGCTTGGTTCCCTGCCCTGGTGCTGGTAACCTGCGCCTAACTCATCCCTCTGCACCAGCTGCAGCAACCCCTGCCCAGCTGACATCCAATTCCAGCAGCAGCTTGTGTCTCCATCTCAGATCGCAGCAACACTTGCCTACCAGCGCTAGGTGCTTCAGCTCATCTCTCACTGACTTCTTAGCCTTGGCTGCAGTAGTACTCTCACCTCGCCCTGCTATCCCAGCAGTAATAGCCTGAGTTTCCTTAATGCCTCAGTCCTGGCACTGCTGGGCCTCAGGACAGCACACAGTTTGTCAAAGGCTAGCTTTGGAAATGATGCCTTGCTGTAGCTGCTTAGGTCTCAGAAAGGATGTGGGACCCAGTGTGAGTTCTCTTCTAGGAGCAGTTCACCCCATGGTCTCTTGGCTGCTCCCTGAATTAGTTTCAGGGCTTGGGAGGGTTGAGGGCTTCTCTAGTGGACAGGATGGCACAATTCCATGGTGAGGATATAGGCTGCTGGAAATCTCTCTGTCACACATTCCCTACTTTGGGAAATCAGTCCTGGCTCCCAACTGGTCCATCAGGGAGGATTCAAGAGTCAACCTTCTTTCCTGCTTTTGGTGCTTCCTGTCCTTTCTTTGTTGAATTCCAATGTTCTTTTGGATAATGTAGTTGGAGTGTGACTGTCTATATACTATTCTGTTTTTTCTAAGTGAAGGAGGCAGGCATAAAATGCTCCCAGTGAACCCTCCCCCACCTGAAAAATTAATACAAATGATTAAACTTGATAATTAAAAGATAGATTTTCATGTTAAATAAAATCTAACCATATATGACTTACAGAGACACATCAAGGTAATAAAGAAATAGTTGAGAGCAAAAGGATGGGAAAAGATAAAAGAGACAAACACTGGAGAAAGGCTTAGGTAGCTATGCTGATATTAAGCAAAATAGGCTCTAAAATACAAAGTTTTCTTAGCAATAAAGAGCATTACTTCATATTGATAAATGGTTTACCAGAGAGATCTAGGGGTTACAAACTTATATATGCTAATAAAATTTCAGGCTTCTAGTCACCTGGAAATGATAAAGGTAATAATACGGAGTTAACGAATATGTTGATAAATGCACCAACAAGTTCGGAAATTTCAGCATGGCTTTCTCAGTGATCACAGTACAAATTAAGTGTTAGTATCAATCAAGGTGACCTTAATGCATTTCACAAAATTGATACAATAGACACATACAGAAACCTGCATCCAGTAATTACTACATTTGGGCAAGAAAAAATATCTAAGAATAAATAAATTAAAAATACAGATTAGTGGTTAACTCTAGTGGTGGCTGAGTTGGTCAAGCTGGAGGATGGGATTAGGGAGAAACACACAAGTAGCATCAGGAATACTAATAACATTTTAGTGCTTGAATGATGTGTTCATGGTGTATTTTAATATAGTAGATCTTCACTTGCATTTCTATTACATATATTTTTATAGTACATATTAAATATAACGTAAGAAAATTTTGTTCCTCAAATATTATCTTCATTCTTCAGTGTGTTTCGGATTTGTTCTTGGTGTGGGAGGTACTCTATTGCTGACCATATCAGGAAAGATGTTACAATGCGATTCATGTTAATACCATTTACCTGGCAATCCCATTACTGGGTATATACCCAAAGGAATAGAAATCATTCTGTTATAAAGATACATGCACACATATGTTCATTGCAGCACTGTGCACAATAGCAAAGACATGGAATCAACCCAAATGCCCATCAGTGATAGACTGGGTAAAGAAAATGTGGTACATATACACCATGGAATACTATGCAGCCATAAAAAAGGAATGAGATCATGTCCTTTGCAGGGACATGGAGGGAGCTGGAAGCCATAATCCTCAGAAAACTAATAGAGGAACAGAAAACAAAACATCACATGTTCTCACTTAAAAGTGGGAGCTGCACAGTAAGAACACATGGATACAAGGAAGGGAAAAGCACACATTGGGGCCTGTCAGAGGGAGCGGGTGGAGGGAAAGCACCAGGATAAAATAGCTGATGCACATGGGGCTTAATACCTAGGTGATGGAATGATAGGTGCGGCAAAGCACCGTAGCACGTTTCTCTGTCTAACAAACTTGCATGTCCTGCGCATGTATTCCAGAACTTAAAATAACATTTAAAAAGTAATAATAAAGTGATTCATGTCCTCTCTCAGCAGACATTCTATTCCAGTTAATGTTAACTAAGTGCCCATCACTCCATCTTTTTAATATCAACAACAACCCATAATATGTCGGGACAGTTCGTTCTCTACAGCCACAATGCAGAGAAAGTTAGGCGTGAACGGGTCCCTGCAGCCACTGAGAAACCCGGGCTAGATAAATGCCTTCTTTTATGGACCATCTGTTTTACCTGCAGTTACAGCATCACAGAATTACATGATTTTAATAAGTCGTTATTTTGTATATTTTCCAAATGATGAAACTGAACAACAGTCAAGTAACTTAGGGTCAGGTGATTTTCTACTTTCAATGACCTCTGTGCTAGAAAAGCCCACAAAATTTTTCCTCATACTGATTCTGAAATCCGGTAGACTACAAAGAGAAATGTTCTGGTCTCTTATACTGACATTAACAAGGCTTTGAGTTAAACTGATTTTTAAATTTTAAAATGAGTAACTTTGGGCATCTCAGGCCATGTTTTAAGACAGAACTCAAATGGCTTATTTTTATTTTCCACAAACTCACATTTAAATAAACTTTTGTGAAGGTGTTGAATCCTCATTTCTTCACTTAACAAATTTGTTTGGGGCATTTAAAATCTGAAAGGTAGGCACCAAAAGATGACACTGGCTTTTAAACTTTTATTTATTTTTTTCTTCCCATTTTGAAATAATTTCAGATTTACAAAAATAAGGTTCAAAAATAGTGCAAAAAATTTCCATCTACTCTTCATCCACATTCCCCAAATGATCTTAAAATTATAAAAATTATAAAAATCAGGAAATTCACTGATACAATATTATCATCTGATCTAAAAATCTTACTCAAATTGCACCAATTGTCCCATTAATACATACTTTTTTTTCCTGGCCCCCCAGCAGAGAACCCATGGTTACATGATGCATTTTATTTTTATGTCTTACTAGTGACCTGTAATTTGGAACAGTTTTTCGTCTTTGTCTCTCATGACGTTGGCAGTTTAAGGAAGTAGGGGACAGTTATTTTGTAGGATATGCTTTAGTTTGGATTTGCCTGTTGTACCCTCAAGATTGAATTTAGATTATGCCTTCTGAGTAAGTCTACCGCAGAAGGGATCTTGTGTCTTTCTCAGCGTATCATACCAGCTGCACGTGATATCAATTTGTCCCATTGCCAGTGATGTCAGCTTTCATCATTTGATTAAGGTGGTGTCTGCCAAGCTTCTCCAACGTGAAGTTACTATTTTTTCCTTTGTAACTAATAAATATCTTGAGGGGAGATATTTTGAAAGCACATGAACATCCATCATGCATTTTTCATTGTATATTTGCCCACTAATTTTACTGTGTAGTGATTATTTTGCCTGAAGCAGTATTTACTATGGTATTTGACAAATAATCATCATCTACTCCCATTATTTCTTTACATCTAGTAGTTGGAATTCTGTGGAGAAGAGCTCTTCCTTATCCCACAATTATTTATTTATTCATTAAAAATTTATACCATTATGTATTCAGATAGGAAAGGAGGAAGCCAAATTGTCTGTATTTGCAGACGACATGACTGTATACCTAGAATACCCATCCTCTCAGCCCAAAATCTCCTGAAACTGATAAGCAACTTCAGCAAGTTTCAGGATACAAAATCAGTGTGCAAAAATCACAGGCATTCCTATATACCAATAACAGGCTTAAAGAGAGCCAAATCAAGAACAAACTGCCATTCACAAATGCTACAAAGAGAATTAAATACCTAGGAATACAACTCACAAGGAACGTAAGGGACCTCTTCAAGGAGAACTACAAACCACTGCTCAATGAAATAAGAGAGGACACAAACAGATGGAGAAACATTCCATGTTCATGGTTAGGAAGGATCAATATTGTGAAAATGGCCATACTGCCCAAAGTAATTAACAGATTCAACACTATCCCCATCAAGATACCAATGACCTTCTTCACAGAACTGGAAAAAAACACCTTAAACTTCATATGGAACCAAAAGAGAGCCCACATAGCCAAGTCAATTCTAAGCAAAAAGAACAAAGCGGGAGGCATCACACTACCAGACTTCAAATTAAACTGCAAGGCTACAGTAATCAAAACAGCATGGTACTGGTACCAAAACAGAGATATAGACCAATGGAACAGAACAGAGGCCTCAGAGGCAACACAACATATCTACAACCATCCGATCTTTGACAAACCTGACAAAAACAAGCAATGGGGAAAGGATTCCCTGTTTAATAAATGGTGTTGGGAAAACTGGCTAGCCATGTGCAGAAAGCGGAAACTGGATCCCTTCCTGACACCTTACAATAAAATTAACTCCAGATGGATTAAAGACTTAAACATAAGACCTAACACCATAAAAACCCTGGAAGAAAATCTAAGCAAAACCATTTAGGACATAGGAGTAGGCAAGGACTTCATGAACAAAACACCAAAAGCATTGGCAACAAAAGCCAAAATAGACAAATGGGACCTAATCAAACTCCACAGCTTCTGCACGGCAAAAGAAACAGTCACTAGAGCGAATTGGCAACCAACAGAATGGGAAAAAATTTTTGCAGTTTACCCATCTGACAAAGGGCTGATATCCAGAATTTACAAAGAACTCAAACAGATTTACAGGAAAAAAAAGCCCATTCAAAAATGGGCAAAGGATATGAAAAGACACTTTACAAAAGAAGACATACAAGAGGCCAACAAACATATGAAAAAATGTTCATCATCACTGGCCATTAGAGAAATGCAAATCAAAACTACATTGAGATACCATCTCACGCCAGTCAGAATGGCGAGCATTAAAAAATCTGAGACAACAGATGCTGGAGAGGATGTGGAGAAATAGGAACACTTTTACACTGCTGGTGGGAGTGTAAATTAGTTCAACCATTGTGCAAGACAGTGTGGCAATTCCTCAAGGCCTTAGAAATAGAAATTCCATTTGACCCAGCAATCCCATTACTGGGTGTATATCTGAAGGATTATAAATCATTCTACTATAAGGACACATGCACACAAATGTTCATTGCAGTACTGTTTACAATAGCAAAGACCTGGAACCAACCCAAATGCCCATCGATGATAGACTGGACAGGGAAAATGTGACACATATGCACCATAGAATATTATGCAGCCATCAAAAACGGTGAGTTCATGTCCTTTGTAGGGACATGGATAAACCTGGAAACCATCATTCTCAGCAAACTGACACAAGAACAGAAAATCAAACACCACATGTTCTCACTCATAGGCGAGTGTTGAACAATGAGAACACATGGACACAGGGAGGGGAGCATCACACACCGGGGTCTGTTGGGGGGAAATAGGGGAGGGACAGTGGGGGGTGGGGAGTTGGGGAGAGAGAGCATGTGGAGAAATGCCCGATATAGGTGAAGGGGAGGAAGGCAGCAAATCACACTGCCGTGTGTGTACCTATGCAACTATCTTGCATGTTCTTCACATGTACCCCCAAACCTAAAATGCAATAAAACATGTATATCTTTATGAACTTTTAGGATATCTTTTTCATTCCACGGGCAATAATGTATTTCCAGCATTATTTACTTTTTGTTTATATTATTCCAGTATTGACCGTTGGGAGCCCTTCATGTTGACATCTGTATGTTTTCATTAGGGTCTATCCGTGCTTAAATATTTACCTGATTTCAGGCACCCACCACAGTGTTCCAGGCTCACCTTGAACTTTCCCTGCTCAGTTCTGAAAAGGAGCCCTGGTCCGAGAAGAACGCTATAGACAATTCAAAGCTTTTGAAATTCCCTGGAGAGCTACAAACATTCAAATAGTGACCTTGGAGATATTTGTTATTCCATGTGATTTTTTAAATGTCATTTTATAACACTAGGTCTCCAAAAATAATAAGGTAGTAAAATTAAAATTTTAATTTTGGTACACCAGGAAAAATAGCCATCACTCACCATCTAGTTCCAATGTATTTATTTTATTTTTAGTATTATGAATAATTTACAGAAGTAAGAATAAGGAGTTGATTAAAAAAAACAGCAAAATAAGAATTTAAACATAGCAAACCATATTTTTATTTCATATTTTCTTGATTTAGGAGGTAACATAGCCTGAATTTGGCAGTGCCTTTGAATGCTGATGACTGCTCACGGGCTGTCATATATGAACCCGGAACATCATCATCATCTCATAAATACTGGCTCCAGAGTTTAAACAGATCTCTAGTAGGTGGTAGCTCATCATTATCTCTGGTTCTTCTACCATATGCATTATCACAATTTGGGAGCTCATGATTCTGTAGAAAAAAATGTGGCCATATTTTTGTTTCACAGTTACAAAAATCTTTTCGTTTTCACTTTTATAAGTGTCAATCAGCTTGACAGACCCAATGAACTTTTAAGATTTCTACATAATCTCTGTTTTTTCAGTCACCTTTACATATGTACCTACCTTCAGCATTTGTCCATTTATGAATATCAAGTAACTTTTATTTTTTGAGATGAAATCTCACTCTCTTGCCTACGCTGCAGTGCAGTGTGTGATTTTGGGTCACTGCAACCTCCACCTCCCAGATTCAAGTGACTGTCCTGCCTCAGCCTCCTGAGTAGCTGGGATTACAAGCATGTGCCACTATGCCGGGCTAATTTCTTGTAGAGAGTCACTGTTTTGGCCAAGCTGCTCTTGAACTCCTAACCTCATGATCCACCTGCCTTGGCCTCCCAAGGTGCTGGTATTACAGGCGTGAGCCACCATGCCTGGCAGTACATTTTCACCAACAAATATTAGAAAAGATAGAAGAATTGTCACATACCCTTTCACCAAAGCGGGATGGTGCGGGTCTCGTTGTAAAACACTGAATGATTAAGTCATTCTAACATCATCATTGGAATCTCAAGTGCTCTGTCGCTGCCTTCATTTTCTCACTCATCTAATAATCGTGAAATACCTTTCCCTTAATTTTATTTCGTATCCCATTATGGGCAGAAAATTAAGAATTCCAAATTCGTAACTCTGTTCAATGGAAGCTGGACAGAATATGGCAAAGATGGCATCTCTAGACTTGTTTTATACCTTCTTGAAAGGTGTTGTATTGGACAACACAATTAGAAAACCGAAGGATGATAGAGTGGTGACATTCCTTTCTAGGCAATTTTACAATTTTTTGTTTCCTTATTTTAGTTTTTTAGCACAGTTAGAAATAATTGATGACTGATGAAATAATTCCTAGCATGATGAAACACCAAAATGTTTTAAAATGCAGGAAATGTAAGATCTCATGATGTATCTTCGATCCTATACTGCATCTTAGTTTTATAAAATGATCAATAGATTAAGTGATAAGAGTAAGAAAACTATAATAACTTCTTAAATTATGAAGTAGTTTTTCTTTTTGATTTTCAGAAAACCTGTAGGAAACAATAAAAGTCATGAAATATCAATCTTTACCAATAATTAAAATTGCTGCACAGATAAAAACTAAACTTGGGGCCAGGTACAGTGGCTCATGCCTGTAATCCCAGCACTTTGGGAGTCTGAGGCAGGCAGATCACTTGAGGTCAGGAGTTTGAGAACAGCCTGGTCAACATAGTAAATCCCTGACTCTACTAAAAATATAAAAATTAGCCAGGCGTGGTGGCAGACACCTGTAATCCCTGCTGCTCGGTGGGCAGCAGAATCGCTCGAACCAGAAAAACGGAGATTGCAGTGAGCTGAGATTGAGCCACTGTGCTGCAGCCTGGGCAACAGAGCAAGGCTCTGTCTCAAAAAACAAACCCAAAAGAAAACAAAGCAAAAAAAATAAAACTTGGATCAGTGGACCCTGATGATATTCCAAAGGTTAAAAAGTTTGATTCAGTCACATGGTGAATAAAAGGATCGCAGCATTAGTAAGACTGCTTTTGCCTTAAACCTGGTAATATCCCAGAAGTGGATCCTTAATGAAACTAACTTTTAAATTTTCTCCCTTTGTTACCTGGGCATTATACTGTGTTTCAAAGGAGCATGCGAATGTAACGAGCTATGAGCTGTGAGAAAATTTGTTAAGTAGACTGAATGAAAAGAGAACCGGGCCAGTAATCCGAGAATTTTAACTCTTAGCTCAGGCTTGGACATGAACTAGTTCTGTTTCTTTGGGTGGCTAATCCTGGAAATTGTGTATATTGGAAAGAACATAGTAGCCTTTGAGTCAGTCACAATATGAACCTGCTTCTTCGGACTCAAGCTCCCTGTCTCTCAATTTTTTCATGTTTAATAGAGATAATAAAATCCTGCTTCACAGGGTTATTAAGTACTAAATAAACTATAGAGACTGTCAGACTCTGGAGGGCTGGAACTCTCTTAATCATCTTTGTCCTTCCTGTGACTAGCACTTGTCTGAGGCTTCGTTGGGTAAATTATGTTAAGCTTGTTTATGAGCCGTACATTATAAACTGTAAAGTGTACAACTGCGAGGGCGTTTTGTTGCTGTCAGTCTAGCTGTACTGGGTGCTCTGCAAATTTAAGGTATTTTCTGTTCCTTTATCTTAAAAATCTTTTGGGAAAAGAAAGTTCTAGTTTAATCAATGCCTCCTCCTATCTGGGCTCATTGTTCTTATCAAATCAAGGAAAAAATGTAAAAGAAAAGCTTTGGGACATTTTCTAGAATTTGATATTTTCCAATGGTAGATTTGTATTTATTGGGCCTTATCTCTGATTATTTTTTAAATGGCAGGCAATAAATAAATCAGTTTACCATTGTGTTGATCCTAAATTGGATGATTGACTGGTTCATAAGTTCAGAAATTTCACTGTGGTGCCGTAAGTTTTATAGAGTAAAACATCTTTGTATGTCCTCTAAGGTAACATGGTCTAAAAATATTAGTTTAGGTTTCTCAATTGTTACTGTCAATAGCAGTAACAATCTAAATTTTTTCTTGCTTTATCTTTTCTCTTTTCCTTTAACTCATTTATTACAAATCTTATGAGAAATTGAAGTGAATAATTTCTCAAATCTTTCATCTCTTTGCCATTTTAATATAATCTCAATTTCATGTCTCGGGCTTTCCAAGCCTTTTAGGAAATACTGGGGTGATCATTTGAAAGTTATACGCCACCTGCCGACTCCCCATGCCCCTCTCTTTTGGCTAGGTGACATAGGCTATTCAGCAAAGGGAAGTAATCTAACTTGGATTTACACATATCACTTGTTGAACTCACTAGTTTGGTCAGAGTCATTGTTCAGGACCTGCCTGTAAATTAGGTGAGTGCTCATTGCAGTACCATTCAGGTTTCCTGGGGAAGTCACTTAGGCCTCTGGCAGAGAAAGTAGGATCTAAGGCTTGATGACTGTCTGTTTGCTTGACTGTGGAACCCGTAGGGATATTGGCCAGATCTTGGACTATCAATAACTGTTACCTTAGCGTCAGTGCATGATTAGTATGTATGCGAGACTTCTGTCCTTACTCGTGGCTTTCATTGACAGGTTCATGAAAGATAAGAACTGTCGTTAGCCTTCAGATGATGTTAAAAACAGGAAATTCCTAAATTGGGGTTGAGTCTAGAAAGGTCTCTTAGAACACTTCAAATTCTATACTCTTACTATACAACAAGTGTTATTACCATAGTAGTTCCATAACACTTGGCCACTGACTGGCTCTTTATCACCTGTGTCACAGATCCCGTTCTGTTATCTACTCCCTTAGATCTTTATAAACAACGAATGGCAGAACTCAGAGAGTGGGAGAGTGTTCCCTGTCTATAACCCAGCCACAGGAGAACAGGTGTGTGAAGTTCAAGAAGCAGACAAGGTATGTCTTTTGTAGAAAAAGATTCCTTATGAAATAACCGCCTTCAAACAGCAGAGCAGTAAACATGCTCTCCATACACCAGTACATGCTCATGCTTCACCTTTTTCATGAGAGCAGATGGTTCTCCCTTTATTTGGAGTGTTTATCTTTCTTCAGTTGTGCCTCTTCCTCTCTAACAGGCAGATATAGACAAAGCAGTGCAGGCAGCCCGCCTGGCTTTCTCTCTTGGTTCAGTGTGGAGAAGGATGGATGCTTCAGAAAGAGGACGTCTGTTGGATAAGCTTGCAGACTTGGTGGAACGGGACAGGGCAGTTCTTGCAGTAAGTAACCTTAGAAAACATTAAGTCTTTACCCCAAATTTGCCATTCTGCTGGAATTTACCTTCCTTGGTCTTTCTAAAAGGATACTTTAAAGCAGACCTGGGGGAAAAAGCTGAGGAGTCATAATACATGTGAAAAATTAGACATGTTTGGATTTGGAGATCAGGCGGGGAAGTGGAGGATCAGCTGAATGTCTCTTATCACTGAATTGTGAAGAGAAAACTTGAGCTTTTCCCAACTGGTAAGGACCTTCCTTTATAAAACTCTCCCTCCCCATGACGAATTAAAAACAGTCAAGCAACAAGATAGTCACCGTGCTGCTTACAGAAAACCAGTATCAGATGATTCTTTTCAGAATGAAATAGAACAAGTTTTACCTCCCCAGAGTTAACCTCTCTTGACTGAAGAGAATCCTTCAGAAGCAGAGGGCGTAGTGTGCACTTCTCATACACTTGTGCTCATTTGCCCTGTGATTCTGTGATCCAATAGAAAGAAGAGACAGCAGGAGATAGCAACTTTCTTTCACTAAAACAATTATTTTCCTCAAATAAGGAACCTCTCCTGCACTAATGGGTTTTGTTGTTGCTGCTGTTTTTAAAATAAAAGTCAATTTCTTAGAGAATATAAACTTTTTGAAAACTGGAACCCTCTAGGAATATATGCACTATATACTTGGGATCTCCACCTGGGATCGGTGAATATTTAGGGTTTCCTTGTTCAGTCGGGGCATTCAAGCCATGAAGACGATATCGTTCCCTCTGCTTGGGAAAACAGGTCACTATTGGGCTTGCTTCGGGGGAAAGCAGGCATTCATTCTCTTTCTCAGTGTCCCTCCTACCATAGTTCTTCCCTGCTACCATCCCCCTCAGAAATCTGTTCATAGTATGGGAACAAAATGATTCCTTTATGGAAATGCTTTGGGATTCTAGCTATATATAACATTTATTTGTGAATGAAAACATTTTCTAATCTGGCACCCTAGAGAATACTGTTCAAATGAGGTGTTTATACATACTGTGAAAACAGTGTTTCATGGTAAAGAAACTCCTCCTTGGAGATTCACAGGATACTGGGCGTATTAAAGGCACAGGCAAAGCCTCCTAAATGCTCCTCAAGCTTATTTGAGCCTCATTACCATTTTTCTGGCTAACATACCAATATCATGCAAAACCAAGTTTTTTGGGACACAGTAGAGAAGGCTGCTTTTTATACTTATCTCTTCCCTGGATTATGATTTTTGTTGATAATTAAACTTGTATTTTACCTTTTTTTGGTAATCCTAGCATGGTTCTTAGCATGTAAGTGGCAAATGAGGGCACGTAGGTGGTCAATAAATGACTTTAATTGAGCTAAAGATATATCTATAGCACTGGATTAACACTGTACTAGGAGATTAGTAAATTTCTGCAGTTATATTTTCATACCATAACACTCAAATATCTTTCTTTCTCGTGTGTCTCACTGATCAAGTCTCTTTTCCTACCACACCTAAACGAGATTCATGCAGTTAGACACTCTCAAGCTATGAGAAGAGTGAATTTTAGTAAGAGGTCGCCCGTGGACGAAAGGGGAGCTCCTTACTGGAAAACTGAAATACTGCATCCAAAGTAAACACAATCGAAAATAAATCTCCAACTGGCAATTCTCAGTGAATGTGACTGGTGTCAGCAGCTCACAGGGACCATTTAGGCAGCCCACATTCTGGTCATTGACACTGTTCACTCTGTGTTGTGTAGATTTGGTGCTATGTTAGCTGCATAGAGAATGGAACCCCTATCGTATAAACACACATGTTCTAAAAAGTACTAGGAAATAGTTTGATTCCCTTTTTAAAGGGTGAGCCAGTATACAGTAATAAGTAACATGATGTTTTTAAATAAGGTTCATTTCATTCACATAGCAAGTACATAAATTGTAATGGAAGTCATAGTATTTTCATCTCATTGATTGGAGAATATTTTAATTTTAGCCTTGTCAGAGATCAAATAATTTTCACACCAGTGTGTCTTATATAGGGGAAAAAAGAAATTACCCAAACATATTTTTTTATTTCGTTTGTCAAACTTGTAGCAAATTTAAGATTTCTGAAGTCCAAATACTCTTCTATTTCAGTGTGCTCTTTTTTTATTGTTTTTCTTACAGACTTAGCCAGTTTAGGAACATGTCATTAAAATAATAACGTTTATAACATAAAGCAGTTCAATATTGCTATTTTTATTAAATGGAGCAGATACTCCACTCTTCATAGATAATAGTTGCTAACATAAATGTTTACTAAAAACCAGCCTTTAAGTTGTTAACATCTGGGCTTCCCTAGAGGAGATCTTGTTCATTTGGTGGTAATAAATAAACTCGCTGTGCGCTATGGATATTCCATTTCTCAGCAGGGATCTTGGCAGCTGTGGAGAACACTTTCTATTCTCATCAGTTGCATAAGAGCCCATGTTCCTGCCTCCTCTTTAGATGGATTCAGATTACTGATGTAGACACCAAAGAATTCCCAATGAGCTCTGATCGTTAATATAATGGAAGCTGTTTTGACAAGCAGAACGTTTCTTTATCATTAGTTAAAGAAATATTATGTTAATGTATTTGGATAGTGGTTACTGGAAGCACAGAGGCACAGGAACATGAACCTATATATTCACTGCAGTTTTTAGTAGGAACTAAACCAAACTGACAGTCCTAGAAATGCTTTTATTTGGAATTCACAGTTGACCAGGTATGCAACTCCATTCATAGTCATTTGTATTCTCTCTGTTTCTTTTTTCTTCTGCTCCAGAAATTAGTTAGTGTATTGCTGGAAAGTTCTGGGAACTTAATATCTCTCCATTTCTTTTCCAACAGACCATGGAATCCCTAAATGGTGGCAAACCATTCCTGCAAGCTTTTTATGTGGATTTGCAGGGTGTCATCAAAACCCTTCGGTATTATGCAGGCTGGGCTGATAAAATTCATGGGATGACCATTCCTGTAGGTATGTGCAATCTGAGTATGTTGAAAAGGAAAATGTGAGACCACCAGAAACGCAGTTTTACCACCAAACACAAGCAGCAGCCACGTAGAATACAGATACGGGCACACTTACAGCAGTTAGAACTGAGTGAAGAACCAACCAAATGATGTTACTGACACTGACAACCTCCCTTTTTCTGTAGACAGTCTGTGTGTAATATCTACAGGGACAAGCCCATGGGGGTCTTACAGATACAGATAGGGAACAGCCACTTAAATCAATACATCATTCATCTAAGGAACAGGCATGTCATTTGTCCACTGGCAAATGCTCAGCATTGTGCTAGGTTAGCTGCTGGGGTGGGTAGGAAAGGGCATTACTGGATGAAGGGAAGTCATGGGAAATTCCAAGAAGGTTAAGACTTGCTCCTTGCCCTCCTAAAACCTAAGACCTACTCTCTGGAATGAAATACTCTAAGTGTTAACAGTTGTCTCTGAGTGGTGAGATTATGGCTGATTTTCAGTTTCTTTTTTATATTTTTCTCCCTTTTCTATAAATTTCTCCAATGGCCATGAATTACTTTCACAACCTGTAAAAACAACAGTAATCCCAAACCCTTTTTACTATTAAGATCCAGGTTAGATGACAAAATCAACAATATGAAAAACGTAAAGGCCCCTATAGGAGTGTTATAATTGGGTGCTAAGTTGTGTGCTTCACCTGTTGGCACGGTAGCCCTTTAAATGAGAGGAAAAGTATCCAAGACTAAAGCAACTAAAACAGCCATTGAAGAGGTGTTGATCTGAGCTTGAATACTAGTTGTAGCTAATACCAACTGAGTGCTTTCACAGCAACCCCAGGAGAAAGGCACTGTTACAAATATCTTCAGTTCACAAAGGTGGAACGGGGTCTGGCGAAGTAAAATTACTTTTCCTAATTCATAGAGTAACTTTTAGAGCTAAAACTTTGATGTTAGAACCTAGGCTTATAACCACTTCACTAGAGAATTCCAGATACATCCCAGGAGGAAGAGATATTCCTAGTATCCACTAAGCACTCTGCCAGGTGCTCAACCTGTGTTCTCCAGAAGGCAGTCTCCTTTCCATGGAGAGTGCATAGCAGGAGTGGAAAGTAATGCTGAGGACTTTGAAGTGTCTCTTTTGGGCCTTCCTATCCAGGCTGAGCAGTAGTGATTTACTAAAAAAGGGAATGGTTTGGCTGATCGTGTGGATGGCTCAGAACAGTGCTTCTCAAACTTAATGTGTACATGAATCACCGAGGGTCTTCTTCAAGTGCAGTTTTTGACGGAATAGGTCTGGGGTGGGCCTGAAACTTTGCATGTCTAATCATCTGCTGGTCCTCTGCATTGAGTAGCAAGGAGAGGACACAGCAGAACCAAGTTAGGTGGCTATTGTGATGTCTCATGTAGGTATGGTATGACAAGGGAGGAATAATTTTACAGTGAGAACGGAGAAGGTTTAGAGATACGACTTCCAACGATTATTTTGTAAATTGTTCCCACAAGTGATGAGGACATGTGGAATGTTAGTCTTTAGAAAAGGCATTTCTGACTGTAGGGGATCTTCCCCTCCATCCAGATTCTTCCCTTGTTCAAAGGACTGAGAAGGGTGTAGAAGATTGCTCTTGGGGAAAGTCAGAATCTTAGTTCATTTCTGGTTCTAAGGATAATACAGAACAGTTGTTCTCCAGCATCACTTGCAGGTTGCGGGGATGGCCTCAGTGAAGCAGAAAGTCACTCTTTGTTATGAGCACACCTTTTAGAGGGCCTGAGAGTTAAAACCTTTGCCAACAATGGGAAACAATGTCAGTCTTTTTAGGTGGGAGGCCTGTCCTATATCTGTACAGAAAAGTAATTAAGAAGCTCAAAGGCCCTAGTTGTTTTTTTTTTGTTTTTTTGGTCCCCACACCACCTGCCATTTCACTATTAAAACAACAAATATGTTTTAGGCATTTAAATATCTTTTCAAACTAGTTAAAAAGCTCTGAGGAATACTGTGAAACAAGGCAATGCACATAGATCTCTGTTTGGCCTATCTGTGTCCTAGTTTTCTTTTATTTCGTCAGGAGGGAAGGCCCTTATTAGATAAAGATAAATATTGATTGGCGTGGGCCGGGCGCGGTGGCTCACGCCTGTAATCCCAGCACTTTGGGAGGCCGAGGCAGGTGGATCACGAGGTCAAGAGATCGAGACCATCCTGGTCAACATGGTGAAACCCTGTCTCTACTAAAAATACAAAAAATTAGCTGGGCGTGGTGGCGCATGCCTGTAATCCCAGTTACTCAGGAGGCTGAGGCAGGAGAATTGCCTGAACCCAGGAGGCGGAGGTTGCGGTGAGCCGAGATCGCGCCATTGCACTCCAGCCTGGGTAACGAGTGAAACTCCGTCTCAATTAAAATAAATAAATAAATAAATAGTCAACTTGTTACAGATTCACACATTGCAAGTAGGACAACAACAGGAGATTGGCGTATGACTGGTGCACAGCAGCCAGCAAAATGGATCATGTTTGCTGTGTAACTTCAGAGGTACCCTGAAAGTCATTTCCTAAAGCCATCTTTTTCCTTGGATTGTGCAGAACAATTGGATTGAGGCACATATTGTTAGGAGTAGCAAGTGGAAAATTATCTTGAAATACAGCAAGGAAGAGAAACAAGTTTTCTTTCTCTACTTTATTGTTGGACTAATTGGGTCAATTTGCTGTGACGTATCAAAGATCTTTTTGTGCCAGGTGGAGATTGGCTATTGAGTTCTCCAGCATTTAAATATATAAATTGTATATGAGTGCCTATTTTTTTCTTCTTCTTTCATTTTCTATCTTAATACCCTTTTTACTTTTGAAATAATTCATCTGTTTTACTTTATGACTAGCTTTAATTTCAATTAAGGAATAATAGCAACCCTAGAAATTCATAGGAAAGCATTGAAATACATTTTTTTTTTTAATAAAGATACCTAAAACCATCTCCCCAGCTTAGGGTTGAGCTGAATTTCTGTGAAATGAATTTATTGTTTTAAATGCTAATTATTCTAAAACTACTTAATTCTTAAAAACACTGTGTTCAGTTTCAAAAGTTTCACTTTGGAGGATATTCCCAAAAAGGTGGGAAAGTATAAAATATTTCTGACAGAATTATTCAGTATTCTTTAAAATTTACTTCAAGTTTGTTATTGTATCACAAAGATAGTGTCCTTGTTGGATTAAAATGTTGGCTGTTTTTGTTAATATACTTAAAACTGTAACCAGTGAATAACACCTGTAGTATTTTTTATTATAGATTATATTTTATTTCAATAAACTTTGATATTTAGACCAAAAAAAAAATATTGATTGGCATCCCTGATAATGTTTGATGCTTCAGTGTAAATTGATCTGGTAATAGCAGTGGTTGGCTCATAAGCCTCACTGTTTTCATCTGATGCTTTTTGGAGATTCTGTGGATGCTTCTCTACGAGTTAGAAATTCAGGGCATAGAAAAGGCTCTTACAGTAGTCTTTCCCAACTTTACAACTTTACTCATTAACTGGTATTCAGCCAATGAAGGAAAAAATGAGGAATTCTCTGAAACTCTCAGTAACGTTTTGTTTTTTTCTGAAAGTGCATTTGGAGGTATACTGGGATGAGGGAGTCTCCCTGCCATCAGGCCTAGGCAGAACTCTTGGGAGGCTGAAGTGTGGGTCATAAGAGCTCTCTCCACGGTATGTCACACAAATGAGGGAAGGATGGAGACAGGTCAACCTGGCAGCTTACCTCTCCTTTCCAGTTTTAGATATATTTGGGCTTGCCAAGAGGCTGCTTGTAATTCAGCCAACAATGTCTTTGGTTAGTCCATTGCTTAGTGAATGCAGCTGTACTAAATTAGAGGAGGCATAGGAGAAGATCACAGAAAGGAGCATCATAATTATTTACTTACTTATTCTCAGATTTGTCCAGTAAATTAATACAGTTGTAGTTGTGATTTGTAACTCCACAATTTAACGTTGGCTTCATTTTGTCTCTATACTTGGCTGTTTTTCCACAGTGAAGTCTGTAATACAGAAAGTCCATTCGTCTTTAACCACGAGATCGTCATTGTGCTTCATGCATTTTCCTGCAAAACAACCTAATTTTATGTTTGGAATTATAAAGAAATAATATAGTTTATATTTGCGTAGAATTAAAAAGTATAAAATACTCGTTCATGTACAATATGTGATTCTGTGTGTGATCGATGAGATAGTCTGGATTTTAAAAGGTAGTTTACGCATTTTACCTCTAAGAAAATAAGACTGTAAGGCTTTAGTGTCTAGAAGAAGGTCACATGGCTAGTAAGTGGGAGACCTGAGATTAAAACTCAAGTCTTTTTCTGCCTAAGCCATGGTAAACTGTCTTCTTATGGAGATTGGTTCCGCAAAGCAGGAAGGTGGCCCTGGTGAAGTCATCAGCCGTGTGCTGATTTTTCTTTTTACTAATACACAGTTTATCCTCATTATTTATGGTAGTTATGTTTTATAAAGTTGTCACCAACACTGAATTAGCAAATACTGCACTATTACTTCTAGGGGAAATATAAGGTTAGGTTTCTGCGAGCTTCTGATAACATTCTTGTCCACTGATCAGAGCATGGCCTTGTTTTATGTGCATTTCTGTTGCAAGAGCCATATATATATATATATATATATATGGTTGATTTATGAACACTGAACTCATGGCCAACCAGACAAAAGTAGTGTAACTCATACCTGAATGAAGCTTGTCTGATACATGTATTTTCTTTGTAAGGAACTTCAGACCTCTTGCACTTAGGAACACTAGACAGCACTCAGCACTATGCTTAGGGGCCATTTTAAACAGCAAAATCATGGACAAAAGGCACAGAAATGTGAAAAATGTGGCACTAAACAGACCACAAAAAAGACACTTTTTTTTAACAACATGAGAGCTGAAGCAATAAGTCATAGTGTCACCTTGTTCAACCTCAGCTAAGAATATGTGCATCAGGTGACTCAAAATTTTCCCTGCTTTGGGGAAATGCAAATTAAAACCACAATTTAATCACCTCACTCCTGCGAAAAGAAAGGCCATAATTAAAAAAAAAATAGATGTTGGCATGGATGTGGTAAAAGGGAACATTTTTACACTGCTAGTGGGAATGTAAATCAGTACAACCACTATAGAAAACAGTATGGAGAGTCCTTACAAATGTAAAGTACAACTGCCGTTTGTTCCAGCAGTCCCACTCCTGGGTACCTGCTACCCAAGGAAAATAAGTCATTGTATGAAAAAGGCACACGCACGTGCACGTTCACAGCAGTTTACGTACAACTGCAAAGATACAGTACCAACCAAAATGCCCATCAGCCAACGAGTGGATAAAGAAGATGTGGTGTACGTACACCGTAGAATACCACTCCACAATAAAACAGAATGAAATAATGGCCTTTGCAACAACTTGGATGGAGCCAGAGGCCATTTTCCTAGTGAAGTAACTCAGGAACAGAAAACCAAATATTGTATGTCCTCACTTATAAGTAAGTGCTAAGCTATGAGGATTCAAAGGCATAAGAATGATAGAATGGACTTTTGGGAAGGCTAGGAGGGAGGTGAGTGTTAGAAGACTACATACTGGGTAGAGTGTACACTCCTCAGTGACAGACGGACCTAAATCTTGGAAATCACTGCTAAAGAACTTACCCATGTAACAACGCCACCTGTGCCTCCAAAACTATTGAAATGAAAAAATTCTCTGCTTTGGATGTACATGCCCATAAATGACTCTGAGAACTATCAGTACTTATTTTTGGGTTACAAATAAATTTTAAGAAGTAGGCAAGTTTTGAAATACGGAATTCACAATTAAGAGCAACTGTATCTAGAGACTTCTTTTCTCCAGATAGCATTTATGAGGCTTAAATGTTCTGGAACATTTATGGTATAGCTCTCCCTGCCTAGATCCTAATCATAGGAGTGAAGGGGGCTTTCATAGTGAGTGTCAGAGATAAGCACACAGTTTTGTTTGGTCACCCATAAAAAAGAACCTGAAATGAGGTTTTTTTTTTTTTTTGTGGTTAAATTTTTTAAATGTGAAACTGTGTTGCAACATTGAATTATACCCCATGGTTCAGCCAGGGTAGGATCTCTAACACTAAAGGACAGCAACAGAAAAGAATGGGAAGATAAATGCCATTCTCTTTTATTCATTCCCATTTGGGAAGGCTAGAGAAAGGTATCATGTAACTGGAAAAGTTCTTCTTCTTTCTTCTTCTTCGTGAATTGCTATGCAATTACTGAGGAGTGATTTACTTCCAATTATGTAGTCACTTTTAGAGTAGGTGTGATGTGGTACTGATAAGAATGTATGTTTTGTGTATTTGGGGTGGAGAGTTCTATAAATGTTTATTAAGTTTACTTGTTCCGGGTCTGAGTTCAAGTCCTGGATATCCTTGTTAATTTTCTATCTCGTTGATCTGTCTAATGTTGACAATGTGATGTTAAAGTCTCCCAATATTAATGGGAGTCTAAGTCTCTTTATAAGTCATTAAGAACTTGTCTTGTGTATCTGGGTGCTCCCGTATTGGGTGTGTGTATATTTAGGATCATTAGCTCTTCTTGTTGCATCGATCCTATTACCATTATGTAATGTCCTTCTTTGCTTCTTTTGATCTTTGTTGCTTTAAAGTCTATTTTATCAGAGGCAAGAATTGCAACTCCTGCTTTTTATTTATTTATTTATTTTTGCTCTCCAATTGGTTGGTAAATCTTCCTCCATCCCTTTGTTTTAAGTCTTGGTGTATCCTTGCATGTGAGATGGGTCTGGATGCAGCTTACCGATGGATTTTGACTTTTCATCCAATTTGCCTCTCTGTGTCTTTTGATTGGGGGATTTAGTCAATTTGAATTTAGGATTAATAATAATGTATGTGAGTTTAATACTGCCATTAGATGCTAGCTGGCTGTTTTGCCCATCAGTTGATTAAATTCTTCATTATGTTGATGCTCTTTACTTTTTGGTATATTTTTGGAAAGGCTGATACTGGTTGTTCCTTTCTAGGTGTAGTGCTTCTTTCAGAAGCTCTTGTAAAGCAGGCCTGGTGGTGATGAAATCTCTGAGTACTTGCTTGTTCACAAAGGATTTTATTTTTCCTTCACTTATGAATCTCAGTTTGGCTGGATATGAAATTCTGGGTTGAAAGTTCTTTTCTTTAAGGATGTTGAATATTGGCCCCCACTCTCTTCTGGCTTGTAGGGTTTCTGCCAAGAGATCTGCTGTGAGTCTGATGGGCTTCCCTTTGTGGGTAACCCGACCTTTCTCTCTGGCTGCCCTTAGCATTTTCTCCTTCATTTCAACCCTGGTGAATCTGACGATTATGTGCCTTGGGGTTGCTCTTCTTGAGGAATATCTTTGTGGTGTTCTCTGTATTACCTGGAGTTGAATATTGTCCTGCCTTGCTAGGTTGGGAAAGTTTTCCTGAATAATATCCTGAAGAATATTTTCCAGCTTGGTTTCATTCTCTTTGCCACATTCAGGTACACCTATCAAATGTAGATTAGGTCTTTTCACATAGTCCCATATTTCTTGGAGACTTTGCTCATTGCTTTTTATCCTTTTTTTCTCTAACCTTCTTGTTTTATTTCATTAAGTTGGTCTTCGACCTCTGATACCCTTTCTTCTGTTTGATCAATTCGACTGTTAAAACTTGTGCATACTTCGCAAAGTTCTCATGTTGTGTTTTTCAGCTCCATTAATTCACTTATATTCCTCTCTAAATTGTCTATTCTCTTTAGCATTTCATCAAACCTTTTTTCAAGGTTCTTAGTTTCTTTGCATTGGGTTAGAACATGTTCTTTTGGCTCACAGAAGTTTCTTATTATCCACCTTCTGGAGCCTGATTCTGACAATTTATCACACTCATTCTCCATCAGGCCTTGTTCCCTTGCCGATGAGGAGCTGTGGTCCCCTGAAGGAGGAGAGGCATTCTGATTTCGGATGTTGTCAGCCTTTTTGTGCTGGTTTCTTCCCATCTTTGTGGATTTATCCACCTGTCGTCTTTGTAATTGCTGACTTTCAGACTGTGTCTCTGAGTGGACGTCCAGATTGTTGGTGGTGATGTTATTTCTGTTTTTTTGTTTTCCTTCGGCGGACCCCTCCCCCACAGAGCTGGACCTTACAGCATTCAGCTGTGCTTGCTGTGAAACACTGAACCATCAGCATTTTCAATTGCTGTTTTTTTTGTGGGGTAAGGGACCAGCCAAGCCCGATCACCTGGCTCCCTGCCTTGGAGCCCCTTTTTTTTCCTTTTCCTTATTGAATGGTCAATTCTCTCCCAGGTACCCCAGTCACCCACTGAAAAGGCACCAGGATCCATGCAATTTCATGTGCGGCGACTGTGCCGGCTGAAACAGCAGCGCTGAGATTCGCAGTGCTTTTCTTCCCGGGAATCTCCCTGTCTGGCTCCGGCTTCAGTCCCCCTCTCAATCAGCTGAATGGGTGACTCTGCCTTCTTGGAGCTCCAAACACCAACTAAAAGGACACCCAGTCCCGCATACTTCGCACTGAGAACCGCCGTGCCAGCCAAGAGAGTCATGCTGGCAACTGGTGGGGCTCCTCTGTTGGGAATCTCCTGGTCCGTGGGCAACAAAAATTCGTCTGTAAGTCTGGCGTCTCTGCACTCCCTGCGCCTTCACTGGGAGCCGCAACCCTGAGCTGCTGCTAGACGGCCATCTTGGATGTCTGTCTCCTGGAAGAGTTCTTCTTTTACCTCCTTTTTGTGGCATCAACTTTGATCTCTTATGCATTCACCCATTTCTTCATTCATTCAACAGATTTTATTTTTAGGACCCGCTGTATTTCAGCTCCTGTATAAGGCATTGGGGTTACAAAGGCACATAACTAAGATGTTTGAAGGACAGTAAGAAAAAAAAGTAGATATAGAACTGGAATACAGTGTGGTCTCTTTAGCTATCGAAGAATTAAATTTGGTGGACATCACAGGAGAGACATCCTGTAGTATTAAGGCCTCCTGGAGAAAGTGGTAGGATGTCTAAGTGATAACCTGAAGGGGACAGATAAGTAAAGATGGAGACAGGGACCTCACAGGCAGTGGGAGCAGCCAGCACAGAGCATTAAGGGAGGAGGGTACCGTGTGTTAGCAGATCTGAAAGTCCAGGCAGATAGAGAAGACAGTGCGGCCATGAGTCTTAGACAGCCATGCTTCAAGTTTTATTCTGTAGACTACAGTGAAGCACCAAATTATTTTAAATAGGCGAGTGCATTGATCAAAATTACATTTTAGGAATTGCTTTGAATCTGTATATTGCTTTGGACAGTATGGTCATTTTAACAATATTGGGTCTTCCAATCCATTAGCATGGGTTGTTTTTCTGTTTGTTTGTGTCATCTGTGATTTTTTTCATCAGCGTTTTATAGATCTCCTTGGGGAGATCTTTCACCTCCTTGATTAAAATTCTTTGGTATTTTTTTGGGGGGGGGCTGTTGTAGACAAAATGAGCCTAAGTGTCCATCAGTGGGTGACTGGATAAGAAGATACAGATATATACATATCATGGGTACTACACAGCCCTCAACAAGAATGAAGTCTTGATTTTTGCAGCACCATGGATAGGGCTGGAGGCCATTAGATTAAGTGAAATCTCTAAGAAAGAGAAAACCAAATCCACGTGCTCTCACCTGTGAGAGCTAAACACATCGAGGGACATAACAGACACGGGTCTTCAAAAGGAGGGAGAGGGAGAGAGGGCTGAAGGTTGAAAACTCTCTCTTGAGTACCATGTTGACTATTCTGGTGATGTGCACACTACAAGTCCAAATCTCATAGTTATGCAGTATATCCATGTAACGAATCTGCACATGAACCCCTTGATCTATTTGAAAAAGAGCATTTTGACTACAAATGAATAATCAGTTGGATAGAACAAATACTACTTAATTTCTCCTCATAAAGGATATTCTTCACTTTGACTACAAATAAATAATCAGTTGGAGAGAGCAAATAACTACCGAATTTCTCCCTGTAAAGGATAGCCTTCAACTAGAATATTTGGGAAGGATAGAAAAAGGGTTATCTCATGACCGTATTGAGCAATGAGCAAGAAGGCTGCTTCTGTCTCTGAATTGGGAATTTATCCCACCCATCTTCATTCTGTTCCACCTAAGGTCCACAGCTGGATGTCATTGCACAATTATGCAACACTAGCTAGATTCACAGGAGTCTTGATGTTGCTTCCTTTTTAACACTATCCATTATTTCCTGCCATGGTACCCAATGGAGCCATTCTCTGTGACCATAAATCCTATGCCTTGACCCTTTTACGATGGCAATGCCTAGTTATGATGATAAATAATCATTTCTATGACCTATGGAACACTTTGTACCTATTATTGCTACTCTTATAGCAACCCTAAAGAAACGTATTTTTCCCTCATTTTAATTATTTTTAGCCTGTATTCAAATCCTTTTCTCCTCTCATGTCCACAACCTCTTTGTGATGAAGGAAGAATCAAAGCTTGTTTTTAGTTTACCTAGGGAGAAATGCAAGTTAATTTGTATTGCCTTAGATTTTTCTCTGTAACAAGTTGGTTTTACTGATTTTGTGTATATAAGCAGAAAAAAATGTAGTCTATGTTTTAAGCTGAAGTCTGACATCAAAATGGACTTAGGATATTTTGGCCTACAGAAAAGATAAAAAACTACTCAAGTCATATATAATTATTTATCTGCTTCACCCTTTTCCAGTTTTACGTGTTAAGCTAAACAATATGATAAAATACACAAAGATGTAGATCCAGACCCTAAGGTTTTGCCTTGAATTAGCTTGATCTGGTTTATTGTCATTAACAATAGATGCACAGAGTGAAATGTGAAATCTTGTTCTGTCAGAATAAGAGTGAGGAGCGATTTGCTCTGCCCACCTAAGAACAACCAGGGCTTGTTAGTGGGACCTGAATTGATGGTGACAGGAGGTCACAAAGTCAGCTTCACAAGGAACCTCTTTAAGAGGTTGAAGCTGAAAAGGACGTCAGGGATCCCTAAGGCCAATCTCCTCATTTTACAGAGTAGGTCCAGGGAAGTAAATTCACTTCTGTCAAGAGTAAGTAGTGGAATAGTCATGGAATAAGCTTTCTTCATGACAGAGTCAGGAACATAATCTGACTTCTTAGAAATTACCAGCAGACTCCTGGGAAGAAAAACATCCATACATTTCGTACTAAAATCCAGTTTCCGTGTTTGTGTAGGTATTTATAGAGTTTATCATAGTTATAAAATGTTCAGTGAGGTCTGTTCAGTGTCATCGTGATAGGAATCTGCTACAGTACATACATAATGGAAGAGTTCAATGTAATAATCTTATTGTTTAACACTGTGCTCATGAAAAGGATTGCCAGCTCCTTAAAAGATGACTCTGTACACAATAGAGATGGGAGGATCACCTTCATTCACTGAATTGTGTTACAGATTTTTATGCTATTGAATAAATTTTTTTGTTACTAGGTATACAAAATTTGCTACAGTTCTCCTAGTGTCATAATCAGAAGCTCTTTCTTGAGGTCCGTATTTGGCAGATTTCTCAATTTCTGGCACGTTGTTCTGATGTTATCACTATTTACAGATTGCTTCATCTCACCCTAGTTTATATTAATATGTAGGATGTGCCAATGTTAGATACTTTTACAAGAATAAAAGTTCCATCAGAATTTCTTTCAGGCATCTATACAGTCTGATTTAAGAAGTAATGTTTGCCTTGAAGGTATTATCTAAGTAATTAAGTTGTCTGGTTGACAAAATATTGCTGTCTTTTCTGTGTAGTGTGATAAGCCCCCATCAGAAAACAGAACAGTGGCTCAGTAGTTCATAAATATAGTAGAGGCTTATTCTGGTATCTCTGGGGACAAAGTCTTTTCTTAATATAATTATAGAAATGGCTCAGTACACACATATTCAGTAAAATTTAATTTGCACTTCAGCCAAATTCATAGTATAAGCAAGTATTTAATTGTAAGGTTTTATATTTTTTGTAAGTTGTGAATTACTCTGTGGTCATTAAAAGCACCCAGGTATTAAAACTCATCAGGAAAGTTACCTGTGAATGGGTCTTAAAATAATCCTCTTTAAGAGCAATATGTATTTTACCTTCTGAGTGGAAGGGAAAAGAGACTGGGAGAGAACAAAGTCCTAGACGCATGATAGAATATCTCTATTTTGACCTCTCATCTCTTCCTTAGTTTTCTCCACCAGTCATGTTCTAACCTACTGACCTAGAATATTGTACTCAGAACATTTTCTAGTGTCCTTATCAAACGCAGTCCTTTTTTATGCAAAGTCCGACTTCTGTCTGTAGTCCCTCATATTTGCTCAGAAGACCCAAAACTATTCAGAGCCTACAATGGAGTATCTGAATTTGGGTGGAGACTACTTTTGTATCAGGCTGTTGAGCTTACAGCACAAAGCTAGAGAAATGAAACAACCTTTTAAGTCATCTGGCCATCTTGAGAGAGCATCGTTAGCATAAAAGATGGAAAATGGGCTTTAATATTTTTCTAGGAAGATAAGAGTACTCATTAGGTATCATCTGAGGTATAGATGAGAGAGAGAATTAACACTCTGTGTCCCCTTTGAGTTGGCTCTGCCTAGATGAAAGGGAGAGAGGAGCTCAGTCCTGGGCTCACCCATTCCCGGAATGTTTCTCTGTAGTGTTACCTTCGTAAGTTTATAACAAGTTTCCATGTGTTCTGTGTTCATATTCACAAAAGAGTTCTTGGGCTTTTTTATTTTTACCCTATTTGTGATCCTTCTTGACATTATACTGTAATCCTGTGATTTATGATTATCCACCCAGATCCAACCCCTTCCTCTCAAGAGTCATTAATACGTTTTTATGGGTAAAGAACTTGAATTCTGAAGACCCAGATCCAAGTCCAGGAGTCTTAACCAATGGTACTACTTTGGACTTAACCTCTCTGTGCCGTATTTCCTGTTTATAAAATGCTGATAATGATAGTTTTTTTTTCCATAGAGTTTTCAGTGTAAAATGAGATAAGGATGTGAAAATTACAAGGCTCTATAGAAATTATGTTAGTGTTAATTTTTTTAATTTTACCATTCTTAAGTATTAAAAATACAGATAAGATTGTCCAACACTTTACACTCCTTTCAGGCAAATTAGTACAGTTATTAGACAAAAAATAAATAAAAATGAAGTCAGCTTTAGAACAACTGTAGGGCATCATAATACACATCGACTCCCCTTTACCCTCCTTCTCTTGCTACTCAGAGTGTGGTCCGTAGATCAGAAGCACCAGCCTCATTTGCGACTGTGTAGAAATGCAGACTCTCCAGTCTCATCCCAGACCTGATTCAGAATCTGCATTTTCACAAGATCTTCATATGCTTTGTGTGCACGTTGAAGTTTGAGAGGCACCGTATAGCATCCCATGTAGCACTGGCAGCATTCAAGATGATTCTATATAGGGAAACAAGTAAACATTTTTTAAAATTTTACTTTGAAGAATATTAGAAGAAAATATTAGCTCATGAAACCTGTTATTTTACAGATTTTCCTTAAGGTAAGGCTAATAGGTAGCTATATACATATTTTTAGCAGGTGAGATGATTTAATAGAAATTAAGTAAATGATAGAGCAAATGATACTTGGAAATGGCAAAAATTAGGAAAGTGGCTTTTATGACTAGTCTTAAGGCAACCCTGATCTAGCATCTCAGTGGGATTCATAGCAGGGTCTTAGTATCTGTGAATGACCTTTGGGGTACTGTCAGCCCTAGCTGAAGGAACCCATAGAAATCTTAGCTTTTGGGTTTGTCAGGCACTCTAGGTCAGACTAGGGGTGTCATCTTTTTTCACCATCCACGTGAAAATACAAACTGAGACTACAAGATCTAGGGCCCTTTATTTTATTTTTGTTGTGGCTGGGATACATGTGCAGGATGTAGAAGTTTGTTACATAGGTATACGTGTGCCATGGTGGTTTGCTGCACCTATCCACCAACCCATCACCTAGGTGTTAAGCCCACTATGCATTGGCTATTTATCCTGATGTTCTGCCTCCCCCACCCCCTCCCCAGACAGGCCCCAGTGTGTGTTGTTCCCTTTCCTGTGTCCATGTGTTCTCACTGTTCAGCTCCCCCTTGTAAATGAAAGCATGCAGTGTTTGGGTTTGTTCTTGTGTAAGTTTGCGGAGGATGATGACTTCGAGCTCCATCCATTGTTTCTGTAAAGGACATGATCTGGTTCCTTTTTATGGCTGCATAGTATTCCATGATGTATATATGCCACATTTTCTTTATCCAGTCTATAATTGATGGGTATTTGGGTTGATTCCAACTCTTCAGTATTGTGAACAGTGCTGCAGTGAACATATGCATGCATTTATCTTTATAATGGAATGATTTATATTCCTTTGGGTATATACTCAGTAATGTGATTGCTGGTTAAAATGGTATTTCTGGTTCTAGGTGTTTGAGGGATTGCCACACTATCTTCCACAACAATTGGACTAATTTACATTCCCACCAACAGTATAAAAGTGTTCCTGCTTTTCTACAGCTTTGCCAGTATCGGATGTTTCCTTACTTCTTAATCATTCCTATTCTGACTGGTGTGAGACGGTATCTCATTGTGGTTTAGACTGCATGTCTCTAGTGATCAGTGACGAGGAGCTTTCTTTCACGTTTGTAGTTGCGTGACTGTCTTCTGTTGAGAGATGTCTGTCTGTGTCCTTTTGCCCACTTTTTTATGGGCTTATTTTTTTCTTGTAAACTTGTTTAAGTTCCTTGCAGATTCTGGATATTAGACCTTTGCCAGATGCATAGATTGCAAACAATTTCTCTGATTCTCTAGGCTGTCTGTACACTCTGATGATAGTTTCTTTTGCTGTGCACCACCTTTTTTGTTTAATTATATCCATTTTGGCACTTTTTGCTTTTGTTGCAGTTGCTTTTGACATTTTCATCATGAAACCTCTGCCTGTGCCCATGTCCTGAATGATGTTTCCTGGATTTTCTTCCAGGGTTTTTACAGTTTTGGGTTTTACACTTAAGTCTGTAATCCATCTTGAATTAATTTTTGTATAAGATGTAAGGAAGGGACCAGTTTCAATTTTCTGCATATGGCTAATCAGTTCTCTCAGCTCCATTAATTAAATAGGGAATCCTTTCTCCATTGTTTGTTTTGGTTTTATTTCTGATTTCTCTGTTCTGTTCCATTGGTCTGTGTTCCTGTTTTTGGCACGTATAGCCATACGATGCTGTTTTGGTTACTGTAGCCTTGTAGTATAGTTTGAAGTCAGGTAGCGAGATGCCTCCTGCTTTGCTCTTTTTGCGTTGTCTTGGCTATGTGGGCTCTTTTTGGTTCAACATAAATTTTAAAGCAGTTTGTTCTAATTCTGTGAAGAATGTCAGTGGTAGTTTAATGAGAATAGCATTACTTTGGGCATTATGGCCATTTCCATGTTAGTGATTCTTCCTATCCATGAGCATGGAATGGTTTTCAATTTCTTAGTGTCCTCTCTGATTTCCCTGAGCAGTGGTTTGCGGTTCTCCTTGAAGAGGTCCTTCACTCCCTTCATTAGCTTTTGTCTTAGGTATTTTATTCTCTTTGCAGCGTGAATGGGAGTTTATTCATGATTTAGCTCTATGCTTGTCTATTGTTGGTGTATGGGAATGTTTGTGATTTTGTATCCTGAGACTTTGTTGAAGTTGCTTATCAGCCTAAGAAGCTTTTCTGTTGATAAAGTGGGGTTTTGTAGATATAGGATCATGTCATCCGCAAACAGTTTTATTTCCTCTTTTCTTACATGAATACGCTTTAAATGTTTCTCTTGCCTGAGTGCTCTGGTGAGGACTTCGAATATTGTGTTGAATAGCAGTGGTAAGAGAGGGCATCCTTGTCTTGTGCTGGTTTTCTGGCTTTTGACTGTTCAGTACGATATTGGCTGTGAGTTTGTCATACATGACTCTTACTATCTTGAGGTATGGTCCATCAATACCTAGATCACTGAAAGTTTTTAATGTGAAGGATTGTTGAATTTTATTGAAAGGTAGGCCCCTTTCTGTGTCCCTTCCACTTAGTGCTCTTTTGGGAAGAGCTCAAGCACAAAAACAGCCTTTATTTTTTTAATTTACTAGTTAGACTAAATGTAGGGACTAGAAGAATCAGTCTAATTCCCTGTTGGCCTGTAGCTACATGTTTATCAAATCTGCGAACACTTTATCCAAGAGAGTTTTAATTCCTCATAACTCAGCAATTTTGGAGTCAAACTCAATTCCTCAAGAGGCCAGATTTTTATCTACATTTTTCTCCTCTAACTTTCATTTTTTTTCAGTTACTTATAACATTAGATAAGTAAAACAACTAAATCTGTAAGCATCTAGAATGTGCGGGAAGTGGATTGTTTAGGAATTGCCATGCCAAGCCCCGCTGCCTTGTGAGTTTTTCCCGTCCCAGGCTCCTACGTGTGCTGCTAAAACAAACACCTGTGTTCTGTTCATTTTCCCCGCTTGTCTTTCCTCAGCCCTGTGTGCACTCCATCCGGACATTACCCTTGGATCCTATGGTCTGTGACTATCAACCTGAACCCGCCACCTTAACCAACTTAGAGAGTTCAGTTGCAGAAGATTTTCTTGCAGTGAATCTGTAGGTTATTGATCAGTGGTGTTGCTCCTCATGAAAAGGCTTTCCAGAGATTTATAAATTGAAGAAGCATGGTAGCTTATAGTTATATAAAGAACGATATCTGGAAGATTCTTTAGTTATCTGCATACAAAGCTAAGTGGTTAATTTCATTCGTGTTGTTGTCCTGTGGCCCATTGGAACGTCTTCACCATTTTTTGTTGTAATAGGAGATACTGGAAAATCATTTTGTACGATTGCAGAACCCAGCCTACTTCCTAATTTCTTCCATTTAAAATAATATACATAAGACAAAGTCAAGAGACAAGTAGCAGATAGTGGAAAAATCTTTGCGATATTATGACAGAGGCCTAATTTCCTTAATATCCATAGAGCTCTTCAAATGGCTAAAAAGAATAACCCAGTAGAACAAGAGCCAAGAAATAAGCGTGAAAAGAGATGCACTCTCATGTGTGTGTCATCAAACAAAGGTCAAAACAAGTGGCTGAAATGAACATGTTTGAAAAACCTCAGTATTAAAGAGTAGGAAAAATAGCATGTTATTGGAATTATGAATTGTTAAACTTTCCCAAAGGGTGATTTGGCAATATTTATGAAAATTTGAAGTATACATAGACTTGGATCAGGAAATTCCAGATATGAAAAGACACATATGTGATGATAGTGTTGCAGCACTGTTTATAATAGCCTAAACTGAACGTAAGTTCTGTGCCCTTAGGAGGGTTTACAGTAGTACCACTGTTTATCGAGTCCATGGAACAACCCAAAGCCACTAAAAGATGTCCTAGCTTTATGGGGGGGAACAAAAGGAAGGGAAAAACAAAATAGAGAAGACTGAATATGATCCCATTTGTATTTAAAAAAGGATGAAAGGATGCTATATATACTCTACTTACATGTGAATAAATGTTCTTTGAAAAGATGAAACAGATAATTACGGAAAGGGGGGGTGGAGATCAGAGATCCAGAGGATAGAGAGTGACAATGGGAGGGTAAGCCCTTTAATTATTTAAAAAAAATTTTTTTGAACTTGTCAAAACAATTTTTGCATGATAAATGGGAGTGATTTAGGTGTGTTGAGAGACAGTGATAAACAATCAAATTCATACCATTTCTCTTTCCCAACCCACACAGTCCTCCTGTCCCTACCTTCATTCCTACCCCTAATAGTTACGCTTTCCTGCATATTAGCTGAGTGTTTTCACTGCCCTTGTGGGACTGCTTTTGAGAGAGAAAACAAGTATCAGTGAAGTGGCCAAAGGGCTGGCCATTCGGGGAAAAATAAGACTGTGCCCAGTATTGAGAATGAAAAGCTGTCTGCTAAAAATGAACCATTCTTTGGTAATTTCAATTAACCATTTCAAATAATTCAGATAAAAGCAATGACATTTTCCTGAAGAACTTGGTTTGGACTTCTTCCGTAATGAATCAGTTTTAGATTTCCATTACTCCTATAAGGAAAACAGGTTGTTTTTCTCAAGCCCTTTTTCTTTTAACCCCTAGGGATACAAGGACATTCTCATTTCTATGTCTAGTTTGCGGCAGACGCTTTGCATTATTAATGGAGTTCTTTTTAGAAATGGACTTTTGCCTTATTTAAATAGCCCTGGACATGCCTATGTCTCATCACTACCCAGGAAGTACATTTTGACACCTGGATTGAGTTAAGAAATATATCTTTTACTCCTTAGTTTTTCCAGTTGCCCAGCATTTTAAATTCGCCCAATAGCATTTTACTTAGTTTATTTTAGTACTTCAGAAAGTTATTTAAAAGTTTGTCGACTCAGTTTTTAAATCAGAACTGTTCTACATGTTAATATTTCACATAAAATTCAGTTTTTAAATACTTTTCACTTTTCAGCTCCACCCTCTGCTACCCTGAGGACTTCTCATGTCATAAATTTGTCCTTCATTTTGCCTTAGAGGTCCTTTTCTCACTACTGCATCTGGGTGTCTGTGAGCTGTAGCCGGAGGTGTCCTGTGCCTAGTGAATAGGCTTCCACCAGCTTTCATGCACGGTTGAATAGGATGTTTTTTCAATTTTATTTCTGTGTTTTTTTTTTCCCCAGACACCAAAGTTCTCCCTGTGCATTTTTTTTCCCCAATCTAAACTTTCTGGGAGTGATCATGCTTTTTTTTTTTTCAGATGGAGACTATTTTACCTTTACAAGACATGAACCCATTGGAGTGTGTGGACAGATCATCCCAGTGAGTGTATCTCCTCGCACCTCGTATTTATTTTCCTTTGACCCAGTTCTCTTAAAGACATATAAAACATGGTCCTCAGCAATGTGTGTTTTCCATTACTGGGGAAAAAAGCTGAGCTCATGTTGTTGACATATCTTTAACAGCCTCCCTGCAAATGCTTATTTGAACAGGTTAATAGGGTTTCAGCTCTGTTACCAGGAGTTGAATTCTCAAGTCATGGAATTCTCATGATTAAAATAAGCAAAGCAAAGCACAGTGTATTAATGACCTTCCCCTGGTTATTATCCATTCTGCTTATGGAAAATTAATGCTTTGTTATATTTGCTTGTGACTCACCATCCTTCCAGGCATATTATTTTATATGATCTTTTAATCTCATTCTTTCCCACTGCTTCTTTTCAGAAGAATCTAGATAGAAGATGCTACAGAAGACGCAGCATTACAGTTCACAACACAGTCATAACTGATATCATGCAGGGCTGCTGTGTGTCTTGTAAAGAGAAATAGATGTGGTGCTTAGTGTTTGCACTGGAACGTTAAACTCTGTCCTTTTATTCCTCTCTGTCTCTCATACGCACCCTCGGTATAACACAACGCATCGCCAAAGCTTCTGACAGCATGAGCTAACACTCCGGGCAGGGATTTCAAGAGGAGGCTCAAATTCAACTCTTACAGTATAGACAAGAAGTTTTCTTTTTTCAAAACTCAGTAGGATAACTCAAGATAATCTTTGGCATTGGGAACCAAAGATCTGGGGAAGGTATATTTGTTCAGATAATTGATACATCCCAGGTTACGTGAAATTTATTACAGAATGCAAAAGGAAAAAAGGAGCAAAGCAACTTAAACCAAACCTCTTAAAGTCTCCAGGGAAATCCTGCTTGGATCAGCTCTGGGATGAGGTGTGTCACCTTCCTTGTAGTTTTCAAACTTACTTTTCTTGCCCTTCGCCAGACTCTCAAAGCTGCAGCTTCACTCACAGGACAAGAGCTGTTTTTCAGCCAGCTCTGGCTCAATTACTGCACTTCAAGATTTATACACTGTAGATGGAATTAAAACATTACTGTGGACTCCCAAGTTTATAAACAACTAAGGAGAAAAGAAATTGGGTGTTTGGTGAAGGCCAGACACTTGTATATTTTTGCAGGCTTGCCAGAGCCAGTATGAAGCCTTCAAGGATGGCAGCTGAGATGCTTCAGGCAGAAACACATTGTGGTCAAGGGCTGAAGCCAGGGGATGAGGATTTCTGTTTTCTTTCTTAATGAAATTATCAATGACACCTGATAGTACTGAGGCTCATGCCTGAGCTTATGACAATACAAGCTTAATATCCTTTAAAAATCAGTTTAAACCATTTAAGACCCCAACCTCATCTACTCATGTATATGTAGTTTAGTTTCCAATAGCTTCTTTCACAGTGGAAAAGAGACAAATGAAAATTTTGGCATAGTCATTAGTATATGCACTTTATTTTTTGCGATCATATGTTTGACAATGAACGTATCTAAAGTACTATCTTGAAATACACATGGACTTAACTGTAACTCATAGTTAGAACTTTCTTTTCTAGTTCTTCCAGTCGAAGAGTTTTCATACCAGTGTGAAAATTCTGATGTAAAATTCTCAGATGCAAGAAAAAGTCTTCATACATGACAACTTACTGGAACCAAAGCCAAATTTAAAAAACGAAAAACAAAAGTGACAAAAAAAAAAAACCAAAACACACAAATTACAAAATTGCCTGTTCACCATGGGATTTCTTTTGGTGGGTAGTTGGAATATAGCAGTTTGTTGGTCAGAGAGAAAGGGGAGATCTCCAGGGTCAGTGCTATTCTGTTCTTGATGAAGTAATTGAAAATCCAAACATCTATACTTTATAGTGGACAAGATTGATGTTGAGGACTGGCTTGAGAAATATGAGAAGTCACAGCGTGAAAACAAAGTCCTGGGGAAATAGTTTTCCATCTATCAACTTTGATTTTTTTCCTTTCAGTGGAACTTCCCCCTGCTGATGTTTGCCTGGAAAATTGCTCCAGCCTTGTGTTGTGGCAATACAGTAGTTATTAAGCCGGCAGAGCAGACGCCACTCAGTGCACTCTACATGGGAGCCCTCATCAAGGAGGTAAGAGAAGCTGACTTCAGGAATGCTTCTGACTCCCTTTACAGCTGGAATCTACCAGAGCATATCTCATTTAACAGGATGCGTCAACTCCGATCAGCCACATTTCCTCTTGTTCTGTTTTCCTAGGCGGGCTTTCCTCCTGGAGTCATCAATATTTTGCCAGGATACGGGCCAACAGCTGGAGCAGCAATAGCTTCTCACATTGGCATAGACAAGATTGCATTCACAGGATCTACGGAGGTATGTATGTGAAAACGCAGGGACTGAGGAACAGACCTGCAAACTAGTTGAGGGGTTAAAAAACAAAATAGTCTGGGTGCGGTGGCTGACGCCTGCAATTCCAGCACTTTGAGAGGCCAAGGTGGGCAGATCACGAGGTCAGGAGAGGGAGATCATCCTGCCTAACGCCGTGAAATGCAGTCTATACTAAAAATACAAAAAAATAGCAGGGCATGGTGGCAGGCACCTGTAGTCCCAGCTACTCGGGTGGTTGGGGCAAGAGAGTTGCTTGAACCCGGGAGGCAGAGATTGCGGTGAGCTGAGATCGCACCACTGCACCACATCCCGGTCAACAGAGCAACACTCCATCTCAAAAACAATAAAAATAGTACCTAAAAATAGGCTAGACAGCAAAAGGGCAGTGAGTACCCAAGCCCACAAAGGGTAACACTGGTGGATGTGAAAGCAAAGGCACACAGGGACCGTTTGACACCAGAGATCTCTGAGCATTTTTGTGATACCGTCTGTGTCAGAACTAATCCCAGAAGCTGGGGTCCTAGACATTTTGTTGAGTCAAGAACAGTAGTGACAGCAAGTTAAGAAGCTGGAAAGCTAGTCTCTGGTAAGGATCAGAGTGGAGACACAAGCTTTCCCTTCTCATTGTTTTGACAAGTCTGGTAGATGCAATTGGTGACTTACTATGCCCCACGAGCCATAAGAGATGATGTAGAGCAGGGCTCAGCACGTGTGTTCTGTAGAAGGCCAGATAGCGAATGTGGTAGATTTTACGGCAATGTGGGCTCTGCTGCAGCTCCTCAACTATGTCATAGTATCACCAAACAGTCATAGACAATACATAAACTAATGAGTGTGGCCATGTGCCAATTAAACTTTATGTAGAGGCATGGAAATTGGAATTCTTCACCTAATTTTTATAAATTACAAAATCCTTGTCTCTTGTTTCCAGACATTTTAAAATGCAGGCCAGTCGTGGTAGCTGACGCCTGAAATCCCAGCACTTTGGGAGGCTGAGGCAGGCAGATCACGAGGTCAGGAGAGCGTTACTATCCTGGCTACCATGGTGAAACCCTGTCTCTACTAAAAATATTAAAAAAAAAAAATAGCCAGGTGTGGTGGCACACGCCTGTAGTCCCAGCTACTTGGGAGGCTGTGGCCGGAGATTCGCTTGAACCCAGGAGGCAAAGGTTGCAGTGAGCTGAGATTGCACCACTGCACTCCTGCCGTGGTGACAGAGTGAGATTATGTCTCTAATCCTAATAATAATGCAAAAAACTGTTTTTAGCTTGTAGGTCATACCAAAACTGCATGTTAAAGTTGACCCATGGGCCACAGTTTACAGACCCCTGTTACAGAGTCACAAGTCAGCTTAGGAAGATTTATGAACGTTACTCAGGTATCTTTGGTTCAGGTAACAGATGATAAGAGAGTCTGACTCATTGTTTCAAGTAGAACCTCACAGGTGATATCATCATTGAACAAGGGATGTCTGCAGGTTTAGAACAGTGCTGTCTAATAGCAACCTTTGTCAGTTGATATTGGCTAGTAGCGGCCAGGCACGGTGGCTCATGCCTGTAATCCTGGCACTTTGGGAGGCTGGTGGATCATGAGGTCAGGAGATTGGGACCATTCTGGCCAACATGGTGAAACCCTGTCTCTACTAAAAATACAAAAATTAGCTGGGCACCGTGGCTCATGCCTGTAATCCCAGCACTTGAGGAGGCTGAGGTGGGCCGATCGTGAGGTCAGGAGTTCGAGAGCAGCCTGGCCAACAGGATGAAATCCCATCTCTACTGAAAATATAAATTAGCCAGGTGTGGTGGCACGCATCTGTAGTCCCAGCTACTCAGGAGGCAGAGGTTGCAGTAAGCTGAGGTCTCGCCACTGCATTCCAGCCTGCAAAAGAGCAAGACTCCATCTGAAAAAAAAAAAATTCATGAGTAGCCACATTAAAAAGAAGTAAAATTAATTTTAACATTTAATCCAGGATTTTCACAATTTTTCAACATGTAAATATATTCTTTTTCACAGGAATTCCTTCAAACACGGTGTTTTACATTTATAGCACATTTCAGTTCACACTAGCCACATTTCAAGTTCCCATTGCCATGTGTGCTGCCATATTGGACAGCACAGATCTGTAAACATTTTATCAGTTGATACGGAGTTAATTACAGTTGGTTAAACTGACTCAAAGTAGTAAATTTAATAAACCATTAATAAATATTAATTCAGTTAGAATTAATTACCGAGTTTTGTGTTTGTCAAACACAAAAGTCACAGTTTGTGTTAATGTGTTTCCAAACATTTTATTCTAGTTGTACTTGTTATTATTTTGCAGTTTAATGAAATATTTAAACCAAAATGTGAGTATGAAAGGGAATTATTATTTCTACATAGATAAGCTTAATGATTTGAACATATTTGCTGAAGGCTAGATGCTAACAAAAACTAAAGATGCCATCAATTAGGAATGAGCAAGACAACTGTAAAAGACTGGGGAAAACGGAAATCTAGATAGAATGTGCGCCTGGAATGGCTTTGCAAATGCTTCTAAGTCCCTACTTCACTTCTTTAAAGAAACTGAAGACAGAAATCATAGTAATATTTTAGAGGCGTGGTTTAATCAGAAGGGACACGTGGACCCATAATTAAAGTTTTTAGTTTTGTATCAAGAGCCTGGAGAATGAATATATGTATTTTAAAAAGTGAAATGAAATATTTAAAGGATCTTTTTCTGGTTTAACCTTTTTCTGTTGCCCAACTAATGGTCCTGATTGAGTCAATGAAGAGTCTTATATGGTGTAATTCCTTTTTTTGAGATAGAGTTTCACTCTTTCACCCAGGCTGGAGTGAAGTGGCACAATCTCGGCTCACTGCAACCACCACCATGCCTCGCTAGTTTTTACTAGAGATGGGTTTTTGCCATGTTGGCTGGTCTCAAACTCCCGACCTCAGGTGATCCGCCGGCCTTGGCCTCCCAAATTGCTAGGATTACAGGTGTGAAGCACAGCATCTGGCCTATTGTGTAATTTTTAAAAATAAAAATGACAGCATAATATATCAAGCCAGAGATAACACCGTAACCGCTGCATAGAATACTCTATCAGTATATCATAATTTAATTAATCCTGTATTAATGTAAGACCTTTGAAAAATTGTGTGTGTGTGGATACGTATTTCTAAATCTAACTGTATACACATAAGTATTCACACACATGTATATATGCGTGTATTAGATTCTCTGTTGGATATCGATCTAGAAGTGGAATTGCAAAATATAAAGGTATTTCTAAGTCGCTTACCAAGAATGCCTTATAGTGATGGTTTCCTTTGTAAGGTGTCTTTATTTAAGTAAGTTAATCTATTGTTTGTTGTGGAATCTGAACATACGATTTGCAGTTTGTTCTTTGCTTTTTAACTTTTTTAAACAGTTGTTTGTCATGTGCTGGTTTTAAATTCACATGTAGTCCTGTCTTTTAGTCTTTCTCTGACAGCTTCTTGAAGAAACCCCTTCAAAATTTTACAAAGGGCCCTTAATTTTTTTTCAGTAGTTTTATGGTTTTGTTTTTGTTTAAATGTTTTATTTTCATGGATAAGGAAAGGTAAGTGTTGTTTGTTTATAAATGAGTGTTCAGCTGCTTCAAAACAATTTATTAAACAGTCTATCCCTTGGTAGCTCATCTGAATATAACATAACATTAAATGATTCATTTCTAAATGTACAGGTTGGTGCAAAAGTGATGGCAAAAACCACAATGACTTTTGTACCAACCTATACATGAAATTTCTGATTTAAAGCTCATAATTTTGTCTGTTCTTTCACCAATACCAGACTTCCTTAATTACTAGGTTTCATAAATGTGTTACCATAATGTAGGCAAGATGCCCTTTATTTGGTTTTTCAAAGCCCATTTATTCTTTCAGAAGAAATTTCATTTTCCAAGCACCTTATGTTCCTCTCAAAAACTTTTATTGTAATTTTTATTGGCATGACATTAAATGTCTATATTAAAATGAGGAAAAGTGCTATCTTTACCATGTTAACTCCTCCTTCAATAGGTGTGGGGAGAGAGGCAGGCCATCCTTGTCTTCTGCCGTTTTCAAAGGGGACTGCTTCCAGTTTTTGCTCATTCAGTATAATATTGGCTGTGGGTTTGTCATAAATAACTATTTTGAGAAATGTTCCATCCATACCTAGTTTATTGAGAGACTTTTGCATAAAGGGCTGTTGAATTTTGTTGAAGGCCACCTCTGCATCTATTGAGATGATCATGTGGTTTTCATCTTTGGTTCTGTTTATGTGATGGATTATGTGTATTGATTTGCATATGTTGAACCAGGCTTTCATCCCAGGCATGAAGCTGGCCTGATCATGATGGGTAAGCTTTTGGATGTGCCGTTGGGTCTGTGTGTGGATTTGGTTATGGATTGTGTGTGTGGGTCTGGTTATGGATTGTGCGGATGGGTCTCGTTATCGATTATGTGTGTGTGTGGGTCTGGTTATGGACTGTGTGTGTGGGTGTGGTTATGTATTGTGTGGATGGGTCTGGGTATGGGTGTGGTTATGGATTCTGTGGATTTGGTTATGAATTGTGTGTGGGTGTGGTTATGGATTGTGCGGATGGGTCTCATTATGGGTCTGGTTATGGGTCTCGTTATCGATTATGTGTATGGATTATGTGTGTATGGGTCTGGTTATGGATTGTGGGTGTGGATCTCATTATGGATTGTGTGTGTGGGTCTGGGTATGGGTCTAGTTATGGATTTTGTGGATTTGGTTATGGATTGTGTGTATGGGTCTGGTTATTGTCGGGGTCCGGCACTTCTGCCAGTGGATTACCGACCTGCATGAATCCCCAAGATCGCCAACGTAGATGTCTCGTTCAACCTGAGGGAGAGAGTGAGCAGAAGTGAAAGAAAATAGAGAAGCGGAGTGTGGAGGGCTGGCTTAGGCTATGTCCAAGCAGCCATTTTATTTTTGCAATATGTTTCCTTATATATTTTTCTGAAGTCAAGTTGTTTACACCAGATCAATGTATTTAAGTTACAGTAAGCAAGTTACCCTCACTAAGTAAGTTAATCCCATTAAGTAGGTTACGCCCAATGGATCAATGGAAGTAAGTTACAGTTACACCCAGCAAGTTATGGTAAGTGAGTGACCAAGTGTAAATACTTAAGTTAATATTTTACAAAGAAGGTAACAAGGGTCCAAAATGAACACAAGCAATAATCCGTAAGAAGCTGAAAGTGGGCACATTGCTTCCCAAGTCCTCATATCCATAAAGTAATGTCTGTTAATTATTTAGAATAAAATAGTCCCTCTCTCGGTTCCTGCTTTCCCTCAGCTCGACTCCCCCAGCCAGGGATCTGTGTCTTGGCTCAAGCTCACCGTATGGCGAGGCCCATTTCCCAGGGGCCTCACACGGGAGCGATCCCCACAGATTCCCTCAGGTTATGGATTATGTGTACGGGTCTGGGTCTGGTTATGGATTGTGTGTGTGGGTCTGCTTATTGGTCTGGTTATGGATTTTGTATATGGGTAACGTTATGGATTGTGTATATGGATTTGGTTATGAGTTATGTGTATAGGTCAGGTTATGGGTCTGGTTATGGATTGTGTGTAGGGATTTGGTTCTGGATTGTGGGTGTGGGTCTGGGTGGATTGTGGGTGTGGGTTTGGTTATGGATTTTGTATATGGGTCATGTTATGGATTGTGTGTATGGGTCTGGTGATGGATTATGTGTGTTGGTCTAGTTATGGGTTTGATTATGGATTGTGTGGGTGGGTCTGGTTATGGATTATATGTAGGGACTTGGTTATTGATTGTGTGTGTGGGTCTGGTGATGGATTGTGTGGATTTGGTAATGGATTATGGGTGTGGGTCTGGGTATGGATTATGTGTATGGGTTTGGGTATGGATTGTCTGTCGGTCTTGTTATAGATTGTGTGGATGGGTCTGGTGATGGATTATGTGTGTATGGGTCTCGTTATGGATTGTGTGTGTGGGTCTGTGTATGGATTTGTGTGTATAGGTCTGATTATGCACTGTGTGGGTTTGGTTATGGATTATGTGTGTGGGTCTCGTTATGGATTATGTGTATGGGTCTTGTTATGGGTCTGGTTATGGATTATGTGTAGGGATTTGGTTATTGATTGTGTGGGTGGGTGTAGTTATGGATTGTGGGTGTGGGTCTGCTTATGGGTCTGGTGATGGATTGTGTTTGTCTAGTTATGGGTTTGGATCTGGTTGTAGATTGTGTGTATGGGTTTGGTGATGGATTGTATGGGTGTGGTTATGGATTGTGTGTGTGGGTCTGGTTATGGGTCGTGTGTGTATGGGTCTGGTTATGGGTCATGTGTGGGGGTCTGGTTATGGACTGTGTGTATGGGTCTGGTTATGGATTATGTGTGTGGGTCTGGTTACGGATTATGTGTGTGGATTTGGTTACGGATTATGGGTGTGGGTCTGGTTATGGATTGTGTGTGTGGGTCTGGTTATGGATTATGTGTGTGGGTTTGGTTATGGATTGTGGGTGTGGGTCTGGTTATGGATTGTGTGTATGGGTCTCGTTATAGATTGTGTGTACGGGTCTGGTTAGGTCATGTGTGGGGGTCTGGTTATGGATTGTGTGTGGGGGTCTGGTTATGGATTCTGTAGGTCTGGTTATGCATTGTGTCTGTGGGTCTTGGTAGGGACTGTGTGTATGGGTGTGGTTATGGATTGTGTGTATGGGGCTGGCTATGGATTCTGTGTATGGGTCTGGTTATGGATTGTGTGTGTATGGGTCTGGTGATGGATTGTGTGGATTTGGTTATGGATTATGTGTGTTGGTCTAGTTATGGGTTTGGTTATAAATTATGTGTGTTGGTTTGGTTATGGATTGTGTGTGTGGGTCTGGTTATGGATTCTGTGGGTCTGGTTATGCATTGTGTCTGTGGGTCTTGGTAGGGACTGTGTGTATGGGTGTGGTTATGGGTCTGGTTATGGATTGTGTGTATGGGGCTGGCTATGGATTCTGTGTATGGGTCTGGTTATGGATTGTGTGTGTATGGGTCTGGTGATGGATTGTGTGGATTTGGTTATGGATTATGTGTGTTGGTCTAGTTATGGGTTTGGTTATAAATTATGTGTGTTGGTTTGGTTATGGATTGTGTGGGTGGGTCTGGGTATGGTTTATGTGTATGGCTGTGTGTGTGGGCCTGGTTATGGATTGTATGTTTCTGCTTATGGATTATGTGTATGGGTCTGGTGATGGATTGTGTTTGTTTGGTTATGGATTATGTGTGTTGGTCTAGTTATGGGTTTGGTTATGGATTGTGTGGGTGGGTCTGGGTATGGACTGTGTGTATGTGTCTGCTTATGGATTTTGTGTGGGGGTCTGGTTATGGATTGTGTGGATTTGGTTATGGATTATGTGTGTGTGGGTCTGGTTATGGGTCTGATTACAGATAGTGTGTGTGTCTGGTTACGAATTATGTGTATGGATTTGGTTATGGATTGTGTGTATGAGTCTGGTTATGGGTCTCGTTATCGATTATGTGTATGGATTTCATTATGGATTGTGTGTATGGGTCTGGTGATGGATTATGTGGATTTGGTTATGGATTATGTGTATGGGTTTGGTTATGGATTGTGTGTGTGGGTCGGGTTGTGGATTGTGTGTATGGACTTGTATGTATGGGTCTGATTATGGATTGTATGGATTTGGTTATGGATTATGTGTATGGGTCTGGGTATGGATTGTGTGTATGGGTCTTGTTATTGTGTGTATGGGTCTTGTTATGGGTCTGGTTATGGATTTACATGGATTTGGTTATGGATTGTGTGTGTGGGTCTGGGTATGGACTGTGTGTATGGGTGTGGTTATGGGTCGTGTGTGGGGGTCTGGTTATGGTTTATGTGTATGGCTGTGTGTGTGGGTTTGGTTATGGATTGTGTGTATGGGTCTGGTTATGGATTGTGTGTATGAGTCTGATTATGGATTGTGTGGGTTTGGTTATGGAATATGTGTGTGGGTCTGGTTATGGATTGTGTATATGAGTCTGGTTATGGATTGTGTGTATGAGTCTGATTATGGATTGTGTGGGTTTGGTTATGGAATATGTGTGTGGATTTGGTTATCGGTCTGGTTATGGTTTATGTGTATTGCTGTGTGTGTGGGTCTGGTTATGGATTGTGTGTATGGGTCTGGTTATGGGTCATGTGTGGAGGTCTGGTTATGCATTGTGTCTGTGGGTCTTGGTAGGGACTGTGTGTATGGGTGTGGTTATGGGTCTGGTTACGGATTATGTGTATGGGTCTGGCTATGGATTCTGTGTGTGGGTCTGGTGATGGATTGTGTGTGTAGGTCTGGTTATGGGTCGTGTGTGGGGGTCTGTTTATGGACTGTGTATGTGGGTCTGGTTATGGAATGTGTGTTGGTCTAGTTATGGGTTTGGTTATAAATTATGTGTGTTGGTTTGGTTATGGATTGTGTGTGTGGCTCTGGTTATGCATTGTGTCTGTGGGTCTTGGTAGGGACTGTGTGTATGGGTGTGGTTATGGGTCTGTTTATGGATTGTTTGTATGGGTCTGGTGATGGATTATGTGGATGGTCTGGCTATGGATTGTGTGTATGGATTTTATTATGGATTATGTGGGTGGGTGTGGGTCTGCTTATGGGTCTGGTGATGGATTGTATGGGTCTGGTTATGGATTATGTGGGTGGGTGTGGGTCTGCTTATGGGTCTGGTGATGGATTGTGTGGGTCTGGTTATGGATTATGTGTATGGGTTTGGTTATGGATTATGTGTGTTGGTCTAGTTATGGGTTTGGTCATGGATTGTGTCTGGGTCTGGGTGTGGTTATGGGTCTGGTGATGGATTGTGTGTATGGGTCTGGTGATGGATTGTGTGTGGGTCTGGTTATGGATTATGTGTGTCTGGGTCTGGTGATGGATTATGTGGATTTGGTTATGGGTCTGGGTATGGATTGTGTGTCTGGGTCTGGTTATGGATTATGTGGGTGGGTGTGGGTCTGCTTATGGGTCTGGTGATGGATTGTGTGGATTTGGTTATGGATTATGTGTATGGGTCTTGTCATGGACTGTGTGGGTGGGTCTGGTTGTGGATTGTGTGTGTATGGGTCTGGGTGTGGTTATGGATTGTGTGTGTGATGGATTGTGGGTGTGGGTCTGGATATGGATTGTGTGTGTGGGTCTGGTGGATTTGGTTATGGATTATGTGTGTGGGTCTGGTGATGGATTGTGTGTATGGGTCTGGTAATGGGTCTCGTTATCTATTATGTTTATGGATTTTATTATGGATCGTGTGTGTGGGTCTGGGTATGGACTGTGTGTATGGGTTTGGTTATGGATTGTTCTGGTTGTGGGTATGGTTATGGATTGTGTGTGTGGGTCTGGTTATGGTTTATGTGTATGGCTGTGTGTGTGGGCCTGGTTATGGATTGTATGTTTCTGCTTATGGATTATGTGTATGGGTCTGGTGATGGATTGTGTTTGTTTGGTTATGGATTATGTGTGTTGGTCTAGTTATGGGTTTGGTTATGGATTGTGTGGGTGGGTCTGGGTATGGACTGTGTGTATGGGTCTGGTTATGGATTATGTGGGTGGGTGTGGGTCTGCATATGGGTCTGGTTATGGATTGTGTGTGGGGGTCTGGTTATGGATTATGTGGGTGGGTGTGGGTCTGCTTATGGGTCTGGTGATGGATTGTGTGGATTTGGTTATGGATTATGTGTGTGGGTTTGGTTATGGATTGTATGTGTCTGGTTATGGATTGTGTGTATGGGTCTGGTGATGGATTGTGTGGATTTGGTTATGGATTATGTGTGTGGGTCTGGTTATGGATTGTGTGTATGGCTCTGCTTATGGGTCTGATTATGGATTGTGTGTATGAGTCTGGTTATGGGTCTCGTTATCGATTATGTGTATGGGTCTGGTTATGGATTATGTGTAGGGATTTGGTTATTGATTATGTGGGTGGGTGTGGTTATGGGTTTGGTGATGGATTGTATGGGTTTGGTTATGGATTGTGTGTATGGGTCTGGTTATGGATTATGTGTAGGGATTTGGTTATTGATTGTGTGGCTCTGGGTATGGATTATGTGGGTGGGTGTGGTTATGGGTCGTGTGTGGGGGTCTGCTTATGGAATGTGTGGGTTGGTCTGTTTATGGATTGTGTGTGTGGGTCTGGTGATGGATTGTGTGTGTGAGTCTGGTTATGGATTATGTGTGTCTGGGTCTGGTTATGGATTTTGTGTGTTGGTCTAGTTATGGGTTTGGTTATGGATTGTGTGTGTGTGTATGGGTGTGGTTATGGGTCGTGTGTGGGGGTCTGGTTATGGTTTATGTGTATGGCTGTGTGTGTGGGTTTGGTTATGGATTGTGTGTGTGGGTCTGGTGATGGATTATGTGGATTTGGTTATGGGTCTGGTTATGGATTATGTGGGTGGGTGTGGGTCTGCTTATGGGTCTGGTGATGGATTGTGTGGATTTGGTTATGGATTATGTGTGTTGGTCTAGTTATGGGTTTGGTTATGGATTGTGTGGGTGGGTCTGGTCGTGGACTGTGTGGGTGGGTCTGGTTGTGGATTGTGTGTGTAGGTCTGGTGATGGATTGTGGGTGTGGGTCTGGTTATGGATTATGTGGGTGTGTATGGGTGTGGTTATGGGTCTGATTATGGATTGTGTGTGTGGGTCTGGTGATGGATTGTGGGTGTGGGTCTGGTTATGGATTATGTGTGTATGGGTCTGGGTATGGACTGTGTGTATGGGTGTGGTTATGGGTCTGATTATGGATTGTGTGTGTGGGTCTGGTGATGGATTGTGTGGATTTGGTTATGGATTATGTGTGTTGGTCTAGTTATGGGTTTGGTTATGGATTGTGGGTGTGGGTCTGGGTATGGACTGTGTGTGTGGGTCTGGTGGGTTTGGTTATGGATTGTGTGCGTGGGTCTCGTTATGCATTGTGTCTGTGGGTCTTGGTAGGGACTGTGTGTATGTGTGTGGTTATGGGTCTGGTTATGGATTATGTGTGTAGGTCTGGTTGTGGATTGTGTGTATGGGTCTGGTTGTGGATTTGGTTATGGATTGTGTGTATGGGTCTGGTTATGGGTCTCATTATCTATTATGTGTATGGATTTGATTATGGATTGTGTAAGTGGGTCTGGGTATGGACTGTGTATGGGTTTGGTTATGGATTGTTTTGGTTGTGGGTATGGTTATGGATTGTGTGTGTGGGTCTGGTTATGGATTGTGTGTATTGGCCTGGTTATGGATGTGTCTGCTTATGGATTATGTGTATGGGTCTGGTTAAGGATTGTGTTTGGGGGTCTGGTGATGGATTGTGTGTATTGGCCTGGTTATGGATGTGTCTGCTTATGGATTATGTGTATGGGTCTGGTTAAGGATTGTGTTTGGGGGTCTGGTGATAGATTGTGTGTATGGGTCTGGTGATGGATTGTGTTTGTTTGGTTATGGATTGTGTTTGAGGGTCTGGTGGATTTGGTTATGGATTATGTGTATGTGTCTGGGTATGGATTGTGTGTGGGTCTTGTTATAGATTGTGTGGATGAGTCTGGTGATGGATTATGTGTCTGGGTCTGGTGATGGATTGTGTGTATGGGTCTTGTTATGGATTGTGTGTAAGTGTCTGTGTATGGACTGTGTGTATGAGTCTGATTATGGATTTTGTGGATTATGTGTGTGGGTCTTGTTATAGATTGTGTGGATGGGTCTGGTGATGGATTATTTGTGTCTGGGTCTTGTTATGGACTGTGTGTATGAGTCTTATTATGGATTGTGTGTGTGGGTCTGTGTATGGACTTGTGTGTGTGTCTTGTTACAGATTATGTGTATGGATTTGGTTATGGATTGTGTGTATGGGTCTGGTTATGGGTGTGGTTATCGATTATGTGTATGGATTTGATTATGGATTGTGTGGGTGGGTCTAGTTATGGGTTTTGTCATGGATTGTGTGTGTGGGTATGGACTGTGTGTATGGGTCTGGTTATGGATTATGTGTGTGGGTCTTGTTGTGGATTGTGTGTATGGGTCTTGGTAGGGTCTGGTTATGGATTATGTGTGTTGGTAGTTATGGGTTTGGTTATGGATTGTGTGTGGGTCTGGTGATGGATTGTGTGTGGGTGGGTCTGGTCATGGATTGTGTGTGGGTCTGGGTATGGACTGTGTGTATGGGTCGTTTGTGGGGGTCTGGCTATGGATTGTGTGTGTGGGTCTGGTTATGGATTGTGTCTGTGGGTCTGGGTATGGACTGTGTGTATGGGTGTGGTTATGGGTCTGGTTATGGATTGTGTGGGTGGATTTGGTTATGGATTATGTGTGTTGGTCTGGTTATGGGTCGTGTGTGGGTCTGGTTATTGATTGTGGGTGTGGGTCTGGTGATGGGTCGGTCTGTTTATGGATTGTGTGTATGGGTCTGCTGATGGATTATGTGGATTTGGTTATGGATTGTGTGTATGGGTCTGGTTATGGATTATGTGGGTGGGTGTGGGTCTGCTTATGGGTCTGGGTATGGATTGTGTGTGGGTCTTGGTATGGACTGTGTGTATGGGTGTGGTTATGGATTATGTCTATGGGTCTCGTTATGGGTCTGAGTATGGATTATGTGGGTGGGTGTGGTTATAGATTGTGTGGATTTGGTTATGGATTATGTGTGTTGGTATAGTTATGGGTTTGGTTATGGAATGTATGTGGGTCTGGTCATGGATTGTGTGTATGGGTCTGGTTATGGGTCGTGTCTGTGGGTCTTGGTATGGACTGTGTGTATGGGTCTCGTTATGGATTGTGTCTATGGGTCTGGTTATGGATTATGTGTGTGTGAGTTTGGTTATGCTTGTGTCTGTGGGTCTTGGTAGGGGGTGTGGTTATGGGTCTGGTGATGGATTATGTGTGTGGGTCTGGTGATGGATTGTGTGTGTAGGTCTGGTGATGGATTGTGTGTATGGGTCTGGTTATGGATTATGTGTGTGGGTCTGGTTATGGATTGTGTCTGTGGGTCTGGGTATGGACTGTGTGTATGGGTGTGGTTATGGGTCTGGTGATGGATTGTGTGTATGGGTCTGGTTATGGGTCGTGTGTGTGGGTCTGGGTATGGACTCTGTATGGGTGTGGTTATGGATTATATGTATGGGTCTGGTTATGGATTGTGTGTGTGGGTCTGGGTATGGAATGTGTGTATGGGTTTGGTTATGGATTGTTCTGGTTGTGGGTATGGTTATGGATTGTGTGGGTCTGGTTATGGTTTATGTGTATGGCTGTGTGTGTGGGTCTGGTTATGGATTGTATGTGTCTGCTTATGGATTATGTGTATGGGTCTGGTTAAGGATTGTGTTTGGGGGTCTGGTTATTGATTGTGTGTATGGCTCTGGTTATGGATTATGTGTGTTGGTCTAGTTATGGGTTTCGTTATGGATTTTGTGTGTGGGTCTTGTTATAGATTGTGTGGATGGGTCTGGTCATGGATTGTGTGTATGGGTCTGTGTATGGACTGTGTGTATGGGTCTGATTATGGATTATGTGTGTGGGTTTGGTTATGGATTATGTGTGTTGGTCTAGTTATGGGTCTGGTCATGGATTGTGTGTGTGGGTCTGGGTATGGACTGTGTGTATTGGTGTGGTTATGGGTCTGGTGATGGATTTTGTGTATGGGTCTGGTGATGGATTATGTGGATTTGGTTATTGATTGTGTGTATGGGTCTGGTTATGGATTATGTGTGTGGGTCTGGTGATGGATTGTGTGTATGGATTGTGTGTATCGGTCTGGTTATGGGTCTGATTACGGATTGTGTGTGTGGGTCTGTGTATGGACTTGTGTGTATGGGTCTGATTATGCATTGTGTGGGTTTGGTTATGGATTATGTGTGTGGGTCTGGTTATGGGTCTGGTTATGGATTATGTGTAGGGATTTGGTTATTGATTGGGTGGGTGTGGTTATGGATTATGTGTGTTGGTCTAGTTGGGTTTTGTTATGGATTGTGTGGGTGGGTCTGGTTATGGGTCTGGTCATGGACTGTGTGTATGGGTGTGGTTATGGGTCTGGTTATGGATTGTGTGTGTGGATTTGATTATGGATTATGTGGGTGGGTCTGGTTATGGAATATGTGTGTGGATTTGGTTATGGGTCTGGTTATGTTTTATGTGTATGGCTGTGTGTGTGGGTCTGGTTATGGATTGTGTGTATGGGTCTGGTTAAGGATTGTGTGTGGGGGTCTGGTTATCGATTATGTGTAGGGATCTGGTTATGGATTATGTGGGTGGGTTTGGTTATGGATTATGTGTGTTGGTCTAGTAATGGGTTTGGTTATGGATTGTGTGGATGGGTCTGGGTATGGGTCTCTTTATGGATTGTGTCGCTTTGGTTATGGATCATGTGTATGGTCTGGTTATGGGTCTCTTTATTGATTATGTGTGTTTGGGTCTGGTGATGGATTGTGTGGATGTGGTTATGGATTATGTGTGTTGGTCTAGTTATGGGTTTGGTTATGGATTGTGTGTATGGATTTGGTTATGAATTATGTGTATGGGTCTCATGGATTGTGTGTATGGGTCTGGTTATGGATCATGTGTATGGATTATGTGTGTGGGTCTGGTTATGGATTGTATGGATTATGTGTGTGGTTCTGGGTCTGGATTGTGTGTGTGGCTTTTGCTATGGATTGTGTGCGTGGGTCTGGTTATGGATTGTGTGTGGGGGTTATGGATTGACAATCCATACAATGGATTGACAATTTATAACCCCCACACACAATCCATAACCAGACCCACGCACACAATCCATAGCCAGACCCATACACATAATCCATAACCAAACCCACACAATTTATAACCAGACCCACATGCAGAATCCATAACCAGACCCATAACCACACCTATACACACAGTCCATACCCAGACCCACAAACAGTGTGTAGGTTTGGTTATGTATTGTGTGTGTGGGTCTGGTTATGGATTATGTGTATGGGTCTCATTATGGATTGTGTGTATGGATTTTTTTATGAATTATGTGTATGGGTATGGATTGTGTGTATGGGTCTGGTTATGGATTGTATGTGTGGGTCTGGTTATGGATTATGTGTGTCTGGGTCTGGTGATGGATTATGTGGATTTGGTTATGGGTCTGGGTATGGATTGTGTGTATGGGTCTGGTTATGGATTATGTGGGTGGGTGTGGGTCTGCTTATGGGTCTGGTGATGGATTGTGTGGATTTGGTTATGGATTGTGGGTGTGGGTCTGGTGATGGATTATGTGGATTTGGTTATGGGTCTGGTTATGGATTATGTGGGTGGGTGTGGGTCTGCTTATGGGTCTGGTGATGGATTGTGTGGATTTGGTTATGGATTGTGGGTGTGGGTCTGGTTATGGATTATGTGTATGGGTCTGGTGATGGATTGTGTTTGTTTGGTTATGGATTATGTGTGTTGGTCTAGTTATGGGTTTGGTTATGGATTGTGTGGGTGGGTCTGGTCGTGGACTGTGTGGGTGGGTCTGGTTGTGGATTGTGTGTGTAGGTCTGGTGATGGATTGTGGGTGTGGGTCTGGTTATGGATTATGTGGGTGTGTATGGGTGTGGTTATGGGTCTGATTATGGATTGTGTGTGTGGGTCTGGGTCTGGTTATGGATTATGTGTGTATGGGTCTGGGTATGGACGGTGTGGTTATGGGTCTGATTATGGATTGTGTGTGTGGGTCTGGTGATGGATTGTGTGGATTTGGTTATGGATTATGTGTGTTGGTCTAGTTATGGGTTTGGTTATGGATTGTGGGTGTGGGTCTGGGTATGGACTGTGTGTGTGGGTCTGGTGGGTTTGGTTATGGATTGTGTGCGTGGGTCTCGTTATGCATTGTGTCTGTGGGTCTTGGTAGGGACTGTGTGTATGCGTGTGGTTATGGGTCTGGTTATGGATTATGTGTGTAGGTCTGGTTGTGGATTGTGTGTATGGGTCTGGTTGTGGATTTGGTTATGGATTGTGTGTATGGGTCTGGTTATGGGTCTCATTATCTATTATGTGTATGGATTTGATTATGGATTGTGTAAGTGGGTCTGGGTATGGACTGTGTATGGGTTTGGTTATGGATTGTTTTGGTTGTGGGTATGGTTATGGATTGTGTGTGTGGGTCTGGTTATGGAATGTGTGTGTGGATTTGGTTATGGGTCTGGTTATGGATTGTGTGTATTGGCCTGGTTATGGATGTGTCTGCTTATGGATTATGTGTATGGGTCTGGTTAAGGATTGTGTTTGGGGGTCTGGTGATGGATTGTGTGTATTGGCCTGGTTATGGATGTGTCTGCTTATGGATTATGTGTATGGGTCTGGTGATGGATTGTGTTTGTTTGGTTATGGATTGTGTTTGAGGGTCTGGTGGATTTGGTTATGGATTATGTGTATGTGTCTGGGTATGGATTGTGTGTGGGTCTTGTTATAGATTGTGTGGATGAGTCTGGTGATGGATTATGTGTCTGGGTCTGGTGATGGATTGTGTGTATGGGTCTTGTTATGGATTGTGTGTAAGTGTCTGTGTATGGACTGTGTGTATGAGTCTGATTATGGATTTTGTGGATTATGTGTGTGGGTCTTGTTATAGATTGTGTGGATGGGTCTGGTGATGGATTATTTGTGTCTGGGTCTTGTTATGGACTGTGTGTATGAGTCTTATTATGGATTGTGTGTGTGGGTCTGTGTATGGACTTGTGTGTGTGTCTTGTTACAGATTATGTGTATGGATTTGGTTATGGATTGTGTGTATGGGTCTGGTTATGGGTGTGGTTATCGATTATGTGTATGGATTTGATTATGGATTGTGTGGGTGGGTCTAGTTATGGGTTTTGTCATGGATTGTGTGTGTGGGTATGGACTGTGTGTATGGGTCTGGTTATGGATTATGTGTGTGGGTCTTGTTGTGGATTGTGTGTATGGGTCTTGGTAGGGTCTGGTTATGGATTATGTGTGTTGGTAGTTATGGGTTTGGTTATGGATTGTGTGTGGGTCTGGTGATGGATTGTGTGTGGGTGGGTCTGGTCATGGATTGTGTGTGGGTCTGGGTATGGACTGTGTGTATGGGTCGTTTGTGGGGGTCTGGCTATGGATTGTGTGTGTGGGTCTGGTTATGGATTGTGTCTGTGGGTCTGGGTATGGACTGTGTGTATGGGTGTGGTTATGGGTCTGGTTATGGATTGTGTGGGTGGATTTGGTTATGGATTATGTGTGTTGGTCTGGTTATGGGTCGTGTGTGGGTCTGGTTATTGATTGTGGGTGTGGGTCTGGTGATGGGTCGGTCTGTTTATGGATTGTGTGTATGGGTCTGCTGATGGATTATGTGGATTTGGTTATGGATTGTGTGTATGGGTCTGGTTATGGATTATGTGGGTGGGTGTGGGTCTGCTTATGGGTCTGGTGATGGATTGTGTGGATTTGGTTATGGATTATGTGTGTTGGTCTAGGTATGGGTCTGGTTATGGGTCTGGGTATGGATTGTGTGTGGGTCTTGGTATGGACTGTGTGTATGGGTGTGGTTATGGATTATGTCTATGGGTCTCGTTATGGGTCTGAGTATGGATTATGTGGGTGGGTGTGGTTATAGATTGTGTGGATTTGGTTATGGATTATGTGTGTTGGTATAGTTATGGGTTTGGTTATGGAATGTATGTGGGTCTGGTCATGGATTGTGTGTATGGGTCTGGTTATGGGTTGTGTCTGTGGGTCTTGGTATGGACTGTGTGTATGGGTCTCGTTATGGATTGTGTCTATGGGTCTGGTTATGGATTGTGTGGATTTGGTTATGGATTATGTGTGTGTGGGTTTGGTTATGCTTGTGTCTGTGGGTCTTGGTAGGGGGTGTGGTTATGGGTCTGGTGATGGATTATGTGTGTGGGTCTGGTGATGGATTGTGTGTGTAGGTCTGGTGATGGATTGTGTGTATGGGTCTGGTTATGGATTATGTGTGTGGGTCTGGGTATGGACATGGGTCTGGTGATGGATTGTGTGTATGGGTCTGGTTATGGGTCGTGTGTGTGGGTCTGGGTATGGACTCTGTATGGGTGTGGTTATGGATTATATGTATGGGTCTGGTTATGGATTGTGTGTGTGGGTCTGGGTATGGAATGTGTGTATGGGTTTGGTTATGGATTGTTCTGGTTGTGGGTATGGTTATGGATTGTGTGGGTCTGGTTATGGTTTATGTGTATGGCTGTGTGTGTGGGTCTGGTTATGGATTGTATGTGTCTGCTTATGGATTATGTGTATGGGTCTGGTTAAGGATTGTGTTTGGGGGTCTGGTTATTGATTGTGTGTATGGCTCTGGTTATGGATTATGTGTGTTGGTCTAGTTATGGGTTTCGTTATGGATTTTGTGTGTGGGTCTTGTTATAGATTGTGTGGATGGGTCTGGTCATGGATTGTGTGTATGGGTCTGATTATGGATTATGTGTGTGGGTTTGGTTATGGATTATGTGTGTTGGTCTAGTTATGGGTCTGGTCATGGATTGTGTGTGTGGGTCTGGGTATGGACTGTGTGTATTGGTGTGGTTATGGGTCTGGTGATGGATTTTGTGTATGGGTCTGGTGATGGATTATGTGGATTTGGTTATTGATTGTGTGTATGGGTCTGGTTATGGATTATGTGTGTGGGTCTGGTGATGGATTGTGTGTATGGATTGTGTGTATCGGTCTGGTTATGGGTCTGATTACGGATTGTGTGTGTGGGTCTGTGTATGGACTTGTGTGTATGGGTCTGATTATGCATTGTGTGGGTTTGGTTATGGATTATGTGTGTGGGTCTGGTTATGGATTATGTGTAGGGATTTGGTTATTGATTGGGTGGGTGTGGTTATGGATTATGTGTGTTGGTCTAGTTGGGTTTTGTTATGGATTGTGTGGGTGGGTCTGGTTATGGGTCTGGTCATGGACTGTGTGTATGGGTGTGGTTATGGGTCTGGTTATGGATTGTGTGTGTGGATTTGATTATGGATTATGTGGGTGGGTCTGGTTATGGAATATGTGTGTGGATTTGGTTATGGGTCTGGTTATGTTTTATGTGTATGGCTGTGTGTGTGGGTCTGGTTATGGATTGTGTGTATGGGTCTGGTTAAGGATTGTGTGTGGGGGTCTGGTTATGGATTATGTGGGTGGGTTTGGTTATGGATTATGTGTGTTGGTCTAGTAATGGGTTTGGTTATGGATTGTGTGGATGGGTCTGGGTATGGGTCTCTTTATGGATTGTGTCGCTTTGGTTATGGATCATGTGTATGGTCTGGTTATGGGTCTCTTTATTGATTATGTGTGTTTGGGTCTGGTGATGGATTGTGTGGATGTGGTTATGGATTATGTGTGTTGGTCTAGTTATGGGTTTGGTTATGGATTGTGTGTATGGATTTGGTTATGAATTATGTGTATGGGTCTCATGGATTGTGTGTATGGGTCTGGTTATGGATTATGTGTATGGGTCTCATTATGTCCATACAATGGATTGACAATTTATAACCCCCACACACAATCCATAACCAGACCCACGCACACAATCCATAGCCAGACCCATACACATAATCCATAACCAAACCCACACAATTTATAACCAGACCCACATGCAGAATCCATAACCAGACCCATAACCACACCTATACACACAGTCCATACCCAGACCCACAAACAGTGTGTAGGTTTGGTTATGTATTGTGTGTGTGGGTCTGGTTATGGATTATGTGTATGGGTCTCATTATGGATTGTGTGTATGGATTTTTTTATGAATTATGTGTATGGGTCTGGGTATGGATTGTGTGTATGGGTTTGATTATGGATTGTGTGTATGGGTCTGGTTATGGATTGTATGTGTGGGTCTGGTTATGGATTATGTGTGTCTGGGTCTGGTGATGGATTATGTGGATTTGGTTATGGGTCTGGGTATGGATTGTGTGTATGGGTCTGGTTATGGATTATGTGGGTGGGTGTGGGTCTGCTTATGGGTCTGGTGATGGATTGTGTGGATTTGGTTATGGATTGTGGGTGTGGGTCTGGTGATGGATTGTGTTTGTTTGGTTATGGATTATGTGTGTTGGTCTAGTTATGGGTTTGGTTATGGATTGTGTGGGTGGGTCTGGTTATGGATTGTGTGTGTGGGTTTGGTTATGGATTGTGTGTATGGGTCTGATTATGGATTGTGTGTGTGGGTCTGGTGATGGATTGTGTGGATTTGGTTATGGATTGTGTGGGTGGGTTTGGTTATGGATTGTGTGCGTGGGTCTGGTTATGCATTGTGTCTGTGGGTCTTGGTAGGGACTGTGTGTATGGGTGTGGTTATGGGTCTGGTTGTGGATTTGGTTATGGATTGTGTGTATGGGTCTGGTTATGGGTCTCGTTATCTATTATGTGTATGGATTTGATTATGGATTGTGTGTGTGGGTCTGGGTATGGAATGTGTGTGTGGATTTGGTTATGGGTCTGGTGATGGATTGTGTTTGAGGGTCTGGTGGATTTGGTTATGGATTATGTGTATGGGTCTGGGTATGGATTGTGTGTGGGTCTTGTTATAGATTGTGTGGATGGGTCTGGTGATGGATTATGTGTCTGTGTCTGGTGATGGATTGTGTGTATGGGTCTTGTTATGGATTGTGTGTATGTGTCTGTGTATGGACTGTGTGTATGAGTCTGATTATGGATTTTGTGGATTATGTGTGTCTGGGTCTTGTTATGGACTGTGTGTATGAGTCTGATTATGGATTATGTGTATGGACTTGTGTGTATGGGTCTGATTATGCATTGTGTGGGTCTTGTTACGGATTATGTGTATGGGTCTGGTTATGGGTCTGATTACGGATTGTGTGTGTGGGTCTGGTTACGGATTATGTGTATGGATTTGGTTATGGATTGTGTGTATGGGTCTGGTTATGGGTCTCGTTATCGATTATGTGTATGGATTTGATTATGGATTGTGTGGGTGGGTCTGGTTATGGATTATGTGTGTTGGTCTAGTTATGGGTTTTGTCATGGATTGTGTGTGTAGGTGTGGGTATGGACTGTGTGTATGGGTGTGGTTATGGGTCTGGTTATGGATTATGTGTGTGGGTCTTGTTGTGGATTGTGTGTATGGATTTGGTTATGGATTATGTGTGTGGGTCTGGTTATGCATTGTGTCTGTGGGTCTTGGTAGGGGGTGTGGTTGTGGGTCTGGTTATGGATTATGTGTGTGGGTCTGTTTATGGATTGTGTGTATGGGTCTGGTGATGGATTGTGTGGATTTGGTTATGGATTATGTGTGTGGGTCTGGTTATGGATTGTGTCTGTGGGTCTGGGTATGGACTGTGTGTATGGGTGTGGTTATGGGTCTGATTATGGATTGTGTGTGTGGGTCTGGGTATGGACTCTGTGTATGGGTGTGGTTATGGATTGTATGGATTTGGTTATGGATTATATGTATGGGTCTGGTTATGGATTGTGTGTGTGGGTCTGGGTATGGAATGTGTGTATGGGTTTGGTTATGGATTGTTCTGGTTGTGGGTATGGTTATGGATTGTGTGGGTCTGGTTATGGAATATGTGTGTGGATTTAGTTATGGGTCTGGTTATGGTTTATGTGTATGGCTGTGTGTGTGGGGCTGGTTATGGATTGTATGTGTCTGCTTATGGATTATGTGTATGGGTCTGGTTAAGGATTGTGTTTGGGGGTCTGGTTATTGATTGTGTGTATGGCTCTGGTTATGGATTATGTGTGTTGGTCTAGTTATGGGTTTCGTTATGGATTTTGTGTGTGGGTCTTGTTATAGATTGTGTGGATGGGTCTGGTCATGGATTGTGTGTATGGGACTGTGTAATGAGTCTGATTATGGATTGTGTTTATGGGTCTGATTATGCATTGTGTGGGTTTGGTTATGGATTATGTGTGTTGGTCTAGTTATGGGTTTTGTTATGGATTGTGTGTGTGGGTCTGGGTATGGACTGTGTGTATTGGTGTGGTATGGGTCTGGTTATGGATTTTGTGTATGGGTCTGGTTATGGATTATGTGTGTGGGTCTGATTACGGATTATGTGTATGGATTGTGTGTATCGGTCTGGTTATGGGTCTGATTACGGATTGTGTGTGTGGGTCTCTGTATGGACTTGTGTGTATGGGTCCGATTATGCATTGTGTGGGTTTGGTTATGGATTATGTGTGTGGGTCTGGTTATGGATTGTATGGATTGGTCCTGGGTATGGATTGTGTGTATGGGTCTGGTTATGGATTATGTGTAGGGATTTGGTTATTGATTGGGTGGGTGTGGTTATGGATTGTGTGGGTGGGTCTAGTTATGGGTTTTGTTATGGATTGTGTGGGTGGGTCTGGTTATGGGTCTGGTCATGGACTGTGTGTGTGGGTATGGACTTTGTGTATGGGTGTGGTTATGGGTCGTGTGTGTGGGTCTGGTTATGGATTGTGTCTGTGGGTCTGGGTATGGACTGTGTGTATGGGTCTGGTTATGGATTGTGTGTATGGGTCTGGTTATCGATTGTGTGTGTGGGTCTGGTTATGGACTGTGTGGATTTGGTTATGGATTATGTGTATGGGTCTGGTTATCGATTATGTGTAGGGATTTGGTTATTGATTGTATGGGTCTGGTTATGGATTATGTGTGTTGGTCTAGTTATGGGTTTGGTTATGGATTGTGTGGATGGGTCTGGGTATGGATTGTGTGGCTTTGGTTATGGATCATGTGTATGGTCTGGTTATGGGTCTCTTTATTGATTATGTGTGTTTGGGTCTGGTGATGGATTGTGTGGATGTGGTTATGGATTATGTGTGTTGGTCTAGTTATGGGTCTGGTTATGGATTGTGTGTATGGATTATTTGTGTGGGTCCGGTTATGGATTATGTGTGTGGTTCTGGGTCTGGATTGTGTGTGTGGCTTTTGCTATGGATTATGTGTGTGGGTCTGGTTATGGATTGTGTGTGGGGGTTATGGATTGTCAATCCATAACCCCCACACACAATCCATAACCAGACCCACACACATAATTTATAACCAGACCCACACACATAATCCATAACCAGACCCACGCACACAATCCATAGCCAGACCCATACACATAATCCATAACCAAACCCACACAATTTATAACCAGACCCACACAAATAATCCATACCCAGACCCATAATCACACCCATACACACAGTCCATACCCAGACCCACATGCAGAATCCATAACCAGACCTATAACCACACCTATACACACAGTCCATACCCAGACCCACACACACACAATCCATAACCAGACCCACAAACTGTGTGTAGGTTTGGTTATGTATTGTATGTGTGGGTCTGGTTATGGATTATGTGTATGGGTCTCATTATGGATTGTGTGTATGGATTTTTTTATGAATTATGTGTATGGGTCTGGGTATGGATTGTCTGTATGGGTCTGGTTATGTATTATGTGTAGGGATTTGGTTATTGATTTTGTGTATGGGTCTGGTTATGGATTATATAGGTGGGTGTAGTTATGGATTGTGTGTGTGGGTCTGCTTATGGGTCTGGTGATAGATTGTGTGGATTTGGTTATGGATTATGTGTGTGGGTCTCATTATGGATTGTGTGTATGGGTCTGGTTATGGATTGTATGGATTTGGTTATGGATTATGTGTATGCATCTGGTTGTGGATTGTGTCTGCTTATGGGTCTGGTTGTGGATTGTGTGTATCGGTCTGGTTATGGATTGTGTGTGTGGGTCTGCTTATGGATTGTGTGTATGCATCTGGGTATGGATTGTGTGTATGGGTCTGGGTGTGGATTGTGTCTGCTTATGGGTCTGGTTATGGATTGTGTGTGTGGGTCTGCTTATGGGTCTGGTTATGGATTGTATGGATTTGTTTAGGATTATGTGTGTGGGTCTGGGTATGGATTGTGTGTGTGGGTCTTGGTATGGATTGTGTATGTAGGTCTGGTTATGGATTGTGTGGATTTGGGTATGCATTGTGTGTGTGGGTCTGGTTATGGATTGTGTGTGTGGGTCTCGTTATGGACTGTGTGTGTGGGTCTGGTTATGGATTGTATGCATTTGGTTATGGATTATGTGTGTGGGTGGGGTTATGGATTGTGTGTATGGGTCTGGTTATGGATTGTATGGATTATGTGTGTGGGTGGGGTTATGGATTGTGTGTGTTGGTCTGCTTATGGGTCTGGTGATGGATTTTATGGACTTGTTTAGGATTATGTGTATGGGTCTGGGTATGGATTGTGTGGATGGGTCTGGTTATGGATTATGTGTGTATCGGTCTTGGTATGGATTGTGTGGATTTGGGTATGGATTGTGTGTGTGGGTCTGGTTCTGGATTATGTGTATGGGTCTCGTTATGGATTGTGTGTATGGATTTGGTAATGAATTATGTGTATTGGTCTGGTTATGGGTCTCATTATGGATTGTGTGTGTGGGTTTGGTTATGGATTGTGTGTGTGGGTCTGGTTATGGATTATGTATGTATGGGTCTGGGTATGGATTGTGTGTATGGGTCTGGTTACGGATTATGTGTATGGATTTGGTTATGGAGTATGTGTGTATGGGTCTGGGTATGGATTGTGTGTGTGCATTTTAAAAGTCTATTCCTTTAAATTTGTGTAGGCGTATCTGTTTTAAAATCCTTGTATGTGACCGGGCCTGGTGGCTCAGACCTGTAATCCCAGTAGTCTGGGAGGCCTAGGTGGGCGAATCCTCCGAGGCCAGGCATTCAAGACCAGCCTGGGAACATTGTGAAACCCCATCTCTACTGGAAATAGCAAAACATGCTCATGTGGTGGAGCCTACCTGTAGTCCAGCTCCTCAGGAGGCCGACACATGACAATCACTCGAATTAGGGAGGTGGAGATTGCAGGGAGCTGAGATCATGCCACTCCACTCCAACCTTGGTGACAGAATTAGAGTCCATCTAAATAATAGGAATAATAAATCAAACCCTTGTCTATTACTTTTAACATCTCTGTCATTTCTGGATTTATTTATTTTGACCGGCATTTTTCCTGTTTATAGGGTCAGGTTTTTTTTTTTTTTGCTTCTTTTCTGTTAATTTCTAAAGCATGCTGGACATTGAGACCATTATATTGTTGAACACGTTGGTTTTGTTATCTTTCTTCAAAGAATATCAAGCTATTTTTAAAAAATAGTAGTTAGGTTACTTGAGGTTCAGCTTATCTCCTTTGGAACTTCCTTTTAAGCTTCATTAGAACTGATTTATTCTTACTAATAAGTTGAAATCCTTCTAAGGTTTCTACTGAATATCCCCAGCAATAGATCTGTCTAGTCAGACTCAGTGAGAATGACAGATTCTGCTTTGGCCTCCTCATCCCATACTGAAATCTAGAAAGTTTTGGCAAAAAGGATTTTCCTTTCCTTTATCTGCTTTCCTTGTCTCTGGATTCACAGGCCCATACTGCCTGATGTCCAGTGTTTGAATATAATAATTTCATATACTTTCTACTTGTTTATAATGGTAGGACAATTGCAGTGTCAGTTACTACATTGTGATTAGAAGCACAAGTGTCTGTGGCACCTTTTGATTAATTTTCATATTTTTCTTTGATTTTCTTTAGGTTTCATAGTTTGTCCTCATAGTTTATTACCTCCCATTGGATATATTGTAGTTTAAGAGGTTGCTGTTTTATTTACTTCACTTGGTAAAACTCAGAATTGAGAGTATACAACTGTAAAGACATTTGGATTTCGAAAAGCCCTAGATTTAATTAGTAACGAATATTTACAAAGTGTTTTAGTCTCATCAGTAACTCCTTGTTAAATCTCTGAGTGAGCTGGTTTGCTTCTCAGCTTAGTCTTGATTTTCTAAGTTTCAGTTTAAGAAGACGGTAGTTTCTGGTCATATATGTTTGTGGGGAGGATAATCTCTTTGGAGTCTATCCCCTAGACATTCTCAAGTAGTATCTTATGTAGTAAATATACATTGTAAGTGTTTGTTGTTACATTAAGGAGGAAAGACTGCATTTGGTTAATAAAAACTTAATCTCAGAGCTAGAAAGTGGGATATCCATAGATCCCTTTCCTTCTTTAAAATGCCACCATAAGCACGTAGCTTACTTCATAGCTATAAAATTACGGTCCAGCTACTTGGTTTTGTACAAAACTGCTTTAATAATAGTGAGTACACATACCTGTTTCTCTGGGTCATGAGACTGAAATGCAATATGAGTTTCGGAAATTTTAAGCAGTAAGCAGATGTTAGTTTGTAACATGATATCAGCATCTCAAGGAAGAGATCTCTAGGGGTTGGGTGGTCTATCAGGGTTTCAAGTGAAAGAGGAATTGGGTACAGGTGTGTAGGACATGTATAAGTAGAGTGAACTGGGAAGAAGGGGCAGTGCCAGTCAACAACTAGAAGCAGGGGGATACAGAAAGTCTTAGTGGAATAGTGTGGGAACTGGGAAGGGACTGGGGAGAAAGCTTGGGAGTCAGGTGAACTGAAAGCTAATATTGTGCAAATCAAGGCATTGGCCACAATTTTTTTACCCAGAATTCTTTCCAACATGTAGAAGATATCACAGACGAAGCTATCACAAGAATCCTCTATACCAATATTTTACATACTTAAAATCATGCAAAAATCAACAAAATACTAGCAAACAAAATCCAGCAACATAGGAAGATGATTATTTTCCATGACCAAGTGGAGTTTATCCCAGGAATGCAAGATTTGTGTTACGTGTATATGTATTTTTCAATGTAATGGCTTACAGTAATAGAATAAAGGACAAAAACCATGTGATCATGTTAGGAGACACAGAACAAACATTTGACAAAATCTACCACCACATAGAAACACGTACAAAAATGTTCACAGCGGCTGTGAACTGCCTAACTGCCAAAAAGTGAACCAGCTCAAATGTCCATCAGATAAGCTGATTAACCAAAAGTGGTCTATCCACACAGTGGAATATTATTCACCCATAAGAAGGAATGACATATTTCTACATGCTCCAGCCTAGAGAAACCTTGCAAACACTATACTAAATGAAAGAAGCCAGTTACAAAAGGCCATATCATGTGACTATTACATAACATATCCAGAGTAGGCAATTCTATAAACAAAGTTGAATAGTAGTTGCAAATGACTGGGAGAGGAGAGAATGAAAAGTGACTGCTAGTGGAGTATGATGTATCCTTTTTGATATTTATGTCCTGAAATAGTATAAAGTAATAGTTGTGATGATTACACAGCTCTGTTAATATACTAAAATCCACTGAGTTGTACGCATCAAGAATAGATTTTATGGTATATGAGTTACATCTCAATAAAGGTGTGAAAAAAAATGAATTTTACAAAGTACTAGAGGCTTTACATTTTGCATCTTAATGGCCAACATCGATTTAGCACTTACGTTATGTCAATACCTGCTAAATGCTCTGAATACATTATTACAACCCTACACCCGTGAGCAAAGTGTGGCTAAGAGGGGTTAAATTACGTGCCCAGGGTTATGTGCTAGTAAGTTGTAGGGCTGAGAGTCACACCTGGAGCCTATATTCCACATTACAGTGGTACACTGCCTCTGCCTATGGGGCTATACACCATCACATAGGAGGAGAGAGCCATTAAAATTCGGAATGCCATATTAATGGGGGTACTTAGGAATCATCATTTCTCAGTGGAACATGCTTTGTTGAAAGAATGGTCCAAAAAGAAAAGTCACAGACACTTTGTAACTGCATTTTTCTCCTTATTTTCAAGTATTTCCTTTAAAACTGCATCTTTAGCCTCTTTAAATTTCATTTGTAACAGATACAGGGTTTCCATTTGACACTGTCTGATATAGGACTTGAAAGTTTTAAACTTAAACTATTTCAGGTCAATTCCACACACATTTATTGAGCATTTATGTGTCCAGCACATGCTAGAACATGTAGAGGCAAAGGTGTTTGGTGTGATTCAGTCTAGCCCAGGTGATAATCTGTGAATATGTAACTGTTATAGTATGGTGTGTTATGGGAGCACAGAGGAAGAGGAGAATCTCTGCACCACTACCTAAAAATGTCACGATTCTGAAGATGCTAAGATTGAGGATAGAACTAAAATTCTGTCATTTAATATAATTTTCAAATAGATCTGTATCTAGGAGAAATGTCATTAGTTGAGGGTATTTACATTTGAATGAAAAGCTACTTTATTCAAAGATAAAACTATTTTTCAAAAAAGATAATTGTGCATCATAATTCCACAGTTGTTAATATTCACAACTGGGAATAATTTAGGCGTGTCTTCCCTTTCTCTTACCACTTATCTCTTTGGAGAAAATGAAATGGTAGTGGTATGGGAATCAAAATACGGAAAGAACTTTGAGGAAAGGAATGCTAGCTGTGAGGACCTTTATGAGTAATGTGTTGTTTGATATTGGCAGATAATTAACAAATACTGGTATCATTTATTCTCAAAATCATTTCTATGCCAGATACTAAAGAACAAGCACTTTGTAAAAGTTCTATACATATTTTGCTGGAAGGTGGGATGGGATATGAGGTTTCACTGTTCCCTCTCCATCACAAGTGCAGTTTTTGGTCATACCTGCAGTTCTACTTGTAACAGGAATTTAAATACCGGACCTGCAGATTTTATGTGGATTCAGTGTCATAGGATGTGAAAAACCTTATAGAGCTGGGGAAATAAAAACAAACAGCACAGAATGAAGAACCTGAATCATACCAGATGGGACATGTTGGGAAGGATAGCGTGCGTCTAATTTGCTAGGACCCTTAACGCTTGGTAGGTGAGCCGCCACCGAACACCACATGCTCAATGACGGCTAAACACACAGCGTCAGTGTTCTAGTGAGAATAGTTAATAGTCAGGGGGAGCACGTGTGTAAAAGCTGGAGGAAACTCTAGGTTTTCCTCAACAGTGATTTCTCATGAATCGTCCTTTTACACTTCAGATTGTATTATTCTCAACCACATTCAGGGCAAGTTATCGTCCATCCACAGAGCTATGCAAAGGGCTTGGCATAAGCAAAGAGCATTCCCAAGCTGAACAGTAAATGATTCGTCTGATTCTGCTCATACAATTTAACATTACTGTAGGGTATTCACAGCCTGAGTTGATTTCTCTGCACCCTTTGTTTAGAGTCTCTCAGAAAATAAAGTCTCCTCAGTGCTTTCCTAACATGAAAGCCTGACAGAACAGTGTATCACAACTCTCTACACCAGCTAAAGGAAATCTTTGCTTTTTCATTAAGAAGTTCTGAACACAGTCTCAAATTACACTAAAGGAATAAACCTTAAGTGTCAGTCATATCAGAAAATTAGACAACTTAAACACCTATTAGAGTTGAATGGATTCATTCACAGTACACACTATTATTTAATCCTTCCAGGCCTGAGATATCCCAACTGTAGACTAGAGATGATTGTACCTACCTCGCTAGTTGTGAGGATGAAAGAGATTTGAATATGTTCCTCAGAAAGCATGTGTTGGAAATTTAATCTACAATACAATAGTGTTGAGATGTGGGTACTAGTGAGAGGTTGTTTAGGTGGGTAGTAATAGAGCTGGGTACTCATCTGTTAACCCACATCAATAGATTAATGCCATTATAAAAGGGCTTGGGTTACACCTTGTGTCTTGTTCTCTTGTGCTCTTGCTCTTCTATCTTTCACTGTGGGATGACACCGCAAAAGGTTCCTCACCGTCTGTGCGTCTCCCAACTTTGGACGTATCAGTAGTATCTTTTCTCTGTTAGATATCCGGTCTGGGATGTTACAGCAAAACTAAATGGACTAAGAAAAGCTAGCATATCTAAAGTGTTTAGCACAGGCTCTAATTCTAAGTGTCAGTAAATATTAACTATCATTGTCTTATTTTTAAAATAAAGTTTATGGGACAGTCAATGCTTGGGAAAGCGTGTAATAGACGAGGCACTAGGTTCAGTCAGTCGTGGCTCAGACACCAGCTTTCCTGTCTTGTGACTTTTGGCAAATTGTTTAGTCTGTTCTTTCATGTCGTCTTCCATGAATAAGGCCTATGAATCACTCACTACAGGCTTATTTGAAGATTGAAACTTCCAAGCATTTCGCTTGGTATATTGTAAGAACTCGTAAATTCTAGTTAAATCTGAAACTTTCATTGGCAAATAATATGTTTGTCACTAACTAAATTCTGCTCTCCTGTGGCAACTTTACTCTTCTTTTGTTTATTTTGTAGCTTTTGTAAATATTTTACAGATATTTTTGGCCACCAGTAAGTGTCTGTTTTTTGCATTTGCTCTTCTTGTTCACTTCTTGAAAGATTGTCTGAGTACTGGGATAAACTGATGATGAACCCTTTTTCTCTTTTGGTAAAATAGTGTAATAGATTGAGAATATAGTGCTGGAATCCAGGAGCTTTTTTGAAAAGATTAACAAAATAGACCAGTAGCCAGACTAATAAAGAAAAAAGAAAAGAATCAAATAGACACAGTAAAGGGAGTATCACCCCTGATCCCACAGAAATACAAACTACCATACTCTAAACACCTCTGTGCAAATAAACTGGAAAATCCAGAAAGAAATGGATAAATTCCTGGACACACACACCCTCCCAACGCTAAACCAGGAAAAAGTCGAATCCCTTAATAAACCAATAAAAAGTTTTGAAATTGAGGCAAAAATTAATAGCCTACCAGCCAAAAAAAGTCCAGGACCAGACAGATTCACAGCAGAATTCTACCAGAGGTACAGTTATGAAACTATTCCAAACAATAGGAAAAGAGGGACTCCTCCCCAAGTCATTTTATAAGGCCAGTATCATTCTGGCTCCAAAAGCTGGCAGAGAGACAAAAAAAAAAGAAAATTTCACACCAATATCCCTGATGAACATTGATGTGAAATTCCTCAATAAAATACTGGCAAACTGAATCCAGCAGCACATCAAAAAGCTTATTCACCACAATCAAGTCGGCTTCGTCCCTGGGATCCAAGGCTGGTTCAGTATATGCAAGTCAATAATTCATCACTTAAAAAGAACCAATGACAGAAACCACATGATTATCTCAATAGACTCAGAGAAGGCCTCTAGTAAAATTCAACACCCCTTCATGCTAAAAACTCAGTAAACTAGGTACTGATGGAAAGTATCTCAAAATAGAGCTATTTATAACAAAACCAAAGCCATTATCGTACTAACTGGGCAAAAGCTGGAAACATTCCTTTTGAAAACTGGCACAAGACAAGCATGCCCTCTCCCCAACTCCTATTCAACACAGTATTGGAAGTTCTGGCCAGGGCAATCAGGCAAGTGAGAGAAATACAGGGTATTCATGTCGGAAGAGAGGATTTATTGCGAAGACCCCATTATCTCAGCCCAAAATCTCCCTAAGCTGATAAACAAGTTCAGCAGAGTCTCAGCATACAGAATCACAGGCATTCTTACACACCAGTAACAGACAAATAGCCAAATTAGGAGTGACTCCCACGCACAATTGCTACAAAGAGCATAAAATACCTATGAATGCAACCTACAAGGGATCTGAAGGACCTCTTCAAGGGGAGCTACAAAGCACCACTCAAGGAAATAGGAGAGGACACAAACAGATGGAAAAACATTCCATGCTCATGGTTAGGAAGAATCAATATTGTGAAAATGGTCATACTGCCAAAAGTAATTTATAGATTCTTTGCTGTCCCCATCAAGCTACCATTAACTTTCCTCACAGATTTAGAAAGAAAACTACATTAAATTTGATATGAAACCAAAAAAGAGCCCGGGTGACCAAGACAATCCTAAGCAAAAAGAAGAAAGCTGGAGGCATCATGCTACCTGACTTCAAACTATACTACAATGCTACACAGTAACCAAAACAGCATGGTATCAAAACACCGACCAATGGAACAGAAAGCATTCTCAGAAATAACATTACACATCTACAACTTTCTGATCTTTGACAGACCTCACAAAAGCAATGGGAAAAGGATTCGCTATTTAATAAACGGTGTTGGGAAAACTGGCTAGCCATATGCAGAAAACTGAAAGTGGACCCCTTCCATATACCTTATTCAAAAATTAACTCAAGATGGATTGAAAACCCTAGAAGAAAACTTAGGCAATACCATTCAGGACATAAGCATGGGCAAAGACTTCATGACTAAAACACCACAAGCAATGGCAACAAAAGCCGAAATTGACAAATGAGATCTAATTAAAGAGATTCTGCACTGCAAAAGTCAGTTAAAAGACAGTTTAACTGTCATTAAACAGGCAACCTACAGAATGGGAGAAAATTTTTGGAATCTCTACCTCTGAAAAATACGGCTGATATCCAGAATCTACCAGGAACTTAAACAAATTTACCTGAAAAAATATTTCATCAAAAAGTGGGCAAAGGATATGAACAGACACTTCTCAAAAGAAGACATTTATGTGGCCAATAAACATTTGAAAAAAAGCTCATCATCACTGTCATTAGAGAAATGCAAATCAAAACCCCAATGAGACACCATCTCAACATCAGACCAGTGATCACTAAAAAGTCAGGAGATAACATGTTGGAGAGGATGTGGAGAAACAGGAAAGCTTTCACACTGTGGGTGGGAGTATAAATTATTTCAACCATTGTGGAAGACAGTGCGGCAATTCCTCGAGGATCTAGAACCAGAAATACCATTTAACCCAGCAGTCCCATTATTGAATACCCAAAGGACTATAAAACATTCTATAGATACACATGCACACGTATGTTTATTGCAGCACTGTTCACAATAGCAGAGACTTGGAAACAACCCAAATGCCCATCAATAACAGACTAGATAAAGTGTGGCACATATGCAGCCATAAAAAAGAGTGAGTTTATATCCTTTGCAGTGACATGGATGAGGCTGGAAACCATTATTCTGATCAAACTAATGCAGGAACAGAAAACCAAACACTGCATGTTCTCAAAAGTGGGAGATGAATGAGGGACACAGGAGAACATCACACACTGGGGCCTGTTGAGGGGTGGGGACCTAGAGGAGGGATAGCATTAGGCGAAATACCTAATATAGAGGACAGGTTGATGGGGGCAGCAAACTACCATGGCACATGTATACCTGTGTAACAAACCTGCACGTTCTACACCTGTATCCCAGAACTTAAAGTATAATAATAGTAACAGAAAGAATACAGCGTTGGAAGAAGATCCTTGATGCCTACTAAGGAACTCATGATTCCTTGCTGTGGCTAGAGTGGTGGCAACTCCTTCAAACTGAGTTTGCTGGGGTGGAATTCTGATGTAGGGAGAAATTTCTTTGCAGAAACATGTTACATAGTGTCCTTTGTTTGTCAATAGTTGTGCAAAGACCACCTCACCTGCAGTGGTGAGGTTAGGGTACTTATTAAAACGCAGATTTCAGGAATCCACTCAAGATTTTCCAAGTTAGAATTTTAGAAATAAGTCCTGGATTTCTCATTTTAAGAAGCTTACTCAATGATTCTTACATTGATTGACATTTAAGAATCACGAGGGCCGGGCGCAGTGGCTCACGCCTATAATCCCAGCACTTTGGAAGGCCGAGGCGGGTGGATCACGAGGTCAAGAGATGGAGACCATCCTGGTCAACATGGTGAAACCCCGTCTCTACTAAAAATACAAAAAATTAGCCAGGCATGGTGGCACGTGCCTGTAATCCCAGGAGAATTGCCTGAACCCAGGAGGCGGAGGTTGCGGTGAGCTGAGATCACGCCATTGCACTCCAGCCTGGGTCACAAGAGTGAAACTCCATCTTGGAAAAAAAAAAAAAAAAAGAATCACTAGTTTGCCCATGCCTATGTCCTGAATGGTATCGCCTAGGTTTTCTTCTAGGGTTTTCATGGTGTTAGTTGTTATATTTAAACCTTAAATCCATCTGGAGTTGATTTTTGTATAAGGCATAAGGAAGGGGTCCAGTTTCAGCTTTGTGCATATGGCTAGCCAGTTTTCCCAACACCATTTGTTAAATAGGGACTCCTTTTCCCATTGCTTGTTTTTGTCTGATTTGTTAAAGATCTGATGGTTGTAGATAAGTGGCATTATTTCTGAGGCCTCTGTACTGTTTCATTGGCCTGTAGCTCTGTTTTGGCACCAGTATCATGCTGTTTGGATTACTGTAGCCTTGTAGGGTAGTTTGAAGTCAGGTAGGGTGATGCCTCCAGCTTTTTTTTTTTTTTTTTTTGCTTATGATTGTCTTAGCAATGTGGGCTGTTTTTGGTTCCATATGAAATTTAAGGTGTTTTTTCCAATTCTGTGAAGAAAGTCAATGGTAGCTTGATGGGGATAGCACTGAATCTGTAAATTACTTTTGGCAGTATGGCCATTTTTCCGATACTGCTTCTTCCTAACCATGTGCATGGAATGTTTTCACATCTGTTTGTGTCTTCTCTTATTTTCTTGAGCAATAGTTTGTAGTTCTCCTTGAAAAGGTCCTTCACATCTCTTCTTAGTTGTATTCCTAGGTATTTTACACTCTTTGTAACAGTTGTGAATGAGAGTTCACTCATGATTTGACTTTATTACTGGTGTATAGGCATGCTTGTGATTTTTGCACATGGATTTTGTATCCTGACACTCTGCTGAACTCGCTTATCAACTTAGGGAGATTTTGGGCTAAGACGATGAGGTCTTCTAAATACACAATCATGTCATCTGCAAATAGAGGTAAGGTGACTTCCTCTTTTCCTAATTGAATACCCTTTATTTCTTTTTCTAGCCTGGGTGTCCTGGCCAGAACTTCCAGTACTATGTTGAATAGGAGTGGTGAGAGAAGGCATGCTTGTCTTGTGCCCATTTTCAAAGGGAACACTTCCAGTTTTGGGCCATTCAGTTTGATATTGGCTTTGAGTTTGTCATTAATAGTTGTTATTATTTTGAGATACATTCCACTGATACTGAGTTTATTGAGAGTTTTTAGCATAAAAGGCTCTTGAATATGGTCAAAGGCCTTCTCTGCATCTGTTGAGATAATCATGTGGTTTTTGTCTTTGGTTCTGTTTATGTGATGGAGTACGTTTATAAATTTGTGGACTTCATGACTAAATCACCAAAAGCAATGGCAATGAAAGCCAAAATAGACAAATGGGATCTAATTATACCAAGGAACTTCTGCACAGCAAAGGAAACTCATTAGAATGAATCAGCAATCAGCAGAATGGGAAAAAATTTTTGCAATCTACCCATCTGACAAAGGGCTAATATCCAGAATCTACAAAGAACTTTAATTTACAAACAAAAACCAAACAACCCCATCAAAAAGTGGGCAATGGATATGAACAGACACCTCTCAAAAGAAGACATTTATGCAGCCAACAAACATATGCAAAGAAGCTCATCATCACTGGTCATTAGAGAAATGCAAATCAAAACCACACTGAGACACCATTTCATGCCAGTTATGATGACAGTCATTTAAAAAATCAGGAGACAACAGATGCTGGAGAAGATGCAGAGAAATAGGAACACTTTTACACTGTTGATGGGAATGTAAAGTAGTTCAACCATCGTGGAAGACAGTGTGGCGATTTCTCAAGGATCTAGAACTAACATTATCATTTGACCCAGCAATCCCTTTACTGAGTATATAACCAAGGAACTATATAAATCATTCTGTTATAAAGACACATGCACACATGTTTATTGCGGTACTGTTCAATGCCAGTATTAAATGTTTGCAAACATTTCTATAAGTTCATATGTACTATAAAACTACACAGAATTGGCAATATAGTAAATATCTGACTGAAGACAGGGGAACTTACAGCCTTCTGAACAAAGTTCTACTTTGATTGTATTTCTCAAAAATAAGCTCTAGCTTAGAAAGTGCAGCTATAAAGTAAGAAGACATTTCCATAAGCCACACTGCATAAACAAGTAGTACCATAGCTACTCCTGTGCCATTTTAATCTATTTGTAGTTAATTACATTTCTCCCTCACTCTTACTCTTCATATGTTGGAGCAGCCCTTGAACCCAGAGAGCCACTAACCAACTTGCTGGCTGTAAAAGAGAGATGACTTTGACCATCTTAGAACTAAGGTTTCTTTTTCATTCCATAAGCATTTTTTATTCCCCACTGTGTGCCAAGCATTGGTGTTTATAAAGATGCTCTTGAGTCCATCCATCCATCCATCCATCCATCCATCCTTCTAGCACGTGGATGCTTACTTCACTGTACACACAAAAGTTAATTCAAACTAGATCACAGGTATAAATGTAAAACACAAAACTATAAAATTTCTAAAAAAAAACATAGGAGAAAGTCTTTGTAATCTTATGTTAGGCAGAGATTTCTTAGACACAATACCAAAAGCTTGATACATAAAAGAAAATAAACTGGACATCATCCAAATTAAGAATTTCTCCTTAAGCGAAACTGACTGGGAGAAAGTATTTGCAAAGCACAAAGGACTTTTATCCAGAATATACAAACAATTTTCATAATTCAACAATAAGGAAAACAAACAACCCTTGTCCCCAAAATGTGCAAAGATTAGCAGGTACTTACTTCACCAGGCAAGATACACAGTGCTGAATATGCAAATGAAAGGACACTCAAAGCTATAGAATTTGAAATCAAAACCACAGTGAGACAGCTATATACCTATTTGAATGGCTGAAATGTAAAAGACAAACCACATGAAATGTTGCTGAGGATACGAAGAAGTTCAGAGTCTTGCACAATACTGGCAGGAATGTAAGATGGTACCACCACTTTGAAAAACAGTTTTGCAGCTTCCTATCCTACTACACAATCTAGCCATTCCATTCCTACGTGTTTACCTAAGAGACAAGGACATAATGTCCATACAAAGATTTGTATGTGAATGTCCATACACACTTTTATTTGTAGTAGTTCCGAATGTTCATCAATGGCTGGATGGATAAACAAATTGTGATACAGGTAGACTATCCCTTGATCAACGTGTGTGGAACCAGAAATTTTGGACTGGGGATATTTTTTCAGATTTGGAATATTTGCATTATGCTTCCCAGTTGAGCCTCACTGATCTGGAAATACAAAATGCTCCAGTGAGCATTCCTTTGCGCATCATGTTGGTCCTCAAAAAGTTTCAGATTTTGGAGCATTCCAGATTTTTTGAATTCAGAATACTACTCAGCAATAAAAGGGGGTGAATTGATGTACATAACATGGATATATTTCAAAATAATTGTGCTGAGTCAAAATAGCCAGACAAAAGAGTATAGATGTTGCCATTTATATACAATTCTAGAAAATGCAAATAATCTATAGTACCAGAAAGCCTGGCAGTGTGGTGGTGGGAGAGGAGGGAGACATGAGAAAGATGACAAAGGGGCACTAGGAGACTTGTGAGGGTGATGGACATATATTCACCATGACTGTACTTGATGGTTTCATGGGTAGATGGATACATATGCCAAGACCTGTCAAATTGTGCACTTTAAGTATGTGAAATCTGTGTATCAATTATACCGCAGTGAAGCTGTTAATAAAGATACATGAAACAACACAAATACTAATTCGTTAGAGAAATGATGCCCTCTCTCTCTCTTGTTCTTTTCGGACTACTGGCAGGAAAACTGTATTCAATCTGCCTGGTAACTTAACATATGATTCAATGACTGTAATCCAAGTGAAACGTATTAGAAATAAATTAGAGCCCAACACGGAAAAAACAAGGGAATTTTTTAAAAACTTTAAGGAAAGCAAAAGACAGTGAAAAATACATCAGAGTCCAAAAAAATAAAGTCTTTGACAACTGGTATGAAAAAAGGAGGCAATGTTTCCAATTATAAATCTAAGTAAGAATAAAGTTTCATAGTCCCGTAAGGTTTATCAGTCCTTATTTATGTGCATAAAAGGTAGAAGAAAAATACTGAGCTGATGCCTCCCTGGGTAGGGAAGGGAAGGGGAGTTCATTTCAGGTTGAAAAAACGGCACATGCAAAGTCACGGAAATGTCAAAGACATGTCTCATTTAGGGTTTTGCAAGCAGTCTAGTAAGTATAAAATGAGCAGTCATAGGAAATGAAGGTGGTGAGAAAGGGAGGGGTCAGGTCATGAATCAGTCTGTCTGTTACCCTAAGGAGTTTGGACTTTCGTATATATGGGTAGCCAGGTAGAGATGTCCACTCTGCAGTTAGAAGTCTAGAGCTCAAAGGAGAGATTGATTTAAAGCTAGCTATTTCAGGGAAGTCTCTTGACATACTGTGTTGATTCATTCATGGGTGGGTGGGTGGATGGGTGGGTGGGTGGATGGAGGGGTGGGTGGGTGGATGGAGGGGTGGGTGGGTGGATGGAGGGGTGGGTGGATCGTTAGATAGACAATGACAGTAGTTCCTGGATCATGTTTTGAAGACTGCCCTGCCTCCAGTTGAACTGCCTTTGTGATGCTTGCCTGTTTCAAGCATAAGTTTTCCATATTTGCATGCATCTATTTCTGTATTCTGTTCTGTTTCACTGATCTGTGTGACTGTTGCATCACAAATACCACATTATGTTGAGTATTCTAGCTTTATAACAACAGGAAATTTTTTATCTTTACAAATAAAACATTAGCTTTTAGGAATACCTAAAACCCTAAGTGGCCTATTGCCATGTGGAGAGAGCAAGCTTCAGCTGTTTTTCCTGACAGAATCTACATTTGATACTTCTTTGTCTCTAGAGAGGCTTGCATTTATTTGGAGGGGAACTAATCTTGTGACTTCTAGTTACCTCTAGTTTCTTCTCTGGAATGACATATGCAGACACTAGAAGACTTAAGGGAGAAAAGCATTTGTCCAAAGTAGGAAAGCCGACTTGTAATTTCCATATTAGTAGTGATGGATGGAGAATTTTCACAGGCTAATCCAATGATCATATAATCTTCAAACCCCTTTTCAGCTGTAGTTATTTACAGCTTTATCAATCTATTCTTTTCTAACTTTGCAGGCTACTTGAGAAGTTGTATAGATTCTTCCAGAGTGAACATGTCATTTCAGTGTGGACTTGAACATGGCTTCTGCTGTGATTACTCTTGGGAGATGGGACCTACTGGTACATCACAAAGTATCTGGAAGAGTTAACATCAAAAACCTTATTTGAGGTGGCTGCTTTCCATTTTACTAAAGCAAAAGGGCTTTAGAAAGGAAACAACTTTACTCAGATTAAAGATGGGATTAATTTCTCCTTATACAGCTAAATACATAACAGTGCCTGGAAATATTTCATCAATGAATATAAAATAGTTCTTATAACACAAGTCAATAAACAACATCAATAAAGTGCAAGAAAACAGTTGCATGTTGCTTGGTACAGTGTTTTCTTCACTCAGATCAACAAACGGTGACCTCATCATTATTCAACAAGATAGTAGAAAGGTCATCAAAGCAAACTGCAGGAGAGCCCACACTGATTCATGCCACACAAACGTTTGTCGCCAACAGCTGTGTTATCGCTCATTCTCATTGCGCAGCTGGGGCTCCCCTTTCATTTCCTAAGTGAGTAAATGCCATGTTGCATGATACAAGCACCGTCTCTGCTGCTTGAGTCATGAATCAGGTCAGTTCTCTTTTAGTTAGCCTCACCCCTCATTGTAGGTGGGGGAAGCGGCTTGCTACAGTTTTAGCTATTTTTTTTAAACAGCTAATAGGCCTTTTTCTAAGGTTGTGTGAGTCCACTATTGAATCATTCAGCATTTTAATAAAAAATACCAGTTAGACTGAATGTCATGAAGATATTGAAGAAACCAATTTCATGTGGAAAAATCTTTGGTTATGTAGGTTTTAAACTATTACATATAACTCCTCTTTTTAAAAAATTATTAAAACCTGAGGACTGAAGAGTAAGAAGCAGCATGGTATAGTCTCTGCCTGCTGGATGAGATTCCATGATTTATTCTCTAAGTCAAAGATTCTACAGTTAGATTACTCCTCAGAACTCAGGCTGAGTTTGAGCAGGTCTAAGGTGTTTATTCCTTTTAGCCCTCCTAGTTAATGGGGCATAGAGTGCTCTTGACGACTACTCCATGCTTCTTCCTATCAAAGCAGAAGAAGTCAGTAAAAACCTTGAGTTTTAAAATTCATCTGAAATATAAATGGAAGAGTCTCGTGACAAAACCATGGCCAAGTGTACAGGGCAGTTGATCTAGTTGGTACACGTTAGTGGTAGATGATGTGTGTAACTGTAAGAAACCTACTCACAGCAAAGGGGACCCAATCCCCAGGAGAAGGTCTAGAGAAGAGGCGGGAAAAGAGCCTGAGGCTCTGTGTGCACATTCTGAGACCAGTCTCTCCTGGCTCTCACTCAGTGGGTGCCTGTTTGCACATCATTTCTTGACCTCTGTGACTCTTACCTTTTTTGTCTGATTATAAAATAGGATAATAATTCTTGCCTTTCAGAATTGTCATGAAGATTAAATAATGTTTGTAAAAACAATTAGACAGAATAGGTGCTCAGTCAACAATAACATTAGCTGCACATGATGGCTCACGCCCGTAATTCTAACACTTTGGGAGGTCAAGACCAGAGGATTGTGTGAGCCCAGGAGTTCGAGACCACCCTGAGCAAGATGGTGAGCCCTGGTCTTTGCAAAAAAAATAAAATAGCCGGCTTGGTAGTGTGCACCTGTAGCCCCAGCTTTTCTAGAGACTACAGTGGCAGGATTGCTTGAGCCCAGGAGTTTGAGGATGCAATGAGCCGTGACCACACCCCTGCTTTCGAGCAATTTTCATATTCTGTCTCATTGACTTAACAAATTACTGAAAGTCTGTCTGGCCCTGGTGGCTCATGCCTGTAATCCCAGTGCTTGTAGTCCTCCTCCCTAGGCCTTCATTGAGGCCAAGAGTTCAAGACCAGCCTGGGCAACGTAGTGAGACCCCATCTGTACCAAATATTTTTTTCTACTTAGCTAGGCATGGTGGCAAGTGCCTGTGGTCCCAGCTGCACAGCCTGAGTTGGGAAGATTGCTTCATCTCAGAATTTCAAGGCTGCAGTGAGCCATAATCACACTACAGTTCAGCCTTGACAAGAGAGAGAGACCCTGTCTTAAAAGAAAATCTTCTGTGTGTACATACACATGTTTTTTAAAAGTCAGTCATTGTAGCGGGGAGGACAGCTATTAAACAAGCACCGTGTGAGAGTTATGTACAAATCACTGTGAGATCAGAGAAGGAATGCCAAACCCTGCAGGGAGGGTAGGGGAGGAAAGCCAGCTTCCCAGAGGAAGTCAGAGTTCTCTGTAAAAATGAGTTCATCAAGTAAGCAAGGGTGGAAAGGCGTTGCAGGGAGATGGAGCAGCTTATACAAAGACACAGAGGCATGTTCCGGGAAGGACAAGTGGTGTTGTGTGGTTAGAGTTGTGGGTGTGTTGTGTTGGGAATTGTATAAAAGAAGGTTTAAACTGCTGTTGCCACATAAAGGAACTGCTTAGATGCCTTGATCCTGTTTGTTTCAGGTGGAAATCCAGACAGATTGATTTGGCCTGTTATTTCTGAGTACTTCAGAAAGACCAAATACCCACTCCCCGTATTTTTGGCATTTCTATTCCCTACACGGTTGGAACCAGGAAGCATAACAATGAAACATTAAGAAAGGAGAAGAGGGAGGAAGCAGAGGGCGAATCTACTTGGGATTTACGAAAAGATATTACAGAAAACAGGCATCTTTGCCTAGTTTATTGGGATCTCTACTAAAGATTTATTTTTCTATTTTTAAAAAGGTATTAATCTCTCTGAGATGAAAGTTACCTTCATATGTGTCATAAAATAGCTCTGAGTAGGAACTCACTCTAATAAGAATAATTAATAAAAAGAAAAATTTTACCCAACTTGAGAAACTGTGTTCAGGGAGCAACTGTCTTGAATAAAGAAGGCATGAAAAGCCTTTGTATTCCTTTTTGTCCTGTATAACAAATTATTTTTCTTGCAAAGCCCCAAATTGCTTTCCTCTACATTGCTGCATTTCTGTGAACATGATTCCAGTCCACTGCGGCTCTTCCAAGGATACTCCTGATATCAATCTTGAAGCCTATTCAGACGAGGATGGGAGTCAGAGTTGAACTGTGCCAACACTCCTGCTGAGAATTAGCCCAGTTTCATTCTGTGTGAAGGAGCCCCCAGTTCAGTGCCCTTTGCATGTTTAGGGTACACAGAGCTGAGAGGCTCTGCAGGGAGTGCAGAGTTAAGAAACTGCGTGATAGGAACGCTATCTCTTACTCTTTCATAATGAGATCTGTGCAGGGAAGCTAAAAAAAGATGAGGCTTTTCTATCATTCCGTGCAGCTGTGGTGTTCTTGTAACAAGCTACTTCTGCTTCATAAGGCAAGAAAAACAGAATTGTGGACAGACTCTCAGAACGAGCAGGGTCTCCAGGAGTCCCGGCTGTCTGTTTTTTTTTTTTTTGAGACGGAGTTTCGCTTGTTACCCAGGCAGGAGTGCAATGGCGCGATCTCGGCTCACCGCAACCTCCACCTCCTGGGTTCAGGCAATTCTCCTGCCTCAGCCTCCTGAGTAGCTGGGATTACAGGCACGCGCCACCATGTCCAGCTCATTTTTTGTATTTTTAGTAGAGACGGGGTTTCACCATGTTGACCACGATGGTCTTGATGTCTTGACCTCGTGATCCACCCGCCTCGGCCTCCCAAAGTGCTGGAATTACAGGCGTGAGCCACCGCGCCCGGCCAGTCCTTAAGTCTTAATACAGCTATAATTAGCCAGGTTGTCAGCAACCAGGCCGGAGGTGTCACACAAGTACGTTGTAAAATCTTTTTTACTTGGAAGAAAAGATGATGGTGAACTACAAATTTGATGTCTGTGCCTTTATCCTATTTAATTTATATTTATATCATTTACAGGAATTTCTCAAACTGTATGTTTCCCTGTTTTATCTTACAAATTGCCAGTTTTATCAGAATAAGACTTGGTGTCGTCAAGTACGTCTCTGTCAACCTGACTTTTAACCACTTGGAAGACCTGTGCACCCTTGCAGCCCCTTTATCTTGCCATGCACTCCCACCTTCTGGACGTATCAGGAGGGGCACATACCCCTGAGGAGCCACACTGAAACTTTTCCATTTTATAATGATGGCCAATCCTAGGCCTTTATGTGTAATTCATTCTTTTTTAGGCTTTCTAGTCCCACAGACTGACTTTGGAAATATATGGGTTATAAGAAAGTACTGAAGAACTATAATCTCTTCAGATCTAATATTAAATGAGACCCAGATTTTTTTCTTAGTGGACTGCAAAGGCACATTTATTTAACACCTAGTCAGTTTACATGGGAGTCCTTTAAGCTGTGAATTCCTTGTTGGTAAGGGACTGTGTCCAATACTGCACCTGGCACACAGTAGGAAAACTATGAATATGTGTTGAATGAGGAACATTGGCAAAAGCCAGGATTTTTTAGGAGCGTTTGGTCCTGAGGCCACTTTAGATGGAAGGGGTTCTCCCACAGCCTAGTTCTTTCTGAAGTGCAACTCGACCTTCTTCCACAGGTGAAGTGGAAAGGCACTATTCATCTGAGACTTGCCTTGTGGTGTTTAGCACAAATTTGGTTTCTGGGGAAAGACTGGCAAAGCACTGATGCAGGAAAAATTATTCTTAGGTCTTCTCTGATGATCATAGACTGAGTGAAACGTCTACTTATGTATAGTTACCGTCGCCATGAAAATAATCATTTTTTGCCACTGGAAGTGTTGGCCAGTAACAACCTCTAGAATGCCCTGATGAATATTCGGGAGTAGGGCTAACAGAAACGCAATGCCAGCTGGGCCAGCAGTGTCTGCCAACCCCAAATCTTTATTCAGCATCTTACTATGTGTAAAACCCATGATTTTTTTTTTTGTTGCTTTTACTTATTTCTTTAATGTAAATCTGAAGGCAGAATTAAATTTTATAATGATGATTTATGAACATCATTTATGTATACAGAAGGTGTTATTCCTACTTACTTTGGAATTATCTTGGAGTGCAGGGTTAAGATTTTGGTGATATGTGGCACACATTACTACTCAGTACATGTAGAAACCAGAACAGAAGACAGACAGAACGCTGGGAGGAAGGAAGGGAAGAGGAGGGAGTAATCCCAGGCCTGGGTCCTGGCATCAGCCTGCAGATAGTCCACAGTTTCTGCTGTGAACCTGCCGGGGAGCCTGGTGACATTCATTGCCTGCTAACTTTTAAGTTTGCTCATCTCTAAAACGAGATAAAACCTACTTTGTAGGGTTTTTGAGAGGCTTAAATGACAATGCATGTAAATATCTAACATAGACTACTCAATAAATAGTGTAATTTAACGAATAATATGTTTGTGATTTTCCCTAATGGTCTTGTTGAGAAGGCACTTACCTGTTTATCTTCCTGGACTTTAAAATGAGTCCACATCCATAAATCTGGATTCCCCCCGAGTCGAGCAGGCAGTCACTGACGATGGCATCCTCAGGGAACACCCCTCCCTGGGTGCTGGCATTGAATGGGGCATTGCTGTTTCCCAAACTGCCCGTCAGTGGGAGTTCCCCCTCTTACCTGGCATCTCAGGCTCCAGTCATCATTTTTTCACCATTCCCGGAACAGAGGGCCAGATTCTCCTTCCTTTTGTGTCTGCCTGTTTTCTGCTCAGAGGGGCATGTTTGTGTGGGAACAGGGCCTTTACGGAGCCCAGGTCTTCCTGAGGCCCTTGCCTGGAAATGGAAGAGACACAAGCTGTCAAGGGTCGGGGAGGGGCAGTCTGGCAGGTTAGCCACACAGCTCACCCATCGATTTTCAGGGCCAGGTGTTAGCATTTTACAACACGTTGGTAAGTAACATTTTCAGCAAATCGAGAAACTCCAGTTCTGCATCTTTCATAGGCATCACTTCTTCCCTCCAAGGTTAGCTTTTCTCAGGATGGGGATACATTTTCAAAAATTTTTTACAAGGAGGCAGAGTCACAGCTAATTAGTAATACTGGAGACCCAGGGGAAGTTGGAGTTTCTCCAGCGTTTTTCTGAAGGAGTTAGCAGCATAGGCAGTTTGGGAGATCAAGGAAGACCTGCTTAGGAAGGTCCAGAAATCTTACCACCACCCCATTTCTCTCCATTGAACATGGAAGAAAAGGGGGGCCCTGGCTTCTCACATTTGCTTACAGTTAGCGTGTCTGCACACTCACTGTGTGGAAGGCTCCTTTCTAAGTGCCACATGTGGTAGGTAGACCACTTACTCCTCAGGACAATGGAATTCTGAACTACAGTATTTTTATTCCCATTTACAGAGGAGGAACCAAGGCTCAGAGACAATGTAGAGACAATAAGTACATTTCCTAAGCTCAAACAGTTGGTAAGTGATAGAACTGGTTAAAACAAAACAAAACTGCGGGCAGCCTGGCTCCGGAGTCTTTTCTCCTACCCACTGTCTGAGAAGTCCTTAGTCCTACTAGAGGATCTCAACAAGGGACTGCAGGAGTGGAAAGTAAATTTAGCCTTTCTCTTCCACAGCTTTTAAAATATCTAACTTGCAGGAAAATTTCAGAAACAAGTAGCATGTTTTCATCTCAACAAGACCAAATTGCCTGTACGGTGACTCTGCTCTGCATTTTCCATAAAGAGGCCTGTGCTTTCCTTCAGAGTCCCACCCTCTTGCAGGTTAGGTTGCCAGGGAGCATTCACAGAGTTGGAGCTGAGCTTGTGGGATTTTACCAGGGATCCCTGCTGAAGGGGAGAGGCCATGGGGAAGTGGAACTGACACCGCCTCTGCCAGCTATATATGGTTCCTCAGAGCCCAGTCCTGTGCTGGTCTGAAAGGGTAGGTAGGGCCTTTATACCCCTGCCACCACCAGTGGGTGGATATGGGCCACTTGGAAGGGGGCATCTCCTTGAGCAAGGGAGCTCTTTTCAGCTGAGGTGGACCCTGAAGAAACTGACAGCTTCAGGCTCTCTCCCAACAGCACTCCCCATCACTAAGGTAGAGTTCCGCCTTGAGCAGGGGCTCTAGGTGCTGCATCTTTGTTTCCATTCTGACACTTTCACTGCCAAGGTGAGTCTACTCATTGGCAATTGCTTTCTCCTAACTCAGCGTCTTGTTTACTTGGATTCAAGATAAAAGGCATTTACTAGACGGCACAAAAAGAGATTTCAACTGTCTTGTATCCTTTTACTGTAGCCCTAGGCAGAGGCGAGGGTGTAATACTGATAGTCTCTGAAGCATGTTATAAAAACCGAGCCTGGCGTTTTGGGAGATACATGAACAATTTCTTTTACACTCATGATATCTTTCAAGTGGCACCAGTTGGCTTTTTTCTGGAGCCGGAGTCCACAGCTAAAGGCCACAATGCACTGATGGAAATCTCTAGTTAACATTTTGCTTGTCGTTGCCTTTAGTGAAATCTCTCAGTGATGAGGATTCCAGATACAACTCCCTCTTCCTTACTCCTTCCATCATGAAACTAAAGCTGTCTTCCAGTTGACTCCAGCATGGACATTAAACTGCACCCTGCTAACTTAGATCTTGTCTACCCAAGTGAATGCCAACAGCCGTCCCTGCGTCTTTTCATTTTTCCTTTTACAGTTACTGCATCCTGTTGTTGCCCCATGCCGGCACTGGCCAGTGACTGTCTCAGCTACAGGGCATGTAAAACCTGTCCCCATTTCCTTTCTTTCAGGTTGGAAAGCTTATCCAAGAAGCAGCTGGAAGAAGTAATTTGAAGAGAGTAACTCTGGAACTTGGAGGGAAAAGTCCGAATATCATCTTTGCTGATGCTGACTGTAAGTCAACCACAGGTCCCATACACGAACCAGCACACACCCTTTGGCGCCCTCTTTTGTGTCTCCACTTTTGATAGGACACTAGCAAAAGATCTTTGAAGCTAAGAGCAATCAAGAAGATCTCCTCTCTCCATGCCCAGAGCTGTTATAAATAATATATATATGTATAAAAGAAGATTTCCTCTAAGGAGAAGATAGTTTAATATTGGGAAAAGAGCACTTATCAACTGATGACTGAACAATTTGTTTTCTAGACACTAATGAGCTGTTTTGATCTGTGATGTGGAATAGGGTGGGTGACACGAAGGCTTGGTCAGTGGTGTATAGTGAAAAGAGCAGTGGTCTCTGCCTAGGTTCAAGGAATCTGTAACTTTTCAGCTGTGCCTGGTGGCTGGTAGATCATTATAAATAGTCATTCACCAGCCCTGCCAGCGTTTTCCAAACCCACAGCCCCTTCTCTGGGCAGTCAATTCCAGCCCCTTTCTGCTGCTCCCATGACTTTAACTGACGATGACAGCGCACATAGGTCAGTTCAGTATGAGTAGTCCTAAAACTGAGATGGTTCCACCTTGCCGGTAGGGCCTTACAGAGGCTTTGAGCAGTAACCTGAGAAGCCCCGTGTCTCTAGGAAGGATGCCACCTAGGTCATTCTGCAGAGGTGTGACCTTTCTGTTTTGAAAAGCTCTCCAGGTAAGGAAATCCCAAAATCTCATTCAGTGATTCTTTTTTTTTTTTTTGCTTCACATTTTACCAGGCAGAGCTGCTTTCCCAATTTTACCACCAGAGAAATCAGAATATGGAAAGCAGATCACTTGAATTTCAGCCCAGCTTGGAATTTGCAGAGTTCAGCTGTAGCTTTCTATTAGTTGTCAAGAGAATCAGAAATCTTAGGCCTGTTCCTCTTGAGGGGCAGGTACTCCATCGGCATAACATTGATTATTTTTCAGTCAGTCAGTCATTTAGCAACTAATGTACGTGGGATTAAGCTATTTTGAAGTGTAAGATATAAGAGATGAAAATGGAAGACAGAGCATATGATTTTACACAATCCTATGTCAATCTAGAGGGAATTTAGTGTCTTCAAAGAAGACCCATTGATAGTACAGTTTAATCTCCCAAATACTAAACATACAGCTACAAGGCCCTACAGATTAGGAGTTGTAAATTGGCCAGATACAGAATATAGACATGTTTACCTGTATAAACATCACAGTGTGATGCACATTAACATATTGATCTCTCTGAAAACTGGAAAGATCTGGCAACCTGGGCCTCATAATTACGCCTGACAACCATAAAATGTGGTGGCTTTCCTAGACTCTGCATTACATTGCTTTACCACATGGCACATCCATACCTTTACCTTATATACCTAACCCGGTGGGATATTGGGGTTTGAGACTCCTGTTACAGATGAGGTTCAGTGCTTCTATTTGCAGAATAAGAAAGAAACCCAAAGAAGTGAAGTTGTTCAAGTTCACATAGCATGTCAGGGTGCACTTAGAGCTAGAACTAAGTTTCATTCCCAATCCAGTGCTATTGATGGTTACATCCTGCAGTGAACACATGAGACCTGGGCTTTGGAGCAGAGAGGGAGGTGGCTTCCTAGACAGGCCCCTCCCCAGGCACAGCAGTGAGAACACGGCTGTTTCCTCTTGTAGTGGACTATGCTGTGGAGCAGGCTCACCAGGGCGTGTTCTTCAATCAAGGCCAGTGCTGCACTGCAGGGTCTCGAATCTTCGTGGAGGAGTCCATTTACGAGGAGTTTGTGAGGAGAAGCGTGGAGCGGGCCAAGAGGCGCATAGTGGGGAGTCCCTTCGACCCCACCACTGAGCAGGGTCCCCAGGTAGAAAAACCATAATGTCTCCCTTTGTTTACTTAGTCCTTAACTGGCACAGAACTGGAACTCTAGTAGGACCCTACAAAGCATCATCTTCCTTTTCTGCTGCCTCCTTTATTCTCCACCCTGTCTTCCTGGCTGGAACTATAGCCAGAGAGGGATTGCTCGTCTCTTATGCTTCTCTTTTCCCTTTCTGAATTTTCTCTCTGTATTTTCTGGGATTACTGTTACTTTAAGGATATTCTGGCCTTTGGGACTAAGCTGGAGTCTCTCCGTTCTAAACGAAGCCCTGAGTATGAGAAGATGGGTCTTGACACTAGATACCAGTCTCAGTCGTTCTAATCACTGAACTTTCAGACGTCCCTACAGATGCCACAGTCAAGGAGGGTGGTAGACAGCTTTCTCTCCTAGAGCCATGCACCCTTTTACAAGCGGCCAAGGAGCCTCTCCAGCAGCATGAACCACCCTGTACAGACGACTTGCAGCTCATGAATGTGCAGGAGAAGAAGGGCTGGCTCACTTTCCTTTCGTTGTATCGTTATTTCTTACTCTGAATGCCTCGTGTTCTATAGTGGGGTGGGGAGGGCCACAAAGTCTCTCCCAAGCTGCCAGACTACACTTTTCACCTCTGCAGATTCACCATAATCATCAAGGCATATTTCTGAAGCCAATTCTGGTTATAATCTGTACACAGCCAGGGTCTGAGAATGTTTAGAAGGGTTCTGTGCCAGCTCTTGTCTGGGTCTCTAGAGCATAGGATTTCCTGGTAAGGGGCAGCATCTGCTCGGTGTGGGGACTACTCACGAGGAGACTCATGTTCGGGCTGAGCAGTTCAAACTGGGTGAAGGTAGGTTTTTGTATTATTTACCATAATAACGAAATAGCTCTGTCAGTTTGGGGGGGAGACTGACTAGGAAGCTAGTCCCTCACTCTCTACGGTTAATATTTTCCTCCAGGGTTCCTCTAAAAGCGAGTAGCAATTCCTTTAAAAACAAACTGGAGTAAGCTTGGATGGGTACCACTATCTAAAGAGCATATGTGCTAATTTTGTCTCCTACCATCGATACAACTTGCTGAGTTACTCATTCCATGATAAAAGTCAATTTTTCCTCATATGAACAATAAATAATAAATTGGCCAGTGTCTCCACTTGGAAACATTTTCTAAATGTTTAGCCGGTACTTCCGATTAGGCAGTGTCATCAGAGCAGTACCTTTACTGCAGTGCTCGATATGTTAGGGTTAACCGTACAAAACTGCCCATTTTTTCTAGGTCAGAAATTGGTAAGTAACAGCAGTTTTATATGATTTGACTGGGTGTAGTGAAACTTTGAAAAAAATCATAAAATGAAAGATTCTCAAGAACCCACTTCTTTCCATTTTCATAGAAGGTTGTGTTTGGAGCTACTAAGTCATGTCTCCCATAGATCGATAAGAAACAGTACAACAAGATCTTGGAACTCATCCAGAGTGGTGTGGCCGAGGGCGCCAAGCTGGAGTGTGGAGGCAAAGGACTGGGCCGGAAGGGGTTTTTCATTGAGCCCACAGTGTTTTCCAACGTCACTGATGATATGCGGATTGCCAAGGAGGAGGTATCTTATGAAAACCATATCTTTCTTGAGATCGTTTCTAGAGGATTTCTAGCAGATATTATTAGAGTTTTAGCTCTTTATATTTTATATAATATAAATGTTTATTTGTAATAATAATAAACACAGCTATGAAAATTCCAGTTTCAAGAAGAAAATTAAACCAAAAGACGAGCAAGCTGGATGGAGGCCAGGTGACATGCTCTGGGCTTGTGATTATTATTAGCTAACAGAACAATCAGAATAGCCTACCACTGGCCTCAACAATACACTGGCAATAGTTCAGCTCTCCCAAATGTGGGTCAGTAGGATGTTGACCAGGACAGAGAAAACACTGACGCATCTTCACATCTGTGCAAGAGAGGGATCACGAGCAAGTCAGTCAGCAGTCCAGAGCATTCAGTCCTGGAGCAGTGTCTGCAGGATCATGGAGGATGCCACTTTCCCTTCTGTACCTAAAGAAGACACCACTAGGATACATAGTGGAAGGAAGTGATGCCGGAGGGGTTGGGGACGCTGGGATGTTAAGCAAACACTCATGTTAGACTCTTTGTGCATGATCTTATCCTAGGAAAGGTTGGGAGATGTTACAGTTTTGTGCTGCTAAACTTAAATGTCATTTAAATAAACAAGGAAGAGTAAATTTGCTTTGAAACGTGGAAATCAGGTAAAGGAATGACAGAGCAGCCATGTTGAGTCATACTGTCTTTTTGCAGATCTTTGGCCCTGTGCAGGAAATTTTGAGATTTAAGACAATGGATGAAGTTATTGAAAGAGCCAATAACTCAGACTTTGGACTCGTAGCAGCCGTCTTTACTAATGATATCAACAAGGCCCTCACAGTGTCTTCTGCAATGCAAGCTGGGACTGTCTGGTAAGATCAGAGTCAGTCTGGTCACACATTACACTGGCGGCATAGCCACCAGGGTGAAATAAACAGGGATCTTCTTGGAAGGATGGGGAATACCAGAAGCAACCCAACTTCACCAGAAAAGGTGTACACTCCTTATTGCTTAGATCCAGAAATCAAAAGTATATTTTAAATTCCAAATTTTTCCTCTGGAACAAAGAAATTTAAAAACAGAACTTCTAAAAGAAATCCCATGCCAGTTAGATTATTTCTGTGTGGGCAGAATTTACATGAACTCACATTACTATGTCTTCTTCTTCCAGGATCAATTGTTACAATGCCTTAAATGCCCAGAGCCCCTTTGGGGGATTCAAGATGTCTGGAAATGGGAGAGAAATGTAAGTCTCAAAGTTGCTGATCCTTGCAGAGAAATAGATTGCAAATATCAGCACAGAGCAGTACTTAAAAAATACTTTAATTATCTTACACTCAAACATTCATTCAACAAACATTTTGTTGAACACATGCTACTATAAGCTAAGTACTGCTACATATTATAGAGATGAATAAGACACAGTTTCCTTTCCCAAAGTGAGAATGGAAAAACTAACGTACCATTAATTCCCTGTAACAAAGGCTGTGACAGAAGTATATTAACATTTTGTCAGTACAGAGAAAAATTCGTTAATTTTGACTGGTGGGGTCAGAGAAGACTTCAGACAGGAAGTAACATTTTTTCTTGGAAGTAACATCCAGGAAAAAAACCGCACTTTTCCTCCCTTTGAAAGAAGCGGATCCATATTTCCGGAATCCTGTGACTCACAGAGGAAATATGTTCCATACCCGTTCTCCCAGCCATTAGTGAATGCACATTTCCTTCAGCAAATGCTTAGTTTGCAGTCTAAGAAGTACTGAACATAAGCTCTGTATAAAGCACTACGATTGGTCTGCAGAGGAAGATGCAGACGCTTAAGGCATTGAATGTGTGTGTAGGTAAATAAAAGAGAACGAGAAGAATCACGAAAGGACTGTCAAGAGACCGAGGAGCTCAGGGACAGGGAAGGTCATTGTGCGCTGCAGACATCAGGGCCGTCTTTAGATGTGATCTGCTACAGGGATTTGATCCGCCTTTCAAGAAGAGGAACACTTGGATAGAGGAGGGGGATGTATTTTCCAGACCGGTGGGCAAACCCAGGTAGCAGTGGGGAGAGTGAGTGCTGTGGGGAAAAGAGCTGTAGTGTTTGTGGGAGAAATGCGGTGAACCCACAAGACTGGAGCGGAGGATTTACGTATTTCAGAGTCTCGCCGGTCACTTCGCGCGGCCTAGCATGAAGCTATAAAGTGTCATAGGTTGGAGAATAGAACCGTTTCTGGAATCGCACTCCTTGGACTTGAATCCTGCCGCTATTACTACCTGAGCAACCCTGGACAGATGACTTAATCTCGCTAAGCCTCCGTTTCCTCATCCGTAAGATGGGCATCATTGTAGTACCTACCTCAGGGCTGTTGTGAGGATTCAGTGTAAGGTTCAAGTACGCAAACGTCCAACAATGTCTGGCAAGCCGTCAGAAAACGTTAGCTGCAGCCGTCATTATTCATCAGGTAGATGAGTGTTCTATAGGTGAGCCCTCTTTTTCTTAACAAACCTCTAAGTCTGGCAGAAGTCTCCCTCAATTTCAGCTGGTGTTACAAACTTAGGTTCTGTATCTGGTATGGCAGGGGGAGGTTGTTACCACCGGAACCTTTTCCTCCAGCCTCCCGTGCTCCTCACTTAGCAGCCTGGACCTATAACCAATCTGCATTTTATTTTTCGTTCTTTGTATTCCTTCAGCTTTTACAGAGTCCTCACACACTCCAGGTATCTCTTCATTTGCATTGGCCCTTAACTTTCTGCTTCCACTTTTCAAGATGGACTCTGCTTCTTACTTCATTTCCTTCCTCTATGTCTGTGCTCTCCCAACTCTGAAATGCTGGGGGCTGCACTGGCTCTCAGAACGCTGCATTGACTGTGTGGTTGTAGATTGTTAACAGTGTGGGTCATTAGCATAAAATGTACTTTCAGTAAAGAATGGCTCGTTGATGGAGCCTAATCCCAGGCTAACCCATGGTCCCTCGCTGTGGACAGGATTGTGATATTAGCTGACTTTAGTCTATTCCCATCGGAAATTGTCTCCTTGCCCAGAAAGATGGTCCAGGAGCCCGTGTGGCTCTGTCTGAACTTCACGTAACAGCCCAAGGGAGTGAACAACCACGTGTCTCCACTTGTTTTGCAGGCACAATGGTGATTCGACATCACAGTGCAGTTCAAGAATAATTAGGAGGGTGTTCCCCATCTTGTCTAGATTGCATTGTTCTTGGTCTTCACTGACTCCCAAAACATGTTTTCTCTTTCTTACGTCACCCAGCGTGACAGGAAATGTTTCAAATAAAAGAATCTGCTCTGTGCTGGTTCCCAACTCTTCCACCTCATTTCATACAGCCCCAGAAACTCCACGTAACCCTCCATGTAAACAGAATTGTTTATCTCATGGCCTGCAAACTCCATGCAGCTTTGGTCCCTGACACCTCCCTGTCCACCCCTAAGAGGAGCAGAGACTTTAAGTGGCACTTCCAGAAACATCTGGAAACTCCAAGGAGGGCTGACCTAGCCCATGACGTCTTCCCACAGAGAGCTGCAGGGAGGGCTGCCCTCTTAATTTCCAGGCTCAGACTGAGCTGGTCTCAGGTCCTCCTGCTTAGCTAATTCCATCTGTTTCACTTTTCCTGTCCTCTTCCTCACTTCCTCATCAAACTCCCCTGAGATGAGAGGCGGCAATGCGAAGCCATAAAATGTCACAAACTGAGGCGACGGAAACAATGCTTTGAACCTCAGCATTTTAAAAACTCAGGATGCTGCCTTTGAACACGAGAAACATTGTTAGACGCTCTAAATCAGGGCTTGTCAAGTTTGTGTGTGTGTGCGCGCGCGTGCATGCATACATGCAAAGAGGTCACCTGCAGTCTGGGTGATGGTTTTCTTAAACCATCTAGGGACTCACTCTCAGAGACTCTGAGTTCCTGGATCTGTGATGGGAATCAGGACCTGCGTTTTTAAGAAGCTTCCAGAATGACTCCAGTAGAGATCACTGCCCCAGGACCCAGAGAGAAGCACCCCTAGGCCAGCCAGGCTTTCCACTGTGTCACATACCAAACCCTGGGGTCCTGTGGTCACATGTGAGAGCAGCCTGCCTTCCAGTGACTCACTTGCACCCTCCCTCTCAGCCCCGACCACCTGCAAGCTCCTCTGATGCAGGTGATCGAGTGAAAGAGCAGCAAAAGATAGAAAACCCTCAACAGAAACTCTGACCGATTTTATGGGTGAGTCTGAGGGATTCCGAAAGGGCTGGCCAAGAGCCATCAAAACTGACAGGTCACCTTATTTGTGTCTAGGCATCTGAGTTGGATGTATCTTAGGGACTAGAACCTAGTCTGCTGAGGAGCAGGAATCGAGGATTCTAAATGTGACTGTGCCTTAAAGTACCGCCCGGCTGTGAAGGTGACCGTGTGGGCATTGGGACGGGCCAGCAGTGACACCTTTCGCACATCAGTGGGCTTCTTCCTGTTGAATGCATGTGCCACAAAATCTGACTGGAGTAAACAAATTTGAGACAGCAGTCCTGAAACCAGATGGTAAAATTGCTTAAGAAACCAAACTTCAGGGCTCAGTGACCTTTGAGCAGTGTGTCCCAGAGTGTGACCCAAATGACCATCTGTCTTACAGTCTCCTGGTCCCTCCCCAGCGCTTCTGAAACCAAATTATGGGGCGGGAGTAGGGTTCAAGAAGTACCCTCAGCACCCAGAAGCATCACCCAAGGGGCCTGATCAGTTGATTCAATAGTTGAAGCAGGCCCCTTGGGTGATACTTCTGTGTGCTGAGGTTCAGGAACTACTGCTGGAGAGCTGACCGGGCACCGAGAGGCTGGCCGACACTGAGCTGGCATCCTTCAGCTGGGTAATGGCAGAGCTGAGTGGGCACTCCTGTCTCTGACCCCAGCCGCAGTGCCCGTTTTCTCCACCATGCCTCCTCAGTCATGCGGCTCTGAGACCTCTCACTGGCTTTCCTTGATGTCCTGGGTCCATAGCAATTCTTTTGACAGCAGATTTGAGTCCACTTCTCTGTCTCGAAACAGAGTGTGCAGAGATGGCTGCCCAGGACCCAGAGAGGAGCGCCTCCAGTTTAGCAGGGTTTTCCATTACATCACACACCCAAACACTGGGATCCAGTGGTCACACTTGAAAGCAACCATAACTGCAAGGTTTCTGACTCCGTAGCCTTCCTTACGTTTCTTACAGCCTAGTTAGAGAGCCACATGGGAGTGAAGTGTGGCTCGGGGCCTGCCCTAATAAGTGCGTGCACAAGCCGGGAAATAAGAAGGGGGTAAACTCACTTCAAACGGGACACACATGGTGTCCATAATGAAGAGACACATTCAGAATTGCCCAAGGACAGGAAAATGACCAGAGAGCGCCAGAGCTGAGCTGGTAATAAAGAGACTTCGAGCCCGGATGGAGTTAATGAGAGAGACACGCGAAGACTGGGGCAGTTTCAGCTGGTTTCCCTCATTCCTCTAAGCGAAATGAACTATACCGACGAGAACAGCATGCTTTCCCTCGTGTGTCCGTGGTTACTGTCTTGTCTCTGTGAACTCGGGTGCCCATGGTGCTCAGAGGAGCTGCTGGCAAAACCACTGGAGCCTTAGGTAGGCCGTGTGGCTCCTGAAAGGAACCCGGAATCATTAACAGCAGGTCTCTCTGGTAAAGCCCAGTCACAGTAACTCTGTACGTTTTAAAACTGACCGACTCTCTCAGTCATTTAATCCTTTCCTATTCGAGTACATCTCCTACGTGTTCTTTTCTCCTGGTCTAGAAGATATGACAACAGGGAGAACTAGAGAAAGGGGAATAGGAAGCTCTTCCTTCCTCCTCCCTCCTCCCTCCCTCCCTCCTTTGTGCCTGCTCTTGTAGGCTATGCTATACCCTATGTTTGGTGGAAGGCGAAAAGCAAAATCAGTAGGATACAACTGATCCTACTGATTTGATGGGGCAGACAGAGATATAGTCAAGCTTCTCGTCCTCCCCGTATGATAAGTGTGGTGGCTGAGGTATGAACAAGGGGCTCTCCTGGGCTGTTGGGAAAAGCATCACCGAAGAGTGACTTTCAAAAGACTAGAAGAAAACACGTTATTTTAAAGACAGATTTAGGAGAACATGCTTGATTTCATGATGAAATAGATAAAAGGAAAAAAGGCACTTAAGGTGAAAAGAACAATAGAACAGAGGAGATATGGAAGAGAAGGAGCACTGTGGTAAGCACCCAGAGGGACAGAACACGTGACCTGCTCCCACCCTCCCTGTCTGTCGCCACCACCTGCAAGCTCCTCAGACGCTGAGAGCAGCTATTTAGTTTTGCTGCCCCAGCCCAAGCACCATGCTGTCTGCAGTAATAGCTCGATCAATGTTTGTTGACTGAATGAATGGCAGCCTTTGATCCCTGACCAGGATCTCAGAAGGGAAGTAGCTGACAGAGAATCTGGGGGAGGTGGGGAAGATTGCTAACACTTCCCAATTCTTTTTAATCAGGGATTCTAATTTCCTGACTATATCCCCTGACCTGGTATGGGCTGTGGACCATAATTATGCAGGAGTAGATTTTTAAGGTATTACAGATGACTTCTGCTTATTATTGTAGGCCATCAGGTGTTCATTCCTGTTTATTAAATCTTAGGAACAATGAAAAGGAATCTAGAACCTTTTCTTTCAGTTAAAGGGGCTAGATCTCTAAGGAAACTATCAGAACACAGACATCCAGAGGGTAGCCAGTAGCAGAAAAAAGGGTTTTGTGGGGAGGAAATCACACCACTGTCCCAAAGAACTAATACTGAACCAGTGCTGCCTTGTGGGGAGAGGCATGGCCAAGACGTTCAGGGACCTGGGCCTGGTCCCACTGCTGGCCACAGCACTTGGCTTCTGAGCAAAGCCCCCGGTTGTCTGTGTGCCCTCCGGCCAAGGCCGACATGAATTCACTGAGTAGGTGAGAGTCACTGCTTTTCTGTGCAGTATTATGAAAACAAATCACCTTTTAACTTTAAAATCTGCTGACTACTCATGACATAACAATTTCTCTGACCCTCAGAGGAAGGCCGGGCTGCCCATATATGAAGAATTTTTACATGAACACCCCAGGACTTGCTGTTGGCAGGCGAAAGTGCAGCTCCCCAGGACTCCCGCTGCACTCACATACAGCTCCCTGGACTTCTGGTATCTAATATGGCCCATTTCTGTGTTTCAGGGGGGAGTTCGGCTTGCGAGAGTACTCGGAAGTAAAGACTGTGACAGTAAAGATCCCCCAGAAGAACTCCTAAGAAGGCCCAGAAGGAAGATGAAGCCAAGCCTGCACGTCTGTCCCTCTCTGCTTTCTCTGTAGGATCCAGCTCTCAGGAATACAAAGTTGAGCCACAGTCTTTATTTAAAGATTGAAATAACATGTAGGCCAGGCAGGTCACTGCACAGCTAAAGCAAACCAGCTGGGTACAGTTTCTTGGCACTCTGTAAGGGGTCACCTTAACGATACCAAGCATTGGGCAAAGTGGGATAAAGGTAAGAGGAGGAGCAAGAGACACAGCCAGGATCTCCTGGAGCACAGGACAAAACGAGGGAGCTGTATTATTTGATGCCTTTGTCACAAAGAACTTTCCTCTCAAGGAAAGGTGACCTTTCTACTTCTTCATTTTCTTCCTTCCATGCCCTACCCGCTCACCCACCCCTCCCTCTCTTCCAATGAGATCTCAGCTGAGCTAATTTTAGGGCAGATGTTTGGGCCGTGAACAATTTTCCAAGGTTTTAAAGCCAAATTACCATTTCATGTTACCCATTTCTTCAAAGCAAAACATGAAATGGTTTTAGTTAGAGTCAGAGCAGAATGAAAATGCCAGGAGCTGGTCCACTGCAGATGTAATAAGAACCTAGGATATTACTGACCCAGTTGGGTTTTCTTACATCCGTAAATAACATGAATGGAAAAAGACTGGGACAGTAGAGACTGGAAGTTATCACGTGCAGGTCACAGCTTCTGAGCTTGCTACACAGTTCTGGGTGTGTGTGTGTGTGTGTGCTATTGGATTCCTTCTTGGCTCTTCTGCATAAGGCAAGGGGTGAGTTGTTTTTTGTAGCCAGATACGATCTTTTCTAAAGTTTATCTTAGAACCAACCAAAAAACAATCCGAGCAGGCTCAAGAATTTGATAATGCCGGCTGCTTTGCAGACATAGTTCAGTTGCTGATGGTGGGCAACAATTATTATTCAATGAGTTATTTCTGTAGTTGGAATCTGTAGCTTCTTTTGAACCCCAGCTCCCTACACCAATACCTGCTACTGCAGTACTGCGGGTGTGATTTTGATCTAACACTTTACCAACGTGCCCTGCAGCTACCGGCAGAGACCTGGGAAAGTCTGGCCAAGCCTAGGGCTTTCCTTTCCCACTTGCTGAGTCCCACTGTTCCGGGACTGCCTTGCTCCACTGAGCTCCTCTGTCACGCCCAGTGGCTCATCCACATGCCATTCTTGCCCCTCACTGAGCAGGCGGTGGCCCACGGTGTGGGGGAGAGAAGCAGGCCCGCCTCCCTTTCTAACCAACTACACACTCCTCTTCTGCTTTCCAGTGACTCCACCAGTTTGATGTGGGAAATCTTAGCTTCCTTTCCTTCTTCCGTGTTTCCACCTGCCAAATCCAACCCAGATTCTAACCTAGATGCAGATCATTTATTTCAAAGTACCAAACATAATGTAGAGTATGTGGAATATGGGCGACATACATATAGCCGTCTGTATTTAACGAGTTTCTGTTTCCTAACCATACCAGTGTTCTAACTCTTACCCTTCCATGATGTTTCCAAGTCTCTACTTGCTGTTATTTACAAACGACAGTGCATTCAGCAGCCCAATGCTTTAAGCCCTGACCAATGCCACGTTTCTGAGATCTTCCATGTGAATGCCACCCTCCTCCTCTAGCATGTGTCCAAGTGGACATATCCACTAACCAACTAGTTACCTTTGGACTGCAATGTAAAATGTGAAAATGAAGATTTATTTCTTTTAATTTACTTTAAAAGAAAAAAAACCTCTGTGCTAGCAATAAAGCATATATATTGTGTACTCCTTGGGATCGCTTGGCTGTTTCCAGGTCTTTGTGTCATACTGGGTATACCTGGGTCCTTCCCCAGCTGCTGGGCTTTTCAGTTATGTTGCTCTCTTGGGTTACTGAGCAGAAGCCCACTAGGGTGTTTTTACAGAATTTGCTAAGGTAAACAAAAACCTGATTGTTCGATACTGTTTAAAAATGTGTGCACGTATGGTTGGCCTGGCACGTAAGTATAACCATGTTTGAAATACATGAACTGCTAAGTTTGCTTTAGAACAGACTCCATGAAAACCAAAACACAGAGGAGTCTGTAGGGTCTGTTTTCACAAACGCGGACTACACACCACGAGCTCACATTGGTGACAGCATTTCACAGTAGCTTTATATTTCCCAAAATGAAGTGAAGTCAAAGGCTGATAACCTGATGAAGTGTTTTTGCAGCTGTAAAAAGCAACCTGTAGACGGTGACTATCCTACCACCAAGACCAAGCTTGTTTTCTCTCAGTGTGTTGTCAGAGTTAAGCTCTTGAGTGGATGCTGCCCTTTAGAACTGCACATCTCCCCACCTTTCCTTCCAACCCTTGGAATCTCCACCCAAGTTCTGATCAAGTGAGACAAAAACTACACCTAATGACTGAGCCCCAGAGCAGATCTCATGTGAGGGAAGAGATGCAGTGCTGTGGACTTGGCTTCACTGCTCTGCTCTGCCAGTAGCTTCTCTCTCAGAAGAGCAGACAGAGCATGGGAGATTTGCAACCCCTGCACCACCAAACGGAACTCTGAAATGTAAGACGCGGGACTCCCTGAGAATCCAGCTCATGTTCTGTTCATTGAGCCACCAGGAAGAAAATGAGAGGGGCCTGGACATGAAGGTATCATTTGAAAGTCTTTTAGAAAGGTACCATTGTTGCATGTATAGCTAGCAGGAATCTGGAAGCAGAGAGACATGTGAAAGCACTTCTGATAAAAGGAATCACCTCCAAAGACATGAGGCCGAGCTCAGCTGACTTATGTGATAGTGAGGAGATGGGCTGGCAAGAGCAGGCACCGCATGCTGGGAACTGGCGAGGGTCTCAGTTTACCCAGGGCTGTCCCGCAGTAATGCAATAAAAAACAGACACTTGTGGGCTTTGAGTTGGAATGTAACGGAAGCAGTGGTTGGAGTACACTGGTCTGGGGCAAAGCAGATGAAGGAGGAGACTGATTACAGTCTGTTTGCCGTAAAACTATGGATGGCATAATGCTAGGGAGGGTGGAAGAGGAAGGAAACAAATAATAGAGATGTCACCAGAACTTGAGGAGTGAGCACGGAAGAATGAAAGAATCACGTTTACTGACCAGGGCAAGCAGGAAAATGGTAATCCCACTGCCTCGGAAGCTAAGGATGAAACGCAGTTTTGGGGAGAGATCTTGACTTCAGGCTTGGCAGATGTAAACTGGGGGTGATGAAGGGACACCCCTTTCAGATAGAAATCTAAGCAGGCAACTGGAGGTAGGAAATTCGGACTTGGCTCAGGTGGACCAGACTCCTAAACATAAAAGTGATTGCTGCCGATCCAGGGGGAGTCATGATAAAACCAGGGCCAGCGCCAGGGAGAAAAAGCCCAGCAGAAGAACGGGAGGCTGCAGTCAGGAACAGCAGGGAGCTCTGCAGGTGTTACCCAGAAACGGGAGCGAAGCCAAGGAGCACAGGCGGCAGAGGGTTGAAAAGACAAGGGTGGCGTGTGGAGCCCGTGTGTTAGGGGCTTTGGATCTCCGTGTTGACTAAGTAGAAGCTGATGGCAGTGCCCTGCTCTTCAGCCGTGAGCCATGTGGCCTCCCCCTGCAGTAGCAGGCCCTGAGCGTTCCCAGAGATTCCCCCCCACCTGCCGGGACATATGGAACAACTGCTCTCTTGTGCTCTCCACCTGATACTCTTGCCCACTCAGAACCCGACAGGGAGGAGAGGAGCTCAGGGTTGTTCAGGGCCTCATGAATTAGAAGTGAGAGCTCCGAGCAGCTGGGGCAGGAGGTAACGTCTCAGAATATATGTTGAAGAGTGAGTAGATTTAGGAAGGTGTGGAAAGGATGAATACAAGATGGAAAGAGTCTCAATGCAGACTCTGCTAGTTCTGAATTGGTGACATTCTTGGTGGAGGAGTGGGGGAGGAGGGAAGGTGTAGCCACAACAGAAATGCCCATTCATGGCCAGTTGTGTGTATTTATATAGTCATTTATTTTAGTTTTTCTGTTGGTTGACTAATAATTCAGAAATACTAAAATCAGTCATAAGAATGCTTAAAAGGTAAGAACAATAATAAAAACAAATTCCCATGAAATCAAAGTGAGTGTGAAAAAGAAAATGCAGATGGGAAACTAATGAAATGAGAACGGGGCTAGAAAACACAGACGACACGGTCTTACCAGACTGCCTGATGAGGGAATGCTAAGAAACGGTGAACCTAAGACACGAACCTCCTCTTCCACCTTCCCTCTCCCTCTTCTTCCTTCCTTCCCTCCCTCCACAAATGTTTATTCTGCTAGTCACTGGCACAGGTGCTGGGAATACAGAGCAGGACATACATGGCTATCACCCTTGTAAATTGCATAGTCTAAGGCCATTTGTGAGCAATAATCAGCAGCTTCCCTGGCCATCTCACTGTACCTCCTTCCCACGCACAGACACCCAAGGTATGCAAGAGTAACGTGGTACCTTTCCCAGGTCGGCTGAGTGGGTAATCTAGAGTGACAACTTTGCCCTTGGCGTCAGCCGACTAGCAGTATGCCAGAGCAAAAAGCACGCTCTATCAGAGAGAGAAGTGTAATCAGAGGTCCCCACTTAGTGTCTCTTAGCGACCGTTTACAGGACGTGTGTCTTAACTTCCACTGCTTCCTTTGTAGGATCAAGATGATCGTGCCTGTGCTACCTGCTTCACAGAGGTGTGTGGGGATTAAGTGACATAGTAGATGACAGTTCTGCACTCAGTCCGAGACATGTATGTACACACACAAGTGCAAACAACTATAGAAACCAAGCAGAATGGCTCTGATGCTCTGCAGTCAGTCGGCAGGACATCCACATTCACTTCTCACTAGCGTTTAGGCCTCCATGTCGACCCAGACTCTAGGATCATTTCCTGTATGTTTCCAGGGAGGCTTCCTTGCCTGGTGGCCAGACCTCATCTGAATACCTCAAGCCAGCTAGGGGCCAGGGGGGTGCATGCAGCTGTGACTTTCTTCCAAGCTTCAGTCCTGTACATTCAACACATTGTTCAGACCCTCTGTAGAGCCATAATCTGGCCTGTAGCCCTGGCCACGCCGTCTGCGCCACCCAGAATGTCTTACACAGCAACTGCGCATCCGTGGGACCAGCTGGGAGTGAGAGCGTGGGAAAGTCCACTCTGGAATGGTGTGGAGCCCTCTTCCTCAACATGTACACCGTCTAATTTTCACTTGGTTACTGGCCAGCTGAAAAGGAAGACCAGCTTGCCATTTAGCCTTTGATGTGAAACTGCTGGGATAATGTTTCCTTTGGCCATTTATCTATGTAGCAAGGAGGAACCTGAAACCAGCACAGCCTGCCCCGCTCCTGATGGAGCATGCACTCCTCTCAATGGTTCCAAGGGCCTTTGGCCTTGCTCTTTTTGTTTCTCTAGAGCAATCCCTGTCCTTATCCTGGTGAAATAGACATTATCAAGTCTATTGAGTTGCCCAATTTCTTCCACAACATGGATTCCCCAGTGTGTTTTCAGAAAGGTGCCTCTGGTTTCCTATTTTAGAGTCTAGGCAGGATAAAATCAAACCAACTCAAGCAATCCTAAGCTGGAAAGAGGAGGGACCCCTCTTACCCCACCCCCAGCCACACATGGGGTTTCCAGGACCCTGGGAAGACCTCTTTCTAATTCCAGACATACACATCCAATTTGTGGACCAATAATGTAGTACCTTTCCCCAGTTTCTCTTGTCTGGAAATTTAAAGTGACAGCTTTCAAAACTGCCACTGTGGGTAGCTGAGTAGCAAGGAACAAGAACATACAGTGCTCTCTGGCTTGCCAGACTTGGCACATCCAAGGGGAAGTTCTGTTTGTTAAGCAGTGGAGGCCTCCATCTCCATTCCCAACTTAGGGTCATTCATAAACATAGGATTCGTGTAAAATGGAATAAAATCCAGATGCCACTTGTTAATACAATTAGCTCACGCTCCCTGGTGGCCTGGGGAGGTGTGATCCCCACATTCTCAGAGCCTGCAACAACGTCTGCTCCTAGCCCTGAGCTATGTGTACCAAAGCAGGTGGGAATAGGGGCTTGTCAGGCCAAGGCTGGGGAACGGGTGTGTTTGGAGGGGATGGCCACCCCTTGTCACATGTCTACTCTTTGATGCTTCGATCTGACATGCTCTGATTCCAGAAAGGGAAGCTTGTCGGTAACATCAAGACCTCCTCCAATGGGCAAACGAACAGAATTCCAAGGTGCTCCGTCACTCACAGCTGTATGCCCTTGGAAAATTCGCCTTCCAAACCCCCAATTTTCTCACCTATAAAATGGGGTGATAAAATTACCTGCCTTCACTGTCATCCTGAGGGCAGAACAAGAATGTGCTTAAAGTACTTAAAGCCCCCGTTGTAAGAGCTTAAGCACATGGGAGCAATTAATGAAAAAAATAAATAAATCTGCATTTACTAGAGGCTGTAGTCCCAGAGAGGTTATATATCTCAGCCTCTGTGATCTACCTTGGGGTCAGTTTCTGTATGGAAGCCAGGCAGGAAGACACCTACATGAAGGTAGACTTAGAGACGGCAGGACTGGAGCCATTAACTAGGTGAATGCTAGGAGATTGGAAAGATGATGACCATTTAAAAATTACATGTCTGTGCCCAGGAAGTTCTGCTCCACCTGCTGAGTCACTGAGGATCCAGAGAATGTTTTGGACAGAAGATGTTGGGCTGGCTCCCCTCTGTTTAAATGAACAGATAGATAGCAAGAATGGGCAAGGGATAAATTGGTGAGGCCAGCAAATGCTAACTTACGGGGGGGTTGCCAAGTCGTGCTGAATAAATGTTAACTGTAATGTGGTGGTGGTGATGATGATGATGATGATGATGATCAGGATGATCGCTGTTGTCTTTATCCTGATCACCAAGCTCAAGGAACACGAGGGAGGGAAATGTTGGCCTGGGAGGGAAATGACTTGCCTGGTTTGACTATTGAAATGGAACCACAGCAGTCCTCTGGGTGACAAGAATACCTCGGGAAGAACAACATTATACAAAGGCCTCTCAGCTCCCCAAAGCTGCAAAGAGCAGGGGCTGCCCTGGCCAGACGCTGAAAGCAGGAGCCCTCTGCCAAACGGGCTGAGCTGAAGTCAGCTCTGCCTCAAGGACAGCAGAGAGAAAACGGGAACATGCTCACAACAGTTCTGTTGCTTGTTGTTCTGTTCCATTCCCACAAGAAACTGTTATTCTTGCAAACTAGATGCAAGGCTTGCACACAAGACCAACTGATAACCTTTTACAAACCTAGGAAAATAAACCCGCCCTGGAACCCACTCAGGCCTGAGGTCTCAGCTTGGGGCGTGATGACCCAGGATTCTGATTCGGCTTTTTTATTTTCCCTTTGCTTCTCTAAGATAACAAGTAAAGTAATGAGAAACACCGCTTACATATTGGAAACACTCGTCGTTTTTTTTCCACTTACCCTGTGCGATATCAAGGACTGTAATAAATAAGCCTGTCAGTAATTCTTGTCAGGAAACGAAACCAGTTTTCAGTCTTGCCCCCTCCACGCATTGTTCAGAAGTGTTCTGGTAACCTTTAAAAGCCCTACTCCGAGAGCTTCCCATACCCTCCAGTGCGATTCTTTCCAATTTCGAAGGTCACTGGCAGTTTGGGAGATGTGCTTATTTACACGGGTTTGAGCCATCCGGGCTCAGCTGAGGAGGCAGGAAGGCACAGCGCTTGTGAGGGAAAAGTGCTCCACAGCCACCAAATGGGGTGGTCCCAGCCCTCCCGAGAGGAACGGAAAGCCTGCACGGTGTTGGCCACAGCCGCCCACGAGGGAGGGCTCACCAGCGTGTGGGGCTCAACTCCCAGTGCACCTGGGGTGAGACGGTCTAAAGTGATGAGCGCAGGGGCCCAGCTCCATGGAAAGGCTGGGTACAACCAGGAAGGAGGCAAGTTTGTCCCCAGTGCCCCAGCCTGCCAGATACGGTCCTCTCATCCCTGTCTAAAGCTGCTCATGGCTGGTACTTCAGCGGATATTTGTACACTCATGTTCACAACAGCCAGAAGTGTCAATCAACAGGTGAATGACTAAACAAAATGTGGTGTGTGTGTGTGTGTGTATACACACACATATATATATTTGCAGATATATACATAATTTCTTGTGTATTCCTCTTCTTTTAGTGAGTCCCAAGCTACTCTTCTTTCTTCTGATCAAAACTGAAAGTGCACTGAATGGTCCCCTTGGCCACCCACCTAATGCTGACATGGCTAAAACCATGCTTTTGGTGCTCAGAGCTACACACACCAGACACACTCCCCCCCCACCACACACACACCTCACACACACACACACCCAATACCATACCACACACCTCCCCAAACACTGAACACACCACACACCCAACCCACACACACCCCCAAACACCACACACACAACACACACAAACACCACACACAACCCACACACACACCCCCAAATACCATACACACACACCACATACCACACCCTCCCAAACACCACACACACACACAACCGACACTCACAAACACTACACACACAACACAAACACCACACACACAACCCACACACACACCCCCAAATACCATACACACCACATACCACACACACACCCCAAACACCACACACACAACCCACACAGACACCCAAATACCATACACACATACCACATACCACACACACAACCGACACACACCCCCAAACACTACACATGCAACATACACACAAACACCACACACACAACCCCCACACACACCCCCAAACACCACACACAACACACAAACACCACACACAACCCACACACACACCCCCAAATACCATACACACACCACATACCACACACCCTCCCAAACACCACACACACACACAACCGACACACACTCCCAAACACCACACACAACACACACAAACACCACACACACAACCCACACACACACACCCAAATACCATACACACACACCACATACCACACACCCCAAACACCACACACACAACCCCCACACACACCCAAATACCATACACACACACCACATACCACACACACACAACCAACACACACCCCCAAACACTACACATGCAACATACAAACACCACACACACAACCCCCCCACACACCCCCAAACACCACACACCCTCCCCAACACCAAACACACACCACACACCCAACCCACACACACACCCCCAAACACTACACACACACCCAAACACACACGCACCCCCAAACACTACACACACCAGACACACACCCAAACATCACACACACACCCCCAAACACCATACAACCCATACACCACCCAAACACTACATGCACATGCAATACACACACACCATACACACAATTGTTTGTATATATGTATATACACACAATTATGTATTATGTATATATTATTATGTAACAACATATGAACTTTTTCAGCCTTAAAAATGAAGGAAATCCTGTTGTATGCTACAACATGAGTGAAATTTTAAGACATACTACATGAAACAAGCCTGTCACAAAAAGACAAATATTGTATAATTTCACTTAAATAAAGGCACCACTTCTATCAGATGCCACTTAGCTGAAGTGCCTAGCAAAGTCAAATTCATAGAGACAGAACACCGAATGGTGGTCACCAGTGATGAGTGGGAAAGGGAATAGGTGTTAGGGTCATTAATGGCTCTGGAGTTTCACAAGGGGAAGATGAAAAAGTTCTAGAGAGAGATGATGGTGACATCAGCAGTGTGAACGTCTGAATGCCACAGAACTGTGCACCTAAAAATCGTTGAAGTGGAAAACTTTATGTGGTATATATTGTACCACAATAAAATTTTTTAAAAGATTTGAAAAATATATATACACTCGGAGTGTATGGCTGATCAAGCAACATCTGCGTCTTGCATTTTAGTAGGAGAGAAACCTTAAAGCAACGCTCCTTGTCCTACTTGGTATAGTAGGGGCTGAAAGGAAATGAAGAATAGAGAATGTCTTATTGACCATCCCTTTCTTGACACGTATCTTGCTTTGCTGCCTCTACAAGAGCAGAAATCACGAGGGATCAGGCCTATCTGTGCTAAAATACAGCTTTCCATGGTGGGTTCTCTCCAATTCTAACAGGCCATTTTCTCTTATTTAACTTAGGTTTGGTCACTGCTACTCTTCTTTCTTCTGATCAAAACTGAAATTGCCCTGAATAATTCCTTTTGTTGCCCACCCAATCCTAAAATGGCTAAAATCATACTCCTGGTGCTCAGAGTTACAAAATTTTCACTGTTACCAGGAACTGTAAAAGGATGACTGTATCTTCCTATCATTTGAAATGCAGATTCAAACGGAAAAGAAATATTTAGGTAGGGATTATATATAGAATTTTGAGAAGTAAAGGAGGCCTTGGAGGTTTGTCTCAGTCCATTTTGTGTTGCTATAACAGAGTACCAAAAACTGGGTAAGTTACAAACATTAGAAGTTGGCCCACTGTTCTGGAGGCTGGGAAGTCCAAGAACATGGCACAGGCATCTGGTGAGAGCCGTCATGCTGCATCATCTCATGGCAGAAGGCAGAAGGGCAAGAGAGGCAAGAGAGGGCTAAACTGCTGTTGTAACGAACCCATTCCCATGATAAAATTAATGCATTCATGAGGGCAGAGCCCTCAAGACTGAACTGCCTCTTAAATATCTCACTTCTCAACACTGTTGCTCTGGGGCTTCCATTTCAACACACGAACTCTGAGGGACCCATTCAAACCATACGTGGGGACCTCTCAAATTATTCATCTAATATCCTCATTTTACAGATGTAGAAAATGAGCCAAAATGAATTCCACAGGATAAACCTTTACATCCAGGTCTCGGGACTTAAGTCCAACGCTTTTCCTCCTCTGCCTCCAGGGGTAGAATTTTGGGAAAACTGCTATCCTACTGAATCGCCTATGTTACTTGACAGAAGTAAAACACAGTTGTTAATTGCACGTGGATCCAGAAAGCTCCATGAAACGTCTTGTAATGAAGTACATTAGCTCATTAGTATGGACTACACACATCATCACTGTTCCAGATTAGCCTGAAGAAAGCAGGGTTTGTAGGATTAAAATACAAAGATGCTGGGGGCTGCAGTGACGTGAGGGTGAGGGTTTTCACGGTCTGGAAATCTGGCATTGAAAACCTACATCTTACTTGCTATCCTGTTTCTCAGAAACTCTATGACTTGGCTTAGTCAGCGTTCCTCTCACAGCTCAGTCTTCTTATCTGTAAAATACAGGGGTCCTGAGTAGGGAGGGAATGGCTGTCTTTAAGGGCAGTGGTTCCTGAACCTGGCACCAGAATCACTTTGGATAATTGATTAAATATGGTTGTCCCATTTCCTCTCTGAATACTCTGACTCCATCTGACTGCACTAAGCCCAGAAATCTGTATTTGGTGTTCATCTTATTTTAAATGGGAATTATTTTAGTTAAAGTTGTTAACTGCATGCATTAGGTTGAAAATTCTAAAAAAAAAAAGTATATGTATACTGCAAAATTTCCTTCCAATCCCTATCCTCATGTCTCAGTCCTCAGAAACAAATAAGATCATCTGTTTCTTGGTATCTTGCCAAACATGTCATGTACATGTTCAACATATAGCACCGGTGGTCTCAAGACAGGCGTTATGGGGTCCTCTAGGGTCTCCTTATCTTAGGGATGGAAGAGCTGAGGCTTTGGATTTTGGGAAATGACAGCAGATCATGTATGCAGTGCTCTTAGTTCTGTGCTTGGTGTGCCCTAGGGGCCCAGCTTGTGTTGGCTGTTGTCATCTTGCTGAAGGCCTGTGCCATTCTGGGACTGGAGGGCTGTGGTTCCATTCACCCCCAGACCCTCTCTCCTCCGTCAGGGGGAAAGTAGAATTCTCTTTCTGGCATGGAACTGTGCCAAGAAGGGCTTCTCTCAAGCCCAGAACCTGCCCACAGAGGCTCGGGGTTGCTGGATAAATGGCCCTGGGGACCCCCGGGTGCTGCCTCAGAAGGGGAACCTGTCGCGGTTAATGTGCATCTTCGCTGGTCCCTCTGGGAAGATTCTAGCCCTGCCCTGTTGACTGCCTCTTTCCCCACTGCCTCTGTCCTTTGCAGCATCAAAAAAAAGACGGTTTTCCAAAGTTGACTGATTTCATACCTGAAAGACTGCCCCAGAAAAGGAGCTGGGGATTCTAGAGAGCAAAGGCCCTTCATTCCTGATATCTGAGTCGGTCATGGCCATAAAGATCTTCTATTAAAGGTCCCGGCAACCTTCATTTTCACATACTCCTACCCTTAGCTAATAACAACACAGTGAAGCTTCGCCAGAGGTCTGGTTTTGGACAAATTATCTTTTCAACGCTTGGATCCGTTTTCTTCATAGCTTGGTTGTTTCCTGTTTCTCAGCATCCGATTGGCTTGCTTTGGACCTGGACCTGTGTGCAGGCACGTGAAGAATTCCTTTGCATTGCCTAAGATTCGGTGTTCTTCACTCTAGTGCTCCCAGAGCGGCAGCTTCGTGTGGTGGGAGGGCCCTTGACTAGGAGTCCAGGCATCTGGGTTCTGGTCCCAACTGTGTGTTGACTCCACAGCCTTGAACATGTAACTTACACTTCAGAATTAGCTTCCTCTCCTCAACATCCTTTGCATTTGCGAAGTTCCAGGTTCTACTGAGAGCCCAACGCTGTCCTGGGTGAAAGATACGATTAATCCCTGTTTCGCTGATGGAAGCTGAGATTTGAGAGGCTATCAGAATGGGCAGTGCAGAAACTGGAATCCCGTCTTCTTTCAGACCTGGGGGTAGCCCATCAGTAGAGGTGATGGACCCCGGTCCGCAGCCCCTGCTGAGCCACTCCTCACTGTCCACTCCTCTCAACTCCAGCTAACCCACTTGGCATGATGCCCACTCTGCTTACTAGTGTGTACATCCACACTTCTCCAGCTTCCTTTTGTCATTCTTCCCTTCATACTCTCAGCAAGGCTGAACTGTCCCATGCTCAGTGTTGGGCACTGCACTAAGTCACAGACTACCTAGTGAACAGGAAGTACTGGTGCTTGAAGCTCCCCATCTATGTGGGAGACAGAGAAATAAACACATCACTATAATATCACCTGTAATATAATATCACTATAATGTCATATGTTAAGTACAGGAAGAAGAGAACCTAGAGTAGAAAGACAGAGGAAGAAAGGGGTATATTTTGATGGTGAGAAGGGGCTGGGGGATTTTTAAAGGAACTTTCATAGAGACTCTGACATTTAAGTTTCTCAATACCTCCCTGCTTCCAAAAAGTATATTAGAAGGGCGGATGGAGAGAAGCAGTCAGAACAAGAGAGCATTATTATTACGTAGCCTATAGGATGCTAGCACTTTTAATTTGCTCACTGGCATACAGCTAGGAGATTCAAATGCATGCCCAAAGCCCAGAATCTTACTTACCCCTGTGCTGCCTCCCTCTATGATGGTAGCTTCTAGAACACAATGTAGACAGAAGTAACAAAAGACAACAGAAAGTACATGGAATGAACTTCAAGGGGAATAATCTGTCCATCAGCCAAAGTAGACCCATGACTGTGCACAAGAAAAGTAGTGACGTACTTGTAGGGCCTTGAAGAGTGACCGAGAAAGGGAGAAAAGGGGAAGTAGTCTTTTCTGACAACAAATGGAAAGAATGACTGTACTGCTCTCCTCTGAGCTTCTGAATGGAATTTGCAAGGAGGTGGCTGGGGCATGATCTGGAAGAGAGGCTCCTGAAGACGACTCAACACTAGGATTGACTGTTTTTCCTCTAGGGCCTTAAGACTGATTTCTAACGTGGCTTCTCTGGTGTAGCAGGCCAGCCAGTGGACTGAAAGCTGCTCTGCTGGAATCCACAAGGAGCAGTGACGGTGAGGAACGGGAAACCCAGTACAGGGCGGGGTAGGTTTGCAGGATCTAGCCAGCCAGCTCTGAACCCAGGATCAGTGTGGCGCAAGTACAGCGGTGGAAAGACCTCCCCAAGGATCCTGAAAACAACAGATCCTTGAGAGCCACTGACAAGAGACAAGTACAACTCTGCCTGCTGGAGACAGGACCTTTCGTCTCACCAACTCCTAGCACCTCCGTGTGATACAGCACTCTGAACAAGGCTTGGCTCCTGCCTTCAAGCGGCTTGTGGCTTGACTTGTTCTACCTGGGCTTGCAGAGTGCCACACCAAACAGCATCGATGGAAAGTAGATGAGAACTTGCCGGGTGAATTAAAGAGTTTATATTCTTCGTCCGTTATAAAATGATCTGAGGCTTGAAACGTAACCCTTGCATTTGGTCAAGTGGGATCATTACACTAGACAAAGGTCAAGAGTGGTAGTAAGACTGGGACTGGGGTCGGACAGGCAAGCTGCGGATTCAGGCTCTGCTGTTTATGTGGGACTCAGCTTAAGGTGCTTATCTTTTGCCTCTCATTTTCCTCTGCTATAAAACTGAGAGGGAGTGGCTCATGCCTGTAATCCCAGCGCTTTGGGAGGGCGAGGCGGGTGGATCATGAGGTCAGGAGATCAAGACCATCCTGGTCAACATGCTGAAACCCCGTCTCTACTAAAAATACAAAAATTAGCTGGGCATGGTGGTGCGTGCCTGTAATCCCAGCTACTCGGGAGGCTGAGGCAGGAGAACTGCCTGAACCCAGGAGGCGGAGGTTGCGGTGAGCCGAGATGGCGCCATTGCACTCCAGCCTGAGTAACAAGAGCGAAACTCCGTCTCAAAAAAAAACAAAAACTGAGAGGGAGAGTAAAACGTAGTTTGCAGTGCTATTTTGACAATGTATTCCAATACCAAGAACATGGTATTCAGTTCATAAGTAGTAGTTTTGTTTTGTTTTGAGACAGAGTCTTGCTCTGTCCCCCAGGCTGGAGTGCAATGGCATGGTCTCGGCTCATGGCAACCTCCACCTCCCGGGTTCAAGTGATTCTCCTTTCTCACCCTCCCGAGTAAGTGAGACTACAGGCACCCACCACCACACCTGGCTAATTTTTGTATTTTCTTAGTAGAGAGGGTTTTCACCATGGCATTTTTTAAAAATAAGCACATAACAGATATGAGAAAATATTTGCAATGCATTAACAAACAAATTATCAGGATCCAGAGTATATAAAGAGCTCCTAGAAATTAAGAAGAAAAAGGCCAAAAGAAAACTGGGCAAAGAATATGAATAGATAATTCAAAGAAAAATGAATATAAGCAACCAGTAAACATAATAAAAGTTTCTTAACCTTACTAGTAGGCACAGCCGTACAGATTCACAATCACGAGATGCCACTCATACTTTTAAAATAAAATATAAAGCTCTACCGTAAAATAAACTACATTTACTGACTCTTTTCCATGTACCAGGAAGAGTGAGAATGATTAGTTTCAAACATAACTGTTAGATGAAGATGACCCGTTGCAGAAAAATATTTAAAGCATGATACCACGTAGGTTAAAAATGTACACGAACAGGGAGTGGCCAAGATGGCCGACCAGAAGCAGCTAGTGTGCACAGCTCCCATGGAGAGGAACCAGACCGGAGAAACGGAAACATCCAGGTGCACACAGTGGGACTAATCAAGGAAACACCTGACCTGTGGAGAATACACAAGAGCAAGGCGGGATGACAGCCCACCCAGGAGCAACCAAGAGCCAGGGCAACGTCTCCTGCCCAGGGAGGCAGTAAGTTGACGTGTGACCCCAGGAACGCTTGGTTTTCTCGTGGATCTTTGCAACCCTTGGGTCACGAGATCCCCTGGTGCACACACTCCGCCAGGGCCTTCAGTCTGATACACAGAGCTATCTGGAGTCTTGGGAGAGCATCTGCCCAGGCACGCACAAAGACCTGGAAGCCTTAGGCACCTGAGCTTTCCAGGCTTCCCGGCAAAGGTAGCTAGCTGCATCTCCAGCAAAATGAGAGGTTAGACCCCGATATAGGTCCCTAGGAAAGGGGCTGAATCCAGGGAACGGAGCAACAGCTGTCTATAGGCCTCACTTCCATAGCACCTCATGGGATAAGACCCACTGGTTTGGAATTCTAGCCAGCCACTGATAGCAGTGTTGTACCTCTCTGAGACAGAGCTCTCAGGGGGAGAAGTGGGCCACCATCTTCACTGTTTGGGTGACTTAGTCACCCAGCCTTCAGGCTTTGGAGAGTCCAAGCCAACTGGGGGTGGAAGCAGGCTACCAGCACAGCACAGCTGCTCTACAAAAACGTGACCATGCTTTTATAAGTGGGTCCCCAACACCGTTCCTCCTCACTGGGCAAGACCTTCCAACCAGGTCTCCGGCCACCTCCTACAGGTGTGCTCAGGCCAACAACAGGGTTGTACCTCCCTGGGACAGAACTCTCAGAGAGGGGCAGGCCACTATTTTTGCTGTTTTGTAGCCTTTACTCTTGATACCTCCCGGTACTAGAAAATTCAAGGTGACTAGGGACTGGGGCAGGCTCCCAGCATACTGCAGCAGCCCTATGGAAAAGTAGCCAGACCGTTACGTGAATCGGTAATAAACAGTCTATCAACAAAAAACAGCTCAGGACATGATGGATTCACAGATGAAGTGTACCAGATGTATAAAGAAGAGCTGGTGTCATTCCTACTGAAACTATTCCAAAAAGTCGAGGAGGATGGACTCTTCCATAACTCATTCCATGAGACCAGAATCATCCTGATACCAAACCCAGCAGAGACAAAACAAAAACAAACAAAGGAAATTTCAGACCAATATCCTTGATGAACATCCGTGTAAAAATACTAAACAAAATGCAAACGGAATCCAGCCGCACATCAAAAAGCTCAGCAACCATCAAGTCGGCTTTATCCCTGGGATGCGAGATTGGTTTCACATATGCAAATCGATAAATGTAATTCATCACATACGCAGAACTAAACACAGAAATCACATGGCTATCTCAATAGATGCAGAAAAAGCTTGTGATAAAATTCAACCCCTCTTTGTGTTAGAAACTCTGAATCAAGTAGGTATTGAAGGAACATATGTCAAAATAGTAAGAGCCATCTATGACAAACCCACAGTCAACATCATACTGAGTGGGAAAAAGCTGGAAGCATTCTCCGTGAGCACTGGCACAAGACAAGAGAGCCTGTCTCACCACTCCTATTCAACACAGTATTGGAAGTCCTAGCCTGAACAATCAGGCAAGAGAAAAAAAATAAAGGATATCCAAATAGGAAGAGAGGAATTCAGACGATCCCTGATTTCAGATGACATAATTCTATAGGTAGAAGAACCCCTAGTCTTGGCCTTTGGCTGATAAGCTCCTTCAGCTGCTAAACAACTTCAGCAAATTTTCAGAATACAAAATCAATGTATAAAAATCACTAACATTCCTATACACCAAAAACAGCCAAGCTCAGAGTCAAATCTGATAGGCCATCCCATCCAGAACTGCCACAAAAATAATAAAATAGGAGTACAGCTAACGGAGAGGTGAAAAATCATTACAATGAGAATTACCAAACACTGCTCAAAGAAATCAGAGAAGACACAAACAAACGGAAAACATCCCATGCTCATGGATAGGAAGAATCAATATTATCAAATGGCCATACCGCCCAAAGCAATCTATAAATTCAGTGTTATTTTTATCAATCTACCATTGGCATTCTTCACAGAACTGGAAAAAGCTATTTTTAAATTCTTATGGAACCAAAAAAGAGCCCAAAATAGCCAAGGCAGTCCTAAGCAAAAAGAACAAAGATGAAGGCATCACAATACTCAAAACTATAATGCAGGGCTACGGTACCCAAAACAGCATGGTACTGGTAAAAAATAAATAAATAGCCCCCAAATAAGGTCACACACGGACAACCATCTGACCTTTGACAAAGCTGACAAAAACAAGCAATGGGGAAAAGACTCCCTATTCAATAAATGGTGCCAAGATAACTGGCTCTATGCAGAAGATTGAAGTTTCCTTATACTATCTATAAAAATCAACTCAAGATGGATTAAAGACTTACCTGTAAAACTCAAAGCTATAAAAACCCCATCAAAAACCTAAGCAATGCCATCCTGGACACGGGAATGGGCACACATGCCATGACAAAGGCACCAAAGGCAAGTGCCACAAAAACAACCATTGACAAATGAGATCTCATTACATGTTAAAGCTTCTAGAGAGAAAAAGAAACCATCAACACAGTAAACATCCTACAGAATGGAAGAAAATATTTCCAAACGGTGCCTCTGACGAAGGTCTGATATCCAGCCTCTCTAAGAGACTGAAACAAACTTACAAGCAAAAAGCAATCGGCCCCATAAAAGGAAGCAAAGGACATGAACAGACGCTTTCCATAAGAAGACATGCATGCTGCATCAGTGATCTTTAGAGAAATGCAGATCAATTCTAGTTTTAAGTCAGGTAATGTAATGTCTACAGCGTTGGTCTACAGATACCACAATGAAATTCTAGTTGGCACCAGTCAGAATGACCATTATTAAAAAGTCAAAACATAACAGATGCTGGCAAGGTTGCAGAGAAAAGGAATGCTTACACACTGTTGGTGGGAATGTAAATTAGCTGGATACAAAAATACAAGCGTGGCGGAAACCAGAGTGGCAATTCCTCAAAGTGTTAAAAGCAGAACTACCATTAAACCCAACCATCCTGTTCCTTGGTATATCCTCAGAAAAATACACATTATTCTACCATAAAGACACATGCATGTGAATGTTCACTGCAGCGCTATCCACAATAGCAAGGACATGCGATCAAAGGCCCATCAGTGACAGATTAGATAAAGAAAATGTGGAACATACACACCACGGAATGCTACGCAGGCATAAAAAACAACAAGATACTGTCTTTCGTGGGAACATGGATGGAGCGCGAGGTTGTTATCCTCAGCAAACTAACACAGGAACAGAAAATCAAATACCAAATATTCTCACTTGTAAGTGGGAGTTACATGATGAGAACTTCTGAACACAAAGAAGGAAACAACAGACACTGAGGCCCATGAGAGAGCAGAGGGTGGGAGGAGGGAGAGGAGCACAAGAGAGAACTATTGGGTACTGGGCTTAATACCTGGGTGATAAAAAAAATCTGGGCAGCAACCCCCCATGACATGCACTGACGTCTGTAACAAACCTTCACGTGTACCCCTGAACTGGAAATAAATTTTAAAAACAAAATGCCACAAACATATGAGATGTTTATGATGTTCATCGTTATTGTAACTATATAGAGAAAGACTTGGAAGAACTCACACTAAAGTGGGTATCACGTCAGCTTCAACCAGAAAACGTCAACTTCTTTTAAGACTGTATTCACAGATTAGTTTAAACGCATACGTGAAATGGTAAAGCGTATATTATAATTTATCTTAACATGGGGTGTGGTTAAAAGTTCCAGCTCTAAACCCAGACTCCCTGGGTGAATACCACTTACTCTCTGCATGAGCTTAACCAAGTCATCTAACCTCTCTTTTTTTATTTTTATATATTTCTTTTGAGACAGAGTTTCGCTCTTGTTACCCAGGCTGGAGTGCAATGGTGCGATCTCGGCTCACCGCAACCTCTGCCTCCTGGGTTCAGGCAATTCTCCTGCCTCAGCCTCCCGAGTAGCTGGGATTACAGGCACGCGCCACCACACCCAGCTAATTTTTTTGTATTTTTAGTAGAGATGGGGTTTCACCATGTTGACCAGGATGGTCTCGATCTCTTGACCCCGTGATCCACCCACCTCGGCCTCCCAAAGTGCTGGGATTACAGGCGTGAGCCACCGGGTCCAGCCATCTAACCTCTCTTAACCTTAATTTCCTCATCCTTAAAATGAACATAACATTAGTTCTAGCCAAGGGGAGTTGTTGTGAGGAGTCGGAACAGGTACACAACTTAGTGCCTCAGTGATGTAGGTTTTACCATCGTTATCCTCCTTCCTACCGTAGATCAGCAAATACTATCCCGTACACGAGCCGGAAAGGTCCACACTTAACACAGCGTCATTCTACGGATAAGGACACTAAGGTCAGAGAGATTCAATGACTTGTCCAAGGGACACAGCTAGTAAGCTTCAGACTCCAAGTCCAGATTCTAGATCCCAAGTCCTAATGCTGTATTAATACAAAGTCAAGCTTTCCAAGTCATAAAGACATTCAGACAACGCTTCGTTTATGTAAAAAAGTGAACGGTTCTTTCTTTACACGTATCTCACCAGACTTCCTTCGGAGAAATGCCACTGCAATAAAAGCCTTACTCATAGCCTGAATATTTTGCTTGAGGGCAGAGGGAAACTCAGTTCTGGTTATGGTGAGCCTGTTATTTCCCATCAATGCTCCAAGGAAATACATCACTAACAACTAACATTTGTATTTCAAAGTATTGTCACATATTGTCTCATTTGGTCCATGAAACTTGGCGAGACCGGACTCATGATTTACCCAAACTACAGAGGAAGAAACTGAGACTTTAAGAGTTTTAAATCATTTGCCCAAAAGTTTTAGAGAAGATTTCGCTTTCTATTAATTTTTAAGTAGCAACTCTAAAATTAAAACAAAACAGGCAACTTTAAAAGTTTAGCCCACTGTTGGTTTTTTTTTTTTTTTTTTGAGACCGTTTCGCTCTTGTTACCTAGGCTGGCCTAGGTTGGAGTGCAATGGCGCGATCTCGGCTCACCTCAACCTCCGCCTCCTGGGTTCAGGCAGTTCTCCTGCCTCAGCCTCCCGAGTAGCTGGGATTACAGGCACACGCCACCATGCCCAGCTAATTTTTGTATTTTTAGTAGATACGGGGTTTCACCAAGTTGACCAGGATGGTCTCGATCTCTTGACCTTGTGATCCACCCGCCTTGGCCTCCCAAAGTGCTGGGATTACAGGCTTGGGCCACCGCGCCCGGCCTGGCCTACTGTTTTTGTTGCTTTTTTGCAGAACTGGGATAAAGCAGGTTTAAACATGCCTTTGAGCGCATACATGGGTACAGTAACCACACACGTCTCACATATTCTGTAACAGAACCATTTTCAGTGACTTTAGCCTGTTGACTTAACATCAATTCTGATGCCTGTGTCAGAAAAAAATAGTTACTCTTCCTACATCAAAATGTTTTCCTTCAAAATATACTAAAGGCGAAAACGCATCATGACGAAACTGGTAATTTCCAACTGTCTTAATTTTATAATAGTTTTTGGGTGGCAAATAAATATAACTTGATAAATATAGCGAAGTTTCCTTTTAAGAAGAGTTTCAAAACCTCATCCAAACAGAGAGGGAGCTATGTGAGAGGCCCCCCTTCATGGGGTGCCCCTCTGTAGATAGGTCCAGAAGTAGCTGGAGATGACATAGAAATATTAAAGAAAAATAGTCCCCTCTGTGGGAGTCAGTGTTCATTCCCTCTAGAAAGAGATCCGTGGGAACAAAAATGCTCAGCTCTCAAATGCTGAGTGTGGATGTGCAGAAATGTGGTGGTTTGTCGCACTCCCTCCCATTAGAACCATGTCCATCTGCAAGTTCGTGTGAATTAGAGGCAAGCCCTTCACTGCCTCTACCCACCGAAGGGGAGGCCTAAGCTACTGGATATAAATGAGAAGAAGGGGCTCCAAAAGCAAAGAAGATTCAGAATGCAAAGCTCCTCCTTGAGCTTCCGGCAAGGAACACCCTGGCCTGGGGCAAGGGCCATGAGGGCAAAGGGAACTAAGGAGGAGGACGGCCTTGGCTGCAGAGTATTAATTTTTTTTTTTTGAGACAGAGTCTCACTTTGTCACCAGGCGCCAGGCTGGAGGGCAGTGGCACAATCTCGGCTCAGTGCAACCTCCGCCTTCTGGGTTCAAGCATTTCTCCTTCCTCAGCCTCCTGAGTAGGGGACTACAGGCGCATGCCACCATGCCCAGCTAAATTTTGTATTTTTTTTTTTTTTAGTAGAGACGGGGTTTCGCCATGTTGGCCAGGATGGTCTCGATCTCTTGACCTCGTGATCCACCCACCTCGGCCTCCCAAAGTGCTGTGATTACAGGCTTGAGCCACCGCGCCCGGTCAAGTGCAGAGTATTTTAATAAACTTCTGCTTTTGGCTCCAGGTGCTAGCGGTGACGTGAACCAGAGGCATGCAAACGACACAACAGAGGCATGCCAACGGTCCGCATGCTTTGCCAGAAGCACCCTGTTCAAGGTGCTGCTTGGAAGGAGATGGGCGGAGCCTGGGCTCCCCAGCTCAGCAGCGTTCAGACTCCCCAGTGCTTCCTGGCAGACTTTGGGTAATCAAATTCTCACAACAGTATCTGAGGGTTTTTTGCCATGTGCTACAAACCTATCATCTCTTAAACGCAGCTAGGAGAATGCTCGTGGTCTATCTTCCGTTCACAGCAATAGTAAGCACACTCACCCGGACACAGGATCGACATTCCAGGTCTCGCCCCTCACTATGAAGCTCCTTCTTGACGAGCCCAGCAGATAACAGCAATACATTTTTGTATGCCGGAGGATTATTTTAAATCTCTTCCATAAGAAATAACCTAGATCAATTTGTCATCATAACCAGCAAGTGCCACCAACAAGAAAATTCATGTTTGTTCATGAAATGAAGGTTTTGAGGGGCTGCTGGAGAACCCACACTTTGTCATGGCTTGAACCCCAGTACGAGAATGATGCCTGTTCATCAGAGCAGCCACCACGGATAGATTGTTAAGAAAAAAAGGAAAGAATATGGTATAGAGGGCCTAGCGGCAAAACTGTCCTTATGAGGCCACTGAAGGATTCGCAATTCCTTTAAGCGGCAGTAAATACGGTGTTAGCAGGATGCCTACCAAGTCAGCAGTGAAAGCCACAACGTCTCCAGCAAAGAGACTGGCCAGGTGTCCTGTTGATGGTAGACTGTGCTACCAATGTACCCAATAGGAGGGGGAGTGGAGGGGAATGTGAGGGAACCCCCCAGCTACTAACATGTGGGACGAGACAATTTCATACACCTTAGGTTTCAGACACCTGAGACTGGTATTAACTTGAAAGAAAGAAAAGAGGAAGGGAAGAAAAGAAAAGGGGAGGAAGATGAGGACAGGAGGAAAGAAACAGAGAGAGCAAGGGAGTCTTCTCAAAGGCAAGGGAGAGAACCATGAGCTCTTCTCAGTGGCAGAAGGAACTGGTATGATCCCATGGGCAGGCTGAGCCCAGGGTGGTGACCATTAAAGGAATGGATCCTCATAAACACTGTTCTTGACAGCTGGACACCGGACACTGCCTTACCCTGGAAAACCACACAGGGAAGAGCTTCTGTTAAAAATTGCCGAACTTTTGAGAGTGAGGAGGAAATGGACCCCTAAAAAGAAAATACACAGTCACAGGGTTCGTCATCAGGATTACGGAAACACGTGTAAGACGCACAACTCTGGCCTCTCGTTCTAGGTTCACCCGTGCGTGGTTGAAACAGGGAAGGGCCCAGCATGGCTGTGTAATCACCATCCCAGGTTTTAGAGCCAGCACCGCTAACATTTCAGTGGCAGGAGTTACAGACGTTGACTCATCTCTAAACACAGCATTAGATGAGGAACTTGCCATGGTAACTTTTCATTTTGAAGAACCAACGGCTCCAAAATTCATCTCTATATAATTCCAGATACACTGAATACCTGGGTTAAAGGTGAAATCTTTGATTTGTTGAGGTTTTGAAATGATTTCCAGCACGAGATGCAACCCTTTTACCTCAGCATTCCATCTCTCGGCAGTGTGTCTGCTGTTACGTGGTTAATTGTGATGTTACAATTGTTTGTTTTCCTTCGGAGCAATTTATTTTATCACAAGAAATCAAGAAACTAAAAAAAAAAGGAGACACACAAATCTCTGCCTCTATCTATTCTAACTTAATACTAAAATAAAGATGAAGATTTCAGGCATGTTTCCAAACCTCTTCTTTTGGATGGAAATCATACATTCAGTTTGAGTGATTTTAAAAAACTCTTTCCCCATTTTTGATGAAAGAATTTAAATATTTAAAATATTTTTTAGAATGTATTATATAACTTACAAAGAATGAAGTCCAAAATGCTTACTGATCCATATTAAAGGAAGCAATCTGCTGTCCAGTAGTCACCTGTTGCCTTACAGGAGCCATCTCCCCCATTTCTGCTTGATCCAGCTTTCAGAATAAGAGTCCACAGCCATCACTGGGGGTCCCACAGCAACTGCACCGCATTCACCTTTAGGGGCTTTCCCCCGTGACTTCATCCATCAGTGAGGTTCTGACCTACAGCTCAGCGAACAGTCTAAGGTATCTACCTTCTGCTGACCTTGTATAAAGGGGCCTTCCATTGAGATGCATGGGGCCCAATCTGTACCAGAGGAAGACCACAGTCTACCTGGGAAGTCTCAGTACTCCCCACCCTGATCTGAGGAAGCTTCGGGATTCGTGAGAGCAGAGCCCGATGAGGAGTGGTTTCACCTAGGCCATTCCACTTCTCTTACACAATAGAATAACTGCAGAGTAATCTGTGACAAATCACTTACATAAGAAGAAGCTGTTGAGTGCCCACAAAAGCCAAACTCTGGCTCTCCGATTGGCACACATTTCTATTTAGCCATAGAACACCAGCCGGCAGGGCACAGCCATACACACTTCAGGTCTGTGTACACAGCTGCCACTTTAGGACTTACCATGTCCTACCCTAAGTTATACCAGTGCAAGGTGAAGGCTAAGACGGAGGTAGACCTCAAACCCATCAGTGTATCAGAACCATGTGGGGCTCTGCAAAAGTGCAGATTACCAGGCTCTACCCAGAGCCACTGAATCAGGGTGTCTACCTGGGATAGCACTTTTGAAAATCTGTGTGTGACTGCCCTACACTGATCCTCGGGTTTGTGTTTGGGAGCCATAACCAGGTAACTGTTTCCGGTACAGACACTTCCCAGGAAATATGCCGGTGTCCTCTAGAACTCTACCTAAGCCTAACAATTATTTCAAGGGAGAGACTCTGCAGAAGGGATTAACTTTAACGCGGCTGCAGTTGTTACCTTCAGCCACATACAACTGAACCCTCCTTTGTAATCAGACTGCTAAAAAAACTAACGTTCACTGTATTTATATCTTTGTAGTTAGTTTTTTCTTTTGTTTTGTTTTGTTTTTTTTGAGACGGAGTTTCGCTCTTGTTGCCCAGGCTGGAGTGCAATGGTGCGATCTCGGCTCACCGCAACCTCCGCCTCCTGGGTTCAGGCAATTCTCCTGCCTCAGCCTCCCGAGTAGCTGGGATTACAGGCACGTGCCACCATGTCCAGCTCATTTTTTGTATTTTTAGTAGAGACGGGGTTTCACCATGTTGACCAGGATGGTCTCGATCTCTTGACCTCGTGATCCACCCGCCTCGGCCTCCCAAAGTGCTGGGATTACAGGCGTGAGCCACCGCACCTGGCTATATTTTTTTAGTTTTTATACGTGTTGGGTAATGGGGAAAATCAGAATAGAATACATATATATCAATGAATATTAGTCAACCGGAACAATGAAAACATCTGTAACATTCGTGATCTGAATGCCTAAACAGTGTATCTCCAAAATAGCTCTGGTTAACCTACTGGAGGGCAGCAGGTTTTCATGAAAAAGCAGTGGAAACATGCCCGTGCACACCATTTATATCATTTCTTTTTGACAGAAAAAACAGCTCCATGTCTTGCTCGTTTAAATAATATGGTGTCACCAGCGATGTTCCAGTTCTTTTTGTTTAGCCAGTGAGAAGAGCAGGGTAAGGGCGGGTGTGGAGCCCATTCCCCTGGATTAATACACTGGCAGAGATGTTGTTCAACCGTCGTGCTGAACCAGAATCTTTTCCAAGGTTCTTAAGGGTTCAGTAAAAGTGTATGTTTGAATAAAAACTTCAACTAAAATATATATATATATAAACGTGCCAGAAGACATCGTTCGCTTGCCTTACGGTATTTCACAGGCCACACAGTTCCTCGGCTCAGGGAAAATCAGAAATGACCGCATCATATTATAAGGTGGAGAATATGTTTATATGGTTGTTGGAAAATGCATGAAAATTTTTAGGGGGACACAGCCAGTGAACTAAACAAAGAAGAGCCATCTTCTAAACAGCTTAGTTCCAAATTGAGAGATTTGTTCATTCTTTCAGACAACCCCGCTCAAGTACCAGACAGTAGTACTAAAGATCTGTACATGACTAACACATATCTAAGAAACCTGAGGGAAAATGACAGGCAGTAAATAATTATAAGATTACTGGGAAATTCAAATACAGTATACTCTTACAGTACAGAATGTATGAGGATGGATGATTTTTGAGTTGGATTTTGCAGGATGCATAGGAGTTCACCAGGTAAGAAAGGGAAGGGTATCCTCTCCATCTCCCAGATATGAAAAGCACACAGACGAGAGAGAAAATATCCTCCATGGAGAACGGCCAATGTTTCAGTGTGGCTGGAATACGGAAAGGTGAGAGGTAATCCACCTATAGTTGTAAATCTTAGCAGGGTCCTGTCCGTGAGAGGTAGTTACTCGTGCTCATAAATGAAATGTTGATCTTCAAGGGGTATAAGATTTCTGATGACAAGGTGGAAAATGAGCTGGAAAAAGATGTGACCGGAGGCCTCTATGACAGAGCCCACGTGAGTGGTGAGGCACACCTGAACCAAGACAGCAACAGAGGAAGAAGAGAGAAGGCAGATGTGAGAGCTACTTGCAGAATGCATTTGACAGAACGAATCCGACTGGACGAAGGTGTCCCGATAGACATCAGCCTTGGAGGTAACAGGAAAAACTGTAACCCAGGGATTGCTATTCGGCATCCTCGTTCTCCTTCCTCCTCCTTGCCACCATATGCCCTGGTTTTCTTAGATCCTTTCCCTGTTCTCTTGTTGCTGCTTCTTTTTACATTTTATCCATTGAGACTTGAAATGTCACCAGTACCATTTATGAGCCCCCTGCCACCACTACCCCATGAACTGCAAGAGCTGAGGCCACAGACGGAAGCCCGGGAGGTAGCAGGTGGGTCCCTGCTGTGCAGCATTTCTCAGTTTAAGACTAACAGAAGCACTTGCATATTGCTTCACAGTGTCCACAGGGTTTTCTTTTGTTGTTATTGTTTTTTTTTTTAAAAACATCTGCACTTCTTTCCAACTTGTCTGGAGGAAAGACAAATTTTATGATTCCCATTTCAAGGAAGAAGGAACTGAGGCTGGGTTCATAGTGCACCCTCAGGCAAACAGTGTCCAGTAGCCCGTATACTGCTGTCACAAGAACCTGGGACCGGTGTCCTCCCTCTGCTTCTGGGAGCTGAGGTGGATACCCAGACACGTGAAGAGTCAATTTCCTTCTCTGAAAATGAGGACAATAAAAGTATGTGCCCCCTGGGATCACTGCACATGCTGAAAGAAATCCTACACATAAAACGCTTAGCAGAGGCTTGATGAAGTCTCTATAAATGTTAGCTATTGATTTTTACAGGTCTTTTAGCTCCAAAGTCCCAGCTCATTCTACGGTATCACAGTGTTCCTTGCTCCTGGGAGAAAAGACATTTTTTTCAGAAGGCTCCAGTTTGCCCTCCAGGCCCCTGAATGGATTTCTGCATGCTGACCCAAAAAAAAAAAAAAAAGCCAAAAACAAAACACTAATACTTCCCTTGCCTGGTATGTCATTCGATAGCCACAACTTATGCCCTGAAGCTATTTAAAATGCAAAGTGGGTTAGGCGCAGTGGCTCGCACCTGTAATCCCAGCACTTTGGGAGACTGAGGCGGGCAGATCATGAGGTCAGGAGATCAAAACCATCCTGGCTAACATGGTGAAACTACATCTCTACTAAAAATACAAAAAATTAGCTGGGCGTGGTGGCAGACACCTGTAGTCCCAGCTACTCAGGAGGCTGACGCAGGAGAATCACCTGAACCCAGGAGGTAGAGGTTGCAGTGAGCTGAGATCGCCTCAAGTCATCTTCAGGACTGGGCTAATTTCTAACTCTTCTACCACAAAGGCAAAGACTGTCAAGGACGGCAGCCGTGTAATCCATGCAAAGAGTCCCAATGCCAAGTCAGACGAGCAAGCACAAGAGATTCATGTTTTTCTCTTGGGAACAGAGAAAATGGTTTGGGCTCTGTGGGAATGAGGGGCTGGGGGTTAGGCGCTGGGGAAGAGGAAGCAAACTCATTAGCACAGACAAGGCAGCCGAGCCATTGGAAGGGAATGTTGAAGCTTGGGAACCACTGCTGCCATGCATCCGTCTATCCATCCATTAAGTCATTCAACAGACCTCCATTTAATGTGTGCCCGGTGAGCACTGTGCTGAGGTCTATTCATACAGAATGAGCATTTGATGAAGCTTAGAGACTCTCCAGTGCTGATGCTCCATAAGTAATGTGGAGGTGGTGCGGTGCGGGGTGGGGGGCAAAAAGATTGGCACACTATCTGGGGGCATGATGGGGATGGATATCTGAGGAAAAGCAATTAAAAAAGAAAGGAAGAGGGCTTCCACTCTGCCCTGCTGGATGGAATAAGTGTTTGGGCAGCATTCTGTCCAGCTGGGGAAAGGCCAAGACTAATTTAACCTTTGGTCAAATGGTTGGGAGTTCGCTAGTTTCCTTTTTCCTCTTACATCACTCCCAGAGATTCAGACAAAAATAACATGGTCCCGATTACATGACATTATGGGCTCTGAAAATACACCAGGGAGGGTAGTGTTGAAACCCCTCAGAGGCAAATTAATCCTAGCAAAGCAACAGCTGTAAGACTGATACAAACAGGAGAAACAACAGCATACTGGTTCCAGGTTTGCTTGAAACTTTACTTTAACCAAGGCGATTTTTTTAAAAGGGTTAAAATCGCTAATTGGGAGCGTTTCTGTTCCTTGAAGATGGTGCTTTATGAAATACTCATCAATTCTCTGCATGCTGCAGTCCACTGTTTGGATTTAATTCCAAATTCTCTTGGATATCCTTACTGTTTAAAGCTGAAATGAACGCAATGGTGAGAAAGAATTGACCTCTGCCGAATCAGAGCTTCGACACCAGGCTGTGTCAGGGAAGTGAAGGTGGGGGAGTCGCCTCTATTCTGGGCTGCGTGCCCAAATCTGGCACGCAGGAGTTGGGCACCTGCCCCTCCTCCCTGAGCTGATCCTGTCCAGAGCAGACACTTGAGTGTTTCCTGAAAGCACAGCCGGCATCCCCTGGAGGACAATCTGCAGAACTTGCATGCACCATTTACACTCAAAAATCAAAATATTTCCTCTCCCAGGGACACAGCAGCCCCCTCCACACCCGCCCACTTTGCAATTGGGCATTGCTTGGAGACCCAGTATGAACCCTAGAATAGAAATCTCACAGCTGGAGAGAACTTAACCCAAAGGAAGGCACTTTTAGGGCAGGAGGAAATTGATCATAATGGTTACAGGGATGGTCTCTGCACTCAGGCTGCCTGAATCCAAAGCCAGCTCAGCCCACTGATGTTTGTGTGACCTTGGGCAAGTGCCCCTCTGTGGCTCGGTACCCTCACATGCGAAATAGAGATAAGACAGCATGCACAGCACAGGGTCGTTGGGAGGAGGAATGATACTCTCTGGAAAGTACACAGGCCTAACGAGTAACAAGAACAAAACAGTGAAACGGCTCTCACTGTCAGAACCACAGTGGTCTTACAGGTCTTCGCAAACTTACTGTAGAAACTGGCTGGTGGCCTCAAGTCATCTTCAGGACTGGGCTAATTTCGAACTCTTCTACCACAAAGGCAAAGACTGTCAAGGACGGCAGCCGTGTAATCCATGCAGAGAGTCCCAATGCCAAGCCAGACGAGCAAGCACAAGAGATTTATGTTTTTCTCTTGGGAACAAAGAAAATGGTTTGGGCTCTGTGGGAATGAGGGGCTGGGGGTTAGGCGCTGGGGAAGAGGAAGCAAACTCATTAGCACAGAGAAGGCAGCCGAGCCATTGGAAGGGAATGTTGAAGCTTGGGAACCACTGCTGCCATGCATCCGTCTATCCATCCATTAAGTCACTCAACAGACCCCCATTTAATCTGTGCCCGGTGAGCACCGTGCTGAGGTCTATTCATACAGAATGAGCATTTGATGAAGCTTACAGACTAGTAGCAGAGACACATTTAAAATTTAATCACATGAACAAATATTTAACTTGTGAAGTTTATTTTAAAAAACAGAGAACTACAAAAGGAAATAATGAGGGGCCACAAAATGATCCCAGGGAACTAAAAAGCTGGAGGTTTGAATCAGTTCCTCGCGGTGCCTCGTGGACAGGTCGACAGCTTCATTTCAGCAACTCTGGTCCTTCTTGACTTCGGCCTTGCAAACTAACACCCCTTCTGCCTCTGCAGCAACTGCCCCCAACCCCGCCCGTGCCCATTTCCACCTTGGGAGTAGGCGTTAGATTAGCACAAAAGTTGTATTAATATTCTCTCCATGCAGAAACAAAGGCATGGGCGGGAGGTGGTTGTCTGTCCACAGTCACACGGCATGTTGAGACCAGAACCAGGACTCCTGAGTCTGGTTAGTTGCTGCTCCCCTACGCCCTATGACTCAGAGCTCACACGCTGACCCCTCTGGCTCTGGCTTCTTCCCCAAGAAATAATGAGAGGAAATGTCTCTTACACAAACATCTCCTAGAGAAATTCCTTTCGGAGCAGCCCCACTGTTAGGGGAAAACTTGGTCCTTTCTTGGAGACCCCTGATGAGTTCTGAGGTCCCTCTAGGATCCCACCGTTTAAAAATAATAACAATAGAATAAAATTAAATTAAAGTGAAAGAAGCCATTACAGGGCATACAGGAGATACCACCTTCAGGAGGGTCACTGCGGTGGCTCAGTGGCTGTGGTTTGTATTCTTCAGGAGGGTCGCTGCTGTGGCTCAGTGGCTGTGGTTTGTATTCTTCAGGAGGGTCGCTGCGGTGGCTCAGTTGCTGTGGTTTGTATTCTTCAGGAGGGTCACTTTGGTGGCTCAGTGGCTGTGGTTTGTATTCTTCAGGAGGGTCGCTGCGGTGGCTCAGTTGCTGTGGTTTGTATTCTTCAGGAGGGTCACTGCGGTGGCTCAGTGGCTGTGGTTTGTATTCTTCAGGAGGGTCGCTGCTGTGGCTCAGTGGCTGTGGTTTGTATTCTTCAGGAGGGTCGCTGCGGTGGCTCAGTTGCTGTGGTTTGTATTCTTCAGGAGGGTCACTTTGGTGGCTCAGTTGCTGTGGTTTGTATTCTTCAGGAGGGTCACTGCTGTGGCTCAGTTGCTGTGGTTTGTATTCTTCAGGAGGGTCACTGTGGTGGCTCAGTTGCTGTGGTTTGTATTCTTCAGGAGGGTCACTGTGGTGGCTCAGTTGCTGTGGTTTGTATTCTTCAGGAGGGTCACTTTGGTGGCTCAGTTGCTGTGGTTTGTATTCTTCAGGAGGGTCACTGTGGTGGCTCAGTTGCTGTGGTTTGTATTCTTCAGGAGGGTCACTTTGGTGGCTCAGTTGCTGTGGTTTGTATTCTTCAGGAGGGTCACTGTGGTGGCTCAGTTGCTGTGGTTTGTATTCTTCAGGAGGGTCACTGTGGTGGCTCAGTTGCTGTGGTTTGTATTCTTCAGGAGGGTCGCTGCGGTGGCTCAGTTGCTGTGGTTTGTATTCTTCAGGAGGGTCACTGTGGTGGCTCAGTTGCTGTGGTTTGTATTCTTCAGGAGGGTCGCTTTAGTGGCTCAGTGGCTGTGGTTTGTATTCTCACTGACCTGCCTTTCAGGTCACTATCAAGGAAGGAATGTATTTCTGGGTGTTTCTGATTTGTAGACCTTTTGCTAGCACAGCACATAACTAGTGGGACTTCAACCTGGGTCTTTTGACTCCAAGCCCAGTGCTTTTCAACTCCAGCATGTGCACAAATTCTGTTTGGGATGCATGGAGGTTGCAGAAATGGTGAATGTTTCACATGGTGATTTCCCATGGGTGGACGGAGCAAGGCAGATGGTCACTAATTTATTCAACAAACATTCCCTGAATGCCAGCAAGTCAGGTCTTGTGGATTTCCTGGTGAATGAGAGAAATTCAAGTCCCACCCTCATGGACCTAATTGTTCAGGAAATTCACATAATAAATGCATCACTACTCAGATAATGATTAATTACAACAGTGCTGTAAGGGTTTATACGCGGGGGTCTGGCCTGTATGAGAGGGAAGGCATAATAAAACCCGTGCTCCATCCTTCTAAATCAGGGCCACGTTCAGTCCTGACAGAACAGCACTGCCCCCTCCCCACCATCCAAAGTAGAAACCAGTGACCGGGGAGTCCTCACACCTGCTCATTCCTCATGGCCAGTCTGCATCAGATCCCCTTAGCTTTGCTCCCAAGCACCTTTGGACGTTTGCTCCGCTCGTCATCTCCGTTGCCCTGACTCCCCCAGCACGTGTCTGGAATGCCCCATTGTGGTACTGTGGTACCCGTTACCAGCGTGGCTGCCACCCACTGTGCACTCTGTTCTACAAAACACAGGGCAGTGATATTCTGCAAGGAAAACCTTCACCCTCACCCTCTACTCCCCTAACCTTTGACATCTTCACCCCCATCCCACACCTAAAACCTCCATGTCTTCTCTTCGCTCTTAGAATCAAGGCGAAGTTCTAGAGAACGGCTGCAAAGTCCTGGGCATCCCGCCCTTTCCTCTCTGACTCTGAACACAGCGTACCCTGCGCTCTGTTCCAGTCATCCCGCCATCTTTCCAGCGCGGAGATATGTTTTGTGGCCCTTCCTTGGGCTGCTCCTGTGCTTGGGAGGCTCCGATGTGTCCCTGGATGCCTGAAGCAGCTTTCCCAGACCTCGCTGACTAGGTCCAATTCCCTAATTATGGTTCTTTATAACACAAGTATCTGGCATAGTGGGAGCTCATCACAGCCGTATTGTTATGTTTTCCAACTGGCTTCTCTGCTTCCCTCCTCCAGACATAAGCTCCATAAAGACAGGGACATGTTTGTTTTGACACATCTATAACTTCTGGCTCAGGGTCTGGTACACAGTAAATAAGGAAAGAAAGACAGAGAACTCCCTGATGAAGTTTGGGCTGAGAGGTGAAAGACAAGAGGCATTCAGTGAGACACAGTCTGGGGAAGCGGGAATGTTCCAGTCATCTCCGTTGCCCTGACTCCCCCAGCACGTGTCTGGAATGCCCCATTGTAGTACTGTGGTACCCGTTACTAGTGTGGCTGCCACCCACTGCACTGCGTTCTACATAACACAGGGCAGTGATATTCTGCAAGGAAACCTTTACCCTCACCCTCTACTCCCCTAACCTTTGACATCTTCACCTTTATTTACTGTGTCCCAAAGGAAAAGCACGCGCATGGAGAGAACTCACGTGAACACCAACCCTCTCTCATTCTTTAGGGAAAAGAGGCAGCATCAGAGAAAAGCCGAATGAAGGCAGTGCCTTCCATCCTGAACAGGTGAGACGGACGCACTCTCAGTGAATGTGGGGATGGGAGTCCAGGCGAGGGGCTGTTTATAATGAACGCTTTGCGTGGATGGTCCCCACCCCTCCAACCCTCGCTCCCTCCCCAAGCTTCTTCACGACCACTTTCAGGCCCCCCATTCAACTCCCAGCATCCCGATGCTGAGGATGGTATCAACTCCCGATCGTGGACCTGTCCATCATCAAGGAAGAGAGCCCCTCCCTTTGCCCATTCACCAGAAACTATTTGATGTGTCTACTCCAGCACCAGTTTCAATGCCACAGGGCCTTGAATGCTGCACCCAGGGTGTCATCATGAACCAGACTCAGCACTGGGTTAAAAGGATTCTGCCATCTCAGCCCCTCACGTAGCTGGGACACGGTCAGGAAGCGGGCTCACATGTATACGTTGTATGCCATCTATATAGCATATTTTATGTAGCGTTGAAAGGCCAGAGTTAGTTCACAAGGCCAGGGTCATGCCAGTGTTTTCAAGGCTTCTTCGTAGACTAGACTGTGGCATTCTCAGAATAAGATTTAATCTGCTGAGTGGCACATTCCCCTGGGTAACTCAGGAGGAAACTAGTGACAGGCATGTCCCAGAGAACAGAGAACAGATGACAGGTGAAGCAGACATAGCCACTGCCCGCTGAGGGGGAAGCAGCAGAGGAATAGTCCGGTAGCATCTGCTGCTGCCCAAGGAGGCACGGAGGGCAGGACCAGGGCTCTGGTTTGTGGTTAAGCGGGTGAGGGTCCTGAGGCGTGGGGGCTGGGCTTTGGATGTGGGGAGTTGAAAGACGGGCCTGAAAGTGGTCGTGAAGAAGCACAGGGAGGGAGCAAGGGTTGGAGGGGTGGGGACCATCCACGCAAAGACCAATGAGAAGCCTGGAGGGGTGGGGACCATCCACTCAAAGACCAATGAGAAGCCTTAAAGCCGGACCCTCACTTCTGCTCAAGGGTTGGAGGGGTGGGGACCATCCACGCAAAGACCAATGAGAAGCCTGGAGGGGTGGGGACCATCCACTCAAAGACCAATGAGAAGCCTTAAAGCCGGACCCTCACTTCTGCTCAAGGGTTGGAGGGGTGGGGACCATCCACGCAAAGACCAATGAGAAGCCTGGAGGGGCGGGGACCATCCACGCAAAGACCAATGAGAAGCCTCAAAGCCGGACCCTCACTTCTGCTCAAGGGTTGGAGGGGTGGGGACCATCCACACAAAGACCAATGAGAAGCCTCAAAGCCGGACCCTCACTTCTGCTCAAGGGTTGGAGGGGTGGGGACAATCCACGCAAAGACCAATGAGAAGCCTGGAGGGGTGGGGACCATCCACGCAAAGACCAATGAGAAGCCTCAAAGCCCGACCCTCACTTCTGCCCACTGGGTACAGTTTGGGATGTTGCCTCGAACCTTCAGGGAAACAGCTGCTTGTAACTCATCTGCAGGCAGCATGTGAACTGTCCGTGGGAAGCAGACATGGTGACCGGGAGGTATTGCAGCTACCAGCAGATTTCCAAGGACCCCCGATTCCCCAGTAGAATCACTTTGGGTTCCTTCCTGCAACCATTATGGAGGGTGAAGACTGCGGACCAGCAACGGGGCCCAGAGGCTGAGCAGACAGTACAGCCCCTTCCTTCGAGATTCCCCTTTCCTTGGCCGGTTCTAAGGGAGAATCGCTGAGCCACAGAAAGGAGGGACCTGTTACAGGTTACAGGTTCTTTTTTTTTGAGACGGAGTTTCGCTCTTGATCTCGGCTCACCGCAACCTCCGCCTCCTGGGTTCAGGCAATTCTCCTGCCTCAGCCTCCTGAGTAGCTGGGATTACAGGCGTGAGCCACCATGCCCAGCTAATTTTTTGTATTTTTAGTAGAGACGGGGTTTCACCATGTTGACCAGGATGGTCTCGATCTCTTGACCTCGTGATCCACCCGCCTCGGCCTCCCAAAGTGCTGGGATTACAGGCTTGAGCCACCGTGCATGGCCTAGGTTACAGGTTCTAAGGCCATGTAGCAGAAGGAAATTTTGGGTTCATAATGTAGCAAAATGACCAGGTGGCTCAAACGGTGTAACTGGGGGAATTGCAGAGTGGGGCCCCAGAGGTGCGGAGATCGATCAGGTGGCTGTTTTAGTCCCTGCTCAATCCACTGGAGTCCATTCAAGGGTGATGAGAAGCCATCAGCAGGCTGTAAGCAGTGAAAGCCACAATCTGATCTGCATTTTCCGATCATCTCGGCTGTGACTGAAGACTGGATTATAGTGAGCACGAACTGGTCAGCAGGAAGCTGCCACTGTACCCAGGTGAGAGGAGATGATGCCTGGACTGGGAGGTGGCAGAGGCACGTGGAGAGAGGAAGTCGCCTCCTCTTCCATCACCCAGCAGTGATAAATCATCACAGTGGCTGGGAGAAGCAGGTTTCTGACTTACACAAACTGGATAGTGGGTGGCACCATTATCTGGGCTCTGGGACACTGGAGGAGGATCAGATTCAGGGCGAGGGGGAGCTGTCAGGTCCTATACTCTTTGAAGGAAACCATGGATATGGCTATTCCTCAGGAGAATCCCACAAGCAGCTTCCTGGTGGCAGCTGTCCCCGTTGACCTTAGTGACTTCCTTCCTCTGCACGGGTTGGTGTGGAAGTGGGTGCCCGTGGGACCTGGGGCTGCTCTTTTGCTGGTGAAAGGCCTGGTTCTCACTTCCTCCTCGGCAGGCCCTCTGAAGTGGCAAGTTTGGGAATGTGGCATAATGGCCTTTCTTCGTCCGTCCCGTATTTCTCTTTGCCTGTGGATCAACCTCCCCAACAGGATGGTGATCACATCAGTTTCAGCAGAATAAATTTGCCAAGTACTTGGCTTGGGGGTCGGCGCTGTGCTTAGTTCTCTAGCCTTATTCAAAAGCCAAGGGAAGACCGAGTCCTCCTTCCTTAAAAAGTTTAGATCTCTGTGACCTCAGGTACATTCTGGGGATGGGCCTTCTGGTCAGTATGATAAAGAACAGGATAAACAGTTACGGACATTATATTAAGAATGTCTAATGAATGCCAAAGAAGGGCCAACTTATTTGTGTTTTTTTTTTTTGACAGAGTTTCGCTCTTGTTACCCAGACTGGAGTGCAATGGCTCGATCTCAGCTCACCGCAACCTTTGCCCCCTGCTCAGCCTCCTGAGTAGCTGGGACTACAGGCACACACCACTACGCCCAGCTAATTTTTTTTGTATTTTTAGTACAGACGGGGTTTCGCCATGTTGGCCAGGATGGTCTCAATCTCTTGACTTCGTGATCCACCCGCCTCGGCCTCCCAAAGTGCTGGGATTACAGGTTTAAGCCACCGCGCCCGGCCTTTTTTTTTTTTTTTTTTTTGAGATGGAGTCTCACTGTGTCACCCAGGGTGGAGTGCAGTGCTGTGATCTCGGCTCACTGCAACCTCCACCTCCCGGGTTCAAGCAATTCTCTTGTCTCAGCCTCACAAGGAGCTGGGATGACAGGCACGCGCCACCACGCCCAGCTATTTTTTGTGTTTTTATAAGACATGGGGTTTCACCATGTTGACCAGGATGGTCTCCATCTCTCAACCTCATGATCCACCCGCCTCGGCCTCCCAAAGTGCTGGGATTACGGGCGTGAGCCACCGCACCCAACCTGTTGTGCTTTTTGGACTCAGAGTCCAAGCACCTTGTCTGTTGCTGTTTCCCATTTCCACAGGCCGCGTCCACCTTCTCTCCGAGGCCTCCCCGTTCCACTCTAACAGCTTCACACCCATGTCCTTCCTCCGTCTTTCCTTGGCATCTTTCAGGTTTCAGGTCTCAGTGGCTGCCTCCCTGACTTCCAGATCTATCCTTCGCTGCCCAGTCCTCCCCTCCCCTCCCCTCCCCTCCATGCTTTCCTCCTCCCCTGTCACCATTTGCTGTCTATCACCCTCCTTTCTGGCTCGCTGATGCTGGAAACATTTCAGGAATTTTTAATTGAAAATACCATGAGAACTGTTATCACCTCAGTTTCACCAGGGAGAGAACCGCGGCTCAGGGATGATGATGGGTCACTCCCGGGGCGGGTGCAGTTTAATATCTCACCCAGGTTGACCGGGCAGCTGGGCTCTGCAAACCTGGGCCCCGGCTGGAATGTGAGAATGAGGTACAGTGTGACAGGAAACAGGGTGTGCTACACAACCAAAAATTCCTATACGGTCTGAGTGGGTGGGAGAGACGTCCAGGAAGACGAATCCGTTAAAAGGAATAAAACAAAGAATTCTACCATTGCCCCCCTCCAACTGTCCCCCACAAAAATGGCTGTGAGAGGAAGCAGGTGCCACTTGAAACTGGCAGAAGGCTCTGGGGCTCCGTCCTCCCTGCCTGGAGCAGTCGGTGCCCTCCCTCTGTTCTTGCAGCTGTCCCAGCCCCTGACTCTGTGCAGCCTGGGTCAGATGAGCTCAGCCTCCTTTGATCTCCTCCCCTGTGAGGTCACCAGCTCCCTCACCACCACCCCAGGTCTCAGGTCAGCCTTCACATCTGTCAGGGCCTCAAAAACAAGGAGGCCAAGGACGATGAAGGCAACAGCGGCCGCGGCAGGGAATGGGCTGGCCCCGTTCTTACATCACTCTATGCCAGAATCAAAGAATCCTATCTGCAACCCCTGTTGACCAGGGCAAGACAGCCGGAATACTGAGACTGCAGGGAGAGCTGGCGACGCTCTGGCTCCTCACTCCTCCCCGGCATCCTCAGTTAGAGTAGAGGCTGTGGCTCAACAATCCTAGACTCCCAGAACTGGAAGGAACCAGAGAGGGTCTTTCCTCCTCAGGTCCTCAGCCTGTGCCCTGGATTCAGAGGAGGTGTGGACAAGCAAGCCCTCTGACCAACCCCCTTCAGCCACTTTATCTTTCTCCTAGAATGAGTTCTTGTGCAACATGTCGAGAAAGGATTCCACTGCCGAAAAGACAAACGGAGTAAAAATTTGCAATCTATCAATCCAGTCCAAGCCTTTCCCATCTGTGCATATACTTAGGTCCAGAGAAGTGCAGTGACGAGCCAACATAATACAGCAGTGACTGTGTAGCCAGCCCAGCCTTGGGTCTCCTGCCCTCAGCTGATCTCTGCTGTGACTGCAAATCACGGAGGAGGAGCAAGGTCACACAGCCTGGGCAAGGCTGACGGGAGGAAATTTGCTCATGGCCGCCTCCCAGATGGACCCTCTGAGCTGCAGTGACTTGAGGTAGGAATAAAGGGCCAGAAGGCCTATTTCGTTTCCCAGAGGCCTAAAGCTATGACTTTTCAGGTCTAGAGAGTCCGTATCACTTCTGAGATAAAGCATCATTGTCATTTCCCTCTGAGCTGCTGGGATTGACAAAGCCACTTCTACCACCACATAGATTAGCTGCACCTACAAGCTGAGAAACCTTATTCCCAGAGCCAAGTATCCCGGAAATCACTTAAAAACAAAGAAAGAAGGAGAGAGAGGTGGGGGTGGGGAGCGGGAGAAATAAGAAGAGGGAGTGAGGGAGAAGGGAAGGAAAAAAACACATTTGCCTAATGGGCCATATGACCCCTTATTCTTGAAGAATCATCTAAAAAACTGGGGAGGTAACCAGATGCATTTAGCTGGCTCTCACTGGAGGCCGAAGCTCTGCTCTGAGCTCTTGTGGGGTATTTTCATCTGTTAATTTTCTAAAAGGCGATAAAAACAGGGAAAATGAAAACCCAGTGAGAAGACATTCAGCTGAAAGGGTGCTGTGGAAGGAGATGTCAGGGAGGCCCAAACATCTGGGAAGGGAGATGGCAGGACCCAGGGTGTCGGTGAAGACACTGCCAGCGTGTGACCGGAAAGGGCAAGCGCGCCTCCCCAGGGCTGGGGCCGAGCCAGGGCAGCCCTCCTCTCCCGCCCCCAGTCAGTCCTCACCCAGCCAAGCATGAGCAAGTCTGCTAGCAATGGTGTTTTCTTTTTCCTGAAATAAAATATCATCACCTGATCTTAGCTAAGTAACTGTGAACTTGTAAAAGTCTGTTTGTTGTTCCCCAGAGACCCATTCGAGTGGTTTTTCAGATGAATTTGTTCATGCAAACACGTTGCAATGTTTCCCTTCCACAATCCTGTCACAGGTGAGTAAACTAAGGCGCATAAATGGAGGGACATGAGTGGCAGAAACCCCCGCTGGTCCTTCCTTCCAACCTGGGACGTTTGCAGGCCTTTCCCAAATCTAGGACGCTTGCACAACTCCCAGCCTGGGTGTTTCCAGCTCCACCCAGACCGTCAAGCCCAGGTGTCTGGTTTGGCTGGGAAACAGCACCCTGTCGATAACTAGTAAGTACTTTCACAGCTTGTTAGGGGCAAGTACCTTTCAGTCCAGAAAACTAGGAGTTCAGGAGACCGAAACCCACGACTCAGAGTTCTAAGGATTTGCAGGTATTTTGAGACATAATACGTTTGGGATTTAGTTTTCACTCTGCTAACGAATGAAACACGCTGCTGTGGCTCCTTCTCTGCCTCCCTTGAGGTTTGATCTCACTCGAGTATACCCAGAGATGTGTTAATTATGTAATTACTCAACTAATATTAATTATAATGACACGCTCTACAGCATAACACGTTACATAATATCATGCAATATCATATAACCACAATATATAATTATAAATATGTTAATAAATATGTAAATAAGCACAGCTGTCATTAATGACCCTTTTATTTCTGAAGAATCATCTCTAAAATGCAGAGGGAACCAGATACGTTCAGCTGCCTCTCACTGTAGGTCAAAGCTCCATTCTGAGCTCTTGTGGGGTATCTTCATCGGATAATTTTCTGAAAGGCGAGAAAAACAGGGAAGACGAAAACCCGGGAAGAAGACATGAAGCTGAAAGGGTGCTGTGGGAGACAGTGTCAGGGAGGCCCCACATCGGGAGGCAGATGATTAAGTGTTCACCGCAGTGAACATTAAGAAAATATCCAGCACTGGGTGCAAAGCAGGGTTCCTGGTGCTGTAGATACGTGCTGGGGTGGGGAGTCGCCAGGCTGAATGAGACCCTGTAAGACGGTATTGGCTGAGGGGCAAAGCCAGGAGGAAACCATGCACCCACCACTGCCCTCTCCTAATCACTGAGCTGGAACTGCCCCCGGGAGGCTGCTTCCAAGTTCTGGGCCACCAGTGTGATGATGTGAAGGACTCTTGGGGATATATGGTAAAAAGTTTTTAGTGTTGGGAAAAAGGCCATAAGGAAACCGCCCTTCCTCACCTCCACCCCCTCCCTGCCCATTTCTACTCTGTGATAGAAAATAATCCTTTTCCTTTTGGACACAGACAGTCTTAAATATGGCGACTTTCAAACAAATGTGGAGCAGGAAGAGAAAAGGTAAAAAGAACCACGTACATTACAAAGGAGGCCACTTGCTTCTAAGGGATGTGCTGTCCCAGGACAAGGGAGGAGGTAACTGGCTGTCAGGGAGCAGGGAGTCGGGAGTTTCTCGAGGTGGGAGGTTAGGACCAGCCCAGGCTGGAGGCCGACCTGAGGAGGACACTTCAAGACGCTGAGGAGGGAACATCCAGTAGAATGGACGACGGACCGCAGCCCTGGAAACCCAGGGGCTCTGGGGCATCCTGTGTCTGCTTCTAACTTGCCCTTTAGTGCGGGAATAGTGACTTCTCCCTGGCCTCTTCTTCCTTGGTGAAATGTAAAACTTTATTCTTTGGACTGGGCTTCCTGCTCTAAATTCTGAGATCTTTTTTAGACCCTAGCAAGAAAGGATATCAGTGTCCTGGCTTAGGAAAGAGGAGAGACACTGCAAAACTCTGGCTCAGAAACACATTTGGGAAACCAAGAGAGAGCTCATTTGGAAGCAGGAGAAATCGGTTCTGGCTCCACCGTGGCTCTGCACTTGGTCTGGACTCGAGCCTATCAACTCACCCCTTTGAGTCTCTGTTACTCATCTGAAAAATTAGAGTATTGATCTCTAAACATTTTATGGCTATTTTCAACAATTTTTTAAAGCAAGATAAATTTTTTTTTTTTTTTTTTTTTTTTACTAATTATCCATATATGACAGAAAAAATAGAACTTCCCTGGTTGAAGTGATGGAGAAGGTTCTGGAATCCTCTCCACTGATAGCGCTGCCCCAACCCAAAGACAACAGCCTAGGTACCTCCAAGCAGTTTGGAAACACAGACCGAACCTGCACGTAACCCTGTGACTTTGGGGAGTCCTTTCATTTTTCTTGGGTCTCCGTTCCTCCATCACACACGGGCATAAGAATTCCTGTTCTAATGAGTGCCTGGTGACTAGGGTGAAAAGGACACACGGTAAGTGAAAGGTAACTTGACACAGACTCTCAAGTGCTGTATCAATGTACACAGTCAATGCAGGCCTGTTTTCAACCCTTTCATCAATCCTGCGGGTCTAGACGCCAAGTCCTCTCAAGAGCAGTCCCAGAGTACGTGGCGATGGAATGAAAAGTTGAAAAATACAAGCAGCACAGCGCTTCTTTGTCCCTTCTGTTCCACCCACAGCATGGGATAAGGCAGACAGCCCCAGAAACCGGAGGCAGCGCCTGCCAGGTCAGGATATGAGGCCTGGCATCATATCCAGCCATGATTAGAGCTACACCAAGATGGAAGGCAGGGCCCTGCTGCCCGCACACTTACCCGTGCAGGGGTCAATGAACAGTGCAGATCAAAGAGACCCTCCTGCAGGAGGAAAAGGCTTATCTGGGCTGGGACAAGTGAGTAAACCTTCTAAAAAGAGGCTGGATACAGGCCCGTCATGGTGGCTCACACCTGTAATCTCAGCACTTTGGGAGGCCAAGGCTGGTGGATCACCTGAGGTTAGGACTTTGAGACCAGCCTGGCCAACAGGGTGAAACCCCATCTCTACTAAAATACAAAAATTGGGCCAGGCACAGTGACCCAAGCCTGTAATCCCAGCACTTTGGGAGGCTGAGGTGGACGAATCACAAGGTCAAGAGATCGAGACCATCCTGGCCAACATGGTAAAACCCCATCTCTACAAAAATTCAAAAATTAGCTGGGCGTGGTGGCATACACCTGTAGTCCCAGCTCCTCGGGAGGCTGCGGCAGGAGCATTGCTTGAACCCAGGAGGCAAAGTCCGCAGTGAGCTGAGATCATGCCACTGCATCCAACCTGGTAACAGAGTGAGACTCAGTCTCAAAAAATATATATAAACAAAAATTAGCTGGGTGTGGTGGCACTTGCCTGTAGTCCCAGCTACTTGGCTGAGGCAAGCGAATTGCTTGAACCCAGGAGTTGGAGGTTGCAGTGAGCTGAGATTGCCCCACTGCACTCCAGCCTGGGCGACAAAAGCGAAACTCTGTCTCAAAAATAAAAGTGAGGGGGTAGCTGTGCCTCACTGTAAAATATTTCCAAGTTCCTTTGATGAGCACTTTTGTTGGAGATTCCTCTGCCCCCTGACCCATATACCCTGGAAACAGTGTCCAACAGAAGAGTTGAGATCCCCCCAGGGTCTGCCTCCTTACTTTCCTGCCCAGGCCCTAGCATTTGCCTTCCTGGTCTGTACCCACTCTGTTCCTTGTGCCACCCCTCATTCATCATGTGTACTGGTAATGACTGAACTCACGCTCCTAAGACTCCCAGGATGGGAGGAGGTGGGTTTTGCTTACCCTGCTCTTCGCTGCCCTCACTCTTTTACTCCTCTTGCTTCAAACAGGCTCCTGCTGGCTTTAATTAAGCCTGTGGAGCCTCCCTCAGGGCTGGCCCTCATGAAATGAGGTGACCCAGCTCACCAGGGCTGCTCCCCAGAGGCCCCTCAGCCCCTCAGGCTTATCACAACAATTTCTGCTCCACATTTTCCACTGAACAGTGCAACCTGAACAGGAAAACATGGTCTGCAAGTGCAGGAGCCAGCCAGGGTCTCAAACAAGAAGGCTCCAGATGCTCTCGTTGCCCAAAGGGCTCAGCTGTTGGATACATTGCCAGTGAGGAACTTAGCTTTTCAATACCAAGGAAAATGGCCCCTGGGCAGAATCATAAAAAGCCAAGTACCACAGTCAGCAGAGCTTTGGGCCGCTGCTTTTTCATGGGTCTTTAGGAACGAATCCTTGGTGTCCAGCTCTACGGGAGTCCCCATCACCTACTCAGTGAAGCCTCTACTTGGAAATCAGGAATTTAAGACCCTCCACAATCTTCCTCCCTCTTCTCTTCCAGGGTTTTAACCTAGAATTCTTGTACAGATCCTCAGGTCTTGCAAAAAGAAGTCGCTGGGGAGTGCGGTTTAGTGGTTCTGTCAGTCAGAACAGGATACATCATGCCGCAGTAACAAATAGCCCCACAATCTAAGTGACTTCACAGGCAAAAGTTTATGTTCCACACATCCTGTTTGTCCCATATGGATGGTGAGGCCACTGTTTCTCACAGTCAGGAACTCCGGCTGACAGAAGCTCCGCCCTTTTGTGACGGGACCATGTGGAATACCCACAGTCTCCTTAGTCATCATAGCAGGCGAGAGACTGGGGGACTGGGCATATGAATGCCACTGCCTCTGCCATGGTATTTAAGGGTACAAACACTGGAGTCAGACACAGTTTCACCACTCACTAGTTGTGGACCTTGGTCAACTTAACCTGATTATCTTTTCATTTTAAAATTAAGGTATAATATACATACCCTAACCCTCTACAGTGCACAGTTTTGTGAGTTTTGACAAACACATACACTGCTATAACTACCACCGCAAATCAGACACAGAAATGTTCTTCCCCTCAATGATCCTCACGCCCTATCATAGTGGACTTCTCCCCACTCTTCAGTTCCTGGCAACCGCTGATTTGTTTTCTGTCCTTAAACCACTGATCTATTTCCATAAACAGAATCATATAATCTGTATCACTGATGTCTGGCTCAGCATCACACACCCGAGAGCCATCCATTTCGTTGTGTTGCTAATGTATTCCTATGCATTGCATTCCTTTGCATGGATGTACCACAATTTGCTTACTCATTCATTACTCGAAGGAAATCCGGTTTTAGTTTTTGCCAATTAATTATAAAACTGCTATAAACATTTGTGTACAAGCTATTGTCTGAACATTATCATTTCACTTGGGTAAGTATCTTGAAGATTTCTGGATAGCATATGTATACGTTTAACATTTTAAGAAACTGCCAAACTCTCTTCCAAAGTGGCTGGACCATTTTACGTTTCTATGAGAAACGTATGAGAATTTCAGTTACTCAGCATCTTTGCCAAAAGTAGTTATTTAGGGTTTGCCATTGTTGTTAGCCTCTCTAATGGTGGGTAATTGTATCACATTGTGGTTTTAACCTCTACTGTTTTTTTAAGTTTCTGTAGCATCTTCTAAATTACCATACCTTCTGAAAATACAGTTTTCTGTTTAACTTCTTATCCTACTCCATTTCCCAAATGATTTATAATGTTGAGCATCTTTTTATGTACTTATTGCCACCTGTATGTCAGGTAAGTAAAATATTTGTCAAATCTTTCCCCAATTTTTTTATTGTTTTCTAAATTATTAACTTTTGAGAGTTCTTTGTGTGGATTTAAGTCCTTTAATCAGATACATGACTTGCAATATTCTCTCCCAATTCATGACTTGACACAATCTTCTGACAATATCTTTCAAAAAGCAAAATTTTTAAAATTTTGATTAAGTCCAATTTATCAGTTTTTTTCTCTTAACTGGATCATGCTTCTTGGTGTTATATCTAGAAAATTCAAATTAGCAAAGCTTTTCTCCCAGTTTTTCTTCTTAAACTTTTATGGTTTTAGCTGTTACTCTGTCCATTGTCAATTTTGAGTTAATTTTCATGTCACAAGATATGAACGTAACTTCAGTTATTTCATATGGTTATCGGTTTGTACAGTACCATTTATGTGAAACATTCACTTCCCTTTTCCCCTTTAAAAAATCAATTTATGTAAATGTATGGGTCTATTTTATGATATTGGTCTATATGTCTGTTCTTCTGTAAGTAACATACTGTTTTGATTATTGCAGCTTTATGAAATATCTTGAAATCAGCTTAACGTGAGTATTCAACTTTATTTCTCTTTAAAAAACTGTTTCAGCTATTCTAGTTCCTTTGCCTTTCCATAAAAAATGAATAAACTTGTTTATTTCCACACACACACAAATTCACTGATACAGATTTTGATGAAAATGACATTAAGCTTATAGATCTATCTGGAGTCAATGAATATCTTAACAATAGTGAGTTTTCTAATCCATGGACATGGTTTATCTCTCCATTTATCTAGGTATTCTTTGATTTCTTGTATCAGCGTTTTGTAGTTTTTAGTGTGCTTCATAGCTTTTTGTGTGCTTGTGTATACAGATATTACACACATTTTGTAAGATTTACATTTATATACTGTATGTATTTTAGTGATATTACACACTCAGTTATTAGTCTACTGGTTTTTAACAGTTTCTGTAGCATCTTCTCCATTACCTTCTGAGAACAGTTTTCTGTTTAACTTCTTATCCTATTGCATCTCATTGCATCTCTGGTAGAATTTGAATGACAGTGTTCAAAGCAGACATATCTACCCTGTTTTTAATCTTAGGGGAAAAGTATTCAGTCTTTCTCCCTTAAGTAACATGTTAGCTGTTGGTTTTCCATAGATGGGTTTTATGAGGAGGAGGACATCACCTTCCATTCTAGTTTAACGGTAGTTTTTATCATAAATTGATGTATATGTAAATTTTTTGTGTCTATGGAGATGATTATATAGTATTCATTTTTCACTCTGTTAACAGAATTAATTACATTGATTTTTGGATTACCTTGCATTCCTCAAATAAACCTCAGTTTTAAAATATTAAGGTTTTTCCATCCATGTTAATGAGAGTATTGGTCTGTAGTTTTGTGATGTCATTTTTTAGTTTTCTTATCAGAGTAATCTTGGTACCATAGATTGAATTGGAAAATGCTCCCTTCTCTTCAAATTCCTCAAAAAAATTACGTAGAACTTGTATCATTTTTTTCTTAAATGTTTAGTAGAATTCCACAGTAAATCCATCTGGACTTTAAGGTGTTTGTTTTTGTGGTAGGAAGGTTTAAGACTACAAATTCCATTTATTTCACTTACGCAGATTTTCAAGTTTTCTATTTCTTATTGAGTAAGCTTTGGTTATTGTGTTCTTCAAGGATTTTTTCCATTTTATCAACATTGTCAAATACATTAGCTTAATTTTGTTCAAAATATTTTAATTATTACTTAATGTCATTAAACCTTGAAGTTATGATGCCATATTTATTCCTGGTAATATTGTGTTATCATTTTTTTCTTTTAATTAGTCTGGGTAAAGGTTTGTTACTTTCACTGAACACTTCAAAGAACCAACTTTTGTTTCATTGATTTCCTCTATGTATTTTCTTTATTTCATTGATTTCTGCTCTTATCATTATTATTGTTTGTTCTTCTTTTCCCTAGTTTTCTAATATGGAAGCTTAAACCATTTATTTGAGGTCTTTGTTTCTACTATATGAATAATAGCTTATAATATTGGCATACAGGCCGGGCACGGTGGCTCAAGCCTGTAATCCCAGCACTTTGGGAGGCCGAGGCAGGTGGATCACGAGGTCAAGAGATCGAGACCATCCTGGTCAACATGATGAAACCCCGTCTCTACTAAAAATACAAAAATTAGCTGGGCGTGGTGGCGAGTGCCTGTAATCCCAGCTACTCAGGAGGCCGAGGCAGGAGAATTGCCTGAACCCAGGAGGCGGAGGTTGCGGTGAGCCGGGATCGCGCCATTGCACTCCAGCCCGGGTAACAAGAGCGAAACTCCGTCTCAAAAAAAAAAAAAAAAAAAAAAAAAAAAAAAAAATTGGCTTACAAACTTCCCTCTAAGCACCAATTTAACTGTATCCCACAAATTTTGATATGCTCTGTTTCCATTTTCATACAGTTGAAATTCTAATTTCTGTTTTAATTCCTTTTTTCATCTATGGACCCATGGATAATTCAGAAGTGTGTTATAGTTTCCAAATAGTACGGGACTGTTTTCAGGTATTTATTGTTTCTCATTAATTTCATTGGGGTGTGAGAACAAACTTTGTAGAATTATAATCCTCTTAAATGTACCGCAATTTGTTTAATGGGCCAGAATGTGGTCTCTCTCGGTACATGTTCCACGTGCACTTAGAAGAATGTATTTTCTGCTGCTGTCGGACTACTGTAGTGACATGTGAGCAGGCAGGCACCTACAATGAGCCTAAGCCTGTGAAAGTATCAAGCAATGGGAGAAAGGAAGACTTTTCCTAACTCTAAGTATAACTCATGAATGTCAGAGTCTCTGTTATAATTCAGAAAAACAAGAATTTTGTTTTTGTTTTGTTTTTTCTATTTTTTTTTTTTTTTGAGACTGAGTTTCGCTCTTGTTACCCAGGCTGGAGTGCAATGGCGCGACCTCAGCTCACCACAACCTCCGCCTCCTGGGTTCAGGCAATTCTCCTGCCTCAGCCTCCCGAGTAGCTGGGATTACAGGCACGCGCCACCATGCCCAGCTAATTTTTTGTATTTTTAGTAGAGACAAGGTTTCACCATGTTGACCAGGATGGTCTCGATCTCTTGACCTTGTGATCCACCTGCTTCGCGCTCCCAAAGTGCTGGGATTATAGGCGTGAGCCATGGCGCCCAGCCTTTTGTTTTTGTTTTCTTAAGAAAGGCATAGAAGACTTGGAATTGTAGCTATGATAGATTGAGCATTCCTAGATATCTCATTTAATCCCCATAAGCCTTTCAAGGATACAAATTTCTCTCATGATTTTATTGATGAGGATATTCAGACTTGTAGAAATTAAATCATGTTTCCAAGTTCACAGAAAGTGGCAGGAGAGAAATTTGAACTTAGGACCAAGAAAAGCTGTGCTCCTAAATACAGTGCTAGAGTACTTGGGGCACAGGAAAAGTACAGAACCGTGAGTCCTAAGTACATTCTTGGGCAAGTCACCGCACGCTCCCTGATATGTACAATGAGAACGACGCTCCTCCTAACTCTTAGGATTACAGTGGGGCTCAAATAATATGAGTTATAAGAAAGTGATTTGAGAGCTGTAAAGCTAATTACACAGTCACTGTCATCTCCCCTCCTAACAACAGTCTCGGAGAAGGACATACGATGAAGGAAGTAGGGCTGGATGTGAACACACAAATATATTGGTTCTCAACTCTGCAAAGTTGAAGGCTAGGGAAAAACAGTCTCTAAAATCATGAAATGTGTGAATCAAAAATGCTAAAACTAAGAGTATCTTTTGAAGCTTGAAAGACACAAATGTGTGCAAGTAAAACAAACTGTTACTTTCCATAGATGATAAAAATGTATGTAATATATTACCCCAGAGGTATAGAGTCCTTGCTGGAAACACAAGCGAGTTCAAAAAATTTAGATCAATTTACATGTAATACTTAAATAATTATTAGGAGATGCTATGATTCTCTGATACAAAACCTTATGATTTCAAGATTAGAATCAAATAAACCACCGGCCCTTTCCCAAAAAATGCCTTCTTAATATCTTTGCTAGAAATAGGAATCTGGGCTGCATGGGTGGGCTTACTCTGGAAGGGTTGGATTAGGCCTGAGTGAAGCCACCAGGGCACAGTAGGTCCGAGAAAAGCGCATTTGCAAAGGCTATATTGACTGTCAGCATCTGTCATAGACACCCCAGGACAACATTAACGATAGAAATTTGAATTTTAATTATGATCAGAAGAGAAGAGTAAGAGGTAGGACCACTATACTCTCCACACTAAGTGGGATCTGGTAGAAGACCCAGTTTCCCAAAGAATCATCTGTGGGTAAATCATTGGTCTCATATTACACTCCTCTGTGGCCACCCACTTATGAGGCCACACTGGAGACCGTCACCTCCCAGAACTGCTCCACGTCCCACTTACGAGGCCACACTGGAGACCGTCACCTCCCAGAACTGCTCCACGTCCCACTTACGAGGCCACACTGGAGACCGTCACCTCCCAGAACTGCTCCACCACCCACTTAGGAGGCCACACTGGAGACCGTCACCTCCCAGAACTGCTCCACCACCCACTTAGGAGGCCACACTGGAGACCGTCACCTCCCAGAACTGCTCCACCTCCCACTTAGGAGGCCACACTGGAGACCGTCACCTCCCAGAACTGCTCCACCACCCACTTAGGAGGCCACACTGGAGACCGTCACCTCCCAGAACTGCTCCACCACCCACTTAGGAGGCCACACTGGAGACCGTCACCTCCCAGAACTGCTCCACCTCCCACTTAGGAGGCCACACTGGAGACCGTCACCTCCCAGAACTGCTCCACCTCCCACTTAGGAGGCCACACTGGAGACCGTCACCTCCCAGAACTGCTCCACCACCCACTTAGGAGGCCACACTGGAGACCGTCACCTCCCAGAACTGCTCCACCACCCACTTAGGAGGCCACACTGGAGACCGTCACCTCCCAGAACTGCTCCACCACCCACTTAGGAGGCCACACTGGAGACCGTCACCTCCCAGAACTGCTCCACCACCCACTTAGGAGGCCACACTGGAGACCGTCACCTCCCAGAACTGCTCCACCACCCACTTAGGAGGCCACACTGGAGACCGTCACCTCCCAGAACTGCTCCACCTCCCACTTAGGAGGCCACACTGGAGACCGTCACCTCCCAGAACTGCTCCACCTCCCACTTAGGAGGCCACACTGGAGACCGTCACCTCCCAGAACTGCTCCACCTCCCACTTACGAGGCCACACTGGAGACCGTCACCTCCCAGAACTGCTCCACGTCCCACTTACGAGGCCACACTGGAGACCGTCACCTCCCAGAACTGCTCCACCTCCCACTTACGAGGCCACACTGGAGACCGTCACCTCCCAGAACTGCTCCACGTCCCACTTACGAGGCCACACTGGAGACCGTCACCTCCCAGAACTGCTCCACCTCTAAAGTCTCGAACCCATGTATCTCGGTGTCTGAACACCACATGCTCACTTTGGACCCTCAGTCCCTCACCTTCTTCCTGACGTCAATTTCCTGACTCCTCCATTTCTCCCTGTCTATCAGTCTCCTCCTGGCTCTGCTTCTTCCTCTCTCAGTCTAGATTCTTCTAACCAGCAATTTCAACATTTTTTTTCCTCTTCCTTATGTACTCCTTCCTGAAAACTTCCAACTTTGGGTTACCCCAACTGGCCTGGGTCCCCATTCCTGAACCTGTGTTTCTCAGTGATGCCAGAAAAAATTCCATTACCTGGGATGGAAATCACTCCTCACTGGCTGCCTCTAAGTAGCACGAGTCTTCCATCGTGCTCAGCAAACCTTCTCATCTCCCAGGCAAGGCTCTCTCCCATTCCCACAGCAAGCACTGAACGTCTTCACTGCTCTCCTCCAACCTTACCACTCCTGCTTGGTGAATGACCTTGACCTACTCTCAGGTAGGCTCTCTTGACTACCACCTAGAAGCCGTCTGCATCCAACACCACCTTCACCTCCTCCTTGTTGGTCTCGAAGGAGGCAATGTTCCTCTGACAGCCCAGGCTAATTCCTCTGCCTGAGTCCCACACCACAAACCCTCCTGTTTTCTCCAGGTCCGTGCTCCACTAATGAGTCCCCATTTTTTCTTTCCTGTCTCCTATTTTTTCAACCTCGTCTCCTCACTGTCTCCATCCTCTTACCCCATAAACGACCTTCTATTTTAAAATTAAACAGGTAAGCCTCTCTTCGTTCGCAGATAGCGTTCAACGACTGGGGTAATTCACATCTCTTCACAGCACACGTTTCCGCTCTGGTTCGCCACACTCGCTGTGTCTGCATTTTAACCTTTTCACTTCTCAGTACTGTGATGACATGGAAAGATGATTGTTTGGGGAGTCACAGGATCTGGTCTCTTGTATCACTGAGGCTAGTCCACAGTTAGGGGACCTTAAGAAGTCATCTCAGAACCTGGTCTCCTGCGTTCTCACCCAGGAAATCGAGCATTTACTTTACACTAGGCGTTGATCGCAGGGCTTTGATACATTTCAATTCATGGAATCCTCCCAACAAGTCTACGTGGAAGGCACTTATTATCCCCATCTTACTCTGAGGCACAAAGAGGTTGAATAACTTGTCCGAGGTCACACAGCTAGTAAGTGCAGAAACATAGTTTAAATCCATGAACCTAGCTCCTCCAGCATTCATGCAATTTGTGTGTGTGTGTGTGTGTGTGTGTGTGTGTGTGTGTGTGTGTGTGTTGGGGAAGGGGGTAAGGTCTTGCTCTGTCACCCAGGCTGGAGTACCTCGGTGGTGTCATGGCTCACTGCAGCCTCAACCTCCCAGGCTCAAGTGATCCTCCCACCTCAGCCTCCTGTGTAGCTGGGACTACAGGTGCACACCATCACACCCAGCTGATTTTATATACTTTCTGTAGAGATTGGGTTTTGCCATATTGCCTAGGCTGGTCTTGATCTTATAGGCTCAAGTCAAGATCCTCCTGCTTTGGCTTCCCAGGGTACTGGGATTACAGGCATGAGCCACCTCCCCCTGTCTATTCATGCTCTTAACCTCTCTCTCCTCGATGGCCACTGTCCACCTCCTTTTCTGCTCTCCACAATTCCAGACTGAATCCCGGGAAGTACCACCTCAGCTGGCATTCAAGCTTCCTGCTGCTTCACTGCAAACCAGTGGACTTAGTTACTCTTCTCTTGAGGCTCCTCACTCCAGGTAAGACGCTCCTGGGAAGGTATTATCAGTTTTGAAGCTCTGCTCTTTCAGCTAAATAGAGACCCACATTCTCTCTCATGAGAATCCTGAAGGTCAAGGACTGGACTGCAATGAGGAGGAACTGAGCTAAGTCATCATCAAGCGGGTGAGAGCTCTGCAGCAGGGCTCAGTGACTTAGAGCAACTATTTAATCCCTAATCCCCAAGTAACAAAGATAATCTACTTGCCCTGCCTGTCTCTTAGGGCTGGGAGAAAATCGAGGAGGAACAGACAGAAGAGCACAGGGAAGCAACAGACACCAGTATTCGTTGTTGTCTTTATAAAGTTCTCTCTCTTCTTTCTTGATCCTGAGTGGAAAACATTTTGGAAACGCACCACCAACAGGGTTTTCATACAATTCATGCCTAGAATGTTTCAAAACAAAGTTCGCAGTCTTCAGGCCTCATGCTGCCTGAAGGCAGAGGGATCAACCGGATGACCTTTTGGGGTCCTTTGCAGTATGAAGCCCCTCTGAACTCGAGGAGCAAGGGCTGGGGAACAGGACAGTGTGAAGGAAATCTTGTTCACACCATCTGGTCTGGGGACAGTCTGCTAAAAGGTGAGGCCACACTGGAGAAGTCAGGAAATGGCTGGAAGTTTTCTTCGTTTCCATCCATTTTGTATCCTGGCTCCATCTGTTGGGGGAGCAGGAGCTCAGATTTCACAAACAGGGGCTGGGGAGGCAGGAAGCTCACTGGCTGTGCGCCCCGTTTTCCTCCCTCGCTTGCCCACTTCTTACAAATCTCTTTCATCATTTTCCTTTCTGGTTTCTTACCCCCTTGCCTCTGGCACTGTAAAATCTTGGCAGGCCCTAGAGCCAAGTTTATTTGGGTTGAATAAACAGTGAGATGAGGTTTTATTTTCTTGTTTCTGCATTGAATTGGAGGAAGGGGAGCTACAATGTGAAGCTGACACTTGGGAAGCCATTACATAATTCTGCTATTCCTCCAGGAAGAGTTCTTATTAATAACCCTTATTGATAATAAATCAAGGTGTTGAGGTAAACCAGAAGGTCGCTTCATACAAGAAAATAGAGTTTCCAAGCACAGTGGCTCACACCTGTAATTCCAACACTTTGCGAGGCCAAGGTGGAAGGATCGCCTGAGCTCAGAAGTTAAAGACTACCCTGGGCAACACAGGAGACCCCATCTCTACAAAAAAAATTTTAAAATTAGCCAGGCATGGTGGCGCCTGCCTGTAGTCCCAGCTCCTTGGGTAACTGAGGTGGGAAAACCACCTGGAGAACCACCAGGAGGGTGAGGCTGCAGAGAGCCATGATTCAGCCACAGCACTCCAACCTGGGCAAAAAACAAAGAAACCAAAAATAAAGGTAGGCAGGCAAATGGAATGAAGTGAGCCCAAGGTCCGAATTTGGAGCTGAACTCTTCCGTCCTTTTGCCCGGCCAGTTATTTGGAGCAGCCACCCTGGACTACCTCCTTTGTCCCTTTTTCTGAACAGAAAAATGGCCTTTGAAACGGATCACTCTGACCTGCTTGATCATTGCAGCTATGAGAGAACACGCTTATTTCTTTCAAAGCGCTCACTGAAGAAGTGACTTGGGGGTGCCTCTGAGTACCTAACTGCTTATTAGTCATATGTGGTCAAAAGTCATTGTTTAAATAATTTTACAACTAACAGTCATTATTCATCAAAGACTCAACGGGCTAAGGATACATCCAGCGATGATCCCACCTGCAGGTTTCCCACTGTGTCTTGGGACACGAGAGACTGTTGTGAGTATGTAGATTCTAGGTGGTTTTGTTTCTGTTCGCACATTGGTGATGATGAAATAAAAAGCAAAGAAGTTGGAGGAAGCCTAAAAGAGATGAAGAGATCCTAAAAGAGATCCTAAAAAGAGATCCTAAAAGAGATGAAGAGATCCTAAAAGAGATCCTAAAAAGAGATCCTAAAAGAGATGAAGAGATCCTAAAAGAGATGAAGAGATCCTAAAAGAGATCCTAAAAAGAGATCCTAAAAGAGATGAAGAGATCCTAAAAGAGATCCTAAAAAGAGATCCTAAAAAGGGATCGTAAAAGAGATCCTAAGAGATCCTAAAAAGAGATCCTAAAAGAGATTCTAAAAAGGGATCCTAAAAGAGATCCTAAGAGATCCTAAAAAGAGATCCTAAAAGAGATCCTAGAAGAGATTCTAAAAAGAGATCCTAAAAGAGATTCTAAAAGATCCTAAGAGATTCTAAAAGAGATCCTAAAAGAGATCCTAAAAGAGATTCTAAAAGAGATTCTAAAAAGAGATTCTAAAAAGAGACCCTAAAAGAGATTCTAAAGAGAGATCCTGGCCGGGCGCGGTGGCTCAAGCCTGTAATCCCAGCACTTTGGGAGGCCGAGGCGGGTGGATCACGAGGTCAAGAGATTGAGACCATCCTGGTCAACATGGTGAAACCCCGTCTCTAGTGAAAATACAAAAAATTAGCTGGGCATGGTGGCGCGTGCCTGTAATCCCAGCTACTCGGGAGGCTGAGGCAGGAGAATTGCTTGAACCCAGGAGGCGGAGGTTGCGGTGAGCCGAGATTGCGCCATTGCACTCCAGCCTGGGTAACAAGAGTGAAACTCCGTCTCAAAAAAAAAAAAAAAAAAAAAAGAGAGATCCTAAGAGATCCTAAAAGAGATTCTAAAAGATCCTAAGAGATTCTAAAAGAGATCCTAAAAGAGATTCTAAAAGAGATTCTAAAAAGAGATCCTAAGAGATTCTAAAAAGGGATCCTAAAAGAGATCCTAAAAGAGATGGAGATCTTAAAAGAGATCCTAAGAGATCCTAAAAAGAGATCCTAAAAGAGATGAAGAGATCCTAAAAAGAGATCCTAAAAAGAGATCCTAAGAGATCCTAAAAGAGATGAGGTGTGTGTATGAGGACAGATGTACCAGGTAGTTGCATCGATCTGAGTTACCTACTACTCAGAGAAAAACTTCCAAAACACAGCAGATCACAGATGAGATATCACACAAAACACTAGCGAACACAACATAATCAGCATGCCTCATCCATCCCCGTCCCCTTAATCCCCTGAGCTTCTTCATCTCATGACAGGGAAATCACCCAAGAAACAGAAAATTGGATGAAATACCCAATATAGAGACTTTTCAGACAGGAAAAACGTCTCCAAAATTCTTGCCATACTACCTGAAGAACTTTTGGTAGAACTGAGCTGCTATAAAGTTCACTAGTCCCCATTTTGTCTGCAGGGTAAAGGCTGAGTATCTGTTTTCCGAATGTTTATGTTACATCAGATAACTGACGGTAGACGGAAGGCCTACAAGCCAAAGTGAAGAGTTTTGAGCCATTTTAAAAACTCTAATCCCAGGTAGGAAACTGCCTTTTAAGGGTGAGGGTGGCCTGGTTAAAGTCTTCTTAACCAGAGAGGAAGTGGGAAGGCCAAGGCCAGACTTCTAGTTTGAGTTCTTACAGGCTAACACATCACCAAGTCCCTGGGGCCTCAGCTGATTTCCTCAACAGCAACGAGAGACCAAGGAGGCTTGTGCTTGAGGGTCTGTAGGTCTCCTCCTCTTCTAAAATTCTATGCCTCCAGAAAACCTAGAAGGCCTAGAGATCTTGTTATTTTTGTGTAGGAAAAAACAACGAGAGCAATTGATTGCTATTGTATTGGTTCAATCTCCACAGCTTTTTGAGAGCCTTTCAAAAGTTCTCTCATCTACTTGGCTAAGGAGATAGGCAAATGGCATGCCGCGAGCCTCTGCTCCAATTTAGTCCCATGTGTCCCGGCAGTCTTCTGCAGAGACCTCTATTAATGTCTCCTCCATTTGTCCAATACTAATGATGGTAATGATAATAATGTAATTATTCCAGTTTATTGATGTCAAGTGCATGTTGATTACAAATGGAACAGGAAGTATTTTGTTGCCTCCTGCTTTTCCAAGCTGGTTGTGAAATCAGAGCCCAGCTTTGGAGCAAGCATGAAGCCTGCACCTTTCATAATTGTGATGGGACCCAGATGTGGCTCTGTCCCACGAAGGCAGGTGGTGGAAGCACTAAATGTGTCCCACGCACATATGCTCTGCCCAGGTGGGGTCCACCCCCAGCTCTCTCTCTGTGAGACAATCCTGTTCTGCATTTCCTCCAATTTCCAATTAACTCAGATGATGTAAAAGGTTGAAATACATCTCCCTCCCCCCGGCAGCTTGCACGTAGTAGGTGTTTGGTTTACCTTCATTCATTTATATTCCAGTGAGGGCAGAGCATCCCACGGAAAGCAATCTGAAGGCAGCTGAATATGTGGGACTCTTGGAGTGATACTAGGTGAGGCAAAAATGTATTGATACAAGAATGAGCCATTAGCAGGAAGCCACACTACAGAGAAGGAGGGATTTTTTCAAAGAACCATTGCAGAGTACTGAGGATTGACCCACAGGACGGGTAAAAAGAACAGGAGAGGTCAGGCGCGGTGGCTCAGCCTGTAATCCCAGCACTTTGGGAGGCCGAGGCGGGTGGATCACGAGGTCAAGAGATCGAGACCATCCTGGTCAACATGGCGAAACCCCGTCTCTACTAAAAATACAAAAAATTAGCTGGGCATGGTGGCGCGTGCCTGTAATCCCAGCTACTCGGGAGGCTGAGGCAGGAGAATTGCCTGAACCCAGGAGGCGGAGGTTGCGGTGAGCCGAGATTGCACCATTGCACTCCAGCCTGGGTAACAAGAGCGAAACTCCGTCTCAAAAAAAAAAAAAAAAAAAGGAACAGGAGAGTCAAAGAATAAAGAATACCTCATCCTGGAAGCCGGGAGGTCAGACTATCAGGAAGGGAAAGATATTCCTGTCACCGTGCTCACAGGTAGTTCTCACTATCCAAAGTCCTGCAGTTCCTACTCCCCCATTACATCCCTTTGGGGGTGGGGGTGGGGTGGGGTGGGGTGGGGGAGGGCTGTTTTTTATTTTTCTCACCATTCCCTGTCCCTTTCTCTTTACCCCACAACCCTCCAAAACTATGAAGTACATTTTTGCAATGTTAAGGTCATTGTTTAAAAAAAATATTTTTGTTTCCTCATCTGAATAGAATAAGAAAAAGTTGTGTTTTTGTGAGGTTGATGGACAGGCAGATCTTCATGACATTTTTATGAGCACACAAGCTTCAGGATGATGGAGACAAGGAGCATCCTTAACATAGGGTAGAAACAAGCACTCCTGCAGAGTAATTAACAAAAAAATGATTTTTAAGCCTATAAAAGTAAGGCATTTAAATAGCCTCTTATGGATCATAGGGGCCCAATTTTTATGTAATTTTAAAGTGGCCTAATTTGAAAACCGTGCTCTGTTGGGATCTGAATTTTTTTAATTGTGATTTTCATTTTTGCTCCAATGTCCTAGGGTATATTAACATTGTATGTGTAAACGGCATATGGTTTTCATTTTTTAATAAAAATCTATGGTGTTTGTATCTGTTTGTTTTAGAGACAGAGTCTTCCTCTGCCACCCAGGCTGAACTACAGTGCTGCAATCAGAGCCTACTACAACCTCCAGCTCCTGGACTAAAGTGATCTTCCTGCCTCAGCCTCCTGAGTAGCTACGACTACAGGTGTGCACCACCAACCTGGTTAATGGCTTCATTTTTGCAGAGACAGGGTTTCAATATGCTGCTCCAGCTGGTCCCGAGCTGCTGGCCTCGAGCAGTCTTCCCGTCTTGGTTTCCCAAAGCACTGAGACTGCAAGCACGAGCCATCATGCCCAGGCTTTAATGTAAAACTGTGTGTTTTGAAGGTTAATTGCAATGTGTAGGTTATTAGCAGGAAATGAAATGATTCATATACAGTAACGGAATATCCTGAACAATTATAGCTGATTTGGGCAAGAGCCAATTAAAAAAAATTTTTAAGCTTAAAAATAAAAAGACAAACTTTTTTTTCCTATTACACAAATACGTATGTTCATTGTACAAAATTTAGAAGATGCAAACTTTAAAAATCCCTAACCTCACCTTGTATAAATGAAAACCATATTAAGTAACATGATGATGCTCTGGAGAATGAAAAGAGCGCTAGGTGATCAGTCTCCCGGACGACAGGCATAAATGGGGCTGTCCTGGGAAAACTGGCAATCTATGTATCCTATTCATTAAATGCCTACTATTCCCCCAAATTAGCTGGGCGTGGTGGCGCGTGCCTGTAATCCCAGCTACTCGGGAGGCTGAGGCAGGAGAATTGCCTGAACCCAGGAGGTGGAGGTTGCGGTGAGCCGAGATCGCGCCACTGCACTCCAGCCTGGGTAACAAGAGCAAAACTCCGTCTCAAAAAAAAAAAATCTCATAAATCGAATATAAATTCAAAAATAGCACATTTACAGCTATTTATCAATAAGCTTTCCTTTACATTTAATGAAACATACTTTTACAATAAGATGAAACTAAATATATGTATATAATCTTCCTCAAATTCCTATTTCCAGTCAACAGTGAAAATAAATGGTTTCCTGTAGAACTGTTGTAAATACTCATTTTTAAAAATGCTGTGATTCTGCCTGGTTCTCAGCCTGCTGTATAATGTGTTTACCAGGATCTCACTGATAGTCTGCCATTCAGGGTGCTGGAGGCCTGGAATTCTCTAGCGAAGGGCTGAGTGTCAATATCTACAGGGGCCTGGCAGGTAACCGGAGGAGGGAGGGGAAATCCAGGGAATTTAAGGTACCATGTAATAGCGACACTCTCACCTTGCAGGAATGAGGGCCCAGGGGAACCAGGTCTTCTGAAAAGCCAGAGACATAGGTTATAATTACGTAAAAATGTTAAATGTCAACTAATCTTTAAAATACACTGTACAATCTACTCCCCACCCAGCAACCCCCAAAAACTGTGGTCCAGGATCAGCCAGTGGGTGGCAGGGGATGACCATTATCCTCTGGTGCCCAGCAAAGGGTAAAACCAGGCCAGCAGACATCAACAGAAATGGAAGGTCATGACACTATTTAACACCTGTGTGGGGAGGTTTGATGGTTGACACTGAGGGTCAACTTCATTGGATGGAAGGATGTAAAGCGTTTTTCCTGGGTGTGTTCGTCAGGAATAGGCCAAAAAGATGCACAAAGGAGTCAACAGCATGTGGGTGCTGCCAAAAGAGATTACCATCTGAGTCCCTGAACTGGGAGAGACAGACCCACCCTCAATCTGGGTGGGCATCACCTAATCAGCTGCCAGTTTGGCTAGAATAAAGCAGGCAGAAGAACACAGAATGAGGACACTTGCCGAGTCTTCTGGCCTCGTCTTTCTCTTGTGCTGGATGCTTCCCGCTCTCAAACATCACATGCCAGGTATTTCAGATCTTGGACTCTCAGACTTACACCGGTGGTTTGCCAGGGGCTCTCGGGCCCCCGGCCACAGACTGAAGGCTGCACTGTCAGTTTCCCTACTTTTGAGTTTCGGGGACTCGGACTAGCTTCCTGGCTCCTCAGCTTGCAGACAGTCGATCGTGGGACTTCACCTTGTGATCGTATGAGTCAATTCTCCTAATAAAGTAATAAACTCCCCTTCATATATGCATCTATCCTATTGGTTCTATCCATTTAGAGAACGCCGACTAGTACAGCAGGGCTCGAGCCTGCGCTGGTACTTAGTACAGGCTCATAGACGGTACATGGAGAATTGAGAGACGGTTAGGGGCAGACTCATGTTTGTGGTTTCCCTGGATTTGGGACTTAAAGAGGAAGGGGACTCAAAATGGTGGTGAGACAAGGGCACTTGCTTTGCTTTCGGAGATGAACGATACTCTAATTCATAGGTGGGTCACTGCAGAAGGGACATCTCTCCTCTGGCAACAGCTTTAAGCAGGGCAGTGGTGTGGGGCAAAGGCAGAATTCGGCCTTTTTTCAGTTAAAGGGGAGGAGGAGGGAGACGATTAATGAATGAGCCTCACTCTTGGAATGAAAGGATGCAGCCTGTGAGACTGAGGGACTGCTGGCACCACCCTAGGGAGACTTCTAGAACCAGTTAAGAAATACTTGGGATGGAGGTGGGGGTGCCGAGAAAGCAGGAAATAAATACCGAGGGAACTTTGTCATCATTTTGGAAGCTTTGTGATTTTTCCATGCTTATTATCCTGTTACCACCTCTGTTCCTGTTACCTTTAAAAAGAAGCAAGCATGTATGTTTATCCTGAAGGCCGTCAAAAGGAAGCCGAGAGCTACGAGGACTCCGGCACCTCTTCCACTCAGCTTGGGAAGTGGCATCAACCAAGAGAGAGTCTGAAGATTGGAGAAGTTTGGGAATGAGTTGGGGGGAAGGGTGAAGAGCTAATCTGGGAGGGAGGGTAGAGCCCCAGCCCTGAGATGGCAGAAGGCAGGGATGATGTTCCCTACAGGAGACCACCACTCCCCTCTCGAGGGGCCAGACAAAATACAGGATGCACAGGTAAGTTTCAATTTCAGACAAACAGCAGCAATTTTTGTTTTAATTATGCTCCACATAATATTGGGATCTACTAAGAAACAATCTGTTGTTCCTCTGAAATTCAAATATAATTAAGCATTCTGTAAGTTTATTTGCTAACTCTGGCGTCCTCATTCCCATTGTTTGCCAGTCCTTCAAGCTCATTGCACCACGGTGTGATCGGGGCTGCATCAGCCCCATTCAGGAGAGGAGGATGGTCCAGAAAGCAGCCAGATGTTTTTGAGATGAATTACTACCAGAGGTCCACAGGCTCCAGGACAGACTCCTCACCTAGGCTAAGAGGTGCTATCTGGGAGAAGAATGCTTCCAACCTTGGAGTCAGGCGCTCATTGACTCAACTCCGAGATCTGTAATCCCCAGCAAGTTGCACGATACCACTGAGACACAGTTTTCTCGTCTGTAAAATGGAGAAAATGATACCTCCTACTTTGAAAATGTTACATGGCCTTCCTGGCACAGTGCCAAGATAAATTCCTCACTAACACGATAGGGATAGTTTCTACTATTCTGTTGTAGGGTACACTTCTCTTTAGAACGTACTCCCTTGGGTTGCTCATCAACAATAATCAAACAGCCCCACTGCCGTCCACTGGACATTCCAGGGCGTGTTTGGAACTAACCTTGTTCCCTTGAAGTTCCTGGAGTTTGTTAGCAGATATAAGTGGTATGGAGTAAGTCCATACCTCTCAAAAAGCACTAAAATGTAGGACCTGCTTGGTCATTTCCCTAAAACAGAGCCAAGAAAGCACCTAACTGCTCACCCACATAGACCAGGGAGAGACTCAAAGCATCACTGAGTCTCATAGTTGTAACACCTCATGTGAAGAAGTGCAGACATTCTTCTGGCTAAACCGAAATCTAAGCTGGGAGGGCAGGTAGCTTGCTTCCTCCCTGCATTCCTCTAATAAACTCAGATTCCCCAAGATTAAGTGTGTTCCCAAAGAATTTCAAGGAACACAAAGGTGAAGCTTGGCATTTGCAAAGGAGAAATTACTTTTGGCTTGTTTTACTAAAATCTGGTTTTGCTTAAATCTGTTCATCTTTATCTGGCCCGCTGTGTTACAAAAACACACAAATTATCAGATTTTTAGCTGCATTTCCTTGGCTCTAATTGTAGTGGGGACCAAGAGAAGCTCATCTGAAGATGGAGGGCAGTCGGCTGCAGGCGGGTGATGATGGGTGTCAGCTGAGATGCTCAGACTTGCGTTCCCGCGCTCCATCCACAGCGTACTGAGGAAACCCAAGCTCCTGCCAGCTCTTCTTCCACTCTCACGGGTTAGGAGAGAGCCGCCAGAGTGATCATCAAAAATGCAGAAAGAACAGAAGCCCAACAATACCAGTACTTTATTTCTCTCTAGAAGACCATGTCACAGAGTAGCCGTGTTGCAGAAAGACACCCCATGAGGCCTCCTCCTGACTGTTCTGCGAGACCGCAGGAAAACCCCCGTTTCATCGCTCATCTGTAAAATGAGACTCCAAGAATCTCTGTTGTGCCCGCTGCAATGATGTGGTGAGAAGCAAATGAGACAATGTATGTGAAATGTTGATGTGCCCCAGAACTCCACCCTCAACATGCTTTTTAAATCTGCAGTCTCTGTACGTCAACTTGTCACCATTATGAATGATAGGCTGCTACATGACTGATTGATCAGTTGTATTTCCCACTGCCTAACGGATTTCCAGTATCTTATGGCCAATAAATTAAAAATGAACCCATTCAGACCTGCCTCTCATGCTCACGATGCATCCAGACTGAGCAAGGATCTTCAACAGTCCCCCCGCACCAACAGCGCTGCATTTCCCACACCAGATTTCTCCAGGCTCTCACAGAACATGGACAATTGTTACCTTAAAAACATCCAGTCTCTTGGATGGTGCAGGGGCATCATCCGTCAGCTCTTCTAAGTGTGCCCACAGTGCATCAGAACACACACCACCCACATGGGGCTCCTTCTCAGCAAGGCTCCTTACGACAACAACCAAACACACCCCAGAATCCTGTGAAAATAATACCTGGACTTGGAGGATAGACCAGAAATTCTGTCTCTTGTTTCATGAAAGAAAAAAGACTCTGGATTTAAGGACAACCAATAAAAAAAAATGACAGGGTGAGGAAGACTGCATATGTTTTCCTACTCTGATATCTTGCATTCCTTGTGATGAGGAACGAACAACCAATGCTGAACACAAAGATCTTGTAGGTGTTTGGATTCTGACTCTCTAGGTGGTATAAGCAGGTGGTATAGCCAGAAAGCCATGCTGTTTGAGAAGAGTATGTAGGATGTACAATGAGGCAAGGATTCTCTTTTATTTATTTTTTTTTGGAGACGGAGTTTCACTCTTGTTACCCAGGCTGGAGTGCAATGGGATGATCTCGGCTCACCGCAACCTCCGCCTCCTGGGTTCAGGCAATTCTCCTGCCTCAGCCTCCTGAGTAGCTGGGATTACAGGCACGCGCCACCGTGCCCAGCTAATTTTTTGTATTTTTAGTAGAGACGGGGTTTCACCATGTTGACCAGGATGGTCTCGATCTCTTGACCTCGTGATCCACCCACCTCGGCCTCCCAAAGTGCTGGGATTACGGGCATGAGCCACCACGCCCAGCCTAAGGATTCTGTTTAATCCCCTGCAGAATTCCCAGTATCGGTAGCAATGCCAAGAACATAGTAGGTGGTGAGAAAATACTTTTGAATGAATCAATGAGGGTAATGTGTTCAAAGTGGACCGCTAGGTTCACGAAACACTGCAGATTTGCTGTTGACAAATGTTACATTCCATCTTGAGGGTTGTAGCCGGGCTGGTGGTATTCTCATGGACTGCCTCACTATCTTGCCCAGTTGGCATATTACTTCTCAAACTCCTACGTGAACTCATAACTATACTGTTGGACAGTTTTCAAGGCTAAAATTCCCCCACTTTAAGCCTTGTAGCTTTCACGTCTTAATGTTTATGTTCTGTGGTTTCTGAGGAGCCATTTCAAAGATGATGGTAACCACGTATTCTCTGCCTCCTCAACAGATTATTAAGAGCCAACAGACAAACTGAATCTTGGCATTTGAATTGACGGCAGGAGAGAAATATTTCCCTAAATGTTTGAATGTTAAATTGTAAGGTAAGTTGCCTTATCTGGAGCCCTTGACAAAAATATGGACTCTGTTATCACTGTCACAGGTAACTGGGTATAAACTGTTGCCTGAAGAAAGACGCAGAGACATAGCAAGGCAGGCAAATACATAGCAAGCATAATGCCACGCTTCCTCCACACCCACAGCAGCCATCACTAATGGATTACAGCACTCTTCTCACTATGCTCAAGCAACTCTTATTAACACCTCCTTTCCAGTAGCCATTACCAATTGATCACAGAGTCGCATGTATGAATCAGTCATTTAACAGATATTTATTTAGTGCTGGCAATATGCCTGGTACTGGGGATTTACAATGAATAAAGTAAGCAAAAATGTCTATCCTCCTAGAGCTTTTATTACTGGAGGGGGCAGGGTCAGTAATGAAGATAAAAAAGCTAAATAGTAGCATCTTAGATGGTAACAAGCGCAGCGGAGAAAAGTAAATCAGGAAAGGGGGACAGAGATTGCTGGGAAGAGAGAGGTCATACTGTTAAATAAGTAGCTAAGTGTCTCACCTTCTTCTGAGTAATGAATCATCCCAGAGTTTAGTGGCTTAAAACCACAACACTGTGATTTCTGTGGGTCGGGAATTAAGGAGCAGCTTAGCTGGATGGTTCTGGGTAAGTTTGCAGTCAAGATGTCAGCTGGGGCTACAGTCATCTGAAGGCCTGAATGCGGCCGAAGAATCAACTTCTAAGACGTCTTACTCTCGTGGTCATTGGGAGGAGACCTCAGCTCGTTATCACATGGGCCTCTCCAAGGAACTGCTTGTATCTCCTCACAAGATAGCAACTGGCTCCCCCCACAGTGGGTGACCCAAGAGGGCAAAGAGGAAGCAGTGGCATATTTTGTGACCTAGCACTGGAAGTCACTTTCTGTCCTATCTGCCACTTCTCACTGGCTACACAAATCAGTCCTGCTCAGGAGGGATACTGTGTCATAGCATGATGCCAGGAGGCAGCTATCACTGAAGACATCTTGGAGATTGGCAGTGACACCAGGGAGGGAGATGAAAGACTGTGTTTGAAGGTAACTGGGGCCGCAACCTCTTAACAGTGAGAATGACAAATGTAAAGACCCTGAAGCCAGTGTGTGCTTGCCTAGCAAATAAGAACCAGCAGAGCAGTAACAGAATACATTTAAACAGGACCTTTCTGATTGCTGCACTGAGAACAAACTGAAAGGGAACAAGAGTAGAAGCAGGAAGACAAATTAAGAAACTATTACAGCCGGGCGTGGTGGCCCAAGCCTGTAATCCCAGCACTTTGGGAGGCCGAGGCGGGTGGATCACGAGGTCAAGAGATCGAGACCATCCTGGTCAACCTGGTGAAACCCCGTCTCTACTAAAAATACAAAAATTAGCTGGGCGTGGTGGCGCATGCCTGTAATCCCAGCTACTTGGGAGGCTGAGGCAGGAGAATCGCCTGAACCCAGGAGGCGGAGGTTGCGGTGAGCTGAGATCGCGCCATTGCACTCCAGCCTGGGTAACAAGAGGGAAGCTCTGCCTCAAAAAAAAAAAAAAGAAAGAAAAAGAAACTATTATAACAATCCAGACAAGACTAGCAGTGAGTGTGGTGAGGGTGAAATAGGCAAGATGGGAGTCACATTAAGCTTTTTTTGCAAGGTGGTGTTGTGTTGCAAACAGGAGCTCAGTTTGAGAGGTGAAGCTTGGGTGCCAGTTGATAATAGAATTTAGAGCTAAGAATAACAGGTTGGAGATAAAAATGCTAGAACATACAGATGTTGAGAACTATGAACTTGAATGAAATCACTGAGGAATTCCAGAAATAGAGCTTTAAAACACCCAACATTGGGATGTTAGGGAGATGAGAAGGTACTGGCTCGGAGACTGAAGCAGAATGGCCAGGAGGGCAGGGAACGTGGTACAGTGCAGCCAGCGAAGAGAGATGTACTGTGAGATAGGAGTCATCAACTTGTCAGCTGTTGTCTCACCAAGGAAGAGAAGAACTGAGAATTCCCCACTGGATCTATCAACCTGGAGGCCATTGATTATTTTGACAATACAATTTTAATGGAGTAATGGGGTGAATGCTTGACTGGAGGAAATTCAAGAGAGATGGGAGAAGGGAAATTGAGGATAGCAAGTATACTCATGCTGTTTGAGAAACAGGAGGAATTAACCAGGAGAAATTAACATGAGGAATTCACCATGTTAACAGGAGGAATTAACAGGAGGAATTAACCATGCTGTTTGAGAAACAGGAGAGAAGTAGCCAGAGAGGGAAACGGCGTCGGGAGAAATGCCTCTTTGCCATCCAGGTTGACATACATATAAGATTGGTGGTACAGAAAGGGGTCAGGGGCACATGCTGTGGCATGCGCTCATTTTTAACACCGGCCTCACATCTTACTACTTGTATGAACCTGGGCAAGTCCCTTAACCTGTCTGCGCTTGGTTTCTTCATCTGCCACGTGGAGATAACGACAGTACCCCTTCGTAAGGTCAAGAGTGGATAAGCTGCCATATGTAGTATGCGTAACAGTTTTTGGAATACGGTGGACACTCAAATAAGTGGTAGTTAAGTTTGTTCATGAGGAAAATGATGATGTGAGAGACCCAGCCCCATTTCCATACTCCCGGAAGCACTTGACACAACGAAGGAGACAAGTCTCCCTGCTAATACGTAAGCTGCTGTCACAGGCATCATCCCTCACACTGGAGGATTTGACATAGAAATGTGCTAGAAACCGAGCCCAGTGAGGACCCACCAAGGGGGATGAGGCCAGATGGCAGGTTTCAGCAGCTCTGCAGGTCCTGCCCCGTGCTGACATCCACAGCGTGTCTGGATCAGGGACTGCTTGAGGGACAATCGTTTGGGGGCAGGACATTTTCTTTGTATCTCCTCGTTTCCTGAGGATCCTCCCTGGAACAAGGGATTTGACTTTCTTCTCTTCTGTCCTAGCTGGCATAGTAGATGCTCACTGGAAGATTCAAAAACAATTCCAGCTTACGGAAAATATCCAGCTGACCGTTTTATCTGATGGCCTTAGAAAGCGTAAATTCCTTAAGTGAAAGGGCACTGAGGCAGAGCAGAGTCAACAATTTTCATCAAAAGGTTTTTTAAACTGCCTGAAGGATTCTTAACATTTTTACTGGATTCCTATTGAATTCATATTAGAAACCTCTAAATTTTGTGATACTTATTTTTAAAACAAATTCTTTCCCACATTCATTTCCTCACCTGGTTTTCTCACTTCACTAAAGATAAACATTTTTAAAAGATGAAATGTACATTCACTGATTTACTAACTTTTTTGGGGGGAAGATGGTGTCTCAGTCTCTTGCCCAGGCTGGAGTGCAGTGGTATGATCTCGGCTCACTGTAACCTCCATCTCGGGTTCAAGCGATTCTCGTGCCTCAGCCTCCCAAGCAGCTGTGACTACCGGCACCCGCCACCATGCCCAGCTCATTTTTGTATTTTTAGTAGAGATGGGGTTTCACCATATTGGCCAGGCTGGTCTCAAACTCCTGACCAGCCTGTCATGAGATCCACCCACCTTGGCCTCCCACAGTGCTGAGATTACAAGTGTGAGCCACCGTGCCGAGCCGATTTACTGACTTTTAAAAATCTCCATGGATATGGAGTAGCCATACAATACTACTCAAACTCAGACCCTGTTAATTAAAAGGAGACATTTTTAATAATATGGAGGGACAATAGACATAAACCAGGTTTGTCCTGAGTAAACCAGAGCCTATATGTGACAAGTCAGGATGCTTAAAACTTCCTAATTATACAAAGCTTTCACAAGAAAGAAGGGCTTCCCATAGAGAGAAATTAAATATTGAATGTAAGAGAATTATACTAAGGCTTAGTTGATTTAGGGCCCAGGATCATTAAAAACTCCTTTCAGAAATCATTGAAAAGACCTTTTTCTAATACCCACCACTCTGACATTGTTTCGAGAAGCCTTAACATGCAGTCAGACATCAGATGTTTTAAAATAGGAGGAACCCACCATCCAGCAGTGGGACCTCCCCGCAGACTGGTCCTCAGGGCCATGTCCCTCTAAACATGAACAACATTCTCATTCCAAGCCTGAATTCGGAGTCGCCCCCAACCACATAAGAAGTCACCTAAGAAGAACGGATGAGCAGGACTTTGTCCCCTTCCGGGATTTAAGTGCTGTGTATCAGTAAGCAGGATGTAGGGAGCAGAGGGTGCCTCCATTTCGAGACTGCTTTGACTGCAGTGTGTTTACTGCTGAGATTAATTGTGCTCTCCTGGACCAAATAGGCAAAGCCTGAATCACAGCGTAAACCTTTGGAGGTTGATCAAAGATGGCCTTCCCCTAGTCACCATATGTCGTCATTCACATACTGACATGGCTCCACTGTGTACAGAGGCCGATGTGGGGCAGTCTGCTCCACCACAGTGTCACTGTGATTTGCTCCCTGCTTCTGGCCACATCTAAGCGTGGTCTGGGCTGGCTTGGGGGTCACTGAGTTTAGCATTTCATTCCAGGCCGACGCAGAGGAACTTAGCTTGCGAGCTCAGAGACAGAGAGGTCAATGTGAAATAGGACATAGGACAGAGGACTAGCGCTATTGAATCAAGAAGCTCCAAGACAGGGTTGTCCACTGATTCCCGATCACACCTCAGTCCTCACTTCTCTATTGCGACAGCCCAACATCGTTGAGATCCCCAGGAAAGAAAACAAATTCACTTGATCCTTGCTGAGGCTTCAACATTTCTTTTTTTTGAGACGGAGTTTCGCTCTTGTTACCCAGGCTGGAGTGCAATGGAGCGATCTCGGCTCACCGCAACCTCTGCCTCCTGGATTCAGGCAATTCTCCTGCCTCAGCCTCCTGAGTAGCTGGGATTACAGGCACACACCACCACGCCCAGCTAATTTTTGTATTTTTAGTAGACACGGGGTTTCACCATGTTGACCAGGATGGTCTCCATCTCTTGGCCGAGATCGCGCCATTGCACTCCAGCCTGGGTAACAAGAGCGAAACTCCACCTCAAAAAAAAAAGAATTCCAATTTGGACAGTGTATCGTATGACCACATAGAAGCCTTTGCTCCAAGTCCTAACACCCCCCTTATCACCAGCCTCCAGCATGAACTTCCCCAAGGCAAGCAGTGTCGCAATGGTATGTCTGCACCTACCCCAGCATTCTAGCACCAAGCCCGCCATATGGAAGGCAGGCACTCAGAAGCTGCCGATTGGATAAATGAATGAATGTATGAGTTCAGTTTGGAATATGGCAATCACAAAGAAATGCATCCATTCACAGCATGTCTTTCCCGGAACTTGCATATTTAGGAGTTCTTCTTGTCCCTTCTGCCTACACTCCAAAGCTCTCATAAAGAGAGATTATAATGCCGGAAGGCCAGGACGTCGCCTGGGTGGGATGTGCCAGACTCACAGGATGCAGCAGTGACCTGGCCAGAAAGTGTGCAAGGCAGAGGTGAAAACGCTGCCCTGCTGGCTTGGCACCTGAGAGACGGAGCCACTTCTTTTGGGTGGCAGCTGAGGAAAATACATTCTGTGGATTCTAGAGCAAGTCGTTTTGTAAAGGCTGTGTATGTGTGAAGAGTGGGAGGCGGGAGGTGGTGCAGATGTAAGGGAAAACCAGAGAGAAAATTACTGTAAAAAAAACTCTTTGTTAAGTACCAAAGTCAGCAGCTGGACCAAAATAGCTGTTCCCTTCTCATTCCTATTTTTGGAAAGAAAATGTGCAAAATAATGCCTGTTTTGGAGAAAAGTAGGGCTGGGGGGAGATGAGGCTGTGGACCAGGACAGAGAAGCTGAGGTCACTGAGGGGCTACATGGTTGGGGGCTCCACTCTTCCCCTGGAAACTGGGGACATCAACACTGCTCTCTCTTCCTCCCCAGGGAATGTGGGGGACTGAGTCTCTGCTCAGTGGCCAAGTAAAGCCTTACAGACAAGTGCCAAAGCTGTGATTCTCACAGGGTGACAGCTGAGGTCAGACACAGACCACACAGCAGCACAGACTTAACCTCCAGGCCACAGTGGAGCTGCTGGCAGGCGAGAGAAACTCCCCAGCACACCTACCATCCCAGTCTCTTTCCTGCCAGCAGGTGTGCACTCTTCTGCTCTGAGCTTCACCATTGGGCAACTCTCTCAGGAAAAGCTCCAAGGGAATTCACTCCAGCTTGGTGTAAATGACTGAAGAGAAGGGGCAGGGCTTACCTGACAGGGAGGAATCTCTAATGGCCGTAATGCATATGTTATGTGGCAAATGTAATCAGCATTCTGGAGGTTATAAAGCCTCAAAACTCCTACACTTCTGGTGGGAATATAGACTGGTACAGGCACTGGAAAGCCGTTGGCAATATTAACTAAAATCCAACACATGCACACCTTACGATGCAGCAGTTCCACTCCTAGGTGTAGGACAAAGAGAAATAAGTGTGTACCCTGGACACACAATCACTGCTCTATTCACACGACGAGAATGAATCGCCTTTGGAAACCAGCAGCCATGTGGCTCAACCTCGCATACACAAGTGAGCCAAGAAAGCCAGAGAGAAACAAGGACCGAGGGTCTCACTCCATTTCCGTAAAGTACAGAACAGGTGAAGCCAGTGGTTAGAGTTAGGGTCGCCCTTGGAAGGGGATCTTGACTGGAAGAAAGCACAGGGACCTGCCAAGGAGCCGCTTGCAATCTTGGTGCTAGTTACAAAGGTGTGCAGAGTTTGTACAGTTTCAAAGGGCTACCCTCCTCTATGCACACTTTGTGAATATTGGGCATATTTCGATTTTGAAAGTCTGAATGCCACCAAACAGGCCCACACTCGTACCATGTGAACAGCTGGGCTTCAGCTGGGCCCTAGGGAGAAAGTTGCTCTCTGCGTTGAGCTGAAACTCAGTCCCTGGTTCCACCCTCCGCAGGCCACAGACACGTGGGTCCCCTTTGTACCGCTTCCCCTCGTGCTGGGTTCTGGGCCGAGCATTCCCCATTCTCAGTTCCCCTCAATGGCACAATTAGACTTTGTTCTAGAATTGCCAGATGCAGAGATGACCACCCTCGGTAGGAGAGGCCTCAAACGGTTGAAGCTTCTGTGTTTTTCTCCTTCATTTCTCATTTGAGACGCTGCTTTAACTTCCAGCCCTCTGCCGGAGGTGGGGATACTCTGAGCAGCCAAGAAGACGTGGGCTTCGGTGCCGTCTCGGTTGTTTTGAGCAAAGAGGAGATCCAGAGGGGCTGGCCCCCAACCCGCAGCCAAGCTCCAAGAGCTTCGAAACCGACTCACGGGGGAGGAGTTCTGACCACTTCCAGCACTTCCCCTGGGCACGCACTGTCTTACCTCATTGAAACCATTAATGGGCCAGTGCCTCTTCGGTTTCTCAAAGACTCGAGGAAGCAAAATTCCTGGACCAGAAGTGTCTTTTCACAGGAATGTTCTAAACATGGCACATGAAAGGACTCACAGAGCTTAGTGTGACTGCCCTGAGGACTGTGACGGAAGTCACGCTTGGTTAAGGCATTTGCTTCCCAGAAAAGGGAAAACTAACAATTCCCAGGGAAGTGTCAGAGACGTCTTCGTCTCTTGTAATGGTTTCCATGCTCACCATCCTGGGCGTCCTCTCCTGATAATGTGAGTGACTTTATTTCTAAGTATTAAGAAAAACAAAGTTCTCGTGCCCACTGTGTTAGGCTCAGCCAAAGAGTCACTTTAAACATATTTTTGCTGACAAACGTGGACCTCTCTTTTTTAAAAAACAAAAGACAAAACAGTCTATTTATATAGAAGTCTTCTTAGCAAGAAGAATGAAAATAGAGCTCTGGCATGTCAATAAAAAGACAGTTTCCTTGCCTTTTAAGGCGAGGCCTCTGAGAAGGAATGCCCCTTCGTGACTCTTCACTGTTACAGGTTGTCTTATATCATCACGGCTGTTGTCTAGACGGAACCAGCTATTTACACACTGAAAATGCTCGTTTTCTTTAAATGTTATTATGATCATAAGGCAGTAACAGCAAAACATGAAACCAAGCTGGGTCACTGTGTGTTTGTACAGGCTGTGTGCAGTTTGTGAGGCTGGCCCTGGGTCCAGGAAGCCTGTGAGAACATTCCTTTAAGAGTGGGAAGAAGTCAAGAGCGTTGATGATAATTGAGGGCCTGGCCAATGTATAAGAAAAGAAAAAACCATCCTGGTCAACATGGTGAAACCCTGTCTCTACTAAAAATACAAAAACTCAGCTGGGCGTGGTGGCGCGTACCTGTAATCCCGGCTACTCAGGAGGCTGAGGCAGGAGGATTGCTTGAGCCCAGGAGGCAGAGGTCGCGGTGAGCCGAGATCGCGCCATTGCACTGCAGCCTGGGTAACAAGAGGACACTCCGTCTCAAATAAAAAGACTGAAAGTGAAGAGTTAATGTCATTATTTGCAGATATTATGGCACAGATGGAAAAATTCTACAGAACCAACAAAAGACTACTACCACTAGAGCTAATATGAAAGCTCAGCAAATTTGCCAGATACAGTATCAAACCAAGAACAGAAAGAAGTTGAAACGGTGGCGACGGGGCATGGACGGATGAGGGGGGTCTCCACGGAGCAGCTGCCACCTTGTCAGCTGGAGTAGTACTGGTAATGCACAGTTCTACCTCTTTGCATTCCACCAACAGAGGGCTTCCGTGTAATCCTTGGGTGCTCTGTATCCCCTGGAGTTTGGGATATGCATACACTGGGTCTACACAGGTGTGATGGATCCCGAGACAAAGGACTGAGTGCCTGGGGTTGCAGGGCCACGAGGGAGCAGGAGGCTCACTACCCTCCCTTCTGACGACAGGTTCAAGACCCTGAGCGGTGGGAGACAGATGGAAATGTGGAAAGGAATGTTTTGCTTGGGGTAATTTAAAAGGGATTCAGCTCAAGACAAAGGGGTATTTTACAAAGAGAGTTCTGTGTAGAGTGGATCCTGATGTGGAGCCGGAGGAGATACCATGCTCATTGAAGTCTAGAATTTTAAAATGTTCTGTTAACAAGTAAGGCTGCGGAGTTAGAAAGTAGGACTTCATCCCTCACTGTGTCACTTGTCTGGTCTGTAAATGTGTACAAATCCCTTAACTGTTTTAAGTTTCTCTCTCTGTGGATTTAATACTATTCTCACAATACTGTCTATCTACCAGGATTACGGTGACAAATAATGATGTCATGATTACGTCCAACAGCCACTGCACGTGTTTCCCAATCACAAAGCCTCTTTATCTTGGGGTCCTATTACTTTTTCAAATTTGTTCCGTGGGGCTAATTATGTTCAGCTCCTGGATCATATTTAGGGCAAGTCTCACAGGCTTTATGGTCCCTTTCAGGTAATAAAAGCAGTCTCAGCTCGATAATTCATATTTTCAGTCCAGTGAAAAACCTGAATTTCACATTTGGTCCACAGCTTCGGCTTCTGCACAGTCACCCACAGCTTGGCCTGGAGTTGGGTGGCTGCCGCAGTGGCCCAGGTGGTCCCTTTGACTTCTTGAGATCTGATTCTGCGTTCCCAATATTGTTAATGGTGGTTTCCAACCCCCCTAGAATCACAGCGTGGAAGACAGCAGAGAAAGGTGGCATGAAAATTCTTTCTCGGCTGACATCGTGGTGGACTGAAGTGGGGCTCCTTGGCCTCAGCCGTTCTCATGGGGACAACTGAGGGATCTTTAAAGACATCCCCTCTCTTCTGCCTCCTCACTGTGAAAAGCAGCCAAAGTCTCTCCATGAAGTGTAACACATACTGCGTGGTTTGTGTGTGTGTCTAAATAACCTTTATTACATTAACGCAGCTCACCTTCTACTCTGGGTTGTAAACAGTTATTTAGTAAAAACTCAAAAATAAAGGCTTTTTCTAGTAGCTTGAGATATCATGTGTCTTCTGTTGCATAGTCTATTAATGAAGCAAATTACAATTATAGAATTCTGATGTTAACCCAGCCTCAGAGTTTTGGATAAGATATATAGTCATAATGCCTTTTTCAAAATTCAACATTTGATTTAGCAAGTTAAAATTTGATTTGCACATTTACATTAATATATGAAATACGCCTATAATCTCCTTAGTTTTTATGTGACTTTGTAATCAATACTGTGTTAACTTCATTAAGTGGCACAGATTTTTCTCTGTTCCTGTTTTCTGGCATAATTTTTAAATTCGAACATTTAAAATTAGTATTTTGACATATGTATACATGGTATAATAATTGCTACAATTAAGTTGGTTAATATAATTGATCTTAAACAGTCTATTGAATGTATCTTTTGGCATATCCTCTTCAATTTCTTTTATCAGTGTTTTATCATTTTTCTGATATCGATCTTTCACTTCTTTGGTTGGACTGATTCCTAGGTCTTTTATCCTTTTCATAGCTATTGTAAATAAAATTCCTTTCTGATTGCTTTTTCAAACTGTTTGATGCTGGTGTATATAAATGCCACAATTTTTAATACTGATTTTATATTCCACAACTTTACCAAAATGCGTTTATCAGTTCTAGTGGTATTTTAGTATAGTCTTTAGATTTTTCAAAATATAAGATTATGTAGTCTGTGAACAAGGATAATTTGACTTCTTCCTTTCCAACCTAAATGCCCTTTCTTTCTTTCTCTTGTCTAATTGCTCTGGCCAGAACTTCCCATACTATGTTAAGTAACAGTGGTGAGGGTGGTCATCGTCATCCTTTCCAGGTCTTAGAGGAAAGTCCTTCAATTTTTCCCCATTCAGTATATTAGCTGTGGCCTTTGTTACTTTAAGCTACGTATCTTCCATACCCAGTTTGATGAAGGAACAATGAATTTTATCGACTGCTTTTTTTTTTTTGAGACAGAGTTTCGCTCTTGTTACCCGGGCTGGAGTGCAATGGTGTGATCTCGGCTCACCGCAACCTCCGTCTCCTGGGTTCAGGCAATTCTCCTGCCTCAGCCTCCCAAGTAGCTGGGATCACAGGCACGCGCCACCATGCCCGGCTAATTTTTTGTATTTTTAGTAGAGACGGGGTTTCACCATGTTGACCAGGATGGTCTCGATCTCTTGACCTCGTGATCCACCTGCCTCGGCCTCCCAAAGCGCTGGGATTACAGGCTTGAGCCACCGCGCCCAGCTGGTGAGTGAACTTTTTAATGTTGTTGAATTTGATGTGCTCGTATTTTGTTGAGGCTTCTTGCATCTACATTCATCAGTAATAGTGGCCTGTGGTTTTCTTCCATTGTTGTGTCCTTGAGTGATTTGGTGTTTTTCAGGGTAATGCTGGACACTTAGAGTTTGAAAGTATTTCTTCCTCTTGACTATTTTTTGAAGAGTCTGAGTAGAATTGGCATTAGTTCTTTATTAAATATTTAGAAGTCAGCAGTGAAGTCACAGGTGCCAGGCTTTTCTTTGACGGAAGACTTTATTCTGGCTTCGGTCTTGCTACTGGCTATTAGTTTGTTTTCTTATGTATTCGTGATTCAGCCCTGGTGGGGAGTATGTGTCTGTGAAATCATCCATTTCTTCTGACTTCTCTAATTTGTCGGCCTCTAGTTATTCATAATCGTGGCTGATGATTCTTCCTATTGCTGTGGCCTCCGTGTCCGTCTCTGGCTGATGATTCTTCCTACTGCTGTGGCCTCCGTGTCCGTCTCTGGCTGATGATTCTTCCTACTGCTGTGGCCTCCGTGTCCGTCTCTGGCTGATGATTCTTCCTACTGCTGTGGCCTCCGTGTCCGTCTCTGGCTGATGATTCTTCCTACTGCTGTGGCCTCCGTGTCCGTCTCTGGCTGATGATTCTTCCTGCTGCTGTGGCCTCTGTGTCTGTCTCCTTTTTTTGTTTCTGATTTCATTTGGGTCTTCGCTCTGTTTTTTCTCAGTCTAGCCAAGTTTGTCGATATTTTCTATCATCTTAAAAAATAAACGTTTTATTGATCTTCTGTATTATTTTTCATCTCAATTTCATTTATTTCTGCCCTGATTTTCTTTCCTTTCACTAATTTGGAGTCTGGTTTATTCTTGCTCTTCCAGTGTCTCGAGGTGCATCGTTAAGTTCTTTATTTGAAGCCTTTCTGCTTTTTTTGACGTAGCATCTACTGCTATAAACTTCCTGCTTAGTACTGCTTTTGCTGTAGCCATAGGTTTTGGAATGTTGAATGTCCATTTTTATTTGTTTCAAGAAATGTTTAAATTTCCTTCTCCATTTCTTTGCTGAGCCGTTGGTTGTGCGTGAGCATGTTGTTTAATTTCCATGTGTTCCTGCAGTTTCCAAGATTCCGCTTGTTACTGATTTCTAGTTTTATTTTATCATGATCCAAAAAGATACTTGATATGATTTCTGTTTCTTTGAATTTGCTGATATTTGTTTTGTGGCTTAAAGTGTTGCCTATTCTGAAGAATGTTCCATGTGGTTATGAAAAGAATGTAGCTGGGCGCGGTGGCTCACGCCTGTAATCCCAGCACTTTGGGAGGCCGAGGTGGGTGGATCACGAGGTCAAGAGATCGAGACCATCCTGGTCAACAAGCTGAATCCCCGTCTCTACTAAAAATAAAAAAAATTAGCTGGGCACGGTGGCGCATGCCTGTAATCCCAGCTACTCAGGAGGCTGAGGCAGGAGAATTGTTTGAACCCAGGAGGCGGAGGTTGCAGTGAGCCGAGATCACGCCATTGCACTCCAGCCTGGGTAACAAGAGCAAAACTCCATCTCAAAAAAAAGAAAGAAAAGAATGTATATTCTGCAGCAGTTGGGGGAAATGTTCTATAAATGTCACTTTGGCCTACTAGTTCTAGTATATAGTTTAACTTCAATGCTTCCCTGTTGATTTTCTGTCTTAATAATCTGTTCATTACAGAGAGAGGGGTATTAAAGTCCCCCACTATTATTGCACTGTAGCCTCCCTTCTCTCTTTAGATCTATTAATATGTTCTTCCTATACTTGGGAGCTCTGGTGTTGGATGAATGGAGGGATTTATAATCGTCATATCCTTTTGCTGAACTGACCTCTTTATCATTATATAGCGACTGGCCCTTTTCACAGACTTTAACTTGTAATCTTATTTTATCTAACATAGGTATAGCTACTTCCTTTTTTTTTTTTTTGGATTCCACTTGCAAGAAATATCCTTTTCCATACCTTCACTTTTAGTGAAGTGGATCTGTTTGTGTCTTTATAGATGAAGTGGATTTCTTGTAGGCGGCACATAGTTGGGTCTCCTGTTTTCATCCATTCAGTCACTGCTGCCTTTCACTTGGATAATTGAATCAATTTATATTCAGAGTTAATATCAGTAAGTAAGAACTCACTGCCATTTCGTTGCTTGCTTTCTGGTTGCTTTCTAACTCCTCTCTTCGTTTCTTACTTTCTTGCTTTCTTCATTTTCTTAAATGGTTTTTTCTGATAGTATGTTTTAATTATTTGTTTTTTATTTCTAGTGAATCTATGATAGGTTTCTGCATTGTGCTTACCATGAGGGTTACAAGAAACTTGTTATATATAACTGCTTTAAATAAATGACAGCATATCTTAGATCACAGTCGAAAGAATAGACACAAAGAAAAATATTTTTAAAAATACATTTTTGATGGCTGGCAAGATGGCTAAATAGGAACCGCTCTTGTATGCGGCTCCCAGCGAGATTCGTGCAGAAGGTGGGTGATCTCTGCACTTCCAACTGAGAGACCTTGTTCATCTCACTGGGACTGCTTGAACAGTGGGGGTGGCCTGAGTAGGGCAAACCAAAGCAGGGTGGGGTGTCGCCTCACCCAGAAAGGGCAAATGGCTGGGAAACTCACTCTCCTAACCAAGGGAAGCCATTAGGGACTGTCCCCTGCCCTCCAGGCCAGATACTGCACTTTTCCCAAGGTCCCTTCAGTGCCTACAACACCAGGGCTCTGGGTTTCCAACACAAAACTGGGCAGCCTTTCGGGAAGACTCTGAGCTAGCCACAGTATTTTTTTTTTTCCATATCCCAGTGGCACCTGGAATGCCAGCAAAACAGAACCATCTACTCCCCTGGTACAGGGCCTGAAGTCTGGCTTGGCAAGTCCCACCCCCACATAAACTAAGATCCAATGGCTTGAAATTCTCACAGCCATCATCGCAGTGTGAGCTCAACCTGGGATGGTCAAGTTTGAGACGGGAAGGGGTGTCTGTCATTGCTCAGGCTCAAAGAGCTGGTTTTAACATCACAGTGTAAACAAAGTTGCCAGAAAGCTCAAACCGGGTGGAGCCCCTGGCAGCTCAGCAAGGCCTCTGCAGGCAGGCTGTGTCACTAGACTCCCTCATCTCTGGGCAGGGCATCTCTGAAAAAAGGCAGAATCTCATCAGGGACTTACAAATAAAGCCCCAACCTTCCTGGGGCAGAGCACCTGGGAAAGGGGTGGTTGTGGATACAGCTTCAGCAGACTTAAATGTCCCTGCCTGGCAGCTCTGAAGAGAGTAGCAGATCTTCCAGCACGTGTTCAAGCTCTGACAAGGGGCAGACTGCCCCCTCAAGTGGCTCCCTGACCCACATGTATCCGGACTGGGAGACATCTCCCAGCAGGGGCTGACAGCCACATTATACAGGAGAGCTCTAGCTGGCACCTGGCAGGTACCCTTCTGGGACAAAGCTACCAGAGGAAGAAACAGCCAGCAATGTTGGCTGTTCTGAAAACCCCACTGGTGATTCCAGGCAAGCAGGGTCTGGAGTGGACCTCCAGCAAACTCCAACAGACCTGCAGCAGAGGAGCCTGTTGGAAGGAAAACTAATAAACAGAAAGAAATAGTTTCAACATCAACGGAAAGGTCATACACTCAGAGACCCCATCCAACGGTCACCAACGTTAAAAGACCAAAGGTAGATAAATTCACAAAGATGGGAAGAAACCAGCACAAAAAGGCTGAAAATTCCAAAACCCAGAATGCCTTTTCTCTTCCCAGGGATCTCAACTCCTCAACAGCAAGAGAACAAAACTGGACACAGAATCAGTTTGACAAATTGACAGAGGCAGGCTTCAGAAGGTGGGTAATCACAAACTTCTCTGAGCTAAAGGAGCATGTTCTAACCCAATGCAAAGAAGCTAAGACCCTTGAAAAAAGGTTAGACAAGATGCTAACTAGAATAACCAGCACAGAGAAGAACATAAACGACCTGATGGAGCTGAAAAACACAGCACGAGAACTTCATGAAGCATATACCACTTTGAATAGCTGAATCAATCAAGAGGAAAAAATATATCAGAGATTCAAGATCATCTCAATGAAATGAAGCAAGAAGACGAGATGAGAGAAAAAAAAGAGTAAAAATAAACAAACAAACCTCCAAGAAATATGAGATTATGTGAAAGATCAATTCTATGCTTGACTGTTGTGCCTGACAGTGATGGGGAGAATGAAACCGAGTTGGAAAACATTCTTCACGATATTATATAGGAGAACTTCCCCAAACGAGCAAGGCAGGCCAACATCCAAATTCAGGAAATACGGAGAAAACCACAAAGATAGTCCTCAAGAAGAGCAACCCCAAGACACATAATCCTCACATTCACCAGGGTTGAAACGAAGAAAAAATGCTAAGAGAAACCAGAGAGAAAGGTCCAATTACCCACAAAGGGAAGCCCATCAGACGCTCAACTGATCTCTCTGCAGAAACCCTACCAGTCAGAAGAGAGTGGGGACCAATATTCAGCATTCTTAAAGAATTTTCAACCCAGAATTTCATAGCCAGCCAAACTAAGCTTCATAAGCAAAGGAGAAATAAAATCCTTTATGGACAAGCAAATAGTCAGAGATTTTGTCACCACCAGCCTGCCTTACAAGACCTGCTGAAGGAAGCACTACACATGGAAAGGAACGACCAGTACCAGCCACTGCAAACACAGTATCAAATTGTAAAGACCATCAACGCTAGGAAGAAACTGCATCAACTATTGGGCAAAATAACTAACTAGAATCATAATGGCAGAATTAAATTCACACATAACAGTATTTTTTTTTTTTTTTGAGATGGAGTTTCGCTCTTGTTACCCAGGCTGGAGTGCAATGGCGCGATCTCGGCTCACCGCAACCTCCGCCTCCTGGGTTCAGGCAATTCTCCTGCCTCAGCCTCCCGAGTAGCTGGGATTACAGGCGCGCGCCACCATGCCCAGCTAATTTTTTTTGTATTTTTAGTAGAGATGGGGTTTCACCATGTTGACCAGGATGGTCTCGATCTCTTGACTTCATGATCCACCTGCCTCGGCCTCCCAAAGTGCTGGGATTACAGGCGTGAACACATAACAATATTAACCTCAAATGTAAATGGGCTACATGCCCCAATCAAAAGACACAGACTGGCAGATTGCATTAAGAATCAAGACCCATCAGTGTGCTGTATTCAGGAGACCCATCTAATGTACAAAGACACACATAGGTTCAAAATAAAGGAATGGAGGAATATTTACCAGGCAAATGGAAAGAAAAAAAAAAAAGCAGGGGTTGCAATCCTAGTCTCTGGTAAAAGAGACTTCAAACCAACAAAGATCTAAAGAGACAAATAAGGGCATTGCATAGTGGTAAAGCAATCAACACAACAAGAAGAGCTAACTATCCTAAATATATATATACACCCAATATATCCTAAATATATATATACACCCAATGCAGGAGCACCCAGATTCATAAAGCAAATTCTTGGAGACCTACAAGGGAACTTAGACTCCCACACAGTAGTAGTGGGAGACTTTAACATCCCATGATAATATTAGACAGACCAACGAGACATAAATTAACAAGGATATCCAGGATTTGAACACAGATCTGGACCAAGTGTATCTAACAGACATCTACAGAACTCTCCACCCCAAACCCACAGAATATACATTCTTCTCAGCACCACATCACACTTATTCTAAAATTGACCACATAATTATAAGCAAAACACTCCTAAGCAAACGAAAAAGAATGGAAATCATAATAAATGGTCTCTCCGACCACAGTGCCATCAAATCAGAACGGAGGATTGAGAACCTGCTCAAAACTGCACAACTACATGGAAACTGAACCACCTGCTCCTGAATGACTACTGGGTAACAATGAAATGAAGGCAGAAATAAAGATGGTCTTTGAAACCAAGGAGAATAAAGACACAACGTAGCAGAATCTCTGGGACACGTTTAAAGCAGTGTGTAGTGGGAAATGTATAACACTAAATGCCTGCAAGAGCAAGAAGGAAAGATCTAAAATTGACACCCTAATGTCACAGTTAAAAGAACTAGAGGAGCAAGAACAAACGAATTCAAAAGCTAGCAGAAGACAAGAAATAACTAAGATCAGAGCAGACCTGAAGGAGACAGAGACATGAAAGACCCTTAAAATAAAAAAAATCAATGACTTCAGGAGCTGTTTTTTTTTTTTTGAAAAGAACAAAATAGACAGACAGCTAACCAGACTAACAGAGTAGAGAAGAATCAAATAGATGCAATAAGAAATGATAAAGGGGATCCTACCACTGATCCCACAGAAATACAAAGTACCGTCAGACAAGATTATAAACACCTCTATGCAATTAAACCAGAAGACCTAGAAGAAACTGACAAATTTCTGGGCACTTACACCCTCACAAGACTAAACCAGGAAGAAATTGAATCCCTGAATAGACCAACAAGGCCTGAAATTGAGGCAGCGATTATTAGCCTACAAACCAAAAAAAAAAGGCCAGCACCAGATGAGTTCATAGCAGAATTCTACCAGAGGTCCAAAGAAGAGCTGGTACCATTCCTTCTGAAACTATTCCAAACAACAGAAAAAGAGGGACTCCGCCCTAACTCATTTTATGAGGCCAAAATTATCCTGATACCAACACCTGGCAGAGACACAACTGAAAAAGAAAATTTCAGGCCAATACCCCTGATGACCATCAAGACAAAAATCTGCAAAAAAAATACTGTCAAACCGAATCCAGCAGCACATCAAAAAGCTTATCCACCACAATCAAGTCAGCTTCATCCCTGGGATGCAAGGCTGGTTCAACTTATGCTAATCCATAAACATAATCCATCACATAAACAGAACCAAAGACAAAAACCACATGATTACCTCAAGAAATGCAGAGAAGGCCTTCGACAAAATTCAACACCCCTGCATGCTAAAAACTCTCAATAAACTAGGTATTGATGGAATGCTTCCCAAAATAATAGGAGCCATTTATGACAAACCCACAGCCAATACCATACTGAATGGGCAAAAACAGGAAGCATTCCCTTTGAAAACTGGCTCAAGGATGCACTCTCTCACCACTCCTATTTCAACGTAGTAGCAGAAGTTCTGGCCAGGGCAATTAGGCAAGAAAAAGAAATAAAGGGTATTCAATTAGGAAAACAGAAAGTCAAATTGTATTTATTTGCAGACAACATGATTGTGTATTTAGAAGACCCCATAGTCTCCGCCCAAAATCTCCTTAAGCTGATAAGCAACTTTAGCAAAGTATCAGGATACAAAATCGATGTGCAAAAATCACAAGCATTCTTACACACCAGTAACAGAGAGCCAAATCATGAGTGAACTCCCATTCGCAATTGCTACAAAGAAAATAAAATACCTAGGAATACAACTAACAAGGGATAAGAAGGACCTCTTCAAGGAGAACTACAAACCACTGCTCAAGGAAATAAGAGAAGACACAAACAAATGGAGAAACATTCCCTGCTCATGGTTAGGAAGAATCACTATCGTGAAAATGGCCATACTGCCCAGAGTAATTCATAGATTCAATGCTATCCCCATCAAGCTACCATTGACTTTCTTCAAAGAATTGGAAAAAACAAACAAACACACCTTAAATTTCGTATGGAACCATCAAGGACCAAACAGCCAAGACAATCTTAAGCAAAACAAACAAACGAAAACAACAAAAAATAAAAAATAAAGCTGGAGGCATCACACTACCTGACTTCAAAGTATACTATAAGGCTAGAATAATCAAAACAGTATGATACTGGTGCCAAAACAGAGATATAGACCAATGGAGCAGAACAAAGTCCTCAGAAATAATGCCACGCATTTACAACCATCTGATCTTTGATAAACCTGACAAAAACAAACAATGGGGAAAGGATTCCCTATTTAATAAGTGGTGTTGGGAAAACTGGCTAGCCAGATGCAGAAAGCTGAAACTGGACCCCTTCCTTAGACCTTAAACAAAAATTTACTCCAGATGGATTAAAGATTTAAACATAAGACCTACCACCATAAAAACCCTGGAAGAAAACCTGGGCAATACGATGCAGGACATAGGGATGGGCAAGGACTTCATGACTAAAACACCCAAAGCAATGGCAACGTAAGCCAAAATAGACAAATAGAATCTAAATAAACTAAAGACCTCCTGTACAGCAAAAGAAACTATCATTAGCATAAACAAGCAACCAACAGATGAGAAAAAATGTTTGCAATCTACCCATCTGACAAAGGGCTAATATCCAGAATCTACAAAGAACTTAAACAAATGTACAAGAAAAAAAAAAAAAAAAAAAAAACCTCATCAAAAAGTAGGCAAAGGATATAAACAGACACTTCTCAAAAGAAGACATTTATGCAACCAACAAACATATGAAAAAAATGCTCATCATCACTGGTCATTAGAGACATGCAAATCAAAACCACATTGATACACTATCTCATGCCAGTTAGAATGGCGATCATTAAAAAATCAGGAGACAACAGATGCTGGAGAGGAGGTGGAGAAATAGGAACACTTTTACATTGTTGGTGGGAGCATAAATTAGTTCAACCACGTGGAAGACAGTGTGGTGATTCCGCCAGGATCCGGAACCAGGAATACCATTTGACCCAGCAGTCCCACTGCTGCATATATACCCAAATGACTCATTCTATTATAAAGACACATGCACACATATGTTTACTGCAGCACTGTTCACAATAGCAAAGACTTGGAGCCAACCCAAATGCCCATCAATGATAGACTAGATAAAGAAAATATGGCCCATATACACCATGAAATACTATGCAGCCATAAAAAAGGATGAGTTTATGTCCTTTGCAGGGATATGGATAATCATCATTCTCAGCAAATGACCCAAGAACCAAAAACCAAACACCCCATTTTCTCACTCATAAGTGGGATCTGAAAAATGAGAATACATGGACACAGGGAGAGGAATATCACACACCAGGGCCTGTCGGGGATTGTGGGGCTAGAAGAGGGATAGCAGCAGGAGAAATACCTAGTGACGGATGCAGCAAAGCAGCATGGCATGTGTGTAAAATGTAACAAACCTGCGTGTTCTGTACATGTACAGGAACTTAAAGGGAAAATACATGATACTTCCCTCTTCTCCACACTTTGACTTTATGATGGCTTAGTTTATGTATTTTGATATTACCTGTCTCTTAACAGACTGCTCTAATTATTGTTGTTTTTGATAGATTTGTCTTTTTAGCTTCACACTAAAGTTATAAGTAGATTGTACGGCATGGATTACAGCATTTGAGTATTCTGCAATTGTCTGTATACTTAATTTTCCACGTTAGTTTTAGGTCTTCAAATGTCTTCCTTTGTACATTAGAAGAAGAACTCTGTTTAGCATTTCTTATGCGATGGGTCTGATGGTGAATTCTCTCAGTTTTTGTTCACCTGGGAAAGAGTTTCTCTCTCCTTCATATTTTACATATAACTTTGCTGGACACAGTCTTCTTGGATGACAATTATTTTTCCTTTCATCCCTCTGAACATGTCGTTCTAATCCCTCCTGGGCTGTATAGTTTCTTTTCTTTCCTTCTAAGACTGAGTTTCACTCATATTGCCCAAACTGGAATACAATGGCACAATCTCAGCTCACTGTAACCTTCACCTCCTGGGTTCAAGCCATCCTCCTGCCTCACCCTCCTGAGTAGCTGGAATTACAGGTACCTGCCACAATGCCTGGCTAACTTTTTGTATTTTTAGTACAGACAGGGTTTCACCATGTAGGCCAGGTTGGCCTTGAACTCCTACCCTCAGGTCATCAACCCACCTCTGCCTCCCAAAGTGCTGGAATGACAGGCGTGAGTCACCGCACCTGGCTGACCCTCTCTGTCCTTGCCCTTTAAGAGGTTATTATGTTCTTCGGGGTAGTCTTCGTTGCGTCAAATCTGTTTGATGTTCTCTGAGCTTCCATACCTGAATATTTATCTCTGTCTCAAACTGTGGAAAGTTTTGTTATTATGTCTTGAAATCAGCTTTTTACGCCTTGCTCAGCTGCCTCTGGGACACCAAAAAAATAGTGAATTTGGTCTTTCGGGGTAATTTTCTACATCTTGCAGGCATTCTTTTTTTATGATTTATTCATTTTTCTCCTCCAACTCCGTATTTCAGAGCTCACTGATTCTTTCCTCTACTTCATCTGTTCTGCTGCTGAGAGGCTCTAATTAAGTTTTTAGTTCCGCAAATGCATTTATCAGTTCTAGGACTTCTGTTTGATTCTTTTCAAAATTATTTCAATCTCTTTGTTCAATTCTCTGGTAAACTTCTGAATTGCCTTCCTGTGTTATCTTGGAAATCACTGCGTTTTTTTAAAAACTATGATTTGAATTCTTGGTCAGAGAGCTCACATGTCACTATCCTGTGAGGGTCAGTTCCTGGTCACTTGCATTGTCTGTGTGGGGAGATAATGGTTCCCTGTTTGCTTTTGTTTCTTGTGGATGGACATCTGTGTATTTGCTTGAAAGACGAGTTATTTATTCCGGTCTTCTCTGTGTTGCTTTTTATTGAATATATTTGCCTTGTTGCTATGTTACTTTACTGATATGTTACTATGTCCTTTTCAGCTCTAAGAGGCACCTTAAGCCCAGGTTGGCCTCAGCTCTAGGCAACAACTGGAGTGTTGCCCATCCTGAATAAAAGAGGTGCCAAAGTAGGCGTCGTAGCAGTGTGGGAAGGCTGGCTAGGGGTTCATTCCCAGGACACCTGTGGGATGTCCCTTGTAAAGGATGGTGCTGTACAACCACATGAATGTGGCATCACACTCGGCTGAGTTACCGGGCAGAGTTTCACGGGCTAGGCATGGTAGTCCCACCCCTCCCCTTTGTCTCTGTCTGTCCTCTGGAATATTTATCCCTTCTGGCAATTGTGATGCTTCCTGTGGATTAAGACAGGACAGGTCTCCTGCTCTCCTGCCAAGGAACTCAGGATGATGGGGGAGCTACTTGTTGATCCAGATCTCATTTCTCCAGTGTAAAAAGCCTGAGCTGGGGAGAAATTTTCTGCCTGGTACTGGGCAGAGTAGGGGGAGGGGCATCACAGATGTGGAAATCCCATTCCCTTACCATGTGCTTCAGGTGCTTTCACTTCTGTGTGGCCCTGGAGACTGTCTCATCCTCCTACTTGAGTTCTAAGATATTGCTGGTGATAATCTTGGTACTGTGTCTTTATTTTTGGTTTTCTGGGTGCAGAGGAGGGGGCTGGGAAGTAAAGTAGCTTGTTTCTACACCACCATTGTAGAATTTTCCAAAAATTGTGTTTAAGATTAGAATTAGCTGTCTCTTGAGAATTTGGTAAAATTCACCTGTAAAACCATCTGCTCCTAGGATTTGTGGGAAGAAAGATATTTAAATCCTTTATTAATCTGTATAATACTTAACCATTAATTCAATTTCTCTATTTTACCAGGGTTGATTTTGGTATTTTGTACTTATTATTTGTTAGGTATTTATTAAGTTTTCAAATATATTAAGCACATAACTTTTCATAATATCTTTTTAAATAACAAACAGCTTTCTTGAAATGTAATTTACATGCTGTAATATTCACTCTTTTAAAGTGTACATTTTCAGTTGCTATTCACAAATGCATGCAACCATCACCATTATCTAATTTGAGAACATTCTTTATCATTCCAGAAAGAAATCCCATGCTTGTTCGTGGTCACTGTCCATTTTCTCCTACCCACCCCGTAACTCAGCCCCTGAAAACTACGAATCTACTTTCTTTATAGATTTGCCTATTTCAGACATTTCACATAAATAGAATCATGCAGTATGTGACCTTGTGTGTGACTATTTACCAAAATGTTTTCAGGGTTCATCCATGCTGCACACGCATGACGACCTCATTCCCTTATGTGGTATCAGCCCATCAGATGGACATAGTGTATTTTGTTCATGGAATCATCAGTTGATAGACATTTGGTTTACCTCCATTTTTGGTTATTGTAAGTAATACTGCTACCAACATAATTATGAGTAAAGAGTGAGTCCTGGGTGCACCCTCCTGCCTCAGCCATCTCACACACACACACACACACACACACACACACACACACACACACACTTTCCTATAACACGGAATCAAAGGGCAAAAATGACAGGCAGAACAGAGACTCCTCGGTCTCTCATACAGGGCTAATGGCAGTGTGTGTTCTGATTAGAGAGAGCCAACCACTCCCGGTTTTGTCAGCCTTGGGTCTTTCATGCAAGATTTCATGCGAATGAACGGTTCCAGAGTGTTGAAAATTTGGAAAATCATCAATTATCCGGTTCCCTTATATTTGGGAAAGTTGGGCTCCGTAAGAGTTAAGCCATTTGTTCAAAATCATACATATGATTTGTCCAAAGTCACACACTTCACGAATGACAAGCACAGGATTGGACATTATCTCCTCTTCCTCGGTCTAATGGGCTACACACGCCACTGAAATAAAGCAAATCAAAATTAAAGACTGTCAGCACGGCCCAACAGTTATTTCTGATTTATGCCAAAATTTGAGCACGTGAGAGTCTGTGGGGATTTCTTTCACAGAAAGATAAACCGTAAAAGAGAACTGGAAATACGAGTACTAACAAAGTTGTAACAGTGCCACAAGCACGTAAAACAGAAGAAAAACCACCACAGTCTCTCTGTCCGGTAACGTTGGCCATCTTTATTCCAGAGAAAGCCTGACAGATGCATTTTCTGCTGAGGCTGCATCCTTTGAGAGCCCGGACGTCCATGTGAAGCAAATGATGAGATCTGCATGCTTGCTGTGAGTACACCTATTGTCTCTCTCCGCATCTGCTGCACCAGGGCCACCGCATCTGCTGCACCAGGGCCACGGCCTGTGGTCTTGACTATCAGGTCCTCTTTGGGCTGCTGCAGATTGTATTTTTATTGTGCTTTTTCATGTGCGTGGCCCAGTGCCAGCCATACCCAAGGAAGTCTTGGGGAGCAGAAAGCAGGCAGGGGTGCTCTGGGAAGCCCGGAGGTGAAAGATGAGAAGTCCCCACGGGACACCGCCTCTGCAGAGGCGCTTCCTCTCCTCCCTCTGCCACACGCCTTCCTTTCCCCTTTTTGCAGCTTCTCTCTTTCTCAGAGCTGTTGTACTGCCCTGAAAAGGGTGCATTCATTCTACTAAAGCACTCTTTGCCTCCCGCCTTGAACAGGTGGGGCCTTGGGCTCTAAGCAACCAGCTGGAGCTGCAGCCCCCAGCACCGGGCAGCAGGACCTGCTTCTGCTCAGTCGTACCTTGACTCCTAGCTTGAGTAAACGGGGGCATTTGGGGAGGCATGTGTAAAAGCCTAAACTCGCGTTTGGGGCAAAAGGCGCAAATCAGCAACTACTTTCTTCTAAACACAGACAGGCTTAAAGGCACTAAGAGTCTAGTTAAATCAACTTTGTCTGTTCCTTTCAACGGACTATTACACCACTAAGAAGGACTGCATTTTTGAAGAATTTTAATGATGTGGGAAAATACAGCATAATACCAAGCCAAAAACTCAGATATAGAATCGTACAGGGACCATGACTGCAGTGTGTAAAACTATGTGTATATAATGGGTATAATTTTTTCTCTCTATGCATATATGCTCAGGAAAAAAGCTATATGTAAAAAGCAACAAAATATTTAACACTGAGATCCTTTTTTCTGAGTTATAAATCAGACTATGGGTGTTTTTATCCTTAGGTCTTCAGGTATGTCTTCCACCTAATAAGGAACATTTATTTCTTCTTTTTTATTGTACTTTAGGTTTTGGGGTGCATGTGCGGACCATGCAGGATTGTTGCAGAGGAACATACATGGCAGGGTGGTTGGCTGCCTTCATCACCCCATCACCTATATCTGGTATTTCTCCCCGGCTGTTCCCTCTCCACCCTCCCCACCTCCTGTTGTCCCTCCACTAGCACCCCACAACTGACTGCAGTGTGCGATGCTCCCCTGCTTCTATGTGTTCTCATTGTTCAACAACCGCCTATGAGTGAGAACATGCGGTGTTCGGTTTTCTGTTCTTGTGTCAGATGGTTTCCAGATTCATCCCTGTCCCTCTGAAGGATATGAACTCATCATTTTTTATGGCTGCATAGTATTCCATGGTGTATATCTGCCACATTTTCTTTATCCAGTCTATCATTGGTGGACATTCATTTCTTATGGTCATAAAGTTACCTTAAAATGAGATTAGAAGAGAATATTAGAGTTGAAGTTACTACAGAGATTATGCATCTAATCTCTTCATATCCAAAAAGTGAAAACAGGGAAACCAAGCTAAGTGAATTGACCACAGTTCATTTTGTAACTTAAGCTGAGTCCTAGTTTCCAGCTCTCGAGTCAGTGTTTGCCCTCCAAATTGGTGCTCCAACGTCAATTTCTTATTACATTCTTGGTGAATGTCTGCATTGCTACTATACAAAAGTGCAATTCATTCTTGAACACTGATTGTCCCACAGATTAGCTGAACTCACTTCAGCTCTAGTTCTAGGAGTCTTTATTCTTTAGTAGATTCATTGGAATTATCTAAAAAGGCAACCATGTCATCTGTAAATGGAGACAATTTTGTTTCTTAAGATTTGAATGCCTTTTCTTGCCCTCCTGCACTGGCTAGAACTTCTAATATTATGTTAAATAAGAATGATGAGAGTTGGGCCGGGCGCGGTGGCTCACGCCTGTAATCCCAGCACTTTGGGAGGCGGAGGCGGGTGGATCACGAGGTCAACAGATCGAGACCATCCCGGTCAACATGGTGAAACCCCGTCTCTACTAAAAATACAAAAAATTAGCTGGGCATGGTGGCGCGTGCCTGTAATCCCAGCTACTCAGGAGGCTGAGGCAGGAGAATTGCCTGAACCCAGGAGACGGAGGTTGCGGTGAGCCGAGATCGCGCCATTGCACTCCAGCCTGGGTAACAAGAGCGAAACTCTGTCTCAAAAAAAAAAAAAAAAAAAAAAGATGATGAGAGTTAACATTTTGCCATGATCTGATCTTAGAGGGTAATCCTTCAGCCTTTCATTATTAAATCTAACAGTCACTGTAGGTGCTCTTTATTTGGTTGAGGACATTACTTCTATTCATATTTTTCTGAGAGTTTATCATGAATGGGGGTTGAATTTTATCATATGCTTTCTCTGCATCAATTGACACAATCATGCGATTTTTCTTTGATAGCCTGTAATTATACCAGATCACCAGACTGATTTTCCTTAGAATAAACCCCACTTAGACATGTTGTATATATATTTTTTTTTTGAGACGGAGTTTTGCTCCTGTTACCCAGGCTGGAGTGCAATGGCACGACCTCAGCTCACCGCAACCTCCGCCTCCTGGGTTCAGGCAATTCTCCTGCCTCAGCCTCCCGAGTAGCTGGGACTACAGGCACGCGCCACCACGCCCAGCTAATTTTTGGTATTTTTAGTAGAGACGGGGTTTCACCATGTTGACCGGGATGGTCTCGATCTCTTGACCTCGTGATCCACCCGCCTCGGCCTCCCAAAGTGCTGGGATTACAGGCGTGAGCCACCGCGCCCGGCCGATTCTTACTATATATATTGTTCAATTCCATTTGCTAAAATCTTATTAAGGATTTTTGTGTCTACAGTCATGAGAATAACTGTCTGTTTCATTTTTTAGAACTATCTTTGTCTGGTTTTGATATTGGAACAATCCTGAATGTACAGAATGAATTGGGAAGCATCACTTCCCCTTGGTTTTTTTTTTTTTTTTTTTTTTTTTTGAAGGGATTGTGCAAAACTGTTTATGCTCCAGCTGTTGGGTAGAATTCTCTAGCAGAATTATTTGAAGCTGGAGGCTTCTTTTTGGAGAAGGTTTAAAATTATGAAGTCGATTTCCTTAATAGTTATAGAGCTGTTCACATTATCTATCTACTATTGGTCCAGTACTATCTACTATTGGCCAATTTCATCTAATTTGCCAAATTTATGTGTGTGTAGTTTTCTGCAGTATTCTCTTTTGGTGTCGGTCTATAGTGATATCCCGTTTCATTCCCGATGTTAGTGATTCATGTTTTCCTTCATCTGTAATTTTGCCGGAGGCTGGTCAATTTTATTGATCTTTTCAAATAACTCATTCTTCCATTGATTTTTCTCTGATGTTTTCCCTCTTTTCAGTTGTATTGATTTCTGCTCTTTGTAATTTCTTTTCCTTTACTCGTTTTGGGTTTATTTTGCCCTTCTTTTTCAGATTTTAAAGATCGAGGTTTTGATTACTGAGACTTTTTTCACATTTGCTTATTTAGTGCTGTAAATGTCTCTGCCCCACAGATTCGGTATGTTCCTTTTTTCCTTTATTTAGTTCGGCGTATTTTTATTTCCCTTCAGACCTCCTCTCTGACCCGTGGATTATTTAGCAGCGCGTTATTTAACCCCCAGGGATTCGGAGATTTTTAAATGATCTTTTTGTTACTGATTTCTACCTCAGTGCCATTGTGGCCAGAGAAAATATACTACGTAACTTTTGTTTATTTTAAATTTGTTGAGGTTTGTCTTATTGCCTAAGACACGATCATGGTATATCCTAATGCAGTGTGCTATAAATGTGGATTAGATCCTGTCGGCAGTTATGCTGTTGAGTTTGCTATGCTCTTGCTAATTTTATGCCTTGTTGTTCTAACCGCTGAGAGAGGGGTGCTGAGGCATTAAACAGTAATTGTGAATTTGCCAACTTCTCCACTCAGTTCTATCATTTTACAGCTCCGTGTTTGGCGCACACACATAAGACCGCTGTATTTTCTTGGTGAATTATATTTTTATTATTAAATAACATCCCTCTCTGCTCTGGTCGTTTTGTTTTGAAGTCTATCCAACATTTACGTAGCCACCCTGTTTGCTTTTGATTAGAGTTTTCATGATGCATCTTTCTTAGCCTTTTACTTTCGATCTACCTGTGTTCACAGCTTCTTAGAGACGGCCTGTAGTTTGGTCCTATTTTTAATTCGCTCTTGGAAGTATTATGAAAGAATATTTAGAGCCACAACAGGCGGCATTATGACTTTTTGCCTCAGCTGTCAAATATAATTTAGAAAATTCAAGAAGAGAGAAAATACCGTATTTACCTACATTTTTACTCTTTTTGATGTTTCAGATTTTTAAATTGTTTATTTTCTGTTCAGAAAACTTCATTTAGTCATTCTTTTAGGGCAGGACTGATGGTGAGAAATGTCTACTGTCATCCTTTCCATCTTTCATTCTTCTCTCCATCCTATGTCCAGAAAGATCCAAGTCAAATTCTGAAGATCTCAGTTAGATGGTAACGTCATAATCTGGCTTCCGTGATTCTATACTGCTTCTGAAATTGCCAGGGAGTACCTCAGACACGCCCCTATGTCCTTTGGAATTTTCTGTAACCACTTTCATTCTAGAATTCTAATTTTAGTTTTAATCAAATGCATTTAATCAGAAACATCTTGTGAAAAGTGTGGATTCTAAGCTAGACCCTAATATGCGTAAGAGTTATTTGAATAAAACAGCAGTCTGAAGCAGTCTCTGAAAATGATTCTCCCTTTGGAATTCCTGGGGTCCTCTTAGATCTTCCCTGGGACATCCAGTAAATCCTGAGTCCACACATGCAAAGCATTTCAAAGAGGACCCTACAACTAGTAGGCACCCACAGAGTGAGCAATTTGTAGAGGGACAGTGAGCCATACTGGGTAGGAATCTGAGTTTCTGAGTTAAACTTTCTGGGTCTGAGGGCTGATGTTGCGTTTCAGTTCCACACACTATTGAGCTGTGGGAACTTGGAAGAGTCACTTAATCTCTCTTAATCACTCAACTGTCCCGGGGTAAAGGTTGGTTTTCTCCTTTACAAAATGTTACACAGTAAAAGCCTACTAAGTGTGACGTTTCACTATTGTACTAGCTATTCACATTTTCCCTCCCCTGCCAGACTGTAGGCTCTCAGGGCGGGAGCCACAGCTTACTGCGATAGGAGCCTTCCAGCCTGCAGTGGGTGCGTTTCCAACAGCACACGCTCCATCCTTATCTGTAGAATAACTGAGTTATCGTGGAGCCAACCCAGCAACCCTCCAGAGGACAGGCCTGCAATCCCAAACCTTCATCCTGAGAGCCACAGCTCTGAAAACCACGTCTGCAGTGGCATCTGAGAGCGTCGCTTAGGTGCCACAAACCCATTTTAAGGTGAAGTAACCAAATACCAGTGTCTAGGTGAGACCCCATTCCAGGTGTGGATGAAAGGAAGCTGCCTTCTTCTAGAACAGCTAGTGGTAGGAATCAGTGCCCAGAGCTCAGCATCCCACAGTCTGAGGAGGCAGCACCACGCTTTGACCCTGCTGAGTCATGGAGACCAACTGCAGACATACATGGGGGCAGTGAACGGCGGGAAGACCGCAGTGTTTCCTGGAGGAATTATTCCTGGCTCTGGGATTCCCACCCTGGGGCTCATTTGCTCCCGTTGCTGGGTGGCAGAGAAGGGAGAAAGCGAAGAAGGAAACTTCCCTTGTTCTCCCTGCAGACCCACCCCACCATCTAATCTCTCCCTCACTCCCTCTGGAGGTGACAATAACAAGAACACAGGGAGTAAATAGGGGTCGTCACAGGATGTACCCATCAGAGAGACGGGCTTTGGAGGCTTCCAAGCAAGTGGGCTTTGAATAGGGGCATGGGGCCCTGGGCTGGGAACCCAACGTCTCAGAACAGGCTTTATTCACACACTGGGCCCCCAGTAAGGCTGTTCAGGAGCTGCTTATCACCAGTGCACGAGGAGGTGAGTTCAGGAATCAAAAATGTATATTTAGAAAATCTAATGGCAATTTGACAACGTAATGTTATTCTTGTTGAATTAAATAATAAAAACATAGAACTTGTGGTTAGACCGTTGTGGAAACTGGCTGGTAAGATGCACAGGAGAACTTTCTGGATGATGGAAAATCTCTGTATCTCGTTGTAGTTTGAGCTTACACGAATATACGCATTTCTGCAGATCATTTCTGAATATACATTTAAGATCTGTGCATTTCACAGGATACCAATTGTATCTCAAAAAAAAAAATCATAAAAAATACTGAAACCTGGCTGAGTGTGGCAGCTCACCCCTGTCATCCCAGCACTTTGGAAGGTCGAGGTGGGCGGGTCACTCAAGGCCGGGGGTTCTAGACCAGTCTGGCCAACAAGACAGAAGCCTGTCCGCACTAAAGTAAAACACGATTGAGACACGGTTCACGACGTGCGCACTCAACTGTCCCGGGGTAAAGGGCACTCACGTCAGACACTTACTTTGGGTCATCAATAAAATAACTTGGATTAATGAATAAAAATATGGACAGAAAATAACAAAGCAAACATAACAAAATGCGAATCGTAGGATCTAGGAGGTCAGTACGTTGCCGTTCACCATACAAAGCAATTCTTGTGACTTTCTTTTTGAAAATGTAACATCGTTGGAGAAACAGGCCTCGCATTGTCTATGCCTTCATCGTGTCTAGTAACTTTTATTATATTTTACTAAAGTATTGATCTGTAAAGGCTTGGAGAAAAAACCTGGTTTTGGACATGTATACTTTGAGAGACAGTCCAGAACCCAACAGAGAAGCCTGAAGCCCAGAGTCTCCACAGAGCCCTGGCATCCAGGGGCCTTTTTGATCTAATAGGTGATGTAAAAACGTCCCGTGAAACGTCAGTGAGCCTGGAGTCCCTTTCTCCAACGGCCTCAGGAGGAAAGGAGGTATAGGACATAGGTTAATGGCATGGGTCAAATCCTGCTGTGATTGGAGATAAAACTCCAGAGACCCTCCCACCAGGCCTAAGAGTGCTTCCCAAATCTGCAAATTGCGCTGTGCATCAAAACTATCTCGGAGCTTTGAAAGAAGTACAGATTTCTGATCGAGTCCAGTTATTCACAATCAGAATCCCTCGGGGGTAGAACTCAACAGAGACAGATGAGAAACAGATTGGGTGGGGGGAGACAGAGACAGAGAGACAGAGAGTGTGTGTGTGCGTGTGTAACAGACTGGCCTGGGGATCCTTTCTACACAGCTAGGCTACACTGTGGAGGTCTGGGGATCCTTTCTACACAGCTAGGCTATACTGTGGAGGTCTGGGGATCCTTTCTACGCAGCTAGGCTATACTGTGGAGGTCTGGGGATCCTTTCTACGCAGCTAGGCTATACTATGGAGGTCTGGGGATCCTTTCTAGGCAGCTAGGCTATACTGTGGAGGTCTGGGGATCCTTTCTACACAGCTAGGCTATACTGTGGAGGTCTGGGGATCCTTTCTACACAGCTAGGCTATACTGTGGAGGTCTGGGGATCCTTTCTACGCAGCCAGGCTATACTGTGGAGGTCTGGGGATCCTTTCTACACAGCTAGGCTATACTGTGGAGGTCTGGGGATCCTTTCTACACAGCCAGGCTATACTGTGGAGGTCTGGGGATCCTTTCTACGCAGCCAGGCTATACTGTGGAGGTCTGGGGATCCTTTCTACGCAGCCAGGCTATACTGTGGAGGTCTGGGGATCCTTTCTACGCAGCCAGGCTATACTGTGGAGGTCTGGGGATCCTTTCTACGCAGCCAGGCTATACTGTGGAGGTCTGGGGATCCTTTCTACGCAGCCAGGCTATACTGTGGAGGTCTGGGGATCCTTTCTACGCAGCCAGGCTATACTGTGGAGGTCTGGGGATCCTTTCTACGCAGCTAGGCTATACTGTGGAGGTCTGGGGATCCTTTCTACACAGCTAGGCTATACTGTGGAGGTCTGGGGATCCTTTCTACACAGCTAGGCTATACTGTGGAGGTCTGGGGATCCTTTCTACGCAGCTAGGCTATACTGTGGAGGTCTGGGGATCCTTTCTACGCAGCTAGGCTATACTGTGGAGGTCTGGGGATCCTTTCTACACAGCTAGGCTATACTGTGGAGGTCTGGGGATCCTTTCTAGGCAGCTAGGCTATACTGTGGAGGTCTGGGGATCCTTTCTAGGCAGCTAGGCTATACTGTGGAGGTCTGGGGATCCTTTCTACACAGCTAGGCTATACTGTGGAGGTCTGGGGATCCTTTCTACACAGCTAGGCTATACTGTGGAGGTCTGGGGATCCTTTCTACGCAGCTAGGCTATACTGTGGAGGTCTGGGGATCCTTTCTACACAGCTAGGCTATACTGTGGAGGTCTGGGGATCCTTTCTAGGCAGCTAGGCTATACTGTGGAGGTCTGGGGATCCTTTCTAGGCAGCTAGGCTATACTGTGGAGGTCTGGGGATCCTTTCTACACAGCTAGGCTATACTGTGGAGGTCTGGGGATCCTTTCTAGGCAGCTAGGCTATACTGTGGAGGTCTGGGGATCCTTTCTACACAGCTAGGCTATACTGTGGAGGTCTGGGGATCCTTTCTACACAGCTAGGCTATACTGTGGAGGTCTGGGGATCCTTTCTACACAGCTAGGCTATACTGTGGAGGTCTGGGGATCCTTTCTAGGCAGCTAGGCTATACTGTGGAGGTCTGGGGATCCTTTCTACGCAGCTAGGCTATACTGTGGAGGTCTGGGGATCCTTTCTACACAGCTAGGCTATACTGTGGAGGTCTGGGGATCCTTTCTACACAGCTAGGCTATACTGTGGAGGTCTGGGGATCCTTTCTACACAGCTAGGCTATACTGTGGAGGTCTGGGGATCCTTTCTACACAGCTAGGCTATACTGTGGAGGTCTGGGGATCCTTTCTACGCAGCTAGGCTATACTGTGGAGGTCTGGGGATCCTTTCTACACAGCTAGGCTATACTGTGGAGGTCTGGGGATCCTTTCTACACAGCTAGGCTATACTGTGGAGGTCTGGGGATCCTTTCTACACAGCTAGGCTATACTGTGGAGGTCTGGGGATCCTTTCTACACAGCTAGGCTATACTGTGGAGGTCTGGGGATCCTTTCTACGCAGCTAGGCTATACTGTGGAGGTCTGGGGATCCTTTCTACACAGCTAGGCTATACTGTGGAGGTCTGGGGATCCTTTCTACACAGCTAGGCTATACTGTGGAGGTCTGGGGATCCTTTCTACGCAGCTAGGCTATACTGTGGAGGTCTGGGGATCCTTTCTAGGCAGCTAGGCTATACTGTGGAGGTCTGGGGATCCTTTCTACACAGCTAGGCTATACTGTGGAGGTCTGGGGATCCTTTCTACACAGCTAGGCTATACTGTGGAGGTCTGGGGATCCTTTCTACACAGCTAGGCTATACTGTGGAGGTCTGGGGATCCTTTCTACACAGCTAGGCTATACTGTGGAGGTCTGGGGATCCTTTCTACACAGCTAGGCTATACTGTGGAGGTCTGGGGATCCTTTCTACACAGCTAGGCTATACTGTGGAGGTCTGGGGATCCTTTCTACACAGCTAGGCTATACTGTGGAGGTCTGGGGATCCTTTCTACGCAGCTAGGCTATACTGTGGAGGTCTGGGGATCCTTTCTAGGCAGCTAGGCTATACTGTGGAGGTCTGGGGATCCTTTCTAGGCAGCTAGGCTATACTGTGGAGGTCTGGGGATCCTTTCTACGCAGCCAGGCTATACTGTGGAGGTCTGGGGATCCTTTCTACGCAGCTAGGCTATACTGTGGAGGTCTGGGGATCCTTTCTAGGCAGCTAGGCTATACTGTGGAGGTCTGGGGATCCTTTCTAGGCAGCTAGGCTATACTGTGGAGGTCTGGGGATCCTTTCTAGGCAGCTAGGCTATACTGTGGAGGTCTGGGGATCCTTTCTACGCAGCCAGGCTATACTGTGGAGGTCTGGGGATCCTTTCTACACAGCTAGGCTATACTGTGGAGGTCTGGGGATCCTTTCTAGGCAGCTAGGCTATACTGTGGAGGTCTGGGGATCCTTTCTAGGCAGCTAGGCTATACTGTGGAGGTCTGGGGATCCTTTCTACGCAGCCAGGCTATACTGTGGAGGTCTGGGGATCCTTTCTACACAGCTAGGCTATACTGTGGAGGTCTGGGGATCCTTTCTACACAGCTAGGCTATACTGTGGAGGTCTGGGGATCCTTTCTACACAGCTAGGCTATACTGTGGAGGTCTGGGGATTCTTTCTAGACACCTAGGCTATACTGTGGAGGTCTGGGGATCCTTTCTACGCAGCTAGGCTATACTGTGGAGGTCTGGGGATCCTTTCTACGCAGCTAGGCTATACTGTGGAGGTCTGGGGATTCTTTCTAGACACCTAGGCTATACTGTGGAGGTCTGGGGATCCTTTCTACGCAGCTAGGCTATACTGTGGAGGTCTGGGGATTCTTTCTAGACACCTAGGCTATACTGTGGAGGTCTGGGGATCCTTTCTACGCAGCTAGGCTATACTGTGGAGGTCTGGGGATCCTTTCTAGGCAGCTAGGCTATACTGTGGAGGTCTGGGGATCCTTTCTACACAGCCAGGCTATACTGTGGAGGTCTGGGGATCCTTTCTAGGCAGCCAGGCTATACTGTGGAGGTCTGGGGATCCTTTCTACAAAGCTAGGCTATACTGTGGAGGTCTGGGGATCCTTTCTACGCAGCTAGGCTATACTGTGGAGGTCTGGGGATCCTTTCTAGGCAGCTAGGCTATACTGTGGAGGTCTGGGGATCCTTTCTACACAGCCAGGCTATACTGTGGAGGTCTGGGGATCCTTTCTACGCAGCTAGGCTATACTGTGGAGGTCTGGGGATCCTTTCTACGCAGCTAGGCTATACTGTGGAGGTCTGGGGATCCTTTCTAGGCAGCTAGGCTATACTGTGGAGGTCTGGGGATCCTTTCTACGCAGCTAGGCTATACTGTGGAGGTCTGGGGATTCTTTCTAGACACCTAGGCTATACTGTGGAGGTCTGGGGATCCTTTCTACGCAGCTAGGCTATACTGTGGAGGTCTGGGGATCCTTTCTAGGCAGCTAGGCTATACTGTGGAGGTCTGGGGATCCTTTCTACACAGCCAGGCTATACTGTGGAGGTCTGGGGATCCTTTCTAGGCAGCCAGGCTATACTGTGGAGGTCTGGGGATCCTTTCTACAAAGCTAGGCTATACTGTGGAGGTCTGGGGATCCTTTCTAGGCAGCTAGGCTATACTGTGGAGGTCTGAAAACCTGCCATTAAAAAAGGTGACCAGTGTAGGTCAGAACCCCATTCTGTTTTATTTTAAATTAGATCAGAGGTTCTCAAACAGGAGGGTGCATCAGAAACACGAAGGGCTTGTAAAAATACAGCCTGCTTGGCCTCATCCCCAGAGTTGCTGTTACAGGAGGTGGAGAGTGAGGCCCAGAAGCCCAATAAAGTTCTCAGGCAATGCTGATGCCGCTGGCTTGAGATCATTGCTTTTGTTCAATGGATGCAACTGAAACAGCCCTTTTTGGCAGATCCTCAACTGCAGGTCCAGGCCTGTGCTGTCCAGTATCGTAGCCACTGGCCACGTGTGGCTCGGTAACTTGCAAGTATAAGTAATTAAAACTGGATAAACCCTAACTTTGGTACTTCAGCTGTAGTGGCCACATTCCAGGGGCTCAGCCGTCACTGGTGGCTGGTGGCTCCCCTGGAGGACAACGCAGGTCAGAAGGTTTCCATCATCACGGAAGGTTCTGTTAGATGGCATCTGTCCAGACACCACTGCTCGCTTCTTCAGGTGTCACCCCTTCCGTGTAGATCTGCCATTGCTTAGACGTGAGATTTCACAAAACCAACATAGCACATCTGTGGCTTTACATGCAGAGCTTTAATTTTACTATTTAAAAGTTTCTTGAAGACCTACTATGGAAAAGTACTGTGCTACATGGTATGTAAGCCACACAGATGAATGAGACCATACCTCTGCCTCCGAGTAAGCTTATAAACAAGCTACAGAGACACCTGTACACTTTATACCTGGAGAGACTGTACTAGAAAACTCTGCCCATTCAAAGCCGCCATTGAAACATAGGCCAGCAATTACCAACCAATTAGAAATGGGTTTATTCCCAAGCAGAACGTCTCCTTACTCCCACAAATCAATAGAGTGATAGTGGTTAGCATCGACTGAGCCCTCACCATGAGACAGTGCTAAGTCTTCGACATGAATGGGGATCACATCGGAGCCCAGCTCACAGCCCTGACCTTAAACATGATGCCACATTAGAAAGCACTGGAAATATGCCGAGTACCAACTTGAGCACCTTTTCTAACAACTGACCAGCATGCAGGTCTTGTGGGGAAAAGGAGGAAATGACAGGGAGGATCTATATTGTTATTCCATTAGGAGGAAACCTCGAAATGTTCTGATTTTCCTCTGTCGATTTCACGGAAGTTTTCCTAATTTGCACTTAGTCTTCCACCCTTATTTAGCGATACTCTCCCGAAGCTTTGGCTCGAGGGCCGCCCAGGAGACTCAGTGTGAAAACTCCCATAGTGCTCCTGCCTCCCAGCTTCTACCGTAACGAGTTTGGGTTTGTTGTCATTCAAAACTAATTAAACCAAGGCTAATTTTCAGAATTGGCAGCTCTCAGGTAATTTTAGAAGCTCCATTTTACCGAAAAGAAAAAAAGCGCTATGTGTGGGCCTCACATTACAAAACTACGTGCACGGGGATCACTGGTGGCAGTAACAGAAACTCGGAGGGGAAGCAGGCATCAAAGGGATATAAATACATTAAATCTCTTTCTCACAGACACACACAACAATTTTCTTTTCAAACGCCGGGAGAAGTAATGTAATGATCTAGATAATGCGGGCACCGAATTCCTGCTCTTGAAGAAAGGGATGGAACATTTTTGTCTGAAAAGTGACCGCAAGGATCAAATGGCCCAGATAATTCCTCCTCCTCATTTCCCTCAGCCGTATCATTTCCATCCTGCTCCGAGTTTGCCAGGGAAAGCTTGAGTTTAAGAAAAAGCCCCTGCACGGAGAAAACTAAATGAAGAGAAAGTCCACCCGGCCCGGCCATTCATTCCGATGAAAGACAGCCATAGAGGCCTCTCATCACCCCAAGCAGGGCGCATAAAGCCTACATGTTGGTTCAGTTTCCCAGCACGTGAACCCCACTTTCTCAGTGTGCTCAATAGTCAGGTTCCGGTAGGTGGATCCGCACTGGCTAACACCTGGACACTTAGAAATAAACCCAAAGGCCAATTTATTGCTTTCTCCTAATGAGTTACCTGTAACTTCTCCCTGGCTCTGGACACTCCTTCCCGATAAATGAGTCCACTTAGGAGAACAAGTCATGGGTTAGCAGGTGGCTCAAGGGAAAAAGTGACAAAAGTCCAGGGTTTCCAGACTCTTCACTTTACTTGTGGAACTGTTCGTTCTATTCACAACTCACCCCGAAAAGGCAGCTTTTTGCCCGCCCGCCTCTACCTCCCCTCCCGTTCCTGAGCTAGACTTGGACGTCAAGCACTTCCTCCTGCTGGGCCCAGACCTAGTCTTAGAACCCTCCTCAAGGAGAGAGTGAGAAGGGAAATAGGGATTCCAACACTTCCTGGAGAAGGGGCACCTGAGCAGGGTCTGAGAGCACTAGCTGTGTGGTCCATGGATTCCAGGCTATGGTAACAGCACGCACAGGACTGAACTGGAAACAGAGCCCTTAAGGGCTGGAGTCAGGATGGTAAGCAAGGTGGCACCCAGGTGAGCAAGGTCCACAGGGCTACTCTACCTGATTACCAGTCATAAGGTGGGTGACCCCCGGAGTGACCTGATTACCAGTCATAAGGTGGGTGACCCCCGGAGTGACCTGATTACCAGTCATAAGGTGGGTGACCCCCGGAGTGACCTGATTACCAGTCATAAGGTGGGTGACCCCCGGAGTGACCTGATTACCAGTCATAAGGTGGGTGACCCCCGGAGTGACCTGATTACCAGTCATAAGGTGGGTGACCCCCGGAGTGACCTGATTACCAGTCATAAGGTGGGTGACCCCAAAGTGATCCTTCTCCTCCTACCACTTTGCTTTTCAGATGATTTAATCACAGAAGGTAACTTCTCCAGGACATGGTCTGCAGGCTCCAGGTGGCTGTACACTGGAGACGCTTCTCCTATGCTCCCCAGGCTTCCATAGCACAGGACGGGATGGGGATGGTCACTGTGTTTCCTGCTGCATAGGATGGGCTGGAAATGAGGTTTTCTTCATTCCCTGTGTCATTCTGGGGATTGTGCCCTTGGATGCAATGGACCAGAACTCAGGGCACGCCCAGTCCCTTCCCAGCATAACCTTTGCTGAGTTTTGCCATGTGGCATCCAGACGGCACACGGCAGCACCTGTGTGTGGGAGGAGAGCATTCGTGCTCATGCCTACACACTCGCCAGATGTTGACATGAGCCTGTCTCCTCAATGGCCAGCCGAGGATGAGGAGGAAAAAGCAATGAGAAGAATGTTACAGAACCTGTGGGTAACTTTAATCGCCTTGACCTCAAAGCTGCTCATGGTTTCACAGGTTCTATTTCTGTTTGTTTATTCTCCCAACTTGTCTTGGAAATTCCCTTCCACGGCATATTTCACTCATTTTGATGGTGTAAGCCATGTTTAGCAATTATATTTCACAGTTCATCAGACAGAAGCGGTTCCAGCTGAACTTCACGCAAACACCCGGATCTCTCGGGTCCAAGCAACTCCACTTGCCATAGGCAGGGAGGGAAATCCTTTTGTGTAGCTTCTGCATCGTTACCTGGATAAAAATGACACATCTCAAAGCTTATGTCTGCCTCAATTTGACAGTTAACCCAACACCCCCTTTTATTTGTGAAACGCGTGTGGTTTTACTTTTCTAGAATCCATTCACCAAATGGAATTTCTGAGGATTTAAAATTGGCACCTTTCTTTTCTTTCCTATTATCCAGTCAGCACTTTTGAAATAGAAAAGCGGGAAGTACCAGTAGAGAAAAGATCAGGGCCCTCACTTTAAATAAACGACGCAGCTTTATTACTTCTCATGGTTATCTTCGTAATAACCTTGAGAGGCCAGACGCTTTTAGAGATTCACGTCGTGTGTGCCATGCATCATACCAAGGCCATTCTGGCCTCTCAGATGATTGCAGAAAGATGAGTGTATTGATCAATCTCGTGCCTATTTTCAAATCTGTCTCAATGAACATGAGAAACTGCATCCTTTTAGTTAAGAGTAGATTTATGGTGCTATGTCTATTCCGCCAAATCACAAGTAACACTGCAAAGACCTGTGATCACGTGGACTGAGATTGTTAGATGACTCATCTGCGACTCTCAGAAGGTTTATGGTGGCCAACTTCCCCGCCTGAAGTGCATCTCAGTCCACATCTGGTGGTAGGAAGTTTGTGGAGAGTCTGGATTTTGTATTTATATGGCTTCCATTACCTGTTTTAACTAGGTGTTAACTTGATAAAACAAAAAACTTCAGTGATAGGATTGTCTCTTTCTCACTTTTAAAAATATTTCCAAGAGCTAAAATGTAGAAGACTTATTTTTCTTTCTTTCCTTCATTTGTTTCCCTTTAAAATTATAAGTCTGATTTTCTGGAGTTAAGGTTTCACAGTTTTCTCCCATTGTAATGAAATGTTTAATGTATTTTAAAGTTCTTCAGCAGAAAGAGCAGAGCGTTAACAATGACGAAACAGACCAACGTTTTCTTACCACACAAGTTCCAGCTCTAGCTCCCAAGAAATTATTTTAACTCAAGAAAATGATTTAGCTTCTTTGAAACTGGTTCTTTATTTGTAAAGTGGGGATAATAAAATTCTGCCTTGCAAGATTTCTGTGCGTATCCAAAGGAAAGATCCATGGGGACAGACACCTTTTGTAAAATGTCGGTTGTATTATGATCTCAAGCTACTCAGACAAGCATTCGCTATAAATCACCCCCTTTATGCTCATTGATGCTGCAGGATGGTCACAAGCTACTTCTATGGGATTATATATTTTACGCTACAGGTCAGTGCCACTCTATTTTCTCATTCATACATTCAACTCTTGTTCCAAGACCGTGAAATACCAGTTACTCAGTTTGACCACAAGAGGGAGCAAAGCCGTTTCATTTCCTTTTGCTCAAGAGCTTGAGCCATTAGACAGAATTCTTAATCCTATGGTACCTACTAAAGCCACAAGTAAAAATGTAGAAACAAAAGCAAGCTGATGGTTGTGGTCTGTGTCCCTTTTAAAAATGGCTCAGAAAAGGACAGGAAACGTATCTCTTTCTAACACAAAAGAAAATGTATAAAAATGAGCGTGTATGTATGTGAACACGTATACCTGTCTTTTCTAACTCTGTCCCCTAAGGAGACCTAGAAGTAATGACAACCCAGTAGCAACAAGCACACCCGGCACCCGCATCATGGTTTCTAAATACCATTCCCAATAAAATAAGCCAATAGCAACAAGCACACCCGGCGCCCAGGTCGTGGTTTCTAAATACCATTCCCAATAAAATAAGCCAGAATTCATTGGAGAAATGGTTGATTCCAGGGCTGGGGCAGGTACAACATAAGGTGACCTTGAAAATATGTAAATGCTTCAAAAAATGATGTTGACATGTCAGAAAAACACAGTAACCCACTTGAAGGAACGCCCAATGACCAAAGCTGGAAGAATGTGAGCAACAGAAGACGTAATAACGTAATAAAATAAAATGATCATGAATCCAACTGATACAGATAAATATTTGAATAAATAAAGAAGGGAGAAGAAACAGCTCTTCTAACAGTGTAATCCCAATGAATAAATGCAGAAAGCATCATGGAAATGGAAAATCACTTCTAGACAAACACCACAGCCATCATAACTGTTGGCAAGAACTATTAGTGGATGTTAAAATTTGTGGGTGAGAGTTTGAGTAAAAAGTAGGACATTGGCAAAGTCTGAAAACATCTCCCCATGAGACACTCATTAATTATAAAGGAAAAATATTAGCTTCGTAGCAGAAAAACATGGATGCCACCTTAACCAAGTAATCACAAGTCACATCACCAGCTGCAAGGCACACTCACCTCATATGCCTCCCGATATGACACACTGAGAAGGACCCAGCCACACTTCTATGGTATTTTGGCAAATATACATAATGTCAGCCTAAATTCCAATGAATCGCAGGAGTCGTCCAAATTGAGAAGACTGTGAAAAATAACTCACCAGTATTTTAAGTAACAAGAGAGACTGAGGAAGTTAGACATTAGAAGAGATTAAGGAGACATGACAACTAACAGCAATCTCAGATCTGGACTGAAACAGAAAAAGGAACCTAGCTGGGACGCTGGTATAACCTGAAGCTCGGAGACCCAGACGGTCAACCAAGAGACTGCGCCTCAAACCAAGTAGTGTCCAGTTGCTCAAACGTGCAACCATGGCCCATCGGAACCAAGCTAGGTTTGACGTTCAGCAGGTTTGCCCCCAGCACGTTTGCGTTAGCACGGATTACCAGCCCTTGCCGTGATGATTGCTGAGCAGTTGAGCTATTGCTCCTAGGCTTACCAAATAGGCCACAGTCATTGTAAAATACCAAAGACATACTGTGTTACATCTAGTACATTGTGGTGATGCCGTCTTTTCAAATATGGTCTTCTTAGTTGCCTGATGTTATGTGGCTCAGAAGTGAGAGGAAAAAGCAGAATTACCAATTCCACAAAATTGCCTGCCTTTAAATCAAAAGTAGAATGTGTGGTACCTGAAATAATTCCTTCTAGGAGATGATCTTGAAACGTACTCTTAAATCAGGTGCAAACCTTGGACCCTTGAGGGCTTCATCTACTGTGATTTTCACTGGAATACCAGAAATGCATACTTTTCAAGCATTTGATAAAAACTGTTTGGAGGTCTATGACTCTTCAATTAACCTAACACTTCTGAAGGCCAAAATGGCTCTAACTATGTTCTAATATTTATTTTTTATTTAATACCTCATTTTCATGAGAATTGAGATCAGTCTCATTAAAACCTTTTTTTCCCCAGAAGCCACAATTCCTAGAAAAGGACTTCTTACAAACTTTAAAACACTAAATAAAGGAAAAAAAACCCAATCATTTTACACTTCCCAAATAACTAGGTACCAGAAAGATGGAAATTCCCTCCTCTTATACAACAATAAATGGCGGGGCCTCATTTCTTGTTTTAATGTGCAGTGGATGTTGAATTTTACCAAGTGCCTATTTAATATCGATTGAAAGCATTCGTTTTTCTACTCTACACAACGAATGTAACAGATTGGCTAATGCTGGAGCGTCTCTGCATTTCTGGGATGAAATCTACTTGGGCATAATATATTATTCTCTTAATATCCTACTGGGTTAAATTTGCTAAAAATCAGGATTTTTAAGATTGTTACATGCAAAGTTGTTTATATGATCTACTTTTTTTTATATCATAGTGGCACAGTCTGAGTCGGACTCAGTGTGTGTGTGTGTGTGTGTGTGTGTGTGTGTGTGTACGTGTGCTTGTGCATTTTAATGCAATGAAATAGTTCATTGACCTGGCAGTCACCTATTCTTTAAAGCCTTTGTGAATCACTCTCAAAGCTAAGTCTGTGATCACTCAGGGGAGTAGAGCTACCCTTATTTCAAAATCTTGTCAAACCAATTCTGATTTTCTTGGTCATAGAAGATCACTTATCAAGATCTCAACAAGCCAGGCGTGGTGGCTCATGCCTGTAATCCCAGCACTTTGGGAGGCCCAGGCGGGTGGATCACGAGGTCAAGACATCAAAACCATCCTGGGTCAACATGGTGAAACCCCGTCTCTACTAAAAATACAAAAAATTAGCTGGGCATGGTGGCGCGTGCCTGTAATCCCAGCTACTCAGGAGGCTGAGGCAGGAGAATTGCCTGAACCCAGGAGGCGGAGGTTGTGGTGAGCTGAGATCGCGCCATTGCACTCCAGCCTGGGTAACAAGAGCGAAACTCTGTCTCAAAAAAAAAAAAAAAAAAAAAGGATTTCAACAAGTTGAATAAAAATTATACATAATTATCACATCTTTTAAAACAATTCCCTTGACGTCCACAGTCAAATGCATAATTATTAGGGAGTGTTTGCTGCTGTTATTCATGGATTTCCAGGTGGAAGACCTTGCCTCATTTACATTTCCCATTATATTCAGTCTAGCTTCCATTTTAGATCTTATTTCACCTAGAAGTTGTCCAGAGTTTCAAGATTCAACTGTACTTCCTGTTTTCCCCTCCATTCTTTTATTTATTTCAGCTTTTAGTGCATGTGGTCAATATGGCCCATGTCTTCATGTCCTAATTTGGAGCCTTTTACATTTTTTGCATGTTTTGCTTTTCTGTCTCTTTTCGTCTTTCAGCCCTTTTTTCAAGAAAAACCTTGAATAAGACACAGTGTTTCCTCCATCTAGAAGCCTGTCTTAGACTCCTAACGCATTTTCAAGGTAAAATCCTCTCAAACTCCAGATCACATATGACTGTCACCTCTGCAGCAAAGTGAGAGGCTGCCACTGATACCTGGGTAGAAAGGACTGTAAACATTGGGTAGCTGCCTAAGGAACGAGAAAACTAGGACTGACCGATACACATCTGTGAATTTCTCCCCTGGACAATGAAAAAATACAAAGGCTACTCCAATCCTGGGGGTTGCCCCAGAAGAGAAGGGCCTTTGATCGGGTAGAAAACAGGGCTGGGCGCGGTGGCTCACGCCTGTAATCCCAGCACTTTGGGAGGCCGAGGCGGGTGGATCACGAGGTCAAGAGATCGAGACCATCCTGGTCAACATGGTGAAACCCCGTCTTTACTACTAAAAATACAAAAAATTTAGCTGGGCATGGTGGCGCGTGCCTGTAATCCCAGCTACTCAGGAGGCTGAGGCAGGAGAATTGCCTGAACCCAGGAGGCAGAGGTTGCGGTGAGCCGAGATCGCGCCACTGCACTCCAGCCTGGGTGACAAGAGCAAAACTCCATCTCAAAAAAAAAAAAAAAGAAAAAAAAAAGAAAACAGATGAAACATATTCCTCATCTTGGGTCTTAATTAGCTGTCTGTAAACAAGGAGTTAATAGTTCCCACTGACACCAACAGTTGTCTAAGGCACGGGAAGTTGCCCCAAGGTTATTGGGTCAGGGAGTTTAAAATCTTGGGGAAACTGTGGGCCTGAGGACATCTCTGGTTTGTTAGTGGGGTAGCCATTTCTGTTTGGTCAAAGCGCTGAGGTCACTTGGAGAAGGTTCATGTTTGGCAGAACGTCTTGGGTAGGACAAAGGAGGGGCGGTAAAAACAGCTGCGGAGACTGCACCAGAGAAGGAGAAAATGTTTTGAAACCACAAGCATCCTACTAACACTTCAAAGAGTTTCTTCACGTAATAACCTTCCGAGATGGAGTGGAAGAACAGTTGAGCGCTCCAGGATTCAAGATTCTTGCAGATTTAGAATGGGTGTACAGAGAAGGGATTCCCCACCATCCTTCATTCATCCTTATCTGACTCATCCTTCCCTGTTCTTAGAGCTTACCGTTGGAATTATCATGCTGTCCTTCACCAAAACCTTAATTATTTTAGATGAACCTTGGCAAAGCAAGGCTAGGAAACACTAACAAAGCGGGGCCTGAAGGGGAACAGAAAATGTGGACAAGTAAAGCCATTGGAATGCCACCCCCCAAAACAGAGTCTTAAGCGTATTTTCAACTAAGTGCATTGCTGTAACCCAACCAAACCTGTGATTCATCATCCAAGGTGCAAGGGAATGCAACTCTATCACTTAGAGAGGGTCATGGAGGCTTCAGGAAGACATCAGGCTCCCTACCTGGCGTGAGGAAGAATGGTGTCATAAATGAAATAGCGCCAGTACAGGCTCCACTGCATTTGTATTCTTGCAGAACTGGGCAACTATAATCCCAGAAATCAAGGCACAACAATTACCACAAATGAAAGATCTAGCACTAAAAGAAAACCACTTGGGAAAAAAAACAACGGGGGGATGACAGTTCTCTGGACTTGAAGCAATCCAGGCACGATTCCTTCATTCCCCTTCCAGGTGAAGAAGGATCGAACACACGGAGCATTAATGCTCGAATTTAAAGCTTCCTCTGCTTAAAGGTGACACAGAACTGTTGACTTTCCTAAAGAGGGCTACCTTCTTCAGTATCTGTAATGCTGCTCTTCCATAAAACACAGGTATTTAAAATACAAAATCATTTGTCTTCAGTATCTCATAATACTAAGAAATACTTTAGTATTTTGATAATACCAAGGATGGGAAGCAGGGAGGGGAATTGAGCTTAACGGACACAGTGGATAAGAACTGTTGGCAGAGTGTACGTGCAGCCTTCAACCAGACTCCCTGTGCCAGGTGAAGGCTGCTGACTACATTTTCCAGCTCATTTGTTTTGCATGCTGGATAAGTCTGCCATGTCAGAGAGCAGCAGTATCCCCCAGAGCCAGACCAAGGCATTCCCTCCCCCACCTATTCCTAATCAGTGCATCAAACATTCCTGTAGGAAGTCAATAGGCCCCTTAGAGCCATGGCCCCAGGAAGGACAGTGCAGTGGTGGTACGCATGAAGCTAACATCAGCATCCTCTATCCAAGGCTGCCAACTTTGGCCCCATGCCTGGATGGGGAGGTTGGCCACTTACTAGCTGTGTAACTTCGGACAAGTTACTTAGCCCCCTGTGAGTCTCTGTTTTCTATATGAAAATGGGGCATAGGAGATTAAAAGGGCAGGGGTGTCACACAAAAATCAAGAGACTGCCTCATGGTAGATGCTTAAAGTTGAGACTTCCCTTTCTGTGCCATCGGACATTTGTCCCCAGACCTAATGTCTCTCCCTGCCTGGCTATCACTCGACCTAGTACCACTGGCGATGTTAGAGGTCTCAGCCCACCCCGTCAGTGAGCACCTGTACCATTTCCTCAACACCTCTCTCCAAAAACCTTCTGCCTTCAATGTCCGAACGGAAACTCACTTGTAAGGAAAAGTGCTGCAATACTGAGGCCCCGTATGTGTAGGGCAGTGAACACATGAGGGTGAAGCAGGATGCTTTGCCTCACAATTCCCAACCCAGCAAAAAGACGAGGACATGCATGTGTGTGACATGTAGCCCAGGGGTAAGACCACAGGCTCCAGACAGACTGGCTGGGATGGTGCTTGGCTCTGCCACTTGTTTGCTATGTGCATTTGGGCAACTCAGTAACCTCTCTGGACATTAACGTCCTCCTCTGAAAATAGGGCAAAATCAGATTATATTTAAATGACCTGACATAACTCCTTAGCTCCATTTCTGGAAGCTAGTATTAGGTTCATGCAAAAGTTTTACGGTCTTTGCAGTTAAAAGTAACGGCCGGCGAGGCATGGTGGTTCACGCCTATAATCCCAGCACTTTGGGAGGCCAAGGTGGGTGGATCACAAGCTCAGGAGTTCGAGACCAGCCTGGCCAAGATGGTGAAACCCTGTCTCTACTGAAAATACAAAAAGTTAGGCAGGCATAGTGGTGGGTGCCTGCAATCCCAGCTACTCTGGAGGCTGAGGCAGGAGAATCACTTGAACCCAAGTAGTGGAGGTTGCACTGAACTGAGGTGGCACCACTGCACTCTAGCCTGGGTGACAGAGAACGATTTTATCTCAAAAGAAAAAAAAAAGTAATGGCCAAAACCATCATTACTTTTGCACCATTTGCACCAACCTAATAATCGCAGATGTTTTGATTCTTATTATTACTATTACAGCTAACTAATATTACGTGGTGTCTTAGTTCGGGCTGCCACAAGAAAATACCTTAGACCGAGTAACTTATCAACAGTAGAGATGTGTTGCTCACAGCTCGGGAGGCTGGGAAATCCAAGATCAAGGTGCCGACAGATTCGTTATCTGGTGAGGGCTCACTGTCGGCCCCAACTTGTTTCTGTATCCTCACGGGGTGGAGGAGGCAAACAAAACCCCTAAGCTACTTTTATAAGTGCACTAAGAGCGTCCTTAAAAAATCTACAAGGGTGATTAGGTCACCTCCCATAGGCCCCATCTCTTAATATCATTGCCTTGGGGGTTTGGTTTCAACATATGAATTTGGGGTATAGACATTCAGACCATAGCACACCGTATATGCGGTAAGAGCGTGAACAAAATACCACCTAACTGTGGGGGCTTAATCTGCCTAGACAGGCAAGGGCAGGAAGTGGCCAAGCAAATCTCAGAAAGAAGCTGGGCCTCGATCTGGGTTTGGAGGGAGGAGGAGAGCTTGGCCCGCTGGAGAAGGTAACAGCACTGAAGGCACTGGAGGTCACAGGGAGGCTCACAGGGGTCACCCTGGGACCCCCGCATGTTCGCTCAGGGTTCTCCCAGTACAATGAGTGAGACTGGGGGGCAGACAGGCAGATTCAGAAGGACCCAAGGACCTGGAGAGCCATGCTAAGAAGCCAGCAATTAAAACACTGCCCCAAACTAGGGTGTTTGCTTACTATTTGCTAAAACAGAGACCAGCAATTATACAGACTGAAGGGAAGGCCAAGGTTGCACATGCTAAGCACAAACATTGAGGCGGACTCTGGAAAGCACTTATCAATATCATCATCAATATTAATATATCATCAAAAGTCATCATCGATATTAATGTTGCCTGTTGGCCCACATGAGGATAACCCCTAAGAAAACAAGCCATCTTTGGGGGCTTAGTCAGGGATATGGAGCCTCAGAAGCCAAGTAATGCAAGGCTGAATCCTGAATCAAAGGGGCCACTCATTTGCAAGAAAAAAAAAAAAAATCGATCTCTACATTTTTAAGTTACAAAAAAAATTGTAAAGCCCTCGACAGATTATCAAGAGGTTTCAGCATGTGTAAGCACAAATGTGTAATGTGAGCGTTTTTGTATTTAAATGAACAGTTGGAGAATTTTGCCAAAATGGCCTCTGGCTGGAGGGACTTTGGATTTTTTTTTCTTTTTCTATTTTGCAGCTGCAGCAAAATAACTTTGGGGAAAAAAAAAAAAAGATACCGTGGCCAGCCAACTTCCTTTCCAAACATTTGGTCCTGAGTAGCTCCTGCAAAGAACAGTCAAGTGTAACAGACGTGGAGGAATGTGGCAATCCATTTGCTTTATTTCTCCAAAATTATTGCTGATTGCAGGTTTGGGGGAAGGGATGTGTGGGAGAAATTAGCTGCTCTGTCTCCTTTGGTCTAGGAATGCATTTCCACAATGTTGTATCATTCTCTTCTGAGCAGTTCATTTAGGGTCTTCCTCTTGCCCTGAAGGTTTAATGGTTAGAAGAAATACTCAAGGCATATTTCTGCCCTTTCATAACAAAAGCAATCATATATCATGTGCAGGAGATCATGGATCTTTATCTGGAATCAAAACTCAAACTAGCCAGAGGTGGAATCACCATTATTTTTTAATCATCATTATTTAAAAAATGTCTTTGAGTGAATGATTAAGAAATTCAGCAGCAATGTGCCGGTAAAACATCGTCATATACAAATCACGAAGTAGGAAGATGTGCATATACTGACATAACAGGATGTCAAAGGTAACACTATGAAAAGAGAAAAGTATGTTGAATGTAATCCTGATTTTATGATTCACAAGAGAAACAAAAAACTGTTTACGTTTGGTTAGGAAGGAGGAGAGGCCTAGAATGTGACATGGTATATTGCAGATCATCTCCACTGTGCTTATACTTCTAGGGAATGAAAAGGGACACGGAGGAAAGGAATCTGCTTTTTTTTTTAACACGAAGAAATATTCTTTTAGAAGTTAAAAAATAAAGAACACAATGGAGTAAAAAATAGATTTCATGGTAGTTTTATTAAATTTGGGGGATCTTCTACAAAGTATCTCTGAGTATCACATGATATTATCGTCCTCAATCAGTCATTTTGTTCCACGTGACTAATTGAAATGGTTTCCCAGAATGCAAGTGGGAATGGATGTGGAATATTTTAGGTCGTATTTTCACAGTTCCTTCAATGCTTTGTCAGGTATGTCTGTCTTAGCAAATCTACCTGTTCATGGGACCAGATGCTTCGAGACTACTGTGAACTGACATAAACCACTCCTCCCTGTACACTAAACTCAACACCACAGGGGCAGCTGCGCTGGGAGTTTGCAGTTAATTCCTTTATCAATCTCCAGAATGTAGACACGTGGGAAGCGGTTGAAAGGTCTGATATTCATATCCATAATATCACCCAGCATCCAGAACAGTGAGCAAGAAGCATTGGGCTATTTGTTTGAAGACAGTTCTCACTACTTGAAGCAAATAAACAACATAAAATGATCCTAGTCACTTGTAACGGCAATAACAAATTATTAGGTAACTGAAACAACAAACATTTCTTCCTCACAATTCTGGAGGCTGAGAAGTTCGAGATCAAGGTGCTAGCAGACCTGGGGTCTGGTGAGGGCTTTCTTCCTCCTTTGCCGATGGCCACCTTCTTGCTATGTCCTCATATGGTGGAGAAGGAGATCATCTCTCGTGTCTCTTTTCTTTTTAACTGCATTTTAGGTTTTGGGGTACATGTGAAGAACATGCAAGATAGTTGCATAGGTACACACGTGGCAGTGTGATTTGCTGCCTTCCTCCCCTTCACCTATATCTGCCATTTCTCCCCATGCTATCTTTCTCCAACTCCCCACCCTCCGCCATCCCTCCCCTATTCCCTGCAACAGACCCCAGTGTGTAGTGCTCCCCTCCCTGTGTCCATGTGTTCTCATTGTTCATCACCGGCCTATGAGTGAGAACATGTGGTATTTCATTTTCTGTTCTTGTGTCAGTTTGCTGAGAATGATGGTCTCCAGGTTCATCCATGTCCCTACAAAGGACACGACCTCATCGTTTTTGATGGCTGCATAGTATTCCCTGGTGTATGTGTGCCCCATTTTCCCTGTCCAGTCTATCACCGATGGGCATGTGGGTTGGTTCCAGGTCTCTGCTGTTGTAAACTGTGCCTCAGTGAACATTCGCAAGGACATTGGACACAGCTTGTACGTTGATTGACAGCCTTAGGCTTCCAAAGTAAGTTTCTAAAGCCCAAATAATTGTTTTGCAGACATGTGAAACTTCAGAATTCCAGTGGGAAAAGGAAGCTTCATGGGCAAAATAAACTTTAAAGTTTGAAAACAAAACCAGGCAAAAACTGCTCTAAACTGACTCTCAAAGTGTGTCTTGGCGTCAGGGCCCCTGCTCCTCGCTCCCAGCCGCAGCCCGAACTCACTGGTGTGTTGTCATGACCTGTGGCCCGTCTCCCCCCATTCATCAGTGCTGCCTTCCGTGGCCCACTTTATAAGCTGCTACTGGTGTCCTCTCCCTTGAGCCCACTCCAGTTCGTGTCGCTATTCCACTCAAAATCTCCACTGTCGCCAACTGTATCAGACTACGTTTTTTATTTTTCATACAAAAGAAAGCCCCAACTCCTGGCTATGGCATTTAAGGCTCTCTCTCTGGTCCAAATTCTCTCTCTTTCATTTTTCTGTTTTAATGCTTATGTTCAAGATAAACAAGACTAACCGTTTCTAAACCGAAAAAACGCTTTTCTATTCTACGCTTTGCCAGAGCTGTCTTCGTGGGTATTCAATCTGTGCAGTCACGCAGGCCCCACCCTCAGAACACCTTGAGTTTGGTTTAATGCTCCTCTCTTGCTGTCCTTAACATTCCTAATAAATTTACCCTTGCCTCGTGATACGCTTTGGACATCTGTCCAGCCCGAATCCCGTGTTGAAATGTAATCACCAGTGTTGGATGTGAGGCCTGCTGGGAGGTGTTTGGGTGATACGGGCAAATCCCTCATGGCGTGACGCTGTCTTCACAATACTGAGTGAGTTCCCACAAGATCTGGTTGTTCATACGTGCGTGGCACCTACCCCACCCTTGCTCTTGCTCTGGCCACGTGATGTGCCTGCTCCCTTTGCGCCTTCTGCCATGATGAGAAGCTTGCTGAGGCCTCACCAGGTATTTCTTTACGGCAACTCGAGAATGGCCTAATACACCTTACGTTTAGCAAGCGAAGGCTGGTGGGGGACAGTGCAGTGTGTGCACGAACATAGGAGATACACTAACTATGCCAGTCTGCAGCCTCTGATGCCCACCCCGGGTGCCCAGAGTGTTTGTGATCCCCACGGGCACTGGATCCTGCTGGTCCCCCAGTGAGTGGGTGTTCAGCAAAACCCAAAGCCAGTGCAGACGTTACTTCCCTAACTGTGGAAACTGTCAGCCCCAACAGCTCATGTTTTTCGTTTGAGCCACAACTTACTTTAAATACAGATGACAATGGTGTTCTCAGAAACGCAAATGACCAAGGAACCCAGCACATTCTTTCCTGCTTATTTTACTTCCCCTGTAAGCCAGGTACTTATGCTGAAAATGATGACAGAGAAAGGGATGAAAAGATGGAGCAACGCATAGTTCCTTTTCCTTTCAGTCTTTCTTTCCTCATCAGTAAGCCACAGTAAAAAAAAAAAAAAAAAAAAGCGTGTTGGGCCGGGCGCGGTGGCTCACGGCTGTAATCACAGCACTTTGGGAGGCCGAGGCAGGTGGATCACGAGGTCAAGAGATCGAGACCATCCTGGTCAACATGGTGAAACCCCATCTCTACTAAAAATACAAAAAATTAGCTGGGCATGGTGGCGTGTGCCTGTAATCCCAGCTACTCGGGGGGCTGAGGCAGGAGAATTGCCTGAACCCAGGAGGCGGAGGTTGCGGTGAGCCGAGATCGCGCCATTGCACTCCAGCCTGGGTAAGGAGCGAAACTCTGTCTCAAAAAAAAAAAAAAAAGTGTGTTGGTAGAATGTACAGTTATCAAGAGGTGAAATAAAAACAGCTGAGCAGGTTTGTGAAGTGCCTGCACTGTTCTGGCAAGAACATGATGCACAGACACGTGTAAGGCACGAAATCAAAGCCGCGTAATTTTGACACTGCTTATGACTTAAACGCTCTTCATTTGCATTTAACCCTGGCATTGCACAATACAAAGATGAGTGGTAAGATTTATGCTGATCAGTTAAATTTTTAGTTTTTCTTTTAGAATGACATTAAATAGCAAATATAATAAGCACCAGGATAACAGAGAAAGAACGCATAAAGACACCATGACTAGTCAGAAGAGAAACAGCAGAAGAAAAGCAGCAGCGTTCTACCGTAATGCCATCAGCAGCACGTTTATTCTGCCTTTTTAACAAGAGGCGCCCTCGTTTTCACTCTGCGCTGGGGCCCACGATTATTTAGCCAGCCCGGGACTCTGTTAAAATTTTCCTTCTCGATAAAGCCTCTCTCCTTTCCCTTTTCTCCGCCGCTTCTCAATCTCTGCCTGTCCAAATTCAACTCTTATTCTTCAAATCTCCACTTAAATTATCTCTTCTAGAGCTTTCCCTGGTCCTTCCAGAAGTGATTGCTTCCATAGCACTGGGTAGCTGTGAGGTTACTTAGCAAGGTCGTTTGGTATCTATTCCCATTTCCCATAATAGGTGCAAATCATGCTTTCTGGGGGGCAGCGATAGTCAGGTGCTTCCTGTCGGCCCTGCACCTCTTCGCTCATCTTGTCCTCTGTGAGCGTCTGAATTGAGAAGGCAGCAACACGGGCATAGAGACAAGGTGGGCCAAGAAGTCTGCCTCAATTTATTGTAGCTTCACAGTCAGGGGCCTTCCCTCACATTACACTAGATTGTTTCCATAGTAACAATTGTGACTTTGTCTTTCAGTACTAGGGGAAACCTTTGTCAGGTAACTCCAAAATACAAAGGTTTCATTTCCAATAATATTCAAGGTGGTCTACTTCTAGAGACTGAATCGCATCCTCCCAAAATCCCATGTGGAAGCCAGAACGCCCAGAGTCTGCCAGAGATAATTCAAGTTAGACAAGTTCATAAGGGAAGGGGCCTTGCTTCTAATCTTGCTCACTAATCTTACAAGGGTGAGTGACCTTTAAGAAAAGATGCAAGTGAGTTCACCCTCTCTCCCTCCACCACACAAGGACACGGCGAGGGCAGCCATCTGCAAGTGAGGAGGCAGGTCGTTACCAGGAATCAGATGGGCATGCACTTTGACCTTGGACTTCCCAGCCTCCACAACTGTGAGAAATCACTTTCTGTTGTTTAAGCCACCCAGTCTGTGGTGTTTTGTGAGGGCAGCCTGAGCCGATGGATGCACCTATCACTATTCCACCATTTATAGTAGAAAGAAACTGACATGGCAAAGGCGTTTTCCCAGGTACAGTGGCGATGGCAGGAAATTTCCTCAGCGGATACAGAGAGGGAAGGGACAGTTGACACCGTCACTGCATAGATAACTGTATTTGTAAGTTAGGAACAGTCATAGGTAGAGGGGTGTTTCTCAAAGTGAAAGTCACAGATCACCCACCCAAACATAGTAAATTCGAGTTTCTGAATTCAGGGCCCCCAAATATGCACTTTGAACCAATACCTTAGTATGTGAAAAGCACCAAGTCAGAGCCATAGAGGGAAATACAGGCAGTGAAGACACTAGATGGAAATGCTGAGGTCATGACTACCTTATAAGTGATTAAGAAACTCTAATCCCAGAGGCAACTGACATGCAAACAGGAGTGTAGAAAAGCAAATCGTGAAGGTATCAGCAAAAAGGAAGAGAAGAACGGAGACAGAGCAGGGAGCACGGCCCTCCCAGTCACGCCTTGATAAGGGCTTCACTAATTACACAATGAGAGAGGGTCAAGATAACATTAGATTCATACTATGATAAGGGCTGTGTACACTATTCTATATACACGCTAACTGACTAATGAGACGATTTTATATAATACAAGCAGAGTATGACCACACATTCTTCGTTTGTGCTTTTTTTTTTTTGAGACAGAGTTTCATTCACTCTTGTTGCCCAGGATGGAGTTCAATGACGAGATCCCATGTCACTGCAATCTCCACCTGCTGGGTTCAAGTGATTCTCCTGCCCCCACCTCTTAAATAGCTGGGATTACAGGCACGCACCACCACACTCGGTTAATTTTTTATCTTTAGTAGAGACAGGGTTTCTCCATGTTGGTCAGGCTGGTCTCGAACTCCTGACCTCAGGTGATCTACCTGCCTTGGCTTCCCAAAGTACTGGGATGATAGGCATGAGCCACTATGCCTGGCCTGTGTTTATTTTTAAACTTACGAAGACCAGACATAGTTATATGGGATATTAAAAAGAACTGCTGTGCACTGAGTGGCCCTAGCTTTCCACTGTGACCCTGACCCTGGACCTTGGAATGAATAGATCGAATGCATCTTGCCTCATGGACATATTCCTTTTATTGTGTATCACAGGGGGATTCTTACCCTAGGCCAGGCTCCATACTAGGCACTGGGGACACACAGGCAAATTAGACGTAGCCCTTCCCTTGGACCACGAAGGGAGCAGAATGGAAATGCAATGCCCATGGAGAAGGGTATTCCCACCCAATGCCCAGCATGGAACAGACAGACAACCCCAGCTTGACGGTCTCACGCACGACTTTTACGTTACCACTCTGCTAAAGTGATAGGCAGTGGAAACCATACCTTGGAGTGCTCCTACAACCATTCTGTTTGCCACTTTCAGTACAGTTTTCAATAAATAGTATGACCTATTCAATACTTTATTACAATCAGGCTTTGTGTTAGATGGCTTTGCCCAAGTGGAGGCCAAGGTAAGTCTTCTGAGCATGTTTAAGATAGGCTAGGTTTACGTGTACATTTTCAACTGGTGATATTTTCAACTTACAGTGGGTTTATCAGGATGAAACCCTAGCCTAAGTCAAGGAACATCTATACAGCTACAATGACCCTCCAGCACGGACAATACACATCCATCTGCCTCTGTTACTTAACACACACGCGTGTTGAGAATTATTGTAACTAAACACAAGGCAAGGACCTGGAGTAGGAGACGCAGGCGGGCACAGTTTCTCATCTTAGCCACCTATCCCAGAGCTCAGAGGAAAATCAACCCAATTACAGACTCCCGAAGAAGCAGCTCCTAAACCACACAACTGGCCCCTCATTTCAATTTCTCAAATTCGGACATGACTAGATTTTGGAGGGAACGATCAGAAGCAACCTGCACTACTGTGGTGTTTGTGTTCTAGTAATTTAGTTAACTTAATAATGGCCCCAAGTAGAGCGATGCTGGCAATTCAGATATGCCACAAAGAATCATTTTTCTAAAGTGAAAAGGTAAAAGCTCTCAACTAACGGAAAGAACAACAACAACAAAAAAAATCATAGGCTGAGTTTGCTAAGAATGGAGACTCTATCCATGAAATTGTGAAAAAAGAAGAAATTCATGGTGGTTTTGCCATTGCACATCAGACCAAAGAGTTACAGCCACAGAGCACGGCAAGTGCATAAAGATGGAAAATACAGCTGTGGAGGGAAAACAGGAGCCAAAAATGTACTCCAGCTGATGGCGATGTGTGGCACCAGAAAGCGTTGAACCTACGTGAACATCTCAGCAAGGGATGGGGAGCCCTGAAGCGAGTGATACCAAGACATTAACGGCAAGCCGGGCATGGTTACACAGATTCAGGAATAGTTTTGGACTGAAAAATATAAAAATTACTCAAGAGGTTCTATGTGCCAAAGAAGAAGTTGCCACCACTTTCCTGCTGGAATTGAGGAAACTGATGGTGGGGAAGGAGCACCATCATCCACAGCAATTCTCCAACTGTGATGAAACCAGACCCTTCAGGAAGAAAATGCCCAGCAAAACCTACATTCACGAAGGGCAAAGGAGGCACCAGGGGATGTAACAAGGAAGGACAGATTAACTCTGGCGCCATGTGGCAACACTGCAGGGCAAACGGTAAAGGCAGGCATGGTGTACAAAGTGAAAACACACAAGCTCTCAAGCACAAAAGCAAACATCATCTGCCTGTATTCTGGCAACATGATCAGAAAGGATGGGTGACAGCCACTGTGTTTCTGAAATGTCTTCACCAATGCTCCCTCCAAGAAGTTAAAAAAAAATTTAGAAAACATAGAGTTAATATGGAATGTCTTCACCAATGCTCCCTCTAAGAAGTTAAAAAAAAAAAAACTGAGAGAAGATAGAGTTAAAATGTAAAGTTCTATCAGCAGCAGACATTGCCATTCTGAATGAAAAGGACAACGTCCAGGCTGTATTTTTAACTTCAAATCAAACTCACTGCTTCATTCTGTTTGTCGAGGACACACACACCTCTCTCGTGTTTGGTCACATGTGACCAGCAATTGATGGAGACCCGAATATGGACCCAAGGCAGTGATGGAAGTCATGGACTGCTGCTGATACAGTAACATTCATCAAAACTGTGGTGGATTGATTAAAAACAGACGCAGGACAAGCCGGCTGGAGCAGCTTGTAGAATGAAGTTGTGACTGCAGTTAAATGCGTCCCAGGGATTGATGGAGGAGTTAGGAAGATCACGCAGGCAGCAACAAGTTGATGAAGGAAAATGTGCCAACACGCTTCAAGTGGAAAGCAGGGAAGAATATATGGAGGGTCATCGAGATGTAGTCACAGACAGGGAACTGGAAGAACCTGTGGAATCATCTTTGGAGGAAAAGAAAGAAGAAGAAACCGGATCACAATCAGCGATGTGGACGCTAATTCAATTTGCCAAAGTGTTTCCAATTGCACAGACGTTAAGGGACAAAATGGACTGTGATCCGTGGAGGAGGCACAGCATCCAGCCACCTGCATGATCAGGATCACAACCTCTGCAACGACACTACCATCAGTTCAAAAGAGAGAAGCCACAATCTCCAATTATACTGCTCTTCCAAAAATTTTCAGAAAAAAAACCCTTAACTATTAAGGATCCCCAACAATTGACATTCTCTGCTCCTCACATCCAACCTTCAATAGCAGCGCAACTCACTGACCGAGAATCGCCTGAAGCAGCTGATCCTCCTCCTGACACACCCAGAAGGGCAACAGGAGCCTAACACTGTGTCACCATGTCTGTGTCATCCTCCTTCCTTCACCTTGTCACATAGGTGACATCACAAGAAGGGTGAGCACAGTACAATGAGGTATTTTGAGAGAGGGGCCGCATACACACAACTTTCACTACAGTGTACTGTGATTATTCTATTAATGTTGCTTTTCATCTCTTACTGTGCTTAACTTATAAACTAAACTTGATCTCTCCCCGGCTTTCGGCATCCACTGGGGGTCTCAGAATGTATCCCCTGCGGCCGGGCGCGGTGGCTCATGCCTGTAATCCCAGCACTTTGGGAGGCCGAGGCGGGTGGATCACGAGGTCAAGAGATCGAGACCATCCTGGTCAACAAGGTGAAACCCTGTCTCTACTAAAAATACAAAAAATTAGCTGGGCACGGTGGCGCGTGCCTGTAATCCCAGCTACTCAGGAGGCTGAGGCAGGAGAATTGCCTGAACCCAGGAGGCGGAGGTTGCGGTGAGCCGAGATCGCACCATTGCACTCCAGCCTGGGTAACAAGAGCGAAGCTCCGTCTCAAAAAACAAAACAAAAAAAGAATGTATCCCCTGCAGATAAGGGAGGACTACTGTAAATTTCAGAGATTTGGGGAGATTTCTAAGTCTGAGAGAGCTAAGTTAGAATGATGGCGAATCACGTGAGGCATGAAAACAGCTTAGATTCAAACTCCGGCTTTGACATCATCAGCTGCACGTTCCTTCTTACCCTTCTTGTGCACAGTCCTCTCGTAGGTAAAATGCGTCTGCTAACATCTGCCTCAGAGAGTCATTTTGTAAATGAAATCAGGAAACAGATGAACTACACGTGCAGTTCAATCAGAAGTTCTGGAAGGCACAGAAGCTGGTAGGGAAGGCCTTCGCCTGCCATCCGGACCTCCGTTAGTGTTGTCATCTGTGTCTCTGTGCTCCTTTCACATTCCAAACAACTCCGAAAGTTTGATTTTCGTGTGCCTGCCTCATCATCCTGTGCGATCACTTTCAAAATATAGACAGTACTCATGCAGTGTAGAGGGGGCAGACTGGGCAAAGGGAATTCCCCAAAATCGAAGCTGTTGGTCAGGTTCATGGACTACAAGTGAAAGGATCCCATTTATTGGGTCCATAGCTATCCAGCCATTGAAGAGATCAGAAAACACACAGCCTATGGAGAGAAGTATGTGAATTCAAATTGGAACTAGCAAAAAAGTTCTCAAAATAAAAATGAGTATTTAAATGAAAACAGAATATTGTCAGAGAGGTTTTCTGAAGGCATCTATTGAGCACTGCCTAACAAGAAATGGCTCAGACATTTCTACACACAATTATTTATCAATTTGCTATAGAAATATTGCATAACTGCTACAACAGTAACTTAAGATGAAAATAGAATATTCTTACATTTTTACTTTCGAGGAGTTTGTATTTTTTATGCCACAGAATAACTTTACTAAATATATAAAATAAAAGATGTGGCATGAAAAAATCAATTACCTTTAAGCACAATCATTAAATTTAACCCCAAAGAACTCGATTTGTGATACACTGTTACATACGCATCCTGCATGAATTTAACCCAAAAGAACCATATTTGTGATATAATGTTACATATGCATCCTGTATGTGTTAAGAGAAAACAAAACCTAGCAGCACATGTAATCCCCAAGAATTACTTGAAGGATTAATGTGCATAAATGATATTTAGAAATATCTTCAACTGGACCCGTTTCTTATACAATATACAAATATCAACTCAAGATGGATTAAAGACTCAAATGTAAAAGCCAAAACTATAAAAACTCTGGAAGATAACCTAGGAAATACCATTCCGGTCCTAGGACCTGGCAAAAATTTCATGAAAAAGATGCCAAAAGCAATACAATACAAAGATTGGCATGTAGGACGTATTTAAACCAAAGAGCTTCTGCACAGAAAAAGAAACCATCAAGAGAGCAAAAAGACAACCTACAGAGTGACAGAAAGTATTTACAAACTACGCATCCAACAGAGGTCTGACATCAAGAATCTATAAGGAAGTTAAATAAATTTACAAGCAAAAAAACAGACAAACCACAATAAAAAGTGGGTGAAGGGCATGAACAGACACTATTCAAAAGAAGACATACATGAGGCCAACAAGCATATTTAAAAATGTTCAATATCACTAACAGAGAAATGCAAATCAAAATCACAATGAGATACCATCTCACACCAGTCGAATGGCAATCATTAAAAAGTCAAAAAATAACAGATGCTGACAAGGTTACAAAGACAAGGAGGGCTTATACACTGCCGGTGGAAATGTAAATTAGTCCCACCATGGTGGAAAGCAGTGTGATGATTCCTCAAAGGGCTAAAAACAGAACTACCATTCCATCCAGCAATCCTGTTACTGAGTACATAACCAAAAGAATATATATTGTTCTATCATAAAGACAGATGCGCCCAGGTCTATTGCAGCATATTTACAACAGCAAAGACAGAGAACAGACCTCAATGCCCTTCAGCTGCAGACTGAAGAAAATATGTACATATACACCATGGAATACTACACAGCCATAAAAAATACAAAACCATGTCCTTCGCGGCAACATGGGTGGAGCTGGAGATCATCATCCTAAGCTAACTGACACCGCACAGCAAAACCAAACACCGCATGTTCTCAACTTATAAGTGGGAGCTAAATGATGAGAACACGTGGACATAAAGAGGGGGACAACAGACATCAGGGCCTTCTTGAGGGTGGCGGGTGAGACGAGGGAGATGATCCAAAAACGACCTCGCCGGCACTCTGCTTACTGCCCGAGTGACAAAATAATTGTCCGCCAAGCCCCCATGACGTGCAGTTTACCTACATAACAAATTTGCACATGCACCTTTGAACCTAAAAGTTTTCTGTTAAAAAAAGAAATACCTGCAACCACTGGAATGGTCTACGGAAATATCTATTATTTTGATTGGTAACAAAGTCACAGGCGGTGTTCTTAATGATGTTGGGCTGTTTACCCATATTCATAATGAAAGAAAGCGGTCACTTTTAGAAGAGGTTGATTAAAATAGCTTTTTTTTTGGTCATTTTGAGTCCATGGATCCCCGGTAAATTACACCAGGGGGAAGGAGCATTTCTTTGCCACACGCTTCTCCACTGCAGTCTTTTCCTTCTCATCAACATCCTTCATGATTTCTCACAATTTCCTCTGGGCTTTCAGAACAACCAAAAAGCAAAAACCAGCCTCTTACCCACAGAAGTCCTAAGGAAGTAGAGGCCTGGGCAATGGCCACCATTCCTTCCTCTGGAATCAGTACCTAATCTGTCCCTAACGCTTTGCCCAGTGTGGACAAATGGTGTCTTCTCCACCGTATCTCCTTGGAGTCTTTGCTGTCTGTGGCTTCCGCTGATATTTAGCATTTTCTCTGCATTTTAGACGAGAGCTCTGAGGAACAAGATGCTCATCTGCCTTGTCCTTCTGTGGGAATCTCAGCAGCCGTATGTCTGCGAGACTCCGTCCCAAGAGGAAACGTTGGACGATCGTGTGAGGATTCTTATGTCGGCTCTCCAGGAACCAGCTCTCTCCTTCTGATGCTGCAGACTCCCTCCCACTATAATAGACTAGGGCCCTGGCTTTTGTATTTGCTTAGGTACCTTTCTCTTAGACAGACAACTCTGAGGGCAGACCACACGGGGCCGCAGAGCACAGCTGTGGTATCTGTAAAGGTATCTTCTGCTGCTTGACCTCCTCGCAGAACCGTATGGCTTTGCTCCATGACTCCAGGACTCACTTTCTCCTACCCCCCCACCCAAGCACGCAGAGTCCCAACTGCAGGGAGCTGGCGGGTCCCGAATGGAGGATTCATGCATGCCCAAGACTTCCCCTTTATCCACCGGAAACTTACACACAACCTTCTGCTCAATTTCCTCAGGGCTCTGCTTTCAGCTTGCCAAAGTGAGACCTGACGACATGATAGAAGATGAGGTGTCAGTTGAGGACAGATGATCGGGCACTGGGTAATTTCCCTCCCCACACTAAATTGGTGGAGAAAATGATCCATTTTTTGGTTGCTTTACTTTAAGACGCACCAGTGGTAACATTCAATGGGAGACCAGCAGGGTTGGGGGACAAAGAAAAGAAAATGCACAGCCTGTAATTAAAGATGATCACGTAATTTATCATGCAAAGCAGAGCAACTTCGAGAGTGCAAAGTGGCTCCATTAATTTTCTAAGACGACAGCCATAAACCAGGGTTTATGACGACCTTACCTTTGGAAGGTGCTGAAGACGCAAATGTCTGTGTGTTCACGAGTATTTTGGGAAAGGTTAGTATTTGTATCACACGCAGAGAAGTCTAGACACAAAGGCTGGTAGCCAGTAACGTGTAGTGTCAGGTGGTACAGTGGAGTCAGAAGAGGAATTAAACCTTCACTCGGGAACTTCAAAGTATGTAACCTCGAGCAAGTGACTTGCCTCTTCGGGCTACCGTTTACTCATTTAAGAAAATGAGGATAATACCTGCTCTGCAGCTATATATACAAAAGGTCTCTGTCTTCCATCGATGTTCAGATGTATACGTAATGTATAAATACCGTTCTCCCCTTTGTTCCCTTCCCTCTAATACCTTTCCCTCTGATTTTTGTGCATGGTTAAAACAATTATACATAATTATACCTAACATATAATTTATATATTGTATAATTTAATTATAATTTATGTATTGTGTAATTTAATTACATGTAATTGTTACATAATTATATATACAATTAAATGACAGAAAGGAGATGTATTCACAGTTCCACCATGCTAACACATTCCTGCCCTCCTTCCTGGTTTGCCTGTAACGTCCTAATCGTTGCTGTAATTTTCCCTTCTGCATTTATTCCCCATTCGAGATGGAAACCATACGTTTTGTTTTCATAGCACTCACAGGAGTCTGCAGTGTGGATGCACCGGGATGTATGGTTTACACAACATATTTCAATGTAGCAATTCAATCCAAAGTAGACGTCTTTATCCTTCTTTTCTCTTTCGAATAATTCCCTTAGACTCATATCCCAATATGAAATTAGCGTTTTCAAAGGATAGGAACATGATTACTATTCGTGATGTGTAGAACTGAATCGCCTTCCAGCTGCTCGGGAGGCTGAGGCAGGAGAATTGCCTGAACCCAGGAGGCGGAGGTTGTGGTGAGCCGAGATCGCACCATTGCACTCCAGCCTGGGTAACAAGAGCGAAACTCCGTCTCAAAAAAAAAAAAAAAAGAACTGCATCGCCCTCATAGAACAGCTGGATTCATTTACACTGCCCGAGCTTTTTACGAGTGTAATTCAACTTTAGTCATGAACTAGTGCCTTGACTTCCTTTAACTTCCTTTTTTTTTTTTTTTCAAGACAGAATCTCACCCTGTTGCCCAGACTAGAGTGCAGTGGCCGCATATGGCTCACTGCAACCTGCACCTCCGAGGTTCAAGCCACTCTCTTGACATGGCCCCCCAGCTGGGATTACAGGTGCTCGTCACCACACTCGGCTAAATTTTCTATTTTTTAGTGGAGACGGGGTTTCACCATATCGGCCAGACTGGTCTTGAACTCCTGGCCTCAATCTTCCTGCTCTAGCCTCCCAACATGCTGGGATTACAGACGGGATCCACCACGCCGGGCCTAACTTCTATGCCTTATTATTACCAGCAAAGTTGTATGATCAGCTTTTAATGTAAACAATGTTAACTTTCCTTCATTAAATTTGTTTTCTCCTTTCCCATTTATCTATTGATCCCGATTTTTATGAGTTTTTACAGCTATTAGTCATTATTCTTATTTTTTATTTCTGTTTATTCATAATTATAAAACAATTGTTGATTTTAAAAACCAGTATTTATATTAAAAATAATTTAAGGCTGGGAGCAGTGGCTCAAGCCTACAATCCCAGCACTTTGAGGCCAAGGCGGGTGGATCACCTGAGGTCAGGAGTTCAAGATCAGCCTGGTCAACATGATGAAACCCTGTCTCTACTAAAAATACGAAAACTAAGCTGGGTGTGTGACGGCTACTCAGGAGGCTGAAATGGGAGAATCACCTGAACCCAGGAGGCAGAGGTTGCAGTGAGTTGAGATCCCCACACCACTGCATTCCGGCAACAAGGGCGAAACTCCGTCTCAAAATAATAGATAATAACTTAAAATACAAAACACTCTACTACCCATCGCTACCTAAGTTTTAACATCATTTTGCCTTCCTTTTTTTTTGAAGTCTTGCTCTGTTGCCCAGGCTGGATGCAGTGATACAATCTCCGCCCCACCCCGGATTCAAGCGATTCTTCGGCCTCAGCCTCTCAAGTAGCTGGGACTACAGTCATGCACCACCTTGTGTGGCTAATTTTTTATTTTTTAGTAGAGATGGGGTTTTACCATACTGGCCAGGCTGCTTTCAAACACCTGACCTCATGATCCACCCACCTTGGCCTCCCAAAGTGCTGTTATTAGAGGTGTGAGCCACCGTGCCTGGCCACCTTCTTTCTTTTTTAAAGTTGATACATGTTTTCAACAATATTTTTATTTCACTGCAAAACTAATATATATGTCGCACACGATTCCACCATATTAATGCACCTTGTCTGTTCCTTTTCTTCTGTCTCCAGATTTGGGGTTGATCCTATTTTTTTATTATTACAGATAATACCATTGAGACAATTTTGAATGTAAATTCTTTTATTCCTATTTGCACAGGATAGAGTCTTAGAATGGGGAGTATGTGTCAGAGAAAAGAAACATTTTAAGATTCTTGGTCTATGTTGCCACTTTGCTTTCCAAAAAAGTAAAAATCAACCTAAGGTGTCATCAGTGTTTATCTAGCTGTCACAATACTTGCCCCTTCAGTGAGTTTATGTATCTGTAATCTTGCAAATTTGGTAAATAAACAACGGTACCTCATTGTTTGTATTTCTTGGATTACTAGGAAGGCCAAAATATTTTCATGCACGCTCTCGCTCGCGCTCTCTCTCTCTCTCTCTCTCTCTCTCTCTCTGTGTGTGTGTGTGTGTGTGTGTGTGTGTGTGTGTGTGTGTGTGTTTTAGACGGAGTTTCACTCTTGTTCCCAGTCTGGAGTGAGCAGTGCTATCTCAGCTCTCCACAACCTCTGACTTCCAGGTTGAAACGAGTCTCCTGCCTCAGCCTCCCAAGTAACTGGGATTACAGGCCTTGCAGCACAGCGCCTGGCTCATTCTGTGTATTCACTAGAGACAGCGTTTCTCCATGTTGGTCAGGCTGGTCTCGAAGTCTCAACATCAGGTGATCCACCCTCCTTGGCCTCCCAAAGTGCTGGGTTACAGGCACGAGCCACTGTGCCCAGCCGATCTGTATATATTTTTAAGAGTTGTTTTTCGTGTCTTTTGATCTGTTTTCTTTTGTGACTGATTTCTTTGAAACTTTGATTCTTTCTTTTGAAAGCTTTTCATGTATTAAGAAAATTAATCCTTTGTCTTTTGATGCAAATGTTTTCTTCCAGTTTGCCTTGTTTATTTTTTCTACAGTTTTGAATTTTTGTGCAGTAAATTATTTCTAATTTTTAGATCAGTTTTTTTCTGTCACTCTAGGGCTTAAAAATCTTCTCCCAACTACATGCCAATATGTTTTTATCTGCTTTTTCTGCGTTTGTCCTCTGGCTTTATTTTCAAATATTTAACTCTTTCATCTAGTAAGCATTTATTTTTGGTTAAAGTGAAAAATTCAGAAATTTAAAATTTTCCATAGTTCAGTTTTTATGACACCACTTCCTCCTCTGACTCATCATATTGTCTTCAGAATCAATAAACTCCTAAATTTTTTTTTGAGACGGAGTTTCACTCTTGTTACCCAGGCTGGAGTGCAATGGCGTGATCTCGGCTCACCGCAACCTCCGCCTCCTGGGATCAGGCAATTCTCCTGCCTCAGCCTCCTGAGTAGCTGGGATTACAGGCACGCCCCACCATGCCCAGCTAATTTTTTGAATTTTTAGTAAAGACAGGGTTTCACCATGTTGACCAGGATGGTCTCGATCTCCTGACCTCGTGATCCACCCGCCTCGGCCTCCCAAAGTGCTGGGATTACAGGCGTGAGCCACCGTGCCCGGCCAAACTCCTAAATATTTTAAGACTTCTTTCTAAACTATTTATTCTGTTCCATTAGTCTTACTCTGGGACCAGAATTATACCATTTATAAATCTGCTTTAACACCTAATAAGGCAAATACTCTTCACTCTTATTTTTACCAAGCATTTGTGTTGTGTGTTTTTTGCTAACTCATTTATTCAAACTTGAAATCCATTTCTCAGGATTCCACTTCTTATCCCCGCCTCTCCAGTCCTCCTGAGATACTGTCTGTATCCTCCCCCTACCTTTAAATGTACTATATCCCTCCATTTCACTATGGCTTTCCTAAAAGTCCCCTCATAAAATGTTGTAATTTACTTTGCACAAGAATCACACTTTTCTTGCAAAAACCATTCTTGGGTATACGTCTGCTACTGGCACAAATGAGATTTTTTTCATTTTTTTGTCTACTTTCTAACTGCCTGTTTGATAGGAAAGTCATTTGTTTCTGCATACTTGCCTTAGATACAACCAATTTACTGAGCTTGCTTATCAATTATAAAGCAATTGTTCCCAAACTTGTCTACACATTAGACTCACTCAGGGATCTTTAAAAAGCCAAAGCCCAGGATACCAGAAAGATGGTCGCATATCAGCAGTTCTGGTGTGCAGCTCCCAGTGAGATCAGCACAGAAGGCGGGGGATTTCTACATTTCCAACTGAGGTACCTGGTTCATCTTACTGGGACTGGGTGGACAGGGGGTGCAGCCCAAGGAGGGTGAGCTGAAGCAGCGTGGGGCGTCACCTCACCCAGGAAGTGCAAGGGGCTGGGGAACTACCCCTTCTAGCCAAGGGCAGCCATTAGGGACTGTTTCCTGCACTCCGGCCCGGACGCTGCACTTTTCCCACAGACCTGGAGATTCCCTCATGTACCTACACAACCACCAGAGCCTTGGGTTTCCAGCAAAAAACTGGGTGGCCATTCGGGCAGAAACCGAGGTAGCCAGAGTTTTTTTTTTTTTTTTTTTTTTTTAAACTCCAGTGAGACAGAACTGTCCACTACGCTGGAAAGGGGGCTGAAGCCAGAGAGCCAAGTGGTCTGGCTCAGCGGGTCCCACCCCCAAGGAGACCAGCAAGCTAAGATCCACTGGCTTGAAATTCTCAGAGCCAGCACAGCAATCTGAGCTTGACCTGGGATGTCTGAGCTCACTGCAAGGAGAGGCATTGCCATTGCTGAGGCTCCAGTAGCTGGTTTCAACCTCGCAGTGTAAGCGAAGGTGCCCAGAAGTTCAAACTGGGCATAGGTCAGCACAGCTCAGCAGCTGCAGGCAGATGCTCTCACTGGATGGCCTTGCTGGGCAGGGCATTTCTGAAGAAAAGGAGCAGCCCATCAGGGACTTATAAATAAAGCCCTCACCTTCCTAGGACAGGGCACTTGTGCGTTCAGATTTAGCAGACCTAACTGTCCCTGCCTGGAAGCTCTGAAGAGAAAAGTCAATCTCCCAACACAGTGTCTGCACTCCAATAAGGGACAGACTGCATCCTCAAGAGGTTCCCTGAACCCCGTGTATCCTAACTGGGAGACGCCTCCCAGTAGGGGCTGACAGACACCCTCATATGAAAAACTCTGGCTGGCATTTGGTAGGTACCCTTCAGGGACAAAGCTGCCAGAGCAAGGACAGGCAGCCATCTTTGCTGTTCAAATTAATTTTATTTCATCAAAACGTAGGAAGCTGCTAGTCTTCCAACCATCATAGTCTTTTATCTCCAACTTTTAAATTTCAAATCTGACTCTTTAATCAGTCAAATTCTAAGATTAATATTTAGATTACAAACCAGTTCTGATTGCGTGACTTACATGGCTGCACTGATCCGTCACGCTGTTACCCCGCAGGATCACATGATCACCGATCTTGTAGGTAACTTCCTGTGTCACATGCAGGTTGAAAAATCCTCAGATGTGTATGGTACCCCCAGATCCTCACTAATCTCTCTATGGTGCTCCCCACCAACCCCGTCCTCCCTGACCACTGCTGATATTGTGGGCATAGTAAGGGCTGTGGCTGCTGTCTCTGGTGGCTTGGTTAGTGTCTGGTCACCCAATAATCCTCAGCTTCTAGACCCGTGGTGTGTAATCATTTGGCTTCCCTGGGCCACATTGGAAGAAAATTGTCTTGGGCCACACATAAAATATACTATATCATGTGCTTTATCTAGCTCAGCTGCAGGTCACCAGGCTCCTCCCCATGAGAGGTCCATCTCAGGATCACTGGTCCCAATTCCACTCCCTCCTTTCCAGCTCCTTCTCTAAGGAGGCAGAAGAGTTTTTTGAGGTTTCTGAGGGTCTCCTGGAGCCTGGGAGAGAGATCCCTCCTGTCTCTGATGCATCTCTAATCATTTCATGCCAGTTAGAATAGCAATCATTAAAAAATCTGGAGACAACAGATGCTAGAGAGGATATGGAGAAACAGGAACCCTTTTACACTGTTGCTGGGAGTGTAAATTAGTTCAACCATTGTGGAAGACAGTGTGGCGATTCCTCAAGGAGCTAAAAATAGAGATTCCATTTAACCCAGCAATCCTGTTACTGGGTATATACCCAAAGGACTATAGATCATTCTATAATAAACATACATGCACATGTATGTTCACTGCAACACTGTTTACAATAGCAAAGACCTGGAACCAACCCAAATGCCCATCAATGATACACTGGACAGGGAAAATGTGACACATATACACCATGGAATACTATGCAGCCATAAAAAATGATGACTTCATGTCCTTTGTAGGGACATGGGTGAATCTGGAAACCATCTTTCTCAGCTACTGACACAAGAACAGAAAACCAAACACTGCAAGTTCTCATAGGCGGGGGCTGAACAGTGACAACACATGGACACAGGGAGGGGAACATCCACATGGGGGTATGTTGACTGGAGGGAGTTCAGGGGAGGAAAAGCGGGGGACAGGGAGGCTGGGGAGAGGTAACACTGCTAGAAATGGCTGATATAGGTGACGGGGGGATGGAGGCAGCAAACCACCATGGCATGTGTGTACCTATGCACAATCCAACAGTCCTGCAAGGTCTGCACCTGTCCCCCAGAACTTAAAGTACAATTTTAAAAAGGAATCATCAGTATGCCTCATGCTACCCAATGCTTCTCTTGTCCCAGGCCTTAAAAGGCAAGGAGACAGGTAGGAGCACATGTCCCTCATCTTACATGCTTTGAGCTATCTTTCCTCTTCTTTCCCACGGCTTCCACACGCTTGCACTGGTAACCACAATCTTTTCCTCCGTCATATCCTTCCTCCTCTGTAGACCATCTACTCCTTGGCCAACATGTCAATCTGGGAGATCTCTGATAACAGTCATTCAGGTGGGGTTTTCATTTTGAGGGGAAAAAAGAGAATTTAAACTTACATCTAGGTGTGGAAGTCAGGCAGCTGCCTTCTGGTTTGGGAAATGGAGGGCTACCAGGGGAATAAGACTCGAAAGGGAAATACAATTTCTTAATTTAATATTTCCAAAAATATTTGCTCCACATCTAATAGCATTTAACTAAATGTTTGGAATAGCTACTCTTCACCTTCTTAGGGAAACAGTTTTCTAGTCTCATTTCAACTGTTCCGAATTTTGAATGGTGTTTCATCAATTACGGGGCATGTTTTAAAATTAGCATGCTGTATTATACACTTTCCACGTGGAACCTTCTTATATTCCTGGAGTAACTCAACTGGATTGTAACAGAGTCATCCCAAAATGTATTAGTTAATTCTATCTGCTATTTTGTTAATTCCAGAGAGGCTGGTCTGTAATTTTCTTTGTTCTTAATGGTTTGAAATGTCCTGTGTTCTTCACTAGCTTTACCAGGTTTGGAATGAGGCAATAGCAATTAGGAAGCTCCCATATTTCCTTTCTCTGGAAGGTTTTATGTAACATAGGAATCATCTGTTGCTTAAACGTCTAGAAGAAATGTCTAGAAGCAATATTCTAGAATGTCTTTTATCGCTTGGAAGTGTAGCAGTGAATCCCTGGTCTGGTCTTTTACGGAAGGAAGGTCCTTTGACTGCCTCTGTTACTCCACAGTTACTAGTGTTTTCACTGGATTTCTGCTGTTGGTTAGTACCTTGTTTAGATCAATCATTTATGTGAAGTATTTACACTTACTAATATACTACTCACTTACAGGATGGTTCTATATTCTTTAGGTGAATTGTTGCTTGTCTAATTTTGTGTTTTCTTTTTAGGTTTCCTGAAGTTTCTCTTCGCTAGAGTTCGCCAATCAGTGAATCTGGTATCTGCTTATTAAGTACTTTTTTCTGTTATCTGGTTCATTCTCACATTTAGTTTCTTTTCTAAATGGAACGCATCCTCTCACGTCTTCAGTATCACTTTTCGGTTTCTCTCACAGGAATAAAATGGCAGAGTTTCCCCTGCGCCTAACCAGGCTAGAGTCCAAGGCTTGAATTAAAATCGAAAAGTTGGGGACTTCAATTTTATTTCCAGTATGCTTTGGGGAGCATGCCAGAGAAGGGGACGTGGGGGAGAGCATGCGGATGCACGTTCAGAGAGTGGCTACAGGCAGCTCAGAGACACACAGAGGGAGGGGTGGGCAGCAGCAGTGCCGTTCACAATTAATGCCTCAGTTGACCTATCTTTTAATGAAGACTTTGGAACTCAAATTCAATAAACCAAGCATGAGTCTATTATAGTCTATACTCATAAAAAAAGCTTTACCAATCTAAATCTGAAGCTTATTTATACAGTTTTAATTTTAATTCTATCATAAGATACACATATATAGAATGGTAAGATGGAAATGTGGACTCACAACACAGTGGAGTAAAAAGAGGTGGGAACCTAGATCCAGAAAAGCCGGTTCTCTCGCTGCCTAGCTGTGATCTCAGGCGGCTTCCCTCCAAGCGATGGATTTGCTTCTTACTTAGGGAGGAAGAGCAGACCTAGACGATTCCTAGTGACGCTTGCAGCTCAAAAGTCACGTGACTACATGTGACTCTGACAGAGTCATCTGTCTCTACGCTGGGCAGATGCACAGGACCCTGGAAGACAGGCAGCCCTCTGGCTGATCACACTCATCCCGTTTGCTCATCCTGTGTGTGTCTTTTCAGTCAATCTGCCATGCAAGCATCTTGTGGGTTTAAACTGTACCATGGTGGTAATTCCACCTTCTACTGCGTTTGCTATTGTGAGATGGTGAGTAAACAGCAATCGACGAACAGATGAATACATTTTATCTGGGACAGAACTGCAAGATGGTTGCCTCAGTGTATCTACGTTTCAGCAAGATTGGTAAAAGGCTGCTTGATAAGTATGTGGACTAACTGGAGAAAAAGATCCATGGGATTCACGGGTGATGAGGGGAGTTCATAAAGGGTGGAACGTCCGTAGGAAATGGGTGGAAGTCAAACTGGGAGACATGTTGTTTCTGTTACTGTTTTCGGCCAGTATCGAGCACGAAGATTCAAAAGAATTAAGTCTGTACATTTGACACAAAACGGGAGAAGCAAACAAATACGAAAGACAGTAGAAACGAGTTCTTAGTCAGCAGAGCTTGAGAGGCCCTAAGAAGAGGCATGTGTAAAAGCAACTTTACCAGGGTGAAGTGTGAAGTTCTACAGTTGAGTTAAAAAAAAAAACTGTTGCCCAAGGTCAGGATGCAGGACGCACAGCTTAGCACTGGCACATGGGAAATAGGCAGGGGTTTTACTAACAGAGGAAAACTCAATTTCCTTGTGTTATATACAGAGCTGCCAAGCCACACCTACAGTATTGGGTTTCATTTTGTGTGCCTCATTTTCACAAAGACACAGGCTGGCAAAAATGCAAAGAAGCAGCAGCCCAAAGAATCGTGGCCCGGCTACTTGGCAGGCTGATGGGAGGACTGCTTGAGCCCAGGAGTTCAAGTCTGGAGTGCACAGTGAGTGTGCTTGTGAAGAGCCACTGCGCTTCGGCCTAAGCAACACAGCAAGATTCTGTCTCACAAAAAGAGAGGGCAGGGAGAAATATATAGAGAGAGAGGGGAGGGAGAGAGGGAGAGGGAGGGAGGGAGGGAGAGAGAGAGAGAGAGAGAGAGAGAGAGAGAGAGAGAGACAGAGAGAGACAGAGAGAGACAGAGACAGGAAGGAAGGGAAGGAGGGAGGGAAGAAGGGAGGAAAAGAGAGAAAGAGAAAGAGAAAAAAAAGATGCAAGAAAAGAGCAACTGGAGCATTGGAGAGGGAGTTTGAAATTGTGTAAGGGCTGGTAATTTCCGGCCTGAGATTAGGAGGTTTTAAGAAAGCAAAGCAGCTGCCTGTTGCCTGTCAATACTTTATGATACTCTCATACAAGAAAAACTTTATGCTATTTTTGAGGGGCACCAAGAAACAAAGCCAACTATTAAAAACCATAGCGGTGGCTCACGCCTGTAATCCCAGCACTTTGGGAGGCCGAGGCGGGTGGATCACGAGGTCAGGAGATCGAGACCATCCTGGTCAACATAGTGAAACCCTGTCTCTATTAAAAATACAAAAAATTAGCCGGGCATGGTGGCACATGCCTGTAATCCCAGCTACTCGGGAGGCTGAGGCAGGAGAATTGCCTGAACCCAGGAGGCAGAGGATGTGGTGAGCCGAGATCGCGCCATTGCACTCCAGCCTGGGTAACAAGAGCGAAACTCCGTCTCAAAAAAAAAAAAAAAACAACATAGGAAGTCTGGTTTGGGCTAAATATAATATGGTGGGAGTGAAACAAACTGGGTTTGAATCCCCATATTGTGATTAACTTGCTATATGACTGTAAATAAGACACTTTACTTTCTCTGTCTCAAGGTCTTCCTCTGCAAAGCTGTCACAAGGAGTTATTTTTTATTTGAAAACACTGAGCATAGTACTCGACATGAAGAATTCTGTAGTAAAAGTTTTGATTTATTCAAGTTGCTAAAAGTTGAAAAAGGATATAATAAGTGACCTGTCTCTGGGCATGGTGACCAGGAGGTGGGTGACAAGATGTAGATGCTAAGAAGGGGGCAGTGTGGGAGAAGGGCAGAGGGGATTCCAAAGCTGGATGGACTCGTGGCTCCACATATGTTATCGGGTATCACTGTGCTTTATCACAAAGACCGTATGATATAACAGAAGAACAGAGGATTTGGAGTTGATTCCACCCTGGCTCCTGCACTAATTACATGTGGGACCGTGAGCCAATTAACTTACCTCCCTAAATCCTGACGTCCTTATCTCCAAAAACGTTTGGCATCCAAGCAGGGTTTGTACCATGCACAGCTCAGAGCATTGGTTGTGAGTCAAATATGACATAGTTATGAAAGCACTTTGTCAACACTAAGCCTTGTAGAAATATAGTGAATTATAACTGTTATAATAACTATAAATTTACTTTTTGTCTTTCCCACTGGGTGTTGTATCATGAGTCGATCCTGAGGTTAAGCAGGAAATCAGACTTAGAGGATCGTTGTGTATTCCACAAAGACTCTGAGTCTTGGAAATGCTCACATTTCCCTTTTTGCTCTAGGTATGAGTCCTACCAGAACCAACTTCTAACAACTGTTCAGGACTGTGTGTTTGTTGACTATGGGCGTGCCTGCCAGTGCGTGGGGTAGGGTCAGAGCAGGTGTCATTTGGGAGATGATGCCTGGGCTGAGTCTTGACGGATGGGTAGTGTTAGCCAGGGGGACACAGGAGCAAGAGGCCTCTCTGCAGAACACCACAGGCAAGGGTACAAAAGAGAGAGCTGGAGGGAGAGAGAGATGGGCAGCAGCCACAGCCTGGAGTTGTACGCGTGGCTCACAGGTGGATGGACTAGTGAAGACAGGAGCCAGGGACGGAGGGTCTTGTCATCAAGGACAAATGTAGACTTTATTCTAAGGGCAAAGAAGTATGTCAGAGGATTTCTTTTAGAATACACTGAAGGTTTTAAAAGAGTATTTGTTTTCTACATTTTAAAAATATGCCCCAAAAATGTGGGGGGCAAAACAGTAGAGGGAAGAAGGGAACAAAGCATCCGGTGCTCTACTGCTAAAGAACAACTCCAGCTGACACGCCACTCCATGGGAGGGCTAATCAGAGTCACGCCCACAGTGTCCGCTTTGCCTCTGGTAGCAGTGAGGAAGAAGAGGCTGACGGGCAACTCAACACACAGCAATCGTTGCAAACACTTACTTTTTGAAGCTGAAAGTTTGGATACTGCTTGTTTCCAGCAGAATTCACGGGTGGGCCTTCCTGGGTCTCTAACCCATCACCCCCTTTAACTCTTATAAAGCTGTTCCGCCTCAGTCTCCCCAGCTAGTCACAACCGTCAACCAGGAAGCCAGGCCTCAGAAACAATCTGGCCTCTGGCCCTGCATGCCCAGATCCCATTCCCATCCCTCCCAAGCAGCTGAACCAACATCTCTTGAAGCCACCAAATGGTGGACACATCACTGGCAACGCAGAGTCCACAATGGGATTTCAGCAAGTTCTCCTGACAGATTTCTTCAGAGTATCCACACAGGGGTCTTCACTCACAGGAGAGCCTGAAAGCCTTCAGGGTGACAAGCCCACCGCCCACATAGGAGAGCATCTGGAGGAAGGGGACAAAGGGCATTCATGACCCTCCTCTAAGCTCCAGACCACCAAGGGGCTGAGAAGAGCATCCAGTTTCGTTCAGCCCAGTCTGATTCCTGGGTGAGGAGAGGGTGAGCCTCCCCCAGGTGACCTTGGCAAATTAGTTACTTTCACATCGGGAAGAGGATTTCTACCCCTCTAGCTCACAGGGTCTTAAGGATTCGTTACTTTTGTGTCTTAGAAAGATACAAACTATCAGTACGGAGAAAACTGGCTCCATTTTGCCCCGGCACTTAGGTAGCTGTGAAAAATGTAAAAACGTAACTTATACACCCTATGCTCTCAGATATAAAAGGAGATGATACGGATGGTTACAAGGGAGAGAGATATATAAATTTATATATTAATGCATATGTATAAAATATGTATTTATCTATGTTCACACTTACCTATAAAACCCTAACTTGGAATAGCCAAAAAAAAAAAAAATGATAATTTTCGCCCCAGGCAAGCCTGTTCTTTTGCTTTTAAAGTCATATACACGTATCCCCACCTGTCTCGCATGCTTTCTTGTTGATCTCCTAGCTCTCTGGGTGGTATTTCCTTGGGGAAAAAAAAGCAAGATGGAAGAAGCCCCTTGAATTAGGACTCGAGATAAACAGCAACAGAGGGGCTGGAGGGACTTTATCCAAACATATGACTCTTTGGGGCTCTCAGATGGACCATTTGGTAGCTGGCATATGCAACATCCATTTGAAATCCCATGAGTGACTTTATCAGAGAGAGGATGGGGTTGAGGGTATGTGTTACTTGCATCAATCTCAAGACAAAATATTTGATCCAAGTTTCTTACAGTTATCTGACACGTCTAGATTTTCTGATGCTTCTAGACAACGCATTTCCTCCCAGATGGAGAAAGTCTTTTAGATTCAATTTATAATACACGTATTTTCAGTATACTCACAATGTAAGCCAAATATTTGTGTGGATGGGGGCAGGGGTGAGTGTACAGAGAACATGCCACATTTCCTCATTAACGGAGTTCAACTAGTATTTTATGCCTAGACCCATGCTAGGGACTGGAGATACCAAAACACATGATTCATCCAGTATAAATATTCTAGTGATGCTTGTTGCGTTGCAGAGAGGTTTTTTTTGAGCATAAGGGATCTGCCTACTGCACACTTATCTGCTACCCAGTCACTGTCACTAGCAGAATCTGCCCAGGCTCAGCCTATCTCAGGGATGGAGTTTCTCCTATGTGCCAAGACATCTGCCTCTTGGGATCCAGTTTTTAAGTCTTACCTAATTTTGGGTTCTGGGCACATAATCTCTCAGAAAATGTTGGGTTTTTAAACGGTTTTGCTTAAGGAATTCTTCAGCAGGAATCAGTCCAGGCAGGTGGATAAGAATAACCGTGAAGAGGCTTGCCAGGGACGACCCTGCTTCCTAAGGGCAGCCGGGATGTGGAGCCAGGTCTTCTAACTCCAAGTGCAGCCGGCATTATCTCCACCATCCGCAGTTACCTGTCCACACCAGCTCTGACTGGATGACCGTGAGCATTCAAGAAACGGGAAACTAACTCGGTTACTGCCTTCAGACCCTGCCGGGCCCCACCTCATGCTTCAGAAATGTTCTGGTGACAGGGGCAGGTTGAAGAGAAAGGCGGGCCCCGGCTCACGCATTACAGTGAAAACCATTTGTTTTGTTAACCTCATGTGAACATTACAAATGTGTGATGGCGCAGAGGCCACATCCTTCCACAGATTAGCAATTCCTTTAGTCAGCACGGCCCCTCTACCTTGACCTTCAAAGGACATACTTGAAAGCAAAAAGCCAAGGTCCTCCTCAGACGGTGGCTCTGGCTTTGAACTCAGAGGGCTGTGCGTCAGGGCCAGCTGGTTTGACATTGCCGTTTGCAGCGTCTGTGTGAGGCAGGCGGGTGGTGGCTGCCCTTGTCCCTCTCTAAATGCATTACGTGTTGTTGGTCTCCTCCTTTCAAATGATTCTCTACATCAAAAGAGCTGCAGAACAACATCACATGGGAACATCTCCCACAGACGGATTTTAGCAAATGAATTTGTGTTTTTATAGAGATTGACCACGGACCCTCAGAGAAACACGTTTTAAACAAGGGCAGCCACCTTGAAATAAGAGTTTAATCCCTGGTGTTTTCAAACCCCGAGTTGGGGGAACAAACAGCTCTATTTTTCTGTCTTTAAGTCAGAAAAACTCTGGAGGAATGCAGCCCACCCCCACCCCATGCCCACTCCCAGGCAATCACAGGCATTCTCAGAGTGCCACGACTGTCACCTGGAGGTGGAGTCGTGCCTCCTAGTGCACTGTGCTCTCAGTTTTTATACCAGAGCGTTCTTTACAAAGTTCAATGCACGGCACAAACGTAGCTAGTTTTATTATATGCAGTAAACTGAGATAGGAGAGAGGCAATTAGGCTCAATGACAGCACTTCTAGTTACAGCTGAGGGCCCCTCCCTGTGGAAAGCAAGGCTTTTGGCCAACAACAAACCTCTATTTTGATCTCTTTCTGCCTTTTTTTTTTTTTTTTTTTTTTTGAGACGGAGTTTCGCTCTTGTTACCCAGGCTGGAGTGCAATGGCACGATCTCAGCTCACCGCAACCTCCGCCTCCTGGGTTCAGGCAATTCTCCTGCCTCAGCCTCCCGAGCAGCTGGGATTACAGGCACGCGCCACCATGCCCAGCTAATTTTTTGCATTCTTAGTAGAGACGGGGGTTTCACCTTGTTGACCAGGATGGTCTCGATCTCTCGACCTCGTGATCCACCTGCCTCAGCCTCTTAAAGTGCTGGGATTACAGGCTTGAGCCACCGCGCCCGGCCTCTTTCTGCTCTTATTTAATGAAGTAGGGGAATGAAGTGGTTTTCACAACCTTGAGCTCCAGTTTTTATCCGCTGGTGACAAGACCCCTTTCCCCATCAGCTAACACGTACGGAAGAGCTGCCTGGCACTCATCAGAAGGGGATGCATGCCAGTTTGCTCAGCTATTGCTTTAACAATTATCCATTCCTAAATATTTAATGGGGTGCCACCTCTCTTCACTTTTTTTTTTTAAGAACATCCGTTGGTATTCTCCCTTGCTCATTCTCCCAGACAACGTTTAGCATCATTTAGGAAAATTCTAAGAAAATTCCTGTGGGCATTGTATTACATTTTGGAAGGAACTGACAGCGTCGTGTTATATATTCATCCTTTTCAAGTTCAAGATGCATCTCTTCATTTATTCAAAGTAATCACAACTCACAACATTGTGTCACACATGACACATACATGTGACACATGACACATACTTGTGACACATACAGCACATGTGTGTGACGCGTGTATCTCACTTGAATTAGTCATTCCTCAGAATCCCCAGGGTGTTAGTTCCAGGACTCCCATGGATATCACAATCCATGGACGCTTGAGTCCCCGATATAAACGGCGTTGTATTAACATAACTACGCACGCATGTGAACTCCCCCGGACTTTGTCACCTCTAGCTCACTCACATGGCCTAGCGCAATGTAAACGCTATGTGAATAGCTATTGCAGAACCTGCAGATAAGAAGGTAGGTAATTTTGGTAGAGGAAAGTAAAAGTACTGAAAATGACCCTCTGCACTACCAGTAGGAGTATAAATTAATGCAAATATTCTAGAAAGTTATTTTGGCAAGATACATCAAAAATTTTGGAACTCTTGGCCACGTGTGGTAGCTCATGCCTGTAATCCCAGCACTATGAGAGGCTGAGGTGGGCAGATCATGAGGTCAGGAGTTCAAGACCAGTCTGACAAATATTGTGAAAACCCCATCTCTACCAAAAATATGAAAATAAGCCGGGCATGGTAGTGCACGCCTGCAGTCCCAGCTACTCGGGAGGCTGAGGCAGAAGAATCACTTCAACCCAGGAAGCTTCAAACATGAAATAAATAAATTTGGAACTCTTTTCTAAGAACTTAGCCTAATAGGGACAAGAATATTATTTGCATTGTTACTTATAACAGCCAAAGAATGGAAGCCTCCCAAGTGTTCAACATGAGAGGTTAAAATCTGATACATCCTTTTGATGGAATACTACACAGCCATTAAAATTCACATGTGACAGTATTTAATGACAAGATACTTTTCAAAGTCTATGTTTAACTGAAAAGAGACTGAATTTCCAAGTAGTATAGTTATATAATCCTAATTCAGTAAGGAAAAACAATTTTTATGTATAGAAATGTTAAGGAATTATCTCAGAACAGAAGTTTATGGGAGATTTTTATTTTCATTGTAATTTTCTAGACTTTCCATCCAAATTTTCATATAATGAACCATTATTAGTTTTTGGAATTGAGAAAACTTTTTTATGTTCCATAAAATATTCCTAGGTGATTTTTATTTTGGTTGCTGGTGGGTGGAAACGAGGAATCTATGTTTTGAGCCTGATTTTTAACAGAATGCATTAGTTTGAAAAATCTACTTCTTAGAATTAACAAGTATTCTTCTCCTTTTTTTGGTATTATTTTCATTAAAACAGGCATTGTCTTCAAGCATTCCAGTCTATCAATATGATCTCGTTTTCGTTGCTGAACTATTTGTGCAGTATATTGTATCTGCAGATTTCCTTGAGATCTAACCATCTTTGCTGGAATCAAAGCCCAGCGTCGTCTTTGTGTGCAATTACTAGTCATGTCAACTTGCACAAGTTACCCTCTCTCTGTTTCTTCATCTGTACAATGGTACTCCTTTATAGTGCATGTAAAGCACTCAGACCTGTGGCTGGCACATAGAAAAATCTCTACAAATGTTAGCCTGCATTGTTATTTTAATTATTTATTAAACATTACGTTACATTTTTTTCTTGTATTTAAGATCAGTATTCCTAAGTGATCTTGATCTGTAGTTTTTCTTCATTTTGCTAAGGGATATGATTTGGCCGTGTCCCCACCCAAATCCCATTTGAATTACAGCTCCCCTAATTCCCATGTGTCATGGGAAGGACCCAGTGGGAGGTAACTGAATCACGGGGGTGGTTCTTTCCCATGCTATTCTCATGACAGTGACTAAGTCTCATGAGATCTGAGCAGGGGAGTTCACCTGCTCACACTCTCTTGCCTGCTGCCATGTAAGACCTGACTTTGCTCCTTTTTCATCTTCCACCATGATTGTGAGGCCTCCTCTGCCATGTGGACCTGTGAGTCAATTAAATCCCTTTCCCTTATTAACTACCCGGGCTTGGGTATAGCTTTATTAGCACCGTAAGAACAGACTGATCCACTAATGATATCTTGACCAGTTATGGGTACCAAGCTTGCGTCTGCGTCATGTAATTAACTGGGTAGCTGCCTGTCCTTTGCTATATTCTGGAACAATTTACGTCCCATGCACTTACTTCAAAAATGGAAATACAGCCATTCAATTATACAAAATGGTTAGCATGCCAAACTACAGAACATGATATGGCTGCTAATCATACCAGCATTCCCAGGTATGCTACGATTTGGGCTCAATAAATCCAAATCATTTAATTATATCATTTTCAATTTAATGCTACAGACATTTATGAGATATATTATTCAATGAGAAAAAGAACTTACAGAACAGCCTGTGAAATATGATCTCGTTTTTCTTTATAATTCCCATATATTCTATTCTGAGGCATGTGTGATGTAAGCATGTGTGTATGCCAAAAGCGAAATGGTAATTTCTACAAAGGGCTAGTAATGAAGGTAATTTTAAAAAATGATTTCTCTTTCTGCTCACCTCTTTTTACAAACCTACCCTCCATTTATGGTTACCTAGTTAATACACACAATATTGTTGACCTGGTAAGGGACGAAAAAGATCCCTGTGATCCAGTCCCTGCTTCCTGGAAGTTCATAATCTAGATCCAGATGAAGTGGAAACGTAGACAACTGTGAAATGGTCGTACAGAATTACCACCGAGGACTGGAGGTGACCAGCATTCTGTGTCTGCCCAGGACTGATGGTTTTCCTAGGAAAGGGGGCTCTTCAGTACTGACACCCAGAGGGTGCTGGGCGAACTGTAATAGCTGGTGATGTTACTGGAGGAGCCACTGGCAAAGCAGTGTGAACCAAACGTCCACGTGCTTCCCTATGTTTTCCAGCCTCCCCAGTACTTTGTCTGGGACCCTAGGATTGTGCTGTCACCAATGGGAATATGAATATGAATGGTCGCTCCTGGCTTGAGGCCATTAAAAGCAGTATGCCTTCGTCCAGGCCTCCCTCTCTCCTCCTCACCTATGGAACTGGATAATCCTGAGATGGAAGAGTGGACTGAGGGAAGCAGCTGAGATTCCTGAGTCACCATTGGTACAGACCAACCAAGGAGAGCTACTGGACTCATATCAGCCTCTGACGTGACTCATAAGGACTAGATTGAGCCCCTGAGATTTCAGGATTTATTTTTTAAGGCAGCAAAGCCTAACGACACCTGAGTCAAACCAAGCTCAGCACCCAAAGATCAGGGAAGACTTCACGAGAGAGGTGACTTTATGCTAAGTGAGGGTTGGTAAGAGTTCTACATAAAGAAATGAAGTCATGAGAAAGAGCAGTCCAGGTGGAAGCAGAGGCAGATAGGCAACAAAGGTTAGGCAATAGCTGAGGTACAAGAAGTCACGTGTTAGAATACAGGCTGGACAATCCCACTACTGGGTATACATCCAAAGGACTATAAATCGTTCTACTATAAGGACACATGCACACGAATGTTCATTGCAGCACTGTTTACAATAGCAAAGACTTGGAACCAACCCAAATGCCCACCAATGATAAACTGGAGTGGGAAAATGGGGCACATATACAACATGGAATATTATGCAGCCATCAAAAACGATGAGTTCGTGTCCTTTGTAGGGACATGGATGAACCTGGAAACCATCATTCTCAGCAAACTGACACAAGAACAGAAAATGAAATACCCCATGTTCTTGCTCATAGGTGGGTGTTGGACAATGAGAACACATGGACACAGGGAGGGGAGCACTACACACTGGGGTCTGTTGGGGGGAATAGGGGAGGGACAGCGGGGGGTGGGGAGTTGGGGAGAGACAGCATGGGGATAAATGGCAGATATAGGTGAAGGGCAGGAAGGCAGCAAATCCCACTGCCACGTATGTACCTATGCAACTATCTTGCATGTTCTTCACATGTGCCCCAAAACCTAAAATGCAATAAAAAATAAAATAAAATAAAAAAGAAGACAGGATGGAAACGTTGGTCATGCCAGATTGAAGAGGGTCTTGAACTTTAAGAGTTTGGGGTTTATTCCAAAGACAACAGAGAGCAATTGGACATTTTAAGCAACAGTGTATCACGGCCAGAACAGTATGAAGGAAAGGCTACACGGGAGACACCGGAGTGGGGCCAGGGTAGGACCAGTTTAGACGACATGACAGTCATCGAGAACTCAATGAAAGGCCACATACAGTGGCTCACACCTGTAATCCCAACATTTTGGGAGACTGAGGCAGGAGGATCACTAGAATTCAGGAGTTTGACATCAGCATAGGCAACACAGCAAGAGCCCATCGCTTTTTTTTTTTTTTTTTGAGACAGAGTCTCCCTCTGTCATCCAGGCTGGAGTACAGTGGTACAATCTCAGCTCAGTGCAACTTGCACTTCCCGGGTTCAAATGATCCTCCCACCTCAGCTTCCCAAGTAGCTAGGACTACCTGGTGCACGGCTAATGTCTGTATTTTTAGGAGAGACAGAGTTTCACTCTGTTGGCCAGGCTGGTCTCAAACTCCTGACCTCAAATGTTCTGCCCACCTTGGCCTTCCAAAGTGCTAGGTTTATAGGCATGAGCCACTGCACCAGGTGCAAAAAAAAAAAAAAAAAGTTTAATTAGCTGGACATGGTGGCACATGTCTGTAGTCCTAACTACTCGGGAGGCTGAGGCAGGCGGATCACTTGAGGCCAGCAGTTTGAGGCTCAAGTGAGCCATGATAGCACCACTGCACCCAGTCTGGGCGATAGAGCAACACTCTGTGTGTAAAAGCGCACACACACACACACACACACACACACACACACCTCCGAGCAAGAAGGGGTGAAGGCCTGAACTAGAGCAAAGGTTAGAGGTGTGCATTGATATTTAGGAGGCAGAATGTGCTAGGCAGACACTTTCACTAGTGGAGAGGGAAGTGGAAGAGGATGCTGTTCTTTCCAGCCTTCATGCCACAAAAGATGTGGACGCTCTTCGCAGACACAGGGAGCCAAGGAAGTGAAGCGTCGGAGAGAAGATGGCAGGGGTGACCCGGGACCTGTTAAAATAAGGGACAGAAGAGACTGATAGATTCTGAGAGAGAAGTCACAGAGGTGGGGGGCCGGAAGGAGAAAACAGTATTCCAAGAATCAAAGGAGGAGACAATTTTAAAGAAAAGAAACTGGAAAAGAGTAGCAGAGCCTTCAGAGAGACTGAATGGGCCAATACTGAGAAGGACCAATGGACGTCACACTGACGAATGGATCTGGAAGAGCATTTCACAACACAGCTGATACAGAAGGTAGACAGAAGGTTGAGCCGTACACGGTGGCTCACACCTGTAATCCCAGCACTCCGGGAGGCCAAGGCGGGTGGATCACTTGAGCCCAGGAGTTTGAGACCAGCCTGGACAACATGGTAAAATCCCATTTCTGGCCGGGCGCGGTGGCTCACGCCTGTAATCCCAGCACTTTGGGAGGCTGAGGCGGGTAGATCATGAGGTCAAGAGATCGAGACCATCCTGGTCAACATGGTGAAACCCCGTCTCTACTAAAAACGCAAAAAATTAGCTGGTCATGGTGATGTGCACCTGTAATCCCAGCTACTCGGGAGGCCGAGGGAGGAGAATTGCTTGAACCCAGGAGGCGGAGGTTGCGGTGAGCCGAGATCGCGCCATTGCACTCCAGCCTGGGTAACAAGAGCGAAACTCCATCTCAAAAAAAGAAAAAATCCCATTTCTACAAAAAGTACAAAAATTAGCCAGCTATGGTGGCAAACACCTGTAGTCCCACCTACTCAGGAGGCTGTGGTGGAAAAATCACCTGAGCCTGGAAGTTAGAGGCTACAGTGGGCTTAGATTGTGCTCTTCCACTCCAGCCTGGGTGACAGAGTAACACCTTGTCTCAAAAAGTAAGTTTGGGGTCTGGATGATCGAGTGTAACAAACAGGAACTCAAGAGTTTCTGTCCAAGATGAACTGTTTTTTTTAACTCAACCGACGTCTACTGGGCTCGTTATCTGTCAGGTCCACCATCTGGTGCATGTACTAACAGGCGAGATGTGCTGGGCGCCGTCAAGGGGCTCGTCATCCAGCGGGAGATAAAACCAAGATGGAAACATGCAGTTTTCATGCTGGGAGGTATGTGCTAAGACAGGGTGCACAGGTGAGCTGAGAAACACACAGGGGCCCTGTTTTGGTTTCTGGGAGTCAAGGAAGCCAGGGAGTCGGCCACACAACGAGGCAGGGTGCAAGATAGCAGGGAGAGACCGTATTTCAGGTGGTGGAGACAGCCCGTTTAGAGGCCCAGAAGGAAGAGGGAGCTTGACACTTTCTGGGAACTACAAATGGTCTGGCTGGGCTGGGGCTTAGAGGTAAGAAATGCAGCAGTGTGGATGGCCAGGTCGTAAGGATCAGATCATTAACAGTCTTGGCGATTCCTCTTTCACACAGATTTAAATTGCAGCTGGAGAAGGCACAAGTTTGGGGAGAAGTGACTTCAAACAGGGCATGATGAGCTGAGCAGAGGAGGCAGTGGAAACAGTCAGATTAAAGATGAATTTATCAGGCCGGGCGTGGTGTCTCAAGCCTGTAATCCCGGCACTTTGGGAGGCCAAGGCGGGTGGATCACGAGGTCAAGAGATCGAGACCATCCTGGTCAACATGGTGAAACCCCGTCTCTACTAAAAATACAAAAAATTAGCTGGGCGTGGTGGCGCATGCCTGTAATCCCAGCTACTCGGGAGGCTGAGGCAGGAGAATTGCCTGAACCCAGGAGGCAGAGGTTGCGGTGAGCCGAGATCGCGCCATTGCACTCCAGCCTGGGTAACAAGAGCGAAACTCCGTCTCAAAAAAAAAAAAAAAAGATGAATGTATCTGTGGGGTTGGTCAGAACTGCAGGGATCAGCCTTCATCCCTGGCAATGGAGAAGAGGGAGAAGTGAGGACACCGGGAGATGCCAAGGTACAGCCAGGACGCTGAAGACGCCTGGCTTTCATCCTCCAAATAATACAGGAAGCAAACAGTTACCTGGGATAAGAGCACCGCATGGCGTATGGGTGAGGGTGGATAAAGCTGACAGCATTTTGAAATAGTAGCTGCAGAGTCTGTGACAATCAGCTAAGACACATCAAAGGACTACTGCAAATAGCAAGGGCTCAAATATTTCCTCGGCCTCTGTCGGCTACAAGGAACATTTTTCTTCTTTAAATATTAACGTAAATGTTAGTGCTCCCAAGATCTCCCTCCCCACTGCTTGGGAAGGGAGCAGCCGGTTTTAACTAGTCTGTTTCCTTTGAGTCCCAGGAACTGTCCCTAGTCCCTAGAGGTTTCTTTCCCATTTCCTACTGGAAGCACGAGGAAACTAGAATCCGCTGCTCAGGACGCCACCAAGTCCTAGTTCCTGCTCTGATGGTGACTTGCAAAAACGGAGCCCCAGACTGAGCCAGGCCTTTCTAAAAATCGAAGAGTCCCGCGTGTTCCGGGTGTCAGAGCTCACCCAGCTGGAGACGACTCCCACCCTCGCTGACAGTCACTCCTGGGGAAGCTGACAATCAGAGCGCCTAGAAAAACAGCTTTCAAAGTGTCACTTCCCAGGTGCACTTCGACCGTGGTACGTCCTGTGGATGTGCGGTCCCTTCGTACAGTAAGAGAAAGGGCACTCTGCTTCGGTGACTTTCCTCCCAAGAATGTGTAACCCTAGTGCAGTCACAAGAAAAACATCACGCTAATCCCAACAGAGGGGCATCCTGCAACAATGTGACCAGTACCCACAAAAACCGCCAAGTCAACAAAAACAAGCAAAGTCCAAGCAACTGTCACAACCCAGAGGACCCTCAGGGGAGGAGGGCGTCATATCGTGTCCAGCGACACAAAAAGGACAAAAAAGAAAGGAAATCTGAAGAAACTGTGGCCTTTACAGTATCGTCTCAATATCTGTTTACTAATCATCACAAATGTGCCACACATATATACGGTGTTAATAGGTGGAATTGGGTGTGGAAGACGTGGAAACTCTATGAACTATCTCTGCAGTTTTTTCTGCCAGTTGAAAACTGCTGGGAAATAAGAAAGTTGTTCTTTTCAAAATCTAAGTCTAGAGAAGAGGGCACCCACCGGGGCTTCAGTCGTTGCCATCACACCAGCTTCGTGTTCTGAGTTGGAAACATCTGAGGTACCCAGTACTGGGGATCCTAAATATCTGAAGATGTGTATAAACGTGGAATCTTGAGGATTCTTGCAAGAGAACTGGAAGCACACACAGCAGCTCAGTGCCGTTCGTTTGGTTGCGCTGACGCTGTCACCAAAACGAAACGGGCGAACTGTGGGAATACGGACTGAAATGGGAACCGGGTGAAGAATGGAGAACACGCCAGGCCCAACCACATCATCCCCTCTCCTGTGGGCCTCGTCTTCTCCTCCTTTCAGCCCTGGGTCCGGCCCTGCCCTCCGCAGCTGCCACTCTCCACCTCCAAGCTTCCGCTGCTCACCTGGCCCTGTGCCTCCTTCCACAGGACTTGAGATGGCCGCCACCAGCCAGGGCTCCCATCCACCTCAGCAGAGTCTTCCCACTGACATACCAGGTACCAACTAGTCAGCCTGTGTTTCCTGGCTCTGGAAGATTCCCACAAGAGAAGCCCCTTTTCTTTTTTTTTTCTGGAAGGTTTATTTGTGAATAAATAATGAATAATACAACATGCCAATTTTCTTTCCATATAAAACTACCAGCTATTAGCACTGTGTCATATTTGTTTCTTTTTTCCCCGATATGTATGCTTTTTCAAAATTACTCAATATATGCTGACATTCTTTTGTTTTGTTTTTTGAGACGGAGTTTCACTGTTCTTACCCAGGCTGGAGTGCGCAATGGCGCAATCTCTGCTCACTGCAACCTCCGCCTCCTGGGTTCAGGCAATTCTCCTGCCTCAGTCTCCCCAGTAGCTGGGATTACAGGCACACGCCACCACGCCCAGCTAATTTTTTGTATTTTTAGTAGAGACGGGGTTTCACCTTGTTGACCAGGATGGTCTCGATCTCTTGACCTCGTGATCCACCCGCCTCGGCCTCCCAAAGTGCTGGGATTACAGGCGTGAGCAACCGCGCCCGGCCGCTGACATTCTTTTAATAAGCATAATACTACAGAGAAAATTCTCTTGCACCAACCTAATCCTATTTCCCACCTCTCTCTCTCTCTTTTCTCAACAGATCACCATCCCTCACTGTCACTGTGTTGATAGAGATATTTTAGTTCTCTCTCTGACACACAATGCAGGCTATTCTCCTTTAAGTGGCTGTTTTCATTTTCATAAACATTATCACATGGGATGGCTTTCTTTTTTCACTCAACATAGTGATCTGTATGCACATCCATATTGACACAAGTCAATCCAGTTCATCCCTATTAACCACTATATATTCCATCAAATAAGTAGAATAGGAAGAAGTAACATTGCATTTACCCATCCCCTATTCATAAATGTGTAGCTTATTTCCAAATTCCTTCATGCTGCTATGAATACGCCTGTCCATGTCCCATCTGCACATGTGGGAGAGTTTTCGGTTGAGGATTTACCTAAAAGCGCTGCCAAGTTCAGTCTCTACATGTCTGAGAGATTATCTGATGGGCCCGGCTGCTTTTTTTCATGTCAGATATGTTGGAACCATAAAGGTAATCTTCAATAAGGACCACTCGTCTTCTCTCCTCAAATTCTGAATAAACTGAAAAATTAAGGAGCCCATGAAATCCAAAAGATCACCTTTATGGTGATGGAATCCAGGTTGGAAAATGAATTAGTGGAGAGCCAATGATTGAAAATACAAAATTAGCCAGGCATGGTGGCACATGCCTGTAATTCCAGCTACTCAGGAGGCTGAGGCAGGAGAATTGCTTAAACCCGGGAGGCGGAGGCTGCGGTGAACCGAGATCATACCATTGCACTCCAGTCTTTCCAGCCTGGGAAACAAGAGCAACGAAGGAAGAAGAAAGAGGAAAGAAGAATGAAAAAAGAAGAAGGGAAAAGAAGGAAGAAGGAAAAGGAAGGAGGAGGAAGACAGAAGAAAGATGACGACAGAGGATGACAGAAGACGAACACAATGAAGATCCTCTCTGTGGGCACACTACCACCTGTCGTAGGCAGTAGGAAGTGAAATGGGAACATTTACCCTGTCCTGAAAACAGCACCCTCCCATGATGATCAGGTAAGTCACTCCCTGGGGCAGAGGAAAGCCAGGAGAGACTTCCAGAATAGCAAGAGTACAAAGAGTTTCCCCTGACACCATCATGGGCCACAGACATGACATAGCCATAGCGCTTTCTGTGGCCCTTGTGTCAGGTGTGCTCAGGAAAGGCAGTGGCTCTCCTGAGACAATCCATGGCCATCTATGCCTATGGCAGGGGTTTGGGGGAGGGATTGTGAGTAGGGAGGCACTGCAAAAGGCACCCCATTCCATGTGACCTGATGATACGCTCTTGATTTGTTCATTTCAGGGACAAGCTGTAACACAGGTTCGGTGGACACTTGTTTAATTGAATTGATTTACAAGTAACCTATCCAGATGTGGGCAAAGGTGAACTTCATCTCAACCCCAGAGCTGGTTCTCTACTGGTTTCTCTACATGAGAAACAAGAAAACGTGAATCCGAATACATCCTCCTGTATGTTGACATTTCAAGAGTGAGCACAAGAATGAAAACATCCATTTAATAAATGCCTGCTGTATGTCAGGCATTGTGCTAAGTGCCTGCAAAGCGACACCTTGAGGAAGGCATCATTTACCCCATTTTGCAGAAGACAAGACTGAAATTCAGGTTTACTAACTTTCCCACGAAATAGGGTCAGTAGGCAAGGGAAAGACCACAGGGGAAAATGGGAGATAACGAAGGGAACTGGTTGGGGGCAGAACCAGGATACAGTGCCTGGAAGCGGCACCAGAATGACAACGAGCAAGGTGTCCCCACATCAGTGGTCCCCGCTCCACAGACATGCGCCTAATGCATCTGTCACAACTCGCTTTTACCAAAGTGCTTCAACTGACATTCTAAATCCTTTCTGGGTAATGAATTCACGCAATTTGGACAAGCAAAAAAGAGACTCTGCCATTGGGCTAGAGCTGAAACAGAGCATTTGGAGGTTATTCCATGCTCCGATGCTGCTTTGGAAGATGGAATCTGGCTTCACAAAAAAATCAGCCCTAGGCAAATTTAAGAAACTATTTGGCTCCATTCAAAAATCAATCCAAGATGAGCACTATATCATTAATTTTTAAGTAGATGTATCAATACCTATTACAGTAAAAATTTTAGAAAGTGTAGAAATGTAGAAAGTAACAATTATTCCTAAGGCCACAACCAAAAGACAACTTCTAAAGTATTAGTGTGTTTCCTTCATTGTGGACGTGTGTGTGCACGCCTGAGTGGTGTTTTAACAAAATGACATACTACACCTACATTTTGAATATGTTAACTTAAAAGCACACCGTGAGTATTCTGAGTAATAAAAATGGCAGTGGCTCGAATTTGTGGCATGCGTATTGATATCTTTCACAAGGGTTTCCTCATTTAATCCTCACAGAATCTTAACAGGTACATTTCATGTTTATTCTAGTTTCACAGAAGGAGAAACAGACTCATCAAGAGCTTCTGGGTCATACCACTTCTAAGCTATCCTTGATTACAGTAATTTAATTTTTACATGTTTACTAGCCACTTCCATCTCATTTCTTATTTTGCAATTGAAGAAATCTTGTTCTCATTGGTAGAGGAACTTTTGTGTTTTAAGGATATTAATCTTCCGGCTGTAAATAGAAAGTATTTGTATCCTTTTAACACCTTTTTGATTTTTTGCCAATTTCGACATACAGAAATCCTTAATGTTTAGATATTCAAATTATCAATTTCCTTTCATGGTTCCTTCCTTTTACTGAGATGGAGTTCGGCTCTTGCTACCCAGGCTGGAGTGTAGTGGCACGATCCCAGCTTACAGCAACCTCCACTACCTGTTGGATTCAAGCCGTTCTCCTGCCTCAACCTCCCAAGTAGCTGGGATTACAGGCATGAACCACCAGGCCTGGCTAGTTTTCGTATTTTTAGTAGAGATGGGGTATCACCATGTTGGCCAGGCTGGTCTTGAACTCCTGACCTCAGGTGATCCACCCACCTCAGCTTCCCAAAGTGCTGGGATTACAGGCGTGAGCCACTGCGTCTAGCCTGCTTCCTGCCTTTTTTTATACTTAGAAAAACCTTTCCCACCAAAGTACCAAATAAACTATTCATCAGTATAATTACTATAATACAGTAAATATATTCTAGTTAACATAAATATTTCTAAGGCTTACTTTTTAATATGTCCTTAAACGTAGTACATCTTGGCTTTATTGTGTAGCATAAAGGTAAAAATAACAGATATTTGTCCTAGGTCTGTTAACTGATTTGAAATGCTGTATTTATGGCATTATCGGTTCTGACATACGCTGTGGTCTGCTTCTAGAACTGTTCATCCGGTGCTGTGGCGGACTTTGCAGGCTGTTCCCCAAACCCTTTTTAATCCTTCCTGGGCAAGCAACCAGAACACATTTCCCAGCCTCCCTTGCAGTCGGCTGTATGACAGTCATATGGCTGAAGGAGTGAGGAGGAGTGACGTGTGCCACCTCCAGAACAGCTTCAAAAAGCAAAACCGCACATGGGCAGCTCTCTGCACCTTTCCCTTCTCAGCCGCCTGGAATCTGGATCCTAAACACAGCCTTGGAAGCCAAGGTTGAGGCTGGGGATATATGAAGAAGGAGGAGTGTGGGCTCATGAGTCTTTCTCTTTGGGAGAGAGCTGCTTGCCTATCTGAAATACTCATCTCGGACTCAGGTAAGTAAGAAATAAACTTCGGTTACATCTGGCATCATATATTTGAGGGGCCATTTATCTGTTAGTCAATTTCTTTTTACAGTCCTTGAACTGTAAGAATCATTTTGGGCCGGGTGCGGTGGCTCACGCCTGTAATCCCAGCACTTTGGGAGGCTGAGGCGGGATCACGAGGTCAAGAGATCCTGGTATGGGATGAGTAGCTGGGATTACAGGCACGCACCACCACGCCCGGCTAATTTTTTGTATTTTTAGTAGAGACGGGGTTTCACCATGTTGACCAGGATGGTCTCGATCTCTTGACCTCGTGATCCACCCGCCTCAGCCTCCCAAAGTGCTGGGATTAGAGGCTTCAGCCACCGAGCCCGGCCTTCTAGTATACTATTTTAATACTACTAGGGAGGATTTTTGCATGTTTATTAACATGTGAGATTGGGCTGTAGGTCTTTAAACGTTATTTTTGTCAAATGTTGGTATTATGTTGATTTTAAAATGGATTGTCATAATTTTCTCACATTTCCCTTTTCTGAAAGCATGTTAAAATATATAAATCGTTCTAGTCCTTAGAAATTTGAGAAATTATCTGAGTGTGGCACACTCTGAGGAAGTACTTATTAGACAAAATTTTTTCATTTTTTCCCACTGTTTTTGATGTATTTAGGATCCTAAAGGGCTCCAAATATTTTGAAAGAAGGTTATCAGCATGCAAATAAAAAGCTAAAAGCAATAGTACAGTAACGAACTTGTAGTATGGAAAGCTTTTCGTGAATGCAAGACGTAAGAAACTAGTATCTTCTTGTAAATAGTTCTGTTTCCTTAACTCGTTTGTCTCAAATCAAGGCTAGCACAGTCCCATTTATTTAGAATGACCCTAAATCATTCTTAGATGGAAAAGACCCTATTTCCATAAATAGACCCCAACAGCCACAGCACTAAAGACGAATCATTGTAAAACCACATCTTCGTTATGGGCAAAGAAACCAATTAAAGAAAGAGAAAAGTCTGGGATGGAAATAGGAAAGCAACAAATAAGAACAAAGAAATTACTTAAAGTAATAAAGTATTGATGACTCAGTGATTTGACCAGTTGCTTAAATCACTGTGTAAAAACAGTACCTGGATTCTTCTACAAGTCTCCAAATTATGCTATTTGCTCACTCAAACTTTTCTGCAGTGGCAGCATGATGCGAGCCTGATTCAGCCCAACCTCTGACTGACCTATCAAAATTTTAAAGTTACGTCCTTCTAATTCTTAGCAATGTAATCCATTCTTGACTCCGTCTGTTGATCTACTCAGAACTTTCAGAGAAAGGAGGAATACGAGGGTTAGATTTAGACATGGTCACCGTATATCCAGGTCTACTGGGGACAATTCCAACGTACGCTGTTGTCCGAGCATAACAAATAGTACCTCGTTTTACTGTCAAAGTACTCTATTTTAGACAAAAACTTATATGGTCAAATGTGGTCAGAATAATGAAACTCTTGAAAATTGGAGGTTAACAGGCCTTGTGTGTAATCTATAAACTAAGAAATATAACTGAAAATTCAACTGTGAGTTACGCTGCCCCAGAAGAGCAAGAAAAGAAGAACTTTTTCTGACTCTACCAGCTTATCCACCAAGAGCCAACCACACTGGCTCATATGGGTGGACTTTTGCCAATGCCTAAATGTAGACCCTAAATGGAGGCTAGTCTTTCATCTCCTTGGTTAAATTGATTCCTAAGTATTTTTTTTGATGCTTTGGTATATGGGTTTTCTTAATTTCTCCTTTGGACAATTTGTTGTTAGTGTATAGAAATGCAACTGCTTTTTGTATATTGGCTTTGTACCCTGCAGCTTTGCTCATTTATTAGTTCTACCTGTGCCTTGGTGGAGTCTTTTGAGTTTTCCATGCATGTAATGTCACACATAAATTCACCTATGGTAGTGTCACTTATGATAACTTCTTTCCCCCTAATTTGGACGCCTTTCATTTCCTTTTCTTGCTAATTGTTCTGGCCAGGACTTCCAGGACTATATTTAACAGAAGTGGCAACAATATGCGTCCTTCTCTTGTTTCTGATCTAGAAGAAACGCTTTCAGCTTTTCACCATTGAGTATGTTAACGCACGTTTGTCATATATGGCCTATGTTATGTTGAGAAGCATTCCTTCCATACCTAATGTGTGGAGAGTTTGCATCATAAAAGGATGGTAAACTTTGTCAAATGCTTTTTCTGCATGTATTGAATTATGCATGTGAGTTTCACTCGTCGTCTTGTTAACGTGGTATATCACAGGTAGTGATTTGCATATGTTGAACCATGGTTGCATCCCAGGGATAAATCCCACTTGAACATGGTACCTGATCCTTTTAATGTGCTGTTGAATTTGGTTTCCTAGTATTTCTAGGGGATTTTTGCATTTACGTTCACCAGGGATACGGGCTTTTAAGGTTCTTTTCTTCCGTATCCTTATCTGGCTTTGGTACAGTGATAATCCTGGCCTTGAAAAGTAAGTTTGGAAGTGTTCCCTCCAGTTTCAGCTTTTGAAAAGGTTTAAGGACTGGTATTAAGTCTTCTTTAAGTTTTTGATAGAATTTACCCATAAAGCCTTCTGGTCCTGCGCTTTCCTTGTTGCGAGGTTTTTGATTACTGACTGAATTTCATTATCGGTCTGTTCAGATTTTCTGTTTCTTCATGATTCAGTCTTAGTGGGCTGTACGGTTCTAGGAGTTTATCCATTCCTTCTAGGCTATCAAATTTGTTGACATACAATGTACATACTGTTATCTCATAAACCTTTGTACGCCTGTGGTATCAAAAAGAATGGAAGGGGAAACATCTATACACCAGTATCTACAAGATATTGATAACAGAAATTGAAAACGAAACACAAATAAATGGAAAAATATCCCATGTCCCTGGATTGGAAACATATTCTTAAAATGCCCATATACCCAAAGTAACCTACAGATTCAATGCAATCCCTATCAAATGTCATATGGCATTTTTCACACAATGTAAAGCCATTGTAAAATGTGTATGGAACCACAAAGATCCTGAACATCTAAAGCAATCCAGAGAATGAGAACAAAGCTGGAGGCATCACACATCCACACATCACATATTCCATTATATTATAGAGCTACAGTCATCAAAATAGTATGGTACCGGTTAAGCACACACAGACATACACACACAGACATACACAGAGACCAATGGAAAAGAATAGAGAGTCTAGAAACAAACTCATGTAGATAAACTAACCTTTGACAATAGTGCCAATAATATATAAGAGAAAAAGAATAGTCTTCTCAATAGCTGGTGCTGAGGAAACTGAATATCCATATGCAAAAGAATGAACTCTTATCTGACGCCATATACAAAAATTAACTTGAAATGGATTGATTACTTAAAGGTAAGACCTGAAACCACACAACTCCTAGGAAGAGAAACAGGGAGAAGACATTGACATTGGTCTTGGCGATGGTTTTTTGCATTTTCTACCAAAAGCACAGGGAGCAAAAGCAAAAACAAGTGGGTCTACATCAAAATAAAAAGCTTCTTCACAGCAAAGGAAGCAATTAGGGGGAAAAAAAAGCAGCCTACAGAACAGTGGAAAATATTTGCAAACCATATACCTGGTAAGAGGCTAATATCAAAAATATACCGGGATCTCACAGCTCAAGAGCAAAAACAACAATAAATACCCAACTAAAAATTGGGCAAAGGACCTGAAGAGACTTTTTTATAAAAGACAGTAAATGGCCAAAAGGTACATGAAAAGGTGCTCACTATCCATTGGGGAAATGTAAATTTAAAACCACAGTAAGATATCATCCACACCTGTTAGAAAGGCTATTACCAAAAAGACAAGTGTCGACAAGTGTTGGGGGAAATGGGAAACTTTGCATACTGTTGATGGAAATTTAAATTGCTGCAACCATTATGGAAAACAGTAGGGAGAGGCATCCAGAAACTAAAAATAAGACTACCGTATGATCCAGCAAGCTTACTTCTGGGTATATGTCCAAAAGAAATAAAATTAGGGCTGGGTGCGGTGGCTCACGCCTGTAATCCCAGCACTTTGGGAGGCCGAGGCGGGGGATCACAAGGTCAAGAGCTCAAGACCATCCTGGTCAACATGGTGAAACCCCGTCTCTACTAAAAATACAAAAAATTAGCTGGTCAAGGTGGCGCGTGCCTGTAATCCCAGCTACTTGGGAGGCTGAGGCAGGAGAATTGCCTGAACCCAGGAGGCGGAGGTTGCGGTGAGCCGAGATTGTGCCATTGCACTCCAGCCTGGGTAACAAGAGCGGAACTCCGTCTCAAAAAAAAACAAAAAATGCCTGTAACCAAGCCCCTGCCCTCTTTGGTCGGTCACTGCCCCTACATTGTGTCTGAAGGTGTCCACAGGGCCATCTACCAATTTTATTAGGCTCTAATACTCATTAGGGCAGTTTCATAAACACCCAAACATACTACTCTAGGCGAGTGTTTACGAAGCAGGGGACTTGAGAGCCCTGGGACTAAGGAGCAGAGCTTTAACAAGGACGGACACGCAGCCATGCACAAACCTTACCGGGAACACTGACTGACTGCGTACTAAGTCTTGGACCTATTTGTACTGCTTTCCAAATGCTGTGGTGAGAAATGCAGACCTATTTTAATGCACACGAATTCGTGCTAGCTTTTCATTAAGTATTCCTCAGTGAATGGATTCTAAATATAAACAGCCATTGACTAGTGTGTCTATCGCTGCCTCCATCGCCTCCATTTACAGCCCACACTCCTAGTTCTTCAGTGGGTTTTATTTCACTGCTCCCATCAGCAGTGAACATCTCTTCCCGGAGATTCTTTTTATTGTACGTGTTTTTACCCGTTTGCCTTTTACTGTCCAAACCAAGATCTCCTCCTCCCCTCAAACAGACTAGAAGCTCCATGAGGGCAGGGACTCGGCCCTGCTGCTGCTTCTCTCCTGAAACTCCCAGCCCGGTTGGGACTCACGAAGGAGTGATCAGTTGCTGTTTCTATAGACTCCTTTCAGTTGCGTCTTTAGCGAACTTACAGAAACTTTCCATTCTCCACTTTCAAGGCTCTTCCTAAGGCAATTTTTGCAAGTCCAAAATTAGTGCATTTTCTAAAATACATTTGGGTAATTGGTTAAATTACAAGCAACTGTAAATTCCATCTGTTGTGTCGGGGAAATTCCCATACTTTTGCTCTGGCTCAAGACTTTGTTCTTTTCCGTGAAAGTCGGGACGTTTCTAGAGAACCTTCTGAACACGGCACACCTTGGCCAGATTGCAGGCAAATGCCCTCGTCTACGTTTTGCTTGGTGTCTAAATCAATACTGTGCTTTCAATATTTCATTTCGAACTCCTCTCTGGAAGTTATGTTTCTCATTGTTCGTGAGTGCCACATTTGTTTACTCTAGAATACAGGAAAAGCAAAAATAGAATGTTATGCTGTGAGGAGCAGTGTCCGCCTGGGCTGAGTTTTTTTCTGGGGAGTGATAAATGATGCCGGGTTCCCTGTGGGTTAGAGAGCACCCAACTTCAAATAACTACAACATCCGATAACAAAGTTTTTCTCCATCATTTGCAATCCAAACACGAAGAACACAGTCCTGCGGACCCCTCATCCTTCATGTTCAATTGTAAATCCTGATTAAATAGCTTGCAGGTGTCAGGATTCAAGTATATGCAGTGGGGGCCTAAACAGAGGGCCAGCTGGGTTCCTCATCTGCCAGTCGCTGTTTCTTCTTTGTTTTGAAACTGTTGACAGCACAACTGAAAATGTTCCTTAGGGCCCAGACTGAGTTAAATAACAAGCAGGATGAGTAAGAGAACAGCTGTAGATATTTTTCTGTGTTTAACATACCTGCCTTGTTGATTTATAGGAAGAGCCCCATATAATGTACATTTTGTAATCCAAACCATCTAACCTTTGCAGCCGAGTCTGTGATAGACACGTCGGAAAAGGAAAGGTCTTGATGGGCCTTGTGTTCCAAATGCTTTTCCCCCCTCAAAGGGAAAGTGAAATGGTGGAATAACTTGATTTTATTATTTAAATGACCATGGTGATACCGTCGAGGCCTCATGTGATACTCACAGTTAATCAGTGGGCAAGCGAAGCCACAGAAACCAGAAAGGCCAGCTCAGAGCAACGCACCTTGGGAGTTCCTCCCTCTCTGCATGAGCTGAATGGAGGAAGCCAGCTCTGCGGGGAGGGATGAGGACAAGAGTCTTTGGTGGGCCTGCCAAACCACCGAGTGGGGCTTTTGGCCACTCTCCAGTTCCTGCTTTTGTGCTACAGTGCAGATAATAAGCATCACAAGTTTAGAGACCATGTGCAGGCCTTACAGATTGTCTAAGCTAGAGGAAGGCATTAGGGAGAAAACGCGGCAGAACTACACACGCTTGAATGGCAAAACCTCAATCTTCGATGCCATCTTGGTCAACTATGGGCTAAAAGCCTATTGCATTCATGGCACTAGAGTGGGCACCCATCTGAAACTGCAAGCTTAAAATAGGGTCTGTGATCACCACAGGGGTCATGGCCTCTCACCCCAACACCATTCCACCCCAAATGATGGTCATCCCATTCCCTTTGCTAGGGACAGAACCCTGGCCGATAAAATGTGAGGGGAACACACCAGAGATCCTCAGATCCAAAAATATAGACACAAGAAAGACATCACCTTATTCTTCCTCTGCACATTGTCTTGTCTGGATAAGGAATGCCAGGGTGAGGGCAAAAGCTGGCACTCAGAACATGGGGGAGCTAAGAGGCCCAGAGAATGGGGACCCTCAGTGACATCACTGAGCAGGTGAATCAGCCCTGGAGCCCATTCTACTTCTGAGCTTCTTGTTGTATGACATGGTAAATTCCTAAATTGTTTCTGCCAATATTACATTAAACTTTTCTGTTACTTTCAATAAAACACTTAAGTAATGTATCTACCCTTTAAACATGCTACCCTGTAAAAACAGTAAGTATGTCAGTGAAGAGAGGACAAAAAAAAATTTACAAAAAAAAAATTTACAAAAAAAAAAAAAAAGAAAAGAAAAACTACTTCTAGTAAATCAGAACAACTGAATGGATGTATTTGCATTTGAGACATGCTTTTCATCCACTGGCTCCCTCAGGCATCCCAGATGTCTGGGGGCTGATGAGGTGGATAGAGGCCCCTCTCAGTTCATGCATAGCCCGAGCACAGCTTGGACAAGAAGAGCCACAGAGACCAGAACTTACTAGAGGAATTAGGAAAGTGGACATCTGCACAAATCCCTTGAGAGTCAGGATCCTGGTTTCTGCTAGGTAAGAGTGTTGTGCTCCCTAGAAGCAGTGGAGAACTCCCCTCACACTCGGAGCAGCCCCTGGGATAGCTGGGCAGACCACCTTCCTGACATGTGTCTTTGCAGTGTCATAAAGTGCTAAAAAAGTAATAGGACTCTAAGAAACTGATACTGAAGAGGGACGTGGCTTTCTCCAGCAGTAACTGACCTCTCTCTGGTACTACACACGCCTAAGAAGTCATTTACTAATGCTATGTTACTATTCTGCGGGGCACTGGGAGGTGCGAACTAAGAAAACCTAGAGATGGTCTGTGAGGGTCCCAAACCTTCCAGAAGACACAGACATTGGCCTATTGATACACTGAATTTCTCAGCTTATGAATCTAACACTTAAGCTCGCTCTGCACTGAGTCTTCCAAGTGATCCTCTGCCATCTGACTCCGTCTTTAGAAATCTCTGATGCATAAAGAAAAATGGCTAACACGTGGTGGCTCAAGCCTGTAATCCCAGCACTTTGGGAGGCCGAGGCGGGTGGATCATGAGGTCAAGAGATTGAGACCATCCTGGTCAACAAGGTGAAATCCCATCTCTACTAAAATTACAAAAAATTAGCTGGGCATGGTGGCGCGTGCCTGTAATCCCAGCTACTTGGGAAACTGAGGCAGGAGAATTGCCTAAACCCAGGAGGCGGAGGTTGCGGTGAGCCGAGATCGCGCCATTGCACTCCAGCCTGGGTAACAAGAGCGAAACTCCGTCTCAAAAAAAAAAAAGAAAAAGAAAAAAGAAAAATGGCTACTAGGCATTACAGTGTCTCATGCTTGATGAGCACCTTATAGATGTTATCTGATGGAATACAGTAACCCTATGAGGCATGTATTATTTTTCCCAATTTACAGATGAGGAATTTGCTCAGAGTCACATAGACATAAAGGTTGCTTTGGAACTTAAATTCAGCGCTGCTGAAGCTGTCGGGGTTTCACCCACTTCTCTCTGCTGCCAAGACCCATTAAGAACATTTGTGTCATCACACGGCTGACGCTGGGAAGGGAGCACTCTCGCCTCACTGCAAACAAAGCCGAAGAAGGCTACGAGGCTTCTGCTCCAGACTCCAGCGCCTCACCCAAGACACCCTCACTCTAGACCTCAGGTTCTGCTCCAGACTCCAGCGCCTCACCCAAGACACCCTCACTCTACACCTCAGGTTCTGCTCCAGACTCCAGCGCCTCACCCAAGACACCCTCACTCTAGACCTCAGGTTCTGCTCCAGACTCCAGCGCCTCACCCAAGACACCCTCACTCTACACCTCAGGTTCTGCTCCAGACTCCAGCGCCTCACCCAAGACACCCTCACTCTAGACCTCAGGTTCTGCTCCAGACTCCAGCGCCTCACCCAAGACACCCTCACTCTAGACCTCAGGTTCTGCTCCAGACTCCAGCGCCTCACCCAAGACACCCTCACTCTAGACCTCAGGTTCTGCTCCAGACTCCAGCGCCTCACCCAAGACACCCTCACTCTAGACCTCAGGTTCTGCTCCAGACTCCAGCGCCTCACCCAAGACACCCTGACTCTAGACCTCAGGAACTCCGTGATGCATTCAAGGGATGGGGGAAAAGGTTGTTTTTATTTACTCGGGCACATTATTTAATTATCACATGGTGTAGTAGAAAGATGAAGAGTCAGGTGCGTGCGAGCTTTGTAACTTAAACAGGCCTTGTTTCTCTGTCTCTCAGTCATCTCTGCTGCAAAACGGGACGACCCTTCACCTGAGCCACAGTGGAGCTGCTTCAGGAAACCCTGCCTTCAGGCCACTTCCCTCAGCTTCACCGATGGCTGAACATGGGGTTTCCCCCCCCAAAAAAAAAAAATCCTTTTACTACAGAGAGGTTGTGCCCACCATAGCAATGATCCCAGTAAGCCCCCACCAGAACAGACCCAACATCCTTTGTAGGGTCCTCAGTGAGCCCACCCAGACTTGCTACCCCCAGGAGCAATGCTCTACAGAGGTAAAGAATATGGCCTGAGCCAGCACCCACGGCCATGATCTCATTGAATTCTCCCAACCGCTGGGGAAGTACGTGGTATCTCATTTTATAGACGAGTAAATCGAGGCTGAAAGGGAACCAGCACACATCCAGGGTCACGCAGTTATCCACCACCAAGCTGACATGATCTTAAATCTCCGCTCTGAGGCCAAAGTCAAATTCCCAGCCCTACGTCAATTATACCCTTATCTGAAGAAGAATGGAAATCAAGGAAGGAGTTAGAGTCCATGAAGGCATTTCCAAGACTGCCCCTTGGATTCCGCTACTTCTGCAAAGCTAACTTATCTTTGAGCTGGAAAGTAACTTCTAGAACAAATGCCCCAATGCCCTTATGTTCCAGGTTAGGAAATGAAGACAGGGAGATCAAGTAATGCGGTCACCAGGCAGGTGGGGAAGGAATCCAGGGTTCAGTTCTCTGCTCAGCAAGTCAGACGGCCTTGACTCACCTGAGCCCGAGAGAATTGAACCACCATAGGCAAGATACTGCTTGGTTGGTAGAGCATTTATTCTTTGAATCAACTACGTAGACAGGGCATGTCTCCTAGATCTCCCCAGTTCTGTCAGTTGGCCTAAGATTCTCCCGAGTTCCAACAGGTCTTAAAGCCTCCTGGAGCCACAAGAGTCCCATCTTGGTGCCCTGGGTGATGAAGGCTGAGTCACAGGAAGCCCCAGCACCTCAGCGCCTGGCTCTCCGGTCTGACCAGCATTCCCAGAGTCACTTTACAGAAGGGGCCGAAGATCAAAAATGTTATGGGTGCTTGGGGAATTATTCCTCCCCATTCCAACTGTCCTTTCATCTGCACACCCACTGCCCCAGAATAGCAAACAGTTCAACCCTCCTAAGCTGTTTCTCCAAAGACTTCACAGCAGGAAAACAGAGGCTAGAAATATTTCAAAAGCTTGGCCACAGCGGTCTGCAGGAGCCCATTTGAGAGCCTTCGTCCTGAAAATCTCCTCCCTTTTTTAAAGCGCCAGCCCAGAAAATCACGGCATCACTGTCAGCCTTCAGGCCTCCTGCCCACCTGGGTATGTCCAAGGCAATGTTGCAGCCCCCTGCTTAATGGCAGAAATCCCATGAAGGAATAGGGGCTTCTGGACCTTCATGCCCAAGCACACGTGGTCTGAGAGGGCTTCCCACGCCAGCCTTGAGAAGGCTCTCCCTGCTGCATCTCATCGTTTCGGGGGTGGTCATGGCAGAAGCTCAGGCTTCGTTCTCACCCACGTGTCCCGGTGCCCTATTACTCTGGCTCTTTCTGCGTCTCTGATGCATTTGTAGCCCCCGAGGATAAACCAGAGTAGAAGCAACCTCTACGTAGTGGGGCAAGAGAGGGTCTTTCTGTTTGATTCCTTGACGGGTAAATTTCCAAGTGAAAGAATAAAGTCATGGGAGATGGGTGATTAATGAAACCATCACCTATTGGGGGCGGGCACCCAGCTCCTCAGGAGGCTGAGGCAGGACAATTGCCTGAACCCAGGAGGCGGAGGTTGCAATGAGCCGAGATCGTGCCACTGCACTCCAGCCTGGGCGACAGAGTGAGACTCTGTCTAAAAAAATAAAATAATAATAAAAACATCACCTACTGGGTAGAATGTATAGTATACGGGTGACAGGCACAGTAAAAGCCTAGAGTTCACCACTATGTAATTCAACCGTGTATCCAACAACCACTTATATTCCTAAAGATATTAAAATAAAACATTGTTTAAAAATGAACGAAGTCAGAGCAGTCCCTTCCATAGACCGGGGCATGAAGGGTCCCTGCCCTGGATCCACTCTGGCTTTCCTCCAGCTGTTCTTCCTCTTATGAAGTGAGGAGGGTGCAGGCTGGGGGGACTTACACACTTGGAGCCCACCCCTCCCTTTCTGGACTGTGCTGTGGCACAAAGGATCCCAGAAATCCCTTCCCAAGTGTTCCTCAGCCTGCTTCCCATCCTGCGTGGGCCTCATCCTGGGTCTATCCTCCCCAGGCCATGCAGTACCAACAATATGGCACCCCTAGGTCCAAGGGGTAGCCAAGGGATGGCCGTGGGCAGCAATTTGGTGAAGCAGCAGGGCCACACCTTGGTGTGTGAGGCCCGACAAGGTGTAACGCACAGCCTGGTGCATTACAGGGGTAATGCAGGGGAGGAAGAGGAGTAAGCAGACCAGGGCCCCCGGGTCTTGAGTCAGCCTTTGCTAGGCCACCTGGCGCCAGTGCAGGGTGAAGGAACACAAGTTATGAAGGCATGTTTCTCAGGTAAGAGGATAAAAATTGTTCATCAAACAGTTTTGGTTTTTTTGTTTTTGAGACAGTCTCACTCTGTCGCCCAGGCTGGAACGTAGCAGCGCAATCCCTGCTCACCGCAGCCTCCACCTCCTGGGTTCAAGCGATTCTCCTGCCTCAGCCTCTGGAGTAGCTGGGATTACAGACATGCACCAACACACCCAGATAATTTTTGTATTTTTAGTAGCAATGGGTTTCACCATGTTGCCCAGGCTGATCTCAAACTTCTGATCTCAGGTGATCTGCCCGCCTCGGCCTCTCAAAGTGCTGTGATTACAGGCATGAGCATAGAATGGTTTTTTACCTTGCTTTGTAACTTTCCGATATTCAGGCACATGGTATATGGGATTTTTTCCCTCTTGTTTGCTGTTCTCACTAATATTAGGGGTGGGCTTGAGGCAGGATCCATCCCAGAGTTAACAACCATCAAGCTCATTTATTCATTCATCCATTCACTTATAACTTAACCCCTGGCATGTGCCAACCATCATGCCAGGGCCTAGGTACCCCATGGTGAACTAGGTGGTTATAGTCTGGCTAGGCAGGGAGGTAGTGGCCACTGAATGAGAAGAGCCAGAGGGAGGGGACGGGATGGCGGCCAGTCAGTGACAGGGATGAGAGTACAGGAGGGAGAACTCACGTTCCAGTGGGCAGCCGAAGCCTGACTCTCATCTCAGTTCAATTTCAACCAATAATAATTCTTAGAGGCCTATAATTAGCAATTACAGTAAATTAATTCAATAATCCTGGCACCGTACTAAGCTTTGGGAGACCAGAGACACAAACCCTGCCTTGATGGTGTGAATTCTCGAGGCACATGAGCATGGATATGATTTAGTTTCTCTAGGCATTCAGGAGTGGCTCAGTATCAGAGAGAATAGCACAACTGAGTTTTTCAGGATACAGCAGAATTTTCAAGGAACATGGAAAGACATCCCTGGCGGAGGGAAGGGCTGTGCAAAGGCACTGAGAAAAGCCACTTTGTTGAGTGCTAGGGAATCACAAGTGGCCGACAAGCCTCAACACTGGATAGGTAAGGATGTTGGGGCAGGCTGCAGAGGCAGGTTGGGACCCAGTTATGGCAGGCCTGGTACAGCCCAAAGATTCTGACGGTTCTTCAGAAATAGAGAAACATTTTACAATTACCATTTTGTTTAGTTGTTTAGCTTTTACGGCTAGCAAGTACCACAGCATACATGGTAAAAATACCCCTCTATGGAGTCCACCTATGACTCCCTGAAGCCCAAGCTCCTGTTGTTAGCTTACAGTTACCAGAGGCGCTGGAAGAAACTGACAGCAGAGACCAGAGAATATAAGCAGAAAAACAAGGTTTTATACTTGGCAATTCTGAGTTTTGATCTCAACTGCAAGGACAATCATTTGTGTCCCACTCCTTCCTCCTGGCCACCTTGCAATACTCAAGGGTCACTGGTTGCAGGCAGCAAACACCAACACCGGCTATCTCAAACAGAACTGGCATTTATCACATGGCTACACAGCAGCTCACAGAATTTAGGGGAAGGCTAAAGAGGCAGCTTTGACAGACTCCCGACTGAAATTTCAGGGCAAGTGTATCTGAGGATCTGGCTTGGGCCAGTTTCTTGGCCCGTAGCTATGGGAGGGCAAGTCACTCTGATCAAGAGACTTAGGAAATTCTCCAACTGGGAAGCAACGCATTCTCAAAGAGGGCAGGGACGCGGGATACTTCTTGTTCACTAAGTATCCCCAGTGCCTAGAAGGGTGCCAAGCATCTAGAATGTGCCCCGTAAGTACCTACTGCCGGCAGGAAGTCATGTAGCTGAAATGACAGCTGACAATACCGCCTTCTGTGGCCCCCTCTTGCATACCACTGGTATCTCTGCCCTCCTAGGATACTTGGAGAGTGTCGGGAAACTGAGCACACCCCCAGATGTTTGGGGACCTTGTAAATCCGTCCTCAGCTCCTCCTCGGCCCAACTGATAGCCTCGTGCCAAATTTTCAATCCCAGGATACTTTCCCTGGAATTTCTTAAAGCTGATTACCATTTCCTGTTGGATGGGATGTTTGAGATTTTTGGCTTTCATTTCTTCCAGAAGTTATTTTTCAAGATCTTTTCTCTCCCCATGTCCTGGCACCGTGAGACTTCTTGCCTTCCTGTCGTTGGCCTTGCGAGGGAGGTGGGGGAAGGGGTGGCGATTACTTGTTGGTGATTTTTGCAGTCTTTTCCCATCCCAGGCACTCTGCAGTGCATCCGCAATGGACAGCGTTCCCTTCACTGTGAAGTGCCTTCTCAGAGGGCAAGGCCACTGCCAAAGGACAGTCTGTCCCCAGATTTCAGGAGATGGGCTCCAAAGGACATGTGAAAGCTGCTGTCATCCTTTGTCCCAGACATTAGATTTAAGTACACTTGCAGAGAGAGAGAGAGAGAGGGAAGGAGGGAGGGTTGGTGAGCAGAGAGAGAAGAGAGGGAAGAAAAAGAGGGAAATAAAGAGAGAAACAAAGAAAACAGAAGAAATTACCTATTTGGCATGAACTTGCTACGTTTCTAATCAAACTGGCCCTGCTGTTTATGGTTCAACATCAACATTCATTCCTCATAAAACTGAAGGTTTATGGTCCCTAAAAGAAACACTGAAAAATGCATTTAGCCTATAACTCCTCAAGTATGTTGACAAGATGTTTTCCATATGGGTGACAGGAGTATTTTGTGGATGCCCCAGGCCAGGCTTCATCAGTGGGCTGAGCAGCTATGGGGAACTTCCCTGTTTCCCTCTGTGAGGTTGAAGTTGTGGGAGTTTCTGTGATAGAAACTCCTTTCCCACACATAGGCTTAAAACTCTTAAAAAATTCTCACGTCGGCTGGGCGCGGTGGCTCATGCCTGTAATCCCAGCACTCTGGGAGGCCGAGGCGGGTGGATCACGAGGTCAAGAGATCGAGACCATCCTAGTCAATATGGTGAAACCCCGTCTCTATTAAAAATACAAAAAATTAGCTGGGCATGGTGGCGCGTGCCTGTAATCCCAGCTACTCAGGAGGCTGAGGCAGGAGAATTGCCTGAACCCAGGAGGCGGAGGTTGCCGTGAGCCGAGATCGCACCATTGCACTCCAGCCTGGGTAACAAGAGTAAAACTCCGTCTCGGAAAAAAAAAAAAAAACTGAAATTCTAAAACCCATTAAATACCAACTCTCCATTCTCCTCCCCGTTCCTTGGCAGCCACCATTCCACTTCGTTTCTGTGAATTTTACCCCTCTAAAAACCTCATGTCAGTGGAATCATAACAGTATTTGTCTTTTTTTTTTTTTTAAAGAGATGGGGTTTCACCATGTTGGCCAGGATGGTCTCAATCTCATCTCATGATCCATCTACCTCGGCCTCCCAAAGTGCTGGAATTACAGGCATGAGCCCCTGGGCCCGGCCAAACAGTATCTGTCTTTATATGCCTGGCTTATTTCACTTAGCGTAATATCCTCGGGTCAACTTATATTGTAATATGTGTCAACTTTCTAAGACTGAATATTCCATTGTATGTATATAAACCACGTTTTGTTTACCCATTCATGTGAATATGAGCACGAGTTGCATTTACAATTTGTCTATTGTGAATAATGCTCTGAACAAGAGTAGAGAGATACCTCTGTGAAAACATCCTGCTGTCAATTTGGAGTACATGCCCAGAAACTGAATTTCTAGATTATAATTCTATTTTTAATTTTTGGAGGAACCACAGCAACTGTAATGTACCTTCCCACCAACACAAGTTCCCATTTCTCCACATCCTTGCCAATACTTGCTATTTTCTGGTTTTGATAGTAGCTATCCTAATGGATACGTAGTGATACCTACTGCGGTTTTCACCTAATAATTATTAGTGCTGTATTACACATGTTTTCATGAGCTTACTGGACATTTATATATCCTCTTTGGAGAAATGTTATGTTCAACTTCATTGCCCATTGTTTTTCTTAGTTTTTTGGTGCGTTTCTTAAGGAATTATAGTTCTTTATTCTGGATATTAACCTTTCTCTAAACATATGGCTCACAAATAGTCTTTTGTATTCCACTGGTTGACTTCACTCTCCTGTGTCATTAGATGTACAGAAGTTTTTGATTTTTATAAAGTTCAATGTATCTATTTTTTCTGTTACCAATGCTTTTAGTCATACCCAATGTCATGAAGATTTTCCCCTATGTTTTCTTCTAGCAGTTTGATAGTTTTGGCTCCTGCGTTTAGGTCTTTGATTCATTTTGAATTAATTTTTGTATATGGTGAAAGGCGAGGTTACAACTTCATTCTTTTACACATGGTAAAGATGACTTCTGACAGAAAATTGAGCCCACGACAGGGAAGCGGTCTGCTAGACACGCGGCAGGGGGACACCCAAGCTTCCTGTGTCTCTGTCACAAGTGTCCTCTACTCTTTAGGAAGCAGACACTCTAGGAGAATGTGACCCTGGCTTTACTCTTCTGTCTCATCAGAAGCAACTGGGGAAACAAAATGGGATATTGGAACTGATGGGTTTCCCTCCAGATGGGGTCAGCCTGTCCCACACTCAGACCACTGTGCCACGAGCAGGTGATGGGCTTCTTTTCCCTTAGGTAAGAGAGTTCTTCAGGACACCTGTAACCACCAAATGTGAACAGCTTCCGCAGAAAAGATACGGTAAGAATGCTGGCTCTGTGTTCAGTCACAGGGCAATTTGGCAGAAAGCAGCTTGAATTCACTGACACGAACAGGGAAATGTTAATGGCCTTCCATGTGTACACCCTTTGTCCCCAGAGACCAATAATCTTGAGACAGTATGTATTCTGTAGCTTTACCTTGAGAAAGAAAAGGAAGGTTTGGGGGTTTTGATAAGCCTGTTGGGCTAAGGCAGGGACTGGCATATCACAGCCCACAGCTAAAAAGTTGTGTATTTTTTTTCCTGTTGTTGTTCTTTTTGAGACAGTGTCTCATTCTGATGCCCAAGCTGGTGTGCAATGGCACGATCTCAGCTCGTTGCCACCTCTGCCTCCCAGGTCCAAGTGAGTCTCATGCCTTAGCCTCCCGATTAGCTGAGATTACAGGCCCACACCACCACAACCTGCTAATTCTTTATATTTTTAGTAACGATAGGGTTTGGTCACGTTGCCCAGGCTGGCCTTGAACTCCTGAGCTCAGGCAGTGCACCTGCCTCACCCTCCCGCAAGGTGCCAGGATTACAGGCGTTAAGCATTGTGCCTGGTCAGTTTTACTGGAACAGAGCCATGCTCGTCTACACGTGGTTTATGGCGGCGTTCTTGCTTCAGTGGCCGAGCTGAGTAATTGCGACAGACGTATGGCCCAGAAAGCCTAAACTAATCACTGACCCTCTACAGAAACTGGTTTGCCCATCTCCAGACTGGGGTAACAAGAAGTTGAATGGGCACAGCAGAAACTGTGACCACGGGGGCTGGCTGCAGTGTGATCTTTAGCCACAGCTGGAAAAGCACTAGTGTCAACTTCAGGGACGTTCTAGCTATTCTGTTCTCACACTCCTTCCCTAGTCTCAGCCCAGAGGAGATCTTACTTCTAAGCTCTTGTTGTAAAAAGTCTCTGAGCACAGAGAAGAGGGCAAGAGCCCCCTGGGAACCAGGTCCCAGCCTCTCAAGACACATGAGGAGGTCCACGGTTAAAAGGCCAAATGGCCACTTAGAAGTAAGGCTCTAGGCCAGTCGTGGTGGCTCATGTCTATCATCTCAGCACTTTGGGAGCCTGAGGCAGGTACATCACCTGAGGTCAGGAGTTCGAGACCAGCCTAGCCAACATGGTAAAACCTCGTCTCTACTAAAAATAAAAAAATTAACCAGGCACCAGTGGCATGCGCCTATAATCCCAGTTACTCGGGAGGCTGAGGCAGGAGAATTACTTGAACCCAGGATGTAGAGGTTGCGGTGAGCTGAGATCATGCCACTGCACTCCAGCCTGGGCAATGGAATCAGACTGTCTGGAAAAGAAAGAAGTAAGGTCCTAACTACAAGGAATGGATGGAATCTAACATTGTCATTATCTTCAACTTTCTTACACATGTAATTCATAACTCACGCTTAAAATTTATGATTTTAAGCATGGGAGAAATGCCAGATATAGGTGATGGGGAGGAAGGCAGCAAATCACGCTGCCATGTGTGTGCCTCTGCCACAACCCTGCATGTTCTTCACATGTACCCCAAAACCTAAAATGCAAAAATAAATAAATAATACGTTTTTAAAAATGATGATTTTCACTTTAATGGAGTTGTGGGCAATTCTCAAACTTCTCAGCCTGATTTAATAGAATGCGCCAGAAAGACAAAGGTCCAAGCTCGGCTCTGCCACTGTGAGCCAGCCTCAGAAAAGTGACCAGATTCTGCTCACTCCGATTTCTTCATCTGTGAAGAGGAGAACGATTCCAAGAGCCGCTCTTGGAATTCAATATGAGAAGGGACGTGAAACTTCTGGGACCTCCCACAGATGCCAGTTTCCTTTCCTTCGCCTGTCCGACACCACTCACCAACAGCAGCCTCCCCTCTGGAGTCCAGGCCTCCAAAGCAGCCACCCCTCTGGAGCCCGGGCCTCCAAAGCAGCCACCCCTCTGGAGCCCGGGCCTCCAAAGCAGCCACCCCTCTGGAGCCCGGGCCTCCAAAGCAGCCACCCCTCTGGAGCCCGGGCCTCCAAAGCAGCCTCCCCTCTGGAGCCCGGGCCTCCAAAGCAGCCTCCCCTCTGGAGCCCGGGCCTCCAAAGCAGCCTCCCCTCTGGAGCCCGGGCCTCCAAAGCAGCCTCCCCTCTGGAGCCCGGGCCTCCAAAGCAGCCTCCCCTCTGGAGCCCGGGCCTCTAAAGCAGCCTCCCCTCTGGAGCCCGGGCCTCCAAAGCTCCATCTCACGGTGTTTCCTTCTCCCCTCCCCTCACTCTCACAGGCCGCACCACAAGCAGCGGGCTCTAGTGGGCGCCACACATGAACAGACAATTGTCTAACATGTAAAGGATTTTCAAAATACAACTAGGTATGTTTTCTTCGGGTAAAATGTCTATTCTTTGGAAGATGCTGTAGGTTTAGCCTACTGGAGACGCCCAGCTCTGGGAACTATGTCCTGAAGCTTTAGGTCATTCCCACTCCTAGGGATCCCTGGTGATGATATAAAGGAAATTCTGAAATACGAGTCTTGCGTAGTTCAGATGAGGCCAGTTCCAGCACGGACCAGCTCCTCTCCGATGCTCACTCAAACCTGTAGTTTGGTCTCAGGACTGACTGCTTTCCCGAGGATCACAGAGCGTCTGAGAGCACCAGAATGCCATGGCTCCCAGCTTCTATTTCCTCACCTCGCCTTCAGATGAGTTCAAGAGAAGACTTACCACAGTGTTATTATAGCAAAATATTGCTGGACGCTTAGATGCCGGGCACTGGATAAATCAATCATGCCCCTATGCAGACATTACGATGTGTGCTAGACCTACAGTCATTAAAGTGAACATATATGCCATACATTTCAGTAAAAGCAGCAGCCTTCAAAATCATGTAAGTTTATTTTCATAAAATACAAGTATTTACTCACATGTGTATATGGGCATAGGGAAAAATGGGGAAATGTAAGAACAGTAGTTTCCTGAGGTTATAGATGGTTTCTTTTATGTATTTGTGTGCATTGTCTTAACTATGCAAGACTTCTATTTCGAAATTTCCTTTATAATAGGAAAAATGCATAATGCTACCTCCCATTTGAGAAAAAAAAAAAAAGACCAGTATGTCTCCTTCAATATAGACACATAAATACCAAGAAAAAATAGACCCTGCCCTCCGGGGGTAAGCTTTGTCACACAAGCAGAGTGACAGCAAAGGAGCTCGATTAGGAAACTCCAAGTTTTGGTTCATTTTTTTCATTATGTTCAAGAACGGCGAGTTTACAGAATCAGAACTGGGAAATATACGAGCTAGAAGGCCTTGCAGAGACCAGCAGCGCTCAGGTTGCCGGATGGCTGGAGCAGCTACATGTCTTGCTGGGGTCACACAGCCAGCCCAGGACTCTTCTTCTCACTCTTGGTGGCCTCCTGTCCTGGTCCTTCAACCTTCATCTTTCAAGGACTCTTTGGCCCAACCTCCTGCACCCCTACTTTCCACTTGAACTCTTTTGGGTAGCCATCCACACCCCGTGGTAATAAATTTGAGTCAATTCTGGGCCAAAGGGGACCTGCTGTTACCAAAAGGAAAGGAACCCTGACTGGGACCTAGGAAATCCATCTTCTGCGTTGCGGGCTGAGCCCTACCTGGTGACCTAAACCTGCATGAACCCCAGCTTGTTCCTAACAGCAGTTAACCAAAGCCATTTGACCCACAAGACCACGGTGAGGAACCGAGCACGTGATATCACTGTGCTTCAAACCAAGTCACGTGCTGTGACTGTCAGGTATGCCGAGTCTGGTTATTCAATGGATCTGCTCAAAACGGTCTAACGCACTGTTTTTTTTTTTAAGCCAAAAAAAATAAAATAAATAAATAAATAACACCCCACTCAAGCCAGATGGTGAAGACTTTAATGCCATGAGAATAACAATCAATGAGCTTCAAGAGTAGAAATTCTAACTGATGGAAAGAAAAGGAATCATCAATACAAATTTTATGGCATCTTGAGTCTGAGATCATCCCAAGAGCAATCTCTTCCCTGATGAAGGCGTGTAAACTTCCAGGGTAGGCAAACAGTATTTTGGGTCATTCGACCCTGGGCTGGAGTCCTGCTCAGCAACCAGTCTGTGCTAGTTTCCAAATGAGAGAAATAGTACCTACCTCTGGGGACTGCCACAAGGTTCAGGCAGATAAGGCATTTAGGGCCATCTAATGCAGGGTCTGGCACAGAGCAAGCAGGCCACATATGGTAGTTATTATTATTCTCATAAAATTATAAGTTGCTGGGGAATTCTGCTAATAAATTATTGACTACTAAGATTAGGGATTTTTTAAAATTATAGTTGTACCTTCTCTTCTTTAAAACTACCTTTGATGTAAACAGGAATTCTAACAATTTAAAAGTTCGGGGAAAGAGTTAAATCAGTAACATATTGTGCACATTCTTGTTTTGATTTTATTTTCTAAGTTCTCCACACAAACCCAACATATCTCTTTCTAAGCTACTATTATGTCCTCCCTCGAAAATAAAACATGAAAATTTTTATTAAAAAAGAGGTTCATTTTCCTTTTGGGCCACAGAGAGACCCGGCTAGCATCATTTCAAGCGGTCCCATTTGCAGTAACTGAAATGACTGATGCTGTCAGTGAACTGAAGTGGCCTCGTGAGGATTGTTGCCGTTTGCCTCAATGATGATCAGATGAAATATCGCCGGTGGAGTCTTACCGCGGATGTCTTCACATCAGAGCGGCTTGCACAAAAGCGACGTGAAGTCAGCACGGGCTTGCTGCTCTTCTCGTGCATGGTTTCCATTTTGGTATTATATCATGAACAGCTGTAAGGATAATGTTAATCGTCCCTTCTGGAAACATTCATCACAAGGGTTTATTTATTATTTGGTTTACGTATTTAAAAGTTAAAGCATTTCCAAGCTGTCACCATTAAAATATTTCTAATATCGCACAACAGCAATTATTTCCGGGAGGCTCTTCTTCCGATTTCCACGTAGGAAAGAAAATAATGACCAAGGTTCTATGGGTTTGGTTAATGAGACTGGAGGGTGCATTGGAAATGGTGCTTTTTTTCATCGAGAACCTAAATTTGGGGCATATCAAAATGGAGCTATAAATTTGGAGATGGTATGGACGATGGACTTGGGAGTTACCGATAACATAGAAGTTCTGTGGGTTTTGCAACCCTAAAACAGTAATATCTTCGTCATATAGGACTTTGCGAAGCATATTCTGTTTTTAATCTTAATTTTCCAGTTGTCCTGTAAAATAAGCATCTGTAAATACTACAAACTTAACTGATAAACAAACTGACAGTTTTCATGGCTTGCACAAGATCAGACAGGGTTTTGTTTTGAGACAGTTTCACTTTTTTTTTTTTTTGAGACGGAGTTTCGCTCTTGTTACCCAGGCTGGAGTGCAATGGCGCGATCTCGGCTCACCGCAACCTCCGCCTCCTGGGTTCAGGCAATTCTCCTGCCTCAGCCTCCCGAGTAGCTGGGATTACAGGCACGCGCCACCATGCCCAGCTAATTTTTTGTATTTTTAGTAGAGACGGGGTTTCACCATGCTGACCAGGATGGTCTCGATCTCTTGACCTCGTGATGCACTCACCTCGGCCTCACTCTTATTGCCCTGGCTGGAGTGCAATGGTGTGTGGTCTCAGCTCACTGCAACCTCTACCTCCTGGGTCCAAGCAATTCTCCTGCCTGGGAATACAGGCAGGTGTGGTGGCGCGTGCCTGTAATCCCAGCTACTCAGGAGGCTGAGGCAGGAGAATTGCCTGAACCCAGGAGGCAGAGGTTGCGGTGAGCTGAGATCACGCCATTGCACTCCAGCCTGGGTAACAAGAGCGAAACTCCGTCTCAAAAAAAAAAAAAAAAAAGTCGCACAGAACAAATACACCTGTTTTGGATACCATGGCCGATGTGCTCTCCTCCGTGTCTTTTTTTTCTGATTGTTTGGGCAGGGTGGGGGGATCACTGTGTATGCATGCTTGTGGCTTACACAACTGCAGTGTATGTTCTTACTGTTCTAAGTCCAACACCACGGTGATAGCTGGTGGTTCTTCCGAGAACCTCTCTCCTTGGCCTGCAGATAGCAGCTGTCTTCTAGTGTCTTCATATCGTCTTTCCTCTGTGCGTGTCTTGCCCTAATTCTCACCTTTATTTTTGAATATTTGACCTTTGTTTTATAACCGAGACATAATTTTGTGTGCTTTGAGTCTGCAGTGTGAAATTTCAACACACGTGGGCATCGTAAAATCATTCAAATCAGGGTAGTGTGGCCGTCACCTCAACCCTTGATCACCTCTTTATGGTGGTAATTTTCAAGACCTTGTCTTCTAGCTCTCAGTCTAGGCTTCTCTTGATTCTGTGGGCTGGGAAGGATTCTCTGCTTCCCCCCAGGTTCTAGTTAATTTAGGGTGGCGTTCTGCTCTTTGAATACTTTCTAGTGTTACTTTTGTTGGGGGTGGGGGAGTAATTAATGGTAGTCTACCATGTTGCTGACGTCATCCCCCATTGTATGTTGCAATCTAAGTTTCCCAGTTATAGTTTGATGAATAAAAGCCAACTGGACTGTGAACGCGCAGCACAGTCTCACTGACACTGCCCAGCCTCTTCTTGGCACTCCGTGTCACCTACTGCCTTTGCCACTTGAAAATGCACCGGAAGAGGCAGCTCTACATTTCTCACTTCCAAAGAAATCCTCACCAAGTCTTCCTTTCCTCCACAGTAAACTGTAACATGCATCAAGTGTGAAAAAACAATCTTCCCATCCCATATGGACTTAAAAAGAAATTATATTGTGCAAATCTTAAGAGACACGGCAAACAGCAAATAATGCGATTTGTTACTACAGAGTAGTACTTAAGAAAGAAAATGGATTCTTTACAAGTCCCTGCCACACAGCCCCTATGAAAAAAAGAAAGAAAGAAAATGGATTCTTTTTAAAGAAGCCTTTGACTGAACTTCCTAATTTTAACTTTAAAAATGAGATTCCTGGGTGTTGAGAGTCCAGGATTTTCCCTGAGACACAATAAAGAAATGTAAGAATGCTGAAGGAATTCAAGGCATGACTGTGGAAACTGGGTTGGGATCATCTCGAAGGAATAAAGGATGTCCCATCCCCCATGACTCTGCTTCTCCTCGTTTGGGTTCCTTTGAAGTTCTAAAGGTGGGGTTGTCCTTGGAGGGCCTCCCCTGCATGTCATTGCTCCCCGCTCCCTGATCACAGTGATGGAGTTCTTTGCTCCCCTACAGCCTGGAAAGAAAGCCACCCCTCCCTTCAATAGTGCCCTGATGCTTTGATCTGGGGCAGGGTCAGAGGAACCCTCCCGTGAGACAGGGTGGCCAGCAAAGCTGGGTTTCCAAATTCCAGAGACCCTATTTAGAAGGTGTTTCCATGCTCCTCCGCTACCTGAAGCACCTACTGTTCATCTGCTCTGGGACCCCTGCTCTGCCCCATGTGTGGCCTTTAAGTGAAAGCAGCTGATGGAGGTGAACGGTTCTCCAGTCCAATAAACGTGTGTCCAAATGCACACTGACCTGTTTGGTCACTGACTAATGCACAGGCTGGAGGGTAGCAAGGTGTGAAGCAAAGAGTTGGAGATTTAGAGCCAACCTGACTCCTCACCTCCCAGAGTCAAGACCTTGGACGAGACACCCAGCTCTCGTGAGGCTTGGTTTCCTCCAAGGTAGAAGAGAAAGGCTAGCACCTGCTTCAAATAAAATAAAATAAAATGGAACAGTAACAAATATTGCCCTGCGTGGTTCTTAGAAGGTTTAAGTTCATGACTCTCAAGTCCCAGCCGCTTCCCGGCTAAACAATCTCGTAACTACGGTCATCACCGTCTCAGCTCTTGCTCTGGGATTTCTCTGGCAATTTTCGAGTATCTAGGGCTGGTTTCTATCAAGAAACAAAAGATTTCCTGTCTACCCCTTCATTCTCACCACCCTGAGCTTCCCGCCAAGAGGAGGCCTCAGCAACAGGCTCTTTCTTGGTGCTTCTTTGTCCCTGCCAAGGGTCAGAGGGCAGGGACGCCATCGCAGAGGCAGGTGTTGCGCGCAAGGGTAGCGACAATTCATTTTTCTTGTGTCTGGAACCTCTTGGCTGCAAGTTTCCTCCTTGACATACAATCCTCCTCCCCAGTGCCCCGCCCCACCCTTTCCCACCCTTTCTTCTTGGTTCGTTTTTTGTTTTATCCCAAAGCTGTGAACAGGTTGACTGGTTTGTCTGTTTTTCTAAAGGGAGGGTCTTTACAATTGTAGTGGCTGAAAAGGTCAGTTAAAGAGTGTGTGTGGCCTGAGAGAGCTGCCCCTCTCCGCAGCTGGGCATGGTCCACACAGGCAGCCCGAGTCCCGCTGAGAGCCCTGCAGACGCAGACACACGTGCGCACACACACACACACACACACACACACCCGCACACGACCTGAGGCTCACGTGCAACTCTTTGACCTCGGTCTTCACTCCCATCTCGCGTTCTGCTGCCTGGGTCTGAGCCCTTCCGTAGGACCCCACCTCGCCCCCTCTGCTTCACACCGACCCAGGCATACTGTCCTCCTTAGTTCTTCCTCTCCTTTCCCTCCTCACAGCTCTCTGCCTTCTGCTTTTCCCTGCGTCCTTTCTAGGCTCTGTGTCTTCTCTGGGCCTCCGTTTTGCCCTGGCCAAGCCTTTTCCCTGCCCCCAACCTGTTACTCTTCTACACAATCAACATTCCAACCCCCTCAAGCCTGGGGCAGTGAGGAGGGGGACGCAGTTCTGAGATCCAAAGCAATTAGGGGCGCCTTTTGCCATCCAAGAAAGTGCCAGTGGCTCGGCTTAAAGCAGGCCTTGGTCTCCAGGCTCCCCATTCCCCCCCACCCCCCCAACATCCCCCCCACCCCTTGCCCTATCAATTAGCAGCAATGCTGAGCTAAATACCACTGTTCAGGGGACAAGCCTTTCTAACTGGAAATCATTAGCTTTTTACCTTATTTTTTTTTTTAATAAATCATGGTCCAAATAACCAAATAATGAATCTCTCATTAAGCTGCGTAATCAATCTTCATAACCCATGGAAATACACTCTGGAAAGACTGCCTTTTACTGCTGTTGAAAACCTCAGTTTCATCAAGTAAAGGAACAAATTGCCATTCAGGAAATTATTCTTGGGCTAAAATATGCAATCAACACTTAGCTTCCCACCTGCACAGCCCCAGAATGCACGTGGGGTAATGACATTTGACATGGGGCCTGTTACACTCCTGACCCAGGAGAAGGGTTTTCTTATTTTTAATTTGTAATGTCTGGCAAGATTCCCAAAGTAATTTTCAATTAAAGTTCCTGGTACTTGTCAAGCTCAAAGACATTGCCCAAAAGATGGAATAACTTCATCAGAGGGAGAGGCATTCACTTTGTCAAGTATTTCAGCGGACTGCGCAAATACTCTGCTTTTCCCTTGTCCACACTCTGACTCCACAGAACAAAGTCGTTTTCTGTCTCCTACCCTCTACATGGAAACAGACTTGGGGGAAAGGACTGTCTACTTCATAATCAGTGTCATCCCTGTTATTCTGAGGGGTGTCTGCGCTTTCTTCCCTATTTTAGCTGTATTTGTTCATTCCCTTAGCGGACCCGACTTCCCCAGATGGTTTAGAGGCAGGCATTTGCCCAAATTCAGCCCATCAGAGTCCTCCAAAATGATTCACACTGGATTTAAGAGAAAAGCTCTTTCTTCTCTGTCCCGTTGCTGTTAATACTGCTTCAGAACTTCCGTGGAAGAAAATCCATGGAAGGAATCAAGCCAGTATGCAGGGCAGAATCTGGAGTAGAGAGCTCTGAGCATATTTGAGTCCTTGTTTTCAGCTGCCCAGTAAGTCGGCTGTCACCTTGCGCTTTTCACAGCAAGCCATGTGAACCCATACTCGTCTCTTATCTAGGTTTATGCAGATAGAATTTCTGTCATTGCCACAAGTACCCTGACTTCTGTTGTAAGCAATGCCAAAGTACGGATGTGTCAGAGTAAGACAGTTTAAATGTTAAAAACATGTTGCAGATATTTTTTATGGTTTATTGATTCAGTCCGTAACAATGTGTCTTCTGTGGGCCAGACAACTGAGGTACAACGAAAATATGGTTATAGACTCTAGGGGCTCACAGATTGGTCAGAAATACAGAAACATCAGTCCCATTGTTATAGCAAAGGGTAACAGAATCATATAAAATGCAATGAGTGATTAGCTGCACCTAGGGCATTCTGGAGGGCTTTGGGTAGGAGGCAGCATTTGCTGACTCTGAAAAGGAAAAAATAATTCCAATAGGTAGAAATGGTGTAAGTACGTTCCAGGTGTTCAGAGCATGTGCTAAGTATCAGAGGCCCAGACACGTGTGTCATTTCTTAGGAGCATCCAATATTCCAACGTGAATATCGCCAGGAGAGGAGAAACGTGCTAAGAGATGAACAAGAGAAGGTAGATTGAGACCGATGGTTGAGAACGTCAGGATAAAGAGCTAATGCATGCTGGGCTGAATACCTACCTAGGTGACAGGTTGACAGGTGCAGCAAACCACCATGGCCCACGTTTACCTATGAAACAAACCTGCACATCCTGCACGAGGACAATGGAACTCTAAAAAAGTTACAGCATCACCTCTTGTCAAGAAGCCACAACCAGGTCTGTGCTTGAGAATTTACGTTTTAAGAGTAGTCAAGCAAATGAATGAGTTATTAGAAATAAATGACAAAAAACAAGGTGGCCCATAAAGACACTCTTGTAATCCTATCCAGCACGGAGAAGGGCATCAAGTAGGGCTGTGGACGTGGGAATGAACGAGAAAGCACATTTGAAGAAAGATTTCAGAGGCGGAATCACTGGAGTGTGGCCATAATACAAAGTGCAGAGTGGCAGGGAGGGAACAGCTGAGAGAGCCTCTGAAATCCCAGCTCGAGTGGCTGAGCAGATAGGGAGGTGAGAACCGGAAAGACAAACACAGGAGGGAAAACAAACCCCAGTGCAGAATTAGGAGTCAAGAAATTGGGGCTGATCTGAACTCTTCCATCAACCAAGGATCTAGCCTTGGATATATGGGGTAACTCAAGTTTTCTTTCTTTTTTTTAATTGCATTTTAGGTTTTGGGGCACATGTGAAGAACATGCAAGATAGTTGCATAGGTACACACGTGGCAGTGTGATTTGCTGCCTTCCTCCCCTTCACCTATATCTGGCATTTCTCCACATGCTATCCCTCCCCAACTCCCCACCCCCTGCTGTCCCTCCCTTATTTCCCCCCAACAGACCCCAGTGTGTGATGCTCCCCTCCCTGTGTCCATGTGTTCTCATTGTTCAACACCCACCTATGAGTGAGAACATGCGGTGTTTGATTTTCTGTTCTTGCGTCAATTTGCTGAGAACTCAAGTTTTCTTAGCTGTCAATTGGAAGGCTAGAAAACTTCATCTCTACGTTCTTTTGTAACGAACTGTGTGTGGTTCAAAAGACAGTATGAGCAGGCCTGGTCTGACAAAGTACAAGAGTCAGAAGCACCAAGTCAAGCAGGGCACGACTGAAAGCCCTGAAATGAGCTGCTAACTCATGGGTGAAAGGTCCCATTGATCTTGCTGCACCCAGACGCCATACCCCAGAGTAAAAGGCAGTGGGTCTCGGAAGCGTGTGCTGTGTCTTCCCAGGAGCCCTCGTCACAGAACTTCACCTTTGTGTTCCTTATCCTTGGCGGTCTGTAAGGAATCCCCCTCCTCTGTAGATCTGATCCATGCCTAAGATGGTGATGCGGAGAGCTGGGCAAACAAGATCCTACTCGGTGCAACAACTGACGATCCGTGGAGGAAACGCAGAATTAAATCCACACCTGACGCCAAACACAAGACCAGTTCCAGATGGACCAAGGACCGGAATGAGAAAAGCAAGACTTATAGGATCAAATATACAAGAAGATCATTGTAACTAGGACAGAGATGGACTTCAACATTTTAGAAAACAGTTTCAGACTTACAGAGGGGTTGCAAAAATGGCACAAAGAGTTCCTTTACCTTCTTCACCCAGTTCCTTTCAATCTAACATCTGATTTGGTGTCATGGTATAATTAACGAAACTAAAAATTGGTATTGGTACGATACTATAACGAAAGGTTTTACTGCATTAAAGGATTTGAAGACATACAAAAAATCCCCTAAACATCAACACTGATAAATTCAACCACATTAAAACTAAGAACTTCCACCCAAAGGACACCACAAAGAAAAGTAAAGGAGAGGCAGGAAGGCCACTGGAGCCCGGGAGTTTGAGACCAGCCTAGGCAACACAGCAGGACTCTGTCTCTACAAAAAGTTATCTAAAAATGTGTGTGCGCGCACGTGTATTAGCCAGGGGGTGTGTGTGTATGTGTGTGCACGCGCGCATGTGTATGTATTAGCCAGGGTGTGTGTGTATTATTAGCCAGGCATGGTGTCTTGCTCCTGTAGAGTGTGTGTGTGTGCACACGTGTGTGCGTGTGCACGCGCACATGTGTATGAATTAGCCAGGGTGTGTGTGCGTGTGTGTGTATTAGCCAGGGTGTGTGTGCATGTGTGTATATTAGCCAGGGTGTATGTGCGTGTGTGTGTATTAGCCAGGGTGTATGTGCGTGTGTGTGTATTAGCCAGGGTGTGTGTGCGTGTTTGTGTATTAGCCAGGCATGGTGTCTTGCTCTTGTAGAGTGTGTGTGTATATTAGCCAGGGTGTGTGTGCATGTGTGTATTAGCCAGGGTGTGTGTGTATTAGCCAGGGTGTGTGTGTGTATCAGCCAGGGTGTATGTGCGTGTATTAGCCAGGGCGTGTGTGTGTGTGTGTATTAGCCAGGGTGTGTGTGCGCGTGTATTAGCCAGGGCGTGTGTGTGTGTGTATCAGCCAGGGTGTGTGTGCGCGTGTGTGTATTAGCCAGGGTGTGTGTGTGTGTGTGTATTAGCCAGGGTGTGTGTGCGCGTGTGTGTATTAGCCAGGGTGTGTGTGTGTGTGTGTGCACGTGTGTGTATTAGCCAGGGTGTGTGTGTGTGTGTGTGTGTGTATTAGCCAGGGTGTGTGTGTGTGTGTGTGTGTGTGTGTGTATTAGCCAGGGTGTGTGTGTGTGTGTGTGTGTGTGTGTGTGTGTATTAGCCAGGGTGTGTGTGTGTGTGTGTGTGTGTGTGTGTATTAGCCAGGCCTGCTGTCTTGCTCCTGTAGTCCTGTCTCCTCCAGATGCTAAGGCACCAGAATCACATGATCCCAAGAGTTCGAGCATGCACTGCACTGTGATGGCACCACTGCACTCAAGCCTGAGCAACAGAATGAGATCCTGTCTCAAAAAAAATGTTTTTAAGGTGAAAGAGAAAAAACAAATTGGACATGAATATTTGCAACACATATAAAAGAATGAAAGATTTGAATTAGAACAAAAGAAGGGTAAGAAAAGTTCCTACAAATTATTACGAGAAAGACAACCCGAAAGAAAAATAGGCAGAAGATATAAACAGGCATTTCACAGAAATGGGGAAACATCAAAGACTGCTGAATAATGGCGGTCAGGGAAGTACGAATTAAGACCTGGAGACTAACAGCAGCAAGTTGTGGGGCAGATGTGTATCCGAATGCACAGCTGCTTCGAGTGTAAATCGATGCCATCCAATTATGAGAAGGATGCGGCAGGAGCAGCTAAAGTTGCCCAATTCCATGCCGGAGCCTCGTCACTCAAAGCGAGGTCTGTGGGTTCACAGCATCGCTGTCCCTTCCAGGACTCCCCCAAAACGGACTGAACCTGAATCCGCATTTTCATGAGATCCCAGCTGGTCCACATACACACGAAAGTCTGAGCAGCCCTAGTCTAGAGAAATGCTTGCTCACATACAGCCGGAGATGTGCCAGAGGATGTTCGTGGCCCTGTTCACAATGATTAAAAAGCAAAAAGAGCACAAATGCCCACTGAAGTAAATAGATGAATAAATTGTGTATAGTTACACAATGGAGTATCATCCAGCTCCAAAAATGAGTCAACTCCTCTTTAGTTCCATAAGGATGAACCTTAGCAATAAAATACCACTGGAAAATAAAAAGTCAGCCAGGAGGGATCACACACAGCACGCTACCATGTAGTACAGCCAGACACAAGCACAACAAAATAATGCATTGTGCCAGGTGCGGTGGCTCAAGCCTGTAATCACAGCACTTTGGGAGGCCGAGGCGGGTGGATCACGAGGTCAAGAGATCAAAACCATCCTGGTCAACATGGTGAAACCCCGTTTTTACTAAAAATACAAAAATTAGCTGGGCATGGTGGCGCGTGCCTGTAATCCCAGCTACTCAGGAGGCTGAGGCAGGAGAACTGCCTGAACCCAGGAGGCAGAGGTTGCGGTGAGCCGAGATCACACCATTGCACTCCAGCCTGGGTAACAAGAGCAAAACTCCGCCTCAAAAAAAAAAAAAAGAAATTCCAGCCTCCTAGGTTCCACCACAGAGATTCAGACTGAATTGTCCTGGGATGCAGCTGTTATACTGGGAGCTTTAAAATCTTCCTCAATGATTCTATTGTGCGGCACATTCTGTTATTATTTTTAAAACAACACCTTTCAAAAGCACCTAGGTAGGGTTACAGAGTTACCCAGGTCACAACACCTGAGGCAAAAATAATAGCATGTGAGTCCCAGAAAGGGTAGGATACCACCTCAACAGATTGCCCAAGAAAACATGGAAACGCAGAAAAGAACAGCAGGAGGTGTGCCAGCCCAGGCCATGAGGACACAGTGCAGTCATCAGCGTGTCCCAGGACAAACAATAGCCCTTCCCTTTTGATCAATAGCTATTTCACAAGAGGATTTCTCAGCAGTGGCACTACTGACATTTTGGGCCAAGTGATTCTTTACTGTGGGGGAGAACAGTAAACCTGTGCACAGCCAGATGCTTCAAAGCACCCCTGGGCCCTTACCCACTGGACACCTGTAGCCTTCCCAGCTGTGACAACCCAAAATGTCTGCAGACATTGACAGATCTGTTGCCCAAGGAGCCATCCAACTGGATAATGATGCCATCTCCCCTTGCAGGCTGAGCTCATCTTTAGATGGGATTTTGTCTCGCAGCCCCTCACACTTTGGAGGCCAGGAGAACAGAAGGAGGGGATAAAAACCATAGCATCCCCCTAAACTAGAGAATCACAATTACAATGAGCTTTCTCCTCTCTAGCTCCATCTCTCCTTGGGGGTTGGGTGAAATGGGGCTGCTTGATTGTGACAGGCTGGCCCAGGCCCTTCTCAGTAAGACCCAGGGGGTGGTTTGACCGCAGTTTTGGGGGGCTTACTTTTGATTGGGAGGTGGTAATGGCTCTTTGTCTCCTTCTGGGGCCTCTGTGACCATTTCTACAGAAACAAGGAAAGTACATCTACATATCCTGTTACCAAGGTAGTTTTTAAAGTGTGTTCAAGGGCCTTGCACCAGGCGTGTTTGAGCAGCGGCGCTGCACAAGTTAGCCTGATATATTAACCTGTCTGAGAAGGAGCCTGTATGCTTCTAATTGTTGTAAAATAAACACACGGCTCTGAATTTGGGGGTGGCTGGGCTTTGTCAGGACCCAAGCTGATCCTGCCCATGTTGCCCTCAGCTCTCAAAAATTAACAGAAGGCCTAAAATATCAAACTTTCCTTTCAGTAGAAAGAAACACAGTAAATTTGAACTTGAAGACGTTTCTCAAATTCCATAGCAAAACTATTTATTGCGTTGTCTGCGAAAAGTAGGGAAGCCGAGTCCCTTGGCCTCTGCCTGCTTCCACTTTCACATACGTGCCCAGATAAAGCAATTCCCATGGACAGGAAGGCCGTAGGCAATGGCAAATGTGAACAGAATTCAGAAGTGAGATGCACTGGCAAAGGGAGGGAGAAGTCAGCGCAAGCGGAGAGGCTGGGGTTGTGGGGACGACCGTGGTGAAGCTGAGCTGGGCCCTGGAGGGTCAGTGAGAGTCGGAAGGGATGAGGAGAGGAAAGGAGGCATTTTGGGGAAGGCTGGCAGAGCTTTGTTTGGAAACTTCTATTTTTCCACAACAATCCACTGCAGGTAGTTGAGTTTTTTTTTTTTCTTAATCTAAGATCCAATTAAGACGCACACATTGTGTCAGGTTCTCACAGGTCTTAACTCCCTTAATCTAGATCAGCCTTCCCATCTGGCAGGCTTTTTTTTGGTTTGTTTTTGTTTTGAGAAGGAGTTTTGCTCTTGTTGCCCAGGCTGGAGTGCAATGGCGCGATCTCGGCTCACCGCAACCTCCGCCTCCTGGGTTCAGGCAATTCTCCTGCCTCAGCCTCCCGAGTAGCTGGGATTACAGGCACGCGCCACCATGCCCAGCTAATTTTTTGTATTTTTAGTAGAGACGGGGTTTCACCATGTTGACCAGGATCAGGATGGTCTCGATCTCTTGACCTCGTGATCCACCCGCCTCGGCCTCCCAAAGTGCTGGGATTACAGGCGTGAGCCACCGCGCCCAGCCCTCTGGCAGGCATTTTTAAGAGGAATTAAGTTTAACTGGAAGAAGTCTGGGCCCACTGGGTGAACAGGTTAAGAGATAGCAAGTGAACAGGTGGCTATTCAGATATGCTGGAGAACCTGCGGGGAGATTTGCAAGGCTCTAAATCCTAAGTCAGCATCCGCCTTGCAGAAGAGTTTCAGAACCCATAAGACAAAAAGAATGCAGAAATCATCTGGTTTAACTCCTTGATTTCACAGAAGAGCTGCCTGAAATCCTTTCTGGATCAAGATGGGAAGTCAAGCAATCATTTTACAGATGAGAAAACTGAAGACAACACGACTTGCCTATTAGCACTTCCCTGAAAGGGGGCAGAGCCCGTGCTAAAACCTCTACATCTCCTTGGTCAGCTCTGCATCTCCCGACTCCCATCTAGGACTCTCTTCAGGCACCATGGGGGGAAAAAGGAGATGTGTCCCTCCCCCGGCTTCACAGCATGACCAAGATGGCAGATGGTGACTCAGAGGACACTCACTCCCTTCAGGGCCAAGCTGGGTGAATTAACAGCTGAGGAGGCTCCTGCACCTGCCTGAAGGCTCCCATGAGGACAGAAGACTGCGCCAGAAACACTTCTGAGGCGTCCCACGTACCAGGCCGCATACACATGGCCTGCAGTTTCTGTTGGCAGGCTGCACTGCTCCAAATCTCACATAATTGACTTTGGACAGAGATTTATGTGGATTTTTTTTTACCTTGCCCAGAAAGGCAATCAGGTCCCAGAGAAAGAACTCCTCCAGTCAGCTGCAGATCATACAATCCTTATTGGCCTCAAAGAACAGAACATTTCTCAGAAATATCACTGGGGGCTCAGGCCACAGCAGTGTTATGAAGCAGCCTCTTCCGCTGTCTTTCATACCTTCTCTCTGTACAGATCCCTGCCACCGCCCGACACACCCAGAATTTCTTTTCTGCACGTGGCCTCTCCAAGGCAGCGTCAAAGCTACTAAACGATCTTTTGCTTTCTCCCATCTGACTCCCATTGGCTCCATTTTTTGCTCTCTCCAGACTGTTTTAGAGAGGGGTGCTGGGAACAAATCCAGATGTAAGTCAGTCACCGGAGGGTGATTTGTGTTCTTGAAGAAAACCTCAGAGGAGCAAGGTCTTTGAACCTAAAGGCACTAGAGAGTTGAGCCACACAGAGTCAGTGAAGCCCTCGGGTCCCACGGACGTGCTCCCCAGGCTGCCACCAGGCTGAGAGGGCTCTCGGGTGGTCGGAGAGTCCTGCCCTACTTCCATCCCATCACCTCTGCTTTTATCAAAGTTATGTAGCAAGGTTCCAACCACGATTTCTCTTCAGAGCATTTACTTTACAAACAAAATTTTAAAAACCAGTGATCAATGGTATTATATGAATGAACCTGGAAGAAGCCACACCCAAAAGACCACTCATCGCGATTCCATTTTTACAAAATGTCCAGGACAGGCAACTTCATTGACACAGAAAGTAGATGGGTGGTTAGCATGGGTCAGGGGGAATGGGGAATTCAGAGTGACTAGTAATGGATACAGAGTTGCTTTTCGAGTTCATCAAAATGTATTAGATTTGTACAGTAGTGATAGTTGCAAAACCTTGAAAACATACTAAAGAACTATAAATTATATAGTTTAAGTGGGTGAATTATATAGTATGTGAATTACACCTCAATTTTTAAAAATCATTTTATTGTGGGATTAAAGAAAAAAAAAGTTAGTGACCTAATCCAATCCTGCCCCTTCTCAGCTCAGAAAACAGGTCTCAAGAACATGAGAAAGATGAAGAGACCTAAAGACATGCCCCTCTGAAAGGAACAAAGCCCAAAGCCATCTGGGCCACTAACCACACCTCCCAGGCTTCATGGGCAATTTCGAGTAGCAGGGAAAGAAGACGCCTGTGTCCCTGAAAGCACATGGAAGAACCAGCAGCTTGTACCGCCTCCATGGAGGGCCAGGCCTGAACAGGCAGAACAATGGCTCCACCCATGTCCCTCCTGCATGGTAGCTCCACCTGACAGAGGCAACGTGACTACAGCACACCCCGAGAATGAGCCTGTAGGACAGATACACCTCAATCTGGGTTCAGAGTTCCGGGCTAAGGAATGAAGGAGTGGCCAACCCAGAAATCTATTCCTCATCTCATCTATGAGACAGGGAGCCCCTGCCTGTCCCATCCCACGAAGCAAATGCCACAAGGGCATCAAGCCCTGTGTTTTCAGTTAAATGCAGGTTGCCAGGTGGAGGTTGTTAGGGAGAGGGTGTTGGGTGAAAATGCTACATGAACTGCAGGCCTTTTGCAAACAATTGTGGCTTTCCTGCCCAGCAGACGGCCACCAGACTCTGCCCCCATAAAACCCCATGTCTCATTTGATGACGCTGGGTCTCTTCTTTGGCCTCTCGAGCCTGGTGCCTTCCCCACTGGAGCTGATAGGGTTTAGGCACAACACCTGCCTCCTGTAATCTTATGAAATACAAAGACCTTGCTGTAGTGGCTCCCAGACCCCCTGGATTAGAACAGACCATGCCCCCCACTCAAGTGACTGTACAGGTTTGTGCCCAGCTGGAGGAGCAGGACGGGGCTTTTGCTGCATTCACCAAGGCTCGGCCTGACTGCAGATCTCCCCCCCACTGTAAAGCTGCCCTCCTTCCCTAGGAAACCGGGTCGATAACAAGGCCTTTGGAAATCCGAAGTTAACAGACGTATTGTTCCCAAGCAGGCATCAGTATTTTCATTACCATGAGGAGATGCTTCAGAAGGGCCGCAGTGACCACCTCTCAGGTAGAGCTTAGTTATAGATGTTAGAAATGTCCTAGATACATGCATAAAGATAAAGGGCTGGGACAGGAGAACTTTTATAGAACACTATAACTTGTCTCAAGATACACAAGTAACATTTTCAAAACAGAATCAAATAACCTCTCTTCCCCATCTTTCTGCCTTAATTTGTTTTAAGGCTGTGGCAGAAGAACTGAGGCAAAAGGAAAAGTCAGATAATCCAGATTCCACAAGTGAGCCTGAGGGTCTAGAGACGGTGCAGTGATGGGGTGGGGTGGGGGGGAAGGTACCTTGAACCCAGCCCTGCCAGCTCTTCTGGTCGCACGTGTGTGTCCTGCAGCTAACAGAGAAGCCTGGCCCCATAAATCAGCACTAAGGGAACGGACGGTGTTGGGTCAGGCCAAGTCAGCACTGCCATGCAGCTCAACGTGCATGGCTTGGGGCCCCAGAGGCCAATGGAGAGTGGGAGGGCAGCCACGCTGGCCTGTCTTAGGCAGCAGAAACCAGGCTGCAGAGTGGAACCCAGAGGGACAGAAGCCAGCAGTGAGTGGCAGCCTTTACCGATTCCGGAGGGCAGGTAAGACGAAGCACTCCCTGAACTACTGAGAATGAAGCCGTATCAAGATTAGGGATCTGCAGGACGTCGCCAGCAACTGGATTTTTCCCCAAGAAGCAAACAGGGGTGGGAATCAATAGGAAGTGAGCATTCATGCTGAAGGAACCTCATCCACATTCACAGCCCACCAGGACCTACCGACATTGAGGTTACCTGCCATCAACCCTTCACTCAGAGCTGAGGCAGGAGTCAAACGGGAGGAAAACAACATGGAAATTTCAGAAAGTCACTCAGGGAAGGCTTCAAGAAGACGCGATGCTTAAGCGGGTGTTGGAAAGATGGGAAGACATAGGCCGGGCGCGGAGGCTCACGCCTGTAATCCCAGCACTTTGGGAGGCCGAGGCAGGTGGATCACGAGGTCAAGAGATCGAGACCATCCTGGTCAACATGGTGAAACCCCATCTCTACTAAAAATACAGAAATAAGCTGGGCATGGTGGCATGTGCCTGTAATCCCAGCTACTCGGGAGGCTGAGGCAGGAGAATTGCCTGAACCCAGGAGGCGGAGGTTGCGGTGAGCCGAGATCACGCCACTGCACTCCAGACTGGGTAACAAAAGCGAAACTCCATCTCAAAAAAAAAAAAAAAAAAAAAAAAAAAAGATGAAAGACATGCTCAGCAAAGAAAAGTGTAGAAGAAAGGCCCAGAGTTGACAAATTCTGTGTGGGGAACAAGGAGGTGCTTCACGGTTGGGCAGAGAAACAGTCTGGGTTCCTGAACTGGCTGATGGTGGTGGGAAGAGACACAGATAAACTTGACCTTCCCGTAGCCACCACCAGGACTACGTCTGAGAGGCTACGACAGGGAGTCACAGAAGTGGAAGCTTCTACTAAACTCTTACCTGAGGTCTGCAGAAACCTGAAGTGACGAACAATCCTCCATCCAAATCCATACAGTTTTAACCTAAATTCTAGACATCAGTGGAATGGAAGCATCTATTCACAATGGGGGATCTAATTAACATGCACTCATCTGAAGGAATTTCCCCTGAGGAAATGTGGATGTAGCTCAAAGTCCATAATTCAAAGGACACACCAAGCAATTAATTCTCGGGCAGGGCCCACATGTTCTAACTCCTGACAATCTGATTTTCCTGCAAATGTGAACAGGGAGGAGGGAAGAGGACTAGGGGCATTTTCAGGTATCTCCTGGTGTATTCTGAATAAAGGGTTTAGGCTCAGATTCAACTGGCAGCTTCCCACCGTAAACTGCGAAGCCTCTCTGTAGGAAGCACTCTTGTGACATGGAGTAAGCCACCTGGGCCCTCATTAGCTGCAGAAAAAGAGGACTCTTGTGAAATAAAACCCGTACCCCCATTTGGGAGTTGGGGATGTGGAGAAAATCTCCGCTGGCTACCTTGGCTGTCATTTCGTTAGCGTCCGTTGTTAGTAATTTTGTGACAATTTTCACTCTGATATTTACAAGAGCCCCCAAATTCCCACATAATTTACATGACACAATCACCTATGAAGTTCCAAAGAGACAATGTTTCCTTCACCACTGGGGTAGACAGTCAAAAGAATGGAAGTCTCAGGTTCGAAAGAACTGCAGGGTTTTCCCAGGCTGAGAAAGATGGAGCATCCCCTTCTCACGATGGCCAGTGTCAAGGATGCGGCCAGGAAAACACCATCAGCTGAAGCTCAAGCCTCTTGAGGACAGGAAGTGGGTTCTGTCCACTGTAGCTAGACCCTCCAGTGCCTACCATGTGCCTGGCCCATCGGAGTTGCTCGACAGGTCGTCACTGGATTTATGAACCAAAAAAAGATTGTGCTGCAGTATCATTTTCAGATGCATATACCGTATGTCGGGCCACATATAAATAAAATACATGTGGTGTCTTTAATGAGTTGAGTGTGTCACAGACTTGGAGTATGCAAGTCGTGGCATGTGTCCCTCTGCCCAGGAAGGATGCAGATCGATTTCCTTCCATTTCAAAATGTCACCCTGAATGGCTGCTCGAACACGGAGTTAAAACATTTGCAGCCACAGAAATTTAGAACTCCAGGCACCTGTCTGAGGCATTAGCCAAGAAGCGACGGCTATCTGTAACATGCCAAGGATTCATTTGAGACACTGGCTCTCAGACAATTCGAGACATGGAAATGGGGTACTGTTAGGATCCCCAAACTCTACCCCTATCATCAGTTCAATCTGAACCATCTAGTAAGATAACCAGTGACCACCGGGCGCGGTGGCTCACGCCTGTAATCTCAGCACTCTGGGAGGCCGAGGCGGGCGGATCACAAGGTCAAGAGATCGAGGCCATCCTGGCCAACATGGTGAAACCCCGTCTCTACTAAAAATACAAAAATTAGCCGGGCGTGGTGTCCCGGGCCTGTAGTCCCAGCTACTTGGGAGGCTGAGGTGGAAGAATCACCTGAACCCAGGTGGCGGAGTTTGCAGTGGGTTGACATTGCGCCATTGCACTCCAGCCTGGTGACAGAGCAAGTCTCTATCTCAAAGAAAAAAAAAAAAAACATAGCCAGTGACCACATGCAGCTACTGGGCACTGGAAATGTTGCTGGTCCAGATGGAGACCTGCTGCATATTTAAGGACACGCCACATAACAAAGCCTTTGCGTGAAAAATGAACTTAAAATATCTAATAAATGTTTTATGTTGACTATATGCTGAAATTACAAAATTGTGGATATAGTAGGCTTAATGACTTTTTTTTTGAGACGGAGTTTCGCTCTTCTTACCCAGGCTGGAGTGCAATGGCGTGATCCCGGCTCACCGCAACCTCCGCCTCCTGGGTTCAGGCAATTCTCCTGCCTCAGCCTCCCGAGTAGCTGGGATTACAGGCACGCGCCACCATGCCCAGCTAATTTTTTGTATTTTTAGTAGAGATGGGGTTCCACCATGTTGACCAGGATGGTCTCGATCTCTTGACCTCGTGATCCACCCGCCTGGGCCTCCCAAAGTGCTGGGATTACAGGCGTGAGCCACCGCGCCTGTTTTACTTTTTAATGAGGAAGCTAGAAAACTTAAAATTTAAAATATGATTCACAACAGCCAAAAGGTAGAAGCAAAGCAAATGTCCACTGACGGATGGATAAACGGAGGTACACGGGCAGTACAGTAGGAGTCAGCCTTTCAAAGGAAATTCCGACACACGCTACGACGCGGACCAACCTTAGGCGTCATGCCAAGAGAAGGAAGCCAGTCCCAAAAGGACAAACACTGCAGGGTTTCACTCATGCGACGCCCCTACAGCCGTCAAATTCATGCAGACGGAAAATAAGCTGGTGTTTGCCAGACGCTGAAGGAAGCAAAGAGTTTTTGTTTAATGGTACGTAGTTTCAGTCTGGGGAAAAAAAAGTTCTGGAGCTGGATGGCGGTGATGTTTGCAGAACCATGTACGTGTACTTACTGTGTACACTTACAGTTAGTTCCGATGGTAAACTTCATGTATATTTTATAATAAGTAAAATAAAAACACAAGTAAGAAGACTTTTAGTGAGTTCCAAAAATGAAGAAAAAAAATCTTCACTTTACAAAATTTGTGGTTTCCAAGTCAAAAATAGTACTTCATTGTCCTCAAGCTTCAACTCAATAATTTCTCAACATTAAAGGGAACTGCTCGCCAATTATGTAGCGCAGTGTTCTAGAACACTCCAAAGCCTGTGGCGGAGCCTGGGTTCCTGGGCATGGCTGGGTATGAGCTGACATGAGTGGACACCTCTAATTTGGGGCTGAGAAAGAACGGCAGCCGTTCGCAGGGTCCACTAGGAGAAAGGAGAGAGATGCGAACAAGGCATTTGTCACGTGGACCCATCCCTACCAAATCTCTCGGGACTCCAGAGAGAAGGCAGTTAGGGCAGAAGGAAAGATGGCTGGCTGTAGAGTAACTGGGTGAAAGAGCAACACTAAGGCTGCTTTGGGATGCAGGTGACAAACAGCACACAGCAGAGAGACATCTATTGTCCCTCCACTTAGGCACCCAAGCCCTGGGAGGGGTGGCTGTGGGAACAGAATCTACTCTGGGCCCAGAGGCTGGTGTTGCCACCGACTGTGGCAGGGGAGGGCAGAACATGGCAGGAGACACAGGGGACCACAGATGGCAGGCTGGTTCATGGCCACATAGGGGGCTTCTCTTGACAAAGTCACAGAAATATCTGGAGAGGTTTTACAGGGGACTGAAAAACTCAAATATGTGGGGGAATGAAACAGGAACTTCATTATTGACATTAATGTCACTCACTTTGTCCTCAGACTGGTGGTGCCCAGGAGAGGGATGGTATCACGTGTGCTCTGAAGGTGCCCTAGTTTTTCTCTAGAGGGAAAAGTAAATGCCAGAGAATAGTTTGGCAAAATTAAGTTTCTTGAGCAAACAGAAATCCAGAGGCAGGATGATTTAATTCAGTTTGAAAGTCCCATGATGAATAACAAGCAGGAAATCACTCTTCCGAGATTCTCCTGAGAAATGGCTCCAAAGCACGAGCCTAGGATGCATGCTTCCTAGGAAGAGAGTCACTGGGAAAAACAATGGAGAACTTTACCAGTTTTTTTTTTTTTAAGACAGGGTCTCACTCTGTCTCCCAGGCTGGAGTGCAATAGCACAACCTCTGCTAACCGCAAACTCTGCCTCCCAGGTTCAAACAATCCCCCCACGGCAGCCTCCCAGGTAGCTGAGACTACAGGCATGCACCACCACACCCAGCTAGTATTTGTATTTTTAATGGAGACGGGATTTCACCATATTGGTCAGGCTGGTCTCAAACTCTTCACCTCAGTTGATCCACCTGCTTCAGCCTCCCAGGGTACTGGGATTGCTGTGGTGAGCCGCCATGCCCAGCTGGCAACTCTACATTTTCTAAAGTAGTTGCATGTGACCCTGCAAGCCTGATCATAGCCCCTAGGGTTAAACACGGTCATCCCATTTAGCACTAGGGAAGCTGATCCACGGGCCAACCTGCAGGGAAGCTGCAGCCCAACTTGAGAAATTTTCAAGAGCAACCGTATCACAAACAGCGCAAACAAAGAGCAAGCCATTCGGCCGGGGAGATACATATTCTAGGTCCCAAGATGCTGAAAGAGAAAAAAACTATTCCTCTCCCCATATTCTCCTCACTCCTGTCCAAGAGAAGGAGAGACAGATCTGCTCAAACCAGACTCCAGGACCCTGATTCACTCGTGTCCCGAGACCTCACCCCTGGGTCCCAAGGGCTTTTTTTTTTTTTTTTTTTCCTGAGATGGAGTTTTCGCTCTTGTTACCCAGGCTGGAGTGCAATGGCGTGATCTCAGCTCACCGCAACCTCCACCTCCTGGGTTCAGGCAATTCTCCTGCCTCAGCCTCCCGAGTAGCTGGGATTACAGGCACGCGCCACCACGCCCAGCTAATTTTTTGTATTTTTAGTAGAGTCGGGGTTTCACCATGTGGACCAGGATGGTCTCAATCTCTTGACCTCGCGATCCACCCGCCTCGGCCTCCCGAAGTGCTGGGATCCACCGCGCCCGGCCTCAAGGGCTTATACTTGACACAGCTCACCTTCTCTTGCTCCCAGGTAAAATGAACCAGGGCCTCTTCCCAGAGTGTGCAGATGTCCGTTTCATCTCTATTGTGCCTGCATCATTAGTACCTTTTTGACATCCACTCTATACTCCTAATAACTTACAAAGTCTATTCAAATTCTCCTGAATTATGAAAAGCAATGAAGTTTGACAGCTACTACTGTTTTTAGCTTCCATCCCCTTCGTGACCATTATTATAGTCTTTAAGTAAAGCTAAGCCCCAAATGGAATTTTCACTTCAGGAGCTAGTTCCACATGAAAGAGAATACCAAGATGAGAAGGGACGAAGACATTCTTTTCTTTCTGGAGAAGGATGAAAGCCAACACTTCTGTGTGTCATCGGCACACACTGGTGCCTATTAAGTTGTCCCTACAAACTCTTGAGGGGCCTCTGAATCACCAGAGCAAGCTGAGAATGTGTCTAGTCTACTTGTCTAGCACTAAGTGCATTTCCTTGTATTTGAATTCTTTGTGAGTTTGTGATCTGCCTGTGGGGATCTGGTTATTAATGCGACGCCCCCTCTATTCGCCCACTGAGCCACACACACTTTGATTCTGCCCCCGACTACCTGAGCTTTCACATCCAGCTCTGAAGTCCTCCCTGTGCCTGCCCTTGCTTGCCCCGACCGCAGGATCCAAGGGTGGATCCTCACAACATTCCTCTGCATGGAAATTAGATCAGAGCACAAGTAGTCTCTTGGGTCATTTTTATGTAAGCCAAAGCCCCTCGGGAAAAATTGGGACAATAGCCACAGCATTCGGGATTCTCAGCCCAGCTGCTGCAGACCGCCCCACTCCCAGAGGCCCATGTCTGCACTTCCCTGGGCTCACCCCAGGCTTGGGAAATGCTCACGATGACAATCACCCCTCACATAAGTCTGTTATTCTACATTTACCTTTTCTTCCTTTAACTGTTCGATTTGAAGTAGACTCCCAAAAAGCATCCTAAGGGTCCTTCTAAGAGGAAGCCATGAAGGTGAGAGTATCAGAGAGACCTGTAGATGCCACCTGCCTTTCAAAATGAAGAAAAGGACCACAAGGTAAGGAATGCTGGTGGCTGGTAGACACCGGAAATGGCATGGAACAGATCCCCCCAGAGCCTGCAGTAGGAATGCAGCACTTGATTTTAGCCGGTGTTTTGATGCTGGCCTGTTAGCCTTGTAACACCGGTTTTGGACTTGACCTCTAGACTGAAAGAAAACAAATTTGTGTTATTTTAAGGCAGCACGACCATGGTGATTTGTGACAGCAACAACGTAAAACTAATACATAGGTAATTAATGCTCCGGCCAAGTTGGAAATTCACATTATCAAGAATCTCTCAAAGAGGCTAGAAAGAGCTATAAACACAGGTGCCGGTGGAGAAAGGCCAACATGCGACTCTGATGGCGTTTTCTGGTCTTTCAACAGATGTCTTAATTCTTACTGTTCAGACGAACCAATATTCTCATCCTTCAGCAATGTTGTTTAACCAACAAAGACTGCTTTTCCTTCATGTTTTCTGCAGCCAACCAGAATGTAATTGTATTTCAAAGTTACACTTTCCACAACACACATATGCAGTCTTCGGCGCATTATAAACAGGGTGTAGTTATCGTTAACAGACCACGTGGCATATTCTGAAGCTAGACTGCCTGAAGTCAAATCCCAGCTCTGTCCCTTACTAGCTGACCTCGTACCTCAGTTCTCATCTAAAAAAAATGGGCAGAAGGGGACAGATCATACATGTCTGTTGACAGTAGTTGATGCTGGCAAAGCATGTATTCTTTACTTAGTTTTAGAAACAGAGTCTCACTCTGTCTCCCGGACTGGAGTGCAGTGGCAGAATCACACAGCTCACCGCAGCCTCAAATTCCTGGGATCAAGGCGTCCTCCCATCTCGGCCTCCCAGGTAGCTTCAATTACAGGCACAAGTCACTGCACCCAGCTTGGGAAAACATTTAAAACAGTTCCTGGGCAGAGTTAACATCATTATGAGTGTCTGTCAAAAACCGTTTTTGCAAGTGTACCAGTGGTATTACCTTGGCCAATGAGCACCCTGTGTATTAGCCGCTGCAGGTAAATCTTCCTACATGTAAATCGATCACGCTACATCCTTAGAGCTCTTAGGCTGCAGTAGTTAAAGATGGCAATCCCTGGAGAGAATCCAGTTCCCAAACATGGGTTACGTCCCTGTGGGCTGCATACACGTTGTTGGGCAAACATTTAAAATAAGAGATTTCACACAAAAGCCGATTTCTGCCGTTCCTTGAAAATTCAGACTTATCCACATGGGACTTACATTCCCTCAAAACCACCACCTCAGCTGGAACTGAACCGCCGACGCAGGGTCCTTTGGACTCTGCCTCCCCAACACTGAAGTGAGAATCTGTTGTGACACGTGAGCCCACGCACATTGTTATTTCTCTTAGACAAATTTCTCCAGAATGGAAAACAGTTTACAAGGTCCACTTTTGCAGAAACATGAGAATGCAATGTTCTTTGGAGACATGACATTTTTTCCCACACATTATATAAGAAAATTGTGTCCGATTAGAAAAAGTAGAGTCGGCCGGGCGCGGTGGCTCAAGCCTGTAGTCCCAGCACTTTGGGAGGCCGAGGCGGGTGGATCACGAGGTCAAGAGATCGAGACCATCCTGGTCAACATGGTGAAACCCAGTCTCTGCTAAAAATACAAAAAATTAGCTGGACATGGTGGCGCGTGCCTGTAATCCCAGCTACTCAGGAGGCTGAGGCAGGAGAATTGCCTGAACCCAGGAGGCGGAGGTTGCGGTGAGCCGAGATTGCGCCATTGCACTCCAGCCTGGGTAACAAGAGCGAAACTCCGTCTCAAAAAAAAAAAAAGAAAAAGTAGAGTCAAATACTAGGATTTCGGGCCCTTCACAACCTCATCCCTGTGGACCCCTCAGATTTACTTCCCACGACTTTTCCACACACACACACACACACACACACAGTCACACACACACACTCTCTCTCTCTCTCTCTCTCTCTCTCTCTCTCTCTGTCTCTGTCTCTGTCTCTGTCTCTGTCTCTCTGTCTCCCCCGCCCCCCACCCCAGCAATTTTGGACTGTTTTTGGTAATATGACTCCATATCTTACTTTTCATTGTTGTCTTTTAAATAGAACGTCTAGCTACAAAAGAGAAATTTTTCAGCCTGGTGCTTAATCTTAAATCACTAGCATTCATCGGCATGATACATTCCAAAATTTTCATGGAAAGGTAACATTTGGTTTAATCATGTAGCCAAGCTCATTTTGATGATAAATCAAAGCTAGGTCATCAGGAACAACAACAAAAAAAAATTCTACAACCCTTCAAGCATAATCCATCCTGACTGGAGTATCGTAAAACACACGCACGGGAAGTGCAAATAGAATCCCACATGCCACACAGCGATCGAATAAACTGACACGTACGATTAGGAATTGGAGAACATACGTGACAATATGTATTTTGAATAGTATTAACAACATGCTGACATTTCCTCCTGGAGGCTCAGACGGTGTGTATGTTACCAGAATCATCTTAGCCCAAACAAAATCGATCTTGGCTTAGGAAAGATCTTTACCTGGCTGAGGGTTGAGAGTAAATGGAGAGGATGCTGAAAAGAAATTCTGATTTAATGGAAATGTGTGGGAACATGATGATGACTATCAGTGGTATGCATATGTCAGACCCTTCAGGCAATAGAAGAGGCCCTGGATTGGGGATGGGAAGAGGAGGTCTACCCCGGCCCCTGAAAACCTAGCAAGATCATGGGAAAAGGACAGAAGGAAGTTTTGATAGGTCCCTGAAAGGCATGAGACTGGAAAACTGCCGCTATTCAAATTCACACATATGTTGATATACACGTGTCAGTTTTAGGTATTCCATTTTTTCAGATGAAGAAACCGACTCCCTGAGAGTTTAACTTTCCCAAGACCAAACCACTAATAAGAGCCCAGATATTTGATCTCTAGTAACTTTCTGACAGTTGCTTCCCACATTGCACTGCGTAAAAGGGGACATTTCAAAGCCTCAATACTCATGTTTTCATCTTAAAACGCTTTCAGTGTTAAAAGTCTACCATTCTTTTCTCTTTGGGTAATGAGTGATACAGAAACTCACAGCAGTCCATTCATAGTAATGACACAGCTCCCATATGCAAATAACTGTCACCATTTACTGAGCACCCGCTATGTACCAGGCACTATACATGTTTCTCTCATTTGATTGTCACTATAAAGGGTTATCGCGACTTTGTAGGAAGAGATCATGTTCAGAGATACAATAACCTGGTTTTGTTAAATAAGTGATGGAGCCAGGATTTTTCTGGTTTATCGGGAAAACTCTAAAATCTGTTCTTTTTGCAATGCTCAACTGCCTCTCCAAGTAACATAGCCTAATAATTTTGATTCTTCACGGACATTTCTAGGCCAGACGCTGGAACAGGTGGTTTCCTTAGGCTCTCAGATAGCCGTCGGCACCACACTCCAAGGTATGTATTACTGCACATTTATGTATACAGAACAGACCTTCTAAGAGGCTGACCTGCCAAAGTCTCTCTATTTCAATGAATCAGGGTACAAAGCCCAGGCTTCACTCTGAAAGGGCTCACAGCCTTTGGTGAACATTCTAAATGTCATGATCAGGCTGTCTAGACAAGTAGGTCTCAGACTCTCCTGCATTTACAATCAGCTGCACAGCTTTTGAAAATTCTATTGCCCATGCTGCTTCTGTACAGAATTTCGTTTACAATTATGAACAAGTTATAGAAATGATAATGGTGGCACATTACGACTGTTCTTATTGCCACTGAATTGTACACTTCAACACGGTTCAAGTGATAAAGTTTATATTTATTTTACCACACCCTAGTGTTAAAATTTCACTACCCCCCCACCCTTATCCCCAGAACCACTGGCACCCAGGTATCAGTATTTTTGAAAGCTCCCCTCTTGATTCCAATGTGTGTCCAGCCACGTTTGAGAACAGGTGGCTTCGAACAAGGCTCCTCTAATTTAAGTGTGCGTATGTGCATACGAATCACCTGGGGAATTGGTAACGCGTAGCAAAGACTCAATCTGCCTTATATTAGAACCATCTGAGACCATTTCCCCAGGCATTCTTCAGACTCTGCTTCCCCGAGATGCTAATTGTTCCATGTGACTTTAGAAAAAGTTAAGGATTCTATGGATAATTAAGATTGGAAGATACTGGGCTAAATTAAGCTAGGTGAGCCTTTTTTCAGACGTCCCAGCGTGCTACACGTATTGTGAGTTACTGAGCGGGAGATGGCTCGTGAGCAGCACTTCCCAGGCACACCTGACACGGGGAAGCTTTTCAGAGCACAGCAATGCTGAGGTGGGTGATGGCCGCCCTACAGCATTGCATGCGGGAGACACTGTCTCTCTACTGAACTGCCATGGGGATGCCCTGATACCAGCTTGTTTCCAGCAGACACAATTTGGAATATACATAGGGTGGAGGCAGAGATGGCATTGGGCCTCATATTGACAGACAACACAGAAGGCCAAAGAGAAAGCTGAGACACTTGCCTACGTCCTGGTGAGCACACCTCCTCCCAGACCACTCACTCATTTCACCTACTTTTAAGTCAGACTTTAAACGCGCCTTTTCTACTTGAGGGCCCTTGGCTTCCTAATCTGAACGAGGAGGAGGTTGGGAATTGCTCTGTAGGGTCCCATGGGAATGTCCAACACCAGCGCTCACAAAGGACCAAGATCACAATTGTGAAGTTCGAACACTTGGGTGTGAATGATCGCACAACATTGTGACTGTTCTTAGTGCTACTGAGTTATACACTTAAAAATGGTTAAAGTGATATAGTTTGTTATACTTACTTTACCATACCACAGTGTCAAAGATTCACTGCCCCACCCCCTTAGCCCAGTACCACTGACAATGACACCCAGGTATCAGTGTTTTCCTAAGTTCCTTACCTGATTGGGTGTGTTTAAGACTCATTCGAGCCGAGTAAACATCGATTTGAATTCACCTCCCATCCTCACAGACAACATTTTTGCACAGAGCTCTAAGATTCAGTGAGTAGGACTCAGTCTCTGACTTTCCCTTTGCCGCACTCCCAACCCCAAACCCAGTCCTGCTGAGCCTACTTGCAATCTGCATTTGAGCATTCCTGTACCGATTCTCAAGTCAGACTCACTCTGCCCAAAGTCCCCTTTCTGAAAAGCAAGTCTGACCAAGTCTCTCCTACACTCAAACCAACAAGCCCCAGGGCCCTCAAAGGAAAACCGACCACTTAGACCTGCCTACAGCGTCCGTCCCTGAACGGCAGCCTAAGCTCCACTTAGATTCTTGCAGGCTCCCCCACTTCCTGGACGAGGCTAAGCCCGCGTGGCCCATCCCCACTACCTTAGCCGGACAACTCAAACTAGCCTCTAGGTCGCAGCTCAGTTACCCTCCCTTCCAAGTCCCTCCTCACCCTTCACTCTCCACCTGCTGCCCAAGCCCCCATTAGGGACCAGCCCTGTGCTCCCCGCGACTCTGTGGTAGCAGTTACCACCCTGCATGACAGCCCCCAATTCCCAACTCTTTCTCCCACTAGATTCAGGGCAGGAACTGAATCTCATTCACAGTTGGAACCCCAGGGCCTGGCTCAGAACCCGAATCACAGAAGGCGCATGACATAGACTTGCTGGGTTGTTCAAATTCTGGGCCCCCAAGATCCCGAGGAAGGAGATAAAGGATCTCCTGATCCAAGGCAGGGTGGACATCCGTACTGAGGGCTCGCCCGTCAGCGTAAACCAGTGAGACGTATAAAGAAAAGGTGAAACAGCCGTACCCAGGGCCTGGAAAAACCAGCAAAGGACCTGCGTCCTAGTCACAGATTCAATCTGGACATCCCGCACGGCCGCTTCCTGCTCCAACACTCTCAGAGACAAAGCTGTCCAAATAACCAAGCCCATGCTGCTTCCACGTCTTAGTCCACACATACCACACACTGGGTCACGGATAAAGAACAGAAAGTAATTGCTCACCGTTCTGAAGGCTGGAAGGCCAACATCCAGGAACCAGCACTGGGCGTCCGCCGCAGGCCACATCCTCAAGCCACGGAAAAGCAAGCCGGCCCAACCCTACCAAAGCCTCCTTTATTCATGAGGGAGGAGCCCTCGTGGCCTAATCACCTTCTAAAGACCCCGCCTCCTCATACATCACATTGGCCACACCTGAATTTTAGAGGCAACAAGCCACAGCCACCTGTATGAGATCCCCACCCACCAGACTGGCCCTTACACCACTTTCAACATTTTGCCACGCTAGTCCAAGCAAAGAAAGGGCTGAGCCACCCTATACATTACCCAGCAGGGCCCTGCCTCTGCCTGCCTGGGCGATGCCTCCCCATCCCCTCAGCTCACTCTGCAAACGCCCCCGATTTCTCAGAGCCTTAGCTTCAGCGCTCCTTCCATGTGAGATCTTCCAGGTTCCTCCAATAGGAAGCAACAGCTCCTCCCTTGTCTGCCCTGAAACAGTGTCCCTTTCCAGCATGCCTTTGAGTTTTCTATGCATTTGTCCTCTTACCAGGCCCTCAGTGGGAAGACACTTCAGCTGCTTTACCGCACAGAACCTTGCTTCATGGCAAGCTCAGAGATGAATAGTAAATTCCCTAATTAATTAGGACGGGAAGCAACATAGTAGGAGCATAAACTGTGAGTGGGGGCAAATGCCAACAGCCATAAGCCGCACCGCAGCCAAGCCTCTGTTCGTGCAGTCCATATGCCTTATGCACACCTTCACCTTTGCAAATACTGACCAGGCCAGTCTCACGAGTATCTCTAGGGTGGGCACGGCAAATTCTATTCCCCGCAGTTTGCAGGTTGGGAGTGAGTCTCCGGGAGGCCAATGGACTTGTTCAACCCGCCACGAGGAAGGCTGGGCCGGCAGTCAGGGCCACCACATCCAAGTCTGTTTCATCACACATGTTGATAACACTCGAATCCACTCTCGCCTTTTCAATAAGAAACCTACAAGGAGTGTGAACATGCACCCGCAGTTCCAGCTCCAGTCGAGCCTGGGGCACAGGGAGGCGGAACCCTCAGGATGGGGTCTCGGCCCAGCCACGCTCCTGGCTCCACGAGCCGACTGAGCTTTATTCCCTGCCACTGGCGCTGCCAGCTCTGGCCCTGGGTCCGAGGAGCAACACTGCTGCGGCTGCCAGCTGGGAACTGCCGAGCACTGGGCAGGACCCACCCTCTGCCGCCTTTCCCGGGTGCCTACAACAGGCATTTATTTGCACTGCTGCCTCCACTTACCAAAAAAAAAAAAAAAAAAAAAAGTCTGGTTTTGCTTAATTTTACTGCTGGAAATGCAGAAACACACTTTGCTTTTGCTTTCTCACCAAATTACATCAGCTGACTCCCGGGACCCCAGCATGTCCTGAGATGGGCAACCAGAGCAGCTGCCCGCTGTGTGCGGAGACGGGCTCCAGCTGCCCCCACAGGTCCGGCGAGTCCGCACTCAGTCCTGCGGTGCGGGAGCCCAGCTCCTTCTCAAGACAGCGGGCGACAACACTGCCCACCTGGGAACCCACAGGGCCCCTCTCTGCTGCGGACGATTGGTGGATTCTTCCCAGGGCCAGGACTAGGGGGAGTAAGTGAGGCACCCTCCTGTGTGTAAAATTGAAGGGGGCATTGAAAAATGCAGTCATCAAAAGACATACTATTTCAATGCGACAGCAAGAAAGCAACATTAATGCCAAAAAAAAATGACGCATCTAGGAGCAAACTTCCTCACAGTAAAAAGCCATGAGGAACAGAAGCAAGGTGAATGTAGAATCCAGGAGCCAATTTCATCTCAGGTAGTTTTGGAGCTAAATTATCTATGGCTGGGGACCAAAGGTAGGCAAATCAACAGACACCCCCACCTTCAGCAGTGCTGACCTTGCTTGTATCATACCTAGGGCTGAGCGGGCAAGAATGGAGGGAGCAGGAAGGAGACTCGGCTTAGAGAGGAGAGGTCATAAGCAAATCCTGGGTGGACATCACGTCAAAATATTGCTAGGGCACAAATTCAAAATATCCCTTTCATTCTTTGTTTGTTTTTGGTTTTGTATTTGAGATGGAGTCTTGCTGTGTTCCCAGGCTGCAGTGCCTTGGCAGGATCTGGGCCCTGCAACCCTCCACCTCTGGGGCCCAAGAGATTCTCATGCCTCAGCCTCGCAAGTAGCTCAAATCATCCCTTTCATTCTGATGAGAGAACTCTGCCTTACTTTTTTTTTTTTTTGAAATGGAGTCTCGCCCAGGGTGGAGTGCATTGTCAGGATCTCAGCTCACTGCAACCGCCGCCTCCCAGGTTCAAGCAATTCTCCTGCCTCAGCCTCCTAAGTAGCTGGGATTACAGGCACATGCCACTACACCTGGCTAATTTTTATATTTTTAGTAGAGACGGGGTTTTACCATGTTGGTCAGGCTGCTCTCAAACTCCTGACCTCGTGATCCACTCTCCTTGGCCTCCCGAAGGGCTGGGATTACAGGAATGAGCCCCGGCGCCTGGCTCTCTGCCTTATTCTCCAAGCTCATGGCAGTTGTCTGTGGTAGCAATCAGAGGGTTAATTGAATATAATGAAGAAACAGAAGAGGAGACGGCAGTTAATTAACTTAGCGGAAAATATTCCCAGGGTTTTGATTTACTTCACAGGAAGAAGCAAAATATTGGACATCTTTTATTTCACTCTTGCCTAGAGTATAAATGTGAGAAACTTGCAGATTCCAAAAAGGTTGCTATAATCCCTAACCATCTCCGGGTGATGTTTTCATTACATAGGATAAAAGGTTGTGTTTAAAATGCAAACACACCCTCGGTAATCCTCTCGAGAATCTACTCTGAAGCCACTAGATCTTACCATTTTGGTTCCCGGACTTCTGAAGACTGCAAAGGAAAGAACTGATTTTTTTTTTTAATTGGAAAAGTTTTTGAACCAACCTGCGTCCATGATGGGCACGGAGATGTTTGCTGTGCTGCTGACATCTACTGAGAGGCTGGGAAATAGCATTTCAGGAAGTAAAGGAAGTTAAAGCCGCTCTTGAGAAAGCTCTGTCTCTGACGGGGGATGCCATCTGTAACACATCATCCACCTTTGAGCAAGCACTCATCAATTTCCACAGAGCGTCAGGATCCTGTCATGTTCACCCAGGCAGCTTGGAAAAGGGAATGGGGCTGCAGCCTTTGTGGGGACAGCAGTCTGCCTCCTAGCACTCTCTGCAAAGGGAGGAGAAGCGCTTCTTAGAGCTGGATACCAATTGTCACACTCTGTCTGCTCAGCACCTTTCCAGCTTTGTATTAGTAACTCGTTATACAGACGCAAAAACTCAAATCCACACATGTCCCATGGCTTACCGAAAGCTACACAGCTAGAAAGTGGCAGGACAGGAATGGGACACAGAGCAAGCTGTCTCCGTGCTTGTGCCCTGTCCCCACTTTCTGTCCCCAAGGGCGCAACACTGTAGATCCGAACCACAACCCCCAAAAGCCTCTAGGAAATGTATAGGCTCCACTTCACTCCCAGGAGATTCCTATGGATTTAGGGAAAAAATGACGCAGTGACAGAGGAGTTTGAACTCTGGGGGTGAAATCATTTCCTCCAAATTATTCTTCTTCCAATGACAAAGATACACCATGAAAAACAGACCTATGCCCTCTAACCTTTGAGAAGATCTGAGTCACGTGGCAATTAGATTTGTACCCTTACAGGGTTACGGAGGCCAGTTTTCCCTTCCTCCTCATTTCCTTCTCCCCCATGACATTTTTAGAAAGTCACATTCATTTATTTTACCATTAGCTAGAAGCCTTAACCCTGGCCTTCAGGGCAGAGCCCGCCTCACTCTTCTGTAGATTACTTCGTTCCTCTGCAGGTGGACTCCAAGTAATCATGTCTTCTTTGCACACGTAGAGGCACCCGTTTGCGTGCATTCAAGGCTGCCCACCTCAACAGAAAACTGCTTTGACGTCTATCAGGTCTGCAGGCAGTTTTTCAATGTGAGAACTGCTAACATAAAAGGGATATGAGCCAAGTTTTGAAACAAGTTATTATTTCACATAAAGTGGTTATCAAAATAGATAAGAAAAATTAAGTAAAGAAAATAAGAATAACTGCATTAAAAATCCGGGTATTGGGGGATGGTTCTGCTGGTAGGTCAGCCAGGGGAATGAGAAGGAGCTAGGGGCGAGAGTACTTTCCTCTCTAAGTTGGTCTGGTAAGTTTTGTCTTCTTTTAGAAAGCTGGGTTCCAGATGGGTAGACAGAGGGCTCATTAAGTCGTTATTTTCCAGTTATTGGTTTCAGCTATTTTTTGGACCTGATAATGCAGGTACATGGTATAAATTTCATAAGATACAAAAGACTGTACAGTAAAAAGCAAGTCCCGCTCCGACCCTGGACCCTAGCCATCGGGCTCCTCTTCCCTGATGCAAGCCTGCCAGCTTCTGTATATCTTCCCGTAAATATTCAATATATACACAGTTACAAATGTTCTTTTTGACTTTAACCACATAGCCGTATACCATGCACCCTGTTCTACACCTTGTTCATTTCTCTTCACCACATATCTTGGAGATTCTTTGTCAACAAGTAGGATTTAAACAAGTTGGGCAAGCCCACCATGGCCCCAAGAGCACCCTGTAACTTCCTAAGAAGCCTTTATGAGTTGTTGCCAAAATGAATGTCCATCCTGGGGATCACGAGATCTTTTCTCTTTTGAGGCACCACTAAACTATGACCAAGAATCCTCTGGGATTATTTTCATCCAGAGTTTCTACCTTAATTTATTCAATTGGATCATACATTTCTCTTATACTATGTGCATTTCTATTTAATTTTCTTCTTCAGAGAACTTAAGAAGAGAGCATCTGAGAATCAAGAACTCAGTAATGAAGTTTAATTCAAAGTAGACTTGTATTACACACACACACGTACACACACATACACACACACAGATACACATACATACACACACATACACAGATACACACATACATACACATACACACACAGATACACATACACACACAGATACACACATATGCACACACATACACACACATACATACACATACACACACAGATACACATACACACACAGATACACATACGCGCACACACACGCACGCACACACATACACATACACACAGATACACACACACACAGATATACATACACACAGATACACACATACGCACACACACACACGCAAACACACACAGATACACACATATGCACACACATACACACACAGATATACATACACACATACGCACACACACATACACACACAGATACACATACACACACAGATACATACGCACACACACACACATACACATACACACACAGATACACATACATACACACACATACACACACAGATATACATACATACACACACAGATACACACGCACACACACACAAACACACACAGATACACACATATGCACACACACATACACACAGATATACATACACACAGATACACACATATGCACACACACACATACACACGCACACACACACATACACACACAGATACACACATACGCACACACACACACACGCACACACACACACACACACACACAGGACCACAGGGTTCTCTTGCAATGAAGCAGCTGCAGTGGAGAGAAGACTGGAAAGAGGTGGCTTCAGGGGCTGGTCTGCAGACGTCAGCACTTGACTCTGCCCCCAGGGTTCTCAGCGTCCTGGTCTTGGCTCTTCTCCTCTCATCTAGGGAGTCTGCATTAGGAAGTTTTACTGACACTGTTAATTTATATGAAAAAGAAAAAATATGTGTAAATGCAACCAGCATTTCTGACCAGGGATGATCAGATTCTCTATTCTGGTCTCAGCTGATTTGTAAGTGGAGACATTCAACTCCGGTCCCATAATCTAGTCTAGTTAATCATAACTAGTGCTGTGACCTTAGCCGGGTGCAAGAATTTCCAAGTCTGAAATGCTGGTGACTGTCACAGCCCCTTGCCTCAACGTCACTACACATTCTCATCCCACATTTTTCCAAACCAGCCTAATTCACATGAACTTTACACGTTTCGCTCTCATCGGCAGGTGCTTTTCCTAGAGCGACTAACAGTGACAGTCGATACCGCTCTGCGTATGACCAGAGTGCTGGTGCCCATTTGCAAGCAGGCCCGGCTGAGTCTGTGGAGCTGCTTGCACGGGGCCGGGCACAGTGGCTCAGCCTGTCATCTCAGCACTTTAGGAAGCCAAGGCAGGCAGATCACTTGAGTCCAGGAGTTCGAGACCAGCCTGGGCAAGATGATGAAACCACAAAAAATACACAAATTAGCCACACATGGTCATGGGCCCCTATAGTCCCAGCTACTCAGGAGGCTGAACTGGGGTGATCATTCGAGCCCAAGTAGCGGAGTGAGCTGACACTGTGCCACTGTACTCCAGCCTCAGCAACAGAGTAAGACCCTGCCTCAAAAGAAAAGAAAAGAAAGTTCCGTATAAGCCAGCCTATTTGAGAATGGGTCTCAGCTCTTATGTCCACTCAGATACAGTAAAGGTTGAAGGCCCCTTCAAAACACAGCTCAGCCCTCTACTCGCAGAGCACCCAGTTGCTCTGGGCCCAGGAACACGGAAGGGAGGAGGTCAATCCTGACATCTGTTCTTTGAACCTGTCAAAATGTTCCTGCCACAGTAGCCCCAGATATGCTGGCTGGAGAGATTTGATGTGGGCAGCAAACCTGCCTAGTGGTCCCCCGGGTTAAGTGCACAAAGTGTTTCCACAAAACACAGTCAAATGCCCTTGGAAGGATGTCAGAATACATTGCTGGACCCCCAAAATACTTCCCCAAAGATGCTCCCAAGGATAGTTTCGGACTGGCCTTGTGTTCCATGAAGACCAGGGCAGCTGAGATTAATATCAACATTTCACATGGTCTAATAACAAAATGCTCCACAAAAAATGTTGTCTATCAAAAAGTACATGAAACAAAGACTTTCCAATATTAAGACCAGATGTCGGGACACTGAAGACAGCATTTCTTTCTGGCCTACTCAGTGAGATAGAGGAAAATGCATGCGGTATCAGATGAACAAGCTGTCCCTGAATGTTGCCCCCAAATATTGACCAGAAACAAGCAATCTGGGCTTAAAGATAGAATCCAAAAAGGAGGTTTGTTTCAGTTCTTGGCAGGAACTCCTCTAAGCACTAAGCTTAATAAATAAACAAAGTCACCGCTCACTGTCCGATCTTCAAAATGTCAAGTGCTAACGGAGGGCAAATCGTTCGCCGTCTCTCAAGGACCCATCAATTTAAATATAATTACTCCCCTGGTGACAACTAAAGGGGTTACGGAGAACGAAAGCAGGACAGTTCCCCAGAGGAACGTCTCTGTCTCCCTTAAAAGAGGATTCCATTAAAAGAGGCTGGCCCCAAGCGTAGGGGTTTGGGCTCTTTTCGGGGAGTTGACTGCCTCCCTGCAAGCTTCAAGGAGGAAAGAGCGGAGGTGGGGCCCGAGGGGCAGGGAGGGCCCCCACAAATGCCTCATTAATGCGGGGCAAAGCAGCACAGCCCACAGAATGTGCTTCTCACAGAGGAGCCCGGCGCTCACTGACAGAATGTTCAGGACTCCACCGTCGCACCAGGAAGCCTGGCCAGCTCGGGGATCACAATGAAAGGCACTCCGGTGGAGGAGCTCGGAGCCCCGCGTTTCAAATTTCCGGGCTATTGTCAATTTCTCTAGCAAGCTCCACATTATCTACACTGAAGAGACTTTTAATTTCCTTTGTCAGTAACAAAAATCTGTCCGAGGTGGTTATAAAACGTCTATTGATTTACCTCTGGGACCGGGGCTGAGGGCAGCGGAATGGACCATGGGTTAGGGAGGAAGAAAGGGAGGAGAAGAACTTGTTTCCTTTTGCTTGAATGTCTTCAGCCCCCTGGGTCCCGTCCTCCCTGGCTCTGGCTGATCTCAGGAACAGAGCTGTCAGACACGGCGCACCTGCTCACCTTAGCTCCCCAGGCCGCTTCAGCGTTTGCCGGGGCTGACTGCAGTGCAAACAGTGAGGGAGGCATCTGCTCCTGGGAGGAAATTCTGGAGAGGCTGGCCGGGCAGTGAATTTCTCCAGCAAACTGACCCTCACCTGGAGCTGGGCTCATCGAACTACCATCCCCGGGCCGGATCCGGCCTACCGTGTGTTTTTGTAAAGAAAGTTTTATTTATTTCAGGTACCGGGGAACATTTCATGCAAGTTAAGGGCACTGAGCTGGCTCTGAGAGGTGGGCGGGAGCAGTATAATCAGAAAAGCCAGTGTTTTGGGTAAGGGTATCATCAGGGAGAACAGAGAGACAAATCCCCAAGGCTTTTGAGGAGGCCTCCAAGGAACTGAGAAGCAACAGGAAAGAACAATAATAATAGCTACCACTTATTCGGGGCTGTATTCATTCATTCTATCCTTACAACTCAGTAAGGTACGTTTATTATTATCCCCATTTTACTGATGAAGAGAGTGGAGCACAGAGAGTTTAAGTATCTTGTCAAAGGTCACACAGCAGTTAAGTAGCAGGGCTGAGAGTCTCGCTTGGTGAGCCTGACGCTGGAGCTCACACGCTAATCACTGTGATGAGGCTGCAGAGAAGGGCTGGAGCGCGAGGTGGGTTTTTTTCTTGAGAGTTGGCAAGAGCAGTATTTTGGGAAAAGCAGCCGGCAACGAAGAGAAATTTCCCATCAAGGCGACAGAGACGAGACCACTGCAGTTAATCGTGTTGTGGGTGACAGGAGACTGAACCAACATGGTGGCAGTGGGGACAGGAAGGAAAGGCAAGACCAGCCAAGACTGAGACCTCCTCACCGGGAAGCAATTATGGAATGCTTCCCTCCATACCACTCTGCCCACCCCTCCGTCGTGTGATTGTCATGGATTCTTTGAGCTTTTCTCCTCTTTAGGCTGAGTCGCTGAGGTTTCTCCATGACTTTTATTCATTGTTCTACCCTTAGCCCAAGCCTGATACCTCGATGCACGACTGGCATCCAATAGACTTGATAACTGACTCCAATGCTGCTAGCCAGGAACTCTAGGAAGCCTGGCGGGAGGCCTGCTTGAATGGATGCCCACTGAGGAAGCCATCTTGAGGGGAGAGAGAGGATGGAGGACGCTGCCTTGGGCACACTGAGGGGCCTTTGGACCTGAGAGTGGAGATGTCCTGTCAGCGGCTGGGAATGCGGTCTGATACACAGGAAAGGGTCATGGCTGCAGAGGTCGACTCGTACATCAACCACAAAGAGGTGCTAGTGAAACCATGAGAATAGACGAGCTCCTAGGGAGGGAAACGGCAGAGGGAAGGGGCCGGGGCTGAAAGAAGCCCATTGTTGGAGAGTGAGAGGAAGGCGAGGAGCCCGTGGAGGAGCTGCCCAGAAGGTAAGAGGAGAAGCGCAAGGTCAGGTTATGGGGCACCCCTTTCTTTGGGAGCTGACAGACACACTTATCAGCTGGTAAAGGAACTCTCACAGTCAGCAGGGCCCCAGCCTCCCCACCCTGAGATCTTTCTGCAGAGAAGTATCCCTTAGGGAATATCAGAAGCCAAGCTGCAGGTGAACTCAGGGGGCCTAGGTGTAACTCCTGGAGGTGGGCATGGTCTCCCGCCTGAGACTGTCTGCCAGCCCCCCATCCACCCCGCTTTCCTTTACCTTCAGCCCTGGCTCCAGTCAAAGCAGGCTGCACGCCCCCACCAAAAGGAGCAAGGGCAGCCCTATCGCCTGGTCACGCCTCAGTGTCACTGATGGCTCTGCAAGAAGGCTTGGGACTGTGTTCGAGGACAAGCCACAAGTGCGGCACATTTTGTAATGGATCGTGCCAAAGGAGGTTGCATGCCGTGGGTTGTCAGTGCTTTCCTGGGGTTGATTTATTGACTGACTGGTCAACATGGCCACAGCAAAACTCAGGCAGAGCAGCAGTAATCACCCACTGAGGCTGGATCAGCGGGATACCTGCAGTTCAGCTTTTCACCACATCTACTGAAGGGGGAAGGCAAGCGCTGGGCCTGAGACAGAACTGGGCCTTCAGTGTGTTGTGCTCAGTGCTAGGAGTCAAAGGACAATAGACAGCTAGACAAGAGCTTGCAGAGCTGACCCTCCAGAGGCAAAGACAAAACCGCACAAGCCAGCGTGCAGTGTGGCAGGAGACGCAGGGAGGCAGTCCTGGAGAGCCAGGTAGAAGAGAGGAGCCATCCATGCCATTTGAGCCGCCTCTGAGAGGGTGTAGAGACGTTTGGCAGAGGTGGGACCAGGGTTCCCAGACAGTGGGGCGGCATGGAGAGCAGACTGGGATGACCGAGGGGAGGCGGGCAGGACGCAGGTCTCGGGGACAGAGGGCTGGCTGCTTCCTGGCTGAGAAAGGCCTTGAATGTCAAAGAGACAAGGCGTTGGATGGGCTAGAGGTTGAACACCAGAAATGGCAAGCTCCAAGCCAGGAAAGAAGGGCCTGTGCCCCACAGAAGCTGCATGGAACCAGAGAACACGAGACGGAGTTCAGATCCCAGCTCTGCAGCTGACAAACCGTGACATCTGGGCATGCTGTTCAGCCTCAGTTTCCTCATCTATACGATCAGGATAAATACAATACCGGTTTCAAAGCCGGATGAAGAGAACTAAGCGAGATCGTACATATTGAGTGCTTAGCACGGTGCTTCTCACATACTGCAAGGTCAATCAGTGTTATCTGAATTCCTGAAACTACTTTTCGGTAGGAACATTAGGGAGATGGAGCGTCCCTAGGAACTGGCCCCACTGAGTCTGACCCCAGCCTGACTGAGAACCCTCACGAACAACCGGCAGGACAAAACGAATTCTCTCTCTGCTGGGTGTGCGCAGTTGCAGGCACGGACTTGGTTAAGGGGGTAGATGAGCTGAAGGACCAGAGCGTACAAGCGTAGTGGGGACTATGACAGAGAGAGCTCAGTGGACAGCAGGGAGAAGGAACCCAGACTTTGGGTTGGGTGCCCGCAGCCAGGAAAACAGAAAAAACCAACGAGCAAGAAACCCCTGCTGGAGAGCCGTTTGCTGCTCTCTCCGCTGCCAAACCAGAGGCCTCGCGAGGGCAGGAACAGGCTCCGTCTCGCCAGGGTTGTATCTCCGAGGCTCTGCCCCCAGGAAGAAGGAGCTCCAGGAACCTTCACCAGCCCTCTCTGGTGTATTTCACCGCCATCTTGTGGCCTTTCCAGCTCTGGCTGCTACTCATAGGCAAAGCCTCCTTCCCTGTCACACACTCCAGCCTCAGGCAGCCTCCCACTATGGCATCAAGTCAAGGTCCGGGGTTCCACACTCTTGCCTAACGTGTCCGTACGTGGAAACACAAAGGAAAACGGTGAGGCGTTATCACGCTCGGTCACTTCCACGCCAACGTTGTTAATCACATTAAATAACAAGAACTAACATTTCCGCTACCCCCCGACAGGTACTGAGCACTCTACTGAGCACTGTACGTGGATCTCGTTATTTGATCTGCACAAAATCTATTTTACAGGTAAGGAGTCGACGGAGAGAAAGACGAGCAACCTGCCTGGTATCATTTAGCCAGTAAATACCAGATGGGGGTTAAGTGATCTGGGAGCCTCTGCTCTCCCGGGGTCGGGAGTCTTGGGCCCATGCAGGTCAGTGAGGACCGCAGCTGGGACAGGCAGGCGGGGCCCTGAGTGGGCTCTGAGTGGGCAGCTTTTGGTGCAGCTGTGCGTCACCCAGGAGGACGGCAGGGAAAACAGGCACGGCAAGTCACGACTTCACAGCCTCCCTGCAAACTGCTCCCTGCCAGTTTTGCTCTAGAGGTTGCATTGCCAGGAGGGGACCCAGGGACAGTGGGAGTCAAACGGGGGGACTTGCAAGTCCATCTGCTCTCAGTGGAGCCGTTTTCAGTGTTGGAGAAACGCAGGGCTCATATGGAAAATGCTAAATGCCCAAGGACAGCTGGCAAGGTTTAGAAAACCGCTTTTGGCCTTCAGCGGCTGAGTTTTAAAAGTAGAAAGTAAAATACACGCTGGCCACAGAGGAACTCGGAGCACCCAGGCCGAGATGACAAAAATGCACCGTTCGCAAAACTCCACTTCTGTCTTATTCTAACCTGCATTTGTTTCCTTCTTTCCCCTCCAGTTGTGAGGAAGGGAACGCATGTGAAAAAGGTAGAAGGGAACAAGTCTGAAAATTGTTGAATAAAGTTACCCATTCCATCCCTACTCCTGTGACGACGGGACAACGATGACCGAAAGGCTGGGTCCGGGGGGAGTAGCTATGACTGTGGCAATTAATACGACTTCCCAGCTAAGAGGTTTTCAAAATTTCCTATGGGAAAGAAAATGGCTCCGAGCTATTGATGCTTTTCCTTTTCTTTAAGACGAGTGTATATTTCAGGTTTCAACTTTAGCATTGAAAACCCTGCGGAGTCAGCTCTTGGAAGACATTCTGCATTTCCCTCTGCTTGTCGGACCGCCCCCCTTGCACCCCGCCTCCCTGCACTTCACATATAATTCCCAATGTTATAGGAAATGACATCAATACGGAGGTGAGCAGACATATGCTTTCAATATGTCATTGATCCATGCTACATTTGGGGAGCATTTAGCAACAACAGTAATATTGGAACCTTGAATCCTGGAGAAATTTAAACTCTGGAAATCTCGCGAGTCGGGATCACTACGCCACAGAGTCACATCCTCCACAAACTGACCTTCGGAACGCAGCGCGGAGGTTTGCGGGTCAAAAAGGAGGGTGGAGGACACGAATGTGAGCGTTTCCCACTCACACGCAAAGAAAAGGTTCAAGGAAGTACAGATGTGAATCTCTGCTATAAAAAGCCCAGAGTTCCCTCTTACCACTGCCACTCTTAGAAAATTAAATGCTTTTTTTTTTTTTTCTTTTTGAGACGGAGTTTCGCTCTTGTTACTCAGGCTGGAGTGCAATGGCGCGATCTCGGCTCACCGCAACCTCCGCCTCCTGGGTTCAGGCAATTCTCCTGCCTCAGCCTCCTGAGTAGCTGGGATTACAGGCACGCGCCACCATGCCCAGCTAATTTTTTGTATTTTTAGTAGAGACGGGGTTTCACCATGTTAACCAGGATGGTCTCGATCTCGTGACCTCATGATCTACCCACCTCGGCCTCCCAAAGTGCTGGGATTACAGGCATGAGCCTCCGCGCCCGGCCTAAATGCTTTTTTCTTTTTATTCTGCTTGGACTTGACAGTGGAGAAGAAGAGAATCTGAGTGAAAAATGTCTCAGTTTACACTCGCTTAGTAACTCAAAAGACTCACAGACAGTAACAGAGAGACCCTTAGATTATTTTAGTATTTCCAAAATGCCAAAAGAAATTGCACATACATTTATTTTCCTTTGTTTTAGCTGGAATTAAGTCAACTCTGTGACTAGACGTGGATTGTCGAGGGGAGCTCGTGCTGAATACATCTTTGGATTAATAATAAACCAGCGACTATCAAGTAAATGAAGTTTGTTTCTCAAGAAAATCTTGCAGATTATAGGGTCTCTGGGGGGAGAATGAGTAACAGAGCCACTCCTGGTGAAAAGATGACCGGCAGGGCCAGCCCTCCACTGTGAAGGACTTTTCACTCCTTTCAGATGAACTTTAGTCTTAATGGCGTCCATTTTTGGCTTCTGAAAACTTGCCCAAAGATTGTGTATAACGCAGCTTGTTGTTTTACAGTCTGGATGCTGGAGAGAACCGGAGAAGTAGATTTGGAAGTAAAAGATATTTAATTGAATTGGCTTTTGTTTTGACAGATGTTTTATACAGTACTTTGTCTGTTAAGAACAAGATGTTCCAATAAATATTTGATAAGTGGGAGAGAAAATTTACTACGAGGCCATAAATCAATTGGCAAGAGGTCGTAAACTGCAAGATTGGTGCTCAAAGCATTTATTAGATTATCAGAATTTCAGTGTGATCTGCAGCGTTACCTACCTTCCCTTATCCATCATTTTTATGGGACATGAAAAAGAGTTATAAGGGATAAATTGCATTGAGAAAAATTAAAATATAGGCTTCAGACAAAGCAGTTTGCCAGGATATGGAACAAAATTAAGTGATGAACCAGGGAAAGAGATCCAAAATTGACATATTTTTGTTGCTTCATAAGAGTTAAGTATCAGTTTAGTAGACAATAAACTACAAAGATAGATAAATTACGGAAGTTTTAAGACACAGAGGGGTCCCAGAAATTGTTTCATCTGATCCCCGTTATTGTACTAACTAAGAAACCAAAGTCTGCAAGGCTAAGGGCTTTCTACAGTCTGTTAAGGGCATCGGTGACCCTATTTCTGATCAAGATAATGCCGAAGATAAAGCTTTGTGATTTTTCTTTTCTTTTCTTTTTGGAGGGAATATGTTTTTGTTAACAGAGAGGCATATAATATAAGCGATATATAACTAGGACTATACCATAAGGCATAAGACTCTTACATGCCTTGAGGACAGGAATTGATTCTCATTGTTACCGCAGTTTCTTAAGTGCCAATAAATGTTTATCTGCAGGCTCTTCTGTGTACCCAGGGCGTGCGTTTCACAGTGTGCTGGCAATGCGGTGAGGTCCTGCCAAAGGGAGAGACCTCAGCATGCACAGGTGGATGGGCAAGGGTGACAAAAAGGAAGCACACAGAGCTTGTGAGGCACACGGAGCCCGTGAGGCACATGGAGCTTGTGAGGCACACGTTGCTACCTGGGCGCTCTAAGGCCTGTTTTATTTTGTGCCAAGGGGTGGGTGCTGCCTTCTCAAAGAGGCAGGGCCAGCCCAGGGTGAGGCAAGCCAAGCAAGGGGTGTAAGATTTAAGGTGCCCCTCAGGGTCATGCATGTACTGACCTTGAACCTGCACTTCCCCGAGAGTGAGTGCCTCCTTAAGGTGTCTGCCCTAGTGCCTTGCTTGCCAGGAAAAGGACATTTGCCAAAGCCAGGGAAGGCTGTTAGGGGTTGGGGGAGAAGCCTAAGGGCAATGAAGATGTAACTTCCCAACCACATTGCTAAGTGCCCCCATGTCCCACTACCACGCCCTGGAAACGTGGAGACACAAATGGTGAGGGCACGGGAACGTGAATGACAAGGTGTCTTCCCTGGAGATGCTTTCAGTCACATGGCGGAGGCAGGCAGGTGCCATCTCACAACATGGGCCATGAAACTCCGTAAGTGTGACGGCTAATGACTACCAAACAAAATACCATGGGGACACCGGAAAACACGGGGAAGATATATTGGAAAGGGTTGCATTTGCGCCGTCATTGAGAAATATGAACTTACTATTTATGAGAGGGAAATGAAGCAAGATGGGAGCATCATTTCTGCCAGGCACTGGATTCTCCTCCAGGAGGGGCGGCCATGCCCGGGGGAGCCTGGGGAGCACAGAGGGTCTGCAGGTGGGCTACTTCCAGAGGAACGCTCCCCAACCTCCATTGTGCTGCACATTGGGGCTCTGAATCTAGTGTGGCCAGATGAAATATGGAGCATTCCATTCAATGTGCATTTCAAATAATCAACAGATAATTTTTCAGTAAAAGCACAGCATGTCACAAATATTACATGGACGTTATACTTTTAGAAAGTATTCACTGTTATCTGAAATTCAGATTTTAAAAAAAAGACTTTAAGTTCACGGATATATGTGCAGAACGTGCAGGTTTGTTACATGGGTACACATGTGCCGTGGTGTCTGCTGCTCCCATCAACCCATCATCTAGGTTTTAAGCCCCAGATGCACTAGGTATTTGTCCTAATGCTCTCCCTCCCCTTGCCCCTCAACGCCTGACAGGCCCCGTTGTGTGATGTCCCCTCCCTGTGTCCATGTGTTCTCACTGTGAAATTCAAATGTAACTGGGTGTCCTGTGTTTTTATTTGCTAAATCTGACATCTCTATCTGAATAGAGCCAGTAAAATGGTGCATGAGAGGAAAGGATGGAGAGCGATTGAGGGAATGGTCCCAGGAGCCTCCCAGACAGATTCAGACTGTCACATGCAGGCTAATCCTCTGCTCTGAAAGGAAGTGATAGAATCCTAGAGCTAGAAGAACATCAGTTCTCAATCCGGGATGCACATTAGAGTCTCCCGGGGGAGCTGTAAAACAGATCAGTGCCTGGAGTGTAACCTTAGATATTCTGATTTAATTGGTTCAGTGTAGCCTGGGTATTAGCATTTCTTACAGCTCCCCAGGTGGCGGTAACTCAAAGGAGCTGAGAACCACTGCTCTGGACTAAGCTCAGTCCTCCGAGGCAGGAGGTCAGACAGATCTGGCCTAATGATGCAACTCTCCCAATTCCTAGCTGTTTGGCCGACACGACACTTGTTTCGCCACCTGTAAAATGGGGATGATACTCACATTACAACTCGTTGCACTGATTGTTTAAGAATTCTACTTAGACCCTGTAAACTGAAACATGCATTTACCTTCCTTCTACCTTGCAGCCCTGCTCAAATGAGTCCAGACTGATGAAGATTTTAGGAAAGATACCAACTCATCTACCCATTCACTAGTGTAAAGAAAGCTACTAGGTGACTGTCTGCAGAAGAGAAAACCCAATAAAAGCAAGCCAGCTTACACCACTGAACCCCAGAAAAGTTAGAGGGAGGCAGTGAGATCCTCTGCAAGCCAGAATGAGAGGCGGGCCGGAACAAAACCAGAGGATCTGCTCGTCATGTGCATGAAGAGGGGACAGGCCCCCCTGCCCCTTCATCCAACCCCTGCAGCCAGTGAGAGGCCGACGAGGGGCAAACCCGGGGACACTCAGTGGACACTCAAGCATACACAAGGGCGCACAGCGAAGGAAGTGTGAGGCAATTTATCTACAACAGGGGGATACCGTGAAAGACTGCGGGCTGGATGTGAGGGTCTAGCACCATGCCCCAAGTGCTGGCAGCCAGGCACGCACCCTAGAGGCAGGGCACTTTCCAAAGAACCTGATAGAGGGACAGATGCTGACCTCTGAGGATCTCCTAAAGAAAGGCTGGGTGCCCCTCACTCCAGGCATTCACAGAACCTCCCCAGAGCCTTTCAGCGATTCTCTCCATGGCAAGGATAGAAGAGATTAGGAGAGAGCCTCTAACATGATAGAGACCAAAAGGAAATGAGGTGTGGGGGGCGGGGCGAGGGGGAATCACTTGAAAGAAACAGATAATTCAAAGAGAGAATTTTTTAAAACTACAATGAATTAAAATATTATAGTCATTATCCAGGAGATCCAATATCTGACTAGCTGAAGTTCCAACATGAGAAGACAGAAACTGGTAAAGAGTAAATTATCAACTAATACAAGAAAAATTTGTCAGAAATTAAGACAGACGTTCATAGATGGAATGAGCCCAACAACCACCAGCTCTCCCCACATCTCCACAAAAAAAGGGGGGGTGGAGGGTGCTTACACCAAAGTGAGTGAGTTCATCGTGGAACTTTAATATCCTAGAGATTAAAAAAAAAGACTTGAATGTTGAGAGCAGAAAAAAAAGTAAGAGTGAAAAGGGGTGAGGGAAGTCACATATAAAGGATTTGGAATTAGAATGCCATTGAATTCCTCCATGACTACAAGCTAAAAGACAGCAGAGTCATTAATGCATAGCAGATTCTAAGTCGGGGGTGGGGGGAAATGCTTTAGAATTCTATACCCAGCCAAACTACAAACCAAACCATCCAATGTACAAGGTATAGAAAAATTCATCTCCTATGCTGCCTTTTTGCAACTTTCATATTTGCTGAAAGATGTGTTCTATCAACACTTGAGAGAAAAATGAGAAAGATGAAGTCATGAGATCCAGAAAGCAGATCATATACAGGAGTGAGGTAAAGAGAGTCCTCTGGGTGAGAGCAAAGAAGGGAGGTCTCAGAATGACAGTGTGGTAGATCACTAGGCCAGAGCGCACCAGGACAGAGAACGCCAGCAGGCATGCCTCCCAGTCAAAGAGAACGGAGTCATACTCTGTTTCACTCATCTGACAATACAGAAAGGAGCTCTATGCTTCTGTTGGAAAGTTTGAGACTTCATTTTTAGACACAGAGAAAATTAAACAAAGTGACTATAGATTACGAAGCAAACTCAAGAAGGAAAACTCAATACACTTTGAAAATATTAATAGAAATATTATTTATAGTCATTATAATATAAACACTGAACATTTAATTAAAAAGTAGAAAGGATGAGGGGAGCAGAGTGTAAGGGAATGGGAATGGATGGAGTATAGGAGCTAAACCACACTCTTCAGCCAGTAGATAATGTCTATCTTAAAAATGAAACAATAGCACTAGATGCATATTACTTAGAAATCTGGAGACAACCTGCAAACAGCTGAAGTGGTTCCTCTAGGGAAGAAGGAATGGGTCTGAGAAGAGGATTTCTGGTTTTCCTTCTAAACCTTCTAGTTCCATTTGACTTTTTATATTATATACATATATTTCCTTCATATCGGTCCTCGTAAGTGTTTTGCATTTAGTAGGGGCTCAGTGAATGTTAGCTACTATTATCAAATTGTAGAACTGAAGCCAGGCACTGTGGCTCACGCCTGTAATCCCAGCCCTTTGGGAGGCCGAGGCAGGTGGATCACGAGGTCAAGAGATCGAGATCATCCTGGTCAACATGGTGAAACCCCGTCTCTACTAAAAATATAAAAAATTAGCTGGGCATGGTTGGTGCGTGCCTATAATCCCAGCTACTCGGGAGGCTGAGGCAGGAGAATTGCCTGAACCCAGGAGGCAGAGGTTGTGGTGAGCAGAGATTGCGCCATTGCACTCCAGCCTGGGTGACAAGAGCGAAACTCCGTCTCAAAAAAAAAAAAATTGTAGAATTGAAACTGGATGAATAGAAATACTGTGGCTTACCTAAAGCTTCCTTCTCCTGAAAGTGTCAGAAGCAGAACTAGGACTTCTTTCTTCAAAGCTATTTAAAGGGCATCTGTGTCAGACACAAGGATGATGCAGTCCCGGGTCCACGAGTGTCATTCTATTCAGGGGCTGGGAGGAAGAGCATGTGTGAACAACACTGTTTCACAACGGATACCCTGCTGGTAACAAGCCTCCAAGAGTTACCACGCCAACCTTTAGCCAGTGTGTCCCTCTCATGTCCCATTCTCAATGCCAGAGTGGATCATACATATTAAGGACTATCTGCCACAGATGCTAACTTTAACACGTGAGCATTCAGGCTCTCTGGAGGTCATATATGCAGTCCATCACAGTCCCCTTTCCTTTCTTATGCTCAATTTCTAGAGAAAAGCCTGCATTCAGATCATAAAATTTACAACAGCAATCAGCAGGCCCATCGAGCAGCTCTGGTCACTGACTGCCTAGCTGTATCTACTTCCGTCAGGTTTTTTATAAAGTTTGGCCCTCTTGAAGCATCACCAGCACCCCATCTTTCTGGTGCCTTCCTGGCTAAGTGATGCTCAAAGTGCCAGGCAATCAGAATTTGGTAAGAAGAGCTAAGGAGCCCATTTTCCCGCTCCTTCTACCACGGGTGTCCTTGGCTGGGGCTGCCGCACAGAACACGCTCATGGAACTGCGGGGCTGAGGGCTGTAAAAGGGTCTGTCCTGAAAATAAAATGACCAAAAAAATCAAGCTCAGCTGGACTCTGATTTAATAGTATCTGGCAAGCTAACTATATTATTTTTGAACACAGAGACATAAATTTGATATGAATAATAAAACTGAAGTATAATATGGACAAAGGAAACATAAAATTCACCTAATCTTCAAAAGAAATTCTATACTTGAATAATTAACTATGCTCTATTTATAAAACTAGAATAATTGAAAACAGGATTTCCAGTTGATTCATATAGCCTCTGAAATATTTATTATTGCAAGTCGAAAAGATCTGTCTGGGGTTTGTCACTGAAAATGTCTAAACTCAGTGTCCAGATGTTTATTTAAGTTACTCCCACAGAGTTCTAATGTCAATACCAGGGGTTATCGGAGAGCATCGCTGTGTATCTTCCTTGACTAATATTCTCATTTCTTTTGCATCTTTGATGTTTTCTTTCATTAAAATTCCTGGCCCATATCCACAGAAATCTGCTGGGCTTGCATAAAAAATTAGTCTGCAGACCTGACATCTGACGATGCCCCGGGTGCTCACAAAGATAATATTTATCAGCAGCCATCACGTAGGCATTACAACCAGCAGCACTGAGTCCATTTAAAAGAATAAAAAGGAATACGGGATCCAGATTTGAGAACGGCTTACTTGCAGATCCCAACTTCCTGCCTATTCTTTTCTCCTAATGCTACGTAAGGCAAAGCTGGAACCGGCGCGGGATTTCTCACCGTGACCCCTGTGCAGTCTCTTCCCCTCCCTCCCTCTCATGCACCCTGTCTTCTTTGGAAAACCTAAAGTAGAATGACTTTAAAATAAAGGAAACCAGGCCCTCTGTCAAAACTCACTTCCTAAAGTTTCTGCAGAGTAAGACACCTGGGAGAACATTTTAAAGACAGATTATATGATGGCCTTTTCCTTCGTGTGAAAGTGGCAAAAGACAACATGGTTCCATTTTTTAGCTAACCAGATGCAGATTCTTTTTTTCAATCAGCTGCACAAAAGAAAACATGTACTAAAATTTCTCCTTTCCCAAACTGAATTTTATCCAAATTGTTAAAGTCCCTAGAACCCCCAAAAAGGGGTGACATGAATAAATGAAATTTGTATGAACATTCAAAAGAGCCTGGTGCATCCGAAGGTCTGTCCAAGCTAGGATCAGATGGGGAGGAAAGACCAGCAAGAGGTGAACGCTGTTTACCCTCTGCCGTTCACCATGCCAATGAGAAAGAATTAAATCTGATTTGAACAGCAATAGGAAGTGAAGAAAAAGTTTGCTACCGATGTGAAAAACACTAACGATACTAATCAGTGTATTCGAAACTGTGAACGGATTAATTGGCAGATACAATCTCCAGGAAAATCTCCACCTGCACTGCCGACTTGCTTAAATCGTAAAATTCACACACTCATGTGATAGAGTCGGAGAGCTGTCTTCCTAGCGGAAAGCACTCACTCAGTAAACGTTCACTGGCTTTTCAATGAGTATCTAAGCCAGCATTTCTAGGTTAAGAGCTATCACATAAAACTGAATCTCCGGGAAGATCCATTTGGGAAATACTGGGTTAAATAAAGTTAGGCAGGTTTTTTACTCTAGGATGTCCCCAATCTTTAATAAGCTAAGGTGATTTGGAATTACCATGGGAGAGTGGGTGAAAGGGGCCAGATATTATGCTGTATTTCCCAAACCCATCTGTCCCCCAATTCCATTTTTCTCAAGATTTCTTTTTTAAGAGACACATTGTGGAACATGTGGACCACACATTGTTGAACTCCTTCATTTTAGAAACTGGACAACGCAGATCCCAAGAAGTCAAGTGACTTGGCCAAGCACTCAATTTGTTAAAAGCGAAGAAAGAATTCTGCCCCACCCCCTCAACCCGTCATCTCCCCTTCCACCCCCATCCCCACCACCCAATAGATCTTGATGCCTAGCCCAATAGCCCAGGACTCTTCTCGGAGCACTTTAGTTGCTCTAAGGCTACTAGATTTATTTTTACTTCACGTTCAGTCTAAAGGGAATACACTTTTAAACCCAACACTGGAGTTAATGCAGCATTACCTGGTGACGCACCGTGATAATTCCACCCTATGTGGTCTCTTCCGAGTATGGAAGATGAGCTACCTTTGTGGAGGTGGGCAGGGGCGAGTAGAATCCACATTTCCATAGCACCTTTCCATTACACTTCCCTGTTTTTAACTACTAGAGTTCCCCTCTGCACTGGTCGTTTTAAGGAGCCGAGGAATTAACACGACAGTCTATCACGTGGTATGCTCCTTTTAGTGAACATCCGCGGAATGAATGAATGACCCAACCGAACAAACCAACAAGACGTTTCTTGCTTTCAAAGGACTTCTCAGCTCTTTGAAGGAAAGAATGACTAAGCATCAGCACCAGAAGGTGGAAGAGAAAATCATTTCTGTTTGCAAAAAAGATCCAGGCTGAGATAAAGGGGCTGGGCAGACACGCCCAGGCAGGACGACCCCACGCCAACTCACGGGAGGCCATTGACTTCGGTGGTTTCCCAATCTAGAATGTAGTTGGGAGAGGAGCCACACGTCGACAGTAAGTAACGTTTGTAAATTACCTCGCTGGGAACGACTCACGTGGACGAACCATTGAGCGCACGAGTCAGATCACGCCCTCTAGTGGTGAAAGCCCGCCGCGAGCGGGGCCTATGGAAATTCCTGGACCGCCGGCCACTGTCCCTTCTTAGTCCCCGATCGTGCCAATATTAATTTCTTTTTCAGATTTTTGACTGGAGGAGGAAATTCTTTTTAACATTAATAACTTGCACAATGCCTCCGTATATACATTCTTCTGACAAGAAATGCGTGGGTCAAATCTGAAGGCCTCTTCTGTTTGGGCTCTGGATGTGTCAAGCCAAAAGTTCTTGAAAAATAAATGTGGTTAAAAAAGCAGCTAGACCGGATGCAGTGGCTCAGACCCGTCATCCCAGCGCTTTGGGAGGCTGAGGTGGAAAGATCACTTGAGCCCAAGAGTTTAACAGCAGCCTGCATAACAGAGCAAGAACGTGTCTTTACAATAATAATAATAATTAATAACTAGCCTGCTGTGGCAGCGTGCTCCTGTAGTCCCAGCTACTCAGGAGGCTGAGGCAAAGATTGCTTGAGCCCAGGAGTTTCAGGATGCAGTGAGCCATGAACACACCATCCTGAGAGCAGAAGACCGTGTCTCAAAAAAAAAAAAAAAAGCATTTAAGAAATTTGTGCCTCAACCCTACTAATCTCAATGAAGTGACCATTTTCTAAGGGTAAGTGCATTTTTTTCCCCTTTCTTTTTAAGAATCAAGGTAATGTGAAGGGAACAGAGACACGCACACACTCATGAACTCAACCCAGGTATGTGTTTCAGGGATCCAGAGAGGGGGCGGTTCCAGAAGGAATGTGGCAGGACCTCCTGATGAAAAAACCCATCTGGGACTTAAGAAATCTGGATTCAATTCTTAGCTCCATCACGAGCTCACCGCATAATTAAGGGGGCAAATCGGCTAATCTCTCTGTCCTTCACTTTGTCCTCTTTAAAATGATAGTATCTGGCCTCTCCCCTCTTCTTAGGAATGCCATGTCAGCAGATGCTGGGACTGGAACATAGGGCCGCTGAGGCCAATGAGCTGTAGGCAGCTGAGCTATGCCCAGCCCCTCCTGCCCCAGCCTGTCCCGAAAATTAATGTCTTCGGTCACACAGGGTCTGCCTGAGAGAGTGTGAATGAATTTCAGACAACTCACAGCTCTTCCCTTCAGATGATGAGGCAAAACAGCCTTTCTTTTGTGGAGCACAAGTTTTGTTTCCTTGCACAAAATTATTACCACCATCATGAAAAGAAGACATAATTACACGCAGAGAGAGGAGCTGTTGCAGAAGAAAGCATTTGCCCAAGAATCAGGACACCTGAGTTCTGTGCTGGTTGTGACAGCTGGGTGACTTGGACACATCCGGGTCCAAATAACTACTGTTTACCTGGAGCTTACAGTATGCTGTGCAACAGATGAGGATGAACTCAGGTACTTGATGTGCCTGGCACATATATACAGTGAGTGCTCCACTAAGTGCTAGCTATTAGTATGAGCATCTAATTTCGTCTCCTCATAAGCTTATGACATAGGTCTTATTGTTATTCCCATTATGCAGATGGTAAAACTGAGGGTCAGGGAAGTGGCTGCTCTAATGTGCCACCCAGATCCCCCTTAGGAATGTAAGAATCGAATCCCCCAGCTGCTGGGAGTGCTGCCAGCTGACAGCCCTCTTTGAGGATTGCGTCTCCTGAAGAAAGCTGGCTCGCCTGAGGACACGCGTCCTTCCGGGGGCAGTCCACAGCCAGTGACAGAGCATGCACGGTAACCAGGCCGGCTTCTTGTACTCATTTCACTGGGCTGCCGTAACACAGGAGCACAGCCTGGTTGGCCGGGAACAACAGAAACGTGTTTCCTTGCCGTTGTGGTGAGAGTGGAAGGCTGAAATCGAGGTGTCAGCAGGAACCTGGTTGGCTCCTTCTGGAGGTTCTGAGCGGAATTCAGTTCTGTGATTTGCCCCCAGTCTTGGGCAGGTGTAGGCAATTCTCTGCATTCCTTGGTGTGTAGGCGCACTGCTCCCGTCTCTGCTCCCGTCTGCCCTGGCCTTCTCCCCTGTGTGGTTGAGTGTCCAATCTCCCTCTCCTTTCTCTTATGAGGACACCAGTTCGTTAGATTTAGGCTCTCTAAGCACAGGATGATCGACCTTAGGAGCCTTCATTTAATTACACTTGCAAGGACCAAATAAGGTCACATCCACAGGTACTGAGGATTAGGACCGGGACACATCCTTTGAGGGCGGGCCTCTGTTCACCCCTGACAGGGAAACTGAACTGAGGGGCTACCCAAGCTGCAGAGCATCCTGTGAGGCAGCCCAGCTTCCCCCATGCCCAATTCTGCTTCTTTTTCTTCGCTTTCACAGGTGGTTATTTCAGGAGCTCTGTCTGATAAATGTCTTGCACACTAGTCTCCATCTCGGTGTCTGCCATAATCGCAGACATTTCTAATCCCCCTACACTTCAATCTGTAACCCACGTACTTTTTAAATTCTTTTGCATTCTAATTCAAGACTGCATTATTCCATACGTACCTCTGGACACATATTACCAGTTTCTCCATTTCCCAGACGTCCTGAATTTTTCTGCTTCCTTCCTTTGCAAATGCCACGTCTGACCATCTCTCCATCATCCATCCATATGCCACCCCTGGTTCCAGGCCTGGTTCTGACCCCATCTCTTTCACAGTGCCTTCCTGGTCCAATGCTTGCAAGTGAAGCTGTTGGTCCTGCGGTCCTGTGTACTTTAGATCAGGATGCTGTGTGTGTGTGTGTGGCAGCTCTAGAAGGTCTGCGAAGCAGGATTTGAGTCCAGCATGAGTCTGCTGCCTGTGAGGCCCATCCGTGCTCCCCTGCCATGGTGCCTCCCAGGACTCTGTCGCTGGTCCTTTTCTCTTTCTGTTCTGTGCTCTCTCTGCTTATCTCTTTTTTTTTTGTTTAGATAGAGTCTTGCTCTGTCTCCCAGGTTGGAGTGCAGTGGCGCGATCTCAGCTCACTACAACCTCCACCTCCCAGGTTCGAGTGATTCTCCTGCCTCAGCTTCCTAAGTACCTGGAATTACAGGCGCCTGCCACCACACCCAGCTAATGTTTGTATTTTTAGTAGAGATGGGGTTTTACCATGTTGGCGAGGATGGTCTCGAACTCCTGACATCAGGTAATCCTCCCACCTCAGCCTCCCAAAGTGATGGCATGAGCCACCACGCCCAGCCAGCTTAATCATTTCTAGCTTTTGATTTAAAGTGAGAGATGTGCAACCCTCCCTCTCACTTGAACACTGTGGCCATTGAAGGGTTATTAATTGGCCTAAACTTACTGCTGTTGTCTCAGGGAAGAGGAACACCCATGGAGAGAGAGAGAGCCGGGGAAATGGCCAGTGGGTGGGTTAGTCTGAACATACACAAGTATTTATTTCTCAATTGAATTCACCATCTGATAGGTGCTTGGTTCATGGTACCTCGAAACAATTATAAAGGTAACATCAAAGATCATGGACAGACATAATAATGAGAGTATTTGAAATTTTGCAAGAATTGCCAAAATGTGACAACGTGACGCAAATACATGAGGCGAGCACATGTTGGAAGAACTGGTGCCAATAGACTTGCTTGACCCAGGGTTGCCAGAAACCTTCAACTGATTTTTAAAAACGCCGCATCTGAGAAGCACGATGAAGTGAAGTGGAGTAAAATGAAGCCTGTGCCCCCCAGAAGCCAGGAAAAAACACGCTTCAGGAAAGAGGGAGAGGTCGCCTATGTCAAAAACTGCCAGAGGTCAAGAGAAAGGACTGGAAATTGATGACTGAACTGAGGAGCGTGAAGGTCACTGGTGACCTCAACATGAGTTTTTTCAGGAGAATGTTTGGAGCAAATACTTAAGTTTAAGTGGATTCGAGGGAGGACAGGAAGGGAGGAGCTGACAGTGTGACAGACAACTCTTCCAAATTATGCTTTCTTGCTACCCCTTGGCTGTTCAGGGTACATCCAGGCTGCTTCCTATCCTTGTCCTTCTCCTCTTTGATTTTCCATTTTCTCTCTTCTCTCCTGCCACCCTCCATCCCCCAAAGAACCTGCCTGTTCCACTTATCATTCCTTTAAGCCCTATCTTCTTTAAGGAAAAAACATCTAATAAACTGATAGGCACCAAGATATTAAGAGTTGATTGATGCCAGTTAACCATCAATACTGTTCAGACCCCAAGACCCTCGCTACCCTTGGATGACGATAAAAGACGAAGAGGTCTCGGGAGGGCGGGGGAAAAGTTTCTGCAGGCTGATGGAAGGCTACAGAAAAGAAGAGGCGTGGAGCAAATGGGCACACTCAAAAGAGACCAAGTCGGGCAGTGAAAAGGAAAGGTGGGGCCATGCTATAAACAGCGGGCAGCGCTCATTACCCACGTGCAGGGACACTACAGTACAGGATACTGTACTGTAGTGGGACACCACATGCAGGGACACTGGACCTGCTTGCACCAGTGACAACCATCTTTGAAAAAAACCCTAGAGTTTTAAAATTAGAAACTAGAGTTCTGGCATGGTGCTTTTCCAGTAATTTTGTAAAAATATGTTAGTTAATTATGAGACAACTCCATATTAATCAAAGAGCCCTGGCCCAGGAAAGAAAAAAATGAGCTGTGTCAGAACCAGCTGCTCAACCACAGGCAAGTCTCCATGCTTCTCTGTGGCTCAGTATCCCTGTTTATAGGGGTTGGAACGAATAACTAAGCTTCCTTCCTTCTCTAAAAACGGATGTCGATTCAACGTAAGATTGCTTTTCTACTGCCAGTTACGGTGTTTCTAATGGTACTTGATTCTCGCCCTACTAAAAGCCACTAAAGGGAAGAAAAACATTTTTTATATTAAAAATGTAAATAATTGACAGAAGATATCCTTTCATTTTTACAATACGATCACTAGAAAAGCTATTTAATTCAACACAAATATATGTGGTACTGATTAGGAGAACTCATATATTTACCAGCAATATTTTCAGACAAAATTTATAAGCACTGAGTTGAGTCTCCCTCTTTTAAGGGGTATTTCTGTATGCGCTAAATAAGGACTTGATTTACAACTCATTCTTTCGCCTTAATAATGTAAAATTTCTCCATATGAAGTTGGATATCTCCTTAGCTCAATGTCCTAATTTCCCCTTGTCAAAATAGCTCTTTTAGGGAGTCCGTATTGTTCTCAGTTAATTTTAACACTAAATTAAAACGTTCATATGGTGGTGATTTTCAAACGTTTTACTTCATATGGCCAGAGGTACCTCTTAACTACTTCAGTCATAATTGTTACCATCGTTACAATAAGGTTTTCATATAGAATCACTTTTAGACCTCAAAGTGCTCTATAAAGACCACACTTTGAAATTTTGTTCACTTAAAACATACCCCATACATTAGATAAGGGGTCGCTGACCTCATCTTACAGACTTAATAGTCATGAGAGTACATAACTTCCCACTGGATTCAAAGGAAATGGTGGTATTTAAATCCTAAATCTAATCATCTAATGCTATTGCAGTGGCTTACCCTCTTTTTAAAAAAAATTTTTTTTTTGCCTTTTTTAAATTCCAAGTTTTCTAAAATCATCTGGGAAGTAATAGATCATATTTAATTGTTCAGGCTTTTATGCTGCGCTTTCAGAATCTCATCTGATTTGTGGTTTGGCTCTGGCTCAGTATTATCCAACACTAGGTTTATTTCATCGGCCCAGTATCAAAGCTTCCTCACTTTAGCCAGAAATTAAAATAATAGCTTTAAGAAACTCCTCCACCCCACCCCCCTTCAGCATGCAGCTAGCCAATGTGATCTGCCATATTTTTAAAATGACTATATGCTCCCCATAAAAAGCTGGATATATCATCCTTTCATTTATTTGGCACAGGCGCTCTCCACTTTTTTTGTGCAAAGACAGAATTAGTTTTGTCCCAACGGCTTTACTTTTGGTGTCACAAACAACTACGTCTAAGCCTGCAGAGTCTAAACTGCCAGGTTTACCTGGTCCTGAGTAGAGCCTATGACACTACTTTTCCTTACATCTCTTCTCCTGAAAAGTTTTATCCAGACAACCATCGAGTGAGAAGGGAAGAGTAAAGATTCCAGCAGTGGCTGAAATGATCACACAGTTGTAAGATGATTAAAAACAAAACACTGCAAATAAAAAACCTCCCTTGTAAGAATGTCACGGAGAACTGACAAGCAGCCCCAGAAAGCCTAGTTCTTGTCTGGCAACAGCACGTGTTAAAGCCGGAATGGCCCCTTGATTTGTGGTATTCGCCTGCAAGGCCATGCAGTCAGGGGCCTAAATTCTTGAGTGCTGGGTTCTTTTCCTGGCTGCCTCTGAGTGACCTTGAGCAAATTACCTCAACCTCCCAGTTATAGGAAACAGAGATAATCCCACGGACTACCTTCCACATTAGCTCACAGCCTGGCTTCCCAGAGAAGGCGACATGGATTAGAGACAGGTCCTGTGAAATGAAGAACCGTCACTCCTATGGATGACTATTACGTGACGAGATTAATCCTCAAAGCATCTTCCACGGTTCAGGGTGAGCCCCAAGCTTACCGCTCCTTCCTTCTCTAGACATTGTCTTGAAAATTGAAGGCAAGAATTCACAACTGCTGCATTCATTCCATTTTCCCAATTTAAACCTGAATTTGATTTTTTTAAAAAAATCCTTTCTCTTTTTTCCTCAGTCAAAACTACACAATACTTCAGGTATTTACACTAAGACAGCGTTCCGAATTTTCTACTTAACTCGAAGAAACTAAAAATAGTCATCGTCATAGAAAGAGTAAGAGTACGTTGGTCAAGGGCAAAGCTCCAAATCCCCTACCTCCCAAAGTCAACACATAGTTAGAAACAAGAAGTTAATTAATGACAGAATGCATCCAACATAGTTTTGAAAATGAATGACAAAGCATTTGCACCATCAAGGATTCTGTGTGTACGGAACGTGACAAGCTGATTCTAAAATTTCATGAAGATGCCCAAGGCACTTTGAAGAATAAGACGGCAGGCCTTGCTCCAGCCTCATCATTAAGCTATCATAAATAAGGCAATGTAACATTACAACAAATGGGTTCATGGAACGGAAGAGGGAATTCAGAAGGTAATACAGACGTATAAAGACGCTTGCTCTACGGCAGGAGTGCACGGAGGATCGGCTGGGAAGGAACGTGTCTGCACCCTATAATGCTAGCACCAGGGCTGCCCAGAAGGACCCCTTCCTCACAGTCATGCATATCTTCCAGGTGGAATCAAAGACCTAAAGTGAAAGGCAACATTACAAACCTTTTTTTTTTTTTTTTTTGAGACGGAGTTTCACTCTTGTTACCCAGGCTGGAGTGCAATCGCGGGATCTCGGCTCACCGCAACCTCCGCCTCCTGGGTTCAGGCAATTCTCCTGCCTCAGCCTCCCTAGTAGCTGGGATTACAGGCATGCGCCACCACGCCCAGCTAATTTTTTGTATTTTTAGTAGAGACGGGGTTTCACCATGTTGACCAGGATGGTCTCGATCTCGTGACCTCGTGATCCACCCGCCTCGGCCTCCCAGAGTGCTGGGATTACAGGCGTGAGCCACTGCGCCCGGCCTACAAACCATTTTTTTAACTATAAAGATTTTTAAAGATAAAAGAATATCTTCATGACTTATAACAAGACACAAAAGGCACTAAACATGAAAGATTTGTCGTTAAAATTAAGAATTTATCAATCATCAAGAAAATGAGGGGTGGCTGTGGTGGATTATGCCTGTAACCCCAGCACTTCAGGACGCTGAGGTGGATCACTTGAGCTCAGGAGTTTAAGACCAGCCTGAGCAATACAGTGAGATCTCATCCTGAAAAAAAAAAAAGAGAGAGAGAGAGAGAGAGAGAATGAAAAATAATCTGCCAAAAGGAGAGGGCATTTACAACCAATATAGCCAACGAAATACCAAATTATTTGATTGAATACCGAGGATTAGCATCCAGAATATATCCTACAAAACAATGAGGAAAAAAAAAAAAGCTTACACAACGTAATGCAAAAAGAAAAACTCTAATGGAGTCCAGCACAGTGATTCTTGCCTGTAACGTCAGCTACCTAGGAAGCTGAGGCAGAAGTATTCCTTGAGCCCAGGAGTTGAGTCAGAGGCTGCAGTCAGCTGTCATCATGTCACTGCACTCCAGCCCAGCCCGTGTAACAGAGCAAGACTCTGTATCTCTTAAAAAAAAAAAAAAAAAGACTTGAATGCGCACTTTTCAAAAGAAATCCAGTGCCCAATAAACATAGGAAGATGCTCATATGAAATTGCTAATCAAGGAAGAGTAAAATAAAACCACAATGAACATCTACTATATAAACACCACATTGGCTAAAATTAAAATCAGGCAACACCAAGTGTTGACAAACAAGCACTCTCACACATCATGGAAGCAGAGGTGGAAATAAAACATTGTAAAGGTATGCATACCTTGTAACTGAGCAATTCCATTCCTAGGTACACATCCTACAGACACATGTTTATGTAAGATGCTCTTTGCAGCACTGCTTATAATAGCCAAAAACTGAAAATCTCAAAGTATCCATGAGGGTAAAGTGGAATAACAGTGGTATTGATGAAACGGCACATTATACGGCAATGAAAAGAATGAAACACACCATGTGACATTGAATCTTCTATGCAATGTTGAGTGAAAAACACCAAACACAACATACAGGATGATTCTATCTTTATATAAGTCAAAAGTGAGCAAAGCATAAACCACGTTGTTATATACATAGCTGGCAAAATAACTCTTAAAAGGGCGGAAGGAGAATTACCCAGTCAGGATAGCTACCTCTAGGGGAAAGTGAGTCAAGAGAGGACGCGCGGAGATTCTGGAGTGCTGGCAGGAACTCCTCTGCAACTGGTCTGCGATTACACAGCTGTTGCTTTACCCATTAAACTCAGTTTTAAGTACTTTAAGTATTTATTTGTAGGTTGTATTTCACAAAATTTAAAAGAACAAGGGAGAACTTCTACTACCAAATATTAACACCAATTAAAGCCATAATTATTGATAGTGTGGAAAAAAAAATCAGAAGGCCCAGAAATTAGCCTACGACACACAAGAATTTAATATTCTATAAAAACAGCGTTACAAATCAGAGGGAAAACGGTGGTTTCGGATACTGAACCAATTGGTAAATGCTTTGAAATAAAGTCAAATCCCTACCTTACATAATATGCCCATATACATTTGAGATGGATTAAAAATCTCCTTTTCACCCCAAACCTGTATTCAGTTAACGTATATAAACAAAATTTAAATTCCTTTTACAGACAGATGTAAGGTGAGGTAAGACTGTACCAGAAGAAAATCAGGACAATTATTTATCCATTCTTGGATTACAAAAATAAGTTCAAGCACATACACAAAGGTAGACTCCTAAAGTAACTTCTACACTGAAATATCACAAACTGTGAAGACGAGACTAAAAAGTTACAATATGACAAAAAACATTCTTAAGAACTTATAAACAAAAAAATCCCCACCAAGTTCTCTGAGCAACTTACAGAAAAAATATGAATGAGCAATTCTCAAAAGAATGAATACAGAACGGCCAATGAACATGAAAAAAACACAACCTTCACTAAGCCATCAAAAAAATACGAATTTTAAAGGTAGCCCTTTTCTGTAATTATTCAATTTGCAAAGATTTTAAGTAGTAATTTTCAATTCTGAGTGTCAGATATATTGCTAATGGGGATGTAAATGACCATGTTCTCTGGTGAGTGATATATGTGAAAATTCCGAAAAACACTTTCACCTAATAATTTCATTTCTAGAGAGGCATCTTCTGGAAAGAAGTCATTTTGTATAGATGTGATTAAGATGCTAATCACATGACTATTTAGAGATTACATTATAATAAATAATCAGATTGCTGAAGAGGAAATCAATCTTAAAGTTACGGTACACCCATGAAATGAAATATCCTAGAGCTATCTAAAAAGCAAAATATTTAATATGGGAAAATGTTGGTAAAACATAAAGCAGACTACGAAGCAATGTACATTATGACTGCATTTTTGAGAATATAAATGTATAACTATGCATGGAAAAACAAGTAAAAACACAAAAGCAAAACGTTAGCAGAGGTTCTCTCTCTAGGCGGTAGGATAAAGGGAGCTGTGCGTACAGACACATGAACTCTTCCGTATTATTCAGCTTTCCAGAAGTAACATGTGGTATTTCATTCTGGAGAAAGAACATCAAATTTTACGCTGTGAAATCATTCACTCTTAGTTGTGGGAACTGAAAATAATGACAATCTTAGGTCGTATACTTTTCACATTTGCTTGTGGGGAATAAGGGTAGAAACGGTAACTACGCTTGGAAGCAATGTGAAGTCTTTCTCAAAAGTAAACAGTGATACTTAATTCAGTCCCAGTAAAACATCACCATTAGCATTTGAGGTTGTTCTCATTAGCTTTTTATTCTTCAACACTTTTAAAGACTCCAATATATTAGACAAAGAATTTTTGATAATATAAGTTAATTTCTCTGGAGACAGCCATATAATCCTCTAAAATGACATGGACGTTTATATATGAGACTGGGGTCTCTGCAGTCTATATATGCCTCTTTCAGCAAGAAAAGCTAAGTACTGACAATTCAATTGTAACAACAACAAAAACAAACAAACAAACAAAAAAGAAAACTGGTTTCCTTAAGAAACATTCATGTTCTGTACATGAACCTATCATCTGTGACAGCAAGGAGCTCAAGTCAGGTGATGCACAAGCCTTCACCTAGCGCAGTTAGCTTGGACTTTTCCTATACCAGATTTGCCTGAAGTAACAGAAGATTATTTAAAAAGACCTCCACCCTCCAGCATCCACTCAAAAAAGAATTCCTTCCTAATCAAAAGAGTTAACATTCTTCCTAAGGAAAGACAGAAAAAAGGACAAACGCATTTAAGCATTTTCCATGCATGTCTTCCTAGGTATTTCACATCCAGTGTCTCAATAACCCCATGCCAACGTGCATACAGCTCTTTAGACTGCTCCCTTCCTTACCCAAAAAAGAAGCGAACTATGTCTTCCTCACAGATTTTAGATGCCTGGGACAAATAAGTATGTCACTGAGAGACATGGAATAAATGCTATTTGATAGGTAAGCATAAGGAAAAAAGCAAAATCACCTCTTTTCATTTGGCGTAAAGAAATAAAGTATGTTCTACTGTATACTAAAATATCAGACCAATACACAACACACGGCAAAATTGTAATACAATGTGGTTAAACACAATATTCAAATATTAAACTTTTCAAGCACACGAAAGCCATCTTCCGAAAGACAAATGGGATTTTTTATAACTACCTTTGTGTGACTTTATAAAATGACTTCCTTCTACACTATCTGACACTGATCTTGATACTAGTTGGAAAGTCTGATGTAAGATGATGACATCTCAACGTCAGTGATTTAGGAGATTATCTTCAGAATTCGTCAGAGGACCCATCGTCATCTTCATCCCTTACTTCTCGGTATCTCCCTGAAGACTCCCCTTCTGGATTATAACTCCGCATTTTAATATTCAGTCTTTCAGCTAATTTTTGCGCAGCGAGCTTTGCTTGCATCTCCTTTAAAACAAAGAGCAAAGCAAAAAGTTACATAGTCACATCTCTTCCTTACAATTTTTCAATGGGAAGTTATTAGAATCAGAAATAAGAGGGGCACTGACATCTCACTGAGTACTGTCTCTGGCAATGCGAGCCTGATGGCTGTGCCCTATCACAGACACAACAGAGCAATGCTTCTAACAGCCACCAGCCTGCTACAGTTGAAGTTACTGACCTCCATTAATAAACAACATTGCACTGAAATACACTCTTCTGTTCAAAAAAATGAGTCATCACCTTAGCACTACAATACTTATAAATTCAGATGCATTGAATATGTGGGCATGTGCACATATATACGCACTCGCCTAACAACTTGAGCTATCAAATGTCAAAAATCACTAACACTGTCTACATTTCTACAACTGACAGAACCTTCTTCCCTAATCACAATCACAGCTTCTAGACTTGAGAACTGAATTTCAATGGCAAAATAAAAATCAAGAAATTAATACTAAGAAGCTATTTCTCGCCACATAAAGTCCTACAGCAACTAGTATTCAACAAAAAGTCCAAGTAAATTTCAGACACTGGCAATGTGCTTACAAACCTCCAGGGACCTTACCACCAACTGACGGCAGCTGGCAAAGTCACTCCTAATTCCGTTCTTCCCTTTTCTCACGCTTTCCTGAGGTTCTTCATGTCCTTCACTTCAAGCCATGAATATGGGTAAGTAAAAGTCGGAGCCATTACTACCACAACCTCTCTCCCAAGAAAACCAATTTCAAGCCGAAGGTTTAATTGAACCTAAAAATATCTTAGAACCGGCATTTAAGAGCCCAGAGACAATTTAAGCAACACTTCCTCAATGCTACGGTCATGACTAGTCAGTCATTTTAATGCACTGAGAGAAAGAAAAATGGGTTTTTTTTAAACAATAGCACCTTGAAAACGCCAATCCATGCCAAGCCTTCTATGAAAAGCCAACGCAGATTATCAGCCTGTTTTGTTGTTCGTTTTTTGGAGACAGGGTCTCACTCTGTCACCCAGGCTGTATAGAGTGCAGCGGTGCAACTGCAGCTCACTGAAGCCTCAACCTCCTGGGCCTAAGCAATCCTACCTCAGCCCCACACGTAGCTGGGACCACAGTCACGTGCCACAATGCCTGGCTAATTTTCTTGCGAAGATACGGTCTTGCTCTGTGCAGCCTGCTGTTATACTAACTGGTGCACTAGTACCTGACTGAAATCAAAATAAGCAACATCTAGGAAATGAGACAGGACAGTCTGCCGGCTAAACAACACTATCCTCCCACTCCTTCTATGCCCTCCCCTGTACTGCAGGAGACAGAAGCCTGGGAACTACATTTCCTCATTCTAGAAGGGGTCTGGGTTAGAGTCCACCACTGAGAAGCTGCCACATGGGTTTTACAAGGTGAAAGGGAGAGACAGGGAGGGATGCGATGCCACGACTATCCTAACAGAACAGGCAGGTGCGTGAGCTTTGAGACCTGAAATTCTACAGCAGTCTCCCCACATCTTCTGGCAAAGCACCACTTTTTTTTTTTTTTGAGACGGAGTTTCGCTCTTGTTACCCAGGCTGGAGTGCAATGGCGCGATCTCGGCTCACCACAACCTCCGCCTCCTGGGTTCAGGCAATTCTCCTGCCTCAGCCTCCTGAGTAGCTGGGATTACAGGCATGCGCCACCATGCCCAGCTAATTTTTGTATTTTTAGTAGAGACGGGATTTCACCTTGTTGACCAGGATGGTCTCGATCTCTTGACCTCATGATCCACCCGCCTCGGCCTCCCAAAAACCCACTTTAATGTTGCAGATTGCTGTTCATCTCTAGCTGTTTCCTGCAGTTCTACCAACTTTGTGACTCTGAAAACCAGTGGTATAGGTCTCAGCTCATGGAAGCACCTAATCCCCTCTATTCCAGTCCATCCTCCTTGAACCTGGAATAAATTCTGACTTATGTAAGCAGCACCCAACAAACAGACGAGAGAAAAACAATACTCTAAATACCTCATAATTCTGTTTCTGCTGTTTCTGAAGTGCCAAAGACTCTTCTATGGAGAGCAGCTGCGCGGGCGTGTGGTGAAGGGGCAGAAGCCGAGCTGCTGTGATGTCATCGAGGTGCTGCTTATCCCTGCGCCGCCGCTCTTCTGCGGAAATGGGAGACCTTCTCTTCTGACCGTCACCAGATGAATCAATTTGTCGAGAAGGTAATCTGATAAAAGGAAAACTTGTGTCACACAGACTATTTTCTTTATTTGTAGACACATTTAAACCATTCACACAAAAGGCCTTTAACCTTAGCAATCAATTCTCCTCCAAAGGTAATAGTAAGCAGTTTCCCAATATTCACTGCGCTGACAAATAGGAGTGTGTTTGCGCATACAGGCTCTTTGCCTTTTCCTTCATCAAACCTTATACTTTAACTGGAGCTTTTCTTTTTTCACTTATTCATTCAATGAACATTTGCAAAAGGGTTTACTGCCTCGTAGAGAGAAATAAACATGTAAAGTTTCAGTGCGATATAATACCAGAGGTACTATGACAGATACCTCAACGAGATACACTGGAACATAAGGAAATGGCCAGTTCCCGTGGGAGACAGGGAGGTTGTCAGAAAAGCTTCCAAGAAGTGACATTTGAACAGTCTTGGAATAATAACTGCTTACCCCTTAAATGAGGAGAGAAGTGCATCCCAGCAAGGGGAGTGAGAGGAAGCACAGCAGGCACAGACACCCAGCTTTTCTGCTATACAGAAAAGACGGCCACAGAGAGGGCTGGGAAGTAGGATGAGCCCAGACTGCAATGAGAAGGTCAACAGAACAAGTTCAGATTTCCATCTTAAAATTTCACTCTGGCAGCAGTGGAGACTGACTGCTAGTTAAACTAGAGGCAGGAAGAAGCCACAGTTGTAGCCCAAGAGAGGGGAGTGTCTTCACTCTGACAGAAGATGAAGAACAATTATACAGATGAAGATCAAGGAAAATACATTACGTAGGTCTTCATGGTGAGCAGATAAGGAGATGAGAAAAATGAAAGATACCTTGGGGGAAGAAAACCAAGAAGAAGGTGGGGACACTATTAGAGAATATGGAAATTACCTTGGAAAGAAACAGGGGTGCCACTTTGTACATGATTAAGCTGAGATGCCAGGGAACACCCAAGTGGTCAAGTGTTATGGCTAATTGGCCATGTAACCCTAAAACTTCTGGAAGATCTGGAGTAGAGGTAGACAAGGGGCAGCCTCCAGCATCCAGGTGATATACGAGGCCAGAAGAGTATGCAGAAGGAAGAGCAGAAAGGCTCAAACGGACACTCCCTAAGCCCATTTTCCAGCCTCCAAGCCACTTCTTACCATGTGTGTAGCCTCTGGACTCCTCAAAGCCCTGCCTTTCCTGCTCTCCTTTAACTACACAGGAGGCTCCCTCTCTCTTAAACTTCCTGCACTCTTGGTAACCCTCATCACTATTCCCTTATCTCCCTCCAACTCCTACATAAATGACCATAATACAGAACTGGGATTAATGTATTCTTTGTTGTATTTATTGGCTAGATGACGGTTCTAGTTTTCTACATGTCATCCTGGAAGTGAAACGTGTACTTCACTGTATACAAGAGATTACCTGACCACATTAATATACTATAGTCCTGATTTTGTATTCAGCAGAAATCACGTTTTCAGGTTAAAATGAATGCTGGGGTTGAGTTAAAGTGTAACAGAAAAGACGCATGTTTTAGGTACTTTTCGCTAGAGGTCTTCTGTTTTTCAGAGAATGGTAGTAGTGATTTAACGGTGCATTTGATGTTATGTACTTGTAAATACAGCACGGGAAGGTAGCAGTTACCCGAGCTGAATGTTACATTTGCTGCAAGTAAATAGCAATTCTTTTCAAAAAGATTTTATTTTTCCTGAAATGTCAGAAATAAATTTATGGCAAGGAACTGATAAGCAGAGTTTCTGCCCATCCTGCATGAATCTATTTTCACAGTTTTCAAACCGCTTCTCAGCTTCCTTCTCCCTGAAACTATTAGTATGTAGTTTAACTCTTTTGCAAGTGTGTAAACCTTGGGTCTTCATCCAGCTCCTAACCTCACTGAAGAACAGGGAGTTTATTACATTATACGTGTATACATTATGGCCATGTTTTTAAACTTGAGATACAACATTAATAAGGCAAAGGAGTTTAAGAATTTTGACTTCACTGTGTCCCCACAACACCTGCTGCTTGCTTACATTTAGTGAGCATGCACATCTCTTCTGCTGGAAAGCCCATGAGCTCCAGCTGCAACTGCCTTCCCCTTAGTTCACAGACTAATCACAGTGAGTACACTTTGATAGTACACTAATCAGAGCTGTACGGTAAAAAATGGTTCCGAAAAAAAGAAGTCATAATAAATTCTCTCTCCAACCCTGTTTATTAGGAAATACCGGGTCACAGCCTGAAATTTAATACTCCCCCATGTGCTATTTAAGACCTTTTCAAAACTAAGTATTTTTCAACATGAATCTTCCACTCCATCCAGGCTGGTCTGTGTTTCCACAGTATGTTCTTTTCTAACAGGCAGTTCTCACACAAAGCCACGGAACTTAGAGCATTCTCCTGACTTTTTTTTAAAAGAAAAGGTTGCCCAACCTTCTCCAACTCCTGTCCTCAAGCTGTCTTCCCACCTCAGCCTCCTGAGAAGCCTGGGACTACAGACAAGCACCATCACAACCAGCTTCTCGTAACTTTTTAGGTTTAACAAATACTATGCCCCTGTTACAGGCCTGTTTCCGATGGTACTTACACATTGGTCTTAAATGTATGCAGCTGGGGCACTGGGTTTTTGGCTCGCGTTTCTAGCACTTCCATGTAATGAGGCTTCTTCTGAGTCGCATGAGAAAGGCCTGTCAAGTTCATGGCACCTGTGCTTTCTTCTGACTGTTGTTCACCCTGGTCTGCAATGCTGATCCCCTGTAACCTGTCAATAAACAGGCTGTCAGAGCTGCTGGAAGTATCTTCTGCTTGACTTGAAACACGATGCTGCGGGTGATGCTCACTAGCTTCAGACGAAGGCGGCGCTCCGTCTCTGTTGCTGGAAGCTGGGCCCTTACTCACTGCGTACTCAACCTCTGGAGTCTCTTCATCACCTTCATGAGTAGGACGTCCAAGTCCCTGGTTTCGTGAGGTTGTTTCAAATGACTTGATGTTATCTACAGAGGAACAGCCAGGAGCTAGTGATGAAGCATCAAGTATCTGGTCAGAATTCCGGGCCTTATCTGTATCGACATCCACCTCTGCAGTGGCTTCTTGCCTTAGCTGACAGTCTAAACTAACAGCATGAAACAGTTCACTTTTTCTTCTAACTTCTTCACGTTCTGCAATGGCAGCTTTCAGTTTGGCAACAGAGTCAAAAATCTTTTTACCTTTGTCGGGCAATTTGCAAATGAATTTTCTGTCAAATGGAAAAGAATACATATATATTACAGTCACGTTTTTAAACTTGACATACAACATTAAAGAAGCTAAGCATTAACTTGTAAGAAAAAAAGCCAATTTTTTAAATCGAATATCTGATTTCTAACTTCTCCAAAATGGGAATAAAACAAATAAATGGCCATTATCCAAAGAGCCCAAAAAACACGGGAATGCAGGAACAGAGAATATATGCCTCATTTGTCTCAGCAAATTAGAATTTCAGCAAAAGTACTTCAAGCATATAATAATCACGTAAGGCATTCCAAGAACCAGCAGTCATTAAATCTCCAAAATGTGAGGATGGGGTTGAGTGTGGGGATGGGTCTATTAGGTCAAAACTACTTTCATCATAATACCAAGATGTTATTTCCCTCTCACTTCCTCACATGGGTACAGTGGAGTTTTCCAGAGGCTACATGACATGTGATGACATCATTGTTCTAGAATAGAATGTGTGCTTGTGTATACTTACGTTTTAAAGACTTCAGCTGCATTTCTGATAAGTAAATGAATTTTGCTAGATATAACACATAAATAATTCCATGGGATGTCAATAATTCTTAAAGTATAAAGGAGTCCCAAGACCAGAAAGTTAATTCACTGCCATAGATTGAAAACCTGTTCTCACAAGGTCAAAACACCTGTCTGGACCCCAATCAAATATTTATCTCTTTTGTTGGATAACAGAGTTCCTTTTCTGATTCCCTTTTCTTTATAGAATCAATGGAGAGAAAAAATTAAACCCTGGGTCCTCTGTTCTTTTCGACAATGCATTCATTCTCACAACTGACAACACTACAGCTGAAATTCCTATGTTTTCTATATTTTTCCAATTTCTCTCTTTCTTGAGCCTCATGACTGCTTCTCCAGCTTTTGTTTGGTTTTCACTTAACCAAATGTCTGTCCTGCTCTCCTCTCACCTCCGCACACCCTAAGTAAAATCAACCTTGGATCTATTCCTCTCCCCGAATTTTCCTATTTTTTGCTAGTGGTGTTCCATATACATAGGAAACTTCGGCCATCTCTGCCAACTACATGTAAATTAGTCCATGCTTAAAGTTTTCCCAATTCCTTCCTAGTTCACTTCCTTACAACTCTCTCGTGGGGAGCCTCTCTGCAAGCATCCTTCTACTGTCCTCTGCTTTTTATTCCTTCAAACCATCTTTTGCACGAAGCTGCTGAACACAACTGCCCAAAACACAAAATCACTTTTATCACGTGGCTCCCCTACTAAAATCCTTTAAATCAGCCAGCTGAATGAGGGTCGAACTTTCCCGGCCTAATAAACAGCTCCTCACATCCCACTCTCCCCATTTCCTCCGGTTCCTGTAACCATAGAATCCAGACATGAAGCTGACAATCCGTTATGGGTTAGGGGCGCGGGCGGCCAAAGGCTTAGGATGCAGACTCTTGCTTCACGGAGCCAACAGAGTGCCCGGGAAAACACCACCAGCGAGGAGCTACTAACTCACTGCAGCGCTAAGGAGCCGTCCAGGACGAGTCGTCCTCGCAGGCAAACGTGCCTGGCCAGGGAGAGGGACGGCTCTGCGGCAGCAAGTCCTCTGTCCACTCGCCCGGAGGACTGAGGCGAATGTGACTGAGGCAAGGTCACCTTCCAGGGAAGTGAATGGAGTGAGGGAGGGAAGGGGAGCGCCCAGGGAGCTCCAGCTGAAGGAGCCTGGCAGTGACTCCGCGGGACCGCAGCTTACACGTTGCGCAAAAGTCTCTCCTGGCGCTTCAACATTTCCCGCAGCTCCACCAAACTCCGCTGCCCCAGGTCCTCGGGTGCTTGGGGCTCGAAGCCGCGGGGCAGCGAGGACATTCTGCGCAGGCTGAGGCTGGCGTGGCGGCGGGCACTCGGCTTCCTCAACAGGCCCCGCAGCTAGCGCCGGATCCGCGGCCGCCGGTGACTCCGGGGCATGAGCGGGAGTCGCCATTTTCCCGGAAGAACGGGCTCTTCTTCGAGCCGAATCGAGCTTTATTGAAATGCCGGAAACAAACACGGACCGGGAGAAAGGGGGCGTCCGGGGGGAAATCGCTGCAGGGCGGAAGTGACGTCATGACGCCGGCGCCGCGGCTTGGCGCCCTTTCCCCTCGTGTGAGCGTTTCACCCGTCGTCAGCGGCGCATCGGTTTGTACAGAAAGTGTTCTGCGCCAGGGTGACCTCACCAAACACGACGTGTTAGTCACCAAATAGCCACGTCCTCTGTTATAGTTGGAGTTTACGGAGTGGGGAAGTCAGGGGGACGATCAAATAATAATACAATAGTAACGTTGCGTTGGACACCTCGGAGGGTGTCTGCAAAGCGAGATTCCAGTGGAAACCTTAAGGATGAGCTGGCCATTAATGACGTAGAGGAGAGTGTGAGACAAGGCGTGGGAGACTCCGGCCTGCGTGTGGTGCCTCCTAGCCCGGCTTCGTGACGTCCGGAAATGTTCAGGTTGGACGGTCCCTTCTTGGGGCGCAACGGCGTTTGCAGCGGGACATTCAGGTGCTTCTGGCTGCCAGGCACTCCCAGATCATTGCAACAATCCGGAACGTCTCCCCCAACATACATGTCCAAGGCCCACAAGAGGTGAGGAGTGGGAGCGGCTGTACAAACCGCCTGACGACCTTTTCTAATTTCCTACTTTGCCAATAGAAAAACAGCGTCACGAAAACGGAAATAAATATTCCCAGGGCACAAAACCAGCGACAGCACCCGATTTCAAACCCAAAAGCCCAGCTGCTTTTCCAACGTACCAGTCTGAAAATCCCCGTCTTCACTTAGACCTATTTCCAAATGTGTAAAATTGTTGAAAAGACTTTACTTTACAGCTGTTGAGAAGAAGGCAGGTTCGTATCGGACCCAGCTTTTACCTTCTTGTAGTTCCTCTACCAGAGGTGCATCCCAGTAGAAAGAGTTGGAAGACATGCAGTCCCAGCAGATGTCACTTGGGAGGTTTGAAAACCCCATAACCTCCAAAACCACGCCCTCCCCCAATTTTTTTGATATAGAAGATTGAAGGTGTGTCAATCCTATGTAAGATGCTACATAAACACAAACAGCTCCGTCCCAAAGAGACAGACGATCTAGGTAAAAATCCAGAGCTATTCCAGGGAGCACAATTGCAACCATTTCTCTATTCCCAAAATCTGGTCCATTTTGATCAGACTCGTTAACATATCAAAACAAGTTTTCTCAGTATAAGACTTCCTGTAAAGGGCACTTAAACCTGCTCCAGCATTGACTGAATGAGAAATAGTTGAGTAAGTTCCTTGAATCAGGTGATTTGTCTGTGGCGTTGGCAAAAAAAAAAAAAATCAAACTCTGCAAAATATTGAAGAGATTTATTCTGTGCCAAATATGGGTGACCATGGCCCATGACACAGCCCTCAGGAGATCCTGAGGACACGTGCTCCAGGTGGCTGGTGCACAGCTTCATTTTATACCTTTTTCGGAGATCCAAGACGTCAATCAAACACATTTAAAATGAACAGTGGCTTAATCCAGAAAGCTGGGACAACTCAAAGCAGAAGGAGTGTGCAGGAAGGTGGGCTTCCAGGTTATAGGTAGATTTAATTTTTTTTTTCTGATCCACAATTACTTGAAAGGAATGTCTGGGTTATCATAAGAGGTTGTGAAGACCAGAATTTTACCATGCAGATGAAGCCTGCAATTAGCAGGCTTCAGAAAGAGTAAGATGCAAATGTTTCTTATCAGACTTAAAGTCCATGTTGATATTAAATGCTGGGCAGCTTTTTCTGGATTCCAAAAGAAAAAGGACAGCAAAATGAGGCATGTCTGATGCCCCTTCCTGTCATGGCCTAGTCAGTCTTTTAGGTTAATTTGGAGGACCCTGGCCTAGAGGAGGAGGTCCAGAAGGTTGAGGGGGCCTTCTCATTTTACTTTTGATTTACAGTAACAAGGCTATTATATAATCAGCAAAGTGACATCTAGAATACAAAAACTCAATTTCTTATACATCAATAAGCAAAACAAATCAGCAGGAAAAAAAGGAAAAATACAAATAGTTCACAGAAGAGGAAACTGAAAAAACGAGAAAACATAATTAAAAAAAGATCCTCAACTTTAGGGAAATGCAAAGTAAAACAAAAATCTTAAAAATCCCAAACTCTTTCTGATTGGAGAAATAGGAGCTCACGTGTTGCAGAGAATGAACTGGCAGAAACACTGGGAAAAGGTATGCAGCCATATCTAGCAAACTGGAAGGCATAAATCTACAATTTAACAGCCTCTACGTACACAGCCTTCCTAAGGAAACTCTGTATGCACTAAAGATGTGTGTCAGTGCTTTCATTGCCACGTTGTTTATAGTGGCGGCCAAAATGGAAAACTACACCAATTAAAATGAGAATTAAATCTACAGATAGCAACAACGTTGAATCTATAAAACTTTGCAGAACAAGATCATTTATTTTAAGCTGAATAACATGCAAATTAATAGTGTATGTTTTGTCAGAGGATGTATTGAGATATAATTTACATGTAGTAAAACACCCCCATTTTAGTGGACAAGTCTGAGTTTTGACAAATGTATACACTTCTGCGATGACCACCATAATTATGCCATAGAACAGTTCTATCATCACCCCCAAAATGTAGTCAGCCTCACCACTGAACCCCGACTCCTGGCAATTACTAGTCTGTCTTCTGTCCTAGACTTTTGCCTTTTCCAGAATGTCATATAAGTAGAATCATACAGTAGCCTTTTGAATCTGGCTTGACTCAGCGTAACAGTTTTCAGATTCATCTATGGCACTGCAGGTATCATAGCCCGCTCCTTTTTATCGCTAAATAGTATTGTATTCTGTGGCTGTGGTATTCTATTGTATGAGTTTGTTTATACATTTAACAGTTGAAGGATATTTGAGTTGCTTTAAGTTATTGCTGAGTATGAATCTAGTCTCTTTAAGTCTTGTGTATAGGTTTTTGTGTGAATATAGGCTTCCATTTCTCTTGGGAATGGTATAACTAGGTCATATGGTACATAAATGTTTCTAAGAACCTATCAAGTTGTTTACAAAGTATCTGTACCATTTTGCACTCCCCCAGCAATGTCTGAGGGTACCAGTTGCTCGACATCTTCATTGACACTTGGTTTTCGTTTTGTTTTGTTTTTTTTGAGACGTGGTCTTACTCTGTCACCTAGTCTGGAGTGCAGTGGCGTGATCTCAGCTCACCGCAACCTCCACTTCCCACGTTCAAGCGATTCTCCTGCCTCAGCCTCTAGAGTAGCTAGGACTGTAGGCAGGCGCCACCACACCCAGCTAATACTTTCTGTTTTTAGTAGAGACAGGGTTTTGCCACGTTGGCCAGGCTGGTGTCAAACTGCTGGCCTCAAGGGATCTGCACACCTCAGCCTCCCAAAGTGCTGGGATTAGAGGCATGAGCCACTTCAACCAGCCTGTTTTTAGTTTTGTTTTGTTTAATTTTAGTCACCAGCCTTCTTGCTCAAGTGCTCAAGCTGGGCTACTTAAGAAAGATTACAGAACTTGCATCAAACATTTTTTATGGTGTCAATCACGTTTGTAAAGGAACGTGGACATTTTCTCCATGAACAAGAGATATGATCCATGAAAGTTGAGGGGGGTTGGATGAAAAGAAAGAGATGGGAACCAAGGATCATAAATAAATATGAAGCAAATTCTATTTTCTTTCTTTTTTTTTTTTGAAGCATCCATTTGAGAATGGAACATGCTGATTTTTTTTCTCTTTTTTGAGGCAGGGTCTCCCTCTGTCACCCAGGCTAAAGTGCAGTGGCACAGTCATAGCTCACTGCAGCCTCGAACTCCTGGGCTCAAAGGGTACTCCTGCGTCAACCTCCCAAGTAGCTGGGACTACTGGTGCATGCCCAGCTGGTGTGTGTGTGTGTGTGTGTGTGTGTGTGTGTGTGTGTAAAGATGGGGTCTGGCTGTATTGCCCAGGGTTGGTCTGGAACTCCTGGGTTCATATGATCCTCCCATCTTGGCCCCTCAAGTGCTGATATCACAGGTATAAGCCTCCATGTCCAGTCACATTGTGCATTTTAAAACATTCCAAAACAATGGCCACAGCTAATGAAAAATTACTTAGGAATGGTACACCAAGGACTTTATTGAACAATAATGAATGACATCTGTGTGCCATTTTACAAAACCGTTCCTTCTAGTCAGTCCCCCAGACTGCTTTCTCACACGTTAAAGGGGAAGAGACAAGAGCTAGGACCTCCTGACTTGTTCACCTAGGAGCTCCATTCACCACGGTACTGCATGTGCCACTCAGTTAAGAGCTTCATAGAGAAATGACAGGAGGCGGCTAGTGAGGGATGAGGAAGCCAGGGAAGGAACAAGGAGCTGGAGTTGGGTATGAGAAAAACAGTAGAAAAAAGGAACTGGTAAAGAGAAAGACGAAAAAGTGAAAGGAGCAATAAGAGGAATCACGTTTCTCTGCACAGAAATCAGCAACATAAAGCTCTAAATGTGAGTCCTCAGGAATTCACAGATACAGGTTCTGTTTCCCTTTCAGCTCTAAAATTCTATACTTGTACAAAATGCCACATTTCCCCTCTTTCTATTTCGCGGTGATCCCATGGCAACAAAAGATTTCCTCAGCCACCCAAGGCTCCCGGCTGTAAAGTGCCTGCACCGCACAGTAAACGTGAATTCCAACTTGTTCGAAATGAGGAACCACAGTGTCAGCTCGTATCTCCCTTTTTATCAGCAAATAGTCATTTAAAGCCATTTGCCCTGGCTGTGGTTCCCCGGTGACGGACTACGGCCTATTAAAATTAATCCTGACAGAAGATCCTTGCTGCTTTCTCCAAGCCCATTCAGGCCATTGGTTTATGAACAGGATGAACAGACGGCCCATCCCAGAGGGCTTGAGGGAGGAAGCATATTAAAATGGCTGCCTGCATCTTTGTTTGCTCAGCTGCCTGGAAAAACTAGGACTAAGGGAAATGGGATTAATCAAGGGGGCAGTTGCCCATGGGAAAAAAAAAATACAAAGACTGGTGAGAAAATCTCAGCCAAGTAAGGTTCGAGTTGAAGGAAGAGAACCATGTTCTCTTGATCCCGACACGTGGCTGAAGTGTTGTTCAGTGATGCGTCCCCCATTTCAGGCCACCGCTGTGTTTTATGATCTTGATAGTGCGGGAAGGCAGAATTTATTAGATGTTTGGCACTCTGAAATTTCATGTAAGTTTACTTTTTAATTAGCAAATTGAATAAAGATTGTTGGTTAGATATGTGACCAACTGAATTGTGATTGAATAATAAAACTTTACAAGACTATTTAATACGAATAAACTCACAAACTGGTGAAAAGAAGCCCTTGAAAGAGCACATGATCTTCCACACAGACGATACAGACCCTGTAGCTAAGGCCTCACCTCCCAGTTTAAGACATGAAATGTTAAGATGAAAAATACTTTCCCCTCCCGTGATTTTCCCTCCCGTTGACACAGTGAGTGAAGTCCCACCAGGAAGAAGGTGACTTGGTGACAAGCTCTTCCTTTGAGAACAGAAACGATCAGTTAGTCACTTACACGAGAGGACTGACTGGTTCCACAAGGCTTCCTCCAACAGCCTAGCTGAGGACATGACCTGCACTCAGAGTCTGTTTAGAAGGGAAAGGGAGAAAACGGAGGGAATTTTGAGTCATCTGAGAAGAAGAACACACGAGAGAGACTGCTACATCATTGACCTTCGGATACTAGCAGGACCCCAGACTACCTTATCTCCAGGATTTGGAAAGCAGGTAGGGCAGGAAAGTAGGAAGAAACCAAAGCCAAACTTTGCTTAGAATTGATTCAAATTCTATGCTGTAGGCCAGAGTGTCCTACACTTAAATGGGCCTCCAGATTCATCCATGTCCCTACAAAGGACACAAACTCATCATTTTTGATTGCTGCATAATATTCCATGGTGTATATGTGCCACATTTTCCCAGTCCAGTCTATCATCGATGGGCATTTGGGTTGGTTCCGGGTCTTAATGAGAACACATGGACACAGGGAAGTGGGTACTACACACTGGGGTCTATTGGGGGAATAGGGGAGGGACAGCGGGGCAGGGAGCTGGGGAGGGATAGCCTGGGGAGAAATGCCAAATGTGGGTGAAGGGGAGGAAGGCAGCAAAACACACTGCCATGTGTGTACCTATGCAACTATCTTGCATGTTCTGCACATGTACCCCAAAACCTAAAATGCAATTAATAAAAAAATAAATGGGCGTCGCTGAAGATTTTTCATAAAATATTTAGTACAACATATAAGTCTGGATATAAAAATTATTCAATTCATAAAATATCAGATAAACTATGTTTACACTTCCTTTGTGCTCAAGGAAAGAGTTTGAACATATATTTACGAGAAAACAACAAAGGCGTGAGGGAGGTAATTTGCAAAGTCACCACGGGATGAGATTTCATAAGATCCTTTCCGGTTTGACCAGGGAGGTAGTTGTCCCTTTAGTGGAGGGAAAGAACGGATTTCTGCTACAGCGTCAGCACACCGTGGCTCTCACATTCAGAGCCCATGAACTAAAGAGACCAGTAATCAGCAGCAGGCTAGAGTGAGAGAAAACCAACAAACCCCTCCCTTCTCACTAGACCTAGCCAGAGTCAGTGTCTGGTCACCTTTAATTTCCACCTTACATGAGAGAGAACGCAGCTCTGAAAATTACCAACAGTGGAGAGATGGAGAGGAGTAAGGGATGCCTATGAAATATGTAGTTAGAAGACTTACTCAGAAAAAAAATTCCTCCTTAATTTTCTTCCCAAAAACTGGGAGGAGAGAATAGTCAAGCATAGTGTATAGGATAGTAACGGTAATCCAGATCAGAGAATGAAGGCAGTGGAGGCAACGCTCATCAACCCTCAACAGTGTTTCTATGGGGCAGGGTCTATGTACCACTAACTTTGTGGCAAGTCAGTTAACTCTTCTGAACCTCAGCTTCCTCCTGCTTAAAATGAGGGTATTGAACCAAAGTCCAAGAGGCCTCTCAACACTTAAATTATATGATTCTAGGATGATGAATGTTACAGTACATTCTTTGGCAACATCTGCATCTATTTAAGCTCATAAATGCTGAGAAGAAATATTTGGTATGCAGTCAAACCAGGAAGCAAGTAGCTCTGTTAAAATAAATGCTTACCTAACACTGCTGGAGCTCCAGGCTTATCAGCCTTTGCGGACTCCCATAGATGTGCATATCTTACAGCCCTGGGTAATGTTTCCCATCACCTAGATTTCTTGGGCTTCATTTAATTTTTATATCTAACTGATGACAGCTCTGAGTAATTTTAAATTGTTTATAAGGTTTAAAAAAGTGAACTTGTCAAAACAGTCGAAGACGAGCAAACTATTATGAATGATGTGGAAGGGGCATCACCTCAAGCAGACCCAAGAAAGAGTTAGTCTGAAGGAATAAATATCTTCTTCATAATAAACAGAAAAAACATTAGGTAACAAATCGGGGAGCAAATTGTGGGTCTCTGGCCACATTCAAACTACAGATGGGTGTGCTTAGCAGCACAGTGTTTTGCAAACTAACAAATTTGAGAGACTTTAGGACGGGCATGTTCTTATAGCCCCGGAAAGCATCCTGCTCATCTGCTCCCACCAGCTACTGGCCCATTACCCTACCCTTCTCACCGGTAGGCAAACTTCTTGGGTACCAGGGCATTTGAGTTTGGGAGTGGGAGGCAAACACTGAGCCCAACTCTTTTCTTCTGAGGCTGCAATTCATACCATGGAAACTTCCTAGATTACTAGTAGAAGAGACACACCTGTATACACTAGTATACTATGTATACTACTACATATAGAAGATACATACTATATACAGAAGATATATACTATACATACTAGTAGAAGAGACACACCTGTATACACTAGTATACTATGTATACTACTATATACAGAAGATACATACTATATACAGAAGATATATACTATACATACTAGTAGAAGAGACACACCTGTATACACTAGTATACTATGTATACTACTACATACAGAAGATACATACTATATACAGAAGATATATACTATACATACTAGTAGAAGAGACACACCTGTATACACTAGTATACTATGTATACTACTATATACAGAAGATACATACTATATACAGAAGATATATACTATACATACTAGTAGAAGAGACACACCTGTATACACTAGTATACTATGTATACTACTATATACAGAAGATACATACTATATACAGAAGATATATACTATACATACTAGTAGAAGAGACACACCTGTATACACTAGTATACTATGTATACTACTACATACAGAAGATACATACTATATACAGAAGATATATACTATACATACTAGAAGAGACACACCTGTATACACTAGTATACTATGTATACTACTATATACAGAAGATACATACTATATACAGAAGATATATACTATACATACTAGTAGAAGAGACACACCTGTATACACTAGTATACTATGTATACTACTATATACAGAAGATACATACTATATACAGAAGATATATACTATACATACTAGTAGAAGAGACACACCTGTATACACTAGTATACTATGTATACTACTATATACAGAAGATACATACTATATACAGAAGATATATACTATACATACTAGAAGAGACACACCTGTATACACTAGTATACTATGTATACTACTACATATAGAAGATACATACTATATACAGAAGATATATACTATACATACTAGAAGAGACACACCTGTATACACTAGTATACTATGTATACTACTATATACAGAAGATACATACTATATACAGAAGATATATACTATACATACTAGTAGAAGAGACACACCTGTATACACTAGTATACTATGTATACTACTATATACAGAAGATACATACTATATACAGAAGATATATACTATACATACTAGTAGAAGAGACACACCTGTATACACTAGTATACTATGTATACTACTACATATAGAAGATACATACTATATACAGAAGATATATACTATACATACTAGTAGAAGAGACACACCTGTATACACTAGTATACTATGTATACTACTATATACAGAAGATACATACTATATACAGAAGATATATACTATACATACTAGTAGAAGAGACACACCTGTATACACTAGTATACTATGTATACTACTATATACAGAAGATACATACTATATACAGAAGATATATACTATACATACTAGTAGAAGAGACACACCTGTATACACTAGTATACTATGTATACTACTACATACAGAAGATACATACTATATACAGAAGATATATACTATACATACTAGTAGAAGAGACACACCTGTATACACTAGTATACTATGTATACTACTACATATAGAAGATACATACTATATACAGAAGATATATACTATACATACTAGTAGAAGAGACACACCTGTATACACTAGTATACTATGTATACTACTATATACAGAAGATACATACTATATACAGAAGATATATACTATACATACTAGTAGAAGAGACACACCTGTATACACTAGTATACTATGTATACTACTACATATAGAAGATACATACTATATACAGAAGATATATACTATACATACTAGTAGAAGAGACACACCTGTATACACTAGTATACTATGTATACTACTATATACAGAAGATACATACTATATACAGAAGATATATACTATACATACTAGTAGAAGAGACACACCTGTATACACTAGTATACTATGTATACTACTACATACAGAAGATACATACTATATACAGAAGATATATACTATACATACTAGAAGAGACACACCTGTATACACTAGTATACTATGTATACTACTATATACAGAAGATACATACTATATACAGAAGATATATACTATACATACTAGTAGAAGAGACACACCTGTATACACTAGTATACTATGTATACTACTATATACAGAAGATACATACTATATACAGAAGATATATACTATACATACTAGTAGAAGAGACACACCTGTATACACTAGTATACTATGTATACTACTATATACAGAAGATACATACTATATACAGAAGATATATACTATACATACTAGAAGAGACACACCTGTATACACTAGTATACTATGTATACTACTACATATAGAAGATACATACTATATACAGAAGATATATACTATACATACTAGAAGAGACACACCTGTATACACTAGTATACTATGTATACTACTATATACAGAAGATACATACTATATACAGAAGATATATACTATACATACTAGTAGAAGAGACACACCTGTATACACTAGTATACTATGTATACTACTATATACAGAAGATACATACTATATACAGAAGATATATACTATACATACTAGTAGAAGAGACACACCTGTATACACTAGTATACTATGTATACTACTACATATAGAAGATACATACTATATACAGAAGATATATACTATACATACTAGTAGAAGAGACACACCTGTATACACTAGTATACTATGTATACTACTATATACAGAAGATACATACTATATACAGAAGATATATACTATACATACTAGTAGAAGAGACACACCTGTATACACTAGTATACTATGTATACTACTATATACAGAAGATACATACTATATACAGAAGATATATACTATACATACTAGTAGAAGAGACACACCTGTATACACTAGTATACTATGTATACTACTACATACAGAAGATACATACTATATACAGAAGATATATACTATACATACTAGTAGAAGAGACACACCTGTATACACTAGTATACTATGTATACTACTACATATAGAAGATACATACTATATACAGAAGATATATACTATACATACTAGTAGAAGAGACACACCTGTATACACTAGTATACTATGTATACTACTATATACAGAAGATACATACTATATACAGAAGATATATACTATACATACTAGTAGAAGAGACACACCTGTATACACTAGTATACTATGTATACTACTACATATAGAAGATACATACTATATACAGAAGATATATACTATACATACTAGTAGAAGAGACACACCTGTATACACTAGTATACTATGTATACTACTATATACAGAAGATACATACTATATACAGAAGATATATACTATACATACTAGTAGAAGAGACACACCTGTATACACTAGTATACTATGTATACTACTATATACAGAAGATACATACTATATACAGAAGATATATACTATACATACTAGTAGAAGAGACACACCTGTATACACTAGTATACTATGTATACTACTACATACAGAAGATACATACTATATACAGAAGATATATACTATACATACTAGAAGAGACACACCTGTATACACTAGTATACTATGTATACTACTATATACAGAAGATACATACTATATACAGAAGATATATACTATACATACTAGAAGAGACACACCTGTATACACTAGTATACTATGTATACTACTATATACAGAAGATACATACTATATACAGAAGATATATACTATACATACTAGTAGAAGAGACACACCTGTATACACTAGTATACTATGTATACTACTATATACAGAAGATACATACTATATACAGAAGATATATACTATACATACTAGTAGAAGAGACACACCTGTATACACTAGTATACTATGTATACTACTATATACAGAAGATACATACTATATACAGAAGATATATACTATACATACTAGTAGAAGAGACACACCTGTATACACTAGTATACTATGTATACTACTATATACAGAAGATACATACTATATACAGAAGATATATACTATACATACTAGAAGAGACACACCTGTATACACTAGTATACTATGTATACTACTACATACAGAAGATATACACTTGCATATAATAGTAGAAGATATATACTATATATAGGAAAGCATTCTTTACCTCTAAATCTCATAGTTTTTGGGGTTTTTTTTGTTTTTGTTTTTGTTTTGAGTTGGAGTTTCGCTGTTGTTACCCAGGCTGGAGTGCAATGGCACAATCTTGGCTCACCGCAGCCTCCACCTTCTGGGTTCAAGCAATTCTCCTGCCTTAGCCTTCCGAGCAGCTGGGACTACATGCGCGCACCACCATGCCCAGCTAATTTTTGTATTTTTAGTAGAGACGGGGTTTCACCTTGTTGACCAGGATGGTCTCGATCTCTTGACCTCATGATCCAGCCGCCTTGGCCTCCCAAAGTGCTGGGATTACAGGCTTGAGCCACCGCACCCGGCCTAAATCTCATAGTTTTTATAGGGCCTGCTGTGTTTTAACAATCTTTTCAAAAAATAAAAACTTTCAAATTTAAAAGAATTTTAAAAAGAATCCTCACAAACGGTTCTCAGATAATTCATGGAATCAATGTTTCTCCAGATTATAAACTACATCAAAATTACAACATTTTTTAGTATCAAGTGTAAAAATTAAATTTTATTTTCATTTTTACGTTAGCATACCCTTCTTCTATAAAGACTCAGTCTTTTTGAAGGAAATAATCTCTTTGTGTTATAGTCAGACTAGTAGGTGCTCTAGTCAAATGTTATCATCCTGCCATTTGAAACGATTCCTAAATAATTGTTTGCAACCAAAAAATTACGAATTTTATGATTATCATAGAAAAATTAGCATCTTTACAACTATATTTTATGCTCGAAATTTGATATAGGGAATTTTGTAACAAAAAAAGGATCAACTTGAGACAGCCCTGTTTTCCCTTCCTTTACCCGCACAAAGATGTTTACGTCAATTTGTGGGTATCATAAAGACATTTTATTTTAAGTTTGAGCCACAAAATGAGCAGTTCAGTTTTGTTGTTTTCAGTCCGAGTGTGTGTTGTTGGGAGGCAGCAAGTTAAGAGGGAAGGGGAGAATTAAAATATTTGCAAGATGTCATTAATCTCCAGCGAGAGCCCAGAGTTGTTTTTTTTCCCCCCACTTCATTTCAGAACTAATCCAGCTTTCTGTTATTTGGCTCGGAAAAGTCTTAAATCTGTAACAAGAGAGTAACTTCCTGTTCTCAAGAGTATGGCTGCCAAAGAAAACATTTACAAGAAAAGTCCCAGAGCCAAAAAATTGCCTACTAATTATTTCTCAACCCCCCTCCCACCCTAAATCAGGAAGGTGAATCCTGTAAACGCGCTGTGTTAAAACCTGAAAAATTAAGAGAAAACCATCATGAACTGTTGGCCATTTATTTATAATTTATTGCATTCGGATTACATCAAGTTCATGGCCCTTGGGCACAAATGAATGTTTCTTATAATATTTTGTTCGGAATTCCACAAAGATTATACTATACCTTTACTGAAATACACTGTGGAAGTTTTCCCAGCACCTTTCCAGCTAAGGAAGAGCAGAGCAGTCAGTGACATCCAGAAACCAACCTAGGTGTGCCCAGCATGGGCTGTAGTGTTGCTACAAGCTGGCCTGACACAGAAAGAGTTTGGTGTTATCCTTGGTGACCTGTCTATTCAATGCAATGCAGCCCCAAGGCAAATCCCAACAGCCCTTTTGTAGAAATCCACAGACTGTAAAATTCATACAGAAACGCAAAGGACCTAGGATCGCCCAAGCAACTTTGAAACACATAATTAGGGAGCCTACACTAACTGACTTCGTGGCAATGACAAAGCCACAGCCAACAAGACAGCTGTGTTAGTGTCAAGATAAGTAGCCAGTGTAACAGTATAGAGAGTACAGAAACAGACTCGTGCACACATGGCCGACTGATTTTCAACAATGGCACAAGGGCAGTTCAGTGGGAAATGGGTAGCCTTTTCAACAAACAGTGCTAAAACGACGAGACGGCCTCATGCAGAAACAGAAAGCAGCTGTGTTTTTCCCACCACGTATCAGTTATCTAATCCTGCTAACCGTTTACCTTCAGCAGCCTCCTTCTGGTCTCTTTGCTTCTGCTCTCCTTTTAGAAACTCATCTTTAGTCTCCCTTTTAGGTCTCTCCCTCTTAAATTCACATCTAAAGAAAAGGAGATCGTTTGTTTAATCTCCTGTTTATCCAGTGACATTTCCCCCACTCTGCACAATCCCACTCACTAGCATTCATTAAGTCTGTGTCCAACAAGAAGAAATTCCTGGGTTTGCAAATATTCTTGGTGCAATTTTGCCTTCCAATAATTACTAGTAATAGTAGCAGGTATCAATTCTTGGCCTGTCTCTGACGCACTACTCGGACACTTCCTCCATGCTGTCCCGTGATCTGTGCAGCAAGCCTGTGGGTGCCGGACGGGGAGGGGGGGTTGCAATTCCATTTCCTTCACAGGCAAAGTTGCATCTGGGGCATGGAGCCGCAGAGCGCTGCAGTGACCTGGCCAAGGGGGTAATGTGATTTAATGGCAGACCTGGGACTGGCTCCCGGCCTCCCACCTGTGTTGGGAAATCAGACAGGTCTGGATGGTTTCAGACAATTTTCACATCTTTTTGAGTTTCCATTTCCTTATCCGTGAAATGGTGGTGATAACGTCTTCCAGGCAGGACTGTTGTAAAGACTCGATGTCTGTGTGCTGTGTCCAGCTCAGTAACTCCTGGTACCCTTTACTTCCCACAAGCCGAGGCTCCTTCTGGAATACTACTCATTTGTAGATTTCTTCATGTTTATCAAGGTTTGCCATGGCTTCCCTCCAAAAGACTAGTGTGCCTCTTATGGGAAACTACTCCTGAGGAGTTTATGTCACCGGAGAGACAACAAATGGACAGAAGATTGGTCATGAGATGTAAGAATAAAGAAGGGGCTGAATATAAGTTCCCCTGAGTGTCAGAGATGGGACAGATCAGCAAGGCCTGGACTTGCTGGAAAAGATTTTGGAGAGGGCGAGGGTCTTCCCAGCGCCTGTCATGTGCTGGGTGAACTGACCTAGCCCTCTTGGTCTGGCTGTCAAGAAGAGCACCATGGCCCAGTGGGGCCTGAGCCAGGAATCCTGCCCTTCCTGTCACCCTCACTCCTTGCCCAGGTGACCATCCTAGAGTTCCTAGAGCAGGTAGGTGGCATTCACTGCGGAGAAGGATGGTATTTAGAGTGGACACGTGGACCGACTCAGTGTTCAGCCTTGGTTGGTGCACCCTCCAAGCACTTCCCCAATATTGACCCTCTGTCCCAGGCTATCCCTGAAATAGAGGACATGCCCCGCCCACAGTCGAACCACATCTTAGTCATGTGGCCTGAGTGACAGGCTCTTGGTGATGGCTCACTAAGCAGCAGGCCTTCTCTGAATCCTGGGTCCTGAAGGACACTTGCTCCTTCCAAGCCCACCCTGTTTCCTGTCGGCTGCCAGGCACTCTCTGGGCCCTAGGGACACCTCCAGGCCCTCCGCTCACACCTGCATGTCCATGAGTTCTGACATGCCCAGGTCATATGCTGAAGGAACTTTGTTCCCCACCTATTTTGGGGACAGATCTGCCTAAAGAAATGGAGTATGTAACTGCCTAAAGGTATACACTCCATTTCTCATTTCTCATTCCTCATGTTGGCAAAGGGGTCAGGAAGTCACATTCTCAGCCTGTTAGTGAGAATTTCAATGGATTCAAAGTTCCACAGGCCATAGTGGGCCACATGCACCAAAAGACTTAAAGTGTGCATACCTTTTGACCGACCAATTCCTCTTCTAGGAATTTATCCTGAGAAAATAATCAGGCAAGCATACACAAACATGTGTACAAGATTGTTCATCAGAGGATTGCTGAAAAGAAAAGAGGACAGTGTCCAAAATTCCAACACTAAGGCATGGGTCAAAGAAATCATGGCACATCAAAAAATGGAATCCACTTACCTATAAGAAGCAATGGCATAGATTATGTATATAGCATATATATACTTTTTGCTTACTTTACATATATGTTTATATATATGATACATAGTTATATATATATACTTTTGCTTATTTTACATTTATATAAAGCAAGTATTATGAACTATATAAAGTAAGCACACTTACATTTATAAAATAAATATACACACATATAAAGTAAGCAAAAAGTGGCCGTGAAAGTGTGTAATGATAGCCAGCATCTATGAAGTGCTTCTTATGTGCCAAGCACTATTCTCAGAACTGTGTAGGCATTATTTACTCTTCACACCGGCCCCACTGGGAAAGAACTCTCACAGTTCCCATTTTACGGCTTTGTGACTTACCCACATGCACACTTGTGACTAAGATCAGGCAGGTGGGTGTTCCCACGTTCTTAAAAATCACATGATTTTGCCTGTCAGTATAGGGTCATATTTGTTTTAAAAACAAAATAAAGTGGGGTGTGTACGTGTGTGTGCATGTGCACGTGTGTGTGTGTGTGTGTGTGTGTTTTAAAAGCCTGGAAGGACTGGAATGAAAATATTAACCGGGAGCATTATTACAGGATACTATTTTTATTTTTTAAAAATCCTCTACATACACTGCTGCTTTCCATTTCGGTGAGATAAATTTACTAGGAAGTGTTAGAGTCCGTTCTCCCAATTTTACATAATATCCCTGCTCACAAAGAGGGTGATGAAGGTCACTCTTAGATGGGGGGTTTCGGTGCACCAGCGTTCGTTTCACAAAGGATCTGGAAGGACCGTGTCTCCGTTTCTTTCAGTTTCAGTCTGTGTAATTTAGGAACTCTCTGTAACAGTCTTCTTGAGTACCTCAAGTCGTGTTTAGAATTTTCCATATGTTGAGGACGTATTTTAAAATACAAAGGCCCAAGCTGTAGAACCATCCCTGGCATTTAAATTTAAAATTACTCAGTTTTTCTTTTCCCTGCTTCTTTGAAGAGAGAGAGAAAGAAGTGAATGTGGAAGTCTTGGCAGAGTAGTTTTCATTTCTACCTTGGTCTCATTAAAAGTGACATTTTTTAAATCATTGCATTTCACTTAGAAACTGCTCCCAGCGCCCTCTGCCTCTCTCTGAGTCCAGCTTCCCCATCTCCTAGTCCTGAGGACAGCTTCTTCCTCCTCAATGGCTGCCAAAGAGCATGCTTTCTTACTACGGGGACACCTCCAACGGTGACGGTCAAGCAGCAGTGAGCAGTGCGCAAAGACAGACCTCCAGAATGACGGCAACCACTGCTCTGTGCCTGGCAGTGCCCAGTCCCTCTTTGGGAATGACCTCATGCGGCACTCACATCAGCCTATCGAGTAGGTGTGATGATCCCAGGTTTTTAAAGGATGAAACTAATACTCAGAGAGCTTTGATGACTTGCCCAACGTCCCACAGACAGTGTTTAAACACAAACTAGGCTCCCAAATGCACATTCTCCTCTTAGCACTATTTTCTGATTCACGGTGATTCATCTTCCTGAGTTGCTTTGCTTGCTTGCTTTCTTCTTTCTTTCTTTTTTCTTTGTTTTTTGAGAGTGGAGACAGTAAGGGGTGGGAGGTTGGAGGAAAGTTTTAAAAGTAAAGTCTATTTTTGTACTTTGTGATCATTAATGTATCTTACCTTTTCCAAATGGTGGATTAACTAAATGTCAGGAATTAAAAAGACAGATAGGCTTCCTACCCCTGCAAACACACACACACACACACACACACACACACACACAGAGTCAATCTTATGGCTTACAGACGCTTCTATGGAGTGCACTGTCTGAAAGATCGTGTGATCTGACGTTGACGCTCTTTCCACAGCCTGGTCTGCTCTGTGCCCCTTCTACATGGCTATGGATGAAACACAGAGCCAACGCTAGTAGAACAAAATATATGGTATTTATTAAACACATGTGACATAGTTCATAATATCAAAGTAGAGCATGCATGAACAGGTTATTCATTCACTGAACAAAAACACCAATCAATACTGAAAACATTACATGATTAAATGTCCGTGACATATAAAATTCTCTTCATGTGAGGAGAAAAAAACAATCATGAGTTGAATAAATACAGTGATTTCAGCTGGTCCAATGAGGACGTAAGGCAGAAGAAAGCAAGGGACTAGTGCATGGGATGAAGCTTGTCTGGCCCTCACAAGTCCCTAACTGCGGCTCCCACGACCCTGCACAGATGCTTGGGACCCGGAGGAAAGAGTGTGTGCAGGCCGGGGACCCTCCCCTCCAGGGTCAAGTTTGGCTGGGTGCCCATGCTCCTTGTGGACAGGCCTCTCTGTACCGGAGGAAACGCTGCCTCTAATACTTTTATGGGTAAACAAAACCTTCCTGCCCTATCAAACGATCCTGGCATGAATCACATGAAACTTCAAATTGATGTCCTTTTCCCTCCCGACCAAAGTCTAGCAAGGAAAATAAAGAGTGAGGGAACCCTCCTGATAGGATTTCAGTGTCTACTAAGAAAACAAATCATGACACGGGATAGCAGGGTGTGCTGGGCGGTGTTTCCAATGTGACCTTGTCTCTTACCTGCCCCTCCGCCTTCACTTTCCTTCCTGTCTTATAGAAGCAGATCAGAGCCTCAGCCATTCCCATTCTGGCTTTCGCTGTGTAAAGGGGACACAACAGTCACCGTTCCCAGAGGATTTCAAGCCACAGGGCTCCAGAGCGTTCGTCCGTCTGTAAAAAGCGCGTGTCTCTGAGCGCCTAAGTCAGCGTTTTCTTCATTGTTAACTCCAGTACTCTCGTGTACGGGGTGTAGTTCCTGGAAGGCATCACGATTTCACGAGTCCTGCCCGTTTGGCTGAGAAATGAGAAAAGTCAGGTCAGGAAAATTCAACAAAACCCCCATATGCTTCACGTGGTAAGAAAACTCTAGAAAATGGTGTTTAAGCACTTAAAAAGACTGTAATAATGCACCCTAATATTTCATTTTAAACATTACAAACGAGCCCTGCAATGGACTTAATGTTCCCCCAAATTCATAGGTTGAAATCCTAGTCCCCAAGGTGATATATTAGGAGACGGGGTCTTTGGGAGGTGACTGCGTCATGAGGGTGCAGCCCTCATGAATGGGATTAGTGCCCTTATAAGAGAGGCCCCAGAAAGATGCATCATCCCTTCTGCTATGGGAGGACACAGCAAGAAGACCCCATCCATGAACCAGAAAGCAAGCCCTCACCAGACACTGGGCCTGCTGGCACCTTGGTCGTAGGCATCCCAGCCTCCAGAACTGTGAGGAATACATTTCTGTTGGTTATAAGTAACTAGTATATGGCACTTGGTTATGGCAGCCTGCAGGGACTATGACAGATTAAAAATAAAGTTATCTTTAGCGAGCTGTGAAGGTTGTACTAGGCATCCAGGGTTCAGAAAAGTATGAAACATGCGTTCAAGGGACTCATCACCTGGATAATTTTCATGTACTGTGTTATGGACTATAACAAAGACATAAACGCTGTGCTGGGTACTCTTCGGCTGCCATTCAGACCTACTCTCCCCCTTCTCCACCCAACTCTGTGCCCGGGAAGGTCAGCATCAAGGGGCTCCCTTGCCCTTCGAATTCAGTTCCTTTTGGCTTACTGCAGGGGATTAGGGAGTGAGAGGACAAAGAGGCCAGAATATTTGTCCCCTCCCAGACAGGGTGCAGCTTGGTAGCTGCAGGCATCCCTCTACCAGGGCCCATAGCAAAAGCCCCCGCCCCCCGACTGCTCTCTTCCCCTGGCTTTCTCCCCTGCCTCCTCAGGGAAGGGTGGTAACAGCTTCCAGTGTTGCTAGCTCCAGAGCTGGCCGCTGTCTTGTTTACTTCCCTTAACGTTGCCCAGACATCCACAACAGTCCCTTCATTTAGCTCTCAAGCCTCCCTTCCCTCCATGACCTGAACAATATACGCATGGACACATGATGGGAAAACAGGGCAGAACAACATAGCACCACCTAGAAGTTCACATCTGGAGATTCACACAGAGAAGGTGAATCCCGAGGGATGCGTGGCATTCATCAAGTTGGCGAAGTGGGGATGAGAACTCCAGGAGGAAGGGACCGTATGTACAAGGCAGAGATGGGAGCGCACACGGTTTACGGATGTGAAAATGCAAACTCTGTGTCCCTTTAGAATCACTGGAACAAGGAGTTCACAATGGAGAGTGGCAGAAGATGAGGCGTGGTGGAGAAGGGTCCCATGCGCCTGGCTAGGAGTTCAGAAGTGAGCAGGGAACTAGAGAAGGTTTTTAAGGAGAGCCATGATCTGCTCATGTTTTTATTCTAGCAAGATTCCACTGATACCATTGAGCATTGACTAGGGAAGGATTATTCTGAAGGCAGGTCAGTTGAAAATTCTTGCTCTTTAGGAGGTGAAAGAAAGATCATGAGAACTTGAACTCTGATGGACGCACTGGAAAGGAAGTGGCAGGGAAAGGTTAGAGAGCTATTTGGGAGTATAATTAACAGGATTGGGTGACTAAGACATCCTATTTCTTTTTCCTCCTGGACACATAACTACATTTCCCAGCTTCTCTTGCCATTAGGTGGGCCATGTGACCAAACAGGCAAAAGTGACTTCTCCTACTTACAGGCTGAACCCATTAAAATGTTCTACATAATCCCCCATGCGCTTTCTCCATTCCCTTTTACGTAGAGTATACAGGTGGAGAACTCAGGAGGACTCCAAAGCTCAGGCAGCGTCTCTGGATGGAGGAATTCCTGGGCTCCCGAAAGATTGTGTGGCGTGGAATCTATACCAAACTGCCGTAAACCATGACAAGGGAAATTAACCTTTACCATGCTAAGCCACGGAGATGTGTAGGTTCTTTCAAACAGCAGCCACCTTCCTTATCTCAACCAACGCAATAACAAAATGTGTAAATGAAGCCTAAGGTCAAACCCCTTCCCCTAACGTCCCACATCCCACCACTCACCAGGTGAGAGAGGATGTATCAGAGGCATGGCAGGGGTTATCTTTAAAACTGCATGTCTGCCTCAGGAGAGTCTCCATGTTCTCCGCCCCAACCCCATATACACCATGAACGTTACTATTATAGAGGCTTCTGACACCGCCGTAGCATCTTTTTGTTTTGTTTGTTTTTGTCAGACCAAGTCTCTCTCTATTGCCCAGGCTGGAGTACAGTGGTGTGATCTCGACTCATTGCAACCTTCACCTCCCAGGCTCAAGCAATCCTTGTGCCTCAGCCTCCCAAGTAGCTGGGATTACAGGTGTATGCCACTACCACCCGGCTAATTTTTGTGTTTTTAGTAGAGATGGAGTTTCACCATGCTGACCAGGCTGGTCTTGAACTCCTGACCTCAAAGGATCCACCTGATTCTGTCTCCCAAAGTGCTGGGATAATAGGCATGAGCCACAGCGCCCAACCTCTGTAGCATTTTGTTGCACTTGCTGGTCTACGCATCTGTGTCCAGTGCTAGGTATAATTTCTTTAAGGGTGAAAAGCACATCTCCATCATCTCCATGAAGCCAGCAGCAGCTCACAGAGGCCAGCCACAGCGCTATTACCCCACAGGGCTATTACTTTGGATTACAAAGGAAACCAAAGGTTGGAGGAGTTTCAAGAAGTAAGTGGTCTCAGTGTCAACTGCCACAGAGAGCAGCAATCCATGGGACCCGGTGATCCAGGAGTCCCCGGTGACCTGACCAGGCAGTTCAGTGGAGTGCCAGGGGCAGAAGCCAGACGGCAATTTGTGCCAACTCCTGTGAAAATTCCACATAACAGAAGCAGTCCCTAGTGACAGTACCCTGGAAGCCCATAAAATGCAGAAATATTTATAAAGGTGAACCTTGTAGAGTTCAAAAACAGGCTCTCATATCCCAATCTTTAAAAGAGAAGTGGGATATTTTATTTAGTTGGTCACTAGGAAGCAACAGGATTTCAGGAACACAAACAACCTCAGCCACAAACCTGAAACCAACCGTTTGCCTTAACACATTCCGGCTGCTGTTAACCTTTCATGAATTCATAAAGGGGTAGGTCCCCTGGGGGAAACGGCAGAATCGGCAAATAACGCTTTGACAAAAAACTACTTTGTGTTCTGGTCTTTGCAACAGAAATACGAAAACACAAGCATTTTAAAGCACTTACTACGTGCTGAGCACTTAAAACCCGGGGAATATTTTTCATCAAATTGCACCTATTAAGGCTGAGTTGATGAGTTTGCTGGAAACCAAGTTTCACTATCAGGCAGGAGAAAGAAACATCACTTTTCTTTTTCGTTTCTTTTTACTTTTCTTTGTAAATGAAGGCTTGATGACCTGCACTTGTTCTCAATGGCTTTAATTAATGTATATCAAACTTTTCAAACCAAAATCCTCAGTCTTTAAATACGTACATACATGTGTGTGTCTGAAAACCCCCGAACTCACAGTGAGTCCCCTCTCACCCTTTCCCTTTCCCTCTCTCTTTATGAAGAGATCCTTGGTCACTCGAAATTTATGGAACACAGAGATTAGATGAAGGAGGGGAAGGATTGGAGGAGGAGAAAGCGAGGCAGAGGTACCATACTAAGCAGATGAGGCAGTCTCAGGCAGGCTGGCAGCAGGGGGATGCGAAAGCATGAGGCAAGTCCTGAAGGAAAAGAACAAGTCTGAGTGAGTCAATGAGCAAGTAATTCTCTGGCTCAGAAGTGACTGCACTATACTGAGCTTAGGTAACTGGGAGAGCAGTGGCTGTAGCAACAGAAATATGAAAACGCGGGCACTTAAACAGGACATTCTATGCCTGCTACTGCCCTCAATCCTCTCAACAAGCTTCCAAGGGGACTGCCACCAAAATCTTCCTTTTCAAGAGGAGAAGGAAGGTTCTGACCCTCCTTGAAAATCAAGGAGGGTAGGAATTTGCCAAAGTTGCAGATGCAGCAGGAGGCAGACCCAGGACCCAAACCCAGGTCTAACTTCCAAGCTAGTATTGTTACTCACTCCTCAGAGGAGTGACTTTGAAGAAAGAGATGGCGCACTCGGCCGTGCAATGGCAAGTGTGAAGACCAAGCAGACACCAGCTGGGAGTGCCCAGAAGGCCGTGAGGAACAAGGACTTGTATTCAAGACAAAGGTTCACACTTTCTTTCTCTTGAATACAAGTCCTTGTTCCCCAGAGCCACAGAGAGGAGAGGTGAAATTGTGAGACCACGTACAATCTTTGCAGGAAGTACTGGACCAAGGAACCAAGACAGAGCCATGTGGACTACCATGGTGAGGATCTTGGAGGAGGAAAAGTAGCCATCAAAGAAGCTGGAGAAGCTGGAGACAGCGGGAGAACCAGGAAAGAAAGTCCCGCAAGAGTAAGAAACAGCCTGAGGAATCAATCCTTCCTTTCTTCTTAGGAAGGACTGTCAAATGCTAGAGGGAGACAGCACCAGTCAACAAATATTGAGTGCCTAGTATGTGCCAAGCGCTGCTCTAAGGAGGTCCCAGGGAGAATGTAATTAGTGAAATAGAGGAGAATCCCTGCCCTCATGGAGCTCACATTCTAGTAAGGAGAGAGAGAGAAAACACACACACACACACACACACACACACACACACACACGTAAAACATAAGCAGGAATCACTTCATCCAAGGACATTATTAAATAAATGAATTGTGACAATATGATTATCTGATCACCTATGTTCCTCACTTAGTATATATTTTTCACTTATTCACCCAACAAATGTTTATTGAGCATCAGCTAAATGCAGTTTTTTTCCATGCAAGACAAAAAAACTACAGCAGCTCGAAGTCAAACGTTATTAGCGGTAGCACAGCGTGTAACACTCGCAGTTGTACAGATGAGTGCGTAGGAGACGCCATGCTATTCTATAATGAGACAAGCGCCCCATGCCTGCAACACGCTCAGGTCTTAGCTGACAGAGACCTTATCAATCACTGGGCCTTGCAGAGTTTTATGCAGTGTCTAGAGGGGGTTTCAAACCACTGAGGCTTTAACTGAAGAGCCCAATGCATACTGAAACGCTATATACTTGATTAGGCTAGCAATCCGTTTCATAAAATCACCAGTAAAAATTAAATTAGGCTGGGCACGGTGGCTCACACCTGTAATCCTTTGGGAGCCAAGGCGGGTGGATCATGAGGTCAAGAGTTAAAGACCAGCCAAGCCAACATGGTGAAACCCCGTCTCCACTAAAAATACAAAAATCAGCCAGGCATAGTAGCAGGTGCCTGCAGTCCCAGCTACCCGGGAGGCTGAGGTTCCTTGCTTGAACCCAGGAGGCCGAGGTGGCCGTTAGCTAAGATTGTGCCACTGCACTCCAGCCTGGGTGACATAGCAAGACTCTGTCTAAAAAAAAAGGAAAAGAAAAAATTAAGTTAGTGAAATTATCTTAGCATACTCAAATTTATTTATATTTCATACATAGAGAATATCAGAGGTTGGGTTCAGTAATGTTAATAGTAATAGCTATTAGTTATTAAGTGCTTAAATCCGGTCCAATTACCACACTAAAAGGCTTTATTTTTTATTTCTTTTTACTTATTTATTTTGAGACAGAGTCTTGCCCAGGCTGGAGTACAATGGCGTGATCTTGGCTCACTGCAACCTCCACCTCCTGCGTTCAAGCAATTCTCTCTCAGCCTCCTGAGTAGCTGGGATTACAGGTGCATGTCACCACGCCCATCAAATTTTTTTTGCTAGAGATGGAGTTTCACCAAGTTGTTCAGGCTGGTCTCAAACTCCTAAGCTCAGGCAATCCACCCGCCTCAGCCTCCCAAAGTGCTAGGATTGCAGGTGTGAGCCACCGTGGCCGGCCTACTTTTTATTTCCTTTGTTTTCTTTCTTTCTTTTTTTTTTGGAGAGATAAGTTCTTGCTATGTTGCTTAGGCTGGTCTCAAACTCCTAGCTTCAAGTGATCCTCCCGCCTTGGCCTCCCAAAGTGCTGGGAATGCAGGCATGGCCCACCATGCCCAGCCCCTAAATGCATTATATACATGTTTTCATCGAATCTTCAAAGCAACCCAAGAAGGTTTGATATTTTCCTCTTCATTCCCATTTTAAAGATGAAAGAGTTAAGGCTTTAGAGAGGGGAAATAACTTGTCCAAGGCTGTGCTCAGCTAGCAGCTGGCTGGGCAGGGAACTGGGCAGCCTGAGCCTCCCTGACCATCCCACACTGATCAATTCATTGTAGGAGATGAGCCGGGAGCAAGAACAAAACACTTCCACATCACTGAGGCTTAATTCGGTGCTTGTCTTCGTATAAAAAATTCTAGAGAAAAAAAATCTAAAAAATGTTCTGGGCAATAACATGGACTCTTTTATTAGATATAAATGTGAAGTCCAAGCACGAACCAGGAACGCTGTTGGAACATACACACCACTGTTCAGTAGCTCTCTATTTATGACCTAACTTCAAACTCCGCATGCACTGCACCAAGACTGAAGAAAACCTGTTTCTAATTCCGGCTCTGTGGCTTCTAGAGAATCACTTGGTCTCTCTGAGCCGCAATTCTGGTATTTATAAAGTATGGTGATTAACTAGATGGGGCGTTCCAACTTGGTTTTGCCCACAGAGGTTTTATTCAAACAGACTCTTACCTGGAATCCAACCGACAAAACAGACTAAAAGCTGACTTTCTCAGGTCGTTTTGGGGAGGAAGCAGGGTCTCAGGAGCCATCCCCTCACTAACCGTCCTCACCCCCGGGCATCCTGAGGCCTCTCCAGGAGCCCCACCTCAGTGTAAGGCAGTTCCAGGAAGCACAGGTGGAAGGCCACTGCCCTGTGTTACCTAAAGGTCCCGGGCTCCTCCCCACCCAGACTTGCCTGGCGCCTGTCACATAGTAGGCACTTAATAAATATTTGCGAGGAAACGAATGAAATATTATTCCGCCTTTTCGGAAACACGAAAATGTAGTTTTCATTTCCTCTGCTGATTGACCTCGGTAGTTAAACTGCTAAGATGGATCCTGGGGGAAAGCAAATGTTACATTTATGGAAAAGCTGCTTTTAGATACTGGAGTGGCTTCCAAGTTCACCACGGCCATAAGTTAAGGGTCTGTCAGCACTTCCATTATGAAAGCCGCTTTGTGGTTTCATAACTTAGCCAGGAAAGTTTGCTTTGGGCTATACTTGGGCATACAAATTGAAAAGCTTGCTTTAAGCCAAAATGTGGGAAATAGAAAACAAACAATTTATTGGTTTCAGACATAGTTTTGTACATGTCTTAGCCAAACAAGATTTATTATTTGGGCAATTAGAGTGGACTAAGCCACTTGGCTTTTGAAAAATAACAAAGGAGGGAAATGGCCAAACTATTTAGATTTCAAAAAGGTCTCTGAACACAACTGATCATTCTTTTTGGTTATATTTTCATCATGTACTTTGTACCACACGATGATGAGACCCGGAGTCTATTTATACATATATTCCATATTTTCTGTTAAAGAATTATAAATCAGAATGATAAAATCAGAATGATAAAAATGCCTTTTTACTAGAAGGCAAGTAATGTAATGAGGATACTATCCAAGAGCCTAATGCTGCTTTTGGAAAATTCTTTGAGAATGGCAAGTGATTCATTTTAATTAACAAAAATGACAATACCAGTAATAGAAAAAAAAGGAGTCAAATCACTGACTTCACAAGTCGAGAAACTCAGGCCCCAGTGAAGAACCTGTCTGAAGGCGACCTGCTGCTGGCTGGTAGGACAAGAACCAGGTATTCCACACCCCACCTTGGGATCGGCTCATCACTGCTTCCCACCAGCTGTAACCACTCAAGATGCCAGGATTCAACATGTTGCTAGACTACTATGTCCAGCAAAGCACACGCAAGGGCCCCTGTTCACACAGGAATCCACCCTCCTGTGCACAGGACACGAGGCATCTTTTGGCTCTGATTACCTAAATCACAAGTCACACGTCCTTAAGATCTTTGCTGTAAACTTGTTTTAAGCCCTCTTCAGGCTGGGCACAGTTGTGAGCACCTAGTTACCAGACGCAGGTTACTGGATTACAGGCTCTAATGTCACCAGGAAAAGACACAGGCATGGGAGCAGCCTAACAATGAACAGGTCAGTTTTTTAGCTCAGGAATGTAACTGAGCAAACCAGATTAGAGTTATCACAAATTTGCTGCTGACTCAAGCAGCTCAGGTGTTTATGAACCGAATCCAATGCTTGGCAGGGCCCTGTTACCATACCGAGGAATAGATGAGTTTTGTTCAAGGTTTAGATCTTCCCTCGTGTACATCACTAAAGCACCTTGGATGACCCTCTCACACTATTATATATGTCTGCCTACACACCTGTCTCTGCCTCCAGACTGAACGCTGGGGCAGGAACCAAATCTCATCGTTCTCTGTATCGTAAGTGTCAGGCACAGCGAAGGTACTAACGGCATTTATTGAATGAAGGAAGGAAGGACGAAACACAAGCATGCACTCACTGACAGGGCCCATCTCTCTCCGAATGGCTTCCAGGTCTCTCCCTTGCTGCCCCCGTTCCTACAGAAACCAGTCAACCCCCGTCAACAGCCACCACTTGGCTTTGCAGAAATATTTTTGATAGGAAGAACGCAATTCTGTTAAGAACAGCCCAGCAAAGTATCTTCTCCAGCCAAAGAGGAATTTGAATAAAAAATCCCCAGGAAATTCCTAAATACCTGGGCAGAAGATCACAGCCCACTCCAATCTCTCGGGTTTCCACTTCAGTCTTGGCCTGGGTTTCTGTTGAATAGTCCAGCCTACTTTGTAGTTCATTATTCTGGAGACAAGAAAAAGAAGTACTCTCAGTAAGTCAAGTATGTTCCCCCACAAATATGCATGATTCAATTTATATGTATTATCTGATTTCGCCCCATGACACGGGCAACTAGCACAATGCACTTATAGAGCTTCGCTTACACAATAGGTGTTGAAGAACAGATTGACTGAATCCATACAAATGGCTTTCTAAGCATGTACAGACATGTGCATCCAATTTTACATAAATGAAAACAAAATACTGTGATCTAGGTTATAACCTGCTTTGTTCAGCCACCGATTCGCCGAGGCTACTTTTCCATCTTCATTTGTTTTCTTTTTGTGTCAACAAACTATTTTAATTCGTTAACAGTATTTCACTGTATGGATACATTATTCATTTAACTAGTCCCTTACTGATGGGCATTGAGGTATCTGTCACGTTTCTGCCATCATAAAGAAGGTGCAGCCCAACTTTTAACACCTCCTTATTAAACTATAAAACGGGCAAGTCTGTGAATTTAATTTCATGGGAAATACCTCCATAACTTAATTAGTATTTCGTAGGTGTGGAAAATTCAGAATCTCACACATATAAAGTAGAACAGGCTCCTTGGGATTAAAATTAGCATTCTGAATAGTTTTTTTCCTTTCGGGCCAGAGCCATACATTACCATGGGTTAAAGATGAGATCCTCAGCAACTGGAAATTTGCCTCATGGGGGAAACGAAGGACAAAGAAGCAAGAGATACTGAAATGAAAATAGATGAAGAAGTGGAAGATACTGAAATGAAAACAGATGAAGTGCTGGTGCCTGAAATCTGAAGTGTAAAAACACCAAAAAAAAAAAAAATGTAGAAAGTAGTGACAGAGGTTATCTCTGTGTATTGAGACTTGGGGATGCTTTTTCGCTTTTTCAAAAAGTCCTTCTACATATTTTCCAGTAACACTAGACTAAATGTTCAGGAAACAAGGATCATATCTATCTTCCTAGTTGTATTCTCAAAGCGTGGCATGCAGCTGATGCAAGATAAATATTTGCTGAATAAATAAATTTATAAATGGTTTTACAATGAGCATTTTATGTGCATAACTAGAAACAAAAGCATTTGTTCTTCGTCAAGTTGGAGCTGAAGCTGAGGCGCTATTCCAAGACATTAGATAACACGAGGAAGTTTAAAAGTCCTACAGAGACAGAAGCCCATCTGTCTTGAAAGAAAGAATGTGGGTTACACATTCAGTAGCTCCTGCTTTGAAAAGTTGTTACCAAGGAGCAGAGTATCAGTTCTTGTGAAAACCCATGTTCTGTACAATGTAAGGGACTATGAATCCCTTCCGATAAATAAGAAATAGGGTAAAAGAAGAGAATGCTTTCCAGATTCCTCAGCAGATGACACGCTATGACAAATCGATGGGCTCTGAATCTATCACCTGATCCCCAGTATGGAAGAATGGTGCTGGCTTCTTGCCAGAGAGTCATCAGCATACACACACACACACACACACACACGCACACGCACACGCACACACACACACGCACACGCACACACACACACACACGACAAGCAGTTCTCTGTATTCTCTGTGTTTTGTTTATGATTTTTCTTTATCTGTCAGCTCTGCCCTGAGAGCAGCACAGCCATGGTGGTGGCAGTACAGATACAGTAAAAACTTAACAGAAAGACCATCTTTCTGGTAGAACAGGCCAGGAGGAGGAGGCCAGGGCTACTAACATTAGGGAGAAGGCAAAAGAGGAGGGTCAGAGTAGTGGGGAAACACTAAATTCTTGTACATAGGCTCAGCTGAAGTCTCTGGTAGACCACTGAACCATGCACGCCTGGAGAAAACTGAAAGAAGCTTGCAGGTAACGTTTAACGAACTGAACTGAGATCTGCCATCACAGACAGCTCTTGCCTGTCACAGACAAGCAGGACGTAGTTGGGTCTAGCTGAATTCACTGCCTTTTAAACAAAACCCAACAAAGCACTCACAATGTCCAGCTTATAAGCCAAAATTATGTGACATATAAAGACTCAAGAACATATCACCCATTCCTAAGGGAAAAGAGAATCAACAGACACCAATTCTGATATAACTCAGATGTTGGAATTTTCAGACAAAGACTTTAATGTAGCCATCATAACAATGATCAGTGAGAGAAAGAAAAATATGCTTACAATTAACGTAGTAAAAAAATCAATAGAAAATATAAAAAAGAACTAAATGGACATTTTAGAACAAGAAAGTACAATACGTGAATGTTTTTTAAAAGTCAGTACATGGACTTAAGACTGAAGATGATAAAGGGAAGTCAGCAAACTTGAATATTCATTACTGGAAATTATCCAATGAAAGTAGAGAAATTAAAGAGCGAAAACAATAAATGGAGCGCTGCAGAACTGTGAAGCAGCCTGAAAACCTAACAGGGATTTTTGAATCAAAGAAAGAGAGGAAAGGAAAACTACCAGAAAAAGTATTTTAAAACATAATAGCTGAAAACACCCCAAATTTGGTGAAAGACATAACTTTGCAACTTCAAGAAGCTCAGCAATCCCCAAACAGGATAAATTCAAGGAGAAACACATCAGTCAAACTTCTGAAAACGAAAAATGAAGAAAAACCTTGAAAGCAACCTGTTGCGTGCAGGGGCATAATCATTTGGATTACACAGATATCTCATTAAAAACCATGGAAAGCAGGCCGGGCGCGGTGGCTCAAGCCTGTAATCCCAGCACTTTGGGAGGCCGAGGCGGGTGGATCACGAGGTCAAGAGATCGAGACCATCCTGGTCAACATGGTGAAACCCCGTCTCTACTAAAAATACAAAAAATTAGCTGGGCATGGTGGCGCGTGCCTGTAATCCCAGCTACTCGGGAGGCTGAGGCAGGAGAATTGCCTGAACCCAGGAGGCGGAGGTTGTGGTGAGCGGAGATCGCGCCATTGCACTCCAGCCTGGGCAACAAGAGCGAAACCCCGTGTCAAAAAAAAAAAAAACCATGGAAAGCAGAAACAATGAGTACTGAGATAAATAAACTGTCAATTTAGAGCTCTATATCTGTCAATAATGAAGGTGAAATAAAGACCTTACTTTCAAATAAGAAAAACTAAGAGAATGTTTTACCACCTGGCCTGCACCGCATAAAATTCTAAATAAAAGTTCCTCAGGCTGAAGAGGGGTGACATCACAGAAAAACTCAGACCATCAGAAATAGAGTATATATGAAAGAATCCAGTTTCTCTTAATTGCTTTAAAATACATGCAATTGTTAAAGCGAAAATGGTAACAATGTATCATGGTTTTATAATGTATATAGATACAATACATATGACAATTATAACCGCAGGTACAGGGGTAAATAAATCTATATTATTGCAAGATTTCTACATTTTACAAGAAGTGGTATAATATTATCTCTAGGTGGACAGTGAACAGCTAATGATGTATACTGCAATACCTGGAGTAACCACTAACATATTAGAGAAAAGAGATACAGCAAAAATGCCAACAGGTAAATTAAATTGGCATTTTAAAAAATTGAAATAATCCAAAAGAAGGCAAGGAGGAAGAACAAAAAAGCAAGCAAGCAACATAAGCAAAACAAGCCAGAAGGAACAAACAGAAAACAAATAATGAGAAGGGAGATCTAAATCCAATCATATCAATGTAATTAAATATGAGTAAACTATATATTCCAATTAAACGGCAGAGACTGTAACAATGCATAAAACAGCAACTCCCGGCTGGGTGCAGTGGCTCATGCCTGCAGTCCCAGCATCTTGGGAGGCCCAGGTGGGCAGATCACGAGGTCAGGAGTTCAAGACCTGCCTGGCCAACACGGTGAAACCCCATCTCCACGAAAAATACAAAAATTAGTAGAGCATGGTGGCATGCACCTGTAGTCCCAGCTACTGGAAACTAAGAGGTAGGAGGATAGCTTAAGCCCAGGAGGTCGAGGCTGCATTAAGGCAAGATCGCACCACTGTACTCCAGCCTGGCTGACTGTACAAGACCTCATCACAAAAAAAAAAAGAAAAGAAAAAAAAAAAAATCTCTTCAACAGATATCATCATTAAGCAAACAAAAAAGCAAGTCACAGGATGGGAGAAAATGTTCACAGTACATGTATCTGACAAAGGACTCGAATCCAGAAGCTATAAAGAACTCTTCCAACTCAATAGTAAGGAAAGAAAATCTCAATAAAATAATGAACTAAAGACTGGAACAGACACTTCAAAAGATGAGACTTGTAAATGGCAAAAAGTATATGAAAAGATTCTTGAAAAGAAGAAAAGATGCTCAGCATCACCAGTGGGCAAGGTAATGCACGTTAAAACCATAGAGATAGCACTCTACACACCCTAGCATCACTCCATTCATTTATTTATTTATTTTGCTTTGATTTTTATTTTGGGGGCTTTCAAAGCCAGAAAGCCTGCTAGACAAATTCTACAAGAGCTGTAACACTGAATGGCTAAACTTAAAAGTTTGTCAGTACTAGGTCTGGGTTAGGGTGTGGAGACACTGGTATACTCGAACTGCTTGGAACTTAAAATACGACAACCCCTTTGAAAGACTGACAGTGTCTTCGAAAGTTAAACTTACACGTACTCTTACAACCCAGCTATTCCCCTACTAGAAATTTACCCAAGAGGAATGAAAACTGTGTCCACATAACAGCTTGTACTGTCATGCTCACTGCAGCTTTATTCTCAATAGCCCCAAGCTGGAAACAACTCAAAGGTACTTCGTCAGGTGAATGAATAAACTGCACTGTGTCCGTGCAATGGAAGACCACTCTGCAACAAAAGGGAACGCGCTCGACTTAGATGTGTCTCAGATCGCCATGCTGAGTGAAAGAAGCTGGGCACAGAGGAGTACGTGCTGTATGACTCCATTTACACAAATCGAATCATACAGTGGATTCCCACTAAATGGAGATCTACAGTGACCCGAAGTGATAAAAGTGATAAAAAGTGAGTCACCACTGCCAAAAAAAAAAAAAAAAAAACCAACCAGGAATTGCCTAGCGATGAAAGGGATGCTGTGTTGCAAAGTGAAACAGAGACTCTCTGGTGGGGTGAGAGAAATGTGCTAGATCGTGACCGCAGTGGTGATTTCACAGGTATACGCACTGTCAGTGGATTTCATACTTAAACAGAAACGCTTATTTATGTCAGTTCATAAATGACAATAACTTATTTATGTAAGTTCATAAATAACAGAAACTTATTTATGGAAGTTAATAACTAAGTTGAGAAGGTAAAAAAAATAAAAGATGATGAGCCTGAACATGGGCAGTAAAAGAAGAGTTAGAGAGAGTGGGGCAGATTTAAGAAATTACCTTAAAAAATAAAATTAATGGACTTGATACAAGACTATCTGCTTCTGAGACTTGCAGAATATGACTACAGTGGAATGACAAAGAATAGCCTCAGGCCGCTGCCTGGACTGTGTTCCAAAAAAGATTGCTTCCGGGACTGACAGGCAAATTGCCTGGTTCTCCCGCTTTCAAACACCACCCCCTTGTGTTCATACGTGTAACGAATAGCACCCATGGCTTGAGAGGTGCGTGTGCCTTCCATGAAGGAAGAAGACAGGTAGCACCTCTGGGCATTTTTTGGAAATTATGTCACGACTGTTTGGCGGTCACCTCCCCCACCATTTCCCTCAGGCCCAGGGGAGTGGGCAGCACATACACTGAGTGTGTGTTCCATAAAACCCATGTGGGAAGCCTGGTGCCCGGTGCTGAGGCTCCAACGTTACACAGAAAAATTAATAATAGTCCCAAGTATGCACAACAGACACATTGAGAGGCTCAGGTGCTACACAACATACATCAAATGCAGGATGGACAAAACCAAGACATCTGACTCCCTTCCTCTGACTTTTGAATTGAGTTGTCCGTGTAGGATTTTCAGTAGAATAATGTGTAATACAATCTGTTTAGTTTCAGAAAGCTCCCCAACCTTATGCTGCTGGGAATGTTATTTTAAGAACATTTTCTATACAGGAAATAGAGAGTATTCCTTCTCCAGAAGTTGAGCCAACAGAAAAATGTTTGGAAAAAAAAAGGAAAAGCATGGGCATATTTTTGTTATCAGGAAGATTTTCCTTTTCACCTTTAGTTTAGAATCAGACGGCACATGTGCAGGTTTGAGAACGGTATACTGCAGGATGCTGAGGTGTGGGGTGTGGCTGAGCCCGTCACCCAGGTGATAAGCCCAATACCTGGTAGGTGGTTTTTCAGACCTTGTCCCCCTCCCTCTCTCCCGCTTCTAGTAATCCTCAGTGTTTACTGTTCCCATGTTTATGTCCACAAACACCACATGTCTTCACTTATCAGCGAGATCAGAAAAATGTTAAGTCGGTTGATGAAAATACAGTCTGACAAGGCCAGGCCAGAGCAAGCTTTTAGGAGTGAGCTGTGTCATTTAGGTTTGGGCAGGGGGAGGAGGGAGTTCAAAATCTAATGAGTTTAAACATAGATAAGCACCAATGATGAATCCAGGGACTAAAACGATCCATGTCCTCTGTTTTAAAAGAAAAAGAGAAGGATTCTAGAGGGTCCGCCGTGACCTAGGAAAGGGCCTGTCCTCTTGCCCGAGCCCAGGATCAGGGAGCGGGTGCTGCCCTTACTGTTTGTCCAGTATCTGATTGTGACACCAACATTTCAACCAAGTTTTCAAACATGAAAAATGATAATAATCTCAGAGTCGATCTAAGCCTTCTCCCCTTTTGAAAGATGAAGTGACTGAGCCCGGTTGGTGGTGGCATGATTGGCTCAAGGTCATGCACAGATAATGGCAGAATGTGAGTCAGAACCTAAATCCCAAAAATGCTGAGCAGTTAAGAAAGAATTAACAGTTGTCCACCTTTTGTACCGTGCCAAGCACAATTCTAAATGTTTTGTATATAATCGTTAATCATAAAAAACTCTTTCAGGGGCCGGGCGTGGTGGCTCAAGCCTGTAATCCCAGCACTTTGGGAGGCCAAGGTGGGTGGATCACGAGGTCAAGAGATCGAGACCATCCTGGTCAACATGGTCAAACCCCATCTCTACTAAAAATACAAAAAATTAGCTGGGCATGGTGGCGCGTGCCTGTAATCCCAGCTACTCAGGAGGCTGAGGCAGGAGAATTGCCTGAACCCAGGAGGCGGAGGTTGCAGTGAGCCGAGATCGCGCCATTGCACTCCAGCCTGGGTGACAAGAGCGAAACTCCGTCTCAAAAAAAAAAAAAATTCTTTCAGGTGATTATCTCCATTTCACAAATGCTGAAGATGATGCTAAGAGGGGTAGAATTACCTGACAGGAGTTACTCTGCTTGTAAGCAGAGGTGTGAGGGTAAAAACACGAAGCCCGTAGACCCAGCTGCAGAGTTAAAGAATACCAGTGGTGTGCTAGTAAATGTTAGACAATAGAATCCCGAGATTAAAAGCTCTCATTGTGACCTATGTCGATTTCTGTGGTATAAAGAAAGACCTCCATGGCTCATTCTGAGTGACCCACATGGCACCCCTGAAGGGAGACCTGAGAAGGAGCGCATGTCTTCCACTTTCATTAACCAGTATGAAGCGGCTCCAGCACAGCACTGGATATGCCATGCAGTCCTGAACCTGTAACTCAAGAAGCAGAAGAGCTAAAATGTTTCTGGGGAACAGCTAGGAACTGCACTAAGTGAGGACATCTGTCAGAACCAAGGCTCTTCAGTCTGAAACTCAGATAAATAACTGTTGCTTCTTTTAAAACCAACAGCATTGCCGGGTGCGGTGGCTCCCTCCCGTAATCCCAGCACTTTTGGAGGCAGAGGTGGGCAGATCACAAGGTCTGGAGTTCAAGACCAACCTGACCAACATGGTAAAAACCCATCTCTACTAAAAAAACAAAAATTAGCCAGGTGTGGTGGTGTGCGTCTGTAGTCCCAGCCACCCAGGAGGCTGACGTAGGAGAATCACTGGAACCCGGGAGGCGGAGGCTGCAGGGAGCTGAACCGTACTCCAGCCTGGGCAACAGAGCAAGACTCCATCTCAAAAAAAAAAAGAAGAAGAAGAACCAATAGCATGTGGCTAAGAGGAGCACAGGCATGATCAGTGATCAGTAAATCCCCAAATACTGCCTGGGTGTGGAGCCAGAACAAATAATGGGAGCAATGATATCACACAAGACCTCCAGCTTATGACACTCCAAGTCTACACCCTGTTATGAATCCCAAACACCTATGAATTCCACAAACACTGGGGCCGACTGCTAAAAGAAGCTGAAATACTGCCAGCCTATTAGATTCACGTCCAGCCTCACCTTTGGGTTGCTGCAGGCAAAGGACTTCTGGGCCCTGTGGCCTGCTAGTGGGACCTGGCCAGTCCCAGCCCTGCTCATGTTCACCAAAAGGTGAAGTACTCTTTGTTAAATTATCACACAGCAGGGTTTGATGACAGTTGCCAACTTTGAGGATGAGCAAAAGAAAAAGAGTGATTCCTTATGGGACATAGCTATAAATCTAAATTATTTATCAGTGACGATGAAAGAATCCCTGGGACCCAGGCCATTAAAAAAACAGTAACACATACGGCATTTACCGTGAGCCAGACACTTTCCTAATCACTTAGGTGTTAACACATTGAATCATCTTTACAACTCTGTGGAGAGGATGCCATTTCACAGAGAGGGTTCCTATTGACCGATGAGTAAACTGAGGCATGGGACACACAAGTAACTTGCTCAATACCACATCACTGCTAGGTGGCAGAGCTCAGATTTGTACTCAGGCAGTCTGAGTCCGGAGTCTGCAACTGCACCCTTAATAAATGTATCTATTTATTAATAAGATGGGGAGCTACCAGATTTATCTCCCAAAACTTTTGTGGTTTCCTTTAGAAAGTATTAATTAGAGATCTATTTAAACGTTTTCTGTGTTATGCTAGAAAGAGTAACAAAAGAATACGTAAGTTAGGTCATCCCAGGACTCCAGGGCCCAGAGGAGGACTGCTCAGCATGGCAGCAAAGTGTTGGCATTAGGGATCATCCACAATTAGCACGGACAGCATCAGCAGACTCTGCATGTGTAACATGATCAACTAGTCAGAGAGCCAAAGTGGAAAACCAAGTATTTGCAAGTCACCTCTGATATCCTAGGAGAGGAGATCTCACCAGGGCCTAGCTATGTATGGTGAAATATTGATAAAGAATGCATACGGTTTTTTTTTTTTTTTGAGACGGAGTTTCGCTCTTGTTAGCCAGGCTGGAGTGCAATGGCGCGATCTCGGCTCACCGCAACCTCCGCCTCCTGGGTTCAGGCAATTCTCCTGCCTCAGCCTCCTGAGTAGCTGGGATTACAGGCATGCGCCACTGTGCCCAGCTGATTTTTTGTATTTTTAGTTTCACCATGTTGACCAGGATGGTCTCGATCTCTTGACCTCGTGATCCACCCGCCTTGGCCTCCCAAAGTGCTGGGATTACAGGCTTGAGCCACCACGCCCGGCCCGCATACGTTTTTAATAGAGCTAAAGACTGTGATAAAGAGCCCTGAGTTTGAACAACCTTGGAAGAAGCCACTGAGGGGCCTATGACTCAACCAAGAACCTACGCAACCCACGTCCTCTAATCTTAGCAATTTGGAGAAGGTGTCCTTTCTCTTTTGGATCTCGAAGATGACTGCACCTGTTTGGAAGGTGTCAAAATGATGTTAACCCTAAGAAAATATTGAAAGAAGTACTGGTGAACAATGGCCTCAGGAAGGTTTAAAAAAAAGCAAGAACAGAAAACAATGACAAAATAAATGAAAACCCATGATATTTAATATTTTAGAATAGGTTTAAGTCTAAGTGTATTATTAAATCTTGTCATTATGTCACTTATTTTGCATATGTTGTCTGCTGTTTAAGGTGGATCTCTCAAGCGGCCAAAGCAGTTAGCCATACTAATTTTGTATTAGAATTTAATCAATCAAATTGATCATCACTATTGATAATGCTCAAAAAAAACCTGGTTTTCGAAGTCTTGCTTATTACACAGACACAGACAACACTGCCGCCCCCACTCTCCCCACTCCATATCCTCAGGGCATTTCCGTTTCCTGACAGGCCCCTGAGGATTCTTCATCTGAGGGCTTCCTGTGACCACCCGAGTCTAACTGGCTCTGCCAAGGGGAGGCCAGAACTTCCACAAACTCCCTGAGTGGGCCTTGGCCAATGACTGATGGGAGTTAGTGGATAAATGCCCCAGGTTTTTCTGGCCTTTCAGTAAGGAAAACTCAGGGCCACTTCCACACTGTCTCCCAGATATCCCCCAAATGAGTGAGCCTCAGCTGTCCCCAGGGCAACCTCCTTGATATGACACCGCTATGGGCTTTCTTCCCTTCCCTGTCTCAGTTCCCCATTCCCCTAGTGGGACTTCCTGGGAGCAACCCAGACTAAGGTAAGAGATGAGTTTAATAAACAAACCATAGCTATTTCTAAGACTACTCCCCATGTGGCATGTGCCCTTGGACACTTAAGAATCCACCAGTAGGGGAGCTTGCTCTAGCAGCACAGCCAGAGGTGGGGTGGGGAGGCCGTCTCGGGGGACCCTCTGCCTCTGCTGTCAGCAGCTCTTTCCTCTCTCCTGTGACTGCCCTCTGGACACATGAACATCCCCCAGGCACTCATTTTCTGACTCTCACTGGGAAGGTGTGCTTCCTCCCACTGGGAGCTGCAATTTCAGAAGGAAATCCTAGAAACAGAAATGTTCATTCACAAGGCTGGACCGAGCCCAGTGACTGTGGAGGGGATGACAGGAGTGGAAATGGGGAAAATACTCATTTATTCAGCTTCAAGAGACAGAGATTCTTGGGCCCTGAATATGGTACCAGGCCCCTGTGGGCCATGAGGGGCTTGGCAACCCCTCAAATACAGAGTAAATGAAGGCCTAGCTCACTACCCACTCAAACATGGTGGTTCAGAGCTCAGGCTTTGGATCCGGGCCTGCCCATCTCTACTGTAAGCTGGGGCAGGTTTCCTAACGTCCCTGAACCTCAGTTTCCCCATCTATAAAAGGGGGGAAATATCATCCAACTCAGAGGGCATCCCTTTTAATAAAGAGAGAACAACAATAATACATTTAAAATTACTGTGTGCTTAGTACATGCCAGGCACCTCCTATACATTCTCATTTCACTGTCACCCACACATCGCACTTATGATCCCTCCTTTATAATTATAAGAAATTTCTTCCAAATTATCACCCAGCTGATAAGAAGGAGATCCAGAGTTCACACTTAGGCAGGTTGGATTCCACTCTTAACTTCTGTGTGACACAGAACGTATCCCAAAGTAACCATCAGAGCCCAGCACACACCAGGGCTTAGTCAAATTCGTCTCTTCCCTTTCTTCTTACTTCATTGTCTGCTGGGCTGTCTCACTGGGGAAGGACCGTGAGGAGGGACACAGACAAGGACAGGTGCTTGGCAAACCAGCTTTTCACAAAGTCTCAAAAGGCGAAGGCTCAATGCCAAGCTCTTAATAAAGAGCCTTTAGAGCAAATAGATTTTGGCTTCTCCTTCTATTAATAGCTAACCTTGTAAGGTTCTACCAACCCCATAATTTTCTTCTCTGGAACCTGTACAAAATCCCCAAATGACTTTCAAAAAGCCAGAAAGCCAAGAATACTAAGCATGTGAAAGTTTCAGGTAAAAGTAAGTCTCTTCTAAAACATCTTCACTCGCTGTGGAGAGGAGCACTGGATCAGGAGTCTTTCAGCCTGGCTCTGGCATTTATTGAGCAGGGCGGCCTTGAGCAAAACCACCTGTCCTCTCTGTGCCTCTGTTTCCTCATTTATTAATACAGAGGTCATAATCTTTGTCTTGCCTTTCTTGAAGTTGCAGAGAGAATCGTGAGTAACGTATAGGAACGTATCTCACAAATGATAAAGTGCCACATGAATGTGAGGAATTATTAGTGCTGATTCACAGCTTCTCAGGCTTGCCAGGATGACTCCTGAATAAGAAAAACTAGAGCCAAAAAGCAGAAGTGAGCAGCAGCTGGAATGAGCAGAGTCCAGGGGTAAAGGAAAAACAGCCGTCAGAAGCTCATTTTCAAGGCTGACAGTTAACCCTCAATCAATTTTATAAGGCCGGGAAACAGCCGTATTTTTAATTAACTGTTGGTGGCAGGCAGAGAAGACGTCAGCTTAAAGAAACACAGCTTCTTACCTCTCCTTCTAGGAAAGACACCTTTTCTAAAAGCTGCAGTATCAAGAGCTGTTTCTGTTGCAACTTTTTCTTTAATGATTCAATCTAGAAAGAAAAGGATAGAAAATCATGAATCAAAAATGTACAACTGTGTAAGTACAAGTTTAGCAGCTGGAATACACGCCTTTGGTTTTCATTCGTTTTTATTTTTGTTTCTATTTTTCCTCATTTCCAGTGGGGCTGGATGGTTTTCACTCAAACAGCATACTGATTTTTGTGCTTTGAGGAACAGGATTAACATGAGATGCCCCATGACAGGGGGATTCTGTGAACAGGAGAGCTTGGGACAGCTCGGGACAGCAGACATGATTTTGCAGTCACAGCTCATTGGCTCTGATTAACTCAACATTTCCACACTGATGTCGCTGTGTGACCCTTTAAAACATCCAGTAGATCTTCCAGAGAACACGCCTTGGGAAATAGAGACACATCTCCCCAAAAAATGGTTATTCAGCTTGAATTTACGAGGCAGCCTGCATTTCAAACATTTGGCTGTATTACTGAACACAGTCACATTTGTTCAACCAGGCGTCAAAAGTTGGTCAGAAAAAAGGATCACTGGAAGCCTCATTAAACGTGTTGAAATTCAGAGGATTGAAGACTCACATGGCCTGGAGCAAGCAGGAAAGGCTTCCTAAAAAGACTCGTCTTTGCTTGTACAATACATTCTATCTTAGACTACTCTTTTTCAGTCACACAACATGTCTCCCTGGACAAACCGTGGCTTCCCTGAAAGCAGGAACCAGAGTACTCTGCACCAGGCCATGTTATGCATAATAGTGGGAACAGTATGTACGTTCACTAGTAACACATTAACTTTCCAAAAATCCTGTATATTAGATGTGCGAGCTCCCAAAAGTATTTTGAAAAATCACTCTCAGGCCAAGCACAGTAGGTCACTCCTAGGATCCCAGCACTCTGGAAGGCCAAGGGAGGAGGATTGCTTGAGTTTAGGAGTTCAAGACCAGCCTGAGCAACATAGTGAGACCCTATCTCTACAAAAAAATCAAAAAATTAGCTGGGGGTGGTGGCATGTCCTTGTAGTCCCAACTGCTTGGGAGGCTGAGGTGGGAAGACTGCTTGAGCCCGAGAGGTCAAGGTGGCAGTCAGCTACGATGGTGCTATTGTATTCCAGCCTGGTGACAAAGTGAGACCCTACCTCAAAACAAAACGAAACCAATTTTAAAATCTCTCTCAGCACAAAATGACACCGTTCCTATGGAAGTGAATCTAGCAGGATCTAGGAAAAGTACATATGCATTTAACCTTTGACTCAGCAATTCCATTTTTAGGAAAAGATCGCAAAGACACACTGGCCAAAATATGAAATGATATGAAAAAAGAATGTTTGTTATTTTAGAACACAAAACAAAACTCCATCAATAAGTGACTGGTTATACAAACCACAGTATGACGGAGGTCCATACAATCTTCCAAAAAATGCAAAAGATCTCGAATCCTCTGATAAAGTGCACTGAAAGGTAGACAGTGTACTAGCTTTGAGGTAAAACAGGTGGGGACACATGAATGCATATACACTTGCAAGAGAAAAACTGCGAAGAAAAAATAAACCCTAATTATTAATAAATAGTTTCCAATAGGGAAAGGGAAGAACTTCAGTGAATGAGATAGAATAACCTAAGTTATTACATGGGATTATGTAATAAACATAAGCCTTGTTTCGTAGGTTTCACTTTGAAAGCATATTTTATAGATTCAAAAAATAAAATGAAACCAAAAAGAAAAAAGTGAGCCCTAAAATCTGAGAACAAACTGAACTGAAGAAACGCTGTTTATCAAATTGGCGAGAAGTGTGAACCCAGGTGCTGTCAGAATGCAGTCATTTCACTCTGTACCCTTAGTGGGATTTTAAAGGTAAACAGTTGCGAAGTGACCTCTCATTCACTGTTACTATCAGTCTTGAAACCATTTGATACATATTGTAGTATCAACACCTTTGGAACCCAGATTTTTGCTGTAAGAGAAAGCGATACAAGTACGAAATCAAAGAAGTAAACACAGTTTTGTGAAATTTGAAATGACGATATCGGTATGAATTCATGATTTTTATTTTCTTATGTAAAATAGGTATCCCTAATCTATGTAATGAGAGAACTTGGAAGCAGTAAGAACAGAATATGTCCAAACTGTGGCCTTTAAATAGCATTCCCCAGTAAAAACACACAGGATGTCTTGGTGAAATGGCTCATTTCAGGGGACAAAAAATAAACTAGATGAACCTGAGATACATTGTTATGCCTGAAAACAAGGACATGAGGTGCCTCCCCCTGGGCCAAGGACCGGACATTCTGAACATCAAAAATAATGAGTATAATTGAGTAAAACACATGAAATATATAGATATTAAAGAATGTGAGTATTACACCTCTTTAAAAAAAGACGGTAACAGCTCACTGGACTCCACTGGATGTAGCAAAGGCATCAACTCCTTACTTGTAAAGCATGTATCTTGGCTTCTTTGTTCAAACTGCATTTTGAGATTCTAAAAGGCCCTAGTATATGATGAAAAGTTTTACTTGACAGAGTAATTCCAGTTTATCAATGGTAAAGGAAAGACAGAATCAGAAAATCACAATTCTGCAATTTCTATTAATAATGTCTTCAAGCATCCATCATCAGTAGATTAAACAGTGATATAAAAGCTGAAGATAAAAAGTTCAGTGGTGGCCGGGCGCAGTGGCTAAAGCCTGTAATCCCAGCACTTTGCGAGGCCAAGGCACGTGGATCATGAGGTCAAGAGATCGAGACCATCCTGGTCAACATGGTGAAACCCCGTCTCTACTAAAGATACAAAAAATTAGCTGGGCATGGTGGCGCGTGCCTGTAATCCCAGCTACTCAGGAAGCCGAGGCAGGAGAATTGCCTAAACCCAGGAGGCGGAGGTTGCGGTGAGCCGAGATCGCGCCATTGCACTCCAGCCTGGGCAACAAGAGCGAAACTCCGTCTCAAAAAAAAAGTTCAGTCGTGTTTTGGGCTATCACTATTTGAATCCATTAACAGCCTTGACGTACACTCCAGAAGTGATATATAATGAAAGACACAGCATCACCCATGACGTGTTCTTGCCTTTCCAAAAGTTCAACCTTAATCCAGTCAAGCTTCTAGAACTAATAAGGACACAAAAAGTTTAATCCAGAATGTGAAATTTTTTGTTGTTTGTTTGAGATGGAGTCTTGCTCTACTGCCCAGGCTGGAGTGCAGTGGCAGGATCTCGGCTCACTGTAAAGTCTGCCTCCTGGATTCAAGTGATTCTCCTGCCTCAGCCTCCTGAGTAGCTGGGACTATAGGGGCGTGCCGCCATGTCCAGCTATTTTTCATATTTTTAGTAGAGATGGGGTTTCACCGCATTGGCCAGGCTGATCCCAATCTTCTGACCTCAGGTGATCCACCTGTCTTGGCCTCCCAAAGGGCTCGGATTACAGGCGTGAGATTACCAGCCCAGAATGTGATCATTTTTACAAGACAAATGACTCAGTTCTTGGGTAGGAATAGAAGTGGTCTGGACAGACGGGGGCAGTGATGTTCCAGATGAGGAGACTTTGGAAACATGGCTAAATGCAAGCACAGTCAGTGTACGGCTGACTGGAAGAAAGCATCAGAAAAAAAGACATTTTGGAAAATGTGATTGCAGATTGGTATTAAGGAAAAGCAAGGAATTACCGTTAATTTTGTTAGGTGTGATGATGATGTTATATGTTCAGAGATGCACGGTGACGTCTACAGGAAACATGTAGGATGCCTGGGATTTGCTTTAAAATACTGCACGAGAGGGGAAAGGGGGAAGGAGCAGATAAAGCAAGTATGGCCAAATCTTGCTCTTTGCTGAACCCGGGTAATGCAGGGGGCTCCATCAATTATTCTCTCTGTTCTACGTGCATTTGGTATTTTCATTATCAAATATTTTAAATTTCACATGGTGTCAAAAAAACATAATCCTCTGACATGACAAGTAATCCATACAAAGAAATGCCCAACGTTAATAAAAATGAAAGACATTACCAATTAAAAACAGTAATGGGCTACCCTTGACTACCTATTACATTTACTCAAACAATTGAATGGAGAGAGGAGTGCTGGCAGGGCTGGGAGGGGCAGCGCGTCTCCAGTGTTGCAGGTGGCACTGGAAATTAGTATGACCCTTCAGGCAATTTAGCAATAAATATTAAGAGCCATAAAGCTGTTCATACCCTTTGATCCACTAATCCCACTCCTGGGAATTTATCCTAAGGATATAATTCAAACATAGGAAAAAGCTGTATATACAAAGATGTTCTTGCTCCCATTATTTATAATAGAGAGAAAATGGAAATAACCTTAATGTCTAGCACTAAAGGAATAGGTAATAAATTATCAAATATCAATTTGATGGAGTATATTACACAAACAGTAAAAACAAATATCCTGCAAAATGGAAAGTTTACAAAAAGCCTCAAGGGACAGAAAAACAAAAGTTGACAATGATGAAGGTAAAAGCTGGAGGAGCAGTTAGAGAAGTGGGATGCTTCCGGCTGTCGTAGGGCTAAAGTTTGCTTCGTGTACATTTCCTTCCATTTCTGTAGGAATCATTTCCAAAAATGATTCTCATGGTGTGCATTTTTTATTCCTTTTTATAGTATTAAGATTTTTAAAGTTGACTTTTAAAATCTTTAAATGAAAGGCAAGATGGAACTAAAACATTCCAACAAAGTCAAGGCTGGTACTTAATCAAATGATGTAAAATGTGATTTCAAATAAATCGTTTCACTATCTCTGAAGATAGCAAAGCGGCTTTTGAGGCAAGGAAGCATTAGAGGTGGTTTAGAAACACCTTAATAAGCAGCTCAAGTAAGATACTGAGAGGATCCTAGGGGTCACTGTCCCTCAGATTGCAGTTTAAATCGACCGGGCGCGGTGGCTCAAGCCTGTAATCCCAGCACTTTGGGAGGCTGAGGCGGGTGGATCACGAGGTCAAGAGATCGAGACCATCCTGGTCAACATGGTGAAAACCCGTCTCTACTAAAAATACAAAAAATTAGCTGGGTATGGTGGCGCGTGCCTGTAATCCCAGCTACTCAGGAGGCTGAGGCAGGAGAATTGCCTGAACCCAGGAGGCGGAGGTTGCGGTGAGCCGAGATCGCGCCATTGCACTCCAGCCTGGGTAACAAGAGCGAAACTCCGTCTCAAAAAAACAAAAAAAATAGTAATAAAATTAGCTGGGCGTGGTGGCGCACACCTGTAGTCCCAGCTACTCAGGAGGCTGAGGCGGGGGAATTGCCTGAACCCAGGAGGCGGAGGTTGTGGTGAGCCGAGATCGCGCCATTGCACTCCAGCCTGGGTAACAAGAGTGAAACTCCGTATCAAAAAAAAAAAAAAAGAACTGAGAAATTAGAAACACTCATTTTCTAGACCTCACCTATTTTATTTATATAAGAACATAATCTTGCAACAGCTAAATTTAAAAATCAATTAGTAGCCCCCTCAGAGAACAAGGATTTACACATCTTGGTAAAGTCTGGGACCTTTTAAGTGATATTAATAGAATTTTTCCTCATTTTTGTTTTGATTCGTATGTTTCTTTCTAACACAAACGGAATAGATACCTTGAAGCCTGATCAATCATGCAGGATGTCAGTCTCTAAGACTACAGGCCAGTTTCACATTTAAGGAGGGAGGGGGAATAAAAGTTCTAGTTTCTTGAAACTGATCGTAGGTGGTTTGAGCTAAGTAATCATCCTTAACCACAGCCACAGGCTGGAGTCCCATGGAGGGAGCTTTTACAAAACAAACGCTCTGGCAAGAGAAATGCGGAGTATCTCACTCTCCCACTTAAAACCCCCCTAGGCTTTCAGTGTTGAAACTCACTAGCATGGCACGGAAGGCCCTCCTGCCGTGCTCCCTGTTTCCCCACTTTGATTTCATGCTCATCCTGTCCCTTCAATGAACCCTACATGTAAGACACTGCATCCTCTCAGCACTCCATGAACACACTACGGTCCTGCCCCCAGGCCTCTACACACACAGGCTGGTGGCTCCATTAGGAAGGCCTCCCCACCCTACATCCCCTTTTCCTCCAGGAAAACTGCTGCTGTCACAATCTACAGTCACCTCCCAGGCCAGCGCTTTCCAAGTCCTCCAGGCTGGCTTTGTGTCCCCATCCCTCTCTGATGGATGCCTCGGCCTCTGAGCCTACCCGTTAGGACACGTCACCGTTACTGCCATCGTTTCTTGACTTCCGGCCCTTGTACTAGACCCCAAATCCACAGGGAACAAGTGGTTAGTGTATTAATTATCTCATATAAAAGATCACTTCTCTCAGGAGCTGAAATTACCCTTGCCAAGCCACACATTTTAACAAAAACTGCTTTAGAAACAGGTTGCTACGGTTAAAAAAAAAAAAAAGCATCCTCCCAATAGGTTTTGAAAAGAGCTCATATGTCAGCCAGACCAAAATGAAACTGTACGAAAATTTAGTAGAGTTGTTATGGATTCAGTGAGGAATCCACAGCTGGAAGTTGTGAGGCTTCTCAGCTTCCTGGAATTTCTTCCCATTAGTAACAAGTAGGGCACAGTCCATTTCACGTTGGAGGATAGAAATGAGACGGCTCTAGACTTGGAGTCCTGTGAGTAGCACCCAAATCTGGAAGACTCATGAAGCGTAATTCAATATTAAACTCGGGGACTGTGACGAGAAATTAATGAAGAAACACAGCAGCAAGTAAGTATTAAATACCACAGAGCACTTGACATAGGCTGTTCAGAAATTGTGCTTTGGGGTATTTTCTTTCCCCAGCTGGCAAAGGATAATATACACAAAAAACACCATGTGCGAAACAGGAAACACACCAGGCAGGGCACGGAAACAGTGCACATCATGTTTACTGTGTACTGGGAGCGTCATGTGTGTGATCAACTCCGCCCTCACCCCTCTTTACTGATACTAGGAGGTTGGTTAAAACTGACGTCAGACTTGGGCGTTTCAAGCTGAGAAAAAGACAAAGCAGCCATGACGGTAACACCAAACCCTGACCAATCTCTCACAAATGAAAGGCTAGTAAAAGCGGGGGACCGGTAAATTAATTAACTGGAAGGCCATTCATTAGGCTGGGGTGGCTCCGGTGCCCTCGGTTCTGACCTAAGCAAACTTTAACCCATCTCAGAGTGAATGGTCATAGCTTAGGAAAAGGAAATTTAAGTGTAACCAATCAGAACACCAACTAACCTCTAAATAGGGACAAAGTCCACCTCTGGAACCTAGACTGTCGCATACTGGTACAACCATAGCTCACTGCAGCCTAAAACTCTTGGGCTCAAGGGGTCCTCCCACCTAAGCCTCCCAAGTAGCTAGGCTTACAGGAATGACGAACTGTGCCTGGCTAATTTTTTAATTTTTTGTAGAAATAGGGTCTTGCTATGTTGCCCAGGCTATTCTGAAATCCATGGCCTCATGCAGTCCTCTTGCCTCAGCCTCCCGAAGCTCTGGGATTACAGGTGTGACCAGAGTAGGGACTTTCCAATCAATCAAATGTTTTCCTTGTCTTGGCTCCATAAACACCTGTAAAAGTCTTCCCTCATGCCCCCAGGTGAAGCCCTCAATTGCTTGTGGCCTGGGCCCGATTCATGAATCACCGCTCGCTCAAACAAACCCGTGGAAAACCGAAAAAACTGACGGTCACACTTAATCAAACTGTTCAAGTCCTGTACGGAGAATGGAATGCAATTTTCAATCCACGTTAAGTTTACTCTATTCGAACATCTATTTGACATTACCGTTTATTTTATTTAAAATTTGTTTTATTTTGTTTTCATTTTATATGAATGAAGCCTGAGTGAGCTCTTGAAAATTCCATCCCTGACCCAGGCAGTTCACCATTTCCCTGGATTTCTAAGAGTTTTGAAAACAATAAGGGATCTTCAAGCTATTTTCTTGTGAAATTTTCAAAATTTCAAATAATGTAATGGCATAAATTCCCCGAAATAAACATGTTAAGTTGTTGATTTGAAACTTGTTTACGTTTCATGTCATTGTGCTCAGAATCACAGTGCTGCGGCTGTGTGTACTTGCACACGTCACAAAACTCAACCACTGGTTAATAAACACACCGAAGCTCCCAGCTCCCAGCCCCCATCCGCAACACCCCTGCTTTGTTGGGCCTCATTTATAGACATTCTGCTTAAGACAGCTCCCGCGAAAGAATGTCATATTGAAAATATTTTCAAAGACGCATAACTGCCAATCAAAGCATCTCATCAAAATGAGATTACCAGGGTTATGAATTCTAGGTCAAAACAGCGCAACATGATACCGCATTGTGAGTACTTATAGCCTTTTCAGGGGAAATTTATGCCATTACATTATTTGGAAATTTGAAAATTTTACAAAGAAATAGCTTGAAGATCCCCATTATTGTTTTCAAAACCTTTAGAAATCCAGCGAAATGGTGAACTGCCTGGGTCAGGGATGGAACCTTCTAGAGCTCACTTGGGCTTCAGCCACCGTCTACCTCTGCCTCCTTTTTTCTCCTGACAGTGCCATGTGGTTAACCCAACCTCTTGATGTGGCAAACCATTGTTTCCATTTCCCTCAACAAAAGAGAAATGGTGTTTGATCCCCACATACCCACTGTGAATATGAGAATAATTGATATTCTATATTCTTCCTCTGAAAAAGTTTATTTTTGCTATAGCATCCCTTAATTCTATTTTGGAAGTCCTGTAACAATGTAATTTCATAGTTACTGTATTTTTTAAAGTGCATTTTCTTTGATAAAAGCCACCACAAAATCTAAGAATAAAAAAGCTGAGCCTCTTTTTAACAAAAAAAAATAATTATGGTAGAGAAATATGACAAGCTCAGAATCTGCCCTGCACTAATGCAGCATGAAGGAAGAGTTTAATAAGGATGCAGAAAATGGTACATTATCTCATCTGGAGGAACTGAAGGGCATGAATTAAGGCCACAACAAAAAGAAACTGAAGAATTGCTAAATGAAGCACTGAGTGGGGAAAATGAAAAATCAATGAAGGAATGGAGGAAAAAAGGTACATTTTTCATCTTCATGATGCTTGATTGGGTTTGTGGAAATTCATTTTCAATTAATGTGTCTTGTGGCATTCAGCCAGGCTAGATATGAACATGGCACATATTTTAATCAATTTTTTCCTATTAAGTTTGAAGTAATATATAATAATAGAACTATACCATTCCAAAGGATCGGCTGCAACTGGCTTCTGAGGTAAAATAATGTAATTTGGTTTGATTTCTATCTTATATTAAAGATAACCCAACTTCTCCTGAAAGAGAGGAGGAGGAGCACTCTGGTTCCTAAGCGTGGCTTGGCTGTACAAATGTCAGGGAAGGACAGTTAAACTTCTTCCCAATCTGAGCACCTTTGCTGAGAAGGAAGTAAAAAAGGAACGTGCAATCCACAAGGAACTTTGCTGGGTTGGCTCACGATTCTCAGAAACCACCTTAGGTGGTTATCTCAACCGTACCAGGAAACCGAGGTTCCAACACTTCATCATTCATTCATTCCCTTAACAATCTGGATGCTGACAGGGCTGAGAGGAAGACCCAGGGAAGTGTCTGTGAGGCCAGGGCCAGGCTGTCCCATTTACACCACACCGTGTGTGAGGTTTGCTTGCTTCCATCCTCCCTGTGCTCACAGCCTATGGCTGCAAAGCTGCCCTGCACAGAAGGCAGGGCTGGGAAAGGGTTGACACGGGGTATCTTCTGCCACAAAGGATCTGCCGTGGGCTTGATTCTTGAGGCTCGTTTTTTCCCTCTACGATTCAAGAGGAGGCTGGTGGAATGGAGACGGGGAAGCAGCTCATATACCCCTGTGCTTTTCTTGATGAATTCAGTTTCAGAGACAAAACACCACCTGAACAGGAGTGTCCAGGGAGAGAACTGTTTCAAAATCATGTAATGCATATATATGGAAGCCTCTAGCTCCACACCTGGCACGTTGCTGGTGCTAAAACAAAAATGCATTTTAAAAGCTCTTCCTTAAGTTCAAGTGCCTGGAAAGTGAACACTCTCTAGCACTAGCCAGGTCTCTCCTTGAAGCTCTCTTGCTGTCCTCCCTGCTCCTCTCCCCTCCGATTCCTCCAGCACCCACTGGCCAGAGGCACCACTCGGGCTCAGATCTGATCAGGCAATGGGACGCCATTGAAGAATGAGGAGCAGAGTGATGGAGGACATCCTTCCTGGCTTGGTGCGAATAAACCATCACAATTGGTGTCAACCTGTATTTCTAGCCTCTTCATTTCTCACTCCCTCATACCATCCCAACTAGATGAACGCTCTGTGAACTCGCCCTGTACTTACTGCTCTCCATGTTTTTGCTTTTACTTATTCTCTCGTCTGACATGTCCACCCATTCAATCCCTGCCGAGAAAAATCCAACCTACCCAGCAAGGCCTGGTCAAACGCTACCTCCTCCCGGAAGACTCTCCGCCTACACAAGAACTAGTCTGTACTGGCAGCAACTGCGCTAGGCATTTGGCACACATCGTACCAGTCAATCCTTACAACCACCTCTGGAGGAGGTGCTGTCGTAACAGTACCATATTACTGATGAGGAAACCAAATCTTGGAGAGGATAACTTGCTCAGGATACAAAGCCTAGTGAGGAGCAGAGGCGGTATGCAAAGCCAGACTTGATTTACTCAAAGCCTATGAACCGAACCACTGGGTCTTCCAGCCTGTGTGTTCCCACCACTTACGACGCTTTGCCTCAAGTTCTAACGAGTTTCAATGTCAGCCAACACGTGCTTTTACAGCAGGAACTCTTGCCCATTTTTGCACTCATGCTCCTAGGAGGCTCTTCTTAAATGTTTACCAACTGTCCCATCAGAGAAGAGCTCCTCATCAATTGTACCTGGCTCCTGCTCATCCTCACTCCCACTCTTAAGCCCAAGGAGTGGGTTTCCCTCGGTCTTCAGCAGAAGCAAACGGAAGCAGGAATAGTCAAAGACAATGGTATGGGGGAAATAACTCCAGCTCGAAGAAGGTGACATGAAAAACATCAGTATGGCAATGCTACTAGAGAAACAACCTTCCCGTGAGCCAAAAATAGCAGGAGGCCTATTCATTTCACACACAAAAATAAATTCTACGTGGATTATTCTTTATTTGGGCAAGAAATATTTATTGAGCAACTGTCATTTGCCAGTGACTATCCCAGGTGTTAGAGATATACAGCCACGAACAAAACAGAGGCAAGTCCCTGCCCTCATGGGACTTACATTCTAGTGGAAGGAAACAGGCAACAGACAAAATAAACATACAAAACAGACAAATCAAGTGCAAGACATATTATTGGATGATAAGTGCTGGGGAGAAAAACAGAGTGTGGAAGACGACAGAGGGGGCGGATGTGCAGCCTGTAACTGAAGACCTGAAGATGAACAATCAAACTTCAAAACTATATAGAAACTATCTACATGGCACACAAGACACACAACATAGCCAAAAAGATTAACTTCCCTTCCACCGACAGGAAAAACTTAGGTATTATAAAAGATACCACAAACGAAAAACAGTGACTAGAAGATAACGGCCCCCAAATAATTTTTATAAATGATTAATATTGGTAAGACGTAGAATTCCTACGAGTTAGCTGGAAAAAAAAGAAAAACAACCTAACGTAAAAATGACCAAATGATATGAACGACCATTTCATAAAGGAAGAAAGCTGAATGGTCATTAAGCTTAAGACAAGTTTCTCAACCCCACAAGTGCAATGAGTAATAATCAGGCTGACGCAAAGCACCGAGATTCCATTTCCTAACTGGCCAAAATTATAGTCCACACAGTGGCAAGTGGGGGTGAGCATTTGGAAAATCTCGCCTCTCCTACGTGACTGGTGGAATGTACGGGCACTGTGGGCAGTGATGGGACAATATCTTAACAAGATGAACTGCGTCAGTCCCATGCACGAGCATTTTCTCCTCTAAGTGTACTTCCTAGTTAGAGAAGGTATGATTTGTAAAAGAATAAAAATTTCAATAGGATAAATAAGTTACAATATATTCAAATAAAAGGATATTAAACAGCCTTGAAATAAATAATCTAGATCCATGTGGAATAACAGCAAAAACAAAACTAAGTTGCAAAATAGGTACAATAAAACTTATTTTTAATATTATAAATTAAAATTCATGTAAAATTTAAAATACAAACTAAGCCACATAGTTATAATTTTACTATATTTGTATACATATTTGGTCTCTATTGAGGCCATGCCTTCTATGTAAATATATATAATCATATAAGGCATGGCCTAGATGGGGAGCTAATTGCCTCTGAAGAGAAGACGGGGTGAAAGAAGGAAAAGGAAGAGAATGGGGGAGGGGCAAAAAGAGAATCTCTTCCTCATCTGTGATGTGTTCTTGTGTTTAAAAAAAAAAATCAGAAACAAATGTGCCCAAATGACAACATTTGTTAATTCTAGAAGAGGGTACATGGGTTTTTGTATCATTTTCTATAACTTTTTCCAATTTAAATTTTTTTCCAATGAAAAAGTAACCAGAAGAAAAAGAGGCTGGCTTTGCGGCCTCACATCTGTGTATGGAGTGCAGCGCCATTACGGTTTGCTGAGGGACTGCCAGCTACTTCTTTTTTAAGACTCGAAGCCTCAGTTTCCCATGCTTAAAAGATTGAGCAAATAATACCTTCCAGAGATGACTGACATGGGAAAGTGACATCCATATGCATCACCTTGGAATAACAGAAGCATTTGTGACTGACAGTGACCTCTAACATGAATTACTTAGCCTCACATACTTCCTATGGCCAGAAACTGGGCACCAGGTCTCTGAGAAACAGTTCAAAGTCAATTAGAACAATTTCAGTAAACAAGCATAGGTTCAACATTTCCAAAGAAAAAGATCTTTTCCCCTAAAAAGACAATTTATATTGTGAATATAGTAACCAACATCATAGAATGAACCTGCTTTTTTAATAATACATGCAATACATACAGAAAAAAAGGCTGCCACAATTGTGCTCTTTCTGATACCTTCCAAAAGTTGACATTTTAGATAAAGTATCTAAGCTTTTGAAATAAACAAGTGAGTAATACCATGTTAAACACTAGAATTAGAAACCGTGGCGCTGTCATTCACAATAAATAACGCCTACCTTAGTTTGAGCAGCCCCCTCCTTTGGGTGGGCGTGAGAGGCTGGGAGACAGAGCTGTAGCCTTGGAGACCAAGACTAAGGACCCAGTAAAGGAGGGAAGGGGGTGGCAGGGCAGCATCTGAGCACATGACTCAGGTTTGACAAGCAGTAAGCCAAGTTCACACCTTATCACAGTCCAGGCGAGAAAGAGGTGATTGAGGGGCATCAGCAAAGGCAGCAAAGAGTAGTCTGAAGTAGGTCCTGTGATGCAAAGAACCAGACCTAGGGAGATGGATAGTGAGCCTAGGCCCCAGGGCCAGGGCCAAGCGCAGCAGACGTCAAGGGCATCCACCAAGTGGCACTCTCAGGTCATGCAGTATTATAGGAACCTCACTCACTGCTCCAGAATAAGGCCTGCCTGGCCTCCAGACACTGTCCACAGCCCGAAAGAGAGAAGAAACTCCAAAAGCAGAAGAAAGCACAGCACCTTAAAGTGGAGCCCACATGGGTGACCCAGTTTCTCTAAAGGTCTCTGCGTTCTCTTAATTATTCCATTTTTTAAAACTTGGTAATGAATCAGTGCTGCTAGAACAAATGCCAGTGACTCTCCACCAGAGACTTAGAAAAACACTAGAGCAATAAAGGTATCCCTAAGCGACAGGATAGGTAACAACACTAAGCTAACGTCCAGATGAGCTTCTCAAATCTGCCCGTCTGCTTTGTGGAAATCAGAATACCCAGCATAGTATCTGGGGATCTGTGTCTAAACAGCACGGTGCACAGGTCGACGATATTAACAGTTAATTACTGATATGGAAAAGCATTCATCTGCTGCGTTCCCATCCCTCCCTCCTTGCTTAAGCTGGGCAGAAGCGTCTAAATGAAAGCAAAGTCAAATGTTAACAAGAAAGCACCCTCATGCCCGCTCTGCCATGAAGGAGGGGTAGGAGCGGAGAACTAGCCAACGTCTGAGGGACACAGGGCCTCTGAGCACACTCACTCCATGAGCCCAGTCTCTGAGCTTATGTAGACTCAAGCCACCCATTGCTATGACTGCGGCCACTACTGCTGCTTGTCAGCAAAACTGTCACGTTCTGATGAAACGCCAGTGCCTACAGCAGTCTCAGCAAAGACCTCTATAAAAATAAAGCATACACGAAGGATGTTTCAGTTCAGCACATTGCAGCCAAATAGATTTCTCTTTGTCAGACACACTTCGTGAAGTTGGTTGAACCACTTCAGGCAAAATGCCCATCGTGACAGAAGCAAGCTAAACTCCTCTTAGAAGAGTGCTAAGATGACAAGGTTGACATCCATTCAGAAAGGACACCCTCGGGGCCACCTCTTATATGCAAATGGAACCAAACACATGGACACCTGGCTGTTTCTGTACGTTCTGGGGAGTGATCTGGTGGGAGCACTTCCTTCCCAGAGCACTAAGGTTCTTCGAGCTCTCTTCCCATCTCCTTAGCAGGCGTCTTCGGCAGCCTTTCTGTAAGGACTCATCTTCCCAGCCTCCACCTGGAACCTCCTGAATGGTTTTCGGTCTTTTTCATTGCAGTTGCTTCTTGGATGTCTACTCAAGTTCCTAAAAATCCTCTGTGAATCTCTGAGTTGTCTTGACTCTGCAGTTCGAGGCTGTACAAGTCCGGGTAACGGTATGTGGGTGTGTTCCCAACAAGAGCCCCACATCGTCAAATTTTCCTTTCAGAAGTGTGTCCTTCCTGTTTGGTTCCTTGGCTCATCATAGATAAATACCACCTGTTCCCAGCAGAGGGTACAAGTGTTCTTCTAATCACGGACAATAAAGGAACCGCTTCCAACCCAGAGCAGGCTACCAATTTATCATCTTCCAAAGAGCCGGAGACTAAATCTGGAGAAGAGCTCGTGCGACATGATCTGGAGACAGTTCAATTGAGTGGATTAGGTTTGTGGGCTCAGTGCTAGGGCTCCTTTCCCCTACCCCCAATGTGGCTAATGACCAGTCATGAGAAGTACTTGAAATCCTCTAAACACAGGGCAGTGAGCAAAAGCGGACTTTGCTGTGTGCACATCTCAGCACACGACACAATAGTTTTAAATTGTGTGCCAGCAAATGGCTGAACCGTTTAAAAATGGAAGATACTTGGGATGAACAGAATTTAAATTTTAAAAATTGCTTTGTGTGTAAATACTCTTGTCAAGGGACTGACGGCTAAGCTGGAAAACAGCACAGAGCACAAAAGAGAAGAGAGAATTATACCCAAAGATCGAATGTGGCCAAGAAGACTCCCCAAGGGAAAGATGAAGGGCAGCGCTCTGCACAGGTCAGGAAACCAACATTGCTACCTTTGCTTTTAATTCACCTAACTTTAGGTACACACAGCAGGAACCCACTGCCTGGTGGTAATAATAACCTCCATTCGTATTTTTTTTTTTTTTGAGACGGAGTTTTGCTCGTTACCCAGGTTGGAGTGCAATGGTGGGATCTCGGCTCACAGCAACCTCCGCCTCCTGGGTTCAGGCAATTCTCCTGCCTCAGCCTCCTCAGTAGCTGGGATTACAGGTACATGCCACCACACCCAGCTAATTTTTTTTTGTATTTTTAGTAGAGACGGGGTTTCACCATGTTGACCAGGATAGTCTCAATCTCTTGACCTCGTGATCCACCCACGTCGGCCTCCCAAAGTGCTGGGATTAGGCGTGAGCCACCACGCCCGGCCCCATTAGTTTTTATTTCTTATGATCCAATTAACATGCGCATTGTATACATGTCATCTCATTTAACTCTTACAAAAACTGGGGTATATACTATTATTAACCCTATTTGATAGACAAGGAGACTAATAACTTTTCAAAGGTCCACAATAGTAGATGCAGTCTGTCTGATGCTAAAGTCCATGCTCATTGCTCTCTTTCTAGGCCATCTTTTGTCGTATGCACACAAAGGTCTCTAACTGCAGGAGCATGTGGATTTAGGGACTAGGAATGTGAAGCCTTGTTTGGCCAACTGGCTAAAGAGACAGATTCTCAAAGCCTCAACTCCCTCAAGAGTCACTGCACCTCCATCCCCCGATCCAGTTTGTCTCCCCAGGGACTGCTGCATTATGACGACAGCATCACTCTTTAAACAAATCTAAGAGACGACCATTAAGTACTTTCAAAATCACTCCTTAGGGATCACAGTAATATTCTGCTTTGCCTTGAACTTGAGAAGTGGTCATTGTTAATTATTCCACCAAGACATATTTTTCTTCTCTTTCTAAATGGGTGCAGTGTGGCCAAGTGTAATGTCTTCTGTATAGACAGCAGTGAATGATTTAAACCAGGGCAAGGCAGACACGTGCATACAAGCACAGTCAGAAGATCTATGACAATCACTCTTAGTCTCTGCTAGTGGTAGGTTCCCAGCTTTCAAGGACTTAGGTGGATTGGATTCTGTCCCTTTGAGTTTCTATCATCTATTTAACAAGTGGACCTCATCCCATCTTAATAACAATCTCTCCAGATGAGCCTAAATAGCCTTTGAGGTTTTTACTACCTGGATACCACCAGGCCAGTGCAGCTGTTAAGAGTAGGCTGTCAGGCCAGATGCAGTGGCTCACGCCTGTAATCCCAACACTTTAAGAGGCCAAGATGGGAAGATTGCTAGAGACCAGGAGTTGGAAGACCAGCTGAGCAACATAGCAAAACCCTGTCTCTATTTTTTAAAAAAAGAAATTGGCTGGGTGTGGGTGCACGTGCCTATAGTCCCACCTACATGAGAAGTTGAACGGGGAGGATCACTTAAGCCCAGGAGTTGGAGGCTTCAGGAAGGTATGATTGAAACACTGCACTCCAGCCTGAGCAATAGAGCAAGACTTGGTCTCTAAAACAAAATTTTAAAAAGGGTGAGCTGTCACAGAATCCTCCCAGGACCAGGGGCTGGCAATAAGTGAAGGTCTCCTGACAGTGCCCAGAGAGTCACAGACTTGGAGCAGCTTTCTGACTTCTGTGCTCCTGTCCCTGGTGACTATCTCCCTGGCTTGCTTTCTGTCGAGCCCTCCCTATTCTGAGTTCATCACCAGCTTCCCACCTCAGGCATAGGCGTTTCCGAGGGACACTGGCCAAAAACACAAACATGAAACCCAGCAAGGAGAGCCAGGCCACTGCTGTGAGAATCCAGGACAGCAATTCTCAGTCGGGCTGCATATTAGAAGCACTTGTAGAGTTTTTAAAACGAAACCAAACTCAGTACTCAGTCTGCCTCCATCCCATCTGCCAAGTCCAGGCATGTCTTACAGCTCCCCAGGTGGTTCTCATGTGCAGCAGTTCCTTCTACCTGTGCACTTTTAGAACACGTCATTTACAGCAATTGCTTTCAGCAAAGGCAGTCAAAAGAAAATGCCTCCTCTACAAATGAACAGAAACTCCCTTCAGGCACTGTTGGAGGAACACTTCCTACCCACAAATGGCAATGGGAAATCAGAAGGAAGACATGATAAAATAAACGGATGCCTAATGACTACACTGGGAAACGGTTTTTAAAAAAAAAAAAAAACTCAAGAAATTACTGTTTATTCAGCTGAACAATATCTCTGCCCATTGGCAAAAATGTAAACTCACCATCGTGGAGGGCAAATAATTTATTTTTTCCTCCACTTTCCCCTTGGCAGGAGAACTGCTCTGGTTGGCAGCAGGTGAGCCATGGTGAGAGCAGGCAAAGAGGCGTGAAAGACTTCGGACTGAAGAAGTCACACTAGAAGCTGCGTGAGCAGAGAGCACTGTGGGGGCCTCAGGATCCTCTCTCGCTTTTTACCCCTCGCAGCTCTCCCAGATTGACCTTTCCCGGCAATCTAAAGAATGCAGCTTGACTCAAGACCAAAGGCCAGTCCAACAGGATGCCTGCTACATAACTTTCTTCACAAGGGTTAATTAACGTCTATGAAGTGGTGGACTTCACAGTACAATCTATTTACCTGTGTATCTCTCTGGCTCAATAGCCATCATACGTGTACGTACGTAGGTATGTATGCAATGTCTGTCTCTTTCTCCAGACCGTGCCCATGACAGCTCCATGTTCAGGAGCATTGCAAAAATACTAGAGCAGAAGAATGAGTGTGATTTTCATTCCTCTGTTTCCTTGTTTTTTACTTTGCCCTGAGGAAAAGTCACCTACTTAATGGCTTTACAGGGGAGTGGTATCCTTCTCCCTGCCATGAGAGGTAACAGGGTAGAGATTTTCTAAAACCCTGTTATTTTTTAAGTTTTTGATTAGTTATTCAATAAACAACATTTCCATTACTGAAAAAAAAAAAAAAAAAGACTTGCCCAAGGGCAAGACTACCCTGGAACCCCCAAGTGGGTAACATCGTGACAGCAGGGCCCTGTCTGCATGACCCCCCACTGTGTAACCAGCCCCAGCACGAAGCAGGTGCTGCTGGGTATCTGCTGAATGGATGAATGAATTCACTTCCCCTTGAGGGCTGTTTCTTTCCAATCCCTCAGCGTTTCTCTGTATTTTCTGGCTATAAGGGGTACCTGTGGGACTTTTTTGTTTTGTTTTTCATCTTCATCAAAGCCAGAATCAGCTGGAAGAACTAGTGATGAGGGAGATACCCAATCCCCTGTGACCTCCATGAAGAAGGAGACTTACTTCAGTAGGAAGACCTAGCCTAGGGAGGAATACTTGGTCCCACGTTTCACAGAAGACACTTTGCACTGTGTTTTCTCACTGAACTTGACCCTGTAAGATATGTACTAACCCTCCATTTTGAAAGGGCTTACCCCATCATGAGCCCTTCCTACACAGTACGGTTCTACTGTCTCCCACCATGGAAATCAAGTCATTTTTGAGCTAAGGATGACAAAATCTGGGCCAGTTTCTTTGTATTATGTATTATGACTATGATAGAGTGATATTCCACTGAGGTAGGAAGAAACACGTTTCTTAATGTTTAAGGATTCCAAGGATCTCAGTGGTAATACCTGAACACGTGGGGCTAAAACAAAAGCAGCCCATCATTTTAATAAACTAAGTTTCCTCACAGACATTATGGCCAAAATGATGCCAACAATGGATGGAGACGAGACTGCCATCCGTGGGAATGCGAGGCTGTGATGAAGACCAGCTCCCAGACCCACGTGAGGGAAGGAAAGGGGCCCCTAACAGCCGCTATGCCCGGGGAGCCAGAGTCCGCAGATGAAAACATACTTCTCTTCTAGAGTCAGAGTTCCAGATTTATTTCACAAGTGACCAATTCAGTAGTCTAGATTTTTCAAAATTTGCTCCAAGTAACCTGTGACTTAGTTATGATTTTGCTGATTTCACTCATTATGCAACATAATGAGAAGGCTGCGCTTCTAAAAACAGGTACAGCAGAGTAAATACAGAAAATTCTTTTTTTTTTTTTTTTGAGACGGAGTTTCGCTCTTGTTACCCAGGCTGGAGTGCAATGGCGCGATCTCGGCTCACCACAACCTCCGCCTCCTGGGTTCAGGCAATTCTCCTGCCTCAGCCGCCCGAGTAGCTGGGACTACAGGCACGCACCACCATGCCCAGCTAATTTTTGTATTTTTAGTAGAGACGGGGTTTCACCATGTTGACCAGGATGGTCTCGATCTCTTGACCTCATGATCCACCCGCCTCGGCCTCCCAAAGTGCTGGGATCACAGGCATGAGCCACCGCGCCCGGCCCAGAAGATTCTTTATGTGATGAACACTCAGCCAAAGTTGCCAGACTTCCTCCACACAGTCTTTCAGATTTCGGGACACAGGATTTGTGGAGGAGCACCAAAGAACTTCGAAATCAACTCTGCACTTTGTAAAGAATGTACCCACGATGAAGGGCTAAATGCTTTACTATTGCAGCCAGTACTAGAAACGTTTTGTTTTGAATGAAAAGCAGTAATTTGCCTCTTTGAAAGTGGCTCTTGCTTCACGATACAGAACAAAAACACATTCCCTCACAATTTCTAAGACGTGAATTCAGCTCTCATCTCTCCTTGAGCACGTCTTCCCCAGTGCCCTGAATTACTCGGGTTCTCAACTCCTTTCCAACCTGGTCTTGGTCTTCTGAATGTGCTCGTCTGTCAATGTCCCTGGACCATGTTTCTACTTTTTAAAAAAATGTATTCATGTAAGTGGCTATTGCAATTGAAATTTTAAGCTACCTTTCTTTTTTTAGATGGAGTTTCGCTGTTGTTACCCAGGCTGGAGTGCAGTGGCGCAGTCTTGGCTCACTACAACCTCCGCCTCCCAGGTTCAAGCATTCTCCTGCCTCAGCCTCCCGAGTGGCTGGGATTACAGGCTCCCACCACCACGCCCGGCTAATTTTTGTATTTTTAGTGGAGACGGGGTTTCGCCATGTTGTCCAGGCTGGACTCAAACTCCTGACCTCAGGTGGTCCACCTGCCTTGGCCTCCCAAAGCTCTGGGATAAGAGGCGTGAGCCACCGTACCCAACTGCCATTTTTTTCTTATATAAATTATTGCAGTATGCTGGGCAAACACAAACTATCTAAATCAGGCAGCAAACATTATCAGGAATAAAAAGTATCTCTTTTTTTGTTGGTGGTGGTGGTGGCGGTCTACACTCACTGTTGAAAGCCAGCCAGCCCCTCGGGGTGTTAACCCTGATGGCACCCTCAACAGTAGCTGGTGATTTCATTCCAATGACTGGGCCTTCCAGACCACAGACCACAGACCACATCAGAGCTTAGAGAAGTTTATCTAGAAGATATGAAGTGACAGGTAGAAAAAGGCAAAGCCTGAACAGAGATCTTCATATGCATCCCTATACACACACATGTATATGTATGCATGCACGTGTGGGGGGTGTGTGTGTGTGAATTCCTTCATATGCATCGCTATACACACATACCCGTGTATGCATGCACGTGTTTGTGTGTGTGAATTCCTTCATATGCATCCCTATACACACACCTATGTATATGCATGCACGTGTATGTGTGTGAATTCCTTCATATGCATCCCTATACACACCCGTGTATGCATGCACGTGTGTGTGAATTCCTTCATATGCATCCCTATTCACACACACATGTGTATGCATGCACGTTTGTGTGTGTGTGTGAATTCCTTCATATGCATCCCTATACACACCCGTGTATGCATGCACGTGTGTGTGTGAATTCCTTCTTATGCATCCCTATACACACACACATGTGTATGCATGCACATGTGTTTGTATGTGTGTGAATTCCTTCATATGCATCCCTATACACACACACGTATATATATATGCATGCACGTTTGTGTGTGAATTCCTTCATATGCATCCCTACACACACACATGTATGCATGCACATGTGTTTGTGTATGTGTGTGAATTCCTTCATATGCATCCCTATACACACACGTATGTATATACATGCACGTGTGTGTATGTGTGAATTCCTTCATATGCATCCCTATACACACACACGTATATATATGCATGCACGTGTGTGTGAATTCCTTCATATGCATCCCTACACACACACGTGTATGCATGCACGTGTTTGTATGTGTGTGAATTCCTTCATATGCATCCCTATACACACACACGTATGTATATGCATGCACGTGTGTATGTGAATTCTTCATATGCATCCCTATACACACACATGTGTATGCATGCACGTGTGTGAATTCCTTCATATGCATCCCTATACACACACACATATGTATATGCATGCACATGTGTTTGTGTGTGTGAATTCCTTCATATGCATCCCTATACACACACATATGTATATGTATGCACATGTGTTTGTGTGTGTGAATTCTTTCATATGCATCCCTATACACACACACGTATGTATATGCATGCACGTGTGTATGTGTGTGAATTCCTTCATATGCATCCCTATACACACGCATATGTGTATGCATGCATGTGTGTGAATTCCTTCATATGCATCCCTATACACACACACGTATGTATATGCATGCACATGTGTTTGTGTGTGTGTGTGAATTCCTTCATATGCATCCCTATACACACACATATGTATATGCATGCACATGTGTGTGTGTGTGTGTTTGTGTATGTTTGTGAATTCCTTCACTCCCTCCAAATTGGTATGTCTGGTACATTGTGGAAGTAGGTTAGGAAAACAGAATTCTAAACTTCTTTGAAAATGTCTTTTTAAAAAAAAACAGCGTCTCTGATTCTGGTACAGCATTAACCTCTTACAGGTAAGGATTTAAATGAATCAGAAGCCAACCAGTAAGAGGTTTTGTTCAACAGTTCTCTATTATTAGATACAAGAGCAACACAGGCGCCCCCTTGTGGTGAGGTGGGAGAAATGCAATGCCCCACAGTTAACCACCCACATGGGGGAAAATAAGGGATGCTCTTACCCCAGACTTCGTGTGTGTGAAATTCAAAAGCAGAAAAACTATTCCCTGACAGTCAAAGTTCCCCGAGATGCTAATAATGGCAAAGTGGTGGTTTTCCTTGGACAACACACTCCTGACATCTACGTAGGGTTGATGATAGGGCAGCACCTCCCTCCCCATCAGTGTCACGGGCAGTGCTCCCGCCTGCGTACACAAAAGGATTGCGAAGGTGCATGCATGGCTTCCTCTGCTATTCCACCGCTCCCCAGAAACTTGCATGTGAACCAATGTAAGACACACATGATCCGACACAGTATAACTGTACCTCTCGCCTGCGGACAAGCTTTCATCTAATATGTGTGTTTATCCTACACACAATAAAACAAGATGTCCCTTCCCATCCTCACAATTCCCTGACCTTAACCCCAACATTAACATCCCCAATATTTTAGAGATTAATAAAATAGATATATTTTTAATCTTTCATGTGTCTGTCATGTACACAGAGTATTAGAAGTAGATATGGTTTTAATTGTAATAATCCATTAATAAAACACAACTTTTTAAAGTAGTGCTTAATGTAAGGAAAATCCTTTTTCATTTTTCCACTGCCAACCGAACATTTAACTAAATGGAAACCTTTTATTTGCAAGTTAGAGAATTAGACTCAAGGGAATTCTTATAATCCTCTTAGTACTAACTGCTCTTTTTCTAACAGATTTTTTTCACTGAGCAAGAAGACCACAGGAACATGTGACCAGCTTCTCACAGCGGAACATCGCCACGAGAGAGGCAGATTACACTGACACAAGGTTAAAAATTTCTCTTTCCCTCTTAGAGAAATGGAAATGTTCGACTTACCCATGTTTTCATTTAGAAAAAAGAGAATAGTAAACTATGCCCACACAGTAAATGTACAGCTTCCTGCTACAGAGACAGTCAGGAGAGAAAGGATGGTGGCAAAGGGAAAGGAAGAAGAAACAGGAGGAGGAGAAGAGAATGAGGAAGGAGGGAGAAAAAAGAAACATACAAGGGAATGAAAGACACACCCAGAAAAGGATAAAGGACAAGAATGGTAGCAGGGAGAGAGAAACTGACGGCTGTGGAGGGAGCGCAGGGACCTGGGCTGAATTTGCCCTTCCCATCACCCCTTTTGGTCTCCTGAGCTGTGAGCACCCACACAGATGGTCACTGTCCTTTCACAGCGGGTGAGCTTATGCACTGCACTTTCCAGCTTTCTTAACTGTAACCCTTTGACTGGGGGAAACCCCTCTTTTAGGGGCATCATCATCAGTCCATGGGGGACACGTAGGGAAATCTCACTCTGGGTCTAAATGGCAGTGGCCTGAGCACCTCAGCCTGTGGGCCACAGAAAATGGAGCGGTGAGGCAGATTTGTTCTGGGGCTGTTTCCTCACCACAGGAAGCAGTCCCAGGCCTGTGGCCTTTTCCAGATGCTCACCTCCTCCACCATCTGCTTGACTTTCTTCTGCTGGCAATGCACCATGTCGTCTAGGTGTCTGATCCGCTCTCGGAGGCTGGCTGATGCCTCCTCCAGCTGCTGATACCTAATACCAACAGGAGGAAAAAGGAAATGAACCCTGCAGCAAGGCAGCAGCAGCAGCGACAGGTCACAGCTTTAGAGATCGCCAAGAGGGCCAGGCATGGTGGCTCATGCCTGTAATCCCAACACTTTGAGAGAGGCCAAGGCAGGAGGACTGCTTGGGGCCAGGAGTTCGAGACCAGCCTGGGCAGCATGGTGAGACCCCCATCTCCACAAAAATAAAATAAAAATAGGAAGAATACATCTTTGGGGGAAGCTTTGGTAAAAAATAAATGTAAATTTTAAAAAATAAAAAAAATCTGCCAAGAACAAGAAATCAAATCCCAGGATGCGTTCTTCCTACTTTGTATGATGACCACACAAATCAGTGTGAGTACCAGCGAGCTACCAAACCAGAGGAGCATAGGGCTAGATTCTACATTCCCATTTGCAAGTTTCATCCCATATAAGGACAGTTCTTTTCCAGGGACTCAAAGAGAATTTTTTGCATCATTTACAGACATGAGAAGCTCTCTGTTTTGGGGTTAATAAAATACTGGAAGATCCAGTAAATTATTGTGATGGGAGGGACAGGGAAGAAGGGGCCCAGCGACACAACATATCTGAAATCAATGGCAGAGTACCGAAAAGTCTGGAATTACAGCTGCTCTACATATCCTTTATTTTTGGCAAATGGGGAAAAGGTGAAAGACCTTCTCAACATCAAAATAGAGGAAGCCACATCCCAAAACATTTCACACTTTTGTTTTAAAACAGCACAAATTATTCTCCAACATTGCTTACACTCTCCAGTTCTCTGGGGCCATTGGGGCTGGACACCGGAGGAAGGGTCTGGTGGTCTATTACCCACACCCTATCTCTGCCTCAGCACTACGTTAAAGACTAGTAAGCCTCCGGCTGGGCGCGGTGGCTCAAGCCTGTAATCCCAGCACTTTGGGAGGCCAAAGCGGGTGGATCACGAGGTCAAGAGATTGAGACCATCCTGGTCAACACGGTGAAACCCCATCTCTACTTAAAATACAAAAAATTAGCTGGGCATGGTGGCGCGCGCCTGTAATCCCAGCTACTCAGGAGGCTGAGGCAGGAGAATTGCCTGAACCCAGGAGGCGGAGGTTGCGGTGAGCCGAGATCGCGCCATTGCACTCCAGCCTGGGTAACAAGAGCGAAACTCCATCTCAAAAAAAAAAAGACTAGTAAGCCTTCTAGGCTTTAAACACTCTGAAATTGCAAATGAGGAAGGAAAAATGGGTATTCTTTCAGCACATACTATTTGGCAAGCAGCAAGCCCAACAGTCCTCTTACCAACAGTAACCTAGTGAGACGGGCACAGTTAATCACCATCATAATCCTCTCCCCCTTTAAAGATGAATTTCCATGTTGCACGAGCAATTCTCAGGGACGTTAAGTCACTTGCCAAACACTCAAATCATCTCAACCTTGTTTCCGTCACTAGAGACCCTGAATGGCCTCTCTGCCTTGTAATTTTTAGAAGAGACAGTGTATATACTGTGTTTTCCATGCAGGGTTTAACATACCCAGAGCCAGGGGACACAGAAGGTTTTACTAAGCACAGTTTGGAAACAAAGAAAGATGTTTCTGAATTGATTTCCCAAGCAAAGGGTATTAGTCACAGTTGATGAGTTTTCTCACCAACAAGGTGTATCCTGTGGAGTTCAAGGCCATGGACATCATTAACAGACTGAACTTTGGCACTTGTCTAAGTATTTGATGTGTCACTACACTAACGACCAGCCATGGTCTGCAAGATGTGGCTGGAGGCTTCCAAGGAAACTTGCTCCATATTGGAAGCTCTCAGCCCAATGTTGTACATGCTTCAGTCCGTAATAAGGGACACCCACACAAACGAAAAGGCAAGGGTCAAACGAGCCCATAAAAACACAGTGTGGGCCGGGCGCAGTGGCTCACGCCTGTAATCCCAGCACTTTGGGAGGCCGAGGCGGGTGGATCACGAGGTCAAGAGATCAAGACCATCCTGGTCAACATGGTGAAACCCCGTCTCTACTAAAAATACAAAAAATCAGCTGGGCATGGTGGCGCGTGCCTGTAATCCCAGCTACTCAGGAGGCTGAGGCAGGAGAACTGCCTGAACCCAGGAGGCGGAGGTTGCGGTGAGCCGAGATCGCACCATTGCACTCCAGCCTGGGTAACGAGCGAAACTCCGCCTCAAAAAAAAAAAAAAAAACCACAGTGTGTCTACAACCTAAACCCATTACGCGATGAAAGGCGTCACATCTTACCTTTCCTTGTCAGCGTCAGGTACCTCCCCAGACATTTCTGTTTCATGTTCTAGGAGTTGAAGCTGCAGTTGATGACGTTCCTAAAACAAACAGAAACTGCCATTTTAATCACTGGGTCCCAAGTTCAACAGAGAATGTCTACGTAACGATTCTGGCACTAGGAAGTCCAAGTGTGTAAAACCCTTGTTGGCTCAGCAAAGCCCAAACAAGGCTCGAAACCGCCAAATCTGTTGTTGTGCGTTTATAGATCAGACACAGACATCCCAAATGAAACCATTCAAGATTTATTTTCCAAAGGTATTCCATCAGCCCAGGCTCAGAGAAAATTAATAGTTCCAAATAATGACAATCAATACTTTAAACTGGTGAGCTGTGATACTGCAAAACTCTTTATTACTTCCGAGTCATCAAGAAAAGAGGCTCTGGAATTCTGGCTATATCGTCTTTCCTAACTGAGTGGTGTTTATACAAGCGTATTCACTTGTAAAAATGTGTTGTGGTCAGAATAATGGTCCTCCAAAAATGTCCACGTCCTAATTCCTGAAACCTACTGTTATGTCATATGGAGAAAGGAACTCTGCAGGTGTGATTAAATTAAGGACCTTGAAATAGGGAGTTCCCGGGTTCCAGAGTTGGGCCCTCATAAGGAGAAGCCAGCAGGGTGAGAATCAGACGGAAAGAGCCTGAAAGACACTCTGCTGCTGCCTCTGAAGCTGCAGGAGGGGGCCACAAGCTGAGGAGTGCAGCTGGTCTTCAGAAATTAGAGAAGGCAGGCAAATGCATTCCCTTCTAGAGCTTCCAAAAGGAATCCAGCCCTGCCAACACCTGGATTTTAGAACTTCTGAGCTCTAAGAATGTAAAATCATACAATTGTGTTGTTTTAAGCCACTGACCTTGTGGAAATTTGCTGTGGTAGCAACAGGAAACATACACGCATCGAGCTGTGCATTTTGTACACTTTGCTATATACATATGTATATTTACAAGTCTACCCAAAAGAGGAGGAGTCTGGAATCATTTCTGTGGACAAAGCTCAAAAATGTTCATAAAAACATGGTGCCCATCATAACTGAAATTGCACTAAAAATATATTACAGACATGAGTGTAAAAATTTCCTTACAACGGATGCTGATCAAATCCTGCTCACTGACTGAGAGGCTATTTTACCTTAGGTGCTTTTCTGAGAACTAATGTTCCTCATCTTTATGTTCAGAAATTCCACCCAGCAAACTCTTACTAATTACATAGATTCCAAACCTCTTTCCTAACAAATTATTAAAAGCAAATATTTGAAAATTTAACTGCCACAGCTTTTGAAGCTGTAAGCAGTGATATACCAAGAGGTAGGTATATCCCAAGGTGCAGGGAAGCAGTCCACCTCGAGCAGAAGAGTATATTATCAAGGAAAAGTGTATAATAACAAATGTAGATAAACTCTGACTGGGGTTTTGTTACTGTTTTTAAACCTCTATGGCAAACGCACAATTTTACGGCCTGGCCTGAGTAGAACGTTCCTCCCACCCCCGTGTGGTTGAAAGTTTCACATTAGCCCTGAAATAACAGTGATAAAAGCTTTCACAAGTGAATGCCTCCCTCCAAAAAAACAAAAAACAACAAAAACTGTCATAAAGTAGAATGAGGTCTGACTTACTTACAGCACATTTTTAAAATTCAGTTTCTTTAAATTGAGGAAGCTTTGGGAGGCCGAAGCGGGTGGATCACGAGGTCAAGAGATCGAGACCATCCTGGTTAACATGGTGAAACCCCGTCTCTACTAAAAATACAAAAAATTAGCTGGGCATGGTTGCGCGTGCCTGTAATCCCAGCTACTCAGGAGGCTGAGGCAGGAGAATTGCCTGAACCCAGGAGGCGGAGGTTGCGGTGAGCCGAGATCGCGCCATTGCACTCCAGCCTGGGTAACAAGAGCGAAACTCCATCTCAAAAAAATTAATTAATAAATAAATAAAAAATAAAAATAAACTTAGGAACAACAAATCTTACCTTTACTCTGCTTAATTATTCCTAACAGTTGTAAGCACCTGTGAGATCACTGCCCGGATTAAGGCATAGACTGTTACCTATTCCCCAGTAGGGTCCCTGGCAGAGAACACTCCTTGAAAGATTTTTACTGATGAGAAAAAAGGTGTTTCAAATACAGTGCTCACCAAGAGAGACAGTAAACTAAGACATACGGCAGAGAAGCTGGTCAAAAGCACATGGTTTGTCCTTGAGCAAAATCCAAAACAGACAGCGGGATATGGACGCTGCCACAGCCCTGGCGAAGGACATGCCGTTCACATAGTGTGAGACGGGGATTTGGCCAGATTCCTGCTCTCAAAGATTTATCCCTGAAAAGGAAACAGTGGAAATTGGCCTATCTAATCTAGTCCAAATAAATACAGCCTTTCTCTAGCCTAAATGGAAAGGGAGATTTACAGAAAGGGCCATAAATTTCCAATCACTAAAGAGGACGCCAACACCACTTGGGGGAGGTTCTGGGTTTTCCTAAATGCTGTCAGGGAGGGCGGATCTTACCAGCTCCCTGGCTCCACCCATTCACCCCACATGAGGGCTCCACGTGAAAATCCGTGGGGAAAGACAAGGAACTTTCCGAACCTCAAGAGTACAATGAAGATAAGCATAAAAATGGGTCGAAACAAGCTGACTCTGAGGGCAGACACAGGCAGCCTTGGAACAAAGTGAAAGTCATAGCCACAAATGACTGAACCCTTACTACACACGAGGAACCATGCTTCGCACTTGGCATGGATTTGTCTCATTTACTGCTCACAAAAGCTCTAAGAATAAGGCGTACCATAACCAGCATTTCACAAAAGTGGGGACGGAGTTTGGAAAAATCAAGTAACTGCAAACAGCTAGGAAGAGACACAAGATCCAACCCCCCAGGCTGTCTGATTCTAAAGCCCATGTTGGTAACTACTACATGTGGTCTCTCTGTAGGACAGCCTCTCGCCCAAACCACCCCGCTATGCTGCCTGCTCACCTTGCCTTTTTTTTTTTTTTTTTTTTTTTTTTTCTCTGAGACGGAGTTTTGCTCTTGTTACCCAGGCTGGAGTGCAATGGCGCGATCTCGGCTCACCGCAACCTCCGCCTCCTGGGTTCAGGCAATTCTCCTGCCTCAGCCTCCTGAGTAGCTGGGATTACAGGCATGCGCCACCATGCCCAGCTGATTTTTTGTATTTTTAGTAGAGACGGGGTTTCACCATGTTGACCGGGATGGTCTCGATCTCTTGACCTCGTGATCCACCCGCCTCGGCCTCCCAAAGTGCTGGGACTACAGGCGTGAGCCACGGCGCCCGGCCTCACCTTGCTTCTTTATGCTGCAGGAAAATCTGCCACACCAGAGAAAGAGCATCTGAGTTAACCCGCATCTTCTGCTGTTCTAAGAGAACAGTAATGTGGGAGGAAGCTCACCCACGTTCTAGAAAGCCCGCTTGCTGCCCAGTCTTCACCACCCCCGCCCCTGGTCAACACTAATGTTAGTCCTTATTAAGCCAATCGTCTATTCTTCAATAAAAGACGGGATTCTGTTTTCCCAGGGGAGAGAAGTGAGCTTGCAATTGACTCTTTAGTTTGCCCAATTCTCTCCCAAGTAAAAAGCTGAAGAGTTAAAAAGAAGCACAGCACCGGGTGAACTCTGACGCTCCAACGTGTAAGGCCAGTTGCCTCGCCCGGAGTCAGACGGACACATCCCTCCCTCTCCGTGCCTCATAACTATGTCATCACTCAAGCTCCTTATCCGGCCTCGCCACATGGCTTCCCCGCACCCGCCTCTGCATATCATACCCAAGGCCACACTCAGCACTAAACTAGGCATCCAACCCCAGCCCGCTGTTCAAAAACCTACAAAAGAATTTTTTAAAAGAAGCCCCCACCAAACCCTGCCCGGTAGCAGTCTGCCCCGTACGCCCCCGGAAGGCCCACTTACCCAAGGTCCCGCCCACCTACCAATGACAACTAGCTCCAGGCACTTCCTACCTCTCAATAGCCAATGAAATTGCCTTCACCTTGTTTCCCCATGACCAATCAAAGCCCACTTACCCAAGGTCCCACCCACCTACCAATGACAGCTAGCTCCAAGCATTTCCTGCCTCTCAACAGCCAATGAAATCACCTTCACTTGGTTTCCCCTATAGCCAATCAAGGCCCACCTACCCAAGATCCCGCCCACCTACCAATGACAGCTAGCTCCAGACGCTTCCTGCCTCTCAACAGCCAATAAAATTGTCTTCCCTTTGTTCCCCCAATAACCAATCAATTGCCCTCCCTCCCCATAAAACCCCACGTCCTAAACAGCCAGGCACGACTTCTTTGGCCCCTTCCTAGATAGCAGAACCTCGGCCAGGAGCTGAATAAATTAGCTTCTCATTTTCTTATACTTGCCTCAGTTTCCTCATTTTACCTCGGCAATAAACCTTACACAAAGCACTGAACGTAATGCGGTTCCCATGGTGGTGACACCTCACCTTGTTAGGGGACAGCAGAGGGGCTTATGCTGCAAAATCCATGGGGTTAGGAGACCTCTTCTCAGAATCACATGAAGCCTGACAGTGGCCTTGCTCTCCCTGTCCCTTCTCTGTCTCCATGATCAGATTGGAGATTCTTGGCATCCTGAATGAGTCACAAGGTGCTAATAATATTACAGTCTCGGCACGTCACCACTCTCTCCAAACTCAGATGCAGCCCGGGAGCCATTTCCAGAAACCAGTCACAGCCTTCGCCTTGAACTCCCTGGCCAAGAAGTCAGCCGTCACCTGCTAAAGGTCGCCCATCCTTTCTCTTCCTTCTCTTCCCTCCTTTCCTCTTTCCTTTCTCCCACCACTTCCTCCTTTTCCTCTATTTCCTACGTAATTCTTGGCCTCTTCCCTTTCTCTAAACGGGCTTCATTATCCCAGCTGAGATCCTGCCTTCCCCATGTCCCTCCATTCCACTCATCAGCCTGTTTACCACACCCAGAGAAATGGGGCCTCCATTCCCCCAAGTCCCTGGTGTGTCAAGGAAAAGCCAACCCTTGAGACACCTGCCCCAGAAACAACAGGACTGTGGTATCGATAGAGCTTGATCATTCAATGGATAAACTAAGTTCACGCCTGGGCACCAGCAGAGCAAGGCTACTACAATATTAATTTTTCTACAGAATTTCACAAGTAATATTTTTTTAAAGCATCAAAATAGTTACCGTGGGAAAAATTAGAACTTTGTTGAGCTTTCTTATAGTTTATTTTATAGCTTTGTCTTTTTGTTTGTTTGTTTAATCACAAATTTGGGAAGTGAGAGGGATCCATATTCAGGGATTCTCGTATCTTCAGAGGGGCCTGCAGGGAAAAGTTTGGGCAAGTGGGCAACAGGCCCGACACTATGTCCTACCTTTTCCATACGCTCAATCAGCCTGTCCAGCTCACCAATCCTCTGGTCCTTCTCCTCTAGGCTGATCTCTGCCGCCTGCATCTTTTTATTGGCTTCTTCAATTGCTTTCAGAAAACTATTGGTTTCTTCCTGCAAAAGAAATATACTCTCCTAAGTACAACCATAGGGTACCTACGTTACTCACCAGCCTCCAAGCAGCTCTGGCCTTGCTGTATCATTATTTCTCTTTAAAACCTGACCTTGGAACCTGAAAGTGTCTCAGAGATCATGAACTCAACCCCCATGATTCTGGTTCTTACCTATGAATAAGGATATACGGTGTAGCTTGTTAATGCACCTCACTAGTTTTCTTTTTTCCCTTGAGTCTTTATGTCCAAAAGGTGTAAAAACATTTAATAACATTGAGTAGGTACTCAGAATGTCACTGTATTTGCCAGAAGTGTAAAGGCGATTAGGACCAGATTTGGAATTGAATGCAGAATTCCCAGATTCTTCTCCCATAATGCAATGCATCAGCTCACTACTAAGAAGAAACCCAGTCAATCATCAACACATGTATTAAGCCTCTAAGGACACAGAGGAGCCAGAAATGGAGTCCCTGCCTTCAGGAACTTATAATCTCCTGGAAAAGCCAAGATGTGAGAAGCACAGCCCCAGTCAAATGGCAGGTTTAAAAGAATTCCACAGTAAAAGCAGAGGTAGAGAGTGAGTTTCCTAAGGACACATAGTACTCTGGCTCCATGACTGGGAGAGTTCATGCATGGAGAGGGTGGCATTTAAGGCTTTTGCAGAGCTTAGGCAGGATCAAGGACAGGAAAGGGGGAAATTTCAGGTAGAGAGAAGCAGATGGAGGAAGGGAGGGCACAGCTGCAGGCAAGCCCAGGATCTGCTTAGATGCCGGAAAACTGTCAGAGGAGCTAGAAAAAGGTGTGTATTGACAGACAGGAACCAGGGGCTATTCTGAGCAGGGACGGGGATGAATAAAAGTAGAGGCGAAGAGAAGAGGGAAGTGGATGAGCAGATGAATAATTCCATGATTCTCTACCTATGGCCGAGCCCGCTAAGCCACCTCTAAGAAGAAACTACCACGTAAGCATCACCAAAAATAATGAACCAACAATCCCTGGTTAGTTAGCAGCTGCTGCAGCGTACGCACCAGGAGTGCCTCCTTCTCAGCATTGTGCCTCCTCTGCTCTTCCTGCAGCTTCTCCTGGTACTGGCTGTACAGCTTCTTGGTCATCTCCCGCATCACCTCGGCATTGGCTTCCTGGGACGATTCCACCTACAGAGAGACTCATTTCAGAATGAAGCTTTTGCAGGGCCCAGGGGAACTGGCAGCTTCCGCTCCATGCATCTCGTGTGGGGACTCGCAGAGACAGTGAGCCCATCCACCAGGTCCTGTGGCAGAGAGAAGCAGCAGGAACTTACAGGGCAAGGGAGGAAGAGGGGTGAGCAGAGCCAGAAAAATTAAAAGTGCATTTCACACGGATTTGGGGGGCATTTCACACAGATTTGGGGGCATTATCAGGACAAAGTTATGATTCACATGAGTGACTTCTTCTTCAAAAGGTAGAAACTTATTTCTCTAAGCAATCTCATTAGGTGCATTGGCCAAGCCAGCTTTTAGGTCAAACCAGCCAAGCTCCAACAAGAAATCTCACCCTTTCCACACCTTTGTCCTTTCCTAAATGCTGCTTTTGGAAACATTCCAACCTAGCGTGGGGAACACTAAGCTGGCACCCCCAGTGCTGAAGCAGGCCTGGCTTAGGAGGTGAGGAAAAGTCAGTGGAGTTGTGGGTGGGCAGGGCTTAGGTTGGGGGCAGCTGGGGCCTCCTGTTTGCCACACGCAGACTTCCTGCCGTTGATTTTACACTGCAGAAGGTGTGCTCTCCTCCCCTGCTTCCAGGTCACTGCCTGTTCCGGAACCTAAACTCTGAAAAAGGGAGGCATTCTTCAACCTCAGCCGGTTACATGTTTATTTCCAAGACGTGACAAGTCTCTCCTGATGCCCTTGACTTCCCCCTTCTCACCATCGGGCAAGTGTTGGTACCAAGAAGTCCCAAAGTGGGAAATCCTGAGCAGAGCTTATCACCGGCTGACAGAGACCCTCTGTGCCACATGCTCCATCTGCAGTTCATGCACAGCTGGCTGCAAGGGTCTGTCCCTGGAGGCCCATGCACTCTGCATCCAGTTCATGTAACATACCCTGAGTTCCTGAAGCTATTTTTTTTTTCTATTTGGGGAGTAAAATAAGAGGAGGGGTAGGAAAAACCTTGTGAACTCCACTGTCAGGATGAAAACCAGCACCAGGCTCTACCACAGGCCTGGACTCCAGGGAAGCAGCCTCATGATGTCCCCAGATGCCTGGTGACAGGCCACCTCTAGAAGCAGCAGGACTGAACAGGACACACACACAGAGTAGACACTCAGTGAGTATTTGTGGAATGAATGATAGAATAAAGCCTCTAAGCTGAAAAAAAAAGACCTAAATCAGTAATTCCAGGCATTTTTGGCAATACAAACCTTTTCCCCCTCAAAGTAGCACTTACTCAGAAAGACAGTATATGGAAAAGAAGAGCTGCCTATTAGAAGTGAACGTAGAGAGGAGATCTGTTCCACGGCTGTGGCAGGCCAGGCGGACTGGCAGCAGAGTCCCAGGGCAGCAATACAGAGACCCGGGCAGTGCACTGGCAACCCCTCCTCCCCACCCAGCCCACACCTGTGGCAGCCTTCATGGAGGTGCCCACCCTTCCCCGTTTGTCTCCCCAACTTAATTACCAATAGTACCACCTTTCACTCCCCCACATATTCTGGTCGAGCAATAAACTATGTGAAAACACTCCCCGTAAGAAAGCCTACGTCAGCCAGGTGCAGTGGCTCACACCTGTAATCCCAGCTCTTTGCAAGGCTGAGGCAGATGGATCACCTGAGGTTGGGAGTTTGAGACCAGTCTGACCAAGCTGGAGAAACCCCATCTCTACTAAAAACATAAAATTATCCAGGCGTGGTGGTGCGTGCCTGTAATCCCAGCTACTAGGGAGGCCGAGGCAGGAGAATCGCCTGAACCCAGGAGGTGGAGGTTCAGGTGAGCCGAGATTGCGCCACTGCACTCCAGCCTGGGCAACAAGAGCAAAACTCCATTGGAAAGAAAAGAAAAGACAGAAAGAGAGAGAGAAAGAAAAGAAAGAAAGAGAGAGGGGGGAGGGGGAGGGGAGGGGAGGGGAGGGCGGACAGAAGGCTGCCTAAGTCTGTGCTGAGCAAAATTTTAAAACCACAGACTTACATAAAAAGGAATTCATGCAGGATATAATTTATTAAGTGGAGCCATGCATGGAACTTCTATCACTGGGTGGGAAGTCCACCCACGATTTAATCTGGGAGGGACACTGAGGTCTCTAGGGCATTGGAAGTCTAGAAGTCCAGCTAAGGAATGCGCCCACCCTAGGGGCCAAATGGGACATTCCCAATTTAGTCACCGACCAATTTTCTTCTTGAGAAGGGGTCACAGCCCAAGTACCAGCTAACTGTGTGCCCCTCAGCTCTTTATTGTCAAGCCAAACAGAAAGGCCTTGGGACCTCAAAGAAAATGTAAACAGTGAAGGGAGAGACGTCCAGGGCCTCCAAAGTCCCAGATCTGTGGGCATCCCAGGTGTCTCCTCAGTACCTCTACAGCAGCACCATGGTGTCTACAAAGCCCTTGAGGCTACTGGGGGCCACGAAAGGCATGCCCAATAGGGGCGTCTATGGAGCACCCTCAGTCTGGGCTGAGCACTACGGCTCATGCCTGTAATCCCAGCACTTTGGGAGGCCAAGGCAGGCAGATCATCTGAGGTCAGGAGGTCAAGACCAGCCTGGCCATCATGGTGAAACCCCTTCTCTACTAAAAATACAAAAATTAGCTGGGCGTGGTGGCGCGTGCCTGTAATTCCAGCTACTGAGGGAGGAGGCTGAGGCAGGAGAACTGCTTGAACCTGGGAGGCGGAGGTTGCAGTGAGCCATGATCACGCCACTGCACTCTAGCTTGGGTGACAGAGCAAGACTCTGTCTCAAAATATATATATATATATATCCAATGAAGAAGAGAATGGAGAAAAGGAAACGTTAAAGTTGAAGACGGGACAACAAAGGCGAGAAGAAGAGAGGAGAAAGGTCCGTGGAAAATAAGCCTCGGCTCATATACTCCACCTTCATCTTCAGCAGCTGGTTTTCAACTTGTGCTACCTCCAGCTGCCTCTGCTGCTCTCTCAGCTTGTCCATGGATGCTTCGTACGTCTGCTGCAGATTTCTGATCTGATCCTTAATGTTGCTGTTTTCCAAAGTCACATCCACAAGGGTTTTCTGTTAGGATGAAAATAAAAACAAAACCAGATCCGGGGGCATGAAAACACAAGCCCTGGGACATCCCCTTATCATCAACCACTGAGGTGGGTGTCAGGTCACAGCAGCTACCAGTCTGGGACCCTGTGCTGTGAGGGACTGTAGGTCCCCCCGGTGGCCGAGAGGTCTGCCCTGTAGCTTGGTGGGACCGAAAGCCTCTCCCATACCATCCCATAGCGGCGGCCAACACCACTTGCCACTGCTTATGATGGATGGAAATGGATTAAAATGGAGTCCTTCCAAGCTAATGTGTTCATAACACATCATTTCACATGGAAAAAGAAACAGCTTTTGAAGACAGTAAGTATAGTACAATCCCATTTTGAAAAATATGTGTAAGCATTGGTTCAAATATATGTTTATGCACAGGGAGAAAAAAGACTAGGAGGAAATCCAGATCGAGTTTTCACTGTGTGGCAGGGCTATGGATGTCTATTCTATTCTTTGTTTTTTCTATATTTTCCAAATTCCCACAGTGAAATCAGAAAACAAAACACTAGCTTTCTAGAATAGAGACATTCCTCTTTTTCTTAAAGAGCTGTCCCTTCTGTGTTTCTAGATTGCCCACCAAGATAACAGAGACAACATGACTGAGAATACTCCCATGCCTGCAAACGCTTCACCTTCCTCCCTTAGGCAGAGAAGGGCAGTAATAAAGAAATACTAAGGAACAAAATTTGGTAATGTAGAGAAATGTCAAAAGCCTACTGATTTTTGCACCAGGCCACACTGAGGCAAGGATGTTTAAATCAATAGTGCTGGCCAGCCATGGTGGCTCATGGCTGTAATCCCAGCACTTTGGGAGGCTGAGGTGGGTGGATCGCGAGGTCAAGAGATCGAGACCATCTCGGTCAACATGGTGAAACCCCGTCTCTACCAGAAATACAAAAAAATTAGCTGGTCATGGTGGCGTGTGCCTGTAATCCCAGCTACTCAGGAGGCTGAGGCAGGAGAATTGCCTGAACCCAGGAGGCGGAGGTTGCGGTGAGCCGAGATGGCGCCATTGCACTCCAGCCTGGGGAACAAGAGCGAAACTCCATCTCTAAAAAAAAAAAAAAAACTAGACATGGTGGTGTGTGTACCTGTAGTCCCAGTTACTCAGGAGGCTGAGGATGCAGTGAACTCTGATCACACCACTGCACCCTAGCCGGGGCAACAGAGCAAGACCCCATCTCTAAAAAAACAATTAAAAAGAAGAAAAAGGCCCAGCACAGTGGTGCCTGCCTGTAATCCCAGCACTTTGGAAGGCCAAGGTGGCCGGATCACAACCTCAGGAGTTCAAGACCAGCCTGGCCAACATGGTGAAACCCCATCTCTACTAAAAATACAAAAAAATTAGCTAGGCATGGTGGCAGGTGCCTGTAATTTCAACTATTCGGGAGGCTGAAGCAGAGAATTGCTTGAACCCGGGAGATAGAGGCTGGAGTGACCCGAGATCACGCCACTGCATACTCCAGCCTGGGTGACAGGGTGAGACTCTGACTCAAAAAAAAAAAAAAAAAAAAAGAAGAAAAAAAATGGTTTCGCTATGTGCGGATTTGGTTTCTACTTGGTTAATTCTCCTTAAAGATAAATGGCCTCCACAGAATCCCTGGCGCTGGAGAGGCACCTTCTGTTATGGCCCCAATCAATCATCTACAGCTTCACATTAGACGATGTGGACACCTGGTGTTGGGTACCGTTTCTAACACCTCTGTTAGGAACAGATGATCCATCTCTGAAGCTTCTTCAAGTCCTCAGCCTCTACTTTGGACAATAATAAGCTTCTCACTCCTAAGCCTACTTGAATCAAGAAAAGGAATTTTGGAAGGAGGTCGTTCGCTATTAAAGAAAATACTGAAGCCCTCTGGAAGATGGGGTCACAGAACAGGAGTCTCAAGGGGCTTTAGAAACTACCCAGGCCAACTACCCACTCCCCCAGCCCCACTGACTTCACAGTTTCTACTCCTATATCTATACAAAAACCTACACTCTGGCCCAAGAGACTAGGATTCTTCTCATCCTGGCTCTGCCACTAGGCATCTTGCTCATGTCATTTCTCTCTGTTGGCCTCAGTTTGTTTATCCATAAAACAAAGAGATTAGAGATCCTCTCAGTTCTTTCTAGCTCTGATATTCTATGGAATCAAACCAAGGGTCTGGTCTCCCTGTCAGTAATAATGAAATTGGGTAGAGTGGGCCAGTGGAAGAGGCTGGGATTCTGCATAAGGAAGAAGCCAGCTACCTTGAGATTCGGTCCACCAGGTACCCAGGTGGCCCCCAACATCAGTGTCTAACACCGTAAGTCAGTCCTCTTCCTCTAACAGGCTGAGTTTCCTGCTGTGAGATGGCACCTTCTCCCCCTCCCCGCCTCCCTTTCTCCTCCTCCTCCTCCTCCTCCTCCGTCTTCCTCTCTCTCTCTCTCTCTCTCTCAGCTGTTTAATGTTTTAGCTATAAGGCTCCTCTGGCTGTCCAGGACTCATAGCCTACATGATAACTAGGAATCAGTCAAGGTGCCTGGGTTAGGGCTGGCCTGTAAATGCCGGAGTGTTGGCTAGATGGCAAAGCAGAAGTTGCCAGAAAATACTTGCAAATGTATTTTTTTTTTTCTGGGAACAAAAACCAGAGATGTAGGACAAATACTAATAGGTCTGAATTCAGGTGAGACCGAGCCCTTCCTGGTGGGCTGGGAATGAGACGGCGTTGGAAAAGGGAGGACAAGGAGCCTTGGCAAGCCCCTCTGACCACAGGAGGAAGGGAAAGCAAAGGCCACAGAGCTAACCAGACCCAGAATGGGGCTTGGCCTAAGGCCAGGGGAAAGCCGGCATACACTCAAGGGAGCCAGGAGAAGGGTGGGACTCAGAGGCCCCACCAGAAATGGGCATCCCGGACGAACCCAAACTCAGGCCGCCTGGACCCACTCCAGGACAGTGGCTGAGCTGTGCTGCTGTCGCTGCTGACATGCCAGCTGCTCAGAGAATTAGGGGAAGTGGAGAATCCCAGCGTGAACATTCGATTGTTTATCTAATTAATTGCTTATATAGGACTAGAAAGGATTTGAAATCCCTTCGGGAACTTTTGAGAAGAGGGTAAAAAGAGAAGAACCAAATCAAGTTGGAGGAGAAGTAAGAGCCATTGTTCATATGTTGGAAATGAAGACCAGGGGAACCTATTTCCAATACATATAATGATTTGCTTGGAACGTTTTCAGGTTAATTTGCATGTTGAGGGACTTGGCAGATAAGAATGGGAAGCACTTGAATGGTTAGTTCCTAGTAAAGCAGCTCAACCAAGAAAATAGTCCCTCGAAGTGAGTTAACAACGTGCATTTTCACAAATATAAGATCCGGGGGCTTTCTGCTTCCTTGTCTGCTAATACAAGACATGGAATACACATTTTTTCTATTTTAGATAGTCTCACTCTGTCACCCAGGCCAGAGTGCAGTGGCACGGTCTTGGCTCACCGCAACCTCTGCCTCTCGGATTCAAACGATTCTCCTGCCTCAGCCCCCCAAATAGCTGGGACTACAGGTACGTGCCACCACACCAGGCTAATTTTTTGTATTTTTAGTAGAAACAAGGTTTTACCATGTTAGCCAGGCTATTCTCAACCTCCTGACCCCGTGATCCACCCACCTCAGCCTCCCAAAGCGCTGGGATTATATGCGTGGGCCACTGCACCCAGCCCCATGATTCTTTCTGATACAAAATAATTTCCAAGTATAAAAAACTGTTGACAAGCTTTCTTCATATTGCTTGCCATGAAAGAGTACAGGTTGTCTTTGGTGGCGTCTGTGTTAACCTGTGATTAGGTGGCACTTCCCGTGGCACTGGGGCTGGAGGGAGAGGGCTGATGCATGGGGTTAGGCACTGATGCTGAGGACCACTCGAGTGTCTAGTGGAGAAAGTGACATCTCTCACACTGAACTCAGGGTCTCAATTCCCTTTTCGGTGAAAGCAAAAACGAAGCTTTCGAGTCTCAGCTTGGAAACGCTTCCTTCAATTCCTTCACCGTCTCCTGGGCAGTCTTTGCAGTGGTTCTGCTTAAAGAATCCTGAATGATGGGCCAAGGACATTCTGTGACTTAGCTTTCTACAAGGGGACAGGCCCCACTCTTGATTAAGCTGGGTTGCCCTGTCGTACCAGTAAAGAGACGAGTACCTGCAGGCCAATGGAGTCCGATGCCAAGGCCGAGTTCATGGCACTGAAACTATCCAAAGCGGATGACTGCGTTTGGATGTGATTCTCCAGATACTCCTGCTGAGCATGGGAAACCTGGACAGATTGAGGAGACAGACACACAAAATCAATCCCTACGCGCTCTCGACAATCTCCAGTTAGGCTGGAATTTTCTTTTGTTAGAAGCCATTTCTACGTCAACAATATCTAAAGTAAGGCTTTAATTTTTTTTTTTTTTTTTGAGACAAGAGTTTCACTCTTGTTACCCAGGCTGGAGTGCAATGGCGCGATCTCGGCTCACCGCAACCTCCGCCTCCTGGGTTCAGGCAATTCTCCTGCCTCAGCCTCCTGAGTAGCTGGGATTACAGGCACGCGCCACCATGCCCAGCTAATTTTTTGTATTTTTAGTAGAGACGGGGTTTCACCATGTTGACCAGGATGGTCTCGATCTCTTGACCTCGTGATCCACCCGTCTCGGCCTCCCAAAGTGCTGGGATTACAGGCTTGAGCCACCACGCCCAGCCGTAAAGCTTTAATTTAACAGTCAATGCATGCGTGACCCAGAGAGTAGAAGGCAGGAATTGTCTTCCTTTGGGTAGGGTTTACTCAGACCCCAGCTTAGTCCTCTCAACAAAAACATGCAGGAGTCAGAATGTTGTGCTTTACAAGGAAGAAACCATCAGAGAGGTTGTGTAATTTGCTCGCAGTCAAACAGCTCAGAAGTGGCATGCCTAGAACTAGAACCCAGTTGAAATCACTTCTGCAGCCACCTTGCTCTTTGCAGTCAACATACAGAGAACAGGTCTTCGGCTCACTCGATTCCCAGGAGCAGTTTGTCGCTGTTCTTGCTGCTGTCTTTGTTGGGTGTGCGTGTTTAACACGTCTAAGATCATCGGAGGCCAGTCTTGACCTAGATACTGGCAAGAGGCTAGATACAGGTAGGACTGGAGATAGAAGTGGCCTCTGGGAGCCGCAGTGCAGGAGGCGCGCTCCGGGGAGTGGACACCGAATTGCACAGGCCAGGCCCAGGAGCATGTGGCAGCTCTGTGTTCAGCACTGTCTCAACAGCAGTAATTTTTAGCAATCTTAATCTGGCTGCAGTACGTAGGCTGGCTCGGAGAAGGAGGAGACTTGTAGGCAGGGTTTCTGGGACAGTCCTAGCATGAGAAAATGAGGGTGCGGAGGAGACGGTGATGGAAGTCGAGGAGCAGAGTCTTGTTTATGCATCTATTGCAAATCCAATTCTTTGGCTTCGACGACAGTCATTAGCGTCTGACAGTCGTGGCAGAATAACTTTCCATGAGCAGGTGAGAATTTCACACATTTACATGCCGGTGGGAATGGGCTGGGTAGGTATGTTTATACAGCACTACCCCTAGGATCGAGGAATGGGCTAGGTAGATACATTGGCATAGCCCCACTCCTATAATCAAGGCTGTGGTGTTAGTTAAGCAGTTAATCTCTCAGCTCTGCCATAAACGGAACTCCAACGCCTTCTGTTTGCCTGTTGGAACTGCCCTTTTTCCCGCAGATATTAACTCTTAACGGAAGCTGTGTCATAAAGAGAGGGGTTTTTATCTCTGGGATTATTAGTAATCTTTTTTAAATGTCCACAAGCCTTAAGCTTGACTAAACTAGAGGAAGGTTATTTTTCTTCAAGTTTTCCGTAGGTGATACACTCACTCACATGGTGCAAACATTTAGAAAGTATAAAGTTACTTTTTTTTTTTTTTTTTTGAGACAGAGTTTCTCTCTTGTTACCCAGGCTGGAGTGCAATGGCGCAATCTCGGCTCACCACAACCTCTGCCTCCTGGGTTCAGGCAATTCTCCTGCCTCAGCCTCCTGAGTAGCTGGGATTACAGGCACGCGCCACCATGCCCAGCTAATTTTTTGTATTTTTGGTAGAGACGGGGTTTCACCATGTTAACCAGGATGGTCTCGATCTCTTGACCTCGTGATCCACCCGCCGTGGCCTCCCAAAGTGCTGGGATTACAGGCGTGAGCCACCGCGCCCGGCTCACATTTTCTTCTGGCACGTTTGGGTTTTGTCTTTCACATTTAAATCTTTGATCCATTTGGAATTTATCCAGGTATAAGATTTCCAACAGCACATGAGTTTTCCCAATAGCACATACTGACTAGTCCATTTTCCGTACTTTATTTGAGATGCTACATTTGCCATATACTGGGGTAGATTTCGGGACTGTTTTCTATTGATGTTTGCCTATTTATGTGCCATTACTGAACTGTGTTAATCTCTGAGGCTTTTTCACTTTCTTTCAACATGTAATAAGGCTAGTTCCTCTCACTGCTCTTTTTTTCCCATTATTTTCCCAACTCTTTTTATTTATTTTCTGTATAAACCTTAGAATCACCTACTCCACTTATAAAAAACAAAATCTATTGGTTTTTTTACTGGGCCATATTAAATTGGTACAGTAACTTGGATCTTACGACGCTGAATCTTCCTTTCTAGGCACATGCTATTTCTTTTCACTTACTATAGCTGACTCCCAGGTAGTTAGTATTTTTCAGTTGATGACATTTTAGAGGTTTTTGTATATTGAAACCTATTTGTGTTTATATATATATGTGTATATATACGTATACGTAGATATATCTACATATATATACATTTATTTTTTTTTTCGAGGCAGAGTTTCGCTCTTGTTACCCAGGCTGGAGTGCAATGGCGCAATCTCGGCTCACCGCAACCTCCGCCTCCTGGGTTCAAGCAATTATCCTGCCTCAGTCTCCCGAGTAGCTGGGATTACAGGCAGACACCACCATGCCCAGCAAATTTTTGTATTTTCAGTAGAGACGGGGTTTCACCTTGTTGACCGGGATGGTCTCGATCTCTTGGCCTCGGGATCCACCCGCCTCGGCCTCCCAAAGTGCTGGGATTATAGGTGTGAGCCACCACGCCCGGCCGTTATTTGTATATATTAATTTTACATCCTGTGTGTGTATATATAATCTTATACCCTCCTACAAAGAACGAATCTTTGTTCGTAGTGGTTTTTTGTTCCGAGTTCACATTCACTCCAGCTTTCCAGGTGTACAATCATATAGTTTGTAAACGGTGATAGTTTTACATCCACCCGTCCCATTTTTAAACCGCTATGCTTATTTCTATTGTTTCACTAGTATGTCAAGAACAATGTTAAATAATAACGCTGACCACCGACATCCGTGTTTAGTTCCTGACTTTGCTGAGAACACCTTGAATATAAAGAAGAGGTTATCGTGCCACAAAAACTTCCCTTTAGGTAATACATTTCATTCTGTAATAAAATTGCCTCAGTTTATTTAAATATGATTTTGTTCATAAAGAACACTATATACGGCCGGGCGTGGTGGCTCACGCCTGTAATCCCAGCACCTTGGGAGGCCGAGGCGGGTGGATCACGAGGTCAAGAGATCGAGACCATCCTGGTCAACATGGTGAAACCCCGTCTCTACTAAAAATACAAAAAATTAGCTGGGCATGGTGGTGCATGCCTGTAGTCCCAGCTACTCGGGAGGCTGAGGCAGGAGAATTGCCTGAACCCAGGAGGCGGAGGTTGCAGTGAATTGCACTCCAGCCTGGGTAACAATAGCGAAACTCCGTCTCAAAATAAATTAAAAAAAGAGCAGTATATAGTCTCTCCAGCCACTAGCCACTGAGAGACCACTCTGAGCTCTGCCATGCCTCCCTATCTCCCAGCAACTGAGATAATGACTTATTGAGATAATGACTTACTGACAGTTCCTGGGTGAGCTGCTGGATCTTCTGTCTCATCTCGTCATAGTCTCCATACATTCGCTTTCTCACTTTTTCCAAAGTGGCTCTTACCTGTAGCCCACAAATATTCTAGTTAGAGATCAAGCTATAACATTTTCATACAAGATTTCCAAAACTTTTAAGAAATTCTAAAGAAAGAAGGACCCTACGTAAAAATAATCTTAAGAACAAGACAGGAAAAAAGGGAGAAAGTCACCCCAACGACTAGTTAAACACTAGTTAGGAATTATCCAAATAATTTATACATATACTTATATATGTATATAATTTTATCATGTATATATTTTATATATAGTAAAATACATAGACATATATTAATATAGAAATATAATAATAGGTTAATATATATTAATTACATATAATTATATATATAACAATTACACATAACTACAATAATAAATATTAACTAGCCAAATAAACTGTGAAGAGAAAATGGTGCTGAAATCCTCAAATTACATTTGAGCAACGTTTTGCCCTTTTCCCATCACATATTTTAGCAAGTACGATGTGTTTTAACAGACTCATGGCTAAGAGGACCAAAAACACAAAACGCACCCTGTGCTTCTCCCTCTATCTGCTCTGACTGCCAAAGGGCAGTTACAGACCCAGAATGGAAGGAGGTAACATCTGAACCCTGGAGAGCCCACACGTTCCAAAGTCAGTTCCCAAGGCAGTAAATGTAACAAAGGTTCAAGTGACTCCCCAAAACGCTTGCTTGCACAAATGCTGTTACAATTTCTCTGTAGTGCTACCTTCAGAGGAATAACAGGACCTTAAAAACTCTAAAAACACGCAACAGAAACCTAACAAACAGTCCCGGTCTCCTCCCTTCTTCTGTGTCCCTAGGATGGGCAAGTCCTCAGGAACCCTCAAACAGGACAGGAAGTCTCAAGGGAGTTTTCTCTAGCACACTCCAGAATTTCAACTTTACGAAGGGCCTAAAGGCAGCAGTTTGTTAGAATTTACGAGTTTAGGACAGTATTGGAAGCCTTAATTTTGAAGTACATTGTTTTAAATTAGATAGCATGTTTATTAGGGGTTACTGGATACTGGTGGAGCTTTGGGGGAAGGGAGAGTCAAGACCCCAAGACTTCCCCATATGAATTCTAAAAAGAGAGTCTACTTTCTTGCCATTAACTACAAACATTTGGGGAAAATGAGGTTAAAAGTACAACTTTTCATTCTAGGCAGGCAGAATGGCTTTCAGGTGCGGCCCTGAGCTGGCTCTTGTGCTGCTCCCAGTGGTGAGTGGGTGGAATCTAGGACTTCATGTCCCTCCCAATGGCAAACACTGCAATGACCAGGCCAGGGATGGAACTGAAGCCACTACAGCAGGGAGGGAAACTAACTTTCAGGTCCCTCCTGCAGTTGTCGATCACAGCGAAGGGTGGTAACTCCAAGTCATGTGACTGCCACATCTCATCCATGGCTCAGGATTAGCCAACATCTCCTCCTGTCCTTGTGTTGGGCAATATGGGACTCTGGACTCTGTTTAGGTTACTAAGGGATGAGCCATACCTCTGGAGTATTTGAATGAGGAAGGTCTATGTATTTCCTTGAGAAAAAAACACAAGAAACTTAGAATGTCTGAGCTATTCCGAACAGGAAATTCAGGAACTGAATATTCTGAAGGGTTAAAAAATATGTTTGAAGGCCGGGCATGGTGCCTCATACCTGTAATCCCAGCACTTTGGGAAGCTGAGGTGGGAGGTTCACTTGAGTCCAGGAGTTTGAGACCAGCCTGGGCATCATGGCAAAGCCCCATCTCTACAAAAAACTATCTAGGGGTACTGGCACACACCTGTAGTCCCAGCTACTTGGGAGGCTGAGGCAGGAGGATCACATGAGGCTGGGGAGGTAGAGGCTGCAGTGAGCTGTGATTGGGCCACTGTGCTCCAGCCAGGATGACAGAGTGAGACCCCGTCTCAAAATTAAGTAATAAAATAAATTTTAACAATCATGTTTGAAAGGTGAGATAATCGGGGGTTTGAAGTTGGTGGCTGTCATATACGTTATGTGTATGCGAGTTCGTTTTTCTGGCTTTTCCTTATATTTTCTGCTAAGCATTTATTATTTTTTAAATTCAACAAGAAATGTTCCTTTTAAAAACTCACACCAAAGCTAAGACATCATGAGTTTGCATCTTATCTGGAAACTCACAAAAGAAAATGGGGGTCACAGAGCTGTGATTTTAACCTTATGTATCAAAGCCCAGCCCCCCATAATCTCAACATGAGAACTGAAGCCAGCACAGGACAAAAGTGACTTGCTGGGTCAGAGACAGAGCTGGAGCCTGAAGCGCCATCTGCGAGCTCACAGGCCTGGGTGACTCCCTGGCCCCACGCTGCCTTAGTTCAGAATAGCTCAGACATTCTAAGTTTCTTGTGTTTTTTTCAACACAAACATATTTTTTAACCATTCAGAATATTCAGTTCCTGAATTTCCTGTTCAGAATAGCTCAGACATTCTAAGTTTCTTGTGTTTTTTCAACAAGCATTGTGGAAGCCACTGGTCTGTATTGTGAGCCCATCAATGTCAGAGCAGCCCATTTCCTCTTCCATATAATCCGGGTGCTTTGGGCAACAGTGGAATCAGTTAATCTAGGGAAACGCAGGATGGAACAAAAAGAAACGGAGAGAAAAAGAGAGACCGACGGAGTAGAAAATACTCCAAAACGTTAACAGTCGCTCTGGTTGAATGGCGAGATTATGAGTGGTTTTATATTCTTCTTCATGTATTTTTGTATTCCCCAAATTTTCTCAAAAGAACATGCAATTTAAAAGATAGGAAATAAACGATTAAATGCAAGGAACTGGCACTGATTGGCTCGGTTGGACAATGTCTATTGTGGCTGACTTCCTGGCATCTGTTTCAACCCAACTGATTGACCTGAACCAGCCACAGTCTTCCTATCCCTTGCCAGCGATGGATTTGGGACTAGTAAGTGTAATAAAGACCACACAAGAGCCTCCAAATCCTACCTGGAAAGAAGCAGCCATCTGCTCTCCCGAATATACTTACCTAGTAACATCCACCCAGCAGAAGTTCAACACCTCCTTCCTTACAGATTCACCTCTGGACTTCAACATTACCGTGAAGATACACAGAAACACTTCCAGTCAAAGTGATAACAACACTAAGAATTCTTTCGGCCGGGCACGGTGGCTCACGCCTGTAATCCCAGCACTTTGGGAGGCTGAGGCGGGTGGATCATGAGGTCAAGAGATCGAGACCATCCCGGTCAACGTGGTGAAACCCCATCTCTACTAAAAATACAAAAATTAGCTGGGCACGGTGGCGTGTGCCTGTAATCCCAGCTACTTGGGAGGCTGAGGCAGGAGAATTGCCTGAACCCAGGAGGCGGAGGTTGTGGTGAGCCGAGATCGCGCCATTGCACTCCAGCCTGGGTAACAAGAGCGAAACTCCATCTCAAAAAAAAAAATAAGAATTCTTTCAAAATGCCTTAATACGTTCACTTCAATGCTTCCAACTCTACCCTCCTACATGCTACAAAAAGAATACAGAGGAGGGGCAAAAACTCTCAAACGGCTCACATCTTTGATGTAGTTCATCTCCTCTTTCAGCTGACTGGTGGACCAGCCGTACACCACCATTTCCTTCTGCTGATTTGGATCTGATCTTCGCACCACGCCGTAAACAACGCCCCGAGGCAGCTTCCTGGTAGGTTCTCCATTGCTCAGGTCAAGATGCTACAGGAAGGCAGGAAAAGAGAAAAAGAATAACGACTCTTCAGTCCTCATGGGAACAGCTGTAATAACGGGCCCATGTGTCTGACCGTGCAAGTTGTGCCCAGCATTTGTTGCCTGGCTGTGAAGATGGAGGGAGCAGAAACCCCACCCGGACTCTGTTCACCAAGTTGCATTTGATATAGGCTTGCGCTGCATTTACCCTGGACAAAGAGCGCCTTTTGCTAATGTCTGTAAGGACCTGTCTACTGCCCTAGCAATAATTCCCACGAAGACACCAGACGGACTCGTTTTGTTCCTGGTAACAAGAGCAAGCTTTTGAAGCTTCAGGTCGTAGTAATGCCGTCTTTCCCCTCATTCCAGCTTCTCCGCATGACTTCAACCTCATCACTACATATTTGGCCTAAAAAGCACGAGGTTGAGATTGGTGGTCATCCGGCAGCTAAGCTGTCCTCTGAGAGTAGGGCTAGTCCTGGGGCCGAGTTCCGAGAGAAGGGGGTTGTGTTAGTATATAACCTGTTGTGACCATTCATAAAATATTTCTGAAAAGCCAGGCCCAAAAGGATGCTCCCTGTCCTGTTCACTGGTTCTTTTTTTTTTCTTTTTTTTTTTGATACAGAGTTTCACTCTTGTTACCCGGGCTGGAGTGCAATGGCGCGATCTCGGCTCACCGCAACCTCAGCCTCCTGGGTTCAGGCAATTCTCCTGCCTCAGCCTCCCGAGTAGCTGGGATTACAGGCACGCGCCACCGTGCCCAGCTAATTTTTTTGTATTTTTAGTAGAGATGGGGTTTCACCATGTTGACCAGGATGGTCTCAATCTCTTGACCTCATGATCCAGCGGACTCAGCCTCCCAAAGTGCTGGGATTACAGGCGTGAGCCACCGCGCCCGGCCAGGCCCGGCTGGTTCTTAATCCCTTCAGTTAAAGCTTTGGTCATTGTTGAAATGCAAATCCCCTTGAGAAAGAGCAGCATGTCTTACCACACTTTTATAGAATGAAGGCTTAGCAAGCGGACAAGGGGGAAATGACGATTTGTTAAGCACCTAAGCTACAACCGCTCTGTGACATAGCAATTGTCCTTTCTGTCCTCTCCACTTCAAAGCTGAGAAAACTGAAGTTCAGAGAGGTTAGACAACTTTTTTATGGACACAGGTCTACATCCAGCCTGGCTCTGTGATTCTGTCTTTCATTAAGCCCCTCCCCATATTGCAGGTTCTGTTTAGAGGCAGGCGGACAGAGTAGGGGCCTCCACAACATGGAAGGGACAGAAGCAAAAAAAGAGCCAAGATCAAGGACTAAGACTTCAAACTGACCGCCTCCCAATTTTCCATGGGGCTGACCCTGGTACCTCGACAATCTCAAGACACAGAAACCCAAATTCTATAAAGGGTAACTCTGCTCTCCTGCTAATTTTTCAACTGCCTTGGATGTATTGTCACACACACACACACACACACACACACACACACGCAAATTTTTTTTGAGACAGTCTTACTCTGTCATCCAGGCTGGAGTGCAGTGGAGTGTACTGGACATTGGCTCGTTGCAACTCTACCTCCCGGGTTCAAGTGATTCTCCTGCCTCAGTCTTCCAAGTGACTGGAATTGCAAGTGTCTCCCACCACACACAACTAACTTTTGTATTTTCAGTAAAGATGAGGTTTCACCATCTTGGCCAGGTTAGTCTTGAATTCCTGACCTCAAGGGATCTGCCTGCCTTAGCCTCCCAAAGTGCTGGGATTACAAGTATGAACCACCATGCCATGCTTGTAATATATGCCAGCCCAATATATTATATATATACATGCCATGCTTGTGATATATGCCAGCCCAATATATTATATATACATGCCATGCTTGTGATATACGCCGGCCCAATACATTATATACACATGCCATGCTTGTGATATACGCCGGCCCAATACATTACATACACATGCCATGCTTGTGATATACGCCAGCCCAATACATTACATACACATGCCATGCTTGTAATATACGCCAGCCCAATATATTATATATATACATGCCATGCTTGTGATATACGCCCGCCCAATACATTACATACACATGCCATGCTTGTAATATACGCCAGCCCAATATATTATATATATACATGCCATGCTTGTGATATACGCCGGCCCAATACATTACATACACATGCCATGCTTGTAATATACGCCAGCCCAATATATTATATATATACATGCCATGCTTGTGATATACGCCCGCCCAATATATTATATATACATGCCATGCTTGTGATATACGCCAGCCCAATATATTATATATACATGCCATGCTTGTGATATACGCCCGCCCAATATATTATATATACATGCCATGCTTGTGATATATGCCCGCCCAATATATTATATACACATGCCATGCTTGTGATATACGCCAGCCCAATATATTATATATACATGCCATGCTTGTGATATACGCCAGCCCAACATATTATATATACATGCCATGCTTGTGATATACGCCCGCCCAATATATTATATACACATGCCATGCTTGTGATATACGCCGGCCCAATATATTATATACACATGCCATGCTTGTGATATACGCCGGCCCAACATATTATATGTACATGCCATGCTTGTGATATACGCCGGCCCAATATATTATATGTACATGCCATGCTTGTGATATACGCCGGCCCAATATATTATATGTACATGCCATGCTTGTGATATACGCCGGCCCAACATATTATATATATATAAACACACACACACACACACACACACACACATATATATATATATATTTTTTTTTTTTAGATAGAATGTTGCTCTCGTCACCCAGACAGGAGTGCAGTGGCACCATCTCGGATCAGTGCAACCTCCGCCTCCCAGGATCAAGTGATTCTCCTGCCTCAGCCTCCCAAGTAGCTGAGATTACAGACACCAGCCACCATGCCTAGCTAATTTTTTAAATTTCTGGTAGAGACAGGGTTTCACCATGTTGGTCAGGCTGGTCTTGAATTCCTGACCTTAGGTGATTCGCCCGCCTTGGCCTTCCAAAGTGCTGGGATTATAGGAGTGAGCCACAGTGCCCAGCCCACAAAGGATTTTTTAACACATAAAACTTTAATTTGCATTTGAAAATCGTTCATTGTGGCAGTAAGTACCTTATGATCCCATTCAAAGTTTGCAAAATCAAAGAAACATCTAGAAAGCTACATGATGATTAATCTTACAGGTTACTAAGAGGGGAACCATGGGCGGGGTAGGGGCGCTAGAGATCAGTATGACTTTTGCTTTTTCCTTTATACCTTTCTGTATTGCTTGGTTTTTATTTTCTTTTGCTTTGTTTCAATGTAAGCTTTTTAAAAAGTAAGAAAACACAACATCCATTGCTTTTCACCCTTCCTCACAGGCTAGGGAAGATAAGGGATGCAAGCGGCTGTCATTGTTTGTACTTGCTTCTAGCAAACGCTTCCCCTGAGTCCCTTACAGCCAGGCCCAAAGGCACTGATGCCACCTTGAAATTTGTGCTTAAGTTTGGTCAACTGAGCAGTCAAATGGTTCGCGGCAGAGTCATGAACGGGCATGAAGTTATCCCCGGTTTACTGGACATGTAACCAGGAAGAGGAAAAGCTCCGATGAAACTCCCCACATACCAGGAAACAAATGCAAGATCTTTCAGTCACCGACTCCACCCAGTTCCTGAAAAACAAGCCACATCAACATAAGGCTCCGGGGAATCGCTTCTCTGCAAGCCAAGCCTTTCAGAGGTGGACCCTGCAGGAAAGCTCAGGTGGCCGGACACAAGGGATCCTGTCCCCGGCCCAGGCAGGGAGATGGGGCTGCCGTGGAGCGAGGAAAACAAGCAATGCCAGGAAGAATGAGGTCTATGGCTGAGAGGCCTGGGTCTCAGAGCTCTACACACGAAAACTGATACACTAAGGGAATAACCATAAATCTCACATGTTCACTTTTTGTTTTGAGACTGTGCGTTTGTCTGTGGAAAACATCTAGGAAGATGGAATCCAGATCTCTAATGCCAGTTTCCTCAGGAGAATGAGATTTCACTTTTTCCTGTATGTTCTTTTGTAGACTTTGAAATTTTTTGGCAAAAAGGGAAAAGTATCATTTTTGAACTGATCACTTGTGTAAATGTCAAGGTCTAAATCAAAGGCCCCTGGGAGGGGCACAACCCCAGACTCTAGGAGCAGGGCCATCAGCACCAGCCACTGCAGGGGAGAGGACTCCTGAGCCAGCCAAGGAGCTGCTGGGCCCTGACAAAGAAAGTGAAGAAGAAAGTTAATGAAGCAAGACGAGGGGAAGAGATTTGGTGTCGGGTGGTTTTATTATGTGATATATAGTATTTTCTCTAATCGTCAACATGACCTACCGCGTAAATAGTATGACTTCTCTTCTGCCACGGCGACAGCCTGCAAGTACCTGCTCACGTCTTTCCAAACTGGAGCTCCTTCCTTAACTACAAGGCTACAGTCAGGAGAGGAAGTGGAACGCACATCTCCATGTGGCATCCCTGGGTCTCCAGCTGTAGGGAAGCCAAGGGCCTGCCCTCAGGTCCCAGAGCCATTTGGAAGAGGCAGGCCCAGGATGTGGGGCTCTTTGCACTTCGCCGGCCCATCCCCAACCCCACACCTGCGTCACTGCCTCCCTTCTGTTCCTTTAGGGACCAACCTCCTTCTTATTTCAAGTTAGTCACAAGTGCTGTTCCCTCAGTCTGCACGGCTGGGCTGAAATGTCTCTTCCTCCAGAGTCAAGAACACGTTCCCTGACCCTTCAGACCCCTGAGGGCTTCTCGGTCCACTCTCCCAGCACCTCCCCACGACACTCCCACGACTGCAGCCCATCGACCGCTGGCATATGTCAGCATCTTTGTGTGGGGAAGGCCCACTCCCCTAACAACTGTGAATCCCAACAAGTCCAGGGCCTGTCTTCTTTTCCACCATAATTCCCAGTTCTAATTGTGACTGACAGCAGCGAGTCTCTCAATAAATATTTGCTGAATGAATTGGGAACTTCAGAAGCTAGGAGAGGTCTGGAAATTACTGGGGTACACAAATATGGTCCAAATGAAGGGAACACCTATTATTCCTCTTAGATGGAGGAACAGAGAGTCGATGCTCACCCCAGCCACGACACGTATGCCCAGAAAAGCTAAGGGTAGAGATGGCTACATTTTACTGAATGTCCATATGCTTTCGGTCAAAACCTGAACACAGGAAAAAAAGCAAAAAGTTGACATGTTAAGCAAGATGTTTGTGGCTAAATTTCTTTCCTCCTGTATCCTTTAAAATACCTCCCAATAAGATAAATATTAATTTTTAGGCAGAAGAACATCACGATGATATTAAGAAACAGTCTCTTTTAGAGAAACATGCTGAGAGACTGATGCCGTGTATTTATTTCCTACTAGACAGTGGATGTGGACGAGGCAGGATTGGCCATGTATTGAGGTGGCTGGTGCTGGGGAAAGGGCCGATGACACATTACACGATCCAGTCTCATTCTGTATGTTTGAAACTCTCCAAAATTAAGCTTTTTAAAACCTCCACGTGGCCAGACACAGTGGCTCATGCTTATAATCCTAGCACTTTGGAAGGCCAAGGCAAACAGATCGCTTGAGCCCAAGAGTTTGAGACCAGCCTGGGCAGCACGGTGAAACTCTGTCTCTGCAAAAAATGCAAAAATTAGCTGGATGTGGTGGTGTATGCCTGTAGTCTCAGCTACTTGGGAGGCTAAGGTAGGAGGATCGCTTCAGCCCAGGAGTTTGAGGCTGCAGTAAGCCATGATCACATCACTACACTATAACCTGGGCAACGGAGCAAGACCCTGTCTCAAGAAAATTAAATTAAAATACATTTAAATTTAAGAAATTAAAGGCCTCCTTCTAATGCTACTTGGTATTAAAAACAGAGTTTTTAAAAATACACTCTAAATCTATTAAAAGGCTCCTGGGCATGACACAATACTAGACAAAATCTGCTTGAAAATAAAAGTCCTAATAAATGTGTAGAATAAAAACAAAGTTATTACAAAGAAGGAAAATGTACTGAAAGGGTATTCCATTCTCCCAACACATACAGAGAATCTCTAGATTAAGCTGTTCCCTGTGAATAAACACAAATCTCCCTACAGGTCCATGTTATGGCTGACTCCCTAGAGATACATCTGGCAGCCACTGCCTTTGAAAGAAAGAAAGAGCAACTTTGGAAAATTAACTTAGCCTAAATTCCCGAACTCAGGGATTTACCGGCCATCGGAGACTCTAGGTTAACAAGGCCAATGATATTGTCCAAATCTTAGATCAGAATATAGGATCCTACAATGCAACGAGCTCCACACAGGCAGGGACTGCATCTGCCTATCCACTGCTCCATCTCAGGTACCCAGCATAAATAAAGGCTCCAAAAATACATTTTGAAGGGAAAGAAGAAAGACGGAATATTTAGAGTATTTGACACTGAGGATTAACCTGTGCAAAAAAAAAGAAAATCCCTTGGATTTTCTCAACACACATCAGAACTGACCATAGCAGACTGCCACAGCCGGTTCCCCGCCCCATCGGCCAGGATGGGGGGCTGGGCATACATTCTGGCTGCCAACATGATTGAGAAGGGCCATGATGTGATTTGTGTGACTTGCAGACTAGAAGCCAAGATATTTCCAAAACTTCTTACTTCAGACCTCTTTTCTCCAGCCAGAGGGCAGCAGCCAACCCGGGACTGCTAAGCACAGAGCCAGTGGGTACCCTAGTGTTGCAGGCAGAGGCTGGCGCTTCAGGAATGTGCTCTGGCTTGTCCAACCTGTGTGTCTATCTCAGCAAATTATTTGTCCCAGGTCATCACTCATACTTGACACTGTTTTGCTTCCTTTGACAAAAATAAATGTTACCCCTGAGCCTTTCCACAGCCTGGAAAAGAAACAGGGAGAAATGAGCAGTCCCATATTCTCAGAAAAACTGAAACCTTTGGCTCATCCAAATACTTGGCCAGGTGCAGTGGTGTCTGCTTGTAGTCCCAGCTACCTGAGAGGCTGAGACAGAGGCAATACCTGAGCCCAGCAGTTCAAGGCAATCGTGTGCTATGATCGCACCTGTGAATAGCTACTGCACTCCTTCCTGGATGAGGTAGTGAGACCCTGTTTCTAAAAAATCCTACCGAATTAGTTATTTCTGACCATCTCACAAACTGCATAGGGCCCACTTCCCAAATAAACTCAGGAGAAAAGATCACTTTAAATGCTTAAGATGAGAAGGAAAAGGAAAGCTTCTAGCCAAGCAGAAGGCACCAAGAGAGTGTCATTTGTGATACCAGCACCCTGACGGGACTGCTACTGTGCGGCCTCAGTGCAGACAGTCGTTGCTTAGGCCCAATAAACCCAGTGGAAAAGGGAAGAATACATGGGAGGAAAAAAATCAGGACTGCTTTTCTGGAACCCATGGGTACAGAACACACCTTAGGTAACCTTGACTGATAAAATGTAAATATCCTAAACAGAGTTTCTCTGATAGGAGGAAGCACACAAGTCAACGTTCCCATCTCAGACCTGAGTTGGAATTGCAAATCCACTGTCTACTAGCTGTGTGGCCCTAGCAAAGTTATTTACCATACTTCACAGAGCTTCAGGGTCCTCAACAATAAAATGGGAAGACCACCACCAATTCCAGTGAGCAGCCTGAGGAATACAAAAAACGAGATACATGAAACACCCACCACCAATTCCGGTTAGCAGCCTGAGGAATACACAAAATGAGATACACGAAACACCCACCACCAATTCCAGTGAGCAGCCTGAGGAATACACAAAATGAGATACACAAAACACCCACCACCAATTCCAGTGAGCAGCCTGAGGAATACACAAAATGAAATACACGAAACACCCATCACCAATTCCAATGAGCAGCCTAAGGAATACACAAAATGAGATACACAAAACACCCACCACCAATTCCAGTGAGCAGCCTGAGGAATACACAAAATGAAATACATGAAACACCCACCACCAATTCCGGTTAGCAGCCTGAGGAATACACAAAATGAGATACACAAAACACCCACCACCAATTCCAGTGAGCAGCCTGAGGAATACACAAAACACCCACCACCAATTCCAGTGAGCAGCCTGAGGAATACACAAAATGAGATACACGAAACACCCACCACCAATTCCAGTGAGCAGCCTGAGGAATACACAAAATGAGATACACGAAACACCCACCACCAATTCCAGTGAGCAGCCTGAGGAATACACAAAATGAGATACACAAAACACCCACCACCAATTCCAGTGAGCAGCCTGAGGAATACACAAAATGAAATACATGAAACACCCACCACCAATTCCGGTTAGCAGCCTGAGGAATACACAAAATGAGATACACAAAACACCCACCACCAATTCCAGTGAGCAGCCTGAGGAATACACAAAACACCCACCACCAATTCCAGTGAGCAGCCTGAGGAATACACAAAATGAGATACACGAAACACCCACCACCAATTCCAGTGAGCAGCCTGAGGAATACACAAAATGAGATACACAAAACACCCACCACCAATTCCAGTGAGCAGCCTGAGGAATACACAAAATGAGATACACGAAACACCCACCACCAATTCCAGTGAGCAGCCTGAGGAATACACAAAATGAGATACACGAAACACCCACCACCAATTCCAGTGAGCAGCCTGAGGAATACACAAAATGAGATACACGAAACACCCACCACCAATTCCAGTGAGCAGCCTGAGGAATACACAAAATGAGATACACAAAACACCTAGTGCGCTGACAACATAGCAGCACATACCAGGAGTTTTTAGTATCGGTGCTGTGATTTCCTCACATTTTTGAGTATCTGGGTTCCTACTCAACTCTACATGTCCTTCTGAACTTGTCTGTCTGTCTGTCCACCCTCTCTTCTTGCTCTTTTTGCTCTTCTCATTAGTCATCAAATTGGCTCTGACAGAGAAATAGTCACCCCCCAAACTGGCCTTGGTTTTTCTTCATGGGGAGTGAATCACAAAGTCTCAGAAGGTCAGAAACCCTGAAAAGGGATGTACAGTCCAGTGGGTTTGCAGACACAATTCCCAGCTCCTGCTCAGTGTCTGATGAGGTTGTAGGGGGAAGAGCTGGGGCCTGCTGGAGGCAGCCGACATAGGCCTGATCTTATTTCAGCTCCACCCACTGAACCTTGACTATTTTACCAATAGCACTTGCACACTTAACATGAATACAGAAATGTTTGGAAAAACACTGGCTCATTTCTATTTGCTAGAAGAAGGAACTAAGGCCCCTAGAGATGACCTGACTGAAGAAGCCGGGACTCAAACCCGAGGTCTCTCCCGATCCTCCAGGGGCTGTTATCTCTGAGAAGGATGCAGAGTCCCTGGTGTGCTGTCACAAAGGCAGCCCAGCCCCCACCTCAAGCTCTGAATCCTGGCACCACACTCTCGCTTGGCAACAGCCTGTGATGTTGTGTAAACAGTGACACCAAGGATGAGAACTCAGCAGGCTTATTCACCCAGGGCTTTTAAAGGAAACAGGGCGATAAAACCTGCTGGCAAGGACTTCCTTCTTTTCAGCACTTTACTGGGTTATGACAGTACGCAACTCTACGTCCATACCCACGCATCTGCTCTCTCTCACATTCTCAAAGGGCTGGAGAGAAAACAGCATCTTTAAAGGCAGCAGGTCACCGAAGGACACCTCCAAAGCTGGGACGGTAATAGCTCTTTAAAAGGATATCTGCTTCAAGCTATCTTATCTTTTTTGTAATCTATTTGCAAAGGAATTTGCCATCATAAAGACTCAGAATCAACTCAAGTTCCCTAAAATTCAACTGTGCAGTGAGGCCCTGATTTAATATGCCAAGTCTGCAGTAGCTGGTGTGGGTTCTGTCTGTTTCTCTCTGCGTGTGTGTGGGTGTGGGTGTGGGTGTGGGTGTATCCCTGCATATACACATAGGAATCTGCTGCACATGACTATGATAAGAATTGGATACATAAAGTCACGGAGTTCTCTGAAAACAATAGGTGCCTAATTTCAGAACTATTTATTACCAATTCTAATTTGAATGGCATGTTTATAAACATTGTGTTCCACATTTATCAATTTCTCAACATGTCATTTCTGCCCACAAAGCAACCAGCATCCTCCCTCCCATATTATTACTGATTTTTAATACTCACATAAAAGCTCATGGCTAATTCATCTGGGTTGTTAATATAATTCAAAGTGATTTCTTCAAAGAAACCGGTTATGGATTGAATAGTGTCCCCAAACAAGATATGCTGGAGTCCTACGCCACGGTACCCGGGAATCTGACCTTCCATGGAGAGCAGATCAAGTCAAGAGAAGGTCAGCAGACTGGGCCTTACTGGTATCCTTATAAACAGGGGACATAAGAATGCCATGTAAAGACTGGAATGAATGATGCTGCCTAAGGCAAGGATCACCAAGAGGTGCCAGCAGCTGGAAGAGGCAAGAAGGATTCTCCCCCAGCGCCTTCGGAGGGGGCACCGCAGGCAACTCCATCCCAGCCGTCTGGACTCCAGGACTGTGACGGAATACATTCCGTTCTTGAACCCATCTCATTTTTCAGACTTTGCTGTGGCAGCCCTAGGAAGCTAATATAAAACTCAATCATCATAATCAGCAAGCATTCATTAAGCACCTACTACGTTCAAGGCAGAGACCTAGGCTTTGGGAAGAAAGAATGAAAAGGCTCAACCTCATTTCTCTATGTGTGTGTATGTGCCTATCTGTTATACAAAGTTTGCAAAAATGTCTATTTACACCTACGTGAAGTTCTTAGCAGCAGATGTCTAGGTCCCAAGTGAAAGGGGCAGCCTGGATGTCCTGTAGGTCAAGAGACGAGTGACCACCACAGCACAGGGAGCTCAGGGAAGTTACCAGAAGGGAAGTGGGCCCTGAGCTGAGCCTGAAGGACAGGGAAGACTTGGGGTAAACTGAGACATGGCAGGGAAGGGCCTCCAAGCATGGCTAGGGCCTCAGCAAGGGTTATGAGGAGGGAAGAGATGTCATATGTTTGGAAAACAAAGGCAGGGAGGAGGAGAGGAAGGACAGGCAGCTTCAGGCAGGAAGGAGGAGAGGCAGGACAGGCAGCTTCAGGCAGGAGAATGCTGCCGGGAAGCTCTAAGGGGGTGAAAACAATGACCCAGGGCCACTGGGTGTGGCATGCAAGCGGAAGAGATTCAGCATTTCCTCGTTCCCTCTCTAATCCATATTGAAAACTAGACACTGTGGGGAGCACTTTGATATATTAGCTCATTTACTCTTTGAAACCAGGCATGGCTGTGTCTACTTTAAAGATGAGGAAGCTGCACCCTTGGGAGCTCATCTGTGGTTTGCAGAAAGTGGTCGTCTCCTGAAGGACCAAAAGAAACAGGCAGCCGAGGCATCTCTGCCTTAGGGGTAGCAAACCTCCAGATACACCCCGCAAACCCTTGACTCCATAAAATGGTGCTGACGCTGTTGTAACTGCAGCTTCCAAACACACCTCGGTGGAACCGGGCAAAACAGGCCATCCTGGAACCCCCTCCATTTTCAGGAATTCCTCTCTCAGATGATTGGAGACAGCGGACCGAAGAACGGCCCACCTGGCAGCAGCCTCTGCGCATGGACAGCTGTCTCACGGCATCATGGCGTCCCCTCCCACAACAGGGTGAAAGACTAAGGAAGGCCCAGCTGCCCTCAGTCAGCTGCAGCTCTAACAGGACCCTGGAAATCTTTGAGAAGTCTCACTTCAAGAGAAGTCAGTCGGGCCACTTACATCTTTCTACTCACACATCCGAGCCAGCTGGAACCCCCAGGCCTTTGCACAGAGAAGACCCCCCTTCAAAGGAACCAAAGTTGTATGACCAAGGAAGGCCATCCAGAGTTTTGGCACCTTGCAATTCCATGGGTTCCCAGGAAGGGAAGCCACGATTGAACCACATCCAAGGAAGTGGCCTCTCCAGAGTTTCCTCGCTGGTGCACGGCCCTGGCTCTCGGTGACGCAGGCAAGGAACCTGGCCAGGGCATGGTGATGAAATCACTCAGAGCAGCCTCCCAGTTACCCCCAGATCCTCCAAGGGCTGCCAACACCCAAAGACTTCATCCCTGGGGAAACAACAGTCCCACCCTCCTCTCCTCTACCCCAGTTCTTCTGCAATGAGTCACCAATGCATCACAGAGAGGCACTTAGACTGCACCTGGTCACCCGGTGTAAGAGGTATTGTGGTGCATACACTATCCCAGAAGTGCCTGTCCTGGGCTCCTCGGGGCCTTGGAGTTCTCAGCCTTCCACAGGAGGGTGTCTGGGGGCCGAGGGCAAAGGGAGACCGGGAGGACTCGGGCCCCCATTAGCTCCACTTTTGCTTGGTTTGCATATGAGAGTTCAGTAAAACATTTTGATTTTTTTTTTTTTTTAAAGAGGTTCCTGTTGACTTAACAAGTTTGAAAAGCACGATTCCAGACAAGTAGGCAAATTGGCACACAGTTTGGTTACTGATTCCACTTGACACAGGTATACACACAGGGCTCCTTCCTTGGGAATACTTGATTCTTCTTGTGTGGTGACAGACCTCCCAGGGCCCTCCGGCATCTACCTCCCTTCAAGTTCTGGCACTCAGAAACTGTTCCAAAACATCTCCCAAGGCACAAAGCTTTGGGTCTAACTCCAAAAGACTTTATTTCCCCAGTTTCTGAACCACCTGTACCAATAGGCACAGCCACCAGGCTCTTGTCTTATCCCTCACTCCAGCTTAAGCCCCTTCTTCAAAAAGCGTTGTAAGCAGTCTGAGCACCTGGACACAGCCCAGCCCCAGGTCTCGGACCAAGCCATCAGCTCTAGAAGGGACTGTCAGGGAGAGGAGCAGTAAGGACACAAGGGGACAATCCCTAGTGGCAGACAGCCCCACTCACTCCTGCTCATCAGCAGGGGTGCAGCGGCTGAAGCCTGGCCACTCCCACTCTGCTCAGGAGCTTACTCCCTCACTCTGTCTTGGGGGAATGTTCAAAGCTACAGAGAAGCTAAAAGAGCCTTCAACTACATAACCATAGTACCATTATCACAAGAAAATTCACATTTATTCAATAATATTTAATGTATAGTTCATATGCAAAATTGTATAGTCATCCCAGTGTATCTTTTATAGGCTTTTTTTGGCCAAGATCTAATCCAGATTCACTCATTACACTTAATGTTAAGTCTCTTTAGTCTCTTATCTGCAACAGAGTCTCATCTTTTTTTAAAATAACACTAAATGGGCCGGGCGCGGTGGCTCAAGCCTGTAATCCCAGCACTTTGGGAGGCCGAGGCGGGTGATCACGAGGTCAAGAGATCGAGACCATCCTGGTCAACATGGTGAAACACCATTTCTACTAAAGATACAAAAAATTAGCTGGCATGGTGGCGCGTGCCTGTAATCCCAGCTACTCAGGAGGCTGAGGCAGGAGAATTGCCTGAACCCAGGAGGCGGAGGTTGCAGTGAGCCAAGATCGCGCCATTGCACTCCAGCCTCGGCAACAAGAGCGAAACTCCGTCTCAAAAAAAATAAATAAATAAAAATAACACTGAATGTATTGAGAAATTCAGGCCAATTGTTTTGTGGAAGGGTTCTGTTTCCTTATTAGATTCAGTTAAACGAGGCTGGCCTGACTATTACATGTGTGATGCTGTGCCGCTCTCAGCTGAATCACTCAGAAGTTATATATAACTTCAGAATAAGCCCCGCTTGCCCCGCCACTGGTGCAGTTAGGTCGCATCACTCTGTTGAAATGCTGGCTGCCTGCCTCTTCCACAGGGAAGGTACTGCCTCTTTAGAATCAGTAATTTGTTAGGGTGACACTTTGAGACCACGTGAATATCCTGCAATAATCTTTCCCCAACTTATTTTTGCATCTATGGATGAATATACGTGGAGGTTACAAAACAGAGATTTTCTAAACTTATTAGCTAGTGTTTTGTTTTGTTTGTTTGTTTGTTTTTGAGACGGAGTTTCGCTCTTGTTACCCAGGCTGGAGTGCAATGGCACCATCTCGGCTCACCACAACCTCCGCCTTCTGGGTTCAGGCAATTCTCCTGCCTCAGCCTCCCGAGTAGCTGGGATTACAGGCACGCGCCACCATGCCCAGCTGATTTTTGTATTTTTAGTAGAGACGGGGTTTCACCATGTTGACCAGGATGGTCTCGATCTCTGGACCTCGTGATCCACCCGCCTCGGCCTCCCAAAGTGCTGGGATTATAGGCGTGAGCCACTGCACCCGGCCTAGCTGGTGTTCTATAAAAAAGAACCTTCTATTTTTTATCCTCTCATCTCACTCCTCCCCTTCTCCAAGTATCACTGTAAACATAGGAATGTTTTCAATATTCAATGTGTCATAACCCATGACTATCATCATTCTTTCGGATGCCCCAGTTGTTCCCGTCTTGGCCAGTGAAAGCCCTTTAAACTGGCCGCTGGGTCCTTCACTAGGACTCCACTCGTCTCTGAGTGACGCTTTATTTTCCAGAGGTCCCAGATCCGCCCCATCTTTTCCCTGCTCCAACCCAGAGCCAGCTGTTTGTCTGAATCTTTTTTAGTGGAACTCATCTTTTTTTAGGCAGATCGGCAATTTCACACCTTCTCACCTTCCTCTGGGCCGAACTTCGCTTCCTTTCTCCCTACGTCCCTTCCCTTCATTCCTCATTTGCATTAGCACAGGCAGCTCTCTGTCCTTGGAGAAAGTGGGGAGGAGAGGACAAGGAGAGAGAGACCCACAGTAAACGTAGGACATCATCTAACACTTGGCAGTCGATGAGCAGCTTTCTTTCTCATAGTTGACAACATTCGCGGTTAACTCTGAAGCAAAGCTTGTATTTCAAGAGGACATTGGGTCATGATTCCATTTGTGAAACTAATATCATACCATTTTATTTTATTTTATAATCCTATGGAATATGTACACAAGAAAAAGTACTGCCTGCTTCCTGGCACCCCATCCCCTTGTCTTACTTCGTCTCCATCAGCACTTACCACCCCCTCACCTTTATAAAATGTACTCAATTATTTCACTTACTTTCATTCTTGTCCCACTAGAACGGAAGTTCCACGGATGACAGATCGGATTACTACCCTGTTCACTGCTATAGTCCTTGCCTAGAGCAGTGCCTGGAATACAGTAGGCGCCCCATCACTGCAAATGAGTGAAACTGGTTAGCCAGGACCACGGGCCTAGAGGTCAGAAGGGCCTCCTCCTTATCCTTCAAGCCTCCAACTTCACTCTCAGCTCCCAAGCAGTCGGTTATTCCCTTCTGTGTGTTCCCAGATTCCTTCTTACAAGGCTGGATCCTAACACCTAAAATATCACATCATCATCGTCTCACCCAGAAAACTGCAAATTCCTTCAAGGCAACTTATCTTCATGGACGTACTTATCTTCATGGCCTCAGCAGTTAGCACAGGAGCTGGCATAAAAATGTTTGCTGAATGCCACCTACCCCCAGCCACGAAAGTGAATGCCTCCTTTCCCCACGCCATGCTGCCTGCCAGGCTTTGGTCTCTCCTGCGGGAGCAGGGGCCCCAGCAGCCACTCCAAGCTGCTGAGAAAGGTTCCAACCCTGCCAACCGCTCACAATAGGCCCTTTGATGCAACTGGATTGGGCTGTTTCAGGAAGATCCACGTTCCCCGCCACAGCACCTGTCACTTAGGCCCGTGTCCCTGCAGCTTCAAGGCAACACAGAGCCACAGTGTTCACCAAGAAACAAGAGCAGGGCATGTCACTGGCAGAGCCAGCTAGGGAGAGCTCTCTGTCTTCTGGGAAGACGGGAGATGAGGTGGGAAGGTTGAGAGGGCCTTCTCCTAACAGAGGTGCTGACACTCAGCTTCTGGAAATGGCCTGGTTAGGGGATGGGAGAGTGTTAAGGGTACAAAGACCGGAACTTACCAGGGCTTTGCCTCAGAGATATCTTACCTGCTCTTTTCTCTCAATCTTTTTTTCACTCTGCTCAGGAGCTGGATTCTCAGGAGGTACAGTCAGCCGTAGTCTGCAAACATTTGCCTAGAAGAAAGGAAAAAGAGGCCAGTTAGAAGCCTTATCTTCACAGTCCCAGGCCAGCCTGGTACAGCACAGGCACCCACCACCCTGGGGCTCAAAGAAGGAAACTACCAAACGGCTTGATCAATTTCAAACATTTCTTTACCAGTGGCTCAGGGTCCATAACAATATGTATAGAAGGATCTCATTTCACAAGTCCAGGCAAAAATATAGCTAGTGGGACAGAAGCCAAAATATACACAGTGGATATCTCTATTTAAGTGGGAGGGTGCTTTCTACTTGCCCATGTATTTAGCTTCTCCCAATACACATGTACATGCTTAATCACAACTTTTTTTTTCAAAAAAGTCCATGTACTCATGTTCATAGCTGCATTATTCATAATAGCCAACAGGAAGCAACCCAAATGCCCACTGTCAGATGAATGGATAAACAAAATATGATTTAACATACAATGGAATACTACCCAATATTAAAAAGAAAGGAAATTCTGACACTCTACAGCATGGATAAACCTTGAGGACACTGTGCTAAGTGAAATAAGCCAGTGGCAAAAAACCCAAATACTGTAGGATTCTACTTAGATGAGGTACCAGGAGTAATAAAATCACAGAGACAGAAAGTGGACTATGGTTGCCAGGGGGTGAGCATACGGGGAAAGCTCGTATTTAACGGGCAGGAGATCCCCGTTCTGGAAGATGAAAAAGTCCTGGAGATGGATGGTGGTGCCAGCTGCACAACAGTGTGGATGCATTTAATGCCCCCGAACTACACACTTAAACAGGGGTAAAACGGCACATTTTATGGGTACGTTGCTGCAGTTTAAATGCAAAACAGAAAAGCTGTCCCTGTTTGCTGAATACAGACTAAAAGTAAGGCAGTTAGCTGGAAAGGCATAGGATAAAAAAATACCGTGCTTGGCCGGGCGCGGTGGCTCACGCCTGTAATCCCAGCACTGTGGGAGGCCGAGGCGGGTGGATCACGAGGTCAAGAGATCGAGACCATCCCGGTCAATGTGGTGAAACCCCGTTTCTACTAAAAATACAAAAAATTAGCTGGGCATGGTGGCGCGTGCCTGTAATCCCAGCTACTCAGGAGGCTGAGGCAGGAGAATTGCCTGAACCCAGGAGGCGGAGGTTGCGGTGAGCCGAGATCGCGCCATTGCACTCCAGCCTGGGTAACAAGAGCGAAACTCCGTCTCAAAAAAGAAAAACATGCTTATGAGTTAGTAAGACAGCTGACTCCTCAATTAGCTATACCACCGTGGATATTTTGTCACTAGCCATTGAGATTCTCGTGTCAGTTTATTAAAGGCTGCCAACAAACTTCACTGAAATATTGGAATCTAGGTTCCTAAACGATTTTTTAAAGTCTAAATTGCACTTTTTTTTTTCTTGAGATGGAGTCTTGCCCAGGCTGGAGTGCGATGGCGCGATCTCGGCTCACTGCAACTTTGCCTCCCAGATTCAAGCACTTCTCCTGCCTCAGCCTCCCGAGGAGCTGGGATGACAGGCACGCGCCACCATGCCCGACTAATTTTTTATACCATTAGTAGCGATGGGGTTTCACCATGTTGGCCAGGCTGGTCTCAAACTCCTGACCTCATGATCCACCTGCCTCGGCCTCCCAAAGTCCTGGGACTACAGACATAAGCCACCGCACTCGGTCTGCACCATTTCTTTTCAAAATAAAAAAGCATCACACCATTCAGTGAGAGAAGCTGCAACTTGTATGGTTTATCATATTCTGTTATAAAGGGGACTACGTGCAAGGTCATTCTCCTACCCAACAGAGCGAAAAACAGACCAGTGTGATCTGCAGTATGAGGGGTCAGTAACAGTAACAGCAGTAATAGCCAAGCACGTATTTAGCACTTGCTGTATGCCAGGCACCTTCTAAGTGTTTTACAGGTGTTTAATCCTCCCCACAACCTTATGGTAATACAGTCCCTAACCTGCTCCATTGTGCAGGTGAGGAAGCTCAGCCTCTGAAGGGTTACATGGCTGGGATATAGCAGAGCTCAGATTTGAAGCCAGGCAGTCTCCAGGGTGTGCATTCTTAGCTCTTATACTCACGGCCCTCACCACATGCCTGAAGTGCCACATGGGCTCAATTCACAGGAGTGCTGTTTGCTCCCTAGTATGGGTTGAACTGCATCCCCCTAAAAATCATCTGTTAGAGTCCTAACCCTGGCATCTCAGAATGTGACCTTATTTGGAGACAGGGTCTTTACAGAGGGGATCATAAGAGTGGCTCTAATCCAAAATGACTATTGTACTTATAAGAGTGGGAAAACTGGGGACAGACACACATACAGGGTGAATGTCATATGAACATTAAGATGACCCATCAACAGCCAAGGAGAAGGGCCTGGAACAGATAGTTCCTTCAGAGCCCTCAGAAGAAAGCAACCTTGCCAACACCTTCATTTTGGGCCGCTAACCTCCAGAACAGTGAGACAAGGGATTTCTACTAAGCCACTGGCATTGTGGTAGTTTTCACGGCAGCCCCAGAAAAAAAAACCTTTCCACCCCACCCCAGTCTGGTTGGTGGGGTCACAGATGTGCACTGGTTCACAGGTGGCTCTGAGGAACACTATCCTGCAGGCTGGAAGGCCAGGGCTATCTAGACAGGATTGTCAAAAACCTCTTGAGTTCAACCTGCCCACCTATGAAGGAACCCAACACCCAAAAATGCACCTGACAGGTGGGCACCAGCCTGTTCATTTTCCATGAACAGGTTAGGGAGCCCAGGTTTGGGAATGATATTAGCCACTTCCACATATATCACTGCCTCCTTCCAAGGCATTCCATTTTGCCACCAGGCACCTCTAACTTCCTGATCTGAGCTTACACCAGAATGTCTGCCTAATGGACCCAGGGTTGCCCTCGGGCTGCAAAAGAATCCCCCTTTCCCTAGACAGCTCCCCTGCCCCTTGAACCTCCTTTCTTCCGGATGAAGCAACTCCAGTTCTTTAAGTCACATGACTGTGTTTCAAAACCTCTCTCCATCATCATTCTCCTCTGGGCAAGCATCATCCCCCAAGGACCCCAGAATCAGATGTGGCCTGACCCCCAGGGCTATCACTGCCTCTTCTGCGGCCAATTTTGCAAGCAATGTTCACAGCTCACCTTCAGTCATGTCGGCCAAAAAGAAATCAAGCTGTTCTACCAGGTAGCCCTCTTTCCTGATAGGCAACAACACTGATGGAAATCTTGAGTCCCTCCAGAGAAAGGCAACCCTCTGGCTCCAGGCCCCTTAGGCTCATTGAAAGAAGTCTGACATTTGCACAAACATCAAAGTGCAACTCAGACCGCATAGACAATTCAAACCTGTGGTGCTTGACAATCTCCTGTTAGGCTGGGTCTGGTCCATGCATAATTCTACAAGGGAAAGGAAGTGCTTTTCTCCTGCATCACATCTCACACACACACACACACACACACACACGAGTGCACACACACATATATATATGCCTAGGCACACCCACACGCTACAACATCTAGCTGTGTGTCTATGGGAAAGTTAGTCTCACTGAATCTCAAGGGTAAAATGGGATAAAAGAAAAGTGTCGGCCGGGCGCAGTGGCTCAAGCCTGTAATCCCAGCACTTTGGGAGGCCGAGGCGGGTGGATCACAAGGTCAAGAGATCGAGACCATCCTGGTCAACGTGGTGAAACCCCGTCTCTACTAAAAATACAAAAAATTAGCTGGGCACGGTGGCGCGTGCCTGTAGTCCCAGCTACTCAGGAGGCTGAGGCAGGAGAATTGCCTGAACCCAGGAGGTGGAGGTTGCGGTGAGCCGAGATGGCGCCATTGCACTCCAGCCTGGGTAACAAGAGCGAAACTCCGTCTCAAAAAAAAAAAAAAAGAAAAGTGTCACATAGTAAGCCTCCATGAATATTAGCTATTTTATTTTATCATTTATTTATTTTGAGACCGGGTGTTGCTCTGTTGCCCAGGCTGGAGTATAGTGGTGCGATCACGGCACTGCAGTATCAGTCTCCTGGGCTCCAGTGATTCTCCAAGCTCAGCCCCCCAAGTAGCTGGAACCACAGGCACGCATCATCATGCCTGGCTAAGTTCTTTTATTTTTTGTAGACACAGTTTTACTATGCTGCCCATGTGGGTCTCAGAATCCTGGGCTCACGAGATCCTCCTGTCTCAGCCTCCAAATGTGTTGGGATTACAGGCATGAGCCACTGCACCCAGCCAGATATTTTTACTATTATCTATATATTATCATTATCCTTTGTGCTTCAAAATCAAATGGACCTGCTTAGCCTCACAGCCCTGTTTCCATGAAAATAACACTTTGGTCAATGAATCAGAGACATTAACACTGTAAGTGATGACTTTCGTTTGGCTGATTATTCTAGCGGGATAATCCTTAACAGTCATAATTTTCAGAAAGGGGGCCCTATGGGTCCAATCACTCAAAAGTGACTGTTCCCTCCCGTGGCTCAAGTCCATTCTTCATCTGCCCATGTAGAATTTTTATAACCCTCAACATGCTTCCTATGATGAGCTGGGCACACCTTATACATGACGCTCTCACACTGAGCATACTTTATTACTCAGTTACTAAGCACCCACTACTTGTGAAATACTCTTTAGGGGCCATGAGGGTACCACAATGACAAAGAAACAGCTGGGCCACCCAGGAGTGCATAATCTAGAAAAACTCCCAAACGAGGCAACCAAGAACACTTGGAATAACTAACACAAGGTGTAGAGAGCCAGAATAGCTTTGTGGTTAAAGTGTGGTGGAAACGCACTTCCTGGCTTCTGGTATTGGTTCTGACAACTACCAGCTTTGGGACCTTTGGAGAGCCACTTAGCCTTCAGTGCTTCCGTTACCTGGCTCTGTTAGCTCTGTTGTAAAGCTATGTTTTTAAATTAATGTAAAGCAGAGCTAACAACACGGTACCCTCTTGGGAATGTTGTGAGGATTAAATTAGCTAATGTGTGTAAAGAGCTTAGGACAGTTTCCGGCACACATTAAGCACTCTGTAAGCATTCTTTACTATCATGAGAATATAGGAAGAAGAACACTAGTCTTAATGGGAGGTGGGAGTATATGGGAAGATCCCTCGGGATGACATTTGAGCTGGGCATAGAAGGACAGAAAGGACTTTTCAGGTCAGTGAGGATTGGAGAACCCACCATCGTAACAACAACAGAAAGCTATCAGGAACACATTCTAGTCCATGCCAAATGAACGTATGTCAGCATGTTTGGAGAATAAGTGAACCTGTAGCCTGCGCCTAGGTAGGACAGGAAAACGGACAAATAGGTAGGGGCCAAACTATCAACCTACAAATGCATGATGGAGAAGCATTGGCTGTAGTAAGAAGACAATGAGGAGCCATTCAGGTCTTTGGAGGAAGAGATTAACATCAAGTCTGAGTTCATTTCAATAATCCAGCTGGTTATTTTTCAGTGCCTCCTGTGTTCCATGTACCAGAAAATGGATGAAAGGGAAAACACAGGGGGAGTGATCAAGTGAGCTTTGTACCGTGACCACTTTTATAGCTTCTGTGGTGCTTAGCACAGTATCAACACATTGCGGGCGCTAACTCAGTACTGGGTTTGGTAGTTCTTTTAGGCTAAACCAAAACAAAGAATATACCTGAAACTCCCTGGAGTGCCTTGCACTCTCTTGAAACCAGCACCCCAGGGAGGGATAGCAAGGGAGGCGAAGGTGGCATTCAGGTTTCCTCCACAAGAAAAAGCACAACAAAACCCTTTTTGGCAACTCAGGACCCCTGGAGAGCTACACGGGTCCCCTCAGGCCTTGTTTCTGACCCCTTTTGTGGAGACAGAGGGCCTGGGTCTCATTTAGGGGGTCTCTGCAGATCCAGTATCATCATGCTCTCAACTTCAGGCACCTGGGCTCACCCAGGGGAAAAATATCCATCTCAAATGAAAAGGGGATGGAGAAGATGACTCAAAGAGGTGACAGGAGTTTGCTAAACAGTTAAAAAAAGGTGGATTTCCCTAAGGAAATTAGCCAAGTGCATTTACATTTCTCTCAGGCCTGTTCTACTTTGTGACTGTGGGTCTTTGCCCAGGTTCCCTTGGTGAAAAAAATGGGACCCTTGTGGGTGTGGCTGGGGGGGACAGACCCCACACTCTCTGCTAAGCACAAGTATCAAATCCCAGGAGCCTGAAGCAGGCTGGGTGTGGAATGGAGCATGCCCCATCTAGATTAGACCTCTTGGCTCTGCCCTGGCCCTTGAACTTGCAGCCCAATTATCTACATCAGGGTGGGGCAAACTTTTTCTGTAGAGAGCCACCCAGTAAATATTTAGGTTTTGCAGGCCCCTGTAAAAACCATTCTTAGCTCAGAGGCATACAAAACATTACTGCTTTCTGTGGCCGTGTTCTCCAGCAGGCACACAATGTACCTTAAATGCCAAGATCCAGAGAGAAAATGCAGGTGGATGAAAGCACACAAAGACACCAGTGTGACTTGGAGTGTGAGGACTCCCCCAACCTGCCCCATTAACACCCTGCCCCGCATCCCACCAGGCCCAAGGGATCTTTCTACACTCCTGTACTTTCTGCACTCCTGTCCCAGGAATGTCTGCTTTTTTCCCAAGAAAGCTATAGAAGGGAGTCGTGCTTAAAGAAACATTCTTAGCCTTGCTGCACATTAGAATGTCTCGGAAGCTTCCTAAAACAGTACTCATGCTATTCTGTACTTTCAGAAGTGCCCAGTTAATTGGTTTGGGATGAGGCCTGGGCATGGCTATTTTAAGCCTCCCGGTGATTCTGTGTGTAACCAGTTGAGAACCACTGACTGAGCCAAAGGGATGAGGCTTCACCTGTGCAGCAGGATAAGGCATCACGAATATTTAGAGGACTTCCCAGAGCTGTCAAACTCCTCACCTGGGCCAGCATTCCCATGTATTCATCAGCTGTTTCCTGCCCAGGTGGGTCAGAGGTGATGGGATGGCTTTAACCCAAGGCTTCGCTTCCTGTTTTCCCACTTGCCAATTCTATGTTAACCGTGACTCCTGTAGGCCCTGGTGAGATTTCTCTTTTAAATGCCTGTTCCACTAGGCCTGGGAAGGGGTGGTTCCTAAGCCCTCTCTTCCAGAAGGTAATCACAGGTGACACAAGTAATGGTGGCATGCACAGGCCTCTAGGGGAATGTGAAAGGAGGGTCTAAGATTCAGGGTGAGGCTTCCTGGAGAAGACAACCGTCATCAGGCGAGAAACCTCAAGAAAAGCAAAGAGGCAAGGACCGGCCTAGAAAGCTCGGGTGATTGCGAAGCATTCAATATCTGAGAAGAATACATGTAGGGAGGGGAAACCGCACAGGCACCGGCCAGCCCAGAGGGCCCGGACGCTACACTAAGGAGTGTGATCGTTTTCCTGGCAGTACCGAGGCGGCTCTGGAAGCAGAGGAGTCAGGAGACTAGACTTAGCATTTTGGAAAGATCTCTCTGGCCTTTAAAAATGACAAAGTCAGGGGTGTGATTGACATTTAGGAACTATCACTCACCAAGGAGGGAAAGAGGCAAACAGTGCGGTATCTGTGTGCTGGAGAAGTACCGGAACTCCGTAAGCGCAGAAGCCATGGTAACTGCTAAGAAGTGTCTCAGGTTGAAACATTCAACACGGTCTCCAGTTAGTCCTGGGCCCACAGCTCCTTGAACGCAATTAGACAAAAACATCTGTGGCTAACTGACTTGAAGGGGCTTCCGCAGTGACCAGGGCTTGCTGGCACCAGCCTCCAGGACTCTCGTTTGGGTGTGGATCCTCGGCATAGGTAAACTCCAACAGGGACCTCATCTGCAGCACGCCTACGGCGCCCCCAGAGACAGATGAGTCAAAAATCACTCCATACCCTTTGTAGAAAAGCCACGCGATCTCCATAAATGTCTAGGGGAAATCAAGTTTCCTTACGAGTCTCCAGAATTCTGGTCTGTTCATCCTTTATCAAGCAAGGCAAGGTGAAAAACAAAAGCATAGAGCTGGCCACATTTTTTCTGAGCCTACGACCGTCATTCTTAAGGAGCAGAGGTTTCGGCCCTGTCCTTGGCCCAAAGGATGCCATGGTTCCAAACCCCCACCATTTAGCCCATCAGGGGCTCGCTCAGGGGGGCCCTGTGAGCAGCCAGCCTGTTTTCTGGGTGCAGCAGGATTCTCTTCCCCTTCCCCAGTGAGTGCTGCAGCCTCCTTCCACCAGACACCAGGGTGCCACAACATCTGTGTCCCTTCTTCAGAACCCGTGGGATGATACAGAGCTTCTGTGCACAGGTGTCCCTGTCTCCTGGGAACGGGCAGGGCGGTAAACACCTGTCTGATCATTCACAGGCCCGCTAAGGAGAATTCCTCACTTTCAGCCAGTCAGACGGCAGTGGGACATACGAGAGGGGTGTATTAGCCAGGGAGCCATGACTGGCAGGCCCATTCCAGTGTTTAACAGAGGAAGCCTTTGCCAGACTGAAGGAAACAGCAGCAACAGCAGGCTAACAGACAGTTCCTGTGATTTTGTTGGGTTTTGTCTTGTTTTATTCTGTGCCAGTGAGGGGTCACGGTACCAGCGACACAGCCAACAGTCTCTTATTATCGAGAGAGCAAGGTGCCGGAGAAGATCCTTGACAGGTCTGTCATCTCACAGCCCAGGAGCTGAACAGCTCAGCCAGAAATACTTGGCACAGAGTATTGTGCCGCGAGGTCAGTTGTGTGGCCAGGTTGTGTGCTTTGGGGGGAACACACAAAGCAACATAATGCCTTCCCTGCAAAGCACACAACCTAGCCACACAACCAACCTCTCATCTCAAAGGCCCATTTAGCCAACCTAAGTGGCAGTTATCCAGTTCCTTTCAAAAGCATGAAGCCAGATCTATAGTTTTACAACTCTCTCCCCCATTCCCCAAGGTCGTCTTCTGGCTGTGGTTATTCTCCAGCCGATTTGCCCTCCTGCTGTTGCCGTAGATAAAACTATTTTTAGTGCACAACTGGTTCGAAGGGAGTTTTGTTAATTTCACAACTTCGGCTGGTTGACATCCACAAATGCCTTTCAGAGCTTTAACAGCGGACAGAAATTTTTCTCTCCCTTTTTTTTTTTTCCTTGAGAGATGACTTCAGATAAGAAGGAAATACAAATTGCAGGTGGCAGCCACAGGCTGACCAGTGACAGTCCAGCCAGCCATCTCAGCCCTGGCAGCTGACCCACAGGCTGACCAGTGACAGTCCAGGCACCCATCTCAGCCCTGGCAGCTGACCCACAGGAGTCCCTGCTCAGTGTCAGCTGTCACCACCCCTTCACGTTGGCTTGAATATCGGGACCTACACAGCCTGGTTTCCCCTGCAGTCCCAGATTTGATGAGCGCTTTGGATGAAACAGAAATACAATTTTAATGGCTAACATGTTACCGGTCAAGACCATCACTTGTCCACCGTCAGAGAGGAATAACAGAACAATGCAGTGTTTCTCGAACAACTTTCCACTGTAGGAACGCAGGAACACTTCCCAGGGTTATCTGTTCCGTCTAAAATGCCATTTTCAGGACTTCCTGTTCCTGTTTTTCTAAAAAATAGGTATTTTGTCCCAAAGTAGGTCCAATTTGCCATCATCATAAAGTAGTCACGTGTCACTTATGCATGGAGCTGCATTCTGAGAAATGCATCAGTTGATGGTTTTGTCGTTGTGGAAACATCATAGAGCGCACTCACACAACCTAGCTGATGCAGCCGACCACACGCCTGAGCAATATGACAGAGCCGCCGTTCCAACCACCAGCATACATGCTGACTGCTGTTGACCGAAATGCAGTACGTGACTACATATGCCAAGTATTCCATTTAGATGGTTATTGCCCCTTATCCCAATAATGTCAATTCCCTTGCAAATTCCATTCTGCAAGATTAAACTCAAACATCACTTGTAGGCTGGGTGGGGTGGCTCATGTCTATAATCCCAGCACCTTGGGAGGCTGAGGCAGGTGGATCATTTGAGGTCAGGAGTTCGAGACCAGCCTGGCCAACAGGATGAAACCCCGTCTCCACTAAAAATACAAAAATTAGCTGGGCACGGTGGTGCATGCCTGTAGTGACAGCTTCTCAGGAGGCTGAGGCAGGAGGATTGATTGAACTCGGGAGGTGGAGGCTGCAGTGAGCCAAGATCACACCACTGCACTCCAGCTCCGGTGACAGAGAGAGACTCCATCTCAAAAAAACCACCAGTAGCGAGAGGCCTTCCCCTGATGCCTCAGGAAGAACCTTTATTTTAGCTTCTACAGAACTTTGCAAACTCTTCACACCACTATAACCATCACCACTTTGTTTGATGTTAATGTGGGACAATGTCTGCCTCTACAGGTAGAGTGGACCCCAACGCCAGCTCTGTACCACACAGGAAAAGGTCTATGAACGTTCAATAAATCAATTGATCAACATCTCACAGCTTCCCACCATGCACACAATCCTCAGCACACACATAGATAGTACCCGTGACATATGCAAATCCTGAGCAGAGGTAGAAACCATAAAGATAGCTTTATGGTTCAGATAGCTTCTTTCCAGAAACAATGCCAGTGTGCCCAGGGCACCCCGCATGGCCTGATCCTGAGCCCTGAGTCCTCCAGTCAAAACATGTCTTCCATCTTATTCAAAAGGCAAAGTATTTTCAACAGTGTGTCACAATGTGTCCGATGCCAAAGCGCCTATAACTAAAGAAATACTCCAAAGGAAATGCTTGACCGGAAATCTTCAGAAATGTTACCTGGTATACTAGTCACATTTGTATCAACCCACCGTATGAGGTTAGGTACTCCAAGTAATCCCCACGTCTGGAAGGGAAGTTACAGAGAACTTCATGCAATCTGGTCACAAATATGATCCCGTCAGGGCTCAGGGTTAGCTTTTCAGTGACTTCATTCTTTCTCAATTGCAATTGTGTTCAAATTGAGAAAGATTTCCATAGAAAAATACAAATATCCAACTTAGCGGAAAGCCAGGACAGTGGTTGGAAACCCCCTTAGGCCCAATGTGGATTTTATTCTGTGGTGCTAATGATTGGATAACTGGAGTTCTGTCAACTTTGGGAGTCAGCCAAGTGATGGATTCTGGAGGGCTGGTTGTGCACACACAACCAAAGTGTCTGGTGAGTGCACACACACACACACACACTCACACACACCAGAATCCATCAGTTGGCCCATGGCCAAGAGTAACACATCTTTCTCCTAGAGCTAAAGAAAGACAGTGTACTCACGCCTGTAATCCCAGCACTTTGGGAGGCCCAGGCGGGTGGATCACGAGGTCAAGAGATCAAGACCATCCTGGCCAACATAGTGAAACCCCATCTCTTCTAAAATATAAAAAATTAGCTGGGCATGGTGGCTCGCATCTGTAGTCCCAGCTGCTTGGGAGGCTGAGGCAGAAGAATTGCTTGAACCCGGGAGGTGGAGGTTGCAGTGAGCAGAGATCGCGCCACTGTACTAAAGCCTGGCGCCTGGTGACAGAATGAGACTCTGTCTCAAAAAAAAAAAAAAGAAAAAAAGAAAGACAGTGTACAAGGTGACCACCATCACTCACTCAAGGCATGTAAACGCAGACAAGAAGGTCCGACGCTGCAGGAAGACAGGAGGACCAGTGGGGGTTGTGCTTTGGGCTTAACCACCTGTTTAAATCTGGAGGAAACATGATTACAAAAGTCTTAATCAGAGTAAAGAGCTACCAAACGATAAGTATTGAATATCATGATGAACGGAAGAACTAAAAAGCCACAAACCAAGCCCCTGGCAGTTGCCCTGAGGCGCTGACCCTGTTAGAAAGATGGAACATTTCTCTTATAGAGCCCTGGAGAGGTGGGAAGAGATGCCACACAGATCAAAGAGAAACAGCACTTCCAAAGGGAAACCGTCCCTGGAGATGGTGTCCGGGCTTGCGGCACTGCCACTGTTGTCACTGTGCTAATATTTAAATCAGAAAGAAGAAAGTGATTTGTATAAACCGAAGTCCCACACAGTTGGGCTCCTGGACGGCTGGCTGCTGTTCTGGTTTGCACAGCGGTGCCCACCTTAGCTAACCTCCCTCCATAATTAGTGTTACCCTCTAACTAGTGGACACAATGACCCCGTGTTTCCTTTAATCAGTGGAAAAGGAAAGTTTGAGTTTTAAATACATTCATTACTTTTGGGTCCCAAGGTAGGGACACTGCAGAAATGTCTTCCTTGCTTTTTAAACTGGTATCACCAATAAACTTGGCTTGACAGAAGAGGCAGGAAGGAGAGGGGATCTCTGGGAATTCCATAAAGTCCCCTAAGCTCTCTCCTACCAGCTGGTCGGCCCCCTGAAATCTTGAGAAGCACAGGACCAGGGAGTTGAGCCCAGGGTGCAGCGTCGGGGCCAGGGGCAGGCTCCTGGGCATTCCCATCCCTAGTCCCCTCTAGAGGGGGCAGCCAGGATGGGGGAACAGGATGGGGGAACAGGACGGCGCGCCTCCCGCCTCCAGTTACTCACCCTCCTGCTGGGCGCCCCGGGCGTCTTGGCGGCGCCGCCGCTCGAGAGCAGGGTGACCGTGGACGTGGAGCGCAGCATCCCGCAGCGGCGGTCGGTAGCGGGCTGGACGCCGGCGCTCCTCCCGGGCGGAATAAGCACGCGGGGTCCGCCCCGAGCGGGGGCGACGCCGGACGGGCGCAGGCTGCTGGCGGCTCCAGCAGCACCGCGGAGGCCAGGGGGGCCGGGCCGGGCCGGGGCAAGGCCGGGGAGGGGCGGGGTCGTGAAGGGGCGGGGCCGGGGCAAGGCCGGGGAGGGGCGGGGCCTGGAGGGGCGGGGCCGGGGCAAGGCCAGGGAGGGCGGGGCCCGGAGGGGCGGGGCCGGGAGGGGCCCAGACGGCTCACCGGACCTGTCAGGCTGCATTTTCTCCCGAGGGCACCGACCTGGTTAAAGTTGAACACCGTCCACTCCCAGAGCACTACGCCCTACCAGGGTCAGTCCCGGAGCAAGAAGGAGCCCTGGAAGCCCACGATCTCTCTGTCCCCAGCAGTGTTGAGGTCCACCTGCCCGTTCTGTCTCATGACCGAGCCCCATCCCGGGTTGCCCCCTACAGCCTCTGCACACCCTCGGATCACTGGGACCTTCGCCCCGTGTCATTCATTCCGGATCACTTGGACCCTCACCTCGTATCATTCATTCAGCATTTCCTGAGTGTCTATTATGCGTTCCCGACGGCAGCCAACCCAGTAGACTGGCTCTTGGACTCGAGGAGTTTGCAGTCTGGTGGGGATGACAGGTGTCGGGATATGGTAGAAGAGGAGATACTGTGTGCTACGGGAGCACACAGCCAGTCTCAGAGGAGGTGATGACTAAGCTAACACCTGAAATGCAAGTAGGAGTGAGCCACGCTGCCCATATTTATTCAACGATTACTGTGGGCCTACCTGGAGAGCACTTTACATGTGTTCCTTCATTTAATCGTCACGAATGCCCTTTGAGGGACGCACTATTGTTATCCTGTATCCCCATTTTGCAGATGAAGATGTTGACTCACCAAAAGATTGAGCAACACAGCAGGGGCCCCGCTGGCTGCTCGGCGGCAAAGGTAGGATATGGATCCCCCAGTCCAAAGCTAGTGCCTTGCTTGTCCCCTCTGCTATCCCTTAGCAGAGGGAGGAGGGAGTCCCAGGCCAAAAGAACTAGTGTGCACAAAGATGGAAGGGAAGCAAGGGAAGGTGTAAAATATATTTCAAGTACTGGAAGTGTCCATGCACAGGGAAAACAGTGGAGAAGCAGCAGAAGGGAGCTGAGGACATCATGAGGAATCTGTGCGCTTAGCTGGAAATCTGGCCTTTATCCTGAGGACAAAGTGCTTTTCAGCAAGGAAAAACACAATCTCTGTCTACTGGTCTTTTAAAGCCCAGGTCAAGCGCTATCTCCCCACTGACTTGTCCAGAAACTCCTGCCCCAAATACTCATGCTCAGGAACTTAGCAGTTTGGTGGGCCCATGTCTTCTGTTAGAGTTATCTGTCCCCCTTTCCTCTGGAGGGCAGATGCCAGGCCTTGACCCTCTCTGAATGTCCAATGGCACCAACAGGGAAGATGCTGGAAATAATAAAAATGTTGCTAAACAGAATTACAGATGATCCTGTGGAACTCGCTCCATTTGCAGATGAGGAAACTGAGGTCAGTGTATACAAATGACATTCCCAAAGTTGCACCGCCTGTTCTTCACCATTCCCATCATCATCCTCACAGCAGCTGTGCCTACGTCCTAGGTGCTTCATATGCATTTTCTCAACCAATTCTCACAATGCCCCACAAAGTGGATACAGTTATCACCCCTGTTTTGCAAATAAGGAAACTGAGGCCAGGGACATTAGGTTAACTGGTGAACAGCTCCGGCTACACATGGAGTCTTCTAACCCAAGTCCTCCTGCTGTTTTGCTACACTCCTCTCTGCATCCTCCCATCCACCTACTCCTTCTAAAAAGAGAATTGTTCATGAAAGGTTCCCTCCCATTCCACGTCCACGAAGCCCTCTAATCTTTGGAGAGTTGTATAAGACTGAAAGCTGGGTCTGCTTTTCATTAAAAAGTTGTCAAAATGTGGCTGTTGAAAGCCACCATGGGTGAGAGACATCTGCATGGTTAGAAAGAGGGGGTAAAGAAATGATGATTGTTGCTTTATGTTGCCCTGAGTGGAAAGGAAATGGGCTGTTGTTCAGAGTCAAAGAAACTGTTGCCATCAGTATTTATTTATATCATGGAAACCACCCAAATGGCCACACAGATTGAGTCAACATTTGAGAGGAAGGATGGTCCATGGATCCATTTTTCCTCCATCCACCCAAGTCTCTTTCATAATGTAAACTTAATCTTTTTCACACTGTTACAGTTCTTTACAAAAGCAGCAGGCGGCTCACCAGCTTGTGAGCTCTGCGTAAGAACTGGATCTCACTTACATCTCTGCCCGTCCAATATCTAGAGCAGGCAATTGACATGCGGTAGTACACAGTAAATGTGGAATGAATGAAGAAATTATATCACAAGCAAGATTTCAAATCACTCAAAATCACAACAAAACAGAAATTAAGATCCTTGCCAACCCAGTTCCTAGCGTGGGCCAGGGGCTCCAAGCAATTCAGCAGCTGAAACAATCAGAGCCCCAGGGTTGTACCAGCCAGGCCCTTTCTCCAAAGCCGGCTGACAATTGCTAAGGACGTGGGTGGCACGTCCGGGCAGATGCCAGGCCCTGCTTATGCCACAGCTCCTGACTACCAGGACAGCAGTGGGAATCTGGGGTCTTAAGGAACTGCGAGAGAGGAGAGTGGGGAGCCCAAAAAGTGGGAAAGAAGAAAATGGGAAGACAAGTAGGAAAGAAAGCAATGGGAAAGTGGGTCTAGAGTACAGAGGAAAAAGTGAAAAATGAAGTCACAGTCACTGGCTTCTATGAATAGTTCTAAGAGAAAATAGTTTTTTAAAAAGGATTGACTCTTAAAAACAGGATCAAAAGCTCAGAACTTCTTCCCAGCCAGAAGTCCTCTGGAGTCTACAGAACGAGAGTGGGGAAGAGGGCCAAAGGGAGGGGGACGGGGATTAGGTGTGGAGTGGAAGGTCTCCACGTTCCCCTGCAACATGCCTCATCTACTCCAGTGAGCACTGGTGATGACGGGCTGCCAGTGTTTTGGCTGGAGAGAGCAGAAGCTATGGCAAAACTGTCTTAGCCGTCATCCTTCTCTATCCACAGGAATAGGCAGGTATGCCTACGAGCAGTCCTAAATTTCTCTGCTAAAGCACAGGAGTGTAGAAAATTCCAGATGTCTATATAAGCACCCTTCATTTTCTTGTGATCAGTTCCTGAATTTTACCTCCTTCTCCCATCTCAGTTCCTAGAATTCTTTCACACCCTCTAGGCGTCTGCTTTCCGAACCGTCTTGGTTGTTTTCTGCTAAACCTGCTCCAAATTCCGCTGGCATCTTTAGTTGAGAGGCTTATGATAGGACCCTTTTCCCCAGCAAAGTCCTGAGCAGCAATGGCTCATTGCAGAAATGATCAAGAGTTAACTCCATGGACAAGAGGACAGAGCAGAAGAATCCAAGCAACGCCAGCCTTCCTGATATTCTGTGCCCTCTCACTCGCGTCTCTGAAGCTTCCCTTTCATTCTCTCCCACTCGTCTGTGTCAGCATCCCAAAGTCCTGGCATATTCTCTCATTCTGCATGCCGAACACACCAAACTTTCACCATAGAAAAAGGACACATTTCCAACCAAGGACGAGCATAATAAACTACAAAGCCCCTTTGGATACAGTAGAACAAGAAACACGCCGTATTCACAGGGAGTCCGAGAAACAGGGAACGGGGCCCAGAGATAAGGAAGGCAGACTGAGAGGAACCCAAAACCCCAGCCAAGTAACCCAGATACACAGCGTTTATAAGCCTGTCTAGACACAGGGGCTGGAACCAGATGCTGATCCACCCTGGGGCATACAAGCTCATTGGAAATCATTTGTTGGCTCACCAGCTAACCCAATGAACAAACGAGCAACCGACAGAGTAGTAATAAGCCAATTCATGGAACAAATATGTACCAAGCACCTACTATGTGCTGAGTACTGGGGACTCAGATACGTAAGCCAGCCCCTGTCTTCTAGGAGTTCACAAACCGGGAAGGGAGATGAGCACTTAGCAAATAAAACGATAGATAACACTTTTTTTTTTTGAGACGGAGTTTCGCTCTTGTTGCCCAGGCTGGAGTGCAATGGTGCGATCCTGGCTCACCGCAACCTCCGCCTCCTGGGTTCAGGTAATTCTCCTGCCTCAGCCTCCTGAGTAGCTGGGATTACAGGCATGAGCCACCATGCCCAGCTAACTTTTTGTATTTTTAGTAGAGACGGGGTTTCACCATGTTGACCAGGATGGTCTCGATCTCTTGACCTCGTGATCCACCCGCCTCGGCCTCCCAAAGTGCTGGGATTATAGGCGTGAGCCATCGCCCTGATAGCTAATACTTTTATATCGCACTTACTGTGCTCACAAAGCTTAAAACGCATCAACACATTTAACTGTCACAGCAAGTCAGTGAGGAAAGTATTATGATGTCCCTTACTTTGCAGATGAGAAAATCGAGTGATGGCGAAGTTCAGTGATTTGCTCACGGTACCAGCACCAGAAAGTGGTTCAGCTAAGCTTCAACCCCTGGCAAGACGGCTCCAGCTTCTGTGTATGTGACAACTCACCTCCTCTACTGGGATCTAGGCCAGATTTGGGGTGTCAAAGCACTTATGGTGGGCAGCAGGGGAGCTGCTGGGGCAGAGATCAGTAAAGGCTTCCCTGGGCAGGTGGCGTAGGAGTTGCCATGAAGAATGAGGAGGAAAAGGTAAGCACATTCCGGACAGAGGAGCTGGAAGAAATAGTGGGTCGGAGGGTGTGGGAAATGCATGTTAGCCAGTTCAGCTTGAACTTCAGGGCAGGAGGAAATGGCAGAGACAAGAAGGGTGGGGTTAGATTGCAAATGGACTTGAATAAAGTTGAGACTTCATAGCAGATGATGAGCCATTAAAGTTTTGAAATTAGAACAGTGATATGATCAGATTTGCATTAAGACAGACGGCAGGCAGCAAAGAGAGGAGTAGGGATGGAAGACGGAGTCTGCAAGGCGAGTACTTTGGAGGGCACTGGGAGCGTGGCCACGACATCAAGAGGCTCCGCACTAGGGCAGTCAGTGGCCCTGGAATGGAAAGGAGGGGTTGGATTCAAAATGCAGAAAATCAACAGAACTTCATGACCAACCAGAAGCTGGAGGATTTTTGTGAATTGTAGATCACCCCAGTGAGTGATCAAGTATGTCTCCATATCCTGAGGGATGGGGAATCAGCTAAGAAAATGACTGAAATAAGGATGAGTGATTTCCTTCTCAGCCCTGGGATTTCACCACGCATTAAACCCACTGGGACAAACCTCAAAACCTAGAAGGTGGCAGCATAATTCTTACTTTTCCAAGTGGCTACAACTGCGAGCTTGGAGAAAACCTTTCGTTACAAAGGCAGAAAGCTTATGTATTTATTTTCTCAGGAAGATATACTGATGACTGTCTTTAAGAGGAAGTGGACTCCACCCAATGTCAAAAAATAGTAATAACAAAAAGGAAGGAGTCGGCCAGGTGAGACGTGTGAAAAGAATTAGAGGCCTTCCTGGGCAGCATGGAGCAAGAAGCGTCTCTTTCTTGCAGCCCATGTGCTTCCTTGAGTAATCTACCCCCAAAGCTAGTGTCTGGTCAGTAATTGTCATTTAGACAAATGAAAATATGAGTAGGAACCATATTTGAATCTATAGCAAAGATGAAATAATCTATAAACGGGAAGCTCTTTTTTGCTCTTTTCTTTAAAAAGTCCTGAAATATCCGTGTGTGCATATTCGAGTAGAACACATGATATATCTGTTTATGCAATGACTGTCATCTTAGGTCACCCTCTCCCAGAAGCAGCTTCTGGGCCGAGGACTCCTATGTAGGTGATCACTAAGGAGGTACTCCCAGGAGAAACCAGGAAGGGAGTGAGGGACTCAAGGAGGGAAGAAACAAGCAAGGACACAACCTTAGGTAAAGCTTCAGACTCAGCCTGATCCGTGGGCAGCTCTGAGTGTAAATCGCACCTCAGAGCTACTTCTGCCTCAAGACAAAAGAATCGGGGCATTTGTACCCTATCCTAGTCCACCATTGGCTAAAGGTTCTCTGGATATGGAGGTGGAGTGTGGGGGAAGTATAGGAACTCCCAGGCATGTGCAGCCCTCCACAGGGGCAAGGAACCTGTACGTCCTTGGCAAATCCTCTGAAGGTCACAGGTACACACATTTAGCATCCAAGGATGCAACAGCTAGGGAATGAACACACGCAGAGCAGGTGAAAGATGGCCGAGGAGATACACATGGCTACCAACTGTGTCCACTATAGCTATGTATTATTTCCATATACAAATCAAGATATAAATGCAAATGCTGGCCAGTCAGTGGTTCACATGTAATCCCAGCACGAGGAGAGGTTGAGGCTGGTGAATCACTCGAGCCCAGGAGTTCAAGACCAGCCTGGGCAACATAGTAAGACCCCCATTTCTGCAAAAAAATTAAAAAAATTAGTCTTGCGTGGTGGCATGTACCTGTGGCCCCAGCTACTCAGGAGACTATGGTGGGAGGATGGCTTGAGGCCAGGAGGTTGAGGCCACAGTAAGCCATGATTCTGTCACATCACTCTAGCCTGGGTAATAGAGTGAGACCTAGAGTGAAGACAACTCACCAAGGATGACTAGAAAGGAGAGGTGGAGAAGGGGGCATAGAGTAGACACATTTATTCCCTTCAAATTCCAGAGGTCTGGGGCCCTGGGATTGTGGGATTCTAGCTGTCACACCAGAGGAGTCAGTCTGATGAACACTGTTTAACAGAGAGCACAGGCTTTTGAGGTATACTAACCTGGGTTTACATTCAGGCTGAGGAATCTTGGGCAAGGTGTTTTCATTCTCCAAGTCTAAACCTTCTCACCTGTGAAATGGGAGATCACAGTCGTGCCTCCTAGGCTGTTGTGAGGCTTGAAGGAGACCATAAAATATAAACCGTATGCCTCGAGTAGGTCATAGCCCTCAGCAACACTGAAGGCCCTTCTAAAGGAAACCGGGAATTGTCTGCTCATTTATTTGGTAATGTCGAGTATGAAAGGTAACAGAACCAGAATACTCCTCCAAGTTTGGAATAACTTCTTCAAAGCAAAAATATTGAGTGTTGCATGCCAGTGTTAATATAAGACATTTGGAAAAGAATAAAAGCCCTTCTTCTCTACTTGATTTGCTCTATTAAGACAAATTAATACAGAGAGCCTATCTATTCTTAGCAAGTAAAAAGAGAATCCTGTAACTTTTAAACAACACAGCATTTGTTTTATCACCCTAAGACCAATAATCCTCCCTAACATTATTTTTCTGCCTTTAGGCCTCTGATGAACTCGTGTAAACAGGTTTCCACTGTAGTTTCTGTAACAAGTATAAAGTTTACCATAAAACAGAATATGAATCATTTTTCTCTAAGTTCAATGTACTCTGTCCTAAGACCCTATCTGGCCCCACTTCGGCTGACAAGGGTCTTTCTGATATGCCAGTCGTGGCTTCAGGCAGGGCCTCTGCTCGTAGCTATGAAGGTGGTTCACACCACAAAGCCTTCAGCCTATAAGAGCTAATGTTCCCACTGACAAATTGTGCCACTGACACCACCCCTATAAACTCCACAAAACTAATCTGGGAAGAAGGGAGGGGAAGGAACGCAAATCAGCCAAGCTTGCGCCACACTCAGGATTCATCATGAGCCCGGCTCACTGTCTGACCTGCTTCTTCATGGTTGTTTGGTGCCTATGGCCCCAAAATCATGTAGATCCTATTCCAAGATTATAGTCCTGCCTCACGACTCTCTAGATAACAACTTGAACATTATTCAACCTTAAGTTTTCCATTTGAGATATTCTTCAGGTCCCGCATGCCGGTGAAACTATGGATGTCAGCTAGTCTGAAGGACCTCATGAAACTGGACCCACCATAGAATGTAGTTTCCATGTCTTGAAGATTTCATGCCCCTTACTCCAAGCCATCAATGACCCCAATTTTTCAGCCCCTCACCTCATGGTCCCCTTAAAAGCCCCAGCCCAGAACTCTTGAGGGAGATAGATTTGAGGGCCTCTTCCCACCTCCTCACTCAACACTGTAATCATTAAAATGTTTCTCTGCTGCAAACTCTGCTGTCTCAGCATATTGGTCTATTACTTTACAGTGAGTTAGGAACCTGCTGGTCCTTTAATACCCTCAGCTTGGGTCTATGCTCACTAGAGGAAGGGATGTCATTTCTAATTCACACGAAGTCATAGGGGCTGGTGGTGGTCCTGCCCTGGATGTGTGGGGCTCTGTTATTTTTGTGCAAGATCCCCCCACAAAATACCCTGTTCCTGCCCATAGCCTTCCCAGCTCAGTCAGTGGGGACTCCTTTCTTCTAGACCCAAATCCCTGGAATCACTCTTGCTTCCTCCTGTTACTCTCTTACTCTACACACTATCAATTGGTTTTATCTTCAAAATATATTTCAATCATGGCGGCTTAAGCCACCATCACCTCTCCCCTAGATCCTTGCAGTCCTAACTGGTCCAACTGCTACACGGTCCAGTTACTACACTACACGGTGTAGTAGTGTACATTCACTACACGGCGGTTAACCCACACTGCTCTGCCCAAAGCCTCCAGTGGCTTCACAGCTCTTCATACAAAAGCCCAAGTCTTGGACATTTGTTTGTGTTTATATCCCCTAAGCGAGACCCAAGTTGCAGGAGGCAGGGTTTTAGTGTGTTTTGTCCATTACTCTAGTATAAACATCTTCAGGACATGCAGTAAATCATTCTTGGATGAATGAATGAGTGGTGTTTTCCCACATCCCCAGTACCGCAGCATGTTCACATCAGTCCATCCAAGATCCCAGCCCCTCTGCATAGGGGGTTGTGTGGGCTTCACTACTCACCAGATCTGAAAAACAAAATCTACTTCTGGTGCAAACCTCCCTCTAACCGAACTATTTCTGCCTCCCTCACTCAACAGCAGGTCATCTCATCCTTTCTTCTTCAAGAACAAACGTCACAAATCTCTCACTAAGGGGGTTTCACAAAACAAAAGGAACTGTTGATTTGGACCTGCATTAAAGGCCCTGGAGCAATGAAACAGAAAGGCTTCGGGAAGGACACAGGAATTAGGGAAAATATCTACAGCAGTAAAAACAAGGGACACCTTCATCTCTCCATCAGTTGCGTTCTGACACACCTTAACAGTTTATTGCAGTCATTCCCATTCCCATGTCCCCATCACCCTCCTCTAATGTGAATGCGTGCTTGATGTCAGAACTACACATTAATCAGAGCAAACACATGTACAGCCAGAGACACACAGTCATCACTGCCAGGTGCCAATCTGCAAACCCTGCTTCACTGAAACCTCAGAGCAGAAGTGGAAGGAGGCACTGGGAGGCTGCATGCTTCTGTCTCCTAGATACACGCTCCATCTCTGCCTTACCACAGAAACACCCCATCAGCACCCTCTCAGCCAGCACCCCTTCACTGTGACCTCTTCTGATAGCCACTCAGCTCCCATTGTTCCTGTCAGGCAGGGAAGATACCCTAGTGTTACGATTACTTCCATCAGAGCAGATAGGACAGGGCCAGGGTCTGCTCAGAGGGGCAGGACGGGAACTTCAAGGTCTACCCCAGCTGTGGGGGCAGATGGGGAAACTGAGTTCAGCCAAGAAATGGGAGAGAGAAAGTTAAGCAACTCCCAGTCACAGTCCCAACCATCATCCAGGAACAGGGAGTTTAAGATTAAACAGCTGAAAATTCTGACAGGTGGGCTGAGCCCTGCAACGGAGTGAGAAGAGACACCAGGGAAGTCCAGGGTGGGCTCCCAGGCATGGAGCAGGGTTCAGGATGGGATGACCAACACGGTCCGGTTTGCCTGGATTTTCTATTTTAGTACTGGGTCCTGTGTCTCAGGAAATCCCATCAGTCCCAGGCAAACCAGATCAGAGCAGGCAGCAAAGCTTCAGGAGCAAGACCAGACCCTGATATGAAGAAGGGACGCCGGGGACACATGCACAACAGTGACTCCGGAACAGTGGCCCGGTCAGAAAGCCCAGGTATGAGGACCAGGACAGAGGACAGAAACTAGACTTAAAAAGAGGTAAGGTCAAGTCCTTTTGAGAAGGTTAAAAGGCATTCCATTTATTTTTCTAAAAACTCTGTAGTCAAATAAAACTGGTAAAATCTAGGTTAAACAAAACTAGGCAGGTTTAAGACAGGATGTACAGCCCTAACGGGCATAGAGCGTCTGCAAAAGTAGAATAACTATCAGGGTTTCTCCAACTTACCTGACCACAGGGCCCTCCCAACCCCAGGAAATATCTGCTAGAATAGAGCCCATAGGTAGCCAGCAAAATGCAAGCCCAGACGGGGAGAAACACCAATCTAAAGCAGGCTTTCAGGAATGTGCCTTATCTGGAAGAAGTTCATTCACACGAAGAGTGATTAGCTGGGTTAATAATTGTCAAGCTAGAGAGCCCGATGGAAGGACAAAGTCTTCGTTTCAGACCTCATGGCCAAAGTGGAGCAGTGCAGCCTCCAACAGAGAGATGGGTCTGGAGTCACCCATTTACCAGGGATTGAAGAGCTGAGGCTAAGGACTGTCACTGTCATACCAAATGCCCCAACTGAACATCGGCTTATCTGGTGACCCTCTATTCAGAGAAAGGAGGGGCCCAAGTAATCCAGGAGTGGGATTAGGAAAAGTGATTTTCCCCAGCCCATGCCCGCGTTAGCTCTGAATGGGTGCAGGAAGCGGGTGTGCTGCACTGATAGCGATTTCTGTGGCTTCTGTGTTTATCATCATCTCGACTGGAGGGAAGCAGCTGGGTCTGATCTGGTGGGGAGACAGAGGACGCAGAGGATTCTGGAACAACACTGAACTTTGGCATGCCCGGCGCCAGGTGCTAGCTCACTGGCTGTGGGGCCTCAAGGAGAGTTGCTGGAGCCTTTTGGGGAAGCTGCGTGTCAGCCTCTTCAAGAGCAGATTTGTGTGGCTGGAGACAAGCCACTGCAGGAGAACAAAGATGAATAAGACCATTGGGGGCTTAGGGTTACTGTTCCCAGCAGGTATGACCTACAGACCTACCAAGGAGTAGTGGAAAGAGCATCAGATGCAGGGAGCCTGGGCTCTGGCATAGCTGTGCTGACCTGAAGTCACGTCACTTCTGTGGGGCTTTACACTCCCCCATGATAACTGAGGGCCTTTGGAGCAGATGCTCTCCAAGGCTACCTTTTAGCTTTGACATTCCCAAAGCATTGCTAAACAAAGCGATTCTCAAACATTTCTTCATTGCCAATTTATTGACTGTTATTTCCTCCAAATCCTTTTTTTTTTTTTTGAGACGGAGTTTCGCTCTTGTTATCCAGGCTGGAGTGCAATGGCGCGATCTCAGCTCACCGCAACCTCCGCCTCCTGGGTTCAGGCAATTCTCCTGCCTCAGCCTCCTGAGTAGCTGGGATTACAGGCACGCGCCACCATGCCCAGCTAATTTTTTGTATTTTTAGTAGAGATGGGGTTTCACCATGTTGACCAGGATGGTCTCGATCTCTTGACCTCGTGATCCACCTGCCTCAGCCTCCCAAATTTCCTCCAAATCTTAAGCAGTTTACTCTTATTACAGGTCAAGCTTCTGCCACTGGACAGAGGTGCAGGTTAGGTTCCCGAGAAAACTAGATAAAGGCTCTGTATTGGATGTTCAGATCAAAAGCCAGGAGGAGCCACCCGGACCCAACCTACGTCCTACACCCCAGCAACTGGGACGATTGCGACTTTCCAGAATGTGCTATGGGTCTCCGTGCCTGTCTTAGCTCACATTCCCTGGAATACAGACTCTGCGGTGGGGACCTGTGTACAGAAGGGTTTTTGGGAGTACTCCTGGGAGACTCCCTGTCCTGGAGAGAGGAAGGCAGTACTGGTAGAGGGAGGAGCTGCATGCGCTGTGATGCAGCCATACCAGACGCCTTGGCCAGTCCCACAGGGAGCTCTGGAGCTGGATGGCTCTTCAGAGTTTTCCTCAATGCAGAGAAGGGAGCTAAGCCTTTGTACGCGCCTATTACCAAGTCAGGCTTGCTCTGGATAAGGGACCTAAGATTGGGGAGGCAGCTTACTCCACTCAAGGGCAATTCCTGTGGACCATCGGCAGCCTCTATCACTCCCTGTGGCTGGGAGAGGGGGTGAGTGCGGCATGCCCAGCATCCATTGCAGTGTCTTTGCTCGTCTCCTGCCTCCACCATGCCCAGCTGCTTTTCCTCCCGTCACTGCTGTTGTGCCTCTCCTAGCATTTCACTTATTTTTGCGTAACCAGGAAGTCCTCATGGATAGGACTGCCTTATGCATGTCTGTTGCACCCGACTTCTACATCTGGAAAGTAGCAAGAAGGACACAGAATATACTGAATAGGGGTGAGGTCTCTGCATCAGACTAAGGGTCCAAGTACATGGCTACTCATAATGAGAGTAATCAATTTCCTTTGCTGAGCCTCAGTTTCTCAATCTGTAACATAGGGGAAATTGTCATTTTCACAGTCTTTTTTTTTTTTTTTTTTTGAGACGGACTTTCGCTCTTGTTACCCAGGCTGGAGTGCAATGGCGCGATCTCGGCTCACCACAGCCTCTGCCTCCTGGGTTCAGGCAATTCTCCTGCCTCAGCCTCCTGAGTAGCTGGGATTACAGGCACGCACCACCATGCCCAGCTAATTTTTTGTATTTTTAGTAGAGACGGGGTTTCACCATGTTGACCAGGATGGCCTCGATCTCTTGACCTCGTGATCCACCCGCCTCGGCCTCCCAAAGTGCTGGCATTACAGGCGTGAGCCACCATGCCTGGCCCATTTTCACAGTCTTTTAGGGTGGTTAGAATTAAATGAATGGTGTAAGTTAGACACCTGGCACATTAAGTACTTAATTAAGAAGGGGAGCAGAAAGACTGTCTCCTGTAGCCTTTTCTCACTGGCCTATCAGGGAAGATCTGGAAGGGGAGGAGGAGTCAGGGAGGAAGAAGCTGTGGGTAGCTATGACCATGAATGGCCATCCTGGGGGAGCCATGGGTCCTTAGCAGTGTAGGGGCAGGGGGAGAAATGAGGCCAATCCCCCGGGGGAGTATAGGCTGGGGGTGTGATCACCTGACAATGGACAGCTGGAAAGATCTGGGAAGTTGAGGGGAAGACCTGAGGGCAGCATCAGCCCTGGCCATGAGCCCGCGTCCTGTTTTAGAACGCTGTCATCGTCTTTGCCCTTCATCAGACATTATCTTCACAAAGATCTCTGAACACTCTCTCTCCACGGTGTTTATTATCCTCCCCAAACAACGTTCTCTGAATAAGCAGACAGACGTATCACAAATGCCAGGCATTTCCTCCCTCTCCCATTTAGATTTCAGGACAATGCATTTATCACTGTTGTATCATATGGGCCACCACATATACTTCTGAAAATAGAAAGCAGCCTGCATTCGAGGGACTAGGGAGCCCGGGAGCCTGCATCCTGTCTGCTATGGGGCCGGATACCCCACTGCAAGCCCCCTTCCGCTTCCTCCATTCCCTTCCTCAACAAAACTATCCAGAAGAGAAACATTTTCCTGCTGGGAGTGGAGAGAGACCTTTGTCCTGCCTACATGACGGTGAAAGGGGAAGACACCTTGTGACTGGGCCCTTCTAACTCTTCAGGCTTCCTCGCAAATTATAATGAAGCCTTCACAATCTGTTTAACATGATTATATTCAGAATGAGTCATTTTATATTAAAACGTTATGATATTTTGTTTAAGATCCTCAAATAGATACACACATGCCATGAGTTAAAACTTCGTAGAGTACAGCATTTGTCATAAATACTTGACTAAGATCAAACCCCTCGGTTCGGCTGGCTTGGCATAGCATTCTGTTTGGACAGTCTGAAACAAGTATCAGGATAGACCCTAACTTCATCCAACTAAAAAGCTGTAGCCTTTCTCACTGGCCTATGAGGGAAGATCTGGTTGTTCTTTTTCAGGAAGTGGGAGGGGAGAAGAAGTCAGGGAAACAAATTGCACTCACTGGTAGATTGGCATCTCTTCCTTCCTTCATTCATTTACTTGTCCATCTCTTCATTTATTATCTCAATGGGCATCCAGTTATTGAGTGCTTTCGATGCGCCCAGCATTGTCCCCGGGCTGTAGGAAAAACGAGGATGCCTAAGAATCACCCTCTGCCCTGGAGAAGCTTACAGCTGGGAGTAGGGGCTGGCAAGGGGTGAAGGCAAAGAGCATGCTCTATCCAGTTTGTAACCCAGGCATCAAGCACCAAAGGCTCCGTACTTATTTGTTGAAGAATGAAATGAATCACGAAGATGTTTCAGAATAGCAGAGGAGATGTTTGTAACAACCACGAGAATCCGTAACAAGAAAATGATGGATGAAATGATGGCCGAGCTGATCAACATTATTGGTCATCAGGGATATGCAAATCAGAGCTACAATGAAACACTACTTCACATACACGAGCGGCTGCGTCAGAAAGATAGTAACAAGTGCTGGTGAGAGACGGAGAAATCAGGGAGGAGGAAGAACCTTCCTTTGTGCTGGTGGGAATATAAAACATTCCAACCACTTCGGAAAACAGTGTGGCCATTCCTCAAATGGTTACATGTAGACTTAACATAGGACCAGCAATTTTACTCCCAGGTATGTATCCAACGGAAATAAAAACATAGGACCTCAGAAATTTCTACACAAATGCGCACAGCAGCATTATTCATAATGGTCTAAAAGAAGACACAACCCAAACGCCCACTGATTAATCAATGAATAAGCAACATGTAATATATTCACAAAACGCCCAGTCATTTAGTTATGAAACGAAATACTGACACATTCTACAACACGGGCAAACCTTGAAAACGTTATGCTAAGAAACGCCAGTCACGAAATACAATCTATCGCATGCTTTCACTTGCATAAACCGTCTGTAATAGGCAGATCCAAAGAGGAAAGAAAAGCATATTCGTGGTTGCCCAGGTCTGGAAAGACTCTTAAAAAGTATGAAATTTCTTCTTAGAATCATGAATGCATATTCACGATCTAAAACTGATTGTGGTAACAGTTGCACAATTCTGAACATTTCTGAAAAACATTGCTTTGTACATTTTAAATGGGTGAATTGTATGGTAATGTGCACTAGAGCTCAGTAAAGCTGTTACCAAAAAAAGACACAGTGATACACATATTTGTAGATAAATATGTGTATTAACACACACACACACACGTGCGCAGGCGCACACACGGTGATTGCCAGGTCATGGGGAGTCCAGCAGGGAGGATCATGACTGTGGTGGAGCCCATCAGTCTGATTTTCTGGTTTCTCTGAGCAGTGTGAATGGTTGAAGAGAAAGAGCAGGAGAAAAGAACAAGCCAGTAACAACCAACAAGAGTTAACAGCTGCTGAGAGCAACTGCACCAGGCACTACGGAAAGCTTTCCCCACATTGTCTCATTATGTCTACGTTACAAATGTTTATGTACAGATATACGTGTATATTCTATCGTATCCTTCCCTGCAAGGTAGGTCCTCTCGTAAAGTCAATGTTGCCTCCGTAAGTGTAAGAGCCGGAGCCAGAGGCTTGAGTGGGGGTCAGGGAGAGTGATATGTTAATGCGCCGGGAGGGACCCAGGCACCTGTGGTCTCAGGGAGGGTGAAGGACTGGTTCTGTGAGTGGGGCAGTGGCTTGCAGGGCTGCACGTAAGCTGGGGAATTAGTGGTTCCCACTCTGACTGTGATTTCTCAGAGATGGGACAGTTTGAAGCACGGTACCTGCCAAGGTGTGGAAGAAACGGGGCTGGACAAAGACTGTGGGGTTTGGTCACAGGGCTGTGACAAGCCATGATAGGTCGCTCATCATCCTGAATGGTGACACGATGGAAGTCTTCAAAAATCTCAAAATTCTATCAATTTCAGGGGAATGTAAATGTCAAGGATACATCCCTGAAGGAAAGTTAAGGGGAACTCCGTCACCTACCAACCAAACGTGGATACGCGACACACAAGAACCAGGAGCCTGATGAATATGATTGCTTCTGTCAGTGGGTCCCAAACCTTCTATCACCAAGGGCATCTTTCAGTCACACTCGCTAAGAATAGCACATTTTCTGGGAGGCTGAGGTGGGTGGATCATGAGGTCAAGAGATCGAGACCATCCTGGTCAACATGGTGAAACCCTGTCTCTATTAAAAATACAAAAAATTAGCTGGGCATGGTGGCGCGTGCCTGTAATCCCAGCTACTCGGGAGGCTGAGGCAGGAGAATTGCCTGAACCCAGTAGGTGGAGGTTGCGGTGAGCCGAGATTGCGCCATTGCACTCCAGCCTGGGTAACAAGCACGAAACTCCGTCTCAAAAAAAAAAAAAAAAATAGCACATTTGGGGCCAGGCACAGTGGCTCACACCTGTAATCTCAGCACTTTGGGAGGCTGAGGCGGGCAGATCACGAGGTGAAGAGATCGAAACCACCCTGGCCAACATGGTGAAACCCCGTCTCTACTAAAAAATATAAAAATTAGCTGGGCCTGATGGTGCGTGCCTGTAATCCCAGCTACTCGGGAGGCTGAGGCAGGAGAATTGCTTGAACAGGGGAGGCAGAGGTTGCCGTAAGCTGAGATTGCACCACTGCACTCCAGCCTGGCACCTGGGGACAGAGTGAGATTCTGTCTCAAAAAAAAAAAAGAACATATTTGGAAAGTTTTGTCTATCCAGTTACATTTTAATGAGTAATTAATTTGTCTTCCACATTGCTATTAATCAGGGAGACTAACAATTGCCAACTAGAGCTTCTAATGAGACGAGACCACCAACCTTGCTGGTGGGACTGCTACTGGCCCCCAGCCAAGAAGCAATGACCCCATCGGCCAAGCCAACAGTGCTTGGGAAGCTCCATGTTTTCTTTCTGTGAAGCTTTTCAGGGGAGTGGAATGGCCTGCAGGTCCCCATGAGAACATCACCAGACCCAAAGGGTACACAGAGCCTCGTGTCAGGAATCATTGTCCTCATCTTTTCTCCCATGGCCAGCAGGCAGGGCAGAGGGATGGGCCGCTGAGGGCTGGGCCGGGATGTGGGTCCCTGAAGGTCAGTGTGGTAATTAACATGAAACAGAGGCTAAGGCATTGAGATTTCACACACATCTTTCCCCTACTCTCTAAAGTGGTGCCAAGCCTGTGTGATTTTGCTCTTTTCAATAAAGGCAATCCATTAGGTGTCGAGTCTGGAGGTGATAACAGCCATATTTACTGACAGTAAAAGGAAACAGGTAAAATTAATTTTACTCCTGTATTTTACCCAACGTATTGAAATGTTATTTAACGTTAATATTATGCTATTATTAACATAGTAATGAGATATTTTGCATTTGCTTGTACTAAATCTTCAAAATTCATTGTGTAATTTACACACACAGGTCCCTGCAATGTGGACTGACAATGTGAGTGTTCAACAGCTGCAGGGGGTCAGAGGCCGCAGGGGGTTAGAGGCTGCAGGGGGTCAGAGGCTGCAGGGGGTTAGAGGCTGCAGGGGGTCAGAGGCCGCAGGGGGTTAGAGGCTGCAGGGGGTTAGAGGCTGCAGGGGGTTAGAGGCTGCAGGGGGTCAGAGGCTGCAGGGGGTCAGAGGCCGCAGTGGGTTAGAGGCTGCAGGGGGTTGGTTAGAGGCTGCAGGGGATTAGAGGCTGCAGGGGGTCAGAGGCCGCAGGGGGTCAGAGGCCGCAGGGGGTTAGAGGCCGCAGGGGGTCAGAGGCTGCAGGGGGTCAGAGGCCGCAGGGGGTCAGAGGCTGCAGGGGGTCAGAGGCTGCAGGGGGTCAGAGGCTGCAGGGGGTTAGAGGCTGCAGGGGGTTAGAGGCTGCAGGGGGTTAGAGGCCGCACGGGGTCAGAGGCCGCAGGGGGTCAGAGGCTGCAGGGGGTCAGAGGCTGCAGGGGGTTAGAGGCTGCAGGGGGTTAGAGGCCGCAGGGGGTTAGAGGCTGCAGGGGGTCAGAGGCTGCAGGGGGTCAGAGGCTGCAGGGGGTTAGAGGCCGCAGGGGGTCAGAGGCTGCAGGGGGTCAGAGGCTGCAGGGGGTCAGAGGCTGCAGGGGGTCAGAGGCCGCAGGGGGTCAGAGGCTGCAGGGGGTTGGTTAGAGGCTGCAGGGGGTCAGAGGCCGCAGGGGGTTAGAGGCTGCAGGGGGTCAGAGGCCGCAGGGTGTTAGAGGCTGCAGGGTGTTAGAGGCCGCAGGGGATCAGAGGCTGCAGGGGGTTGGTTAGAGGCTGCAGGGGGTCAGAGGCTGCAGGGGGTTAGAGGCCGCAGGGGGTCAGAGGCCGCAGGGGGTGGGTTAGAGGCTGCAGGGGGTCAGAGGCTGCAGGGGGTCAGAGGCTGCAGGGGGTCAGAGGCCGCAGGGGGTCAGAGGCTGCAGGGGGTTGGTTAGAGGCTGCAGGGGGTCAGAGGCCGCAGGGGGTTAGAGGCTGCAGGGGGTCAGAGGCCGCAGGGTGTTAGAGGCTGCAGGGTGTTAGAGGCCGCAGGGGATCAGAGGCTGCAGGGGGTTGGTTAGAGGCTGCAGGGGGTCAGAGGCTGCAGGGGGTTAGAGGCCGCAGGGGGTCAGAGGCCGCAGGGGGTGGGTTAGAGGCTGCAGGGGGTCAGAGGCTGCAGGGGGTTAGAGGCTGCAGGGGGTTGGTTAGAGGCTGCAGGGGGTCAGAGGCCGCAGGGGGTTAGAGGCTGCAGGGGGTCAGAGGCCGCAGGGGGTTAGAGGCTGCAGGGGGTCAGAGGCCGCAGGGGGTTAGAGGCTGCAGGGTGTTAGAGGCCGCAGGGGATCAGAGGCTGCAGGGGGTTGGTTAGAGGCTGCAGGGGGTCAGAGGCTGCAGGGGGTTAGAGGCCGCAGGGGGTCAGAGGCCGCAGGGGGTGGGTTAGAGGCTGCAGGGGGTCAGAGGTTGCAGGGGGTTAGAGGCTGCAGGGGGTCAGAGGCTGCAGGGGGTTAGAGGCTGCAGGGGGTCAGAGGCTGCAGGGGGTTAGAGGCTGCAGGGGGTCAGAGGCCGCAGGGGGTTAGAGGCTGCAGGGTGTTAGAGGCCGCAGGGGATCAGAGGCTGCAGGGGGTTGGTTAGAGGCTGCAGGGGGTCAGAGGCTGCAGGGGGTTAGAGGCCGCAGGGGGTCAGAGGCCGCAGGGGGTGGGTTAGAGGCTGCAGGGGGTCAGAGGTTGCAGGGTGTTAGAGGCTGCAGGGGGTCAGAGGCCGCAGGGGGTTAGAGGCTGCAGGGTGTTAGAGGCCTCAGGGGATCAGAGGCTGCAGGGGGTTGGTTAGAGGCTGCAGGGGGTTGGTTAGAGGCTGTAGGGGGTTAGAGGCCGCAGGGGGTCAGAGGCTGCAGGGGGTTAGAGGCTGCAGGGGGTCACAGGCTGCAGGGGGTTAGAGGCTGCAGGGGGTCAGAGGCTGCAGGGGGTTAGAGGCTGCAGGGGGTTGGTTAGAGGCTGCAGGGGGTTGGTCAGAGGCTGCAGGGGGTCAGAGGCTGCAGGGTGTTGGTTAGAGGCTGCAGGGGGTTAGAGGCTCCAGGGGGTTAGAGGCTGCAGGGGGTTGGTTAGAGGCTGCAGGGGGTTAGAGGCTGTAGGGGGTTAGAGGCTGCAGGGTGTTGGTTAGAGGCTGCAGGGGGTTAGAGGCTGCAGGGGGTTAGAGGCTGCAGGGGGTTGGTTAGAGGCTGCAGGGGGTTGGTCAGAGGCTGCAGGGGGTCAGAGGCTGCAGGGGGTCAGAGGCTGCAGGGTGTTGGTTAGAGGCTGCAGGGGGTTAGAGGCTCCAGGGGGTTAGAGGCTGCAGGGGGTTGGTTAGAGGCTGCAGGGGGTTAGAGGCTGTAGGGGGTTAGAGGCTGTAGGGGGTTAGAGGCTGCAGGGGGTTGGTTAGAGGCTGCAGGGGGTTAGAGGCTGTAGGGGGTTAGAGGCTGCAGGGTGTTGGTTAGAGGCTGCAGGGGGTTAGAGGCTGCAGGGGGTTGGTTAGAGGCTGCAGGGGGTTGGTTAGAGGCTGCAGGGGGTTAGAGGCTCCAGGGGGTTAGAGGCTGCAGGGGGTTGGTTAGAGGCTGCAGGGGGTTAGAGGCCGCAGGGGGTCAGAGGCTGCAGGGGGTTAGAGGGTGCAGGGGGTCACAGGCTGCAGGGGGTTAGAGGCTGCAGGGGGTCAGAGGCTGCAGGGGGTTAGAGGCTGCAGGGGGTTAGAGGCTGCAGGGGGTTGGTTAGAGGCTGCAGGGGGTTGGTTAGAGGCTGCAGGGGGTTAGAGGCTGCAGGGGGTCAGAGACTGCAGGGGGTCAGAGGCTGCAGGGTGTTGGTTAGAGGCTGCAGGGGGTTAGAGGCTGCAAAGCTAAGAAGAAGAGAAACTGCGATTGGGACCCCTCAAGGGGGAATTGGGACCCTGTTCAGACCTCCAAGTCAGATGTGAACCTGCTGCTATACAAGACCTATTTTTGTTCCAACACTAGTAAATGGCTTCTCTGAAGACACCCTTCAAGGCCACCCAGCCCAGCCACCCACCCAAGGTGGAAGGGCCTATCGAGGTGGCCTGGAGTTCACAGGAACGTCACAGCACAAGATAAACTGGCTCCAGGAAGACATCGGGGCCAAGATGACAGACATCAGGGCTACTCACTCTGTCCCCAAGCTAGGGCGCCGCGGCTCAATCACAGCTCACGGCATACTCGACCTTCCTGGGATCAGGTGATTCTCTTGCCTGAGCCTCCCAAGCAGCTGGCACTACAGGCATAACCTATCATACTCGGCTTTTGTATTTTTAGCAGAGACGGGGTTTCACCGTGCTGCCCAGGCTGGCCTCAAACTCCTGAGCTCAAGCAATCTGCCTCCCCTGCCCTCCCAGAGTGCCGAGGTTACAGGTGTGAGCCACCATACCTGGCCCAGAAACAGCGTCTAAGAGGGATGTGGATATTCAAAGATTTAAATTTAGAGACTCAGAAAATGGACCTAACCACAAATAAATGTTTTTTGAGAGCCTAGCTGTTTCCAGGTGCTCAACTGGGCACTGGGCATAATTCAGCAAAATAACCACGGACCACACACATGAGAAGCTTGTAGACTGTTGAGTTAACTACACACATCGGAAATTGACCAAAAAAATTTAAATGTAAAGGTAAATAAACATTAAGCAATTATTCTGAGGCAAAACTGAGGTACTAGAATAAGGTTTGGGTTCAAATGCTGATTCTACAACAATGACTGTTAACATGTAATAAGAAGGAGACAAAATCATACATACACGTGGTTTTAAAAGTCCGGCGGTTCTATACGTTTCTAATGAAAATTAGCACCTTCTTGCCCCTGATTCCCACTGTGTGGTCGAACCTCTTTTAACTCTTTTAGCTATTTCTTCCAGTATTTATTCACCATGTATTTCAGCTACACACTTACACGGCCATACCTAGATTCTGTTTAAATTTTAGATCCTACCTAGTGACTCTCCATACGGAAACTGAGGATTGGGTCTCCTCGATCTCCCTCTCCTTTACCCCCCGTTTCTTCAAATATACCATAATTTTGGTTAAATCAAAATTCAGTGCTTATACCCTGTGACCACATGATTATCAGTCGCAGGCCATGAAGTCCATTTTATAATAATATTTTCTCTCTCATACAACTTTTCGTTTTTCCTGAAGCTACCAACTATCACTTTTCTCCATTTATTTAGCTTTTTATGTCATAATACTTGCTAGTAACTTATCACTAGCTTTCTTTCAAAAGTGACAGTTTGTCACAGGAGCAAACTCATCTGGTCATATGTCAACAGTGTTTTTTTTTTTTTTCTGGGAAAGCCTCCACCCCAACTTCCTGGAAGAGCTCTCTAAACTCCTGCTCCAGCCTGGACTGGTGGGTCTCCAGCCAGCCCCACAGTGCCATCCTGGGGCTTCGCTCGCCATCATCCTGGACCTGGACTGATGGGTCTCCAGCCAGCCCCACGGTGCCATCATCCTGGGGGTCCTCTGGGCATCGTCTCCTGGGATGGGTCACCTACTTCCTTGATCTCATGCTGTCCTTTTTTTGGATAATTCCCTCATTTTGGAGGAATATACCAGAGCATAAACAGGAATTAAGGATTTCAAGACACTGCATTTCTGAAACGGTCCTGATTGATCGTTTGGGCATGTGCAGGATTCTAGGGACAGAGAAGTCATTCTCTCTCAGAGTTTGGAAGGCATCGCTGCATGGATTTTTAGCATCTAATGTGGCTCTTCCTGACAAGTCTGATACCAGCCCGATTCCTGACTTCTCCTTGCCTCCCCCTGGGGATTTTCGGGTCTGGTCTTTGTCTCTAGTGGTCTGAAGTTTCACAACTACAGCAGTCCCCCTTATCTGCCATTTCTGTTACCTACGGTCCACCACAGCTCAAAATAATAAGTGAAAAATTCCAGAAATAAACAACTCACAAGTTTTAAATTGCACGCCATTCTCAGAAGCATGATGAAATCCTGAACTGTCCCACTTTGCCCGGCCCAGGACACGAGTCATGCTTTTGTCCAGCTCTGTATGCTCCCTGCTCGTTAGTCACCCAGTAGCCATCTCCACTATCAATTTCACAATATCTCAGTGCTAGTGATCAAGGAACTCCTATTTGACTCAGTAACGGCCCCAATGCACAACAGCAGTGGTCCGGGGACACTGTCAGACCTGTTCTACTTATTGTTGTTGGTCTCTCACTGTGTCTGATTTATAAATTACACTTGATCACAGGTTTGTATGTACAGGAAAAAAATATTGTATATATAGGTTTTTATATTCTCTTGGTCCATTTTGTGTTGCCAGAAAGTAATACCTGAAATTGGGTAATTTACAAATAAAATAGGCTTATTTGGTTCATGATTCTTGAAGCTGAACAAGCTTGGCACCAGCATCTGCTTCTGGTGAGGGCCTCAGGCTGCTTCCACTCATAATGGAAGGTGAAGGGGATCAGGTGTGTGCTGAGATCACACAGAGAGAGGAAGCAAGAGAGAGGAGGGGACATACCAGGCTCTTTCTCACAACCAGCTCTATTAGGAACTAATAGAGTAAGAACTCACTCACCCCCAAGGAAGGGAATGAATGTACATGTGGATGATCTGTCCCCACGGCCCAAACACCTCCCACAGGCCCCACCTCCAGCACTGGGGATCACAGGTGGATGATCTGTCCCCACGGCCCAAACACCTCCCACAGGCCCCACCTCCAGCACTGGGGATCACACGTGGATGATCTGTCCCCACGGCCCAAACACCTCCCACAGGCCCCACCTCCAGCACTGGGGATCACACGTGGATGATCTGTCCCCACGGCCCAAACACCTCCCACAGGCCCCACCTCCAGCACTGGGGATCACACGTGGATGATCTGTCCCCACGGCCCAAACATCTCCCACAGGCCCCACCTCCAGCACTGGGGATCAAATATTAACGTGAGATTTCAAGCGGTCAAACCACAGCAGGTACCATCCGAGATTTCAGGTCATGGGACCACTGGGCGTCATGGGACCACTGGGCGTCATGGGACACATTTCCCAGGGATAAAGGGGCTGCACACATGCATTGTTGTGGATGTTTTCCGTGCCCTAGGCTTGGCACTCTGCGGACCTTTTACATCTATGCATTTGCGTCTTCCAGAAATGGAGACATTTCCTGGATTGAGTCCTTCTCACTCCCACATTCTCTGTGTGTGCCCTGCCTAGGAACTCCTTGGACTGATCATTCTATTTTATTATGTTTCCTCTCTTGTTTTTCATCTCATTTATGTCATTACTCAGCTTTCTGCATGATTACTTTAATTAACCTCATTTTCTAACCATTAAATTTAATTTTTCTTTCTGCTCTCAACTTCGAAGTTTCAGGGATCGTTTCATTTCTCTGAGCACTCCCTTATGCTAGCCTCCTGCGCCTGTGTACACAATCCCTGAGGATTAATCAGTCGTGGGACTTTGTGGTTTATCTCCACTGCTGAGATTGCTTGTTTCTTCCAAGGTTCCTTGTGGTTTTTGTTGCTTTATTTTTGCTTGCTTTTTCTTTGTTCTATGTCTTTGATGTTAGAGATTTCTCTCAAATGCTGACCCTTAACTGTTCCCTCATATTTCACAGTGAGGCACTCAACAGCTGATGGGCTGCCGTTTGTGTGGGGGTGACATTCATCAACTATGGAATTCAGCAGAGGGTAACACACTAGGCAGTGTCACCAAGGAACTCCCAACTCTCAAAATCTTTTTTTTGAGACGGAGTTTTCACTCTTGTTACCCAGGCTGGAGCCCAATGGCGCGATCTCGGCTCACCGCAACCTCCGCCTCCTGGGTTCAGGCAATTCTCCTGCCTCAGCCTCCTGAGTAGCTGGGATTGCAGGCACGTGTCACCACGCCCAGCTAATTTTTGTATTTTTAGTAGAGATGGGGTTTCACCATGTTGCCAGGATGGTCTTGATCTCTTGACCTCGTGATCCACCCGCCTCGGCCTCCCAAAGCGCTGGGATTACAGGCGTGAGCCACCACGCCCAGCCCCCTCAACATCTTTTAAGGTCTTTGCCCTGAGCTGCCAGTCATCTTCCCTGGAAAGGAATCCTCGAGGCTCCTGCTTGGAAGATATCAGCCTGGAGCTGGGCGGGGGGAGGAGGCCAGTGATCTCACCATTCAGCACACAGACTCGCTCAATCCCTGCTGTAGCAGGATACCCCTTTCTCAGCTATGCCGCTGCCCAAAACCAGCAGCTCCAGAGAACAAATGTCTTCTACTAGGAGAACGGAGAGGATCTAGGGACACTGAACTGTTTCATGTACAAACTTTCCACAGGTTCTTTTTTAGAGCCACCTGTGTCCATCTTCAGAGGACTCTGCCTAGTTCAAGGTTCTACATGGGTTGGGCCATTTTCTGGTGTGTTAAATGGACATTTTGCCCTCTCCTTCCAGATGCCCAGATGTCGTTGCTCTTGCTTCCTCTCCTATTCCCTTGTTATCACTGCTGTTTTATCACTTTTTAAAATCCCTTCAGTGTCTTTTTCGTGGGGTTTCAGGAAGGAGCGGTACTAACCAAGCATGCCAACCTGCCCTGTTTAACCGAAAGCCTAACTATGCCATCTTGCCGAGCTGCTTCAAGGCCTTTTCTTCCTCATCTAGAAAAGCCTGACAAAAACACACACCTGATAGAGCCGTTTTGAGAATAAAATAATGCCTGTAAAGCACTATGTATGGTTTCTGGCACATAATATGTGCTCAATACATAATGCTATTATCCTCAGCTACCAGATCCGCTCTGGAATGCAGAGAGAATTTTTTTTTTTTTTTTTTGCATTACATGCAAAGTAACAGACAATGCAACAAAAAATATTCAGATTATATTGAGGCAGAACTTCCAAAATTCATAAAAATTAGATAGTGGAAGTAACTCTTGGTCAAAGATACCATCTTTCTATAGCCATAAAATTTTAGGACTCTAATGGACAGTCACAGTTTCAGTTAGTTTAGATATAGTCCTTCCTGGGACTAGATGAGATGATCTCTGAAATCGCAAAGAAGCAGTTCATCTCTGACGAAAAACTGTGGTAATACGGCAGCCCATCATTTCCAGGTATTTGAACTGCTTTATTTCCCAGGCTGGCTGTTCACCGGAATATCAGAATTCTCTGAGTGATATAACACAGGACAGAAAAGGGGCAGACGGACTGTAGCAGAAAGTGGCAAAGGGTCGTACTGCGAGTGTATATCTGCACTGGAATTGGAAAATAAGTTTGAATTTAAACAAGAAATACCCAGTCCTTAGCCTGACCGAAAGCCTTCATGAACCAGGATTCTGAACTGCTCAGACGTAGAAAACACACAGCGATCCTGGGAGTTGAGTTGTGAAGGGGGTTCATGCGTAGAATCTAGTATCTTTTTTTTTTCCAGGATGAGCTGACACACAATAATATGTTAACACAAAGAATGCTTGGGAATTTCTAAACTTTGGTGACGGAGAGAGGTAGGAGCATGGTTTTTCTAAGGGGCGGTCATGCTTGGCACTTTCAGAGGAAACGGGCATACACATGCTGACATCAAGGGGAAACAGTTGTGTGTGATTTATAGATGATGAAAAACACTTCACCAGACTCTTTTGCAAAAGCTGTCCTTTGTAGGGAGCCGTGGCTGTAGGGAATGTTCTCTCAGGCAGAGAGAACTGGTGTACAGACAAGAAAGAACACTCCTAAGAGCAACCGCCCCGGAGTAAGAACTGTAACCCCGGAGCCTTCTAACTCCTGGGCCTGCCATCAATCTTCTTCTTCTTTTAAAAACTTGTAATCACTGCATGTTTACCCTTTAGGAAAACAAACTAGCAGAAACAACAAGAAAAATGTCTTGAAAACCTGTCACCAATCTTAGCTTTTTCCCAAATGGTCTTTGTGTAAGAAGAAAGATGTAGAAAGAGCTGGCTCGGACACAATACGGAGTTCCTAAAACAATGCCAAGCTTATGGGCCGCACTCAGAGAGGGAGTCTTCTAAGTACAGATTCGAGAGAGCCTCGCAAGCCGTTTTGCCCTACGGTAGCACCTGACATCCTCGTCATTACTGACTCGTGTATAAAATTATACTAGGGAAATATCGGGACTCAGTGCGTCTCCTGAGGAAAGGCCAACATCTTATTGGCCATTGTATCAGTTAGCAGAGGTTACTTTGCTATAGTAAGGCCAACACTTTGGAAAGCAGAGCATAAGGCCCTGGAGAAAAAGGAGGTAACACAGTGCTCTGCAAATTGCAAGGACCCGCTCGAAGAGAATGTTGTTATTATTGGTCCACAGAAATGGGATTCTGCCTAAAACCGTGATAGAGGCTCTGCACCAAAGACATCAGACTGACAGGTCAGCAGTGCCAGCAAAACTCTGATATCAGCAGGAAAACTCTGGGTCACCAAACAGAGACCATTATCTAAACAGCACATGCAGTCATGAGACATGCGGACCTGGTGTCCCTGCCAAGAGGGTCAGAGGTGAGCAGAACACGTCCTCTTCACTAGGAAATCGTGCACCGTGGCTGTGACTGGCTGGCCTTTGGAGACTTTATGGTAACTGCAATGAAGACATAAGTGATCACAGCAGCATCCTTCGTAATAGCTCAGATGCGGAAACAACACAAATCACCATCACTTGACGGGTGAAGAAACAAAAGCTGGTCTACTTACACAATGGAATACCACCATAACAGAGATGCCCCCTGAAAACACTGCACTACGTGAAAGGAGTCAGACATAAAAGGCCACATATTGTATGATTCCATTTTTATCAAGTGTCCCTAATAGGCAAATTCACAGAGATAGAAAGTAGAGGGTGGATGGAGTCACTCACATCTGTAATCCCAGCACTTTGGGAGGCTGAGGCGGGAGGATTATGATGTAAAATGAGCTGGGCGTGGTGGTGCGTGCCTGTAATCCCAGCTACTCAGGAGGCTGAGGCGTGTGGATCACGAGGTCAAGAGTTCGAGACCATCCTGGTCAACATGGTGAAAATACAAAAAATTAGCGGGGCGTGGTGGTGCGTGCCTGTAATCCCAGCTACTTAGGAGGCTGAGGCAGGAGAATTGCTTGAACCAGGGAGTCGGAGGTTGCAGTAAGCCAAGATGGCACCAAATTAGTGGTTGCCAGGAGCCAGGGAATGGGGGTGGGGGGGATGAGAAGTGACAATGGGTTGGGGTTTCTCTTTGGGGTAATGAAAATGTTCTGAATTAAACAGTGGTAATGGTTGTATAACTCAGTGAATGTATTAAAAGCCAATGTATTCTACACTTCAAAAGAGTGAATAATATGATATGTGAATTCTATCTTAATAAAGCTTTTTCATTGTTGTTGAGATGGAGTCTTGCTGTCACCCAGCCTGGAGTGCAGTGGCGCAAACTCAGCTCATTGTAACCTCTGCCTTCTTGGTTCAAGCAATTCTCCTGCCTCAGCCTCCTTAGTAGCTGGGATTACAAGCACACAGCACCATGCCTGGCTAATTTTTATATTTCTAGAAGAGATAGGGTTTCTCTAAGTTGATCAGGCTGGTCTCAAACTCCTGACCTCAAGTGATCCACCCACCTAGACCTCCCAACATGCTGGGATTATAGGCATGAGCCACTGTGCCTGGCCAGAAGCTGTTACTAAAAGAAAATACATGAATACTCACAGACTGTTTATTCTTTTCTACCTACTGCCCAGAGATCTCTCGGCCTCCCCCAGGATACCAGAAATACATGAGTAAACAGCCTGCACGAAAGGGTGGAGCAACCTGGGGACGATGACACTGTACAGTAACCAGTTCCATTTTTCTTTAATAACTAGCGATGAACACTCCTAGGCATTTTCATTGTAAGTGAAAACTCTGCTTAAAACACAGAACAGAATCAGAGGTACAGGGCCAGCCCCTGACGTTACACCTCTGGCTTTGTCTGACCTGGGAAGAAAGAAGGTCAGCTCCACAAGCCTCACCCTGGCAGGTGTGCAGAGCAGGAGGGGGCCTTCCTGAGGGAGCAAGGAAGTGGGGCGGGAGGTATCACTGCTGATGGAAGAGACAAATCCACATCTAGCCAGGTGCTGCTGCTGCAGTATGGAGTTCCCCTCCACAGTGGGAGCAAACAGAAGAGAGAAAACCCTGTCTCATGCCAGGATCCTTTCCAAAGGTCTCTTTCCCGGCGAAGCCTACTTTCTGCAACAGTTTCTCCCTTATATACAAAGCTTCTAGCCAAGAGTGGGAGCTCAATGGATAATTTGTTTCATGAATTAATAGCAACATCTCTTATGGTGGCAAACAAAAAAGAAACAACTAAAACGTTCCCCCAGTGACCTAACGGTGTACCCGTAACTGGGCAAGTTATTTGTTATTTCCACACGTGATTTTTTTTTGGTAAAATAGAGTAATAGTGCCTATCCCCCAGGATTACTGTATAAAAATTACAAAATAAATGTTAGCTATTAGTATTATTATTTCAGGATATGCAATTGTTAAAACTGAGCTGAAAAAATACATGTTTTAGAGAAAATATCTTTTTATACCTGAAAAAATTCACAATAATTTGAAAAATAGGCTATGTAATAGTATAAACAAAGATTTCACCTTTTGTGAAATAAACATTCATGTAGAGAAAAAAGCCTACACAAACAAACATAAAAATATTTATAGCAGTTAGACCTAAATAGTGAAATGAAGGGAGACTTTATTATTAAATGCTTAGCTATTTTTTCAACAGTATGAATTACATAAGTATAAAAATTAATTAAAAATCCAACGGAATCAAAAGAGCATTCACATTATTTGACACAATACTTTCAATTTGAGGATACTATTCTTTAAAAAAAAAAAGTCCCAAATACCAAAGATAATTTTGCCTATAAGAATGAGGTAAAGTACGACTTTTCCATACATTATAGAATAATACATAATGAGTTTAAAAGATTTATGTTCAAAACAGGTATGAAAAAGCATTAAAGTAATGCTTGCAAATATTAGAAAATGCTCTCTATGTTAACTGGGTCACAGATAGCTAGTATCTGACCGCAAGCATATAACAACAGCAACCACTGGCAGAAAGCATAGTTGACTCCATTTCCCTTTGTTGATTGAAGTTACCCAGATTTGTCACCTTTCGACCAGAACAAGGTGGATCGGTTCTCAACAATCCACAAATTAACCAGAAACCCCTTCAATTCTTCCAGGTGGAGGGTTGCCCTATGACATGAAACTAAAATCATTACACCTATCCAGTCTAGGAAGAGAAGAACCCAAGAGGAAACACACCGTCCATGTATGAAATCATAAAACTTTAGGTAAATATAACCCTGCTCATTTATCAAAATGTGAGACAAACAAAAGTCATTTTAATTCTATCAGTATTTGTCAGGCACCTGCTACAAACAAAGATGAATAATGAGACACAGACTTTGTCCTGGAGAAGCTCAGCACCTAATGATGTAGGAAAAACAACTATAAACAGTGAACCACAATCCGGAAGCCCTGCAAGAGACAGAAGACCACAGAAGCCCAGGGGAGGGGGCAGTTTGGATTTGAACCACAGAAGCCCAGGGGAGGGGGCAGTTTGGATTTGAACCACAGAAGCCCAGGGGAGGAGGCAGTTTGGATTTGAACCACAGAAGCCCAGGGGAGGCGGCAGTTTGGATTTGAACCACAGAAGCCCGGGGGGGGGCAGTTTGGATTTGAACCACAGAAGCCCAGGGGAGGGGGCAGTTTGGATTTGAACCACAGAAGCCCAGGGGAGGCAGCAGTTTGGATTTGAACCACAGAAGCCCAGGGGAGGCAGCAGTTTGGATTTGAACCACAGAAGCCCAGGGGAGGGGGCAGTTTGGATTTGAACCACAGAAGCCCAGGGGAGGGGGCAGTTTGGATTTGAACCACAGAAGCCCAGGGGAGGGGGCAGTTTGGATTTGAACCACAGAAGCCCAGGGGAGGAGGCAGTTTGGATTTGAACCACAGAAGCCCAGGGGAGGCGGCAGTTTGGATTTGAACCACAGAAGCCCGGGGGGGGGCAGTTTGGATTTGAACCACAGAAGCCCAGGGGAGGGGGCAGTTTGGATTTGAACCACAGAAGCCCAGGGGAGGCAGCAGTTTGGATTTGAAGCACAGAAGCCCAGGGGAGGGGGCAGTTTGGATTTGAACCACAGAAGCCCAGGGGAGGGGGCAGTTTGGATTTGAAGCACAGAAGCCCAGGGGAGGGGGCAGTTTGGATTTGAACCACAGAAGCCCAGGGGAGGCGGCAGTTTGGATTTGAAGCATCCCCGGCGAGGTAAGCTTTAGGCTAAACCTTTACACTAAAGCACGAATATCGTTTTGAAATTGGCAGACTGAATGGTCAAATCCCAAGCAGGGATGCCATGCTCACTGCGCCACAGACAGGCAGTGGGGGTAGCTGATCATTCTCTAGGCTGTGTCCCTGTGCACTTTCCTAAGGGGTCAGCAGCTCAAGTTGAAACTTCTTGAGACGTTGAGGGGCCGACATAGAAGAAGGAAAAGATCTGGAGATGCAATATTTTTAAAGCCTGATGTAGAAGTACAAGAGAGGGGGACCACACTTAAGCACAGCCCATTTAAAATGTTTTTTTGTTTGTTTGTTTGGAGACAGAGTTTCACTCTTGTTACCCAGGCTGGAGTGCAATGGCACGATCTCGGCTCACCGCAACCTCCGCCTCGTGGGTTCAGGCAATTCTCCTGCCTCAGCCTCCTGAGTAGCTGGGACTACAGGCATGCACCACTGTGCCCAGTTAATTTTTTGTTTTTTTAGTAGAGACGGGGTTTCACCATGTTGAGGATGGTCTCGATCTGTTGACCTCGTGATCCACCCGCCTCGGCCTCCCAAAGTGCCGGGATTACAGGCGTGAGCCACCGCGCCCGGCCCCATTTAAAATGTTTTGGTTGCGTATATGTGCAGTAAGACTGAACCAAATGAGTGCTGACAAACCTGATAACACAATCTAGTCTTGCCTCGCATTCATAAATGCAATTCTCATGTTCTGTTTAATTTGAAACGCCTGCTGTCTGACAGGGTCTGTGCTGAGTACAGGAGATCCGGAGGGAGAAAGGCATGGTTCTCTCCCCTCAAGGGGCTCCCTCCCTAGTGTGAAGAGACAAACGCATCAATTGCAAACTCTTGAGGGAGGCATGGACATGCGTGGGGGCAGCCAGAAGGTCCTGCTCCCACTGGCACCCTTCCCTTTCAGAGCAAAGCAGGGAGTGAGCAGGAGGGACTAGAGGGAGGGGGAGGGGTTAAGAGTTAACTCAGAACCAATGTTAAAAATGGACTTAAAGAAGAAAAGGATGTTAGCCTGGAGAAGAAAGAACTTTGAAGGGGCATAAGAGCGTTTTTGAATATAGAGCCACTCACAATGAGGAAAGTGGGGAGACTGGGTCACTGCCACACATCCCCAGCAGGCACAGCGGAGACAATCACATGTAATATCACAACCAATTCTGAAATTCTGCAGAAATCTACAATACAGAGTACAGGAACAAACCACAAATAGGCCTAACAAAGGATGGGATTAATTCAGGAAGGTAAAAGAGCTGGGGTGAACGTCCACGGCTGGGCATTAAGGGAAGCAGGGATGTGAGGACAAACTTTTGTGCCTTCCCAGAAAAGGCCAATGGAGCTGCTAACAAGCCATCTCCCAGGTGATGGAGCGGGCATAGCAGGACGCCATCTCACTCAGGGCAGCATCTGGCTAATGTCAGCACCAGGTCTGGCCAGGGCTGGTCTCTGCTGAGACACAGTGGGAAGTGTGCTGTGAGATCTGGGTAGAGGATGTCAGGAGGACCCCACTTCGCCACAGCTAACCCCTGAGCTCTGGACCCATTTCCCTTTTCAAGCACTAATGCATCCTATCATTGTTCAGGGCTTTCTGACTCTGCTCCTTCCTCTCCCCCATACCGCCCCCTCCACCCCGCCCCAGCGACACTCACACACATAGAAAGTTTTAGTCCAAAATCTAGCAGTACATAGTGCGTTACTAGAAAATAACTCTCAGAACTTAAAAACAAAAATCAACAAACCAATCCCCACCAAAAAAAAACAAAATCCTACAACATAGCCTTCCCAACTTCCTAAACAGCCAAACTCAAAACGTGTTTCTTTTCTCTTTCCTTCTTGAAGAAAGTAGGTCTGCACCGGCCTCCCCAACTCCTAGAGCTTGTACACAGCTGTGAACCTGCTCTCAGTGACTGGACACTTCCTCCTGGTTCATGGAAACACCTGCTCATAATCTCCCAGTTTGACTCAAACTATCAGCTGGCGATAGAGTTTCTTGCCAGTCATGACATTACTCAAACAGAAACCCTTCTGCAGGTGACCTTCCAAGTTACTAAAACTTTTTTTTTTTTGAGACTGAGTCTCACTCTGTTGCCCAGGGTGGAGTGCAGTGGCGGGATCTAGGCTCCCTGCAATCTCCTTCTCCCAGGTTCAAGCGATTCTCCCGCTTCAGCCTCCTCAATTGCTGGGATTACAGGCACACGCCACCATGCCCGGCTAATTTTTTGTATTTTTAGTAGAGACGGGGTTTCACCATGTTAGCCAGGATGGTCTCGATCTCTTGACCTCGTGATCCACCCACCTCAGCCTCCCAAAGTGCTGGGATTACAGGCGTGAGCCACCGCGCCCAACCAAAATTATTCTCTTTGTAAAGGAGAGACTTGCTGGGGGGCCCGGCAGAGGGTGTCTGAACTGGGGCTGGGGGTGAGGACATCCTGGAAAAGGAACAAGATTCAAGTCACCAATCATCCTCTCACACAACGCATCCGTGAATTTTGAAGAGCCTATTGTGGACGGTTTGTATTGTCATTTGGCAGCAAAAATGGCCTACATTGACCCCAACTCAGAAGGAGCCCTCCATGGCATCTGCCTCGGTTCTCCAGTTCTGACCACCGCGCAGTGCCTGCGGTGCTCTCTGCTGCCACCTAGTGGATATACTGAGAAAGGTCAGGTAAGATGTTTAAACCCGGAGGTTCTCAGTGTGGTCCACAGACCAGTCTCATCGGCATCAAATTCTTGGCTGTCCTAGAAACTCCGGGAGTGGGGACAGCAATCTACGTTTTCACAAGCCCTCCAGGTTATGCTGATGCACACTGAAGTTTGAGAAGCACTGGTGTAGACTAGGTAGTCATTTGTACCCAGGGATGTATGACATGGCTCTTCAGAGATTTCTCAACTGGGAGAAGCTGATTGTCCTTATTGATGATCAAAGATCACACCTTTTATAGGAACTAAATTTCACTGGCTATTTTTTAAAAATTACTCATCTTCTCAGAAACGACAAGAAGGCATAAAACCCAACTCGTCTGCTTTTTACCCAGAATCTCCTGCTTATAAGCAGCTATTGCTTCTCCCTTACTGTGAGTGGCAGTCAAGGTCCTCCAAATATATGGCCCCAAACATGTTTTTCAGCCTCACCTCCAATCATTCTCCACTTCATTTATTTAAGATTTTAAAGCAACTGGCTGATCCCCTGAGCCCAGCTTTCATTCCCATGTTCCCTGTTTTTTCCACCAATGATGCACCCTTCTAGGAGATTAACATTTCATAATAAACAGTTCTAAAACACTGCACCCATTTTAAAGCCATTTCGAAACGTATTTTTTCCACGAATCCTTCCCTGATTGCTCCAGCCAATGACAGCCCTCCTCATCATGAACCCCCGTCACACTTCATCTGCACCTCTTTCCTAGCGCTTTAAATTCCATCCCTTGTTTGTTTTTTGGTGTTTTTGTTTTATTTTGATTTTTAGTTCTCAGTGTACATTTCTGATCCCGTTGAGTCCAGGACTGAGCCTTACTCACCTTGGCATAAGCCAGTGCAGAGCAGGTGCACAGCGACTGCCCTTTGAAAGGGATGCATGAATGGCATCGGTCTCTCACAAAATAGCTCAGTCAATGCTGCCATTCATTGCAATGCAAATACTGCAACAGGGAAATTCACGTAAGGGTGACACAGGGGCACCAGATCACCTGGGCAACACTGGGAAGGCAAACCTTCGTTCTGTCCAAAGTCTCCTTTGGGACTTCATCACTGATGGGTGAGGCCCTGAATCACAGGTGCCGCTAAGCTACTCCCGTGCCACATTTGGGCCAGAAGCGGCCAACAGCTCCCTCTGCTGTCCACTACAGCTATTACATCAGGACTGTGAAGCCTTCCATCACCCATCAGTCTCTTAGGCTTCTTAAAGTCTCTTAGGTCTCTTTAAAGAGACCACCTGCTGGGCGCGGTGGCTCACGCCTGTAATCCCAGCACTTTGGGAGGCCAAGGCAGGTGGATCACGAGGTCAAGAGATCGAGACCATCCTGGTCAACATGGTGAAACCCGTCTCTACTAAAAATACAAAAAATTAGCTGGGCAAGGTGGCGCATGCCTGTAATCCCAGCTACTCAGGAGGCTGAGGCAGGAGAATTGCCTGAACCCAGGAGACGGAGGTTGCGGTGAGCCGAGATCGCGCCATTGCACTCCAGCCTGGGTAACAAGAGCAAAACTCTGTCTCAAAAAAAAAAAAAGAGACCACCTAAGAACCCAGAAAACTGCTATTCTGCAGCCACTACCAACACCTGGTTAGAAATGCTCCCCCCCCACACACACACACAGAGCCTGAGCCTTTGGTCCACATCTCCTGTTACGACTGGAAGCTGAGATCTACCCAGCAATATCTCCCTCCCAGGCCTCTTCCCCCACTGGCTCCCATCCTCACCACCTTCCCCAGTAACTGCTCATGTGTTTAGAGTCTGGACCACTGTGGACCTATTAGGAAAGAGAGGTGCACGGGTCCTGACAATGCAGCTGGGGCTGTCGCCTGCTTCTGGCCAAATGAGGCACAAGAGTAGACTGGTACCCTGTAAAGAGAACCTGAAAAGCAGTGGGAAGTCAGAGGGCAAGGAATCGAGGAGTCCCCGATAAAATGTACAAGCAGCAGAAGAAACAAAGTAAACTGGAAACGGTGGTTGCCTCTAGGTAAAGCCAGGACAAATGCGGGCCAGGAATAGAAGACTCATTTCTCATTGTTTTATAGACACTGCCCTTACCTGCGTTTCTTTCATGGGCAACTCAAATTCCACACTAGACATAGAAAAAAATTAAAAGGACTCATAAAAGGACTATGCATAAGAAACTTCACTAACTATATAAAAAGATTTCCCTGATGAAAGAAAAATTAGTCTATTATTCAGGAAGAGAGGTTAATAATGAAAGCTGATGGGAGAGAGAAAGGGAGAAAATGGCACGTTTGTAATTGCTCATGGCTGTGCAAACTGGCAAACCCTTCTGAAAAGCAGCTTGGGAACTGGATTAGTCTGTTCTCACACTGTGTAAAGAGCTACCTGAGGCCGGGTGATTTATGAAGAGGGGTTTAGTTGACTCACAGCTCTGCAGCCTGTATGTGAAGCGTGACAAGGAAGCCTCAGACGCACAACCACGGTGGAAAGCAAAGCTGAGGCAGGCACATGCGCACACGCGACGGGCGAGAGAAAGAGCGAGGAGAGCAGCGCCGCGCCCTTTTAAAGCATCAGATCTCGTGAGAATGAACTCACTATCGCGAGAACAGCACGGAGGCAATGTGCTCTCACGGTCCCTCCCCCAACATTGGGAATTACAATTCACCATAAAATGTGGGTCACAGAGCCAAACTATATTAGGAGCCTTTATGGAGACTTGAAGATTTTTTCAGCCGGGCACAGTGGCTCACGCCTGTAATCCCAGCACTTTGGGAGGCCGAGGCGGGTAGATCACGAGGTCAAGAGATCGAGACCATCCTGGTCAACATGGTGAAACCTCGTCTCTACTAAAAATACAAAAAAATTAGCTGGGCATGGTGGCACGCACCTGTAATCCCAGCTACTCGGGAGGCTGAGGCAGGAGAATTGCCTGAACCCAGGAGGCGGAGGTTGTGGTGAGCCGAGATCGCGCCATTGCACTCCAGCCTGGGTAACAAGAGCGAAACTCCATCTCAAAAAAAAAAAAAAAAAAAAAAAATTTTTTTTTTTCTCTTCTCCTTCTGGTCATCTAGCCAAAGCAAATGATTTGAAAGATGGAAAAATCTACAGATATAACAGTATTTGACATAGGAAGGCAGAATTCCAAATCCTAAACATCTGTTAATCTAGGAATAGCATGATAATTAACGGATAGGATGCGATTTTTAAGTGTATTTTTTAAAAGTGATAAAGATTGTCTACTATCTGTAATGTTAAGTGACAACAAAAGCACATACAAATCATATAAACGCTGTGGTTGTACCTATGCTTTTAAAACTGTGTGGGGAAAAAAGACTGGAAAGAAATGAACCAACATGGTTGCACTAGTCTGGCGGGTTATTTTCCAATTTTTTTGGTAATACCTTATTTGATACAGATAAATAAATATGTAAAGGAAGTAATGAATCTTTTCTATCTCCCCACCTGCAAAGCAGGAGCACACAGTGGGCCTCTTAGCAAGTTGAGGTGTTATGCTACTTCAGGTGTGTAGCTAAGAACACACACCACCGTGCACGCCTCTAGTTCCAACGTGTTTGAAGAGCTTCTCCCAGGGTGTACGAATTCCAGCTACTCTGTTGAACTTAAAAGTTTGGTAAATGTAGTTCACACTCCAATCATAAAGAATCCAAATGAGACATAACAGAATGAGCAAGACAACTACCCCAGCCAGCCCAGGGATGGGCGAGCACCCCTCTCACCCAGCCAACCATCTAAGGAGGCTCACGAGCACCATGACCCATAGCAACAGCAGCCAGGGAAGAACCGCTGTCACTTCCACACCAGAGCTGAGCGTTTCAAAGGATGACTGAGCGTATTGACTGAGGATCCTGAGGACAGAACCAATACGGTGTGTGTATATGTAGAGAGAGGGGGTGGGTTATTATAGGAATCGGCTCATGCGCTGAGAGGCAGAGAAGTCTCATGATTTTCCATCTGCGGGCTGTAATTCAGTCCTAGCCCAAAGGCCTGAGATCGGCAGTGTCGGGGAGGGTAGCAGTGATTGTGTAAGTCCCATTCAGAGTCTGAAAGCTGGAGAGCCAGGAGCGCTGATGTCTTGTAGTGGGAGAAGATGGATGTCTCAGCTTAAGTTGAGAGTGAATTCACTATCCCCCCCCACCTTTTTGTTCAGTTAGGGCCCTCAGCAGATCAGATGGAGCCCACTCACATTGGGGAGGGTGGTCTGCTTGACTCGGTCGGCCGATTCAGAGGGTAGTCTCTTCTGGAAACACCCTCATAGGCACACCCAGAAATCATGTTTTACCAGCTATCTGGGCATCCCTTAGCCCCGTCAAATTGACACCTAAAATTTACCATCACACGGAGGATGTCATCACTTTCACAGGGGAGAGACCTGGTGAGATCTTGGTCTTTGTGAACCTGAAGCTAGACACGTGGCCACCCAAGGAAAGCTGAAAATGCCACTCCCAAAACACCAAAACAGGCCAAGAATTTGATGTTATTTCCGATCAATCTCCTTTGTTTGTTTTTTTTTTTGAGGCGGAGTCTGCTGGAGTGCAATGGCACGATCTTGGCTCACTACAACCTCCGCCTCCCGGGTTCAAGCAATTCTCCTGCCTCAGCCTCCCAAGTAGCTGGGACTACAGGCACCCACCACCACGCCCAGCTAACTTTTGTATTTTTAGTAGAGACAGGGTTTCACCATGCTGGCCAGGATGGTCTCAATGTCTTGATCTCCTGATCCTCCCACCTCGGCCTCCCAAAGTGCTGGATTACAGGCGTGAGCCACCGCGCCTGGCCCAGTCAATATTCTTTAGTTTTTTATTCTCCACACTGGAATGGCAAGGGGAAACAGTGCTCCAGGGTGAAAATGGAGGAAGAAGTTCTCTGGGGCAGTTTTCAGTGTTTCTTTTTACTGTATAGGGCTGGTGAGCTCTGGTCCCAAACTTGGTCATCCCAGCTCAGCCAAACCTCACCCTGACACTACCTGGGTCCACTGTCCTTACAGTGCAGTTTTCACTGTGCCATTAGTCAAGTCAGCCCTTGGGGTCTTACTGTTCCCTGGTGTGGCTGTTAAGATACTGACGTCCTTGAGTATTTTTTAAACAACGCACCCCTAATTACACCTGTGGTATTTTAGAGCCTTGGTAGAATTTGAGCACCCTACAATATAGCTCCCGGCCTGGCCTGCCGTGGCTCTGCCCCACAGTGTCCCCTGCCGGCCTTCCTGGTGCCTGAAGACCCCGCTATCTGGATTCTACTACAGTGACCTCCAATTTCTAACTGCAGGGGTGATCCTTTGTTTTCAAAAACTGCAGGGCGTTTGTTCTTCAGTGCCCTGGTTGTTCTTCCATGTCTTCAAACAGCTGTTTTTGGTTTTGTTTTTTGTTGTTGTTGTTGTTTTTTGAGACGGAGTTTCGCTCTTGTTACCCAGGCTGGAGTGCAATGGCGCGATCTCGGCTCACCCCAACCTCCGCCTCCTGGGTTCAGGCAATTCTCCTGCCTCAGCCTCCCGAGTAGCTGGGATTACAGGCACGCGCCACCATGCCCAGCTAATTTTTTGTATTTTTAGTAGAGATGGGATTTCACCATGTTGACCAGGATGGTCTCGATCTCTTGACCTCGTAATCCACCCGCCTCGGCCTCCCAAAGTGCTGGGATTACAGGCTTGAGCCACCGCGCCCGGCCCAGTTTAAAAAAAAAAAAAAAAAAACTGTCACCTTTTCTAGTTGTTCTTAGTGGAAGAGTTCATTCTGATACCAGCGACCATGTCAACCTGAAGCAGAACTCAACCCCTTTTGAAGTGGATGGCATTTAAAGCAACCATTGTTTTGTTGTTTATTTTAAGATGGAGTCTTGCTCTGTTGCCAGGATGGAGTGTAGCGGCGCCATCTCAGCTCACTGCAACCTCTGCCTGCCGGGTTCAAGCAATTCTCCTGCCTCAGCCTCCCAAGTAGCTGGGACTACAGGTGCATGCCACCTTGCCCAACTAATTGTACTTTTAATAGAGAAGGGGTTTCATCATGTTGGACAGGATGGTCTCGATCTCTTGACCTCATGATCTGCCCGCCTTGGCCTCCCAAAGTGCTGGGATTACAGGTGTGAGCCACGGCGCCCCGAGAGCAATCAGTATTTTAAAAAGTCCACAGTTGTGGCTCATGTCTATAATCCCAGCACTTTGGGAGGCCAACGTGGGCCCATCACCTGAGGTCAGGAGTTCAAGACCAGTGTGACCAACATGGAGAACCCTCATCTCTACTAAAAATACAAAATTAGTCAGGTGCGGTGGCGCGTGCCTGTAATCCCAACTACTCCGGAGGCTGAGGCAGGAGAATCGCTCCAACCCGGGAGGCAGAGTTTGCAATAACCCAAGATCGCGCCATTGCATTCCAGTGAAATGCTGTTTCAAAAAAACAACAATAAAACTCAACATTCAACACTTAATTTACCAAAAAGAAATTATCGTAAGAAAATAAAAACAGTCTTTTGCTGCCTGACTGCCACCATCATGGGTCGCATGCCTGTGCCCAGGAAGGGCCTGTCCCAGTGGGCTTTGCCCTATCACTGCGGCATCCTCACTTGGCTGAAGGTGACATTGGATGACATGAAGGAACAGATTTACCAACTGACTGAGAATGGCCTGACTCCTTCAGGTGTGATCCTGAGAGAATCACATGGTGATGCACGGGTACGTTTTGTGATGGCCAATAAAACCCTCGGAACTCTCAAGTCTAAGGGACTTGATTCTGATCTCCCTGAAGGTCTCTACCATTTAATTAAGAAAGCAGTTGCTGGGCCGGGCGCGGAGGCTCACGCCTGTAATCCCAGCACTATGGGAGGCCGAGGCGGGTGGATCACGAGGTCAAGAGATCAACACCATCCTGGTCAACATGGTGAAACCCCGTCTCTACTAAAAATACAAAAAATTAGCTGGGCGTGGTGGCACGTGCCTGTAATCCCAGCTACTCATGAGGCTGAGGCAGGAGAATTGCCTGAACCCAGGAGGCGGAGGTTGCGGTGAGCTGAGATCGCGCCATTGCACTCCAGCCTGGGTAACAAGAGCGAAACTCCGTCTCAAAAAAGAAAAAGGAAGAAAAAAGAAAGAAAGGAAGGAAGGAAGGAAGGAAGGAGAAAGAGAAAGAAAGAAAGAAAGAAAAAGAAAGAAAGAAAGAAAGAAAGAAAGAAAGAAAGAAAGAAAGAAAGAAAAGAAAGAAAGAAAGAGAAAGAAAGAAAGAAAGTTGCTGTTTGAAAGCATCTCGAAAGGGGCAGAAAGAATACGATGCTAAATTCCATCTGGTCCTGACAGGGAGTTGGATTTACCATTTGGCTTGATATTACAAGACTAAGTGAGTCCTCCTCCCAGCTGGAAATACAAATCACCCACAGCCTCTGCCCCGGTCGCATACGTTTGTCCATGTAACCAAGCAATAAAGTGATTATTCAACAGCAACAACAAAAGACTAATCTACATAAACATAGGCCTCAAGAAAGCATAATTTTGAATGTAAAAGTGACAGAGTACTATGAAGAAGACACTATGTAAGATTTTAAAACACACGAAACAATACTACATGGTGTTCACGGACGCATATATGTAAAAATATTTCAATCGAACAGGAGAATACCCAGCAGATTTGAGAACGGCGGTTGCCTTTGGCACAGAGTAAAGGACAAACAGAGAACTTCGTCTGTGATGTTTATTTAAAAATGTAAAGCAAACAGACGGGAGCCGCCGTTAACCACTGTTGATTCTGGGGGTGGAGACTAAACAGGCAAACCAAATCCGTCCACTGGAAATGCCGAGCCCAGCCACATGCCCTGTGATCTTGCCCATTTCTTCCTTCCTCTCACTTGCTCCTTCCTAAATGTACATGCTGCTGCTGTTGGTAGCACAGTCACTGTGACTAAGTCCACAGCTGGCTTCATCTGGCCGGCAGGCTCTGGATACAGGCGGGCACTTCGTGGAAAGCTCACACTCCGCATGACCAGCGCAGGGAGCAGACGGAGCGCCATGCTTGCAGTCTGCACCCCTCTGACTCTCACAGAGCATAACCAACCCCGGTTACCTTGGGTGCACCTAACCTTTCCACGTGGCCTGGAAAGGCCACGCGACTTTAGTAAGCCCCAAAGCATCTTGTAGCTTGACTTTAGGATCCAGCAGCCATGAAAATACAAACAAAAGACAACGTTTCGCCACGAAGGGGAGGAGGCAGTAGAGTGAGTTATTCATTCTCTGTTTCAGAAGACAAACGTGGCCCAGAAAGCCATCCACGGGTAAGTCAGGAAGAAGCGCTGCTCAGGAAGGCCGGAGCGTTGGATTCTACCCAGGCTGGAGGGGGAGGCCACAGGCAGGTTGAAAGGAGGCCAGTTCTGTTTTCCACTTCTTCGTTATCTAAATGCCAGGAGCAGCTTCCCCAGGAAGAACAGACAGGGACACGGGGGAGCCAGGAGCCCCAGAGGAAGCTTGGGCACCAGTTTTTAAATCCCTTGCCTTCCTCTGCAGGGAGTCCTATGCCTGTCTCCGAAGAGCCCCAGTATTCAGGCCCAACGATAGGCAGGGACAGATGAAACGAGAGGCAGCCCCAGCCACAGAGAGAAGCGAGCGAATCAAGGAGCTGGACTGGCAGGCTTCCCGGCCCTTTCAAAGGCAGCAGGGTCTTTAACTGGAGGCGGCTGGCTTATCTTAATCTCCAAACCCTTTCCTGGAAAACAAGGCCATCCAAAAAGGGCCGGAGGCCCAGAGGTAGCTGGAGTCGGTGAGTGAGGCTGGCAACACGCAGCAGGTGGTAGGGGGTTTGCAGAAAGGAGAGGCAGGCCATCTGCCTTCCCTTACAACAGGCCTCAGGCTCCAAGCACAGACTTGCAATCCAGCGTCCAGCCTTTGTGCCCAGTGTCCTCAGCTAGGGAAGCCAGCAGTGACTATTTCTGGGGGGCAGCAGGGTGAGAATGGCCATGGTAAGATACAGGCCATTCCGGGTGGTTAGAGTGGCCACTTTAGCTGCTAGTTGGGTGACCCTGGGCAAGTTACTGATCTTTACACACATTTCCCAACCTGTGAAAGTGGATAACGCCACCTACCTCATAGGGTGCAGATTAAATCAGATAACGTGCAAAGATTCCTGGCCCATAATGTTTGCCCAATTATGGCTTCTGCCCTACTAAGGAATCTTAGGCATTGGTAAAGAACCATTCCCACTGCCCCAAAATATTACTGACTTTGTTCCCATAGTAAAGTTGTAAAGTCCCTGGGTGGGGTTCAGAAGAGATGTCCGTACATATGGCAGGGACACTACCCACCACCTGCACATACAACCCTTCCCCGCTCCAGCCCACCACACACTGCGTCAAAAGGCTGGGTCCTATTTCCACAGCTGTAGCCCCACTGCTCAGGAATGGCCAGGGGCCAAGGCATCCCCCTCTTCAAGATGAGCTCTGCACATGCCCGTAAGTCCCAAAGCTTGCTGTGACCCACAGGTTTCTCCCCATCTGGACACAGGTTAGCCTCCTGTCCACTCACAAGGAGCCAGAGCCCATTCCCAGTGGGACCACTCCCCCAGCTTGGCAGAGACTATGCTGCCACCTCCAGGAAGGCAGTTCACTGCTGCTGAGCCCAGGGGATTCCACTCTCCAGCCCAACACCCAGTACTCAAGTGAGGGGTCTGATTAAGACTTCAGTCAGTAGTGGCCTGCTGGGGACAGTCTGCTGATTTCAGGTTTCAAGTGCAGCTCTGCATGTGACACTAACGTGTCATGTGCACTGCACAGTGATTATTATTGTGGTGCCGTTACAGAAGGAGAGTTTCATCACAAAGCAGTCTGGGGGTTGGGAAGATCAACGTTTCCTGAAAACCACCCAAACCTGAGGACTTGCTGGTGTTGCTCAGGACCGCTTTCCATCCAGTGAGACAGCGGGGAGGCCCGATGACCACGCAGAGCTACCCACGCAGCTCAGGCTCGGAGAAATCAGGGCAGCCTGGCAGCAAGGGAGCACCCAGGATAAAATGAGAGACCCGAAGATCACAGCAGTCACAGGCACCAAAGCAGCCAGGCTGGAGGAACAGCCAGGAACCCCTGGCCAGCCACATCCATGAGGCCTGTGGTTTCCAAGGCTCACTTCATCTCCACCTGCCTGACTGCTGTGCTCAGGATGGAAGCAGGCAGCCCGCTGTCGAGGTGCGCGGAAACACACCACTGAAGGGGAGATCTGGATGACTGGGAGGCCGTAGGAGTCCCTGATACAGGGACCAAATTAAAGACCTGTATCCTGCAGGACGTGTGAGGCTGGGTGAGAGGTGGCAGAGTGTGACTCCAGAGCCAGACCCAGAATCCAATTCCAGGTCCCCCACATCCTACCACGTGCCCTCGGCAAGGTTAGTGCCTCTGCCAGGTGTCCTCACTTGTCACAACAGGACCCGCACAGGGGGTGGTCATGAAGATCAGGCAGGCCGATAGGCATAAAGGACTCAGGCAACGCCTGATACATGGCAAGTGTGTGCTCAGCACGTTAGCTGTGGAATCACACATTGTCTCAGGGAAAACAGTGGGTACAGACTGCACGTAGAAAGCTAGCAAAGTACAAGGAAAAACAGACACATTTGACGTCACGTAACCGTGTGATGGCCTTAATATTTACACACCATTTCCATTCACTTTAGTAACCGTTTTGTAGCCCCACTGTCAGCACTCAAAGGGCCTCGACCGCGGCCTCAGCCTTGCTCACCGGCGGTCCCTGGCCCATGGCGGCAGGTGCCAATCGTGGGCAGGTAACTTACTCCACGTGTGGCTGATGGGAAGATGCCCAACTACCCAGAGACTCAGCTTCCTTACCTCCCAAAAACCCAGTTTCTGCCTTCCTCCAAAAATTGTTTAATTGCATTTACCTGGCAAACCTCTGGAATCCCACTCCCCATCCCCCAGGAGCTGCTGAGAGCAGGTGGGATCCTGCACGGTGGGAATCTTGCAACACACCCCTCCGCCATCGCTGTCACCATGGAACATCTTTCTGACTTGCATTTCTACAGGTTTAATAACCCAGTTACCGGCACACACTCCAATCTTTCTTCGTTGGCGGAGTTGGGCTGGGCCTCAGTCGTGCACGTGACAGTCAGTGACTGTCTTTATATTCGGCAGGTCTGAGCGCAGGATCAAGCCATGTGGCTCCCTGTCCAGAGCCTAGAATGCTAGGACCCTGCTGTCAAAGTCATTTCTCCCCAGTCATTTGAAGATTGAGAACAGAAACATTTCTGGCTAATGACAGTCTTTCACAAAGGCAGGCTCCCTCTAACTACGCACAAGCTCAGAGGAGGAATGCTGAGAATGTGAAGGGGCCTGCGGGGACCTTTTTCCTTTGGCTGTGGGCCTCCTGAGTCACATTCTTCCAGAGGGCTTGTGGGAAAGGAATCCGCTCAGAATCTCATTCCCACCAAGAGAACCTCGGCAGAGCGGCCAAATCCAGCGGCCTAAATACAAAAGCAACTAATGCTAAAAAAAAGAGTGACTTTTACTACAAATTAGAAAATTATGGACCTCAATAAAGTCAGGTATCTGACTTTAAAAAAGAAAGCAACAATCTATACAAAGGCTTTGCACTTATGAAAATCAGAAAATCTCATGTACATTGGGTTACTCCTTCCAGTTAGAACAAGGAGAGTCAGTGCCGCTGGACTGCTGAATGCAGAGAATGTCTACATGGACCTGGAGGCAGAGGAGGCTGTGGACAGAGCTCTGGGCAGGACACAGCAGTGAACCATGGCAGCTCAATGAAGGGCTCTCTGGTGGCTGTGGACAGAGCTCTGGGCAGGAAACAGCAGTGAACCGTGGCAGCTCAATGAAGGGCTCTCTGGTGGGCAGGCAGTGTGACAGGAACCCACTAGGGCAGGGACCCAGAGAGGAACAGCAAGAGGAAGCCATGACCACCCTCAGAACCAGAGGCTCAAGGAGAGCCCAGCCAAGAAACCCACACAGAGCAGAGAGTGATGGAGACCTGTCCCGAATTCCACCTGCTCTCACTGGCTGAACCCAACCAGAGCGGCCATCAAGGAACCCAGGGCCTATACAGGTCAGCCTCCAGAGGACAGGGCAAAGGACAGACAGATCTGAGGACAGTGATCATCGCAGGTCCCCTGCCACACGGAAGCTGCTTTTGTTTCCTGTAAAATACAGACTGTGGTGCCTGCTACGGGCCTGGTGTGAGACCAACAGACTATGTGCCAGCTCCGATGACAGAAGAACCCCAATTTAGAAAAAGGGGTCAACGGGGGGCTCCTGTTTCTTGTTAACATTGAACATGCTTCCTCTTTTGCCGTTTTCTGGAACAGGTAGTTTGGATTTGTCAGAACGTCACAAGCATCCAGGGCCACCAATTCCCTCAGCATTCATCACTGACCAGTCCCCACCCTTCCATTTCAGGAACCGGCCCCAGGGCTGGACGACCTCCAAGCTCCACTTCCCCCGGCAGCTCTCACCCGCTCACCTTGGCAGTTTCTCAGAGGACACGGAGCCAAGCTCTGAAGAAGACGAAGAAGTCACAGTCACAGCAGAGTCAAAATTCCCATTGCGCGACAGCGTTTATTGAAAGGAAATCTTGCTTTATCCAGGAATTCACGGAGATGGAGGTAGCCGCAAGAACAATGTCCCTTTCCCACGACAACCCAAAGCAACCCAACCGTACCCCAAAGCAGAAGCCCAGGGGAACATCCAGACTGCACTGCAGAATGACACTCCGAGGCAGAAGTACATAAAAGCTACAGATGATTGTCTCTTCGGCATTGCATCTGGCCATGTATGTGTTTTTACATAAAATAGATGTTTTCTTTTTAAGCTACCTAAAGAAAATACTCTTGATTGGGGTTAGTTCTTAAAGAAAAATATATATATATATGTATATATAATAAAATTAAAGAAGGATAGCATGTTATACCTGGAAAGGACCCTGGGCCCTAATCTTCACGTTGTCCCAAGCTCTGAGATTGAGCAACTGTCAAGGTCACTGGGGTGAGATGAGCTGGGGCTTGAAAACCCTTCTCTTAACTTCCACTCCAGTAACCCGCATGTGCTGCCAGTGCCCTCAGAGTGTAGGATAGCACAGCCGTCAAAACGTTTAACAGCCTCTTCTTACGGCAATGCGGCAAGGATTCTGAAAGGTGACCTCTGTTCTCTCTTCATGGACAGCTGGAGCCAGCCTCATGGCCACCGCAAAGAACTGGCCAGAACGAGGGGCAGCTGCGTGCCCACAAACCGAAACACACACACTCCCACAGTTCTCCAGCATGCTGACCTTCCGCAGCTCCGTCTCCAGGTACGAGTGGGCCCAGGCTTTTCTAGGCAGGTCGAATGACGGCAGAAGCAGCAGGGCAATTATGAACATGCCGAAGGTCAGAGTGAGCTCTAGGGAAACCAGGCTTGTCACGTTCTCAGGAGGACAGAGACATGAAGGGCTGAGTACAGAGGTGCTCAACCTCCATGTCAGTTTGTCATCTGTCACCCGCTTTCCCAACACTGGGCTCCAAGAGGGGAGGAATTTGTAGCTGTTTAATTCATTGCTGTAGTCTCTGTGCCAAGGACTGCACCTGACACATCACTGAGGCTCAGTAATCTGCTAAATGAATGAATGGCTAAAGGGAGGAGCTGTCCATACCCCACATAAGCAAGCAAAGGAGAGAATCACCCCCGACTGTGGTGAGGATGACAGTGACCCTGTAGACATGGAAGGGGCTTGGCTCTCTGGCTCCAGACTCCCACCCTTAAACTGGGCTGACCACTCTGAATCCTGTTGGCTGGGCTCTGACCTGGTGCAGGTGGGACTCCATGGCAACTGTCATGACGTTCTCTGGCCCACCGGCCCCCCACCTATTGGGGTGTCTGGGGACACTGTGGAAGCAGCTGAACACTACTATCTCTGCCCCATAAATGTCACCAACTCACAGGGTCCTCTCCCTGGCCACACCCCTACTTAGCTGCCTATCCCATACTCCAACCTGTGGAAGTCCAGCTGCGATTGGACCTGGCCTATGGGCATGCCTGGGGACTGTCACAATGCGAAGTGACACAGGAATGCCAGGAGGGAGTGCCCGGATACCCAGCATCCTCCTGACCCCATGCTCCCTGAAATTTCTCTCCAGTCACGTGGCCTTGCCCCCCAGACGTCAACCGTTCCCTGCCAGCCTACTGCTGCTGATGTCTCTTTGTCCCACAAAATTGGAAGGAGTCCTCCAGTTTGCACAGAGACACCTCTGCCTGGCTTCTGTTTCTGTCTTCCTTCACCTCCTCGACATAAACGTGAGCTCCTATCAACGCACCTCTGGCCTAAATATCCCCCAGCTTTCAAGAGCTTCTCTGTCTTCTTTCTCACACAGAACCCACACCCACACCTGCCTCTCTCCTCTCTCCTCTCCCTTCCCCCATGACCTTAGTTCTCACAGCTAAGTCCATGAACCTTTCCCACATATCCTCCTAATCCCCCAATCCCAAAAGCCTGCTGTGGGAGGAGGGGAAAAGGACCAGTAAGACATGACCACAGAGCCCCATCATTCCAGAAATGGCATCATTTGTTTAAAAGCTTATTTACAAGTCTCCCTACCCCACCTGTGTAAAAGAAATTGCAATCAGTGACTCGGAACGGGTCTCAGCAGGGTTCAGAAACTGTAATAGAATTCTAGATAAAATAAGCAAACAAGGCCATAGCTGCAGCCATAGACACAAGTGACCTTCTGGCTTTCTCCTCTTCCAATGCACTGTTTACCCAGACCACGTGAACTGCCATTCTCGGCCTTAGTTGTCTGTGCCCAATACAATTCTTTTTTTCCAACCCTGGTTTCCAAAGTGGCCTTTATTTGACTTGCTCTCTCTGTCACCTCTGCTCCTTCATACATAAAATCTAATAGTTCATATTCTAAAAAAGAATACTCAAAGGCCGAGTGCAGCAGCTCATGCCTATAATCTTAGCACTTTGGGAGGCTGAGGCACGTGGATCACCTGAGGTCAAGAGTTGGAGGCCAGCCTGACCAACATGGCAAAATCCCATCTCTACTAAATACAAAAAGTTAACCAGAAGTGGTGGCGGGCACCTGTAGTCCCAGCTACTTAGGAGGCTGAGGCAGGAGAATCACTTGAACCTGGGTGGCAGAGGTTGCAGTGAGCAGAGATCACACCATTGCACTCCAGCCTGGGCAACAAGATTAAAACTCCATCTCAAAAAAAAAAAAAAAAATACTCAATACAGGTGCCTGAACTTTACAAAGCAGCTGCCCTACCAAGCCTCTGTCACATTCCAAACAGAAGAGCAGCAGTCCGTCAGGTCTGGGTTAAAATATGTACAAGCTACACACTGTTTCCTCCCTGCAGTGCTACTGAATAAGACCTAGCCTTCGGGACCCTTTGTCTTGGCAGGGTGAGTGAGGAGGGGGCCAGGGACAGCAGTGGAAACAGTGACTGTGGAACAGGGACCTCAGCCCACCACAGTGTGTTTCTCACAACACCCCAGGAGGTGGTGGCTCCTGTTCCTTAGGCATCCCAATGTTTTAAACTGCAAAAGCTCCTGCTGAAGACCCACTGAGAGACCCTGGAGAGGAACTGGCATGCTGTGCAAAGAGGCGGCCATGGTGTCGGTGGCAGACGGACGCTCCCCTCCCCGCCTCCCGCTTTGGGTGGCTGCAGCCCGGGAGCGCACTCAGATCTGGCTGGCGGCGGCACTGTCCTTGGGGAAGGTGTAGCTCAGGGGCGCCTCGTAGAGGCTTCCCCCCTCCGTGCTGAGGTCATCGTCGTCATCCATGTCATCCAGAACCTTACTCGGCAGCTTCTTCAGTCTGCTGAAACAACAAGGGGCATGTTTCCAGGCCCTGGCTGGGACCCGTCGCTAATTTGTAGGCGAAGGAAGGGTTTTGGGTTGCTGTCTCTGCACGCCACTGAGTGGCACAGAAAATTAATCCGTGAACTGAGCAGGTCTGCACCTGACGGTCCCTTCAGCCAAAGGTAGCCCACTGCCCCCTCTCAGCACGGAAAGCCCTTGTTGATGGGGTGGGCTGGGCTGGGACAGAATTGGAGGTGTTGATTTCCCCAGGCTGTTATCGATCTTGTCTTGATTTAAAATTCTGGTATTTTGTTCACCATGGATGACACCTATTGTCTTTTAAATATCGCTCTAAAATGTTATCTACTGTAATTGCTGAGATTTTTGATGCCCTCTTAAATGCTGCACCCTAATGCCAACCTTGGGGCCAGTGAGCTGACAGGCCCAGTTTTACAGGATCCTCAATGAGCTGGGGCCTTCTGTCCATTTGTGAGAACTACCCGGCACCCAGCACAGAGCCCCAGGTCACAACCAGCCTCCAAGAAAGGCTCAGCTCCATGGATCAGCGTGAACCTAATCTCATGAACCTTACCTCATACTCCAGGCAGAGACCCTAGAGCAGAGAAAGCAACCCACACAGCCCCCCAACCCTCCGCTCCATGACCCATCCTAACGACCACGGCAGACAAGCTTCAGAGAGCTGCTCTCTCCTGGAAACCAGGCTTGGGAAATCCTCGTCTTCATGAAGATACATATCAGAACACAATCTTATCTCCCTAAGTCAGACAAAAAACAGGCTGGCCCAGGAACTGCCTCTCCATGATGGTGTGAGCTAGTCTTATCTGCCTCAGTTTCCCCTTATGATCAACAGGGACACGTGCCCAGCTGGCACTGGGGCACTGGTTTAAGAATGACATGCATGAGACCCTACTGCCCATGTAGGATGACTGAAGTGGACACAGTCACCTTTACCTCTAGGATAAGATAACCCCAAAAGCAATGGTGAGGAGCTGGCTTTGAGACACCAGCAGTGAGAATGCTCTGAAGGCAGAGCCTGCCTCAACCATGGGGGATTATTGGTCTCTCTGTGGCCTCCACATCTGCCCACCTTAAGTCCTTCTTCATGGAGTTGAGCTGCCCCTGCAGATGCTCATTCATGTCCATCTGCTCCTCCAGCTCCCTCTGCAGCTTCTTTTTAGAACTTTCCAGTCTGTCGATTTCCTCCTCGGCCTCCTCCACCTGCCGCTTCATGGCTTTCAAACGCAAGCTCAGCTGCATGGGGAGAGAGGATGGGTCTGAGTGCCAGCTGATAGCCCAGCCCCAGCACTCAATCCACCCCAGGTCCAGCCACCGTCTCCCCAGGCAACCAGGACAGGGGCAATGGGGCAGCAGTCTCTCCGGAAACATGGAGATCAGGTAATAAGACAAGGTTACTCTTTAAAAGCCAAAATCAGGGTGTGGAATTTGCTGATATCCCCTAATCATGTAGGCAAGAAGCCCCCATTCTATGATGCGACCAGGTTCGTCAAGGGGAGGAATCAGCCCACTCACACTGCACCCCTGCTCGGGGAGGCCTTGCTTCCCTTCTTTCCCAGCCTGAGACGTGCAATCTCATCTGAGGACAAATACAGGCAGAGGCCCCCACCTGGTCCTTCTGATCGGTCAGCGACAGGTGCTCCTCATCCACCTGCATCACCAGCTCCTTCACTTTCCGCTCCAGCCGCCGGTTGCTGAGCTGCAGGTTGGCCCGATCCCTGGAAGTGGGAAGGCAGGACCAGGAACCCTCTCACTGCCACCCCTGCAGGGGCCCAGCCCACGCTGTGGAGGAGGGCAAGCTCCAGCCAGGGGTGCCTGGTCAGCTCAAGGCTTAGGGTCAGCGAAACACAATTACACAGGAAGAAAAGCTGCTTGTGAGAGAGGCTCCGAGAAGGGCAGTGGCCCAAGGCTGCAGGGCCAGCAAGGGGCTGAGGGCCGGCTAGAGCTGCCCGGAGTTCCTGAGCTTTGCTTTGTAAGGCAGTAAGTCACAAACTGCAGATGTCTTGGGTGTACTCCAGCCTGTTCTGGCCTGACTCCCCAAAAGTCCAGCTAACAGAGTAGATCATCTGATGTGTCAAATGCCTGCATACCCTGCACCTTCTAGGAAGGTGAGAGGCCATGAGTCACAACTATGGCCGGAAGGCTGGAAAAGTTCAACCTGGTGCTGGTCCTCAGGCTGTCACTCAAGAGTCAGGCACAGAGAACTGAGTTGTGGGAAAGGAGTGTGTTCACTGGACCCCACTGGGGGAGGGGTGTGCCCCATCTCGGACTGGTGGCCAATCGGCCTCTGCGTAAATACACCTGGTCTCCAGGGCAGAGCCCGCCTTCTGGCCTCTAGTCTGGCTCTAACTCGGTAGCTTCGGAGGCAGCCCGTCCTATCCAGAGAACGTAAAAGGACAGCAGCACCACCATGGACTGAGAAGTGGCGTCCTAAGCATTAACCCAGCTACACCACTATCTAGCCGGGCTACCTTACCCAAGTCATTTATTTTTATCTTCTTTTTTTGAGACGGAGTTTCACTCTTGTTACCCAGGCTGGAGTGCAATGGCGCGATCTCGGCTCACCGCAGCCTCCGCCTCCTGGGTTCAGGCAATTCTCCTGCCTCAGCCTCCTGAGTAGCTGGGATTACAGGCACGCGCCACCATGCCCAGCTAATTTTTTTGTATTTTTAGTAGAGACGGGGTTTCACCATGTTGACCAGGATGGTCTCGATCTGATCCACCCGCCTCGGCCTCCCAAAGTGCTGGGATTACAGGCGTGAGCCACCGCGCCCGGTCTCAAGTCATTTATTTTTATGGGTCTCTGTTTTCTCATTTATAAAATAGAAATAATAAAAGTAAGTTTGTAGTTGCTGTGCCTTCCTCACAGGCTAGGAGGATGGGGACAAATCCCAAACGTGTGAGCACATTGCAATGGGACTGTCACTGCCCACTGGGGCCTCTGCACTGCCGCTGGCCCAGCTTACCTCTCCTCACTCTCCAGGCGGTCCTCCAGCTCTGCAATCCTGGCCTCCATCTGCACAACCAGCCCCTCTTTGCTGGACCGGTAGGAACCTTCCAGGTGGACAATCCGGCTCTTTAAGTCCTTGTTCTAGAACCACATAGGGAGACTGTGAGGGGTTATGTGTCTGCCACGCTCTGTGCAGAGCAGCGAAAAACATGGGGTGGAACCCAGCATTTGGTCGCTGCCTGCAAGGAGGCTGCTTTCTGCACCAGGACCTGTGGCCTGGAGACCTGGAGAACCTAGAGATGTTTTTAAGGAAACCCCCTGAACTCAGGTGCAGGCCAGAAGAGGAGGTTCCATCACACTCCCTCGTAAGCCCAAAAGAAATCTTTGCCATGTCCTAAGACTCCTGAATGTGAAAAAGGCTTTGCCTTGCCCTATAAATCCACAGGGGACAGGAGAAATTGGCTCCTTTGCCCATCACGTGCGGTGAAGAACATGAACAGAAACCAGGTAAAAGAAACAGTAATCCGACGAAGATTTCTTAGTGACTCACGTGTTTGGTGACATGAATTCTTTTTCATGCTCTTTACATTAGAATTTAGCCCTCTTGGGCCAGGCGCGGTGGTTCACGCCTGTAATCCCAGCACTTTGGGAGGCCGAGGCGGGTGGATCACGAGGTCAAGAGATCCAGACCATCCTGGTCAACATGGTGAAACCCCGTCTCTACTAAAAATACAAAAAATTAGCTGGGCACGGTGGCACATGCCTGTAGTCCCAGCTACTCGGGAGGCTGAGGCAGGAGAATTGCCTGAATCCAGGAGGCGGAGGTTGCGGCGAGCCAAGATCACGCCATTGCACTCCAGCCTGGGCAACAAGAGCAAAACTCCGTCTCAAAAAAAAAAAAGAATTTAGCCCTCTTCAAGATCTAGAAAATAACACATGTAATCCCTCCTCCCTCAGCTGCCAAGCTTCCTTGCAGGTTTAATATGACTGGGAAAAAACAACTCTGGAAAAGAACTGTCAGCCCCCACCCCAGATTTCTGGAGATGCCAAGTAAAGGTGGGCCCTCCAGTGAGGTGAGGGTGGGTTAGCGGGATGGAGGGGAGCAGCTCACAGGCCAGCTGCGCTCACCTGCCTCTCCAGGGAAATCTTGTCACACTCCAGGTCTTGCCTCGCAGCTCTCTCCTGAAGCAGCTCATTCCTCACCTGCTCCATCTGTCGCAAGCAGAACCAAAGCCAGAGGTTAGAAGGATTGTTTCTGCATCTTTTGTAGTGAAATGGTGCCCAGGAGCTGAATTCCAGCAACCAGGTCCACCCCTACTTTATGAAGGAGGTTGCCCTACCCAGCCCCTCCTGCCATCTGCTCTGGGGTACAGGATCTGTTTCTTAGTACTTTCTGATTTCTTAACGTTTGCAATAGAAGTAACACTAAGAGTCAAAGCTGGCCCTGCTGTCATGGGCTGAACTGTGTACCCTCAAAAAGATATATTGGTGCCCTAATCCCCAGTACCTCTGACGTGACCTTATTTGGAGAAGACGACTTTAGAGAGGCAACCAAGTTAAAAATGAGGTTATTAGCCAGGCGCGGTGACTCAAGCCTGTAATCCCAGCACTTTGGGAGGCCGAGGCGGGTAGATCACGAGGTCAAGAGATCGAGACCATTCTGATCAACATGGTGAAACCCCGTCTCTACTAAAAATACAAAAAATTAGCTGGGCATGGTGACGCGTGCCTGTAATCCCAGCTACTCAGGAGGCTGAGGCAGGAGAATTGCCTGATCCCAGGAGGCGGAGGTTGTGGTGAGCAGAGATCGCGCCATTGCACTCCAGCCTGGGTAACAAAAGCGAAACTGTGTCTCAAATAAAAAAATGAGGTTATTAGGGTGGGCCCTAATCCAGTATGGCTGGCGTCCTTTAAAATGGGGAAATACCAGTGCAGAGACAAACATGCACAGAGGGACGACGGTGTGTGACGACAGGGACACAGGGAGAGCGCTCTGGGGAGATGGACGATTGGGGTGATGGGTCTATAACCAAGGATTGCCCAGGACTGCCAGAAACCACCGGAAGCTGGGAGGAGGCAAGGAGGCACCTCCCTACAGCTCTCAGAGGCAGTGTGGCTCTGTAACACTTCTATTTCAGACTCCTGGCCTCCAGAACCATGAGACAATAGATTCCTGTTGTTTTAAGGCACCCAGTTTGTGTTACTTTGTTACTTTCCCTAGAAAACTGGCAATACCTGCTTGGACCCCACAGGCAGAGTTCACCTGGACTGAGCACGTTCTCAGGTTGTTTCCATGCTAAAACCAGGACAGTCACCGCTGAACCAGGATAAGTCAGTCACCCAACTTCCCCAAGAGCTACATAGCCAGGAACAGGGGAGCCAGCGTTCACCTGCGCTCCTGAATGCCGCACCATAAGCTCGGGCTTCAGAAAGGGCCTCCGGAACGGGAGCATCGCTCAGACACTGCTAAATCTCTCCTTTTTATGCCAGAAATACAAGTCAGAGAAAATGCAACTTCAGGAGACCCGACCAAGGCTGGACACTCCTAAGAGTCTCCTGTATGCTCGGGAAAGGAGCCTCACGGCACAGCACCAGAGAAGAAATCCCATCACCTGACCACCAGCATCTCTTTTCCTGATTCCCAGTGGCTTGTGCGGGAGTAAAACCAGTGATCAGAGAGGAAGGCTCCAGACCCTGTTGCCAGAACCGTCCAGCAGGGGGCAGCCTGAAGAAGCCAGAAGAATAGAGCTAAGCTGGTCAAATAAAACCACTTTTTCCTTCTTAAGGATGAAAAACAAATTCCAGGGTCCGACATGGCTCAGAGGTGCACACACAACCCCAGGACACCAGAGCCCGAGAGCATCTGACACAGGCTCACCTGGACCGACCTCAAGTTGAACTCTGCCACCCGTACAAGTACCCCAGTGAGTAAAAGATAATCTCACCCCTTCCTCACTGTCCCCCGCGGAGAACAAGAACTGGGGTCCCAGGAATGGCCAGAGGAGACACCCCACATTGGGCCAAGCTTGCATTTGCCCCCTGGCTCCCCTTGTCCCGACCCTGGTGTGTCACACAGCATGCTGTCACTGGTAAAATGAGGCTGGCGGGACCGGCAGGGTTGGGATACAAAGGCCTCTGACACCACAGGGGGAAGCCGGGCCTCTGCCCCTAGGTGAGGGGGTACCAGGTAGTCAAAATGCTCGTGTTTTAACATTTCTGACTGGCAGGCATCCAAGTCATGGAGGTGCAGAATGTTCCTCGGAGGAAATGGAGGCTTGAGAGAGTGTTTACACAGTACCCCGAGGAGCAGGGACAGAGCCGGGCACAGCCTGTGACCGCATGGTTTCGTCTCTGGACGAACTTAAGAGGAAAAGATTCCAGTATACACAGAGTTCAAATGCAGCTGTAGCATAAACATCCAGGCAGAGGAGGGCATCTTGCATAGCGAAGGGAAGAATGCCAGCAGTGCCCAGGACCAGCAAGCAGAGCATGTCCGCCCTGCCCGGGCCCACTCCCACTCTGCTGGGCCCTGGGGCCCTCGCCAATCACATCCTGCACAGAGGGTGCCAGAACAATGGCTGTCACTGTTACCCCAGCACCAAGTTCAAGGGGAATGAATGCGGGCTCACGGCCCTGCTCCCAATGTGGGTTCTAAACCAGCCACCTCACATGTGGAGGTCATGGGAACAGCTGGGCCACGGGACTGAGGACGGACATGCCTCCCAGGGGCAGCCATTCTGTTCACGTGCCCAGGGAAGGTCGCGGCACTTCAGTGAGGACGTGGTTAAACTTCCACTGCAATGGGAAGCGGTTACAGAGACCAACAGCAGTGGCCCAGCTTGAACTGCTGGCTCTGCCAGTCCCTCACCTGTGACCTTGTTGATCTAACTTCTGGGACACAATCTCCTAAGCAAGGACCTCCATTGAATGAGACACCCTGTAAGGGCCCCCAAGCTGGCCTATGATGTAATAAAAGCACAACCTGGTGCCTCCTCTACCCTTCAGGGTGCTGTGTGGCACCCTTCTGAGGAAGCCAGAGGCACCTGCCTCCATCCTTAGGCAGAGTAGCCACCCCAACTCTCCACCATTAGGAGTTTCCCCTGGTGAAAAACCCACATTGTCATAATAAGAGCAAGCATGTATCTGTGAGGGTGGGCAGGGGTGGTCTCACAATGATAGGATGGGTTTGCTTGCTGTTCAAACTACATGATGTGTCCTATGCAGGACATTGTGACAAAAGAGACCCAGGCAGTGCCCACTCTCCCTGTAGCCTAGCAGGGGACAAACAAGCCCTGTGCAAGTAGTCAGTGTCACCATGACAGGAAAGGTCAGTGTGCTGAGGCAGGGTGGCAGTGGGTGGCAGCCCAGATTCAGAGGGTCAGCAAAAGCTTCCAAAAACACAGACACTAAGCTGAGACCTAAAAGAGGTCTGGAATGGACAGGGTAGAAAAACGGGGAATAGGGTCTGGCTGAGTCCCCACCCAAATCTCATCTCAAATTGTAGTTCCCATAATTCCCAGTGTCACGGGAGGGGACCCGGTGGGATGTAACTTGATCATGAGGGCAGGTCTTTCTCACGCTGTTCTCGTGATAGTGAATAAGTCTCACCAGATCTGATGACTTGATAAACGGAAGCTCCCCTGCACATGCTCTCTCTTGCCTGCCGCCATGTAAGACATGACTTTGCTCTCCATTCACCTTCAGCCGTGACTGTGAGACCTCCCCAGCTATGCTGAACTGTGAGTCAATGAAATCTCTTTCCTCTCTAAATTACCCAGCTCAGGTATGTATTTATTAGCAGCATGAGAACAGGCTAATATAAGGAGCAGGAGAGGGAATGTAGCTTTCCAAACTGGAGGTGGGCGGGCCACCAGGAACACAGAGTAGGAGGTAAGACGGAGAAGGGCAGTGTTGGAAGGAATTAGCCACGTGAGGAAGGTGAGGGGCAGGTGAAGACATGGATGGATCAGGTGGTCACACAGGCCCAAATCATACAGTGACAGTAGCTCACAGATTTATTACAAAAGCGAGTTCTGTGCATTTGAATAGTGATATCTCATTTACTCCTCACCACCACCAATGAGGTAGGCACTGTTAACGTCCCCACCTGTGCCAAGAGTCCTCCTGGTGATGCAGGTGGGGCCAACTGCACGATGCCAGTGGGAGCCACAGGACAGGTAAGCCCACCAAGGAGAGACATAAAAAGAATAAGAAAGACCTGCAGCTGGGCCCTGGGAATCCCTCCCCCCCACTCAGTCCCCAGGTCTGGGGAGGCAGGGAGGAGCCAGGATCTATCCCAAAAGCCAAGAAGGGCAAAGCTTGCAGGTAAGGCAAAGGCTAGACAAGAACAAGTTTGCTTCTGCAAAGTTCTGCAGAGAGGAGAGCCTGACTGCAAAGCTCAGGGGAGGCACTGGAGCCCAAGAGGCAGGAACAGACACCACACCTCTCCTCTGGAACCCAGCAGTGACTAAGACAGCAGCTATGACCCAGGGCTGGAGGGGGCATGAGGGTGTTCCAGGGATGCCCATGCTATTATCAGGTGGCAGTGAGAAGCCACAGAGGAGAGAAAAGTCACAACCGGTGGACATTGAAAAGGGAGTGTCACAGAAGAGCAGCCACCCAGCAAGGGGAGGGACGGGATCCAGGCCTGTCCTAGGGTCAGAATGAGGACAGGGAGAGGAAGAGCATCCCCCAGGGCTTGGTGGGAGGCAGCACCTATAGCTCAAAGGAAAGGTAGAGGCAAGAAAGGAAGGGAAGGGAAATTATTTTCCCAAAAGAAAAGGGATAAAGAAAACCTGGAGGCTGTAGACAGAGAAATAAATCTAGAAATCTAGTTGCTGTGGACTGTGCGGTTGAAAAATACCAGCAGACAATAAAAGGCCAGCAGAGCAGAGGCAAGCATCTCTTTGCAGCTGTGCTCCCAGCCAGGAGACTCAGAGGGGAATGCCAAGCACCAAGAGCCCCCCAAGCTGGGAACTCTCTGAGGCAGACGTTATCACCCTGAGTTTCCAGGTGGGAGGTCCAGAAACATGCCCCAATCACTGTTAGGTGGAGGCAGCTTTGGGATTCCCACCTAGGTTTTCTGACAAAAAAGAATCATACCCTCTCTTTTCGCCTCTCCATTGTCTCTTAGCAAACCTATAGGACCTAGAACTCTCAACGAAGGAAAAATTCCCACAAGGAGGAGAGTTCGGGCAGGGACTTTGGAGCCCGGAAGGAAAACGCTCTGTGGCGGAGTGAGGCGGAGAGTGCGTGGAGGGTTCCAGGGTGTCCATGGGGTCACCCCGCACCGGGCCCAGCCTGGGGGTTCAGGACAAACCCTGCCATCGCCGCAAGCAGCGTCCACTGGCCAGTCTTACACCCTTAGTGCCAATGTCTGAGAACTCCGGATCCCACCAGGAAACAGACTTCCCACACACGGCAGGATCCCCGAGGGCCCCCCACAGGTTCAAGGCCTCCCTGGAGAGCCCCAGGATAATGGTGACTCTCCAGAGGGGGAAAAAAAAGGAATTATTTATTCTCCACTGCAGTCCCGTAAAAGATGGCTATTAAAATGGAAATGTAGAATAAATCAGTGAAGAGCAGGAAGGAATAATGTGTAGCCACAAAACTTAACAGTTACTGTGACCTGAGCAGGCAAGTCCATTTCCTTGAGTCTCCGCAAACCCAGGCTTTTGGCAAACATGATCAGCTTCCTTCAGTTCTTCAAAGGACAGCCTGACATGAAACCTCTGAAGTAAATCCACCATGTGGAGCCTTATACAAGCACCAGGTGGTGTGTGGACAATGCCTCAAGGATGGGTTTCGCCACACACCCAGAAGTATCCTGTGTCCCCCTGGTATTGGTTGTCCTCAATGCAGTGATCCCAGGACTAGGCCCCCTGACTTCGGAATATTGTAAATAAAATTCTTACCCTGAGCTCACACTGGTCCCTGCCCTGGGGTAAAAAGAAAAAAAAAAAAAACCTCTGGCTTGGCTGAGCCAGCCTCCTAAACCACAGAAGAGTAAACTCGAGGGTGGGAAGTTATTTATTTACACAAGCTTGGTGCTTTATATGCTATTTACCCTTCAACTACATTAAATAGCCTTCACAAAAACTTTCCAGTCAAAATAAAGACACCACCGGAGCGGAAGGCAGAAGCGTATCACAATTGGACTGGAAGAACGCTACGCCCTGAGTATTTTGATTGGAAATCACAGTATCAGATTCCAGTGGGTTTTCTGTCAGAGATACCCACGACCTGAGCGAGCTCTCAGGATTCTAAGCGGCTGCCCTTCCGGTTCATGGAGAGCCAGAGCTATTTGTGATGGCCAGTAACAATACCGAACCCCATCGCCTGTGTTTATCCTTGGGCTGTAAGGAGGTTGGCAAGCCCACACTCCTGGCTGACATTAAAAATAATCACAAAAATGGAAAATTATTATTAATCAGTTGTACACACTGGGTGTTTTGAGCAGCTGATACAATAAGAGGCAGTTACAAGGTTAGTAGCATTTTAATTGAAAAAAAAAAAGGAGAAAGAAGAAAACCCCCCTCTGATCTTTCGTGCATGACTGAAGAGAAGACAGTCACCTTTATCAGGAGGGCATGCCTGATGCTGACTGGAGAGCAGGTGTGAGCCACTGAGGAGCAGTTCTGGAAAGTGACTGTAGGAGCCCACAACTCTATCAGTGGGATTTAATCCTGCATCTGCAGAGGCAACTGGGCAGCCTTGCTCAGACCCTGGAGTGAGCATGAAGCCACCCAAAGCTCAACCTGGCATTTTTCCTGCTGCCAGCTGCCTGAGCTGGACGAATCATCTTTCCATCGGGCTAGGCCACTGTGGTCTACACGGCCAACAGAACGCCTCCCCCATGTGGGCCCAGCTGTGCTGTGAAGTGTCTGTCGCAGTGCCTATCGAGCTAGCCCAACAGCCTGTTGGCACTTAATTTAAAACACGTGAAGCCAGACCTCTCCTTAATGCTGCACTCCTAAAGAATCAGGAGAGGGTCAGCTGAACTTTGATCCTCACCCATTTTAAGAAACATGATTTTTAACTTGGGAGTGGAGACCCAAATGCACTTGAGGGAATGGTCTTTAAGACCATGATAGTCTCTTGCACGGATAATGGGAACGGGCAGGAGGCTTTGGAGTCAAATTGTGACTCTACCTCATACCAACTGTGTGACCCTCTGCAGTCACTTCTCCTTGAAGGCCCTGAAAACAAGAAACAAGTGAGGCCCCCAGCCTGGTGCCTAGCACTTAGGGAATCATTGTAAGGATGGCAATTGTCATAAATGGAAACATGGTTTTCGGGGATGGAGAAGAAACAGGATTACTTTGAATTGAAACAGAGCAAACACTAGTAAAATACTCACTACTGAACTGAATTATCCTTCACCTTATAAGCCAATCGGAAACCTTTCTGCATATGGTGGACTATACCTGGGTGACAAAACAGGTACTCCTTACCTCTGTTACATAAAGAAGATATCATTTTATCAACTCGAAAGCCATCCTTTCTCCTTCATGGTAGTCAGACTTGAAAACAAAGTCCAAACATCCAAGAGGTTTGAAAAACTTCTCTCTCAATTAGGATTTCCTGAATCCATCGCTTTCAATAATAAGGTCCTGGGCACGTAAAGGAAGTCCTCGGAAAGGCTGTGATATGGTTTGGGTGTGTCCTCACCCAAATCTCACCATGAATTGCAGCTCCCATAATCCCCAAGTGTCACAGGACGGATTTGGTGGTGGCAACTGAATCATTGGGGGCAGGTTTTTCCCATTGCTCTTCCTGTGATAGTGAGTAAGTCTCATGAGATCTGATGGTCTGATAAAGAGCAGTTCCCCGGTACACACTCTCTTTCCTGCTGCGACGTAACACGTGCCTTTGCTTCTCCTTTGCCTTCCGCCACGATTGTGAGGCCTCCCCAGCCATGCTGACCTGTCAGTCCATCAAATCTCTTTCCTCTAGAAATTACCCCGTTTCAGGTATGTCCTTACAGCCATGTGAGAATGGACTCATACAGGCTGGGAACTTATAAATAACATGGCCAGCATTTAGTGTATACCAAATGCAGGCATAATTAACAGAAAAAAAGAACAGAGGCATGGAAAGGATCAAACGCACCGTCTCACACAGCCTTTCCTGTCCTCTGCCCTGGTAACAGCACAGTTGAGGCCTCCTCCCAGTCTCCCCTTCTCCAGTCCTCACCCCTACCCCTGCCACATGAGTCTTCTAGAACACTGTGTATGCTTCACTTGTCTGCTCAGCAGCGTTGACAGAGCAGACAGAGACGTTCAAACCCCCCGCCTGACTCTTCAAACTCACCTCCTTTCATTATTTCCTAAGGGAACTGGAAATCCGATTGAGCCACACTCATCCATTCATTGCTTCTCAAACTGCTGCACAGATTCCCACCTCCCAGTCTTCCGTCATACCATTCCTTCTATCTAGAATCCCATTTCCAGTCCTCTTGGTTTATCTAAATCTCACGTCTTCTTTAGAGCCCACCCCAGGTCCCCGCCCTCTTTCTAATAAATCTTCTATAATCACCCTTGCTGTGATGGCCTTTCCCTCATTAGCTGCTTGAATCTTTTACTTGGCATTTGGTATCCACTAATCGTTCTATCCAATATAACAATTTTTATTGTTATATTGCGCACAGCAGGTATTCACCGTATTTTGCAAGCACTGATAAAACGGAGCGTTGCCTTGGGAACTGAGACCTAAACCAAGCTCTGCCGTCCACTGCCTGCATGACTGTGGCCGAATGACCAGGTGACGCTGGGCCTCAAATCTCATCCACACAGAGAAGCGGGGAGAGCTGGACTCTGAGGACCTTGCCAGATCTAACAGTAATGAGAGGGGTTGAGCACTCACTACTAATATTGCTGGAAAATTGGTTTTTTTCTGCAATTAAGTTCTGTCACTAAGACTAGTGGTAGATGTTTGGGGAAGCAAAGATTCAGCAGAGGAGCTTGTGAGAATTCAGAGTTTAAGGAAAGAGCTGTTAAGTCTCAACTTTTTAATTTAAAAAGAGGAAGATCCCCGGCCGGGCGCAGTGGCTCACGCCTGTAATCCCAGCACTTTGGGAGGCTGAGGCGGGTGGATCACAAGGTCAAGATATCGAGACCATCCTGGTCAACATAGTGGACCACTAATCGTTCTATCCAATATAACAATTTTTATTTGTCTCTACTCAAAATACAAAAATTTAGCTGGGCATGGTGGCGCGTGCCTGTAATCCCAGCTACTCGGGAGGCTGAGGCAGGAGAATTGCCTGAACCCAGGAGGCGGAGGTTGCAGTGAGCCGAGATCGCGCCACTGCACTCCAGCCTGGGTAACAGGAGCGAAACTCTGCCTTCAAAAAAAAAGAGAAGAAGATCCCCAAACTAAGATGACCCATGCTTTCTCTTTTCAGTGCCTAGTAGCAGTTTGCTAGGCAGACAGGGCCGATGCTATTACCTGAGTTCAAAATAACTGGCACCCTTTCCTGTTTTTTAGGAGATGTCCTAGTTAAGGAGACGTCATAAGGTCAGCATTTGAGGGGAGAGAGGAATAGGGGTCTTTAAGTTTTGAAGTTTCCCTTTTCTTGCTCTGATTCCAGCAGGAAAGCACCAGGCACAGAGCCCGAAAAGTTAACCTAAGTGGACCAAAAGAGCTCAGAATAAGGGCCCCTCTGTCTATACCCAAGGCCCTCTCCAGCCAGCCTTCATTCCAAAATGCAGGAGATCAGCCTGGGCCCCACCTCAACTTTGAATGAGAATGAGACGCTTTCCAGGGAGGCAGGTATTTGGCCCACCCATTTCTCGGCCCTCCCTCACAAGACAGGAGGCAGCAAAGGCCAGAAGAGAGGCTCTCAGAACAGTCAGGAGGCATCACTTCATCTCAGCATCTCTGGTTCATTTTCTTACCAACTCCTACGTGCATAGGAATGTAATCCTCAATTTCTCCGCTTATAACCAACACCGGGCTTTATCTCGTCTCAGATGATGCGGTGAGTGGGAAGAAAACCAAAGGGAAAGAGCTGACACGGAAAGAGGCCGTGGACCTTTGTGGAACTCACCGTTTTAGGCGTATGACGCAGATACGGTGAGAGAACTGGGGAGAGTAAGGGGTGGATCAGACACTTCTGGATGTACCAAACCTTCTTGCAGCATTGCAATGTTAGAATTCAGAAAAGCCTTCAGAAGTCACCTGGGTCCATCACTTCCTTTCGACAGACTTTAGAGACTGAGCTCAGAGAGGCTGGGACTCTCCCGGAGGTAAATGAGGCCAGCGCGGGAGCCAGGTCGGGGACTCCCAGCCCACTGCCCTCCCCAGCAGACCAGGTGAATTCCTTAACTTCCTCCCTGGGCTTAGTTCAAAGTTCTCGGTTCTGTTAACTTCCTCCCTGAACTGCCATCAAGTTCTCGGCTTAGCGGAAATATTTTTAGCCTTGACCACATCGTGGACAGCCGTTCTGTTCTCCATGATCCAAGTGCTCAGACGAAAGGAAAACGAAGCGTCCAGAGCAATTCTGGGCCCAGATATCTGCACGATCAGTTCTCTCAGGGCTGGGCTGTCAGCTGAGCTAAGGGAGGCAGATGCCTTCTGGGTCAGGGTCTGTGTTTTGTTTCTGATGTAAACAGAGAACTGAAGGTCTGTTTTAACTGCCTCGTTACTGATAAGATGACAGACTTTCCCACTGTTCCTCTCAGCACAAGTCACAAGAAGCGCTAGCAAAACAAATCCACGGTCACATCCTTTGTCACCGTGATATGTTTAGCAGATCGGACGTGTCTTGGGGAACATGACTACTTAGCCAGGCTGGCAGGGCCTCATCACCAAACAGCTTTTAATCCAGCAAGAGAACTTAGAAAACAGTCTTCAGAAAGAATCTGAGGGGTGGCAGGGGGAGCTCAAGGTCGAGCTCTCCATCTGGACCTGTGGTTTTTCAGGAAGGTTCCTCTCTAAACCACGGCAGCTCTGGCCTGATGGGCTATCACAGCTCCAGAGGAATGCCATTATCACAGCCTGCGAACATGCAGACAGAACCCACACCGCATGAGGGGGTCAGAGCTAACGAACCTGGGGTTGCCATTTCCTTCTCTCTCAGGAGCAAAGTAGCACAAGTATCCCACTTGTTTGCAAAGAAATCTGTCAATAGGGGCCTAACAGAATATGGAAAAGCAGCCAGCGATTCACCTTCTACTTCGAGCAGGGATGCCTGCTCCTAAGGTGCGATCCCCAAGCTCTGGGACTTCCCGTTCTTGGTCACCCTGAATTGAGGGAACGGAAGTCCATATGAATAAAAGACCAGAGGAAAGTGCCCTTCGGAACAGAGAAGAATGGATAGAGAGGATAAAAACAGAAAGCAGAAAGTGGTTACAAATAACCATCTATGGCCGGGCGCGGTGGCTCAAGCCTGTAATCCCAGCACTTTGGGAGGCCGAGGCAGGTGGATCACGAGGTCAAGACATCAAGACCATCGTGGTCAACATGGTGAAACCCCGTCTCTACTAAAAATACAACAAATTTAGCTGGGCATGGTGGCGCGTGCCTGTAATCCCAGCGACTCAGGAGGCTGAGGCAGGAGAATTGCCTGAACCCAGGAGGCGGAGGTTGCGGTGAGCCGAGATCGCGCCATTGCACTCCAGCATGGGTAACAAGAGCGAAACTCCGTCTCAAAAAATAAATAAATAAATAAAATAATAAAATAAAATAACCATCTAATGGCCATAACAGGAGAAGTGCTTTTCAGAGCTGAGGCCCTGAAGGTCATCGGTTCCACACGCAAGTGTGTGGCTTTGGGAGCGGACACAAAGTTGGGTGCAACAGAAAGCAGGCGCTATGATGCAGCCTTTTCCTCCACAGGTTAATCAGCAGCACATGCACCTCCAAAGCACTCACAATCAGTAACAGTAACACGTGACTGCTTTTTGCAGTTTTGGAAAGAGTTTCACTTATAGTTGATCCTTATGCCCACGCTGTGAGGCCATCGGGGAGTGTTATTCTCACGTTAGACAGTGGAACTGATCCCTCAAGCTACCTGCTGTATTATCCAAAGGCTTTCTGCCTTTGTTTCCATGTTGTCATTAAGCCAAGGTTCAGATGGGCTTTGAGAGAGGTTGGGAGTAGCAGGTGAGCTCTGGGGAGAGCAGTGAGATCCCTAGGAAACAGTGTCACTGTCAGCTAGCCTCTGTGTCCCCAGCGCATGCCCAAACCACTTGACAGATAAAATGCAGAAACATTTTGAGAAGAGGATTCAGAACACTCAGTGGCAGTTTCAAAGATAATTAATTTATATTCACTAGTCTCAACCCTTCGTTTATAAAATAGCTGTGGATACATAAAGAAACGTCTAATGATAGAACCTGCTTTCAGTGACAACTTACCCAGCTGTACGCGTGGGGCCTGGAAATGGCGCTGGACAAACCGCATATCAACATTTAGAAAATCCTTCACTCTTTCTTCACTAGCATTGGCACTTTCTTAATTAAAAACACGAAAACAAAACCTAAAATCCTTGAAACGATGTCAGGGACAGATTAGGAAATTATCTGACCAAGGATTAAAATTTAAAATCTAAAATACAAGTAATCCGGGCAAAGTCTCTCCTAGAAGCTTATTACGGTGACGACTATTCAACCTTCCATCCATTTTCTTCCATCAATTTCCCTCACAGCTCTCACTGAATCCACAGCTTTAACCCTTCATGTTTTTTTTTTTTTTTTTTTGAACGGGCTCTTGTTACCCAGGCTGGAGTGCAATGGCGCGATCCCGGCTCACCGCAACCTCCGCCCCCTGGGTTCAGGCAATTCTCCTGCCTCAGCCTCCTGAGTAGCTGGGATTACAGGCACGCGCCACCATGCCCAGCTAATTTTTTGTATTTTTAGTAGAGACGGGGTTTCACCATGTTGACCAGGATGGTTTCGATCTCTTGACCTCGTGATCTACACCCGCCTCAGCCTCCGAAAGTGCTGGAATTACAGGCGTGAGCCACCGCGCCCGGCCCAACCCTTCATGGTTCTAACTGAATCCACAGGTTTAACCCTTCATGTTCCTTTTCCACACAGGACAATCCACACGTCATTCATCTCTAGAACAGTACCTGTTCCCTGCTCCTACTGATCCTCTCAGACAGCAAATCCGAGTTGTTTCTTTCTTCTTCCAGCTCCATCTCCAGTTGAGACACCTTGTCCTAAGAAAGAAATCACAAACACAGTGAACGTAACTTGCGCTGCCGGGGATTAGGAGCAAATGCCCCATACAGGCACAACCCTGAGTGCAAATGAGAGCTGACTACCCTCAGGGTCTCGAAAAACAGTGTATCTATTTCTTACACTGCTCAAAGGAGGGATTTCTAAAACTACGTATTTCATGACCTGTAATGTATAATATAACGGCGTATGTAGAAAACACGTCGAAGAAGGAAAAACATTATCCCAAACCCTGATGCAAACACTAAGGATATTCGAGCATGTTTCTGTCCAGGCTTCGCTTCTCCCTGTGAATCAGTAACTTTAAACAGATCTACACAAGCCAGTTTCCTATTAAAGGACAACGTGGAAAACCCGCTTCTTGCTCAGGACAATCTTTTGCCTGTATCCTGCTCGGCGTTTCCAGGATCCCCGCAGGAGTAAATCCGTAGCAGTCCTCTACGGAACAGCACGCATGTGCACTGTGCACTCCCAAACCCGCACTGGCCTAACCAAAAGCCAGTGCTAACCACTTCTGTTAAACTCATCATCACTTAAGAATAATAATTTGTGGCTTCCTGGTTGGCTCCTCATCTAACCTAATTGAGTGTCAAGAAAAAAAAATTTCAAAGCAGCTTTGTATATGAAGAAAAGAGGCTTCGAACATCAGCCACCGACTTAGAACTGGGGTCTGTGGCTCTCGAGCATCTGTTTCTCCTGTCACCAGCCAATCTGTCATAGGTCTAAGGAAACTCAGAGCCACAAAGGCTACAAGGCAATTGGCATTCCAAATTTTAAATGTGAACCTGCAGCATTTGTATATAAATATTGTCTCTGCAATTGCCAAAGTCGATCGACAAGCAATGGACACTTCTATCCCTAAATATTATTTTATTTATCAAAATTAAAACACCCAGGATTCATGTGAATGATTACCTGCCTGTGAATGGCCCCCAGAGAATGATCCAAACCTACAGGGAAGCCAGAGAGCCCTTTCCCAACAGCCAACCATCTCAAAGGCCAGCTTGGATTGGAGCTGGGCCCTGCACCAAAGCCTCCTGTTTATCCACTGGTTCCTGATGGCTCCAAGACAGGACTCACTATAGTCACACATCACTCAGGATCCGCAAGAGCTGCATTTACAAACATCAGCCACCTGAGTTTCTGAGTTTACAGAAAACGTCCACCGTCAGAAGAGCTCTTGAGTCTTGAAAATTAACTTAGGTGCTAGTGAATGAGCCGGCAAGACACAGTCCCAGCAAGACGGTTTCCTCTTGGGGGAGGAAACACCCCTCAGCTGCATCTCCTGGTAGCAGGCTCTTGAGAGCTACTCATTTTGTAATTAATGGAAAAATACCGAAATAATGCAAAGGAAATGTTTTCTTTAGCCAGCATACATTAGCAAGAAATGACCCAACAACCCAATCTTCAGCTAAAAGCACTTCTTTATAGGACTCTCTTGCCTGAAATCCGTAGTGCACAGAACCCAGCAGGAGTGTTAGGGGTCCAGGCCAGGATTCCTCCAAAGGGTCATTCCCCACCGCCTGAAGGGGCTTTAGCTCATTTTGAGCCAGGTTGTTTAGGCCCTAGAATAATCGGTTTCTAGTTAAGTGGGGATGACCTTAGCTTGCCTTAAAATTACCTCCCCTAAAGAGATCAGAACTAGGACATTAGCAAATGTACAGCAATCCTACAAAAGAGCAATAAAACTGTAATCAGGATATTCTAGTCTCTGAAAGAGGCCCAGCTAATAAAATCTTCAGTGACTGAGAAAACACTCCCGAGATATAAACAGAGCCCCCTGAAGGCTTTAAAAGTTATTTCTGTTTATTTGCAAAGTTGAATCAGGAATTCCATTGATTTTGAATTTAAGCTGTCTCTCCATGGCCTTGAGCACTGCCTGTCTTTTATCAAAACCTTGACAATTTTAACTTCCCCAAAAGTCTAAGTTCCACTGGGGGGGGTGTGTGTGTGTGTGTGTGTGTGTGTGTGTGTGTGTGTGAGGGGGAGTGTGTGTGTGTGTCTGCGGGTTGGTCTGGCTCCTACGAATTATTCTTTTTTAAAAGTTCAGATCGAGTAATTCTAAGGTTTTTCTTGTCAACGTCAGTGAACTGTTCATACTTAGAGTCTGTTAATTCACTCACACTTTTCTGATGTGGTGTGTTTTCAGCTCGTGACTAGATGCCCCCATCTGGTGACTACATTCTGATAACGCTGTCTTGTCTCGGATTGTCTACATACTATGTACACCACGGCAAATTGAGCCACAGTTAAGCCACAGTTAGCCGTGAGCTCTGGCAAAGCCAGATAACCTCTAAGGGAAAATGGGCCAGAAACAGGAAGGAAGAATGGAGCACGGGTGTGGCAAAGGAAGGACGATGATTCCTAGGAGGCTCCTCTCTGGACATACAGTCTGATTCCTTCTAGTTAGCTGGAGGCACTGCCCCACAGAACAAAACGGAAAGGAACTATCTGCATCTTTATGCAAAATCATCTAACATCCCTGGGAATCTGTTCCATTTCCTCTCAAGACAATGAGAATGTGAGACTAAATTATGTCCATCATTCCTTCTGGCTCTGATGTCCTGAGTCTGTAAATGACTGGCCTCTTCCTTCAATCAAGAAATGACCTCACATTGCAGTCAGGGGCCCCAAACTGGCTGTACTATGTCTCCTAACCTATCAATGTTCTTCTCCTCCTTCAAGGCCCAGTATAAATGCCACCTTCTCCATGAAGCCTTTCCTAATTCCACCCCAAGCCCCCACCTTCAACAATATTTCAATGCTTCTGCAATGATGAAAAATAAATAGAGTTGTAGTACTTCGCCTAGCCCAGCAAGCATTCATTTTTAGCTCGCTCATCTAGTACCATGTTTTTCTGTCTGTGTAACTTCTGCATTGCCTTCACTACACTGCCTTACATAAACCAAATCACAATAAAGTTCATATTAAATACAAAAAAAAAAAAACAATGACCTCACTACACCCAGCTGTGAGAGAGAATAAAAGCTCAAGACCTCCCAGAGGCTGAACTGAGAGCAGAGAGCCCACAGTCGCTGCTCTCCAGGGGTCCCCCAGCTCAAACTGTGCGGTCCACAGACCTCCATCTGCTTCAGCAGTCTGCTGCGGTCATCCTTGAGGTGACTCCTGGCTTCCAGCTCATACTCCAGGTCCTTTAGCGTCTGCTCCAGAAGCTGCCTTTTTGTGAGTCCTTCGTCCTGAGCTCTCTGGTAGGCCCGTACCTCTTCCTCCATCAGCTGCATCTAGGAAAAGAGACAGCTGGGGTGGTTTTCTGGGGGGCATCGGGAGCATAGAGACCTCCACAAGACAGTGCAAAGGCTGACCCCACAAAAGGAAGATCTGGTGGACCCCCATAATACGGGAGATCAGAAGACTCTGTGCAAGTCCTACCTCCCTCTGGGCCTCAGCTTCCTTTTTGTTAAAAAATAAAGTGGGGGGGCGGCGGTGGTTTCCAGCTACAGGCAGCAACCTATTAGGTTACAAATTCTATTTGGTAGATGTTGACCATCATTTTGTAATTAAATAGAACAGAAGAAATATCCGAGTATTTGCAAATACTGGTTTGTAAATCTTTTGTACCAGATACTCACATATGTGTGCCGATGAGTGTATTCCTGGGTTGCAATGCAAGATGTAGTTCTTTTCTTTCTTCTTCTTCTTTTGAGATGGAGTCTTGCTCTGTTGCCCAGGCTGGAGTGCAGTGGCACGATCTTGCCTCACTGCAGCCTCCACCTCCCAGGTTCAAACAATTCTCCTGCCTCAGCCTCCCAAGTAACTGGGATTACAGGTGCATGTCATCATGCCCTACTAATTTTTGCATTTTTAATAGAGATGGAGTTTCGACATGGTGGCCAGGCTGGTCTTGAACTCCTGACCTCAAGTGATGCCCACCTCGGTCTCCCAAAGTATTGGGGTTACAGGTAGAGCCACCATGCGTGGCTGAATGCAAAATATAGTTCTTACTAGGTCATGTTAAAAACGCTCGAGAGCCCCTGAACGAAATACATGTTTCCCAGAGGATAATTTGTTGCCCACCTGTATCACTGTCACCTCGAAAGGGATTTAAACTTAGTGTAAAAAAAAAAAAAAACATACAACTAAATTAATGACCACAAAACAACCTACTGGCACGAAACCTAACGATATACACAGGCACGTTAGGGAAAGCCACTGCTTTGCAGAAAATAATCAGCTATCAGAATTTACGGTGTTGGTTTCTTTTCGCCCACAAGGTGGCGCTCCACTGACAGCTCTGAAGAAAGTGCAACCGACAAAACAGCTTGATTCACAAGGGCCAGTCTGTGTCTTGCACTTCTCTGCAAGTTCAAGTGCACAGTAGGTCTTCCGTAAACATCTGCGTGGGCTGATCCAGTGAAGCCCCAGGCTGTCTGCTTTGTTCTAAGTGTCCTACCCTCTTGGAGTTGGCAGAGTACTAGGTAGAGCTAGTCTCAGAAATAGAATAGGCCGGGGTTCTGTTTCCTTCAGTGCCTAAGAAAGCACGTGGCAAACTCCACTACAGAATGCCACCCTTCTGGGACGTCTGCCACAGGGGAGCTGGAAAGCCCCAGGTGAGGTAGCTTCAGGAGACCCATGGGAAACCTGGGCAAATGTGTTCTTCTCCGGGAGGCTGACAGGAGCACACACCGTTTATTTCTATGAGAACAGCCTGGCCTTGAAGATGACGTCTCCAGATGGAGACCCTCATGTGATTTTTGTGGTAACCATGACAGACAGTACATGAAAGCACAGGATGAAAATCACCCCGTGGAAAAAGAAGGATGGGATCTTCTCTAGATACAGAGGGTATGCTACATTCCAGAGCATTTAAAAAAAAAAAAAAAAAAAATCACTCTATGACTCAGTTTCCTTATCTGCAACATTGGGATAATTATAAAACCCGCCTTCTAAAGCTATTATGAGAATCAAATGAGATGATACCCAAAAAGAATAAGGGTATGAGAGTCAGAAAGAATGACAGGCAAATGTGCAGCCTGTTTCCTTCCTATCCCCCTTCCTAATGTCCAAAGTGCCCCCCTCCACTGCTTAGCACAGCCCCGCCTTCCACACCCAGCAGGTCCCTTTTAATGCCCTGTAGGGCCCCCATTATACTCAGAGTCCTTGATGAGAGCAGGCAGAAGAGAATAATTAGCAAGAATAAGCAAACAACTTTTGAACGTCCTCGAGCTACCTCTAAGTAGTTAAAATCACCCTTTGCTAAAGAGGATTTAGAACATAAACTTAACAATGATAAACAGTAAGTCTCAATTCTCTAAAGATCATGCTCATCAGAGGCAGAATGGGTGAAAATGCCTATTTCTCTCAAAGCAAAGGCAGCAACTATTACAGCATTTAGAATGGACCCCTGTAGCTTTTGTTGTTTTTTTTTTTATAACCAGGATATTCAACTCAGCTCAATCAAACCACAAGATGAGAGGCAGTGAACAGCACTGAGCTTGAGATTTTTAAGGATCCAGAATGACCTTGGCTTGTTGACTGACTTCTGTTTTTTCTGAGACGGAGTTGCGCTCTGGTTACCCAGGCTGGAGTGCAATGGCACGATCTCGGCTCACCGCAACCTCCGCCTCCTGGGTTCAGGCAATTCTCCTGCCTCAGCCTCCTGAGTAGCTGGGATTACAGGCACGTGCCACCACGCCCAGCTAATTTTTGTATTTTTAGTAGAGACAGGGTTTCACCACGTTGACCAGGATGGTCTCGATCTCTTGACCTCATGATCCACCCGCCTCGGCCTCCCAAAGTGCTGGGATTACAGGCTTGAGCCACCGTGCCACTCTAGCATGGTAATCAAGGGTGGTATCTCACTGTAGTTTCCCTGCAGAATCATGAGGTGTCCCTGTCTGTCGCTCACATGGAAACAATGTCTCACAGGGCTGCGTCAGTGAGAAAAATCTAGGAAGGGCCATCTTTCTTTTCCTTGCAAGGAATCTGTGTTTTGGAATGACTGCTCTTTTATAAACAACACTGGTCTCCAACTGGCCTTAACTAGTCTCTCTGGACCTCAGTTTCCTTATCTAACTAGAGGATCTCTACATTTTCTTCCAACCCGAGGATTCTATCATTTAAAAAAAATCATTATATAAAAAGAAATGGGAAGTACTTTTGGGGTCATTGTGACACTACGATCTTTTAAAGTCAAAACAGCCCAGGTGCTTGTTGGTGTTCTGGCAAAAATCGGAATCTTTGTGCCTGGGCTGTAGTCACGAACATGATTTCTTTTTAACGCCACAGAGAACTGTGATGTCGTGTGCTAATTTCAGTTCTTACTTGGGGTCCTCTATCATATGACTCTGAGCCAGAGGGGATCTGTTATGAGGGGCCTTTCAGAGTGTCCCAGAAGCCTGCAATACATACCTATTGTTCTTTTACACAGTTTCAGCACTGACTCACGGGTGACTTTTCTTTGATCGTCGAATAAACTATAGTTTGTTTTTTTAATTGTTTTCCTGTGGAATCGTGGTGCTCTTGGCACTGTTCAAAAAAACCCATAAACTTTAAAATTTAAGAAAGGGTCATTAATATTTACGAAGGGTCTGGGATGTACAGACTTGCTACTACACAGTTTTATATTATCTCACTTAATTATTAAGTCATAATATTTGGTATATTTTTAAAGATGTAGAAACATGCTCAGAAGACTGGGGTTACTTGCTCCAAGTGACGAAGCAGGCAAGAGGTACGGCTAAAATCAGCATACACTGTGCTTGCATTTGGAAGCCTCCAGCTTTCCGGTAAAACAATCAAGAACATCCCCTTTCTTTTTCTCAGTTCTTTAGAAGACAAGCCTGAAGAGAGCTAACATTTGGGATTCTTTGCTGTGTTGTTCTTAAATATAAAACCAACGTTTTAATAATTTCAGCACTCATAAATTCCCGAGGATTTCTTTTAGTCACCATCATTGTTGTTCTGAAACTCTTGTCCGCCACCCTCATCCCCAAAAAAGTCTGTATTTTCAAAAATGAATGGCCAAAAAACAGTCAGTTACTGTAATCCCTGTTCCAGCATTAAATTAAAACAGGAAGGCATATAAATAATCATCTGGACACAGCTGGGCACATCACGGCTGCTCCATAAACGGCAGCTAAACATTTCAGGCGAAAAACTATAGATTCGTCCAGAAAATGTTCAGGTTAAAGCTGTGTCCGTTTCGCCTCGCAGTCCACTGGTGGGCCCTTTGTGCTCCAGAATGCCACTTGCCCAAAGAACCATCCAGAAAAGAAGGTGAAGAATGAAGAGTCAAGGAGAAAAGCCGTCTCATGAATCTACCCCCAAGTCCCTCATAGTTGAATTTCAGGGCAAAAAAATACTCTGGATAAGGGATAAAGGAAGAAAGGATCTGGCCAGCCATTACCTCATCCTGCATTTTCACAGCTGTGAGTTGGAACTTTTCTGCCTCCAGGGTTTTCTCCTTCAACTGTCTTTGCATTTCTGCGAGCTCCCTGCGATTTTTCTCCTTGTACTCGTCCAGCTGGTTCTGGAGCTCCAGGGTCGATATGCGGGAGGCCTCAACAATGTCTGCCATCTGAAAGAAGTGACACAGGCGTGAGCCCACCCTGGAATGCTCTATCTGAGACCGACACACAACACATCTCCTTTCCCCCTTTCTTCTCCAGCCTCCTCAAGGACAGCCGAGCGCCTGATCCTGAGCCGGCCAGGTGTGGGAACCTGTGAGTTGGAAGCAGCATGGAGGAGTGAGCAGGTACATCCTTTGGATCCAGGCACGCAGCCTCAGGGCCCTATGCCTCCTGTGCCACTTTCCAGTTCATGACTGGGGCACATCATTATCCTCCCTGGGCCCTGGCTGTGTTTGCGTTGGAAACACTGAAATCAAACCTACCGTACAGGGTTGTTGTCAGAATCAGTATCTATAGATACAGAGAAAACGTTATCGGCAGATACAGATAAAACTCTAGTTAGAAACAAAATAGCTAGTAAAGTGCCTGGTACCTAACATGCATCGGAAAACAGCAGACACCCGTGTCAGCTCCCAGAATACAGAAAGCCTGCCGGATGTGTGCCTTTCCCCTTCTGCGTACGTCGAGGCAGGGATGAAGAGAAAGAGCAGCAGCCACTGAGCTTTGAAGCTGCCTTCTGCACTCCTGGACAAGTAATAGGGATGCCAAACGCAGCCTCGGCACAGAGATGTTGGTTCTGACTCAGTCAACATTGGTTCCGTCTGCGGCACAGAGACGTTGATTCTGATTCAGTCAACACTGGTTCTGTCTGAAACACAGGCTTCTTCTACTGTTCAAAGGTGATTCTGGTGCCCAGAATCCAGAGGGTACCGGCATTAACGTTTTCTGGACCAATTTCTCTGTTATCTAGTCAACAAATCCAAAGAGCTGCCTCCAGGGACCTGCAAATCCCTGACACTTCTGTGCTTAGACCTAACTGCAGGTTTCCCAGGCTTTCACCAGACCCTCAGAGGGTGCTGGGTCCGACAGAGGCACCTGGCCCTACACCCCCTTTCCTCCTCCAGCGCCTCACCTCCTTCTGCAGTTTCTCGATGGTCTTGTCCAGGTCCCACCGCTCGTTCTCCATCTCGTTCTTCAGCCTTCTTAGCTGCTCCTTCTGCTCATTCTCCTCTTTCAGCTTCTCAGACAACTGTTTCTGCTCCTGGGTGGTCCAACTCAGATTTCTCTGCAGATGGCAGGGAAAGGACAGTTCTGTCACCTACCAACCAGGTAGCCACAAGGATGGGTGGCACAGGGTCCTTCCCAGTCATACTGCAAAGCAAACAGATCTGTTAAATCCATGAGAAGGAAGAAGATCAAGAGGACAGAAGGACATTGTTGATTCTGAAATCCAGAACCAAAAAGGAAAGTTGCCTTACCCAAAAACATTCACAGGAATGAAGGGGCAGACAAACAATGTATTACAGAAATACATGGTCAAAGCTGCTGGTGGTGGGACCGGGACAGTGTCTAAAAACCTGAATATTCGTGCTTGAAAATCGAGGTGAGCTCGTATATTACAACCATCTAAACTTACTCGGCAATTTATATCCTATGATACACAGCATCACACCTAATATTCCAGTATTTACTGGGCTGTGTGGATGATTCTTACAGTTGGAATAACTAAAAATGAATCGCTGTGAAAAGAGAACACCACCCCACAGAACCAAGGTCCACTTGGGTAAAGGCAGTTGAACACAACAGAATCCATGAATTGGACTCAGACTCAGGCAAAAGGGAACTTGGAAACCCGCCGACTGATGAACTTGATGAACAGACGGTGCTGAATGGAAGGGACACTAGGCAGATCAAGTACTGGTCAGGTAGGTGGTTATTTATTGAATCAGCACCAAACGGCCAGCGCCTACCATAAAACACAACCATCTTGAATATACGACTCCCCTTGGCTCCCTGAGGATCTCATCTCACAACGTCACACAGGCTTAAGTCCTTTATGCAAACAACATGTAATTCCAACCTAAAATCCTAAAATACTATAGGAAGGTTACGGTGGCTTCTTTGAATGGCTAAGCGTTAGGGCTGGGTATGGGAAGAGTAAGAGGCACAGCTCAGAACAGAGCAACCTGACTCAGACACAGGCTGGCTCATCTCGAAAACCTCAGGAACCGAGGGCTGACTGTGGGCCCGACAGGAACAGCTCCGGGCCTTCCAGGTCAGTGGCTGCACAAGAACAATGCTTTGTATTTGTACAGAGCTTAACAGTTTACAAGCTGCAGCCACGGGCAGTAACCGAGGAGCTTGAAAACATTCCAAAGCACTTGGGACTCTGCTGCTTTGCAGAGCATAGGAAGCGATCTGCTCTGCCAACCACGTGACGTGGGGCAAAAACACCACCCGTGGCGGCTTCCGGTCCCTGGGCTCTGCTGGGCTGGCTGCGCTTTGAGAAGCAGCCAACCTGGCTGGGCTGCTGAATTTAATTGCTGCAGGGAACCAGGGTCAACAAAAGCTGTTGGGGAAAACAGGGAAGCAAAAACAAAGGTAATCAGAAGTTCAGCGTGGGGGGAGTCAGCAGGAGCGGCCCCAGCACAGCTACCGCTGGGCACCCACCAGTAGCAGGGTGAAACCTGGGGCTTCTGTTGATAGCTGATATAGCGGCGTCCGGGCAAAGGGTGAGGAGGAGTTACAGAACCAGTGAGGTATGAGACAAAACCTTCAAAACACGTGTCCTAACAATGTCAGCTCAAAGGGCCCACAATGGCTTCCTGTAGAACCTTCTGGAGGCAACTCAACCCTCTCCCGCTAGGAATCCCCCAGCCTCTCTTTATCCTCCTCTTAGACCCCAGCTCCCAGGGCCTCAGGCAGCAGACAAGCCCACCCAGTTCTGCTCAGCCTCCATGTGGCTTGTGCATGCATTTCTGCTCCACTCCCGGCTCAGGCAGGGCTGCCTGGCACCTTCTCCTCACCACAAGAGACACCTGAGTCTCACCACTCCGGACCTAGGGGCCTGCCAACACCCCCCACCACAACACACCTACATCGCCCAGAAGAATAAGCTTGCTACATTATTTTTAACTCATTTTTTGTATGCTGGCCTCTTTTGCAAGATAGTAAGCTCTGTAAAGGCAAGGGAGAGATTTTCTGTCTATCTGGGTATGTTCACTATTAGGCGTATGATAAACACTTACTGTTAAAAATGAATGCCTATCCCCAAAAGCGATTCCAAGGCTTCTTATGTTAGAATCACCAAGTAAAGAAGGGATATCCGTACTTAAAATGTAGATTCCAGCTTTTTCTGATGGAATCATGATTTTTCTTAGCATGGGACCCATCAGCATTTGCATTTGAAAACTCCTCAGATAATTCCACTATGTACTAAGGTTTAGAAACACTGTTGAGGGCCGGGCACGGTGGCTCATGCCTGTTATCCCAGCACTTTGGGAGGCCGAGGCGGGTGGATCACGAGGTCAAGAGATCGAGACCATCCTGGTCAACATGGTGAAACCCCGTTTCTACTAAAAATACAAAAAATTAGCTGGGCGTGGTGGCGCGTGCCTGTAATCCCAGCTACTCGGGAGGCTAAGGCAGGAGAATTGCCTGAACCCAGGAGGCGGAGGTTGCGGTGAGCTGAGATCACGCCACTGCACTCCAGCCTGGGTAACAAGAGCGAAACTCCGTCTCAAAGAAAAAAAAAAAGAAACACTGTTTAGTACAAAGATTTGCCTCCTCTGTTATTCAAGAAATAGATCCCAGTAAGTCACTGCTGAGAAAGCGTCCCAAATTCACATGAAAAGAAGCAAACTTGGCAACTTTGCATTTTTCTGACCTTTCATGTAGACATATTAGAAGTGAAATGCTCTGTAGCTACAGAGACTCTATTCCCAAGGCCAGCAATACAAGCTCCTCGGTGAATAAGGAGGTGAAAATCCGGGGGAGACAGATCAGGTTAGAGAGAGAATCTGAAACACAACACTGGGAGATGTAGGGTAAGTGTCCCTGAGCCTGGAGACCATTTTCTGTCAGCAGACACAGAGACTTTTACCCGCTGACTGAGGTCCCGATTAGCTCAAATTAACAACCAAGATGCAGGTGAGCCCGCGGGTGTCAAGGAATGGAACGAGCAGCTTCACCAGAAGGAAGCTGGGCTTCTCGGAGCCCCTGCCACTCAGCATCTGGGGGTTGCAATAGGGGAAGCCTTTGGCCCTTTTTCCTCAGTTGTGTCAATACTCAAAAGTCCAATGGGGAGGAAGGTAAAGGCCTAGGGAAAACGTGTGCACCATTATCCCTTCCTGAAGGAAAGAACTGTGGTTTCTCCAGAGAAGTTTCCTTTACTGCCCCATCTGCGGAAGGCACTTTTAAATAGAATCATAGACGCCTTGCCTTAAATGCGGTGCCAGTAGCCCTAGGCAGCAGCGCAGCCCCGAAGCAAGTGGTCAGTCAGGGCTTGCGCAAACCAAGAAGGGCATCTTTATGGCCCTCTGCTACTTTTTAACGGAGTCACGGTAAACCAGACATACGTTTACCACGGTCTCCAGCTACTATTTAAAGAAATCTATTTATCTTACCCGAAGATGCCATAGACTCATAAGCACAGACACAGAAGAACACCAGCTACTTCTTCCTTTCCTCAAGGGCCAAACCAAAAACAGAAGCTGAGTATCCAGTTTCCAATTTTAAAAGAAAACATTTCGGGGTGATGGTGCTTTTTTCATGGCATTACTTTTATGACCAGATAATTCAGGTAAAGAGAGCGAAACTGTCAGGCCCATTTAAAATTCTTGCCAGCTGTCCTGCCAGCGCCTGACACGGCCACGCACCGCACGACGCACTCCCACCGTCTCCGCACCACCGCGAGAACGGGCCTCAACCAAAGTAACATGTCAGGGATGATTTCCAGAGGTGGGGGTGGGTCTTTAGACCCCAAGGCCATCATCTGTTCTGTGCACTAAATTAACCACGAGCCCCAGATTCCCAGCTGGGGAACAACTTCCATATGTGTGAAAAGTTTCTGTTTCACCAAAGGCAAAGATCTGAGAGAGACCCATAGCTGCACCTGGCACTTGGTGTGGACATACCATAAGGGTACAGGTGCTTGTCCCCATAGAATACCAATGTTTTTCCTTTCTTTCTGCCCCCAACCAGCTCACAAATTTAAACCCCACTCCGGCAGCCAGGATGGGTCACAGGAACCAACCTAAGCCTTAAACAGCAGCACAACAAAACTGCGATCCACACAAAATCAACTTCACAGAGTTTTGTAAAGAAGATCTAGATTTGGGCTGGGCGCGGTGGCTCAAGCCTGTAATCCCAGCACTTTGGAAGGCCGAGGCGGGTGGATCATGAGGTCAAGAGATCGAGACCATCCTGGTCAACATGGTGAAACCCCGTCTCTACTAAAAATACAAAAAATTAGCTGGGCATGGTGGTGCGTGCCTGTAATCCCAGCTACTCGGGAGGCTGAGGCAGGAGAATTGCCTGAACCCGGGAGGCGGAGGTTGCGGTGAGCCGAGATCGTGCCATTGCACTCCAGCCTGGGTAACAAGAGCAAAACTTCGTCTCAAAAAAAAAGAAGATCTAGATTTAAAGAAATTTTTAAAAATCTAAGTGAAGGCAGTCAGACATTGAACTCAGGAAAAAGTGAACTTTACTATATGTAAACATGAGCTTTGTCCCGAGAGGAGGAGCAGCCACAGGCTTCTGATTTTGAGGGAGCGTCCCCAAGCTAGGCTGACCTGTGGGAATCCTTCCCCTCTCTCTACCCTAGGAGAGAAGCTGAATCCGTTGCAGGAGAGCTGCAACCAGGCATTTACAAATCTGAACCTGACTCGGCTCTTACCACTTTTTTTTTTTTTTTTGAGACGGAGTTTCCCTCTTGTTGCCCAGCCTGGAGTGCAATGGCGCGATCTCGGCTCACCACAACCTCCGCCTCCTGGGTTCAGGCAATTCTCCTGCCTCAGCCTCCCGAGTAGCTGGGATTACAGGCACATGCCACCATGCCCAGCTGATTTTTTGTATTTTTAGTAGAGATGGGGTTTCACCTTGTTAACCACGATGGTCTCGATCTCTTGACCTCGTGATCCACCTGCCTCAGCCTCCCAAAGTGCTGGGATTACAGGCGTGAGTCACTGCGCCCGGCCGACTCTTACCACTTTTAATGTCCCCAGTTCACCTATCCCTGAGTACGAGTGAGTCCTGAATAGAAAACCTGAATAACAATCTTCCCCTTAGACAACTCTCAAAAACACTGGCTTCTATCTCCTCAGAAACTCACCTGACAGATGGAAGCAACAACCTGAGAGCCAACAGGAGGAGAACACACGTGCATCACGCTGAGGTCACGGTGCAGTCACTCAGAACTGCAGTGCAGACCTTTCTTGAGAATGTACTTCAAATGAGAAAATCTAATTTTCTAAGGACCTACTGATTTTGAATACGATAGCTACCCAGTTTCAAGGAAATCAGTTCCTCCTGCCTCTCTGAATGGCCATCCTGAAGGACTGTAATCTAAGGAGAGCATTTGCCCAGAGCAGAAGGGAAATTGGCTTCTGCCAAAAAGCAGACTCCACACGGCCTTGGGGGCCAATCCTGCCGGCCTTCTCACACAATTCATACTTTATCTTTGGAAAGCTGTCAAGCTTTGTAGCGTCTAAGCCGAGGTCTCTCTCCCTTGGCACGGCTGACACCTGCGGCCACATGATTCTTGGTAGTGGGGGCTGTCCTGCACTTTGTAGGGTGTTTAACAGCAGCCCTGTTTGCCCCTCAGGAGATGCCAGCAGCATCTCCCCACTTGTGACATCCAAAATTGTGTTCGGGCATTACCAAATGCCCCCCAGCGGAGAACTGCTGGTCTAAACGAATCGTTCAAATAACCGAGTGATCTTTATAGCTGAAATGGAGCCACCCGGAAAGAAAGGGCCGAGGACCATCTCCACACGTCCCTCCCGTGTTGTGTCTCTGGGCATTCTTCACGAGGGAGTAATGACAGCAGCCCCTGGTGTTTACCTGAGCAGCCTCCAGCTCACTCTCCAGGGCCCTTCTGGCTGACACGGCTTCTTTCTCTTCCTTTCTGGCGTGCACAAGGGCCTCCTCTAATTGTCGTATTTCTCCCTGCAATGAAACGCTGGGTCAGCGTGCACTTCGAGGTGTGCTGTACCTACGAAACTGACTCGGTGGAATGAAATGAACACTGAAGACACCCACACACATGGCAGCGGCTATGGTCACAACGTGTCTGTCATGGACCCAAGGCGGCACACAGCAGCTGTGTTCTGGGATGTGTGCACCTGTCTGCAGCTGTGGATCCAGTTCTTAGCCAGGTGTGAACATCCACATTATCTCAGGTGACTTTTTTTTTCTTTTTTTTTAAGAGACAGGGTCTCACTATGTTGCTTAGGCTGGTCTCACTATGTTGCTTGAACTCCCGGGTTCAAGTTATGCTCCCTCCCACCTCTCGGCCTCCCAAGTAGCTGGGATTACAGTCATGAGCCACCAGGCCCAGCTGGGGTAATTTTTTAAATATACAAATATCCAGCCTTATTCCTGGACATGTGAAAATAGTAGGTATTGAGTGGACCCACGTGGTCCTGACCACCCACCCAGGTGGTCCTGATGGATGACTGCTGTGGTTCGAATGTGTCCCCCAAAAAGCGAGTGCTGGAAGTTTAATTGCCATTGTAATGGTATGAAAAGGTGGGACCTTTAAGAGGGGATTAGGCCATGAAGGCAGGGTTCATGCTATTATCACAGGAGACAGTTCCTGGTCGATGGACACATGTGGCCCCGTCTGGCCAGTCAGTTCCCCGTTCCACCTCTGCCCTTCTGCCGTGTGATGCCATTCACACTGTGACACAGAAAGAAGGCCCTCACTAGACGCTGGCACCTTAATATGAGACTTCTCAGCCTCCAGAACCGTGAGAAATACATTTCTACTGTTTCTAAATGACCCGGCTGCGGTATTCCCTGACGGCGGCACAGAACAGACGGCAGTGACCATGTGTGTCTCCCCCTTCACTGTCAGCACCCTCTCCTGCTGCTGAGAGTGTGCGTCTCTCACTCACAGCTGCCCACTGCTAGAGGTCTGGCCAACCAGATAATTGGCTTATTAAAATCAGTGTAACTTCAAAAACATCAACTATGAGTTAAAAAAAAAAATCGTCCTGAGTGAGAGTCGGCCTAATGGTGGTGTTAAGGCAGACTTTTCAGGTGGAGGCGTCCGCGAAGCCGTGGAAGGCTGGGCGTGTCTGGCATCTGGGCGCATGGGGACTCCTGTGCCTAGACCTGTGTTCCCACCTGACCTCACATCCCTGTTCCCAGGCCATTACCAGGGGGACACAGCAGTGGCTTGCAGAGAGGATGTATTCAATATTGCCTTGACCTTCCCTACTCAATTATGACAATAAATCCTTTCCCCACTTCTGAAGTCACTTACGTCGGAAACGAGGAGCAGCTGCTGCCAAAGCTGGGCCTGGGCCCGGCGAGCCTCACCTCATACTTCTTGAGCGTTTCCTTTGCCTTGGCTTCATCTCCTTGCAGGTCTTCGATCTGCCTTTGAAGCTGAGCAACTCTCCGCTCCAGCTCTGCATTTCTCCCCTGCAGCTTCTCATTCTCCTCCCGCAGAAGCTTCACACGCATTTCAGTCTCCACCTGGTCTTGCTCTGAAGTGTTGCTCCTGCTGGCCAGGACCTCGACATTCTGTTAAAAACACAGGGCACCAGTGTCAAGGAGCTGTCCCCAAGCTGGGAGAACGGCTGGCATCTATGAAAAACCCATTGTGCCTATTCAGCCAGGCCCTGTGCTGAGCCGGGGTCAGCAACCCACAGCCTGCAGGCCAAACCCAGCCCTCCACCTGCTCTGAGAAGCGCAGCGTTACTGGAACGTAGCCATGCCCATCCATCTGCAGAGTGTCTGCGGTTGCTTTCAAGCTACAACGGTAGGGCTGAGTGGAGGCAACAGAAACACCAAAGCCTATGATGTCACAAAGCCTAAAATGTTGACTCTCTGGCTCTTTATAGAAAAAGTTTACCAACCCTTGCCTGTGTTAAGATCCTTACAAGGGATTTCAACCTTTTAACAATTCTTTATTTTTTTTTTCTTTTCTTTATTACATTTTAAGTTCTGGGGCACACGTGCAGAATGTTCAGGTTTGTTACACATGCCACGGTGGTTGGCTGCATCCATCACCCCATCATCTACATTAAGTATTTCTTCTAATGCTGTCCCTCCCCTATGCCCCCAGCCCCTGCTATCCCTTCCCTAGCCCCCCACCCCCTGACAGGCCCCAGTGTATCATGTTCCCCTCCCTGTGTCCCTGTGTTCTCATTGTTCAACACCCACTTATGAGTGAGAATATGCAGTGTTTGGTTTTCTTTTCTGTGTCAGTTTGCTGAGAATGATGGCTTTCAGCTTCATCCATGTCCCTGCAAAGGACATGAACTCATCCCTTTTTATGGCTGCATAGTATTCCATGGTGTATATGTGCCAAATTTTCTTTATCTAGTCTATTACTGATGGGCATTTGGGTTTGGTTCCAAGTCTTTGCTATTGTGAACAGTGCTGCAATAAACATATGTGTGCTTGTGTATTTATAGTAGAATAATTTAAAATCCTCTGGGTATATACCCAGTAATGGGATTGCTGGGTCAAATCGTATTTCTATTTCTAGATCCTTGAGAAATCACCAACCCTTTTTATTCTTACTGCCACCTTAAATGTGAGGAAACTGAGACTTGGGTAGTTTAAGTAACTTTCCCAAGATCACGTAGGAGGAACTGCATTCAGGCAGCCCAAACCCAGAACCTGTCTTCATAACCCTCACCTTCTCATGTGTCCACTTCCTTGCCCCATTTGCATGGGCAGGGCCTTTAAAAGAAGCTCTTGAGGAAGGGCAGCTTTGGAGTACAGCTTTTTTCATGTGCAATATAAAACAAATTTAAATTAGCTTAAATTCGGATACAGTTCATGGCATAAGCTCTAGGTATGCTGCACACAATTCACAACAGAAAGGAAGGACGATCTCAGGATGGTTACTGTTGATTCCAGATGTCACAGGGGCTTTGTGTTCTTTGGATTAGCACTTTGAAGTGATGGGAAAGGGTCCTGCCCAGCGTTCCACCTCTCCAGACAGATCTCTTGCCTGTCCTCCATTTCTCCATCGCTACAAAGACGCCAGTATCAGCAAATCTCATGCCTTCAATACAATGCTACAGATGCGTACAATTAAAGCAAGGCCCGGGGAGGATAAGGTCAGGCTGTCAAAGTCCACATCACAGCCCATGTGGGAGTCGTATCTGCTAGAACTGCTCACTTGTAGGGCCTTTTGGAAAGATCTGTACATCGTCTAACAGTACAGCAAGCTTGTTATCCTGAACCTAACCAGTTAGAGAGTTTGAGCACCTTTTCATGGCGCAAATGTTCAATTCTATACAACAGAGAAAGCCCATAGGAGCAAAGCAACTGAGTTAGATTGAAGTTAGCTGGCAAAGCTATGAGAAAACTAGGTGTCAGGCAGCTGGGATTTCTCAGGAATATCAGAATTTCATCTCCTAACGAAACCAGCAAGAGGACAAGTCACAAAGATGTACAGAGAAGAAGTAAAGTGTGGTCGAAAACTTGAGGAAGGATTTAAAGAATCCAGTAACTGGTCAGACCAGAGAAAGAAAGAGAAAAGTCTAGTTGCCCATTTCTGCCCCATCTTTCCCATTAACATGTGAGATAAAGTTACAGTTATCAAGACAGAGCGGTACTGGCATGACGGTAAGCATACAAATCAAGGAAACAGAATTAGGTGTTCAGAAATAAACCCCTATATTTATAGCCAATGGATTTTCAACAGGGGTGCCAAGATGATCTAGTACGGTAAAGAACAGCCTTCAACAAATCACGCTGGGTCAACTGATATCCACATGCAAAAGAATGAAGTCAGACCCCTTCCTCACACCATACACAAAAATTAACTCAAAATGGATCACAGGTCCAAATGTAGGATCTAAAACTATAAAACTCTTAAAACACAGGAGCAAATATTTGTGACCTTGGGTGAGGCAAAGGCTACTTAGCCACAACACCAAAAGCACAACTGACAAAAGAACTAACAGATAAATTAAGCTGCTTCAAAATGTAAAACTTTCCTGCCGCCAATGATGCCACCAACAGTGAAAAGACAACCTCCAGAGGGAGAGGACATACAAGTCATACTGAGGGAATGTGTTCTCTTTCTGGGTCCACAACGGGGCGCAGTTTTAAGGGCAAGAACTTCCTAGCGCCAGGCCCCCTTCCCATCTCTCTCCATCCGCGAGATTTAATGGTTTATGTTTAAATTTCGCAAGCTCGGGGAGAAAAAGTCAGTCACTCCAGCGGAAGTTCTAAGGAACTCCTTTCTTGGCCTGGGGTCTTAGAGGAGGTGGGGTTCCTCCCAGGTTAGAAGCCCCCTTCTTCCACACCCCTTCAGACTCCATGTTTGGGTCCCCTTCCACGAACACTCCCTTCGTGGAAGCAGTCTTTCTCTCTCCTGGATTTTCCCACTGGAGTCCCCTTCCACACTCTCTGGTGGAAGCCTGTCTTCTCCACCTAAACGCCATCTCTCTATTCCCTAACACTCTCTGGAAGCTGCTTTCCTCTCCTGGATTCCATCTTTCTAGATTATCTCACTCAGTGTGTATGCCACCACAGCTGGCTAATTTTTTTTTTTTTTTTTTTTTGAGACAGAGTCTTGCTCTGTCATCAGGTGCCAGGCTGGAGTGCAGTGGTGCAGCCTGTTTCTTTCTCTCTAAGTAAATCACTTTCTACAAACACTTCTGAGGCCAGCATTTACTGCACACTACGCCATGGTCCCCTCTCATTCTTGAGAGGGCAGGAGACCAAGAACCTGGAGAAACATCCTCTCAGGGGAGCTGAGGGCACCCTGAACCCCTAAACCCCAATATTATAATATATCTAATAAAGGACTCATATCCAGAATATATAAATTATTTTTTAACTTAATAATAAAAAGGTTTAAAAATTCATTTTTAAAATGAGGGCTAAGCTCTGTGGCTCATGCCTGTAATCTCAGCATGAGATTAAATGAGATTAAATGGTGCAGCTACTTTAGAAAACAGTTTGCCAGTTCCTCAAACTGTTACACAGAGTTATGGTATGACCTGGCAATTTCACTCCTTGATATGTAGGTAAATAAAAACAAGGGGCCAGGCACAGTGGCTCATACCTGTAATCCCAGCACTTTGGAAGGACAAGACAGGCAGATCACCTGAGGTCAGGAGTTCAAGACCAGCCTGGCCAACATGGTGAAACCCCGTCTCTACTAAAAATACAAAAAATTAGCCAGGCATGGCAGGTGCCTGTAATCCCAGCTACTTGGGAGGCTGAGGCAGGAGAATGGCTTGAACTTGGGAGGTGGAGGTTGCAGTGAGCCAAGATCGTGCCATTGTACTCCAGCCTGGGGGACAAGAGTGAGACTCTGTCTCAAAAAAAAAAAAGAAAGAAAAGAAAAGAAAACATAAACATAACATACCTTCGCATAAAAACTTGTATATGAATGTTTATAGCAGCCTTATTCACAGTATCCAGTAAGTGGAAGCAATCTAAATGTCCATCACAGAGTGAATGGGTAAACAAAATATGGCATATCCCTACGATGGAATATTATTTGGCCATTCAAAGGAATGAAATATCAATACATCCTACAACACAGATAAACTTTGAAAATATCCTAAAGAAAAGAAGCCAATTGCCTGTAATCCCAGCACTTTGGGAGGCCGAGGCGGGTGGATCACGAGGTCACGAGATCGAGACCATCCTGGTCAACATGGTGAAACCCCGTCTCTACTACAAATACAAAAATTAGCTGGGCATGGTGGCGCGTGCCTGTAATCCCAGCTACTCGGGAGGCTGAGGCAGGAGAATTGCCTGAACCCAGGAGGCGGAGGTTGCGGTGAGCCGAGATCGCGCCGTTGCACTCCAGCCTGGGTGACAAGAGCGAAACTCCGTCTCAAAAAAAAAAAAATTAAAAAATTTAAAAAAAAATGTTAAAAAAGAAGGTTAGGCAAATTTAAGACGTATTTACTTGGCTACACAAGAAACTTAACGAAGACTGGCTATGAGGAAGGAAACCGGGCTGTGTGGGGAAGAGCGGAAACAAGTTTTCAACTGCAAATCCTTTTGAAATTTTTAAATTTTGAACTATGGAAATTCAACATGTACTACAATTTTTTAAAATAAATATACATTTTCTTTTAAAAGCCAGACCATCAGTGGTCACAGGAACTCAAGAGAACAACCTGCCTCCTAGGCCAAGTTCTCACGTCCTCCAGCCTCTAGAAACCCTTCCTTTGTCTTTTCATGGGTACTTCTGGGCCGTGAAAGATAGCGGAGCCGGAGCCCCAGGAGCAGCTGTACAAACAGAGCATAGCGCCAACTCTCCCACGCTGGTTTACGTGGTTAAGCAATTCCCTTTCACCACATCTAGCTGGGAGAGTGAAAAAGGCCCAGATGGTCCAGGACCTGCAACTACACGAGTGTTTCTCCAACTTTTCCACTCTGGCCACCCCGAGGCAGAGAAGTCCAATGTGGGGCGGTGAGACACATCCGAGGGGACGGCAAAGAACTGCTTTCCAGGCTTGGCTTTTTCCATCATGAATGAATGTGAATTTTACCTTCAACACCACAGCACTTTGCATCCTACTGTGTCTCCTTTCATATGACAGACACTGTTTTCCTGGTATTCCGGGAAGTGGTGTCACATTCACCCCATGATTTGCCAGGCACTCTCCTCCCCGCCCACCCAGGACACACACACGTGTCCCACCCTGAATAACACAGACATAAATCACCTCAAGAATGGAATTCTCATTTACACTTCTAAACATGCTTCTCTATTCATTCACAATGCTTCTCTGTGCACAAACCCAGGCTGTGCCTCTTGCTGGGTGGGTCTTCCACTGGGTCTGGCCTCACAGAGCCTTAGTTTCCTAACTGTAGAAGGGAGATGAGGTCACCGACCTCATAGGTTATTGTAAATACCTAGTTAAGTGGAATTACGGCTCTCGTGGCAGCCCTTCTCGTTACTCCTAGGCCAACTAAACTCACATCTGTTTCCCAAAGGGAACGACTTCACACAGCTTACCTGCTGTGGTTTCAGATCTTCATACTTGGTTTCAGGCCACAGTCTGCACTGTTTTTTGTTTTGTTTCTAGATGGAGTCTTGCTCTGTCGCCAGGCTGGAGTGCAGTGGCGTGATCTTGGCTCACGGCAACCTCCGCCTCCCGGGTTCAAGTGATTCTCCTGCCTCAGCCTCCCGAGTAGCTCGGACTACAGGTGCATGCCACCACACCTGTCGAATTTTTATATTTTTCATAGAGACAGGGTTTCACCATATTGGCCAGGCTGGTGTCGGACTCCTAGTCTCACGATCCACCGGCCTCGGCCTCCCAAAGTGCTGGGATTACAGGCATGAGCCACCGCACCCGGCCACCTGTACAATTCTTACCAGCTAAAAAAATCAAGCCTACACTTCTTAAAACAGAGAGTTGAGATCTTCCAACAGTCCTTCCAGGGAGACTGCACTGCACAAACAAGATGACACCCATCTTGTTTCAAGGGTAAGTCAGGTTTCTTGGTTGGCTAATTTCTGAAAAACTTAGCCCCATTTCCCAGTCAAGGGTAATGTGGTAAACTGAGGGCAACTAAGAAGAACATTCTAAAACAGGACAAACAGCATGCTTCAACATGCCGAACTGCTAAACTTCCTCTCCTGCAAAGACAGTTGACTCTTAACCATATGCTTCAATTACCGATTTTAAAAGAAGGAGAAAAGAACTCTAACGATGATATCTCACACACACACACACACACACACACACACACACACAAGACAGCAAAATCCCAGTCTCTACCATACCGCCATTCATTGCGAGTAATCACCTGCCTGCAGGCTGGCACAGTTTCCACAGTTTCATGGGTTAACACCCACATTTACTAAGTGTTCACACTGGCCCCTGGAGCCAGAGGAGACAAGCACAAAACCCCCACCATGGCACCATAAATGTCCCCATCTTCTTGTTCTGCCTGGCTCAGGAGCACTCACTGTAGGAACAGGGACCCAACACCTTGGACAGGCTTGCTCCTGATGGACAACACCTAACCACATAGGGCGAGGGCCTCCCGCTTGTCCTAGCACCGACCCGATACACAGACATATCAGGTTTTACTAATTAACACAGCCCCTGCCACAGCTGGCTTTTCTTTCCTTTCTGTCCCTGTTTTTTGCTGAGTGAGTGAAAACAGCTGAGGCGTGGAGGCCGGGGCATCCAGAGAATGCAATGTTGTTATCAGTTCCATCTCACCGGCCACCCCCATGCTCCAGCGTGTTGGGGCTGCAGAATCCCAACTGAGAGCTACTGGAAGCGTCCCCTCTGTCAGCTCATGTGCTGGGAAATTACTGTCTTCTCACCATCACTGCCATGGGTGTCTGCTTCCATTTGCACAGAAGGGCCTGGGTCACGATAATGCATCCCTTCCTCACTCAGAGTGTTAGGAAAGCATATTATGTCTTCAGCTTCCCCTCACCTGAGCAAAGGTCAACTATTGAGGTTACAGAAACAGCATATATTTCAGTCTTAACCAGCACACTTCATCCCTTCTCCCAATCATCTGTTAATTTCCCTGGCCTAAGGTCTCTAATATTGGGCTTATCAAATTTTAATGAATTACCTGGAGATCTCATTAAAACGCTCACTCTGACTTGGGAAGTCTGGAGCAGGACCCCGGACTCTGCATTTCTAACAAGCTCCCAGGTGACACCCAGGATGCTGGTCTGTGGATCCTACTTCGAGTAGTGAGTTCTAGGATGATGGGACCTTGCTCAGCTCTCAGGGCCTTCCTGCAGAGACGTGAGCTCAGCTCCTAACTGGTCAAGTCCTTTATGCTTCTTGGTAGGACTCTCAGAGCCTGGGATTCAGCGTCAGGTGGCTTGTGTGTCCCTGCAGACTTTGCGGCCCTCTCACATTGTAACCTGCCTTCTGCAAGCTCCTGCCCGTCTGAGTTCAATTCACAACCTTAAAGAAAGTGTAATAGGAGATACCTAAACAGTTCAGAAAATCAAAAAAGAAGAAGATAGGAATCTTTAAAAAGTTGAAATTCCTTTAGTAATGTAAAGTGATGAGTTCCTTCCTTCCTCCTTTTTGACTTGCCTACTTACCATTTTTTGGACAAGATGGGGTTAAGCCTTTGAAAAATATTTTTAAATCCTACGCTCCCAAAAGAACATCAGTGTTACTACATTTTCTCTCACTGTATTTACCAATAGCCAACAGCAATCTCTCTCGACATATCAACAGTTCAGAACTCGGTTATGCGATGATAAACTTTATGTTTGTGTCGGAGGGGGCAAAGAAAGTGTATGGGAGAAATGGAAATAAATATGGCAAAGAAGTAGAAGGTACTCATCACCCAGGTCCCAAATATTTCCAATGAAGAGTTGATTCCAATGCCAAAAACAGTACAGATCATATTCAATTTCTTTCTGTTAAAAAGATGTGGATTCTAGACCAGACCCCGCTAACAATTCACGTGTGAGGACAGCAGACAAATCATCTAACTTCCATCTGCCTTCCCTCTCCCCCTCTGCAGCATGAAAGGGTCAGTCTCTCTCATTTCAACCTCCCGGCCACTCTAACAGTCTGAGATTCTAGAATGAACTTGGAAAAGGCAGGCAGCATTAGGCAGTCCTGGAATTCAATACGCGAAGAGGACTAGAGGTTCTACTCCTGCCGCGTCACGTTTACATTTCATTTTCAAACGCCGTCATTTAAAGCAGATGGTCTGAATCAATGTCCCTGCCTCAGCATCTAGAGCCGAGGGCCATTCTCTCCATGGTCACTAAGCTGCCATGCTCGTGGCGTTTACAAACGCCGTGGTTAGTGAAGATTTTATTTACATCCTGTGTTTTTGTTATTGGTGAACTACCTAAAAGATACTTGCGTTTAATCATATCAATTGTCCAGTTTTCCTACAGCAACTCAGGGATTACACAGGGTAAAAATGTGTCTGGTTTTCTTCATCAGATCCTTAGGAGCTAACTCAACATGCTTCCCTTTAAAAAGTTAGTTAAGATTCTGCTGGCTGCGCGGTGGCAGCGGCCCGAGGCTCCGGGAAGCGCAGCCATGGCCCTGCCGAGGCTGGGGGCCGCGCTGCTGCTGTTGCCGCTGCTCGCCGCCGTGGAAGTTCTGGTCCGAAGAGCCCTGTTCAAATTCCACCTCCCCAGAGGCCTTCCCTGATTCTCTCATCTGAAACAGACCCAGCTCCGCTCCTTTCCATCCCACCTGCTTTATGTTGCTTCATGAAACACATCGCCACCCGAAGAAGTATCACAGACCTGCTTGGCGCCTGCCTTGCCCACTAGACTGCAAATGCCAGGACTTCATCTGCCATGTTTGCTACCACATCTCTGGTGCCTAGAACTGTGCCCAGCCGTGTGGGTGCTCGGGAACATGGAACGAATTGAATGTTGAGTGAACGAACAGATGAATATATGATACCGTGTTCTGTGATAAGTATTGGGAGAATGATGTGGACATGGAGGAGAGTCCATCTGGCAAAGAAAATCAAGGAGGTCTTCCTGGAGGGAGACACTAAGGGGATGGCTTGAGTAGAGATACAAGAAAGTGCTTGGGGATAACGAATAGATCAGTTCAGCTGGAGCAGAACATTCAGATGGACCAGCAGCCACTGTGTGCTAGGTAGACAAGTCCACTTCTGATGGAGTGGGGAGCCTGCCTCCCTCCCTCCCCCAACTCGACTCTCCCACCCCATACTGGGCCCACCTCTGGGGCATTACCTGTCTAAGACCCAGCGACCTTCCATGGGATTAATTTGGAATTGGTTTTCCTTTTAAAAAAAAAAAAAAAGCTAGTTAAGATTCACCCTCCGAGCGGCCTGTAATTAAGACACAGGCCTAAGACCAAAGTCATGACAATGCATTCCTCATACCTGCTTAAAAAATGCATTTGAGGGCCGGGCGCGGTGGCTCACGCCTGTAATCCCAGCACTTTGGGAGGCCGAGGCGGCCGGATCACGGGGTCAAGAGATCGAGACCATCCTGGTCAACATGGTGAAACCGTGTCTCTACTAAAAATACAAAAAATTAGCTGGGCATGGTGGTGGGTGCCTGTAATCCCAGGTACTCGGGAGGCTGAGGCAGGAGAATCGCCTGAACCCAAGAGGCGGAGGTTGCGGTGAGCCGAGATCGTGCCATTGCACTCCAGCCTGGGGAACAAGAGCGAAACTCCGTCTCAAAAAAAAAAAAATGCATTTGACACACAACCACAACCTACAGAGATTCCCAAGATGGGGATAAAAATACCTGTGACCAAAATACACTACAACTGAGTAGGTGTAGAGCAGTTAAATGATTTGATTTTTCCGAAACACAACATGCTCCGTAGTTCAGGCCTTGATATACAGAATGATTCTGTTTCTATAAAATGTCCAGAATAGGCGAATCCATACAGACAGAAAGTAGACTAGTGATTGACAAAGGATGAGAGAAAGGGGCAATTCAGATGAAACTGGCTTCATTTGGGTGATGAAAAAGTTCTAGAATTACACGGTGGTAGTCACCCCAATTGTGAATACACAAAAACCACTAAAATGCACGCTATAAAATGTTTAAATGAATTTTGTGTTATATGAATGTTAACAACAAAAACAGAAGAAAACAAAAAGAGGGCAGGCCTTGGAGTCAACAGACCTGAACTGGTCCTGCTTGCTCTTCTCAAAACTTCAGTTTTCTCATTATCCTAAAAATGAATTGAGACATTATGCAAAGCACTTAGCAATGCTGCAGGCACACAGTACGACCTCCGTCAATGACAACAATATATTAAGGTTGGGTAGACAAAGTCACACACCCAGGACTTGAACCCAGCTCTCTGACTCCTTGCTTGAGACCTCTGCTAGTTGCTACCAGGTTCTTCCAAGGAGGGGCAGCAGCTTGAGGGAAAATTTCCCACAGCCAGCCAGGGAAGGGAAAAGGAGGCCTGAACCTGCCAGCTGGGGGCTTCAGCTACAACCACGTAAGAAGAAGGCATTTCAGGGGCTTCTCTGAAACACAGCCTTGGACCTTCCATTGTGCTTTTGCTTTTTTTTTTAACACCACTCCTTTGAAACATTCTTACAAAATGTTCCCCAGTTTCCAGCAGATAAAAAGAGCCTCAGGACATATTTACAAGGCACCATTTCCCTCACCATGAGAGCCACAGTCTAAGCTAACCTTGTGACCAGCATGTAAAAGCTCTGTTTATAAAACCCAACATCCCCCTGCAGAGCCCTTCACCTTCAAGCCGCTGCTGGCTGGCGGAAGGGACTCCGCCCAGACCATGCCCTGCTTCCAGAGCTCTGCGTCACTAGGAAAATACTGGGGCGTGGGAGCCGGGTAAAATCAAGGGTTAGACTCCCAGTCAGAGTCGCTGTCACAGACGGACCACACGGCTTTACCAATAATTACAAATCAGCTTGCTGTCAGCACATACGTCTAACAGCTCCAACAGGATTTTGGAGAAAGAAGATAAATGAACAGCCAAAGGCTCAACCTAGAAGCTAACAGGCCCCACTCCAGTCCACAGTTCTGCCCTGCTCCCCTGCCCAGAAGTCTTGTTATTTGTAAAACATAGATCCTTCGGCCGGGTGCGGTGGCTCACACCTGTAATCCTAGCATTTTGGGAGGCCGAGGCGGGTGGATCACGAGGTCAAGAGATGGAGACCATCCTGGTCAACATGGTGAAACCCCGTCTCTTACTAAAAATACAAAATATTAGCTGGGCATGGTGGCACATGCCTGTAATCCCAGCTACTCAGGAGCCTGAGGCAAGAGAACTGCCTGAACCCAGGAGGCAGAAGTTGCGGCGAGCCGAGATCGCACCATTGCACTCCAGCCTGGGTAACAAGAGCAAAACTCCGTCTCAAAAAAAAAAAAAACAGATCCTTCAATGTTCCCATGTTGCTGCTACCCTATATCCATAAATGCTGAAAGGGTCTATCCTGAATTCTAGAAATCATGCCATGTTCACAACTCAAATACAAATGCTGAGATCAAGAACCCTCCATCCAATGATGCTTCTCACTGGTGCCTCCTTGCAGCTCGTAACAAGACCAAATTTCCATGTAGAAAGCTGTCCATTTTTCTCTTTGCCTCACACTTCCACGGCCCCAGGAGCAACGCTAAGCAGGGACAGGGGAAAGAAAAGGACACTGCCTAGGTAGGCAAGAGCCTGGGCCAAGACTGCTACAAGTATTTAGGAAGACTCCAATACTCACAGGTTAAGACACACGTCAAGGGTGACCTTTACTATTTCCTCCTATAAAGTTGCCGGCTGTTCCCTGAGACACAGCTGAGCAGACCAGGCTCCTCCAAAGCCCACAGTCCCTGGACCCCTCCCTGCAGGCCAGGCCCCCAGTGTCAACAGCCAGCTCTCACTGACCGGCAACGGGAACAGGGCCACAATAGAAACGTCCAGGTCCTGATAGTCACCTGACCACTCCGAGGTTTTGTGCAAGTCACGACTTCTCTAAATCGCCGTTTGGCTTTCTTAAAAGCGGGGTGGCGTTATGGCTCCGTTCACCGCACAGAGGAAGGAAAACGGAAGGTAATAGAGCCACATGTCAAAGCAGGAGTCGCTGTGTACACAGCAAACAGCGTGCAGGCAGGAATCGGTGTGCACCACCCAGAAGTTACAGAGCATCAGCCACAGATTTCCTTCTTCACAGAACCCTGAAAGGAGGTGTGGTGACTGTTTGGCCTCTGTCCTCTTAGAGCAATTGTTTCCCCGTCGGGCTGCTGGCAAGACTCTCACTCGGTCTCTCCTTTTCTAAATGGAGAATAAAATGTCACCTCTTCCCTCAAAAGAGCTGGGACAGACACAGGGGGAGAGACGGAGAAACCAAGTCCAATCCAAGACCTTTCCCGGACTGCTCTAGAGCCAGCCCTCATGTGTTTTAAAAAGAAGCCATCTTGGGGTGCTGACCTCACAGGCCCCATGAATCCCTGTGGGGGTCATTAGTGCTGCTCACCTGCTATTTCCAGTTCTTCTATCCTCCAGGCACACGCACTGTGCTTCCCTGCCCTCCTGAAGTCAGGAGTGGCTATGTGACTAGCTTTGGCCAAGGAAATGTGAGAAGTGGCATGTGGCCTATCCAGGTGCAAGCTCCAAGAGGCCATTAGTGAGTTACCATATCCTCCCCCTACCCCACTGCAGAGATCACCAGGGACTGAGGAACAAAGCAACCTCTCCCAACCCTGCCGGGACTGGATGTGTAGCCTGAGCAAGAAATAAGCTCTGGAGGCCGTTTATCATTGCAGCATCATGCAGCCTATCACACCACCTGAAGGCCTACTTTATACTTGCAGGTTCAGCTCACCTGGCTCAAATCCATTAACAACAAAACCTGGAGTTCATCACAAGCTTGGGACCCAAGGACAAGTGGGGCCGTAACAAGGAGAGAGCACGGACTCCCAGACTCAGACAGAGCTGAGTTTAAATGCTGGCTCAGCCGCCGCCGCCCACCAACCATGCAGCTCAGAGCCTATCAATTACCTTTTCCTGAACTGCAATCTCCTCCACTTTGAAAGGGTGATGACAGGGCCTGCCATACAGGGTGGTGGTGAGGATGAAAGGAAATGGGTGTAAAGGACATAGCAGGTAGCCACGTGGGCAGTGTGCACCGAGCAGACACGAGTGATTCTGGTGACCCTCATCATCGTCACCCTGCTCTTGTCAACGACCAGCAGTGAGGAACCCGGAGGCTCTGTTTCCTGCTCTGTAAACTGGAGGAGCAATGCCATGCCACTCCCGTGGTGCGAGTTTCTTAGCACAAGGCCAGGAAGGACAGAGCAGCACCTGCTCAATAAGCATGAATACCCCCACACCACCCTGATAGGGTTTGGCTGTGTCCCCACCAGATCTCAACTTGAATGGTATCTCCCAGAACTCCCATGTGTTGTGGGAGGGACCTGGGGGAGGCAATTGAATCATGGGGGCGGGTCTTTCTTGTGCTAGTCTCGTGGTAGTGAATAAGTCTCATGAGATCTGATGGGTTTATTAGGGGGTTCCACTTTTGTGTCTTCCTCATTTTCTCTTGCTGCCACCATGTAAAATGTGCCTTTCGCCTCCCACCATGATTTGAGGCCTCCCCAGCCATGTGGAACTCTAAGTCCAATTAAACCCCTTTTTCTTCCCAGTCTTGGGCATGTCTTCAGCAGCAGCATGAAAACAGACTGATACACGCCGCCTTCTACTCCAGGCCGTTAGCCAGCAGGCCCTGAGCGAGTCCTGAAACACTGCAAGCTGATGAAGCTGCACCTGCCCGATGCACATGGGGGCCCAGGCCTCAATGGGTCCACTCAGCTTCAGATTGCCCTCCAGGACCTAACTGATGAGAGTCCCACTCCCTCCACCTCTAGCCAAGTCACCTGCTGTCACTTACTGGACCACAAGTACTGCATCTGCCAGGGTACTCTGACCCTGGGGACCCCAGCCTGCCCCCTAAGCTACCCACATCAACCCAGGTGACTTGTGATTTCGAGAAGCCCTCTTGGGTATGAATCACAGAAACTTGGCCCATCCCTGGGGCCAGCTCTGCAGGAGTTGAGGGAGGTCCCTTGCCAGGGCTCCTACTGACCTACTGTTGAGGATCCAGAGAGCCTGGCAGCACCCGCCTGGTCCTGGCTTTGACAATTAACAGTGTTACAGCAAGGCGAGTAATAGACTTCACATCTAGGAAAATCTGCCACGTGCCACAAAATCCCTGGTCACACACTAAAAGCATCCTACATTGTATGACCTTAGGCGGTAGCTTAATGAAATGCTATGCCTGGTACTGAGGCATCCAAGGGGCCTCTGACGCATGCACGGGGCCTCTGAAAGTGGCCTAAATAGAAGGAACACTGGACACTAGGCAGGAGCAGGTGCCTTGGTCCCAGGACAGCCCCTGGTCAGTCTGTGTGACCTGAGGAGGTCACAATGTCTCTGAGCCTCATTTCCATGACGATAAAATGTCAGAGAAGAGAATCTAGTTAAGGATTGAAGTGCCCACCAGTGATTGTCTACACTCACTGAATTTACCAGACGAACAAAGCACAGTGCCACTTTTAAAGAGCTCAGAGTCCCAGAGAGAGTTCAACATGTTCGTAAGTGAAATGAACTCAGTGACCCTGGATTCTGAGTGTGCCCTGTGCCCGGTGCTGGGTGGGGCTGCCTGAAGACAGGCTCATCAGCAGCCAGTCTAAGGTCTCTAAGGTCATAGGCATCTCTGTGATTATCTGCATGGCAGATAAAGGTTATTTCCTCTCTCTGACCTACCAAAGTTTCCATTTCTCCACGTAAATAAAACAGGCTGCTATTTCATTCATTGTACTCATTCATAAAGTCACAGAATATCAGCATTATTTGAGACAGCAAATTTCTCAGGTTGAAACCCTATTTTGAATTTCCAACACTTCCTTCCACCTTCCCCCCTATCTCTGACAGATAAGCAGCCATCCAACCTCTGGCCCCGGGGGCTGGAAACACACTGCCTCTCAAAACAAGCCTTTCCATTTTCCCACAGCTCTTAGGCAAGGAAACGTCTCCTTCCTGCTGAGCTGACGTCTGCATTCCTACAATATCACTGGGCCCAACTAAGGACGGTTTAGCGAGTCCTTCCTCCCAGTGAGAACCTTTCAAACACTTGAAGCCACCCTCATACCAACCTATCTTTCTTTTCCTCTTAGGCTACACTGCCCAAGGTCCTTCCTCACTCACTGGCAGGTTGTACCAAGTCTTCGCTCAGAGCACAGGGGCCAAAATCAAAACCACGCTTCTGCAAGGTGGGCCTATCAGCATCCTGCTTACCAACCACTCTAGGCTCCTGAACAGTCTCCCAGAGAGCAGAAGAGTCAGATCCCACACAGAGGCTGGAGATGAAAGACTACCAACCAAATAAAGTCCCCACCACCTCTAGACACACAGACACCCACGGGACCCTTCCCGGAACTTCCCCTCTGAGTGCTGCTGCAGGACCCTCCTGCTCCCGTCTCTTCCTTGACTGCCAGCCCCTTTCCTCTTTTCTTCCCGTCCAGGTACCTCCAATAACCCTCTGGCTCCAGCGCAGTTCTCAGATGGCTCCTGGAGGTCACCTCCTGCCCCAACCCCATCTCCTCTGCTGGTAAGCTGTACCTTGACTTCTGCGGAAAAATCAGACGACACCCTTTTCCCTTATCGTCCTCCCACTCCCCACTTCTTCTCTCCCTCTGTGGACAACACCCCACCTCCACCTCTCACCCTATTCCATGCCAGGCTATGCCTGGGGAACCGGACAACAAGCCTAACTCCCCCCACAGCCTCAGGTGAGTAGCTGGTTGCACCCCTGAGGACAGGGCTCTGCTACGCAGGCACAACTAGATTTACACAGTACCCAGACCGTGCCAGACACCGGCCATGTGCTTTCTATGAGTCATCCCATTGAGTTCTTAGGCTTCCTCCCACGGGTGGCACTGCTATTAACTATTATAATCCTTTGCTTCTAAGGGAGGAAACTGAGGCACTGAGAGGTAAGGCACTTGCTTAGGGGCTCATAGCCATCGGCAGCAGAGCCAGGATCCAACCCACACAACCAGACATGACAGCCCACAGGCTGAAAACCAAACCAGGGGCCCTTCCAGGCGGGGCCTGCATCTCACTCTGTGCCCAGCCCCACCCAGCACCTGGCACACGGCGCACTCAGAATCCAGGGTTACTGAGTTCATCAGCTTGACGGAGGTTTTTATGTGTTTAGTTATTTTTTTAAATACCCAGGGATACTCCCCAAGCACACATGTACTCCCCCACCACACATATAGTCTATATTTTATGGTTAATACACACTATTTTAGCGGTGTCAGGGGCTGAATCAACCATTGTTAGCAGGCTTGAGAACCTAACCTCAATTCATAACAATGTCTCTATAAGAAAATTCTTTCAACTTCCAAACACCCCACATAAAAATAAAATTCGGCTGGGCGCGGTGGCTCACGCCTGTAATCCCAGCACTTTGGGAGGCCGAAGCGGGTGGATCATGAGGTCAAGAGATCGAGACCATCCTGGTCAACATGGTGAAACCCCGTCTCTGCTAAAAATACAAAAAATTAGCTGGGCATGGTGACGCGTGCCTGTAATCCCAGCTACTCGGGAGGCTGAGGCAGGAGAATTGCCTGAACCCAGGAGGCAGAGGTTGCGGTGAGCCGAGATCGTGCCATTTCACTCCAGCCTGGGTAACAAGAGCGAAACTCGGTCTCAAAAAAAAGAAAAAAGAAAAAAAAAATTTTAGCACCCGCTGTTCTAAAACAAGCATTCAGTTAGCAAGATTCATTCACTAGGGTGCAGTCCACCTTTGCATTACTAAAAACCTGTCCTGCCTCACTCTGTTAGATCTCTGCCTCAGAAAAGGTGCCTGGACTTCAGAGGGCCGTGTAAACTGAAAGCTCCACACTGTCTTTTCCCCTAAGCCCCCATTCTCAATCCAAATTTTAACAATATCGACAGCTCTCAGGGAGCACAGGCTCCTGCTGACCCTGATAAATGATTGCCCTAATTAACGAATGTTCAGTTCCCGGGACGGCTGCAATTCCAGCTCAGGAGGGGCCTGACGTTCATTCTAGCCTCTCATTTTCCAGATGAGCAAGCAAACTGGGGCCCGGAGAGGTTAAGGGGCTTGTTCAAAGTCACACGGTGAATTTCAGCTGAGGCGGGAAGTTGATGGCCTTGATGCCAACGTAACCACCTCCTCAGATTTCATCTATTACTGAGTATCCCTGACAAGGGCGGCGCCATCCCTAACACCCGGCCTCTCTGCCTGTGCTACAAGGGAACCCAAGGGCTGCAAGGGTGTCCTTATGCTTACCTGGCTTCCAGAAAACATAGTCTCTCCTGCTTTTGGCTGCTGACAATGGCCACCCACCAAGGGGAAAGGGTCTGAAGAAAAACGTCTCGCACTTACTTCTCAAACCCAAAGACGCATTCCCCATTCCCACTCCCCACGCCCAGGATCTCACCCACTCACTTCTAGAAACCCAGGCTGCCCACCTCCAATACACACCTCACCGCCTGACCCATTGTCCAGGCATCTTCCAGAATGACCTGGCCAAGGTGGCACTTCCACCGTAACACGGCTCAGAGCCCAGGACAACTCCCGGCGCACAACCAACTGCCCCAAACTCCCCTCAGCCTGGTCTCCAAACCCTGCGTACACTGAACTCAGTCTACCTATTCGGTCGGATCTGCCCGAGGCTTCAGTTCAAGCCCTGGGTCAAACGCATTCCTCTGTGTACTCGGTCGGGCTCACTTCCCAGTCACAGACCTTGGTAGAGTATCCACAACTCTGTGGAAAGTACCCAGAAAAGAAGGAATTACGTGATGCAGGATTTCCCCAGAAGTACGCTGTGGAATAAAAGTATCGTGGAAGATTCTTTGAAAAAATATCTGTGGCCCAGTCATATAAGTGTGGAAAATTTTTATAGTCGAGTCCTTTCTCAGAGAATCACAATTCACATTAACCCACATATTAAAGGCTCTGAGAAGTTACATAATAAGAAAAGCCATTAGGTGAAGCATGGTGGCTCACACCTATAATCTCAGCACTTTGGGAGGCTGAGGTGGGCAGATCCCTTGAGGTCAGGAGTTTGAGACCAGCCTGACCAATATGATGAAACCTTGTCTACACTAAAAATACAAAATTTAGCCAGGTGTGGTGGCACAGGCACGTAATCCCAGCTACTCAGGAGGCTGAGGCAGGACAATCACTTGAACCTGGAAGCCGAAGGTTGCAGTGAGCCGAGATTACACCACTGCTTTCCATCCTGGGCGACACAGCAAGACTCTGTCTCAAAAACAAAAAAAAAACATTTACCTTTATCTCATGAGTTCCCAAGTTTATCTCAGATCTTCCTTCCTTTCTCCACCTCTGTCTCCCCCACACAAGTCCAAGCTGCCAACATTTCCTTCCTCCAAGCTGGTCTACCCACGTCCCCTCTCCTGCCCTTTCCAATCTATCCCCATACCCTGGGGCAGGAGAAATTATTTTAAATCACAAATCAGATCATGTCACTGTCCACCAAACGCTTCAGTGGCTTTCTTGTCATGTGGTCTACCTTTAGACACTATACAGTCTACCTGCCCTTCCAGCCCCATCGCATGCCCCACTCCTCCTCCTCACCCATCCCATCCCTCTACTGGTCTTTTTTCTAAAAAAACATTCCTCTTGTACCAAGCTTCGTCCCACCCCAGGGTCTCTGTACATCTGCCTGGAAGACTGCCTCCTCTTTACCAGTCCTCACCCACTCAAGGAAATGCTCCTGACCACCCAAATGAGATCAAATTCTAGCCCCCTCTTCCATAAGCCTTGTCATGGGTGCAATTCTTACCTACTTGTATGATTTTTTTTCTTACAGTTTCTCCTTCTAGACTGTAAGTTTTTTAGGACAGACAGCATGCATCCAGTTTTGCTCATAGGCTTAATGCAGTGTCTGGACACAAATAAATACTCAAGAAAGGGGTGGAAAAAAAAACAGGTCAGGCGCAGGGGCTGGCACCTGTAATCCCAGGACCTTGGGAGGCCAAGGTGGACGTGTCACTTAAGCCCAGGAGCTTGAGACCAGCCTGGGCAACATGGGCAAAACCCTGTCACTACAAAAAATTCGCTGGGCATGGTGGTACATGCCTGTAGTCCCAGCTCCTTGGGAGGCTCAGATGGGAGAATCACCTGAGCCTGGGAGACTGAGGTTGCAGTGAGCCATGCCCGAGCCACTGCACTCCAGCCTGAGTGACAGGGCAAGACCCTGTCTCAAAAAAAAAACAAACCACAGTTGCACCAATCAATCTAGGTGTGATGTGAAAAAAGAAATCACAACACAAGACTATGCATTCCACAGCAGAGACAGAAACCCAGTGCTGCAAAGAGGAGGTGAGGGAGCCTTCACTCTACGTGGGTGAGATGGGTGAAGCTGCAGAGAGCTTGGTGCCACACACAGAGAGAAGGGAGAGGCAGCGCGAATGAAGGACAACAGCACGTGCCACAGTGTGGAAGCCTGCGAGGGCTGTCTACTTTCCACCTGATTTCCATCGAGCCCATCCCCACCTCTGATCCTCAAGGACATGGAGAATGTCTTTTACACTCTTCTTAGCATGACACTGAGGGCACCAGGAAAATGCAAGTGCCCGCTAATGTGAAAAGGAATGCCTCCCTACACAATGACTGGGCTTCCTCCCTGCAGGGATCCTACAGGAGGCTGCCCCTGTGTGCATGGGTGCCAGCCCGCATCTCTGCTGCACAGCATACAGGCTTGGCTCCTGCCGCCTGAGCTGAAGCCACCATTTGCATTCCTGTGGAACTGCTGCATTTCTGGAAACAAGAGCCTCTCTTTCACCCCATTCTGTGGTGAGCAGCTAGCCCCAATAATTTTCCTATTTATGTTAAATAAGAAGCCAAGAGTGAAGAGGTTCAGGCCACGCATGACCCTTGTCCGCAGACTTTCACTTTGTGGGATCAGAGTTGAAGCATGCAGGTGTGTCTTTATTCTTTTTCCCCCGCTGACGCCAGAAGACACTTGCCAGACACTGCTCCCAGAGTGTCTATCACAACAGGAGCTCTGCCAGGGACGCTGCTCCCGGTGTACTATCAAAACGGGAGCTCTGCCAGGGACCATCCCACCCCTCCCCTTCCATCAGCCTGCCCCCACTTCCCACTCCAACCTAACCAGGCCTGTTCTTTGTTCCACAAAACAAACAGTGAGTTCCGCCTGCCAGGGCAGACAAGGTGCACACACAGGAGCAAACAAAGAGGCCCTCTTGCCGAAGGCCTTCTTTCCTGTTGGACCAACGCTGTCACCAGTGCCCTTTTGTTTGAAGTCACCAGATGCACCAGGCATTTCCAGGGACCTGCCAGAAGATACCTGGCCCTGCACCAGCTGGAATATCACTTTCCAGTCATCCCCATACCACCAGACACAGTAGGAGGTGGGGTCTCAGGCGGGTCAGAGGGCACGGGGCCTCCCATTCCTGGGGTCGGCTGCTCTGTTTGGATGGCTGAAATGCTGCTTCCACAGAATGTGGATGCAACTGCCACCCTTCTTAGCTCTGATGGACTCGGGCACCACAGAGCGGTTGCTGTGCCTGGCCCCTCACCCTTCTCCCTCTCTGAGTCTTTCAGCATGCATCAGACGCTGTGCTACCAAGTCTCAACGTATGGGCTCATTTCACCCGCACTGTGCTCCATGTGCTGGGCTCCGTGATTATCCTCATTTTATTGATTAGGAAACTGGGGATCCAGCCAGGGAAGTGACCTGACTCAAGGCACACAGCCGGGATTCAGTGTGACTCTGACTCCGGGGCACATGCGCTCACCCTCTACGACATTCCGCCTACCACCCCAACAACTAGCTAAAGCCACCAACCTCTTTCTTGATCATTGCTTTACAAGACAGATTGGAAGGGAGTAGAGCAGCAGTCAGGTGGAAGTAGAAGTGCCCACCCTTTTTGGCACCAAGGACCAGTTTCATGGAAGACAGTTTTTCCATGGATGGTGCGGGGGATGTGGGGGAGGGATGGCCTCAGGATGAAACCATGCCATCCGAGATCGTCAGGCATTAGTTACTACAGATGGTCATAAGGAGAACACATCCTGGATCCCTCGCATGCACATTTCACAATAGGGTTCATGCTCCTGATCCCTGTACCGGTCCATGGCCCAGGGGTTGGGGACCTCTGGAGTAGAAGACGGGGCCTGACCCAAATATCAGGTCAAGCACAACTCTTGATCTTCTCAGAAGGTAATTCTGTTAAAAATTATCATGGACTTCTGAGAAATAGTCACGTTTTGGTTTTAAGGCCCTACAAAGAAGAAACGAAGACTGTTTGGGTTTTTTTTTTTTTTTAAACCTATTTGCCGCTGCGGTAAGCCAGTCTAACTGAGGTTTAGAATCACCCTGTGAACATTCTCCCTGAAACACACCGTCCCTCCTCCTGTCTTTCACCCGTTTATCTTATCTCGAAGTTCAGAAGGCTCCATTCCACAGTCATTCCCGGTTATCAGTCTTGCTTTTACAAACAGCATTTATCTGGATTGCCAAGACATTCTTGGCCTTCTGGAAATATGCTTTCATTTTTTCTTGTCAATTAGTTGCTTTATGTGCTTCCAAAGTTAGGCTTTCATATGAAAGCAGAGGACTTCCCGATTCCCTCGGCCTTCACTTGGCATTAGTGAAGTTTACAGTGGACTGAGACCTAAGGCTTTATTAAGTTAATCTGTTTCAGGGAAAATGGGGCTGGTCACACTCTAGATCACGTGAAACACCTCCCGAGACAATGTGGATTCATTTAATACCCTTCCTTGGGGCTTCTAAGTACCACCTCAAAATCATTCATCAGTGCTTTCATACGTAGAACCTGAAAACCGGACGGCAGCTACACCTTCGTATCGTCCCAGACAGTCCCTAGGGCTGGTCACTCACTGTCATCCTTTCTTTCTCTCCTTAACGGTGTTCCTAGGCCAAAAGGGCAAACGAAGGCTGTTTCTGAGTCATCACAAGTATAAAACCAGAAATTCACGTTTTACAGGACATCACTTTTAAAGAAACAAGCTAGTAATAAGAATGAGGAATACTTTTGTGGGAGGAGAGGCCTTCCCACAAAACAGGTCAAAGCCACCCGGAGGTCTGAGAGCTGGCAGAAGTTCCAGAGTCACTGCATCTTACAATCCACGAGGACGCTGGTGATGAGACCAACACCAGCTAGTGGGCTTGGTGGTAAATGAGCCGGCCGAGAAAGCAAGAAGGGGATGGATGATACCGTGCAAATGAGCTGCTGACAGCTGGTTTCTAAGATACGCATCAAAGCTCTTTCAGAGATTTCACAGGAAGAGCTTCATGTAGAAACTACAGGAAGCATCATGGTTTAAGGACCCACAGGGTATAGCCAAGTTACATGAACTGATCTTCTGCCCTAGAAAGCCCCCAGAAGGATGTAAAGAAAGGTTTTTCAAAGACCTCTTCTCCCTTCGAGCCGTTCCCAGTAGAGATGATGACAAGAATCTTCACGGTGACTGCCATGCAAGGAATGAGTGGCAACTCCCTAAGACAGGAGCAAAGGGAAAGCTGCTGCATGCAGAGCAGCGGAGCTACCTTCCGGCCTCACAGTTAGTACTGTACAGGAAGCACATGGAGACATTTAGAGGGATGGCAAACGCGCCAGTGTCTGAGCTCATGCCTAGACGCGCAAGTTTCCAGGGAACACCCTTGGCCAAAATCTGCTGGATGGGATGCCAGCTGAACACTGTGCACCACTGCAAGTGGCTGGAGTTCAGGAATGAACAGAAAGCCACGATCCAGTTGTTCTGGGATGGAAAATGTAACGCACACCAGTTTGCAATTAGTCTAAAATGAAGAATCAGGACCATTTAGCCCCAAAGAGAAAGAACAGAAAGTTCATGGGATCAGCCAGTTTCGCAAAACAAAATCCATCCCTCCTGCTGCTTTTACGTTTTCTGCTTCTCTTTTTAGTGGCCTAATCACATATGAGTAGTTTATTATAAGCTGCTCAAAAATGAAGGGTGTTAAATGCTGAATCCAGGTGTAGAGGGGAAAAATAAAGAAAAAGGGTGGTGGCAGAGGTGGACCCTTTCACAGCCTGATTTCAACAGAACCACAGCAGGGACCTAGAGGCACGTAGAAGAGAACGAGAACTGCACCTCTGTACTCCATCATAAACAAAGCTAACTGGCCTCCGTTTCGGAACACAGATCCTTCTCAACCACTCCCCACTCACACACTATCCAGTTACAAATATTCATTTGATGGCTGTGCCTTGAGAACAATAAGTCACTCGATGAACCTATAAATGTAAAACTTTTTAAATGGCAAGAGCACAGGCATATAAAAACCATGGTCTTTGGAGCCTACACCCCTTGCTTTGCAGATTTATTTTTTTTTAGTGGTTTTCAGGTTTATATCCTCATCAGCGTTTTCGCGTCTCTCTCTGAGCGCTTACCGTCTGTCTCGTTCTTCTAGGCACTGAGGCTTACAACTGTGGCACCTGGATCCATCCCTCATCCAGACATATTTAGGAGAGACGCCTGGGTCTCTTGGGGATCTGGACTATGTCTTGCTTATCTTCTTAGCTACACTGCCCGGACCAATGTCATATATACAATTGGAGCTCCATAACTATTTGTCATTCGTGGAAGACCTCTGATTGCGGAAAGTTACCAAGTACGTATTATGACATAGTAGATGCAAAGAAGAGCACGGAATCTGAGAATATGCAATCTCACTGAATACACTGAATACACTCAACGGCAGGTTACTGGTCCCGAGGCTTCTAGAACTTGTTGCATGTTTACTCATGCACATGAGTAGATCTGTGCTGCTGCCGGGGAGTGGAGCTTAGGATCATCCAAAAATCCTACTAATTCACGGGTCTTCATTCTATAGTTAATCCCCAAAAACGAAAGAAAAAGAAACATGCCATGACATGTATCTCTTTTCAGTTTAATCAAGTTGATTTTTTTTTTTTTTTTTTTTTTTGAGATGGAGTTTTACTCTTGTTGCCCAGGCTAGAGTGCAATGGTGCAATCTCAGCTCACTGCAGCCTCCACCTGTGGGGTTCAAGCCATTCTCCTGCCTCAGCCTCCAAAGTAGCTGGGATTACAGGAGCCCTTGTTTCTGACCATGGAGAGCATTGTGAAACTTGGGTCTGCCATTTTGTATTTGGGCTCTCTCTGCCTGCTTTGAGTCACATACAGCCTTGATAAATATGCTTTCTGTGTCTTTATGTCATCAAAGACAAGTTAACAGGACAGGACCAAGAGTTCTGTCATCCATCACTAGGAAGCTCCTTCCAAAATCTGTCTGTGGCCCCAATCTCCTACCTAGTAACCCTGACAAAAGAAGACGGCAGAACTGCAGTGATTCTGATTGATTCCTGACTTCTAGAGATCATCTTCCTCAGCTCTTATTAAATTTCAGTATTTTCAAAAGAAAGGCAAGAGGATGAATATAATTCAACTTTACCAGGATTAACTTCACCGCAAATTTGAAACCATAAACTCACCATTTAAAGTATTAATTCTGGTCTAACATATTTACTATGCTCCTTATCTTGTTAGCTCCCTGAATCGCATCAGACCTCCGAATCAGAAATACTCCTATACTGACATTTAGCAGCTGGACTCATCCCTTATCCCACCTGCGGAAGGGCAGATGCTACCTCATACTTCACAATGAGGAAGTAAACTCTGGAGACAGAATGCCCGTACCCGAGGGCCTGTTCAAGACTCTGGGGCAGTGACGTGTTTCTCCCTCAGTGACATGTGGGCCTGAGGCATGTACAGGTGACGTGCATGGCTGGATCTCCAGCATCTACCTGCTCTCTCTGCTCGTGGGGTCCCCACATCCCCAGGCTAGCAAGGAAATCTGGGTATAGCTTCCACAATTATATGTCAAGAGAAGTTTTCATTCCCTGAGGAAATGTTTTAGGTTTTTGTTTTTTTTTTCTTATGGAAAACGAAAATCATGAAGTTGATCGAGTTCCTTTTTCACTTTGCTGAAGGTCTCATGACTACATTTCTAATTCACCTGCAGGATTATTGGACTACGTGGCTGGGTTCTGTTTGTCTCCTACGATCCCCAGAATTGATTCTATTTAAATTTATATTTTCTATGCTCTTTTAGAAATATTTTTTATTTTATGTATGTGCTTTGGTGAGTGTTATCAGATTCAACCTATGAAAAATGTCAATGTATAAACAAAGTTGCAGATCTCTTGCTCACAAAGTTTCCTTGCAAATAAGAACCTAGAACGCCTTAATCTGTGCATTGTGCTATCAGGGAGGATTGCAGCATAATCCAGAAATGTGTGTGACGCCCCGAGGAAACCGATCAAGTTAGGCCCCTCTCATCTTTTGAGCTCAATTTCTGGGGTCACTGAGTGGCTCACATCCTCTAATTTTCTCCCTGAAGAGGTGCCTGCCTACTGCCAGGTCTCCAGGTTCTGCCTTCACCAGCGTGAGAAACCTGAGACTTTAGTTGATAAATCGAGTGTATGCCTCCAGATCAGTCACCATATCTGAGGATTTCAAAGAGCAAAAGCTTTAAATGAAGAAATAGTCTTTAACTGGAAATATCTGGAAGTGAGTTGCTGGGGAGTGAAGGTGGAGGAGGAGGGGAGTTGGTCCCAGTACTATTCGAATCTTTTTTGGGATAAATATATTTTTTTAACCAGTTTTCTGACACTCTGTCATTGCGAACCTTCTGCTATTCTCTAAAGTAGAGAGAGTAAGCATTTCTTTCTCTTCCTCAATCATAAGGAAGATTCATCTGTTCTTCCTACATCATGGGCATCTGTCCTGTCTCTTAGCCACATGGTGAGCATCTTTGAGTACAGGAACCTGAAGCAAGAAGTGGTACCTGCAGTGGATTCAGGAATTAAACGTGCTACGGCTAATTCCTTCATCGTGTCAGCTAACAAACGTGTGAGTGCCTCCGGCGTGCCAGAAGCTGTGCATAAAGATGAGTAAGGAGCTCAAAGCCTTGCAGGGCAGACCAGAGAGGAAGTTACCTGCAGCGCAGAGGAAGCTGTGGCACGGCGGGAAGGAGGCCGCTTGAGGGTGACTTCGCCGAAGAGGCACCAAGCTGGTATTAGAATATTCCCCACGTAAGTTCTTTAACAAAAAATTATTCTTAGAACAGTTTTAGATTATGGGAAAACGGCTAATACAAAATTCCCATGCAACTGAGCTTCCCCTTTTACTGTATCTTAGAAGGCCATGGTACATCTGCCATCATGAACGAATGAATCCTGATCCATTATTATTAACCAAAGTCCATCCTGTGCTCAGCTTTCCCCACTCCTCACCTAAGGTCCTTTTCCTGCTCTTGATGGCATTCCAGACACCACGTCACATTCAGTCATCACAGCTCCTCAGGCTCCTCTCGGCTGTGACAGCGCCTCAGACTTTCCCTGGTTTTGATGACCGTTAACAGTTCCATGAGTACCGGGTCAGATATTGTGTAGGAGGTTCCTGAATTGGGATTTGTCTGATGTTTACACTGGGGGTGTGGATTTGAAATACCACAAAGGTAAAGTGTCATTTTCATCAAGGGGATTGATGCTGCAGCTGATCACCAGGCTGATGTAATGCTTGTCAGGTTTCTCCACTGACTCCTCCCCCAAAAATGACTCTTTTTCTCCCCCACGTTAACCTGTTACACTCTGGAAGGAATTCACTTAAAGAGTGGGGAGTGAGCCCCAACCTACTTGAAGGCAATGTGCCTAGATAAATTATCTGGAACTCTTCTAGAAGGGAGATTCATCTATTCTTCCCCATTTACGTATTCAGTCACTTGATACAGCAGTGCAAACCCATGTGCATTTATTTTACTCAGGGGACATAATTCAATACTATGTTATTTTGTGACTTTGGCCACTGGCAGCTTCTGTATTTGGTTCCTGTGTCCCTCTGCCATGCCTCATTGATGTGTGTGTGTGTGTGTGTCTGTGTGTATGTGTGTTTGGAGCACTTCCTTACTTTCTGGCACTGCTAGGTAGGTTTTTATAATGTGGTTTCTAACCATCAAAGCCTGACCATGTCAACCTAATCTTCGAATGTATCAACATCATAGAACTTTAATGCCACAGACGACCAGAGGTCACAAATCCAGGACACGCATTTGACATAAGATGAAAAGAGGTTGGCTGACTTCAGTTGCCTGAGGTCACACAGCTTTTTTGTTTGTTTGTTTGTTTGTTTGTTTGTTTGAGACGGAGTTTCGCTCTTGTCACCCAGGCTGGAGTGCAATGGCGCCATCTCGGCTCACCGCAACCTCCGCCTCCTGGGTTCAGGCAATTCTCCTGCCTCAGCCTCCCGAGTAGCTGGGATTACAGGCACGCGCCACCACGCCCAGCTAATTTTTTGTATTTTTAGTAGAGACGGGGTTTCACCATGTTGACCAGGATGGTCTCGATCTCTTGACCTCGTGATCCACCCGCCTCGGCCTCCCAAAGCGCTGGGATCACAGGCGTGAGCCACCGCACCCGGCCGGTCACACAGCTTTTTAACAGCAAAGCAACATAGTCACTATGAGAACTCCTGATTTTTATTGCTTTTTTTTTCACTACTTCAAGTAACGACTGTTGTCCATGTGTAAAAGTCCAGTCTACAGCAGAGAAACCATGTCCATGTGGTCCAGGTGACTACTTTACAATCGGTAAGGCTTCACACAGAGCAGGCTTGAAAATATGCTTCTCTGACCTCCAGACCTCCAGGGAAAATGCTACCCTTTTTCTTTAAAGTAACAGCTTGATTTTCCTCATAACGTCTCTCGTTTCTCTCACAACCTCTCACCTACCTACAATGGCAGCAACCCTGACTCGAACTGAGGAGTATCTCCATCGTGTCTGGTCTAAACAGTTTCATATCCGAGCTTTAATATCCGAGCTTCAGCACCAAAACTAACGTTTGGGAAACGACTTGAATGGTAGGAAGCCTGGAAAATAAAACTTAAGAGGGATGGAACAGCACTAAGACAATTCAACGAGGCAAGAATCGTTTCTCTGGCCAGGCGCGGTGGCTCAAGCCTATAATCCCAGCACTTTGGGAAGCCGAGGCGGGTGGATCACGAGGTCAAGAGATCGAGACCATCCTGGTCAACATGGTGAAACACTGTTTCTACTAAAAATACAAAAATTAGCTGGGTATGGTGGTGCGTGCCTGTAATCCCAGCTACTCGGGAGGCTGAGGCAGGAGAATTGCCTGAACCCAGGAGGCAGAGGTTGCGGTGAGCCGAGATCGTGCCATTGCACTCCAGCCTGGGTAACAAGAGTGAAACTAAGTCTCACTTAAAAAAAAAAAAAAAAAAAAGATGTTAAAAATTCCAGACTAGACAGCACTGGGCCCACGTGTAGTCAGGCTGTCGCGAGAGGTCCTTGAACAACTACTGCTTCAATTTCAACCCAGCCTCCTTTGGGCAAAGTGGCAAAATATGGTGAGCAGCCCTAGTAGGAAAACCACTCTTGAAATACTGTTTGTAGATTACATTGACAGCCCAGAGGTTACTTATGTCAGCTCGCCACGCGGTTGTTTTTACCACGTTGAGCCTTTCACAATATCACCCATGTTCTTTAGGGCCTGTTAGCTCCTTCTGTTACCCACCCTCAGCACAAGCTGGCCACTTGAAAGCTCTGTACCTGTCCTGAAATATAAATGATCCTGTCAAGGAATGCAGCTTGACTGCAGGGACCGGCATACCCTTGGACTTTCCCAGTGCTGATCATCCCCTTTCTGATCAAGGATGGCATGGCTAAGCCTTCTCTCCTGCAGCCCCTCTGGGAGAGGCAGTCCCTGCACCGGCTCTGCTCACTTCTCACTCAACTGTAGAAGAAGAGAAGGTAATCATGAGCTTGGATGAGGAAATGGTTTCTTAGACATGACACAAGTAGCAAGAGGAAAAAATAGATAAACTGGACATCATGAAAATTAAAAATCTTTGTGCTACAGAGGATCGCATTTAAAAAAGTGAAAAGACAACCCAAAAGGGGGAGAAGTATATCGTAAATTAAATATGTAATAAGAGACTGGTATCCAGAACATACAAAGAACTATCACAACTCAATAATAAAAAGACAACCCAATTTAAAAATGGACAGAGAATCTGAACAGATAGCCTTCCAAAGGAGACATACAAATGGCAAACAAGCACATGAAAAGATACTTCATATCATTAGTCATCAGAGAAATGCAAATCAAAACCACAATGAAAAACCATTTCACACCCATGAAGACGGCTATCTTTAAAACGGCAGATAATATGACAAGCGTGGGAGAAAACGTGGCGAAATGAGGACCCTCACTCATGAATTACTGGGGGAATGGGAAATGGTGCTGTCACTCTGGAAAACATTCTGGGAGTTCCTCAAACAGTTATTTTATGACCTAGCAACTCTACTCCCAGGTATACATATCAAAGAAATGGAAACGTCTGTCCATGCAAAACCCTGTACCTTCTGTATACGCAAACACTGCATCCAGAGACTGTAGAATATTGGTGACTCTCTGAGAAAGGTCATCTGAAGTTTTTTTCTCCCCACTTGGCCTATCTGGAGGCATTTGAACTTTTACAGCAGCCCTATTTCACAGACGCACATTAAGAGAAGTAAAAAACCAGTAAAGGCAACGTTCTCCACGGCACGAACTACAAAGCTGGCAACTCATCACAGTTCTAAACACCTGGTTCTCTATAAATATCTGCCCCAGCATGGATCTTTTTAAAATATAAAATATCCTGAATGAAAGGAAAATCTGAGTATATAGATGTATTTGGTAACAACCAATGATGCTTACATTATTACCAATATCAGAGAACGTCAAAAACCTTAAGAATTCCTCAAAATGCTATTGAGAAAAAAATGTATCCTAAGCCAGCACGTCTGTCCTGGCCAAATGTTCCCACTAAGCATCACTTTTGCCCAGAACAACAACAAATCAATCTTCCTCTTTAAATTTTTTTTTTTTTTTTGGCTCTGTCTACCTGAAAATAAGTAATACTGGCTTAAGTCAAAATAAACTTTAAAAAAAGTTAAATAAGCTCAAGAAAGGAAAGAAAAAGTTGTTCTTTGGAATTCATTTATCATCTTGGAAGACCATCTCCCAAGGAGAAGTACTCCTGCTTATCATAATGATATGACCTCACAAGGACTCGTCTCTTCCCCTCATCAAAATGCACACATACAATAAAGTGTCTCATCCTAGTCTTTCCAGCTGCTGGGCGATTGAAGTTTAGCGTGATCACACCCGTAATAAAGGTATTTTAAGTTTGTCCACTTAAAAGCTTCACTTGCATCAGGAAATAGTTAAACTGGGTTGGGAAAACTCACAGCAGAGAAGGAGATCATCTACCTAATACCTCAAGCATGGCTGGCAGGGCCAGGGCTACAGTTACTGTGTCATCTGTAAGAAGTTCTAAAACACTCCTCCCGGTAGAAATAGAAAACAAGGGCAGAATGCAAACAGCCTCCTCTGCAGGAGCATAAAACTACTACAAGCACCTATTGGGCCCAACCAAAATCAGTAGGTCCAGCCTAGCCTTTCTCTTGTGCCACACACCCCTCTTCGGGTGTCCCATAGATGCCCCAAGCTCAGCACAGTCAGATTCAACATGCACAAAATGGAAGTCCTCACCCCACTTACCACTCTAAGACATGGACCTCTTCTAGTCCTTCTTACTGCCTCCAATCTTCACCCAGTCACCTACCTTAAAGCTGAAGGTCACCCTAGACAAGCTGTTCTCATTCATTCGCTCCAATCAACCCACAGCTGTGAGGAGGGACGACTCCATTTAAAAGGCTAAAATGTGGTTGGGCGGGTGGCTCAAGCCCGTAATCCTAGCACTTCGGGAGGCCCAGGTGGGTGGATCACAAGGTTAGGATATCGAGACCATCCTGGCCAACATGGTGAAAACCAGTCTCTACTAAAAATACAAAAATAAGCGGGTGTGGTGGTGCGTGCCTGTAATCGCAGCTACTGGGGAGGCTGAGGCAGGAGAATCACTTGAACCAGGGAGTGCGATGTGGCAGTGAGCTGAGATTCCACCACAGCACTCTAGCCTGGAAGAGCGAGACTGCATCTCAAGGGGGAAAAAAAAAGGCTAAAATGTTGGGAATAAGAGAGAGGGAGTCTGGACAGACTCATCTGAGTGACAGAATGGACCAGACTCGGTGATAAGAAGTTTACAATTCTTGCAGAAGCGCCCAATACGTGCCTGGCATTCCAACCCTGTTTCTCTCTTTCTCACTAATTTATTTGCCCCCCTCCTCCTTTCCCTCCACAACTTCTTCCCTGATTCTTTGCAGTGATATCATTCCCATTTCCACAAAGAGAAATAAAGTCGTGGGGCCCTAAAGTTTGGTTAACATTTTTCTGACAGGTGACCTAACGCAAAAGAGGAAGGGAAGGTTAACTGGGACCAAATTCTATTAGCTGACCCCTGGGAGAGGTGAAGTTTCAGGTCTCAGCATAGTGAGCCTACCCCTGCCCTGGAGCACCAGGATGCCAGGTGATTCACAGGTCACCACCTCGGCCCCCTGAGTCAGCCCCGGCCCTGACTCACCCTCACTTCTGATTCCAGTCCCCTGACTCAGCTACTCACACATTCCTGACTTCTTGGCCCGTGACTGGTTTGCTGACTTACCTTGGCAGACCTCTGAATGTCTCCAGAAGGCTACTGCTAGACTATTAGGAGAGCTGAGGGAGACGGGGCACGAGGAGAGGAAATGGCAGATGACTAACCTCTTAAATCAGCATCCGAAGGACTGTGTGCTGCCTCAAAGACTGGCATACGGGACATTCTACATACGTCTATCTGAAAAGATCTTCCAAATGTATCGTAAGAGAGGAAGAAGGTGTTGTCAAAACTTATTTTTTCCACCCTATACTCTTATGCATTGTTCAGTTTCCTTTAAAACAAGCTTCTTCTAACATTTCTTTTCACTAAAGTAACCACAAAATGAAAAAATCCACAAAATTACAATTTGAATGGGAAAAAAACCTCTGTGGCAAATAAAATGACACGTCACATATCCTCCACTACTTACTTTACATATGAAAATGCAATTAGATTTGTAAACCACCGAAAAGGATGTATTCCTATTTTTTGTATACCTCAGGCTGTAAGTAAAGATAACTTGTTCAACTAGTAACAATCTTTCTACCTCCAAAGGAAAGGAGATCACTTACTTTTATCCTTCAGGTTGATTCATATTTACTATTTTTGAAATATCTTTCTAGCAAAATATACCACCTTTTCAAGAATATATACTAAGATAAGCCATATCCTGAGCCATAAAATAAACCTCAACTAATGTAAAAGGGCTGAAATCACACAGACTGGTTTTCTAACCAAAATGGAATTTAACGAGATAACGGGAATACCCAAGGACGTAGAAATTCAACAACACACTTCTAAAGAATCCGTGGGTCAAAGAGCAAGCCCCAAGAAAAGTTTTTTAAAAACACATACCGACCTGAATGGAAATTTAAATAAAATATCTGGCATTAAGTGTTGATATTAGAAAAGAGGAAAAGTCTGAATTAAATAATCTAAGCTCCTTCCTCAAGAACTGGAAAAGGAAGAGCAATATAAACCCAAAGGAAATAAGAAAGAGCAGAAATCAGTGAAAAGGAAAACAGAAAAACAACAGAAAGAAACAATGAAACAAAAAGCTGATTCTTTTGAAAGAAAAAGCTCATGTCCTTTGCAGGGACATGGATGAAGCTGGAAACCATCATCCTCAGCAAACCATGGCAGGAACAGAAAACCAAACATACATAGCATGTTCTCACTCTTAAGTGAGAGTGAACAGTGAGGACACATGGACACAGGGAGGGGAGCATCACGCACAGGGGGCAGAGGGGTAGGGGGAGGGAGAGCATTAGGACATATACCTAAGGCATGCAGGGCTTAAAGCCTAGATGAGACTGATACATGCAGTAAACCAGATGGCAGATGTGTAACTATGTAACAAACCTGCGCATTCAGCGCATGTATCCCAGAACTTAAAGTAAAATAGAAAATAAATTTAAAAGCACAGGCCGGGCGCGGTGGCTCACGCCTGTAATCCCAGCACTTTGGGAGGCCAGGGCAGGTGGATCACGAGGTCAAGAGATCGACACCATCCTGGTCAATATGGTGAAACCCCGTCTCTACTAAAAATACAAAAAATTAGCTGGGCATGGTGGTGCGTGCCTGTAATCCCAGCTATTCGGGAGGCTGAGGCAGGAGAATTGCCTGAACCCAGGAGGTGGAGGTTGCGGTGAGCCGAGATCGTGCCATTGCACTCCAGCCTGGGTAACAAGAGCGAAACTCCATCTCAAAAAAAAAAAAGTACAAAACTAGAAACATCCCAGATGTCCTTCAACGAGTGAATGCTTGAACAAACTGTGGCACATCTATACTATAGAATACTACTCAGCCATAAAAAGGAAAGCACTTCCTGACGCATGCAGGAGCTTGGAGGAATCTCCAGAGAACCATGCTGAGCAAAAAAAGCCAATCACAGAAAGTTACATTCTGTAAGATTCCATCTATACGTCATACCGGAAGTGACAAAATTTAAAAACAAGAGGAAAGCATAGTAGTTGGGTCAAGGGGGGATGGGAGGGAAAGGAAGGAGAATGGCGTGGCTATAAAAGGACAACATAAAAAGTGTGGGGAGTGACATAAATGCTCTATATCTCAGCCATATCGGTGTCGACGTACTGGTCATGCTGTTGTACCATAGTTTGCAATATGTTAAATTTGGGGGAAATGGGAGAAAAGGCATATGGGATCTAACTGCATATAAATTTGTAACTATATCAAAATAAAACATTCGATTACAAAAATTCTTCCTTAAACTTTGTTCATCTTTACAAAACAAACAAAAACAAAAACTTAGGTCTTTCCTGGGTCACTGGTTTGACTAACGAACTCCTATTTACTGGTTGAGCTGATAATTTCTGGACACAAACAGAAGGCAGTTAAGGGGTACTGTTCACTGAGGAAAGATTTGGGGGAAATAACAGAAAATCTACAATGACATGTCAAACGAAGTTCGTTTCAAGAGGAAGGGGGACGGCCTAAGACAGGTGGTGAGAGTAAGAGGTTCCCAGATCCACTGAGTAAAGCCACAAGATCACCGAGGGATCGAGTGATCACTGATCACTGGAAACCAGAAGCATAGCTGTCTCCTCTTCAGAAGGCTGTGTAAACTCTCAGCCAGAGCATACAATTTTTTAAAAACAAATATTAGGTTCATTCTGAAAGCCAGGATATGCGTCGTTTAAATTCCTCTGACGCCTTTCCAATGGTCTCTTCAAACGCCTGCCCAAAGACCACCAGAGACTGCTACAGCTAACTGGACTGTGGTATCTTCCCCCACAGACAAATAACACTTGGAACTTTTTAAAGCATTACATTCCATGCATAGTTCCTCCCTCCCTCCTTTCTCCCCTCCCTTATTACCTTCCTTCCTGCCTGCCTTCCCTCCCTCCCTCCCTTCCTTTCTCTCTCTTTCTCTCTTTTTCTCTTTCTGTCTTTCTCTCACTCTGCTGTCCAGGCTGGAATGCAATGGCAGAATCTTGGCTCACTGCACACTCCACCTCCTGGGTTCAAGCAGTTCGCCTGCCTCAGCCTCCCCAGGAGCTGGGATTACAAACGTGCACCACACCCAGCTAATTTTTTCGTATTTTAAGTGGAGACAGGGTTTCACCATGTTGGCTAGGCTGGTCTTGAACTCCTGACCTCAGATGATCTACCCACCTCGGCCTCCCAAAGTGCTGAGATTACAGGTGTGAGCCACTGCTCCCAGCCTCAGTGCACCTTTTCATACCCATGCTCAATGCTATGGACAGAGAGACCCTTCAAATAAGAGTTATAAAAATTGTCTCTCTTTGGTGACAAAAGTTTCACTTATCCTCTGCTAGTGTCTCACAGTTCACACCTTATTTCAAAAGTCACTTACTTAGCAACCATATACTTCTAATACTGCAATAAAATCAACTGCCACAGCTCTTTGGGATAATCGTGAGCCAGATTCCTGGAGCAGAAGCCCCCCTGGCATCATACGTAGCTCACGGCTTCTCCTCCATCCTTTGCTGTCCCCCTCTCATACCTTTCAGACTCACCTTTTCTCCCTTTACCCTCTAGATCTTTAGCTCGAACTCCTCTTTCACCAGCTTCCCCACTTCCTCTCCTGCCACCTCCCATCTTCTCACCCTCCCTTTGCACCTTTCTCCTTCCCGCCTCCCCCATATCTCATTCCCGTCACGCTTCACACTGATCTTGTCCCTCTGCATGTTTCTTCTTGTTCTGTACTTTCTGAGACCGAGTCTTGCTCTGTTGCCCAGGCTGGAGTGCAGTGGCACACTCTCGGCTGACTGCAACCTCCACCTCCTGGGTTCAAGCGATTCTCCTGCCTCAGCCTCTCAAGTAACTGGGATTACAAGCATGCACCACCATGCCCAGCTAATTTTTGTATTTTTAGTAGAGACAGGGCTTCACCATGTTGGCCAGGCTGGTCTCAAACACCTGACCTCAGGTGAGCCGCCCACCTCGGCCTCCCAAACTGCTAAGATTACAGGCATCAACCACTGCACCTGGCCTCTTTGCCCATTTCTAATGCTGACTGTTTCTATAGCTGGGTGCCAGTCAGTCCCCAGCCCCCTCCCCTCTAGCTCCTACCCTTCCTTTTCCATGTCCCCCTTTTTCTGGCTTGCTGTGTGTTTCACTCCCAGCCTCCCCACTCTCACCTTGGGCCAACTGCCTTCTCCAAAAGTACATGAGTGTATAGAGAGCATGTATTTGTTGGCAGCTTTAGGTGCCAGCCAGTGTACTAGAAAACAGTAAACCAGGGACCCAGAAGCTGGGTGTCAGAACCACCTCCAACCAACTCATTGCACCTTCCCGGAAGGCCGGGGGAAGGAGAGGGGCAGGTGGACTTCTGCGGTGCTTTGCAGCTGTTGATGGAGCAATTAATCACATTCTACTTAAGAGATCAATAAACAGATTCATTTAGATACTCCCTAATAAGTTAAGAATCTGGGCCAGGCACAGTGGCTCATGCCTGCTAGCTCAGCACTCTGGGAGGCAAGGTGGGAGAACCATATGAACCCAGGAGTTGAAACCAGCATGAGCAACACGGCAAAACTCCATCTCTTAAAAAAAATACAAAAATTAGCCAGACACGGGGCACTCAGTTCTACTTCCAGCTCTTTGGGAGGCTGAGCTGGGAGGATGACTTCAGCCTGGGAGGTCGAGGCAGCAGCGAGCCATGATTGTTACCACTGCGCTCCAGCCTGGGTGACAGTGCAAGACTCTGAAAAAAACAATCTACCTTCAGATCCCCATGTGTCATTTCTCAGTCTAGGCCTGTCTAGCCACTAAGGAGAACCTCTAAGCTATGAACAGCTTCCAACCACATACCAGCAGGCAGGCATTGCTCTGGAGCAGGCTTTATTTCAGGGAAGGGAGGGAGCAATGTCCACAGCCAGAGGACCCCCACCATTTAGAGTGCCTTCCACAAGGAGCTGTTGACTTTAGGATGGTTATTCAATCGAACCTTCTCGCAGCACCACAGGTAGATTCAGAACTTCTCAAGAAACAAAGACTGTGAATTTAAAATGAAAGAAGCATGCGGGACGGGGAGCCTCTCCACCTGCACCTCTACCAGGCCCACGCGTTGTTCGGCCCCCTCTCCTACACAGCATCTTGATCACCGTCGCCTTTGTCGTCGACCCCGGTCGGCGGCTCCGTAGAGAGCCGGCCCCCGGACCTCGTGTGCCCTCTTTGTGAACCTCATGAACACCGAGAGCCCACGGTCCTGGCTGCTGGAGGCAAACGGGGCCGGATGTCCAGGAACGTCAGCCGTAAACTCAGAGACGGGATTAACCTCAAAACAAGAAGTTATTTTGGGGCCATACTATCCTGTTAGTTAAATGCCAGACCAGGCTCTAATTTCTACTAGTGTTCTGTCAAGGTCAACGCCAGTGGCCACACAGGGCAAAGTCAATTATTAACCCTGCCTCTCCACTGGGCCTGATTCAGCCAGTGAGTTTACCACCTGCCGGCCACGTTTTCTCTCCAGTTCAGCAGCAGGAAGGGCATGGTACACAGCACTGGCGCCTGCTTCTGGCCTGAAGGGCCACTAAGACGGCTCCAGGAAACGACACTGAGTTGGGCCTGCAAGGGAAACAGTTCACATGGGACAGGGAGAAGGAAACATGGCAGACAGAGTAGGAGCCTGGCATCCTGGTGTCTCCACCAAGCAGCAGAGGAGCCGTGGAAGGCTTCTTCTCACAAGAAGTCATAGGCTTAGAGACATGGAAATGCCTTGACCAGGCAGAGAGAGGCCCTGTACATCAGGGAGCATGAGGGGTCCACAGAACATACCTTTCCTTTGGACTTGGCGTATTCTGGACTTCAAGTTCAGGGTCATAGTTACAAACCCAACTGGCTCCAAATACTTCCCCAGATGGATTCTATCAGACAACCCATTGTCTATTTCCCAAAGTTTACTAATGCCTTGGTTCTCGCCCCAAATACACGAAGAACTCAGTGTTTTCCAACCCCGTTTGCCAGATATAAGTCTCCGCTGCACTGTCATCTGGCAAACGCTTTGCAGAGCAGATGTCTTGGGGCTCCTGGACAATTCAGGAATGGAAAAAAGAAGATTTTAACATCCTCCTGCACCACAGCTGCCTGAATGCTTTCAGATGTCTCTATCGCCACCTTCTCTGGACTCTGTCATTTATTTGCTTGACTTCTTTGTCCCCAGACTTATTCCAAAAAGTCTTTGAAGCACATCCAGCCTTTTATTTCTAAGTGTAAGTGGACTGAACGTTTCCCTAAGCCCAGAGGCCGCCCGCACTTCCTCCCACGGGACCACACACTTGAGAAACATGTGCAGAAATTTAACAAATAAAACAAAAAGAAAGAAAAAGAAGGGACGTGTTAAAAGGAGAAATATGTGTGCTTGGCCATATTCTCTCCTCCATCTGCAAGTTCCCCAAGGATAAGGCCCATCCATGACTTTGGAATTTCCTGAGGAATGGAACAAGCCTCTCCCAGCCCCTGACTCCTACTCACTGATGACAAAACAGCATTACTTTATTAATTACTGTGAAAACTGCTGCAATCACCCCGTGGAACAAACACCTTGCCCTTTACTTCGTCTTTCATGAAACTAAAGTAATAACGCTGGCTCAAACAAGTTCTGTTCCCTAGTGATGACGGGGGCAGAAGGATTTTTCCATTGCATCTGACTTGGACTCGTTCTTGCTCACATTTCCGGAATTCTAACGTGTGGTCACCATGAGCACATGGCTTACTCTGTAGCTAAAACTCACTAAAGCACATCTAATCACTTCAGAGGCCACCTATGACTCGGATGGTTTTTACTGAATCCATCTGCCACCAACTATTTGCCCAAATCCATTTACATCAGGTCACTACCTCAAGTAAATAAGTACTCAAGAATATTTGTTGAATGAGGAAATACTTGAACGCAAACAAAACTACTAGCTGCTTAAAGTAAATCTATAAAAGGCACAGAAATGAATAAGGAAGATGGTCACCCCTAAAGAGGTGCTCAGGTCTCAGAGGAGTACAGACATGCTTTGGTTCAAGCCGTTCCCTGCGTCTGGAACGTCCTGGCCCACCTGTAAGTCACCTCGTTAATTCCCATTGCCCCCAAGACTCGTCCAAGCCTCACTTCCTCTTAAGAACTGGCCCTGGCCTTCCTACACTGAGCAAAGTCACCCTTTTCTGAACCTCTGCTTTCCGCGCCATATGCCAGCTTCTCATGCACCATGCGGACCTGGCCGTCAGCTTTCTCATCTGCCTCTGGCACTAGGCGAGGCGAAGAGTTGAGAGCAGAGGCTACCGTGTCCATCTCTGCACCCCACATTTCACATGTTTGATGTGATGAGTACAAACTACAGGGAATGCAAAACACAGTAAATGCCACCCGGAGGGCAGAAGAGCCTGGGGGTTTCAAACAGAAAGAACGGAAGCTGCTGGGTGGACCCAAAAAGGAGATGCCATCTAAACACAGCCGTGAAGGACGGCAGGATTTTAACTGGAGGAGACCAAAGCACAGGGGCTGGTGAGGGGCATTAGGGACAGACAAGTTACTATGAGCGGGGGACAGAGGAAAGAAAGCAGGGAGACCACTAGGGCACATGCAGAGAATTTAGTGGGAAAGCACAGGACAGCAAGTCGGAAAAGACTGGAACACGTGCAATAAGTGGAGGGTTATTTTCCCCACTGCAAGAACAGGATTCTTGGGGATCAGAAGTGTTCAGCCTCTCCATCTACTGCTCATCAACTAGGCATAGGGTAACACAGTGGTCATTTATGTAAAAACAAAAGACACACACACACACACACACACACACGTATATATAAGGACCCCAGTTTCTTAAAGTGACATGATTGACATTTGGGTCAGCTAAGTCTCTGTTGTGGGTACCGTCCTTTCTGGCAGGTCAGGATTGCAGAGCAAAGGCCTAGATGTGGCTGATACGGAGTGACAGAGCCCACTCTTCTGTGTAGGCGACAGGGAATCCTTTAGTGTGGCTGGCACGAGGCTCACCAGGGACAACAGTGAGGGCCAGGGCTGCAAAAGCAGGTGGGAGCCAGGTTGCACAGTGCAAGCCTCGCAGACCAGGCCGGATTCTGTAACTAGAGGGAAGCCAGCAGGGACTTGTGAGGGAGGGGCTGGGCTATGGGTGGCAAACCTGTGGCGGGGGGATGTGGTCAGAAGGGGACAACCCGGGTGAGGAAATAGGGAGATGGCTGCTGATGAGGGCTGAACCACGGCATCAACTGTGAGACAGGAAATCAGAGGATGGAACTGAGACTCTGGGGTTGAGGAAGCCACAAACCTGGGTTAGCAGATGGAAGGTCAAGGTCAAGGTCAAAAGTTAAAAACACATCACTAAACTCGAGGCTCCTTCCTGACCTGCCGAAGGAGAAGCACAGATGGATACTCCTATTTCACCATACATGGAATAAATTCAAAAGATATAAAACACTTATGCAACATTTTTTGAAAGTTTTCCTCTTACCCCATCCCCCCCTCCCCGTATCCCCAAAAGTAACCACTATTGACTAGTTATCTCCTTCTTGAAATAGTCCCTATGTGCACAAGCACATATGCACATATAGCAATCTGGGGCATGTTTTTTATAACGCAAATAGTATCCCCATACAAGAGAGGAAAGAAAAACAGGGAAAGACGAGGAGAACTCTGAAGTAAAGGGCAATGCTGGATTAAAAACCCTGACCTGTCCTGAAACCGTGAGACTGTCCTTTATTTACCTCCACACGTTCTGATTCATTCATACAGCAAACACAGAGCATTCTGCAAGCTACTGATGATACAACGGTCAAGACACCCCTTGTTCAAGATGGGGAGCATGACGTATCACCTAAGAGACATAGCCCAGCATAACGGGGAGTACACCAAGGGCATCGCAGGGTGCTATGGGTTCTGCTACAGCCAGTGGCTATCAAAAAATGCAGCTTCAAAGAGATGGTTTTCTCAAAACGTTGTATCAGTTGTCTCTTGCCATGTAACAAATTGCCCAAGAACTTAGCAGCCTAAAATAACAGCCAGTATCTCACAAACTTTCTGAAGGTAAGGAATCAAAAAGGGACTCAAAGTTTGCGTGCGGTGGCTCACCCCTGTGATCCCAGCACTTTGGAAAGCAAAGGCAGGTGGATCACCTGAGGTCATCAGTCGAGACCAGCCTGACCAACATGGTGAAACCCCATCTCTACTAAAAAGAAAATTTGCCGGGAGTGGTGGCACACACCTGTAGTCCCAGGTACTCGGGAGGCTGAGGCAGGAGAAATGCTTGAACCCAGGAGGTGGACGTTGTAGTGAGCCAAGACTGCGCCACTGCACTCCAGCCTGGGCAGCAGAGTGAGACTCTGTCATAAGTGACTCAATCAGGTGCTTTTGGCTTGGGTTTTCTGATGAGGTTGCAGTCAAGATGTTGGTCTGAAGGCTTGACTGGGGCCAGAGGATCTGCTTCCAAGATGACACACTCATATAGCTGTTGACAAGTGGCCTCAGTTCCTTGCAACATGGGGTTTCTGCAGGCTGCTTGAGTGCCCTTACAACATGACAGCTGGCTTCCTCCACAGCAAGAGACCCAAGAGAAAGCAAGGAGGAAGCCACGTGTCTTTTATGACCTAGCAGTGGAAGTCACACTCCACCATTTCCATAATGCCCTATCGGTCACACAGATCAGGACTTTTCAACGTGGGAAGGGACTACAACGGAGCAAGATGACAAGAAGGCGCAGGTCACTGGGAGTCAGCTGGCTACTGGAAGTGCCTTATGCATCCTGATCAACTTTGCCATTGTGGGCATTGCTATTTCCATACTGGTTCTTGTCTAATGAATTTACAGTTTACGACATACTCCATTTTCTGCTTAAAGTGAGCAAATAACAATGCCAGAATCTTCCACCAAGTAGAAATCTACTTAATGATCTTGGCGAGTCTTTAGAAAAATGTTCATCAGGCAGAATTCACAGGGTCAGAGAGAGTATAACGTAGATTGAACGGGATTTCCAATAATTAAAGCTTTTTTCCTTTAGATGCTAAGGATTCAGCTATGTGCAGTATTATGGTGGCTGTGACTGTCCCGGGCTATTTATAACAGACCCCCTCACGGCACCACCCAGTTCTTGTGGCTCGACCATATCCACATCCAGACACATATCTGATGTGGGGCCCACAGCGAGTAGCCATAGCTCCCTTGTTACACTTGCAACCTCTGGGCAGTGGCCACGGACAGCTCAGAGATGTCAGAACATCCATGCCACATGGAGATAGGCAAGCACTCCACTAGGCCATTTTCTCTGCTTCTCTAAGTGTTTAAAGGTATTTTCAGCACTGATCCATTATAAAAGCCTTATCAGGCAAGACACAAATAAAAACTTTCCTCCTACCAGCCTTCTCCATTGGCATACCAAACTTCTCCCTCCGTCTGCAAGCCCTATCCGCTCTCATCCATCTGCTCACAGACACATGTTATCAATTCAGGTGACTGGCACGTAGCAAAGAGCAAAACCTCACAAAGAAAATGGGGCCCTACAGAATCCTATTCCCTTCCTTTTCTCCACAGGAATCAGGAGAGAGAGGGACAGGTAATAATCCCATTAAAAACAGAACAGAATCGTGGAAGAGATCTCAGAGAGCCTATGCCTCCATCCTAAGTGGAAGCATGAATGAACCATCCCAGGGCCTCCCATCTCACTGGTCAAGCCCAGAGCAGGCACTTTTCCACCAAGAAATCTGCCTGTGTCAAAAATTCATACTCCCCAGACACACACACACACACACACACACACACACACACACACGCCTGCTTGTCACTCTCTCTTTAAAAGCCTGTCCCTCGGATGCTCCACACAGGTGGCATGAGCTGGTACCCTGCTTCTACTCCCTCTCATATCAGACTTTCTACCTCCTCACAGCCCAGCGTCACCTGCCATTGTTGAACAGCTTGAGCAAACCACAGTCCCTCCTGCTGCAACCCCTTGCACATGCTATTTCCTCTGCTTGGACCATCCTCTGGTTCTTTAAACATCTAGTTAATTCCCATCCATCCTTCAGATTTCCATCATCGTTTTCCTGAAGGAAACTTTTCCTGCCTCCCTGAACTTCAAAGCATTTATCACATCTGAGTTGTAGATGTATATATATATATTTTTTTTTCTTTTTTCTGAGATGGGGTCTTACTATCTTACCCAGCTGGACTCACACTCCTGGGCTCAAGTGATCTTCCTGCCTCAGCTACCGTAGTAGCTAGGACCACAGGGCGCACAACCACAACCCAAAAAATCACACATTTATCCACGTGATGACCTGAATAATGTCCTTCTCATCTCTTCTGCCTATGTTATTCCTAAAACTCAGCACAGTGCCTGCCGTAAATAAGATGCTCCTTGGACAGGTGCTAAATTGATGACTAAATGTGAACTATTTATTGAATGGATATTCCAAAAACTACATCAACCATCCATTCCCACAGCTAGAAACTGACACTGACGGCCGGGCGCGGTGGCTCAAGCCTGTAATCGCAGCACTTCGGGAGGCCGAGGCGGGTGGATCATGATGTCAAAAGATCGAGACCATCCTGGCCAACATCATGAAACCCAATCTCTACTAAAAATACAAAAAATTAGCTGGGCATGGTGGCGCGAGCCTGTAATCCCAGCTACTCTGGAGGCTGAGGCAGGAGAATTGCCTAAACCCAGGAGGCGGAGGTTGTGGTGAGCCAAGATCGCGCCATTGCACTCCAGCCTGGGTAACAAGAGCGAAACTCCGTCTCGAGGAAAAAAAAAAAAAAGAAATTGACACTGACTATGAAACATGAAATCTGAGTAGTTTGAGCGTATTCCCCTCGTCACTGTTCATCACGGGTGGGAAACAGGCAGGCAAGGGCCCTCCTCCCTCCATTGGTGAGCAGGAGGCCGGTGGAAGGCCAGGCATAGGCGGCACGACCATGCGACCAAGCTCGTCAGCTGTTTCCAGCGCGTTACCTCCTTTGCTACCCAACTAAGCCTTGACAACTTCTCCAGATGCTGCCAGGGAATCTGCTGTGATTTTGAGTCATTGAGGTGCACTGGGTACCTGCCCTACCTTCTGCTCCTTATTGGAACTGCTGGAAAATACCAGCCTGCTTAAACGTGTTAATGAGGCATCAAAGCAGCGTCATTAAAAATTACCCAACTCCTACCTCTCCGCGTGAGGAATCCTCCTAACGGAATTCTTCATCAGTTCTTCCTGCACCGTGAGGCTAAAGCCAAAATCCTCTCCACAAAATAGCAGCTGCTAAATCTACTTGCCAAAAAACCCTAATGGCAAACCTGGAAACCGAAGCCTTTCCTTCTGTCATCTTAGCCAGGAAAGGTACGGGCTCTACTTATAAATAGTTTATGAGCTCATCCCCTCTGGAAATCTGAACTGTAACTGGAATCTGATTTACTGAATAAGTGAAATATATTTTGACTCATCAGCCAAGTCCATACTTTTCCTTTCTTTGCTTTCCTAGCAATTCTAATTGTTAACTCTGAGTCTCACTAAAAGGAGCTGGGTAAACGTCAGCAAGTTCAAGGCATCACTAACGTCGCAGAGCTCCTGGAGAGGTTCTTGGAAGAGGAAGGTTCTTTTTCATCGCTAATTCTTAAGTATGTGGTAAATAAAAGGCACTCAGGGTGTCAACTCACAGAACTGACAGGCTATTTCTCACCTGAACTTTGCCACCTGAAGCAATAATCCCGTCCTGATCTCCTACTCAGCACACACCGCGACCACGGCACCCATAAGTTTGTTAGCATTTCATTTGCACATCTTTCTGCCCACCGTCGCCCAGCTCCGCAGAGGTTACTCATGACAGCCGTTAACTCTCAGGACACAGGAGGCACCTGGGATCAGAGACACGGAATGGAGCACTGGGCCCATGATGGGTTCAAAAGGAACATCCCAGGACACCACTCTAGCCCTCTTATTTATGTACCGTTTAATCAAGACACAGAAGAGTTATGCAACTATTAAAGGGGCCATTTCTGGGGCAAAAAAGAGAGAGAGAGAGAGAGGGAGGGAGGGAGGGAGGGAGGGAGGGAGGGAGGGAGGAAGGAAAGAAAGAAAGAAAGAAAGAAAGAAAGAAAGAAAGAAAGAAAGAAAGAAAGAAAGAAAGAAAGAAGAGAGCTTTTTAAAGCTTTGAATCTTACCCATTTTACTTTTGCCTATGGAAAGTTCTGTGTCACTTTAGGCTTGAGTCTGTGGAAAAGAGGTCTTTTCCTTTTCTTGGGCACCTGACTGCAAACCCCACCACTACTCCTGCTCTCAGTGGCTGTCATTCAGGGTAAGTTGATTATTTGAAGTTAAAATGCAGAGGAAATGAGGAATTTTTGCCGTTTCCCTGGCTAAACTGGCTCCCCTGGAGAAGACAGAAATGAGATTTTACACCGAATTAGCATGTCTTAAGGGAAGCAATTCCACTGATCCTGAGATTGGCACTGGGTTTACCATCTGACCTTCTGCTGACCTTACGCTTTGGAAGAACCTGTTCGGAGGTTGGCAGGTAAGAGGGAAGGGACAAAACTGGAAATGACATGGGAACCAAAGCATATATTCATTTCTATAAGACTGGGTGACATTTCCAAATTCCTGGGTAGAATACACACATATAGCCAAAATTGGAGGGTGGTAGCGAAGGGGGAGAAAAGTTTCAACATTATTGAATCTGAATAAAATTCCTACAAGGGTTAGAGAATATAAAATGCGGGCAGAAAGAATTTACAATGTGAGGAAGAGACAAGACAAAAGGACAGAAACACAACATGGAAAAGCACAATGCAAAAACAGCCTGCTTTCAGAAGCTCCCCCAGCAGACTGTGAACCAAGCCAAAAGGACTGCCCTTCCCCTTGCTCTCCTGTCACTGGACATGGCTGCTTCTCTTCAGGCCCTCAGCCCCCTTCCCTTCTTTCACAGCCTTGCTCTTCACTCACTGTTCACACAGAGGGCCCCTGGGACCCCAAGATGAACTCATTAGCCTTCCCATTCCCAGTACAACTCCCTTCCAGGCACCCAGAGGCAACGCCTGCTTAGGTCAGCTGTCTCTTTGTCTTCACCACAATCCATGCTCCCTGCGGAGTCTCCTCAGTCAGCCCCTACTTCCTGTTCATTCCTCCCCATTCTCTGCTTCTCACCATTCCACGCGCAGCCTCAGGTCACACCACCAGAAAGTCATGTCCCTATTAGATCCCTTTATTAGTCTGTTTTCACGCTGCTGATACATACCCAAGACTGCACAATTTACCAAAGAAAGAATTTTAACTGGACTTACAGTTCCACGTGGCTGGGGAAGACTTGCAGTCATGGTGAGAGGCAGGGAGGAGCAAGTCACATCTTACATGGATGGCAGAAGGCAAAGAGAGAATGAGGAAGATGCAAAAGCAGACAGCCCTGATAAAACCATCGATCGGGCCGGGCGCGGTAGCTCAAGCCTGTAATCCCAGCGCTTTGGGAGGCCGAGGCGGGTGGATCACGAGGTCAAGAGATCGAGACCATCCTGGTCAACATGGTGAAACCCCATCTCTACTAAAAATACAAAAAATTAGCTGGGCATGGTGGCGCGTGCCTGTAGTCCCAGCTACTCAGTAGGCTGAGGCAGGACAATTGCCTGAACCCCGGAGGCAGAGGTTGCAGTGAGCCGAGATGGCACCATTGCACTCCAGCCTGGGTAACAAGAGCGAAACTTCGTCTCAAAAAAAAACCATCGGATCTCGTGAGACTTATTCACCACCACGAGAACAGTGTGGGGGAACCACTCTCATAATTCAATTATCTCCCACCAGTCCCTCCCACAACATGTGAGAATTATAAGGGTACAATTCGAGATGAGATTTGGATGAGGACACAGCCAAACCATATCGGTCCCTAATAAAAGAAACATCCATTGCCCTCTCACTCCCAACTAAATCATCTCCACAAACTCACTCCACCCCACCTTTCCGATTTTAACTTTTTGTTTATTCTTTAAAACACACGTGCACACATGTGCATGCACACACACACCTTTACATGCCAAGGAAAACTTCAAGGCTGGGTGCGGCAGGTTATGCCTGTAACCCCAACACTTTGGGAGGCTGAGGTGAGCAAGCAGCTTGAGCTCAGGAGTTCATGACCAACCTGAGCAATATGATGAAACCCTGTCTTTACACAAATTAGCCAGTTGTGGTGGCATGCACCTGTAGTCTCAGCTCCTTGAGAGGTTGAGGTGGGAGGATGGCTTGAACCCAGGAGGTGGAGAATGAAGTGAGCTGAGATCATGCTAATGCACTGCAGCCTGGTTGACAGAGCCAGACTCTGTTAGAAAAGAAAAGAAAAAAAAGAGGAGAGAGGAGGGAAGGGGAGGGGAGGGGAGTGGAGGGGAGAAGACTTTGAACATTTGCAGAAGTAGAGAGGATATGTAATGAACTCTCACCTACCCATTACCCAGCTTTAATACACATTAACACACGGCTCATCTTGTTTCATCCATATACCCCAATAACTTCCCCCTACAAACTGGAATCTTTTAAAGCAAATTTCAGACATCCTATCATTTCATCTATAAAAACCTTAGTATGATTCTTTAAAAGTCAGATACTTGGCTTGGCGCCGTGGTTCATGCCTGTCATCTCAGCACTTTGGGAGGCCAAGGCAGGTGAGTCCCCTGAGGTCAGGTGTTTGAGACCAGCCTGACTAACATGATGAAACTCTGTCCCTACTAAAAATGCAAAAATCAGCCAGGTGTAATGGCTTGTGCCTATAATCCCAGCTACTCAGGAGGCTGAGGCATGAGAATCACTTGAACTTGGGAGGCAGAGGCTGCAGTGAGCCAATATCATACCACTGCACTCCAGCCTGGGCAACAAGAGTGAGATTCTGTCTCAAAAAAAAAAGTTAGAGACTCTTAAAAACAATAGCATTATTGTCACCCCTTAAAAATAGTTCAGATCGTTTCTTAATGTCATCACTGTAGAGCGTTAAAACGTTCCCAATGATTTCAGACATTTTTGGTTTTTATAGTCAGTTTGTTTCTGTTTGGATCCAAGCATGGTCCACCCATTGGATCTGGGCACCTGCCCCTTAAGTCTCTTAATCTTTAGCCACCTTAACGTCTCTTTGTCCACAAAGCCCAGCCCAGACATCTCAGTTTCCTACCTACAAGGTGCTGCTCATGCTGTACTCAGTACCCACAATGTCCTCGGGCCTCGTGACCAAACACTACTCAAAATCAACTCAAATACTGTCCCCTCCATGAAACCCTTTGTGATTGCCACCAGTCCTCCTCCCAAGCACAGCCATGGGGGCTCCTGCAGGGTTTCCTCTGGGACTTTATCTCTACCTCGCTTGGGTCATTTACTCTTGTCTATAGTCAGCTAGAGAGTTACATATCTCTCCTTCAATCTCCTGGAAGGGTAAATTCCACCTGATTTATATTTATAGCCCTCAAAAACTTAGCATGATGCCTTGTACTTGGCAGTTCCTCAGTAAATCAATTTGTAAGTGCGTTATAGACTGGACTGGGAAAATGTGGCACATAAACACCATGGAATATTATGCAGCAATCAAAAACGATGAGTTCGTGTCCTTTGTAGAGACATGGATGAATCTGGAGAACGTCATTCTCAGCAAACTGACACAAGAACAGAAAATGAAATACCGCATATTCTCACTCATAGGCGGGTGATGAACAATGAGAACACATGGACACAGGGAAGGGAGTACTACACACTGGGGTCTATTGGGGGAAATAGGGGAGGGACAGTGGTGGGGGGGAGCTGGGGAGGGATAGCCTGGGAAGAAATGCCAAATGTGGGTGAAGGGGAGGAAGGCAGCAAAACACACTGTCATGTGTGTACCTGTGCAACTGTCTTGCGTGTTCTGCACGTGTACCCCCAAACCTAAAATGCAATTATACAAAAAGAATACAAATGGAGAAATGAAGGATGGCAAGAGTATCTCACATGTCTTCATCCTCCCTCCCCTTCTCCCTCATCCATTCCCTTGGGAGGTATGTGTTGCATAACTGCTGTATGCTGGGCCCCGTGAAAGTGCCTAATGGTCCAGAAGCCGTATTACCTGGCACAAAAACAACAGTGACTTTCTCATCAGCATCAAAATACTTGCAGCTCTGAGGTGCAGAATTACTCCTTCCAAGATGAACACTAACGTTATGATATTGCTCCTGACAGACACGATTTGTTCATTTTCATGAGACACAATCAGAATTTATAAATTAAAAGCCAAAACAGTCCAATGGTTGGTCTCGGGATTGCTGAGGACTCTAAAGACATCTCCCCTTTTGTGTATTCATTCATCTAACCCACAAACCTTTACTAAGCATCTATTAAGCACCAAGCACAATGGCGATGCCAAGTAGAAAATGACGACGGTACCTAGCACAGTACCTAGCACAGTACCTACCACAGTACCTACCACAGTACCTAGCACAGTACCTACCACAGTACCTAGCACAGTACCTACCACAGTACCTAGCACAGTACCTAGCACAGTACCTACCACAGTACCTGCCACAGTACCTAGCACAGTACCTAGCACAGTACCTACCACAGTACCTAGCACAGTACCTAGCACAGCAGAGAAGATAAAACCCAGAGCAAACCCGCCAACAATACCAGGTCTCTGGAAACCATAGGGTCCAAGAAGCAACCAGGGAAGTTCCTGGAGGAGCTGGAATTTGAGCTGAGCTTACTTTCTGAGACATTTTAAGAAACTATACTGCCTGTACTTCTCTTCTGCACGAGAGTTGCAGATAGGAAGGGTTAGGTTTGGAAAAGAGAAGCCAACAGCTGCGAAAAGATTCATTTCACTCCCAGATGGCAGTCGCTCACATCCCCAGTGAGCATCCATTTCCTCTAAGGGGTTCTAGCCACGGACACAAACCCAAGGAAGAAAAAAGACATTTCCGTTTCAACACTAGGAAAAGTGTAAAATGACCAGTGACAGAGAAAAAAGCACGTTATGAAATACGTTGCTTAAGTACTTAGTGCTTTAGAAGAATGTCTGGTACAAATAATTGCCTTTCTAACAGACTACGAAGATCCATTTGTCTATAAGAAGAGAAACTTGATAACCCAAACCACCACCGCTCTGCCAGTAACACGCAATTCCTTCTGCTGGGTGAGGAAACCCCACACAACCTAGGCATTCAGGAATCCCGTCACCTGAGCAATCAATCTATTCTTAAAAAGAGGTGGCTGTTGGAGTCTACAAAATACACTGTATTACAGAATAGCTGTTTGGAATACCCGTGCAATGTTCTAAATATAATTTGACATTTTTCACGAAATGTTCTAGTAATGTAAAACTTTTAGTGCTCAGGCTCGAGCTAGGATGAAGTGATTGTTATTTTATGATGATTAAAAAGCACTTTAGGGGCTTTTGGCACCGAGACAGTGGCAAGAGTAAGAAAAACTGATGAGACAAGGTCACGCTGCTTCATAACACCTATGGAAAAAATAAACTTTTCAATGCAATAACATTTCTTAAAGAAATGTCAGTTTTTCTGGGAGGCCAAGGCAGACGGATCCCCCGAGTTCTGGGGTTCGAGACCAGCCTGGCCAAAATGGCAAAACCCCATCTCTACTGAAAATATAAAGTGTAGTCAGATGTGGTGGTGCATGCCTATATTCCCATCTACTCAGGAGGCTGTGGCAGGAGAATCACCTGAACCCAGGAGGTGGAGGTTGCAGTGAGCTGAGATCGAGCCATTGCACTCCAGCCTGGGCAACAGAGTGAGATTCCATCTCAAAGAAAAAAAAAATAAAAAAGCCTTAGCCACAGTGGTGGGTGGGTGGTTCTCCCACTGGGGCAGGTAAAAACTAAGTGTAACAGCACATATTTAAGAAACATTATTTTACAGATTTAAAAATTATATTTAATTCACTCTCCTCCAAATAGTCAATAGAATCATCTTAAAATTCTATTCTATAATACAACACATAAATAATATAATCCAAAACAGCATCCATCTAGTAAATTGAAACATTTGTCCCCCATAAAATATGACTATTGCCGGGCGCGGTGGCTCACGCCTGTAATCCCAGCACTTTGGGAGGCCGAGGCGGGTGGATCACGAGGTCAAGAGATCGAGACCATCCTGGTCAACATGGTGAAACCCCGTTTCTACTAAAAATGCAAAAAATTAGCTGGGCATGGTGGTGCGTGCCTGTAATCCCAGCTACTCAGGAGGCTGAGGCAGGAGAATTGCCTGAACCCAGGAGGCAGCGGAGGTTGCAGTGAGCCGAGATCGCGCCATTGCACTCCAGCCTGGGTAACAAGAGCGAAACTCTGTCTCAAAAAAAAAAAAATATGACTATTACATTTGTTCAACAGCCACCTTCAGAAGCAAAAACTAATATGGTTAAAAAAAAAAAAAAGCACAATCAGGATTCTCTTTACGAAACTGCAGGGAGGCCGGGTACAGTGGCTCACATCTGTATTCCCAGCACTTTGGGAGGCCAAGGTGGGGAGACCACTCGAGGCCAGGAGTTCAAGATCAGCCTGGTCAACATGGCAAAACCCCATCTCTACAAAAAATACAAAAAAATTAGACAGGCATGGTGGCACACGCCTGTAATCCCAGCGAATTGGGAGGATGAAGCACTGGAACTGCTTGAACCTGGGAGGGAGAGATTGCAGCGAGTGGAGATTGTGCCATTGTACTCCAACCAAGGTGACAGAGCAAGAATTAAAGAAAGAAAGAAAGGGGGGAGGAGGGAGGGAAGGAGGAAGGAAGGAAGGAGGGAAGGGGGGAAGGAGAGGGAGAGAGAGAAAGGGAGAAGAGAGGGGAGGGGAGGGGAGGGGAGAGGACAGGAGGGGAGAGGAGAGGAGAGGAGGGGAGAGGACAGGAGGGGAGAGGAGAGGAGAGGAGGGGAGAGGACAGGAGGGGAGAGGAGGGGAGAGGAGGGGAGAGGAGAGGAGAGGAGAGAGAAAGAGAGAAGGGGAGGGAGGGAGGGAGGGAGGGAGGGGTTCAAAAGCAAGGCACAGGAATTCACAGAACAATAGCAGAGTTCCCTAAAAGACCTCCCACATCACCACTGGAAAAATTCAACAGGAGCTAAATGGCAGGCACTGAAAACCCAGTTGGAAGGGAAATTTGTCCTCAACCAACTTTCACTTGCCAGACACTGCACAGGCGCTATGTGCCAGGCACTATGCTGAGCTCAAGGGGCTAAGAGCACAGGCTCCTCCTGACCTGCATATGGAGTGCAGTGGTCTATTATTTTATTTTATTTTTTATAATTTGAAGATAGGCCTAAAAGTTGGGAGATCTCACAGAAACATCCAGATATCTGGCGTCTTGAAAAAAATGAAAGATCTAGCAACATGGGCCCAGCATTCCCTCAATGGCAACTTTCAGCTGGAGCGGAGAAGCCACTGACCCCTCCAGCAAAGAACATGCCTTCCAGTCAGCTTGTCAAAGTCCCCGCCATAGCCTCCTATCAGCCCAATAACAAACTCAGAGCTTTACTTATTTATGCTCTGTCTGGCCCCAGAGGTCCTGGAGTTTGTCACTTCCTTTCCAGGAAAAAAAAAGTCGGGAGGGAGGAACAAAACTGTCCCATGAGCCTAAGAAGTGTAGAGTCTAATGGACAAGGCAGACAGGATGAGAAATTACAGTAGGGTAGCAGAAGAATGGCCAGGGTTCCACAGAAACCCTAAGGAAGGGGAAGGAAGGTGCAGCTAACCCCACCAAAGGGAGTTATCTTCGGTATCTAGGGCATGTTCACAAAAGAGGGAACGTTTGGAGAAGGTCTTGCAGGAGGAGAAGAGGCTGGTCACGTGGCAAAGCAGGAGCAGGTCACTCTACACGTATGAAGGGGTGAGACAGCTGAAAGATGGGGAGTTTTCTGGAGATGGGATGGGCAGAGAAGGGACTTGGACTGCCCACCATGCTAAGAATTTTCAGCTTCAGTCTGGGGCAACGGGGAGCCAAGCAAGTTACTTAAGCAGAGGCTGACATGATCAGCTTTGTTTTTTTAAGGAAAGATGCTGGCAGCGGCATAGAAAACAACCTGGAACAAAGAGTCCTTGCTGGCCCACACCCCAGTGGGTACTAAGCCGAACCCCTACCCCTTTGTGTCAGCTTCCCAGCGCTCAGAAACTGCCCATTCTCTGCCAATGACACACATCTTGACTCCCTCGCCTGTTCTACTGATATGGGTCAATGTCGTTATCGCTCTTGAACTAGCATAATGAAAAAACTGTGAGTTAATATGTAATGCAGACATGTGGAAGGCCCACAACGCAGTAACCTAAGTCTCTACTGATGAGCTCAGTTCCACACAGCAAAGTGTGTGGAATTCTCAATTCCTTTCACCGACGGTGTTTCCTTTCCTCACTTACATGTCTCTGACAGGAGACAACCTGAAAGCTTCCAACAAAACAGCCCCCACCCCATGCAAGGCACAAGTGTGATTTTCCTTTTTTTTTTTTTTTAAGACGGAGTTTCGCTCTTGTTACGCAGGCTGGAGCGCAAAGGCGCGATCTCAGGTCACTGCAACCTCTGCCTCCCGGGTTCAGGCAATTCTCCTGCCTCAGCCTCCTGAGTAGCTGGGATTACAGGCACGCGCCACCATGCCCAGCTAATTTTTTCTATTTTTAGTAGAGACGGGGTTTCACCATGTTGACCAGGATGGTCTTGATCTCTTGACCTCGTGATCCACCCGCCTCGGCCTCCCAGAGTGCTGGGATTACAGGCTTGAGCCACTGCGCCCGGCAGATTTTCCTTATATTTAAATCACTACAAACATACCCCCCAACACTATTGTCACCTACCTGTAAAGTAGCCACCCTGGAATACACCACAGTGACTTGAACTTTCAGGCAAGATCTAAGGGTGATCAAGAAATGTGTCCAAAGCAGACTCAGTTTACTTAGTCACCTATTGGCATGGACCTGATGAAGCAACAGCACATAAAGATCGATCCCAAGAATACCAGGCTGCTGTACAGAAATGAAACGAGATGCAAATTTCAGCCAGGTCCCCTCGAAGCAACACAAGTTATGTCGGGTTTGCTTTTCTCCCTTAAATTCAATCAAACCTGATTTAAAAAAAAAAAAAAAGACTAAGATAGGGAAATCAACAAGAGGCTTTTAAAAACGGTCTCAAAGTTGTAATAACCCCAAACAGACTATTTCCCAGACTTTTTATTGTTATAACAAACAAACCCATCTTTCACCTCTTGTCATTTGCAATTACCGTGCCGTAATTGAAAATCAGTGAATCACCATAGGGCTTAGGGGAGAGAGAACACTGTCATCGGCACAGAATAAACAATATCAAGAGTTCCTTCTTCAGCATTTTTAACCTGTATATTGCAGAGTCTCTAAAAACGCTGTACTCTGTAATTCCCCGCTTTCCCTAAAGATGGCATGACATTTCAAACCATCTTCCCCTCCAAAATACCCTTTCTCTTCTTCCACAGCCAACATGACGTCCGCCTTCAAAGACTTCAGCATAATTTTGAATCTATTTGTAGGAGCCAAGAATTCAATTAGGAGAAAAACTATCGTGAAAGGGTTTAGGCAATTCAGCCAATTAAATCTCTTGTAACTGTGCTGAGAAAAGAACCTGAATTGTCTCACAAAGGCTACACAAAATCAAAAGGAGCAGACTAGGGTGGGGGTGAAGGACTCCAGGAATCTGGGTCCCGTCTGCGCTTCTGCCCAGTAACACGGTCGCACAATGCCCCCGGCCTCCGACGGTTAAGAACGCCTGGGAGAGTGCAGCCCTCCAGTCTGCAAGCGGCTGCAGATGAAGATCTGCGGCCTCTTCATCTCCCCTCCTGCAACAGGATGTAACCAATGTCCCCAGCAACATTTCGGCTTATAGACTTTAAAAGGTCTCCATCAGGACCACTGCACTTAACTCTTGGTTAGTAAGCTCTGTGTCCATGAACCGATGAACTAAGATTCACTCTCTAATTAAAAGGAAGGAAGGGAATTTGCATGGTGTGGGAGAGCGGGTCTTACCCTTTCCTCTGTTTCCAAGCCAGATTCTCCTGCCCCACCCCTCACCTTGGTGGCCTCTTCCACACTCTCCCGCAGGGCCTGCAGCTCGGCGTCGTACTGCTCCTTCAGCTTGTCCATCTGCAGATCATGGCTGGAAACCTCTTCTTTCAGGGCTCCCTTCAGGGCAGTGAGTTCACGCTCTCGCTTTCTCAGGAGGTCTTCTTGCTCCTCCCTGGCAATCAGCAGATCTTGAAGATCCTGTTTTGCCTGTAACAGCTCCTAAAGAGAGGAAACACAGGGGAGGAGGTGACGATGAAACATGTCGTTGAGAGGCCCTGCGTCTCCCCTCTAGTTCTGTCCCCAGATGCATGGCCATCTCACCTGGCCTTGCCACTCTCTCCTTCCTCGTCCCCCACACCCGTTTAGACCATTTCCTCCTTTCCCCCTGCACTTCTCAGAGGCCATCATTCCCTTGGATTCCTCCGTCTTTGCTTCTTGGAGATTCGATTGAATTTGAGGGAGAAAGCGGAAACCAATGTAAACTCCACTGCTTTGGGGAACACGTGTATTTTCCATCTGTTTCACTTCTGCGTGGTGATCTGTTGCCCTTGCTCTTGCCCTGTGTGTGCTGTTGCTTCACAGGGAACAGGCCAACTTGGCTACCTTGCTTCAGACCCTCGGGACCCTGAGTGTGCTCAATCCTTCATCCACATTCCTCATACTCAGGATCACTTTGCTTGTTCTTCCATCTCATTTGCCCATCTGAGCAGAGCACAATATTCACATTTTCCCCTTCTTAACTGCCAAGGGTTCATGAGGAAGGTCACAAAGCTGGGCAACAGGGCCCCTACAAATCAATTACCTGAGCCCAGCATGTCCTGCCAAAGGCTCGGCGTTCCTTTTCCTCAGCGTCTTTGTCCCAGACCTTCCAGTTTTCCAGCTCAGGGCTCGCCCTCATCCACATCTTTACGTGAGCACCTTTGTTCCCTCTCTTCCTCAAGCTCTCTCTGCACTCCGGGCCTTCTTCCTTCCGGGGTCCCTCCACAGAAAATGTGCTGTCCCTGCCAACCTGCCCCCAGTCTTCACTCCATCAGTTATTGGCATCGTTTATCTCTGTGTCCCCACCCAAATCTCATCTTGAATTATAATACCCATAATCCCCACATGTCGAGGGAGGGACCCAGTGGAAGACGACTGGATGATTGCATCATGGGGTCAGTTCTCCCCGTGCTTGTGATAATGATTCCTCATGAGATATGATGGCTTTTTAAGGAGGTTTTCCCCCTTCGCTCACTCTCTCTCCTGCCACCATGTGAAGAAGGTGCCTGCTTCCTCTTCTGCCGTGATTCTAAGTTTCCTGAGGCCTCCCAGCCATGTGGAACTGTGAGTCAATAAAACCTCCTTTGTTTATAAATTACCCCGTCTCAGGTAGTTATCTTTATAGCAGTGTGAGAATAGATTAACACGGTTGTCTTTTCTTTCTGCCATTTTGTTCCTATTCAGACGGCTACCTGCTAAACTTCATCACCAAAACGTCTGAAAGCATAATTTCTGTTCACCGCCTCTACTTCATGTCTGCCCATTCACTCCTTAATCTCTTGCTGTATGATTTTTGTCCCTACTCTACCACCAAGACAGTCCCTTCCGAGGTCATCATGACATTTTCATATCTGGTGGCCTTTCCCCAGCCCTCAATTTTCTTTTTTTTTTTCTTTTTGAGACAGAGTTTCGCTCTTGTTACCCAGGCTGGAGTGCAATGGTGCCATCTCGGCTCACCGCAACCTCCGCCTCCCGGGTTCAGGCAATTCTCCTGCCTCAGCCTCCTGAGTAGCTGGGACTACAGGCACGCGCCACCATGCCCAGCTAATTTTTTGTATTTTGAGTAGAGACGGGGTTTCACCATGTTGACCAGGATGGTCTCGATCTCTTGACCTCGTGATCCACCTGCCTCGGCCTCCCAAAGTGTTGGCATTACAGGCGTGAGCCACCGCGCCCGGCCCCAGCCCTCAATTTTCTTCACGCCTCTTTCACACTCCCTACCTGTCTCTCCAAGATGCCCTTCCTCCTTGTAATGCCAAGATGACCCAGCCTCCTGTTTTCTCCCCTCAGACCACTTCTTCTGTGATAATATTTTCTGGCTTTTCCCTCCCTCTTCCCAAAATCTATGATGATCTCCAAGAATGCAACTCTTTTTGCAAGCTCATCTATTGTTTTCTCAACTATTAATTCTATGTAAACGACTCCTAAGCCTTTGCCTCTCTCCCTTCTCTGAGTTCAAACCCGCAGTAACACATCCAAAACCCAGCTGTGTGCAGCCCTCTGGATGTCCTGCGGCACCTCGGGTTTGGTAGGATTACAGTGTCTAGAGGATCCATCACGCTCCTTCCTTCCCTCTTTGTTTGTTCACTTCTCTTATGAACAGCACCGCCGGCCCCCTCAAGCTCAGAAACTTGGCAGTAACTGACTTTTCTCTCGTCCTGGTCTCTCACAACCAAAAAGTTAGTTCTGCAACATCCTTGACCCTTTCGGTCACCTCCCTAGGTAAAGCCCTCCTCACCTCCTGTGCAGGTGGTTTATCACAGGCACTCAGCTGCTCCCCGCATCCAGGCTCTCACCTGCAGCCTCTATGGCAATCCATGCAGCATCTTGTGTCTGGAGTGCTCTTCTCTCTTCTGAGGCCCTCCTCTCCCTGTCTTTCAGAAAATCTTTGAAGACCCAGGTAAAATATGACCTCCCCCAAGAAGTCTTCTTTGAATATCTCTCAAATACTCATCTCACGTTAGCTGTTCTTCTCCAGTACTTGACACTTTTTACTGTATATTCTATATATTTTAATCATTTTTCTAATCTCCCCTATTTGACTCCCAGACTATAATTCTTGAAAGATACAGATCTGATTTATTATATTTTTTGATGCATAGATTAATAATATTGGGACAATTATCTGTTCAAATATAAATAAACAAGTGCAGTACAGCAGGTGTCTGGAGATGTCAGAATTCTAAACTAGTCAGTTATTTCACTGGTGGTTTCTGCATGAGAACACGACCTGTTCTCTCGGAGCCCCTGGAGAATCAGAAGCATGGCTGCCACCTGGAGACCCAAGGCTCCAGAGGTGATAAGCTACTTTCCATCAAGAAGTATGTCCCTGACGAGGGAAGAAAACATTTTATTGATTTAAGTACAACTGACAACAAGATCTCTTTCTTTTTCTCCAGGACGTGCACCTCCATTGAACCAATGGAACTGCTACAATCCCAAGGTAGGGCAGCATTGCATAGACTAAGATTTTGCCCATCAAGAGTCTAACTAGTAGGCATTGCCAAGCTCAGATGAAATGTCAACAGACCCATCCAGGTAAAAAGGCCAGCTCTGGCTCTTTCAAAGCACCAACCCCAGAGCTCTTATGAAAATATAACCCCTCCAGATACTTATCAAAGAGGAAGTCCTTTTGCAGCTGCCCAGCCCCTTCTTAAGGAAGATCAGAGTCCCTCCTGAATTCCTGTTGCTTCTGGCTACCCCCCAGGGCTTCCTGGAACCTCCTGCCGGCATCTTCAGCACAGCCCCTGTGATTCTGACCCCTGTTTCCTGCTTTTACTCTCACACGTTTCTCAATTGTGTGGACGATAAGACAGTTCCTCTTCCCACACTTATCTTTTCCAGCCTATCTCTGTGTTTCGTGTTGCCTTTTGTGTGCTGCCGCCAAGACTGAGGTTTTTACGGCTCATTCTGCACTGACGTGCTGTTATCTGTGGCTGGGCTGCTGCTTAAGTGGACTGTACAGCAGAAATCCAATCAGATTACACCTCACCCTATCACTGAGTAGCACTTGAAGTTTTCCAGAGTAGAGACCAAAAGGTACACGAGGTTTCAAAAACTTCACTCCATCACCTCGAGGCTTAATTATATCAACTCAAAGAAGGGAGAGAAAAACACAAACACTTCAAAATGTAAGAGCTAACCTTACATTTGAGAAAGACAGAAACACTTCAAAATCCACAAGAGGTAACCTTGCCTCTCTGTGGACTCCAATTAAAAAAAACAAGAGAAACCACTTGGGAGTGGCGAGAGATAGAAAAGTTGACTGTGTTTGGTCGTTGTATGTCCTAAGAACTGTGCTGAGCATATCTAACAATCCAGAGAGATGGATATACAAGGAAATGAAGATCACTATTCCTAAACAAAAGAAGCTCTGAGATGCTAACATGCCTAAGACCACACAGCCTTAAACACAGCAGAGTCTAGACTGGGAACCCAGATGGGTCCTAATGCCCCTTCTCTTCACTACCGTCACTACAGACCTGACCAGAAAACCACACACTTGAGAAGGCTGAGGAGCAAACACTCACAGTGGGGTTTGCCCATTAGATGTTCCCAGCCAAACCTCACCTTGAATTGTAGCTCCCATAATTCCTTTGTGTTGAGGGAGGGACCCAGTGGGAGATGACTGAATCCTGGGGGTGGTTTCCCCCATACTGTTCTTCTTGTGGTGAGTAAGTCTTAAGAGATCTCATGGTTTTACAAGGGGAAATCCCTTTTGCTCTCACTGTTCTCGTTTGCCATCATGTGAGATGTGCCTTTCACCTTCCGCCATGATTGTGAGGCCTCCCCGGCCACGTGGAACTGTGAGTCCATTAAACCTCTTTCTTTAGTATGTTGCCCAGTCTCAGGTATGTCTTTATCAACAGTGTGAAAACAGCCTAATACAGATGCCAACAAAACAGAGCACTGCGTTTAGCTGGAAGGCCCTTTAAGAAAGTCCACCGTCGGCCGGGCGCCGTGGCTCACGCCTGTAATCCCAGCACTTTGGGAGGCCGAGGCGGGTGGATCACGAGGTCAAGAGATCGAGACCGTCCTGGTCAACATGGTGAAACCCCGTCTCTACTAAAAATACAAAAAATTAGCTGGGCGTGGTGGCGCGTGCCTGTAGTCCCAGCTACTCAGGAGGCTGAGGCAGGAGAATTGCCTGAACCCGGGAGGCGGAGGTTGCGGTGAGCCGAGATGGTGCCATTGCACTCCAGCCTGCGTGACAAGAGCGAAACTCCATCTCAAAAAAAAAAAAGAAAGCCCACCGTCTTAAACTAAAGAAATACAACCAGAGCCTGAAGACACAGTCAGGAGGAGATCTGGGAGACAAGGGAACACACTACGGGACCAGCTGCCCAGCAGTAGCAACAGCAGCAAGTGGCCACGCTGAGACCATGCACACTGAGAAACAGGCACCAGGATGTCCAGGGCGGCCATGTGTCTGCTCACAAAAAGCTTCACTTCACACACCATGTATGCATGAGCACACCACATCAAAATGAGGATGACACAAGTCTAGGCCCTCACTGCATAAGTGCTTCCCAGAAGTTCCACAGGGTCCCTATGTCTGGCCCACGCTCACTGAAAGGGGAAATCGAAGGTTTCATAGCAACGGTAACTGACAGAGAATTCTGTCGTTTTTTTGTTTCAGAAGGATGGCCTAGGAAACATCACAGGGCTGTGAGAATCATGATATTTTTGGTTGCCTTTTTTACTAAAAGGTGTAGAATATTCAGTAATATCATTACAAAAGATGTTTTAGGGGACTAATTTCTGAGCACAATCTCTCCTCAAACCAATGCAATTCTATAACCAGACTATTTTAATGAGACGGGACTACCTGCATCTTGGCGAATGCCAGGAATAAAACACCACAGATTCTGTTGGAGTGAGGCCCATCTCTCAGCACTGCAGGCTCCCATCGAAGACATTTGATAATGAGAAAACCCCACCATCATGGCACTTAGCAAACTGTCTCATGTTGACCTGTTGCCCTCAGAATGGAAGGTCAGCATTCATGACAAAAAAGATATGGAAGGCTGTTCTACAATCATTTTTGTAACGTGAGCTGAAAAAACAATTTTCAGAATCACATATTTAAGAATAACAAAGTCAACCTATTGTTGGTCAATTTTATGGTTTATGCTAAAAAAAAAAGTATTTTCTACTATTTCTCCCTTCCTTCCTTTTTTTAAAAAACTGTTTTATTCTATTTTTTTTTGAGACGGAGTTTCACTCTTGTTACCCAGGCTGGAGTGCAATGGCGTGATCTTGGCTCACCGCAACCTCCGCCTCCTGGGTTCAGGCAATTCTCCTGCCTCAGCCTCCCGGGTAGCTGGGATTACAGGCACGCCCCACCATGCCCAGCTAATTTTTTGTATTTTTAGTAGAGACGGGGTTTCACCATGTTGACCAGGACGGTGTCGATCTCTTGACCTCGTGATCCACCTGCCTCGGCCTCCCAAAGTGCTGGGATTACAGGCATGAGCCACTGCGCCCGGCTCTTTTTTTTTTTTTTTTTTTTAAGTGAAAGCCAGTATATTAGAGAAGTAAAGAAACGAATGGCGAACATCATCCTCAGCAAACTGACACAAGAACAGAAAATGAAACACCGCATATTCTCACTCATAGGTGGGTGATGAAAAATGAGAACACATGGACACAGAAAGGGGAGTCCTAAACAGTGGGGTCTATTGGGGGGAAAAGGGGAGGGCCAGTGGGAGGGGGAGGTGGGGAGGGATAGCCTGGGGAGAAATGCCAAATGTGGGTGAAGGGGAGAAGAAAAGAAAGCACACTGCCATGTGTGTACCTACGCAACTGTCTTGCATGCTCTGCTCATGTACCCCAAAAGCTATAATCCAATAAAAAATTAAAAAAAAAAAAAAAAAAGAAACGAATGGCTACTCCATAGACAGAGCAGCCTATCATTTCCTAACGTTACTTTACTGACTGCATACAGGGGCCCAACGTTATTTAACAAAATGTGACATATTAAAAGAGATTTCATGCAAAATCTGCAGGACTTTCAAAACTTGGGTCTTCAATCTTTTTCAATCATTCAAAAGCCTAAGTGTTAACTGCCCATTGTGTTAAGAGTCTGTCTGTTCCAAGCTAAATGCCATGGGAAAGTTGGCCACAACTGTACCCTGTTATCAAATTCCCCTGGGCCACTTTTTATTAAGATATGAAGAATAAATTGAAAGTGAAAAGGAGACGGGGCCTGTTTTACTAGAGATATAAAAACCATAGATCCTAGTTTCAGTGTTGCTGACAGGTCAGAGCAAACATAAAAACAAAGGGTGATTTTCTGGAGTGAAAGAAACCCACTTTGGCATGGGGAAGCCAATTACACCCTAACTCATCCTGCAGAAAGGCAGCAGTAAATGACACAGTTCCTGGTATGGGGAAGAGACAAGCAATCTGAAAGCCAGCAACATCGGGCTACGGCCACTCCAGGTTTGCGTAAATACGTGCTATTGCCCCCTCCTGTACCCCGCTCTATCCCAGACACATCACCAAAACAGCCTCATATCATTATCCTGTTATCGACATAAAGAAATCAATACACTAACTATGTTCCATTAATAGCAATGCAGTATGGGCTGTTGAAAGAGAAGTATGCAGTTCATTTCAGAATTATTCCTTTTCTAAAAAATAGTGACATTTTAAAGGTAATTTAAATACAAAAAAATGATTTATTCATTTGCTCTGTGGCTTGTCACTGTGCTAGACGTGAAATGGGGAAAGAAGCAAAGATGACTGCTCTCGAATTAGCTGGCTAGTACAAGAAAGATACAAAAAATGTCCAAGGCAAGTGAGCTAAACAGAGAGTCTAAAAGGACAGGGGATATCAGGGGCAACTCACAGTGACAGGGGGCAGTTACGGGAGAAAAGCAGCAACTTCTGAGACTTCCCAAGAGGTAAGATAACATCTTTCCCTTTTACAACCAATAAAATGTCCACCCAAGGAATCACAGAACACGACAGCGTTTTATCTGCTATTTAAATCTGTTCATGAAGCTACACTTCTACTGAAAGCCATAAATCGTTCAGTGACATCATTTCTGGGAATGTATCCTTAGAAAAGTTTCTTAAAGTCGTAAAAGGATAAATGTAAAAAATGTTCCCCACAACCTTTGTTCATAATTGCAAAAAAGGGAAAACAAACGTAGGAGAATGGTTATATATATTGTGGTTTATCTTCCTAAAAATGAAATACAAAGCATATAAAGTATAGTAAGAAAGAACGTTTTCCACATCTTAACTTTTGAAAGCAGATATCAAAACTGTAGGGCCATTATGACTGTCCCCATATTACATAGAAATGGGTACATGAAACCTATTAAGAGATAGGGAGGCAAACAGAAAATATAGAAATAAAAATCACTGTTTAGTATTAGGAAAATAAGTGTACGTCCCCACCCCCCATTTTTAAATTTTCATTTTATATTGTTGTAATGTGATTTCAGTGATAAATACACATATTTTCTCATCTTTGTAATTCTGAGCCCTGAGAGAAAACCCTGCCATGAAAAGCAGTATAATACCAGGAATGTGGTGGGTTTTAAGGAAACATTTCGTAAAAAGAGAAATAGCAGCTGGTAAAGAACAAGGCTGAGGGCTTCTCAGGAGAAAAGGTCTGAAACGGTGGAGAGAGACGGTCCTGTGCAGACAAGAGACAATTCCCCTCCTCTGCCCATGTGAAAAATGGATTCGTAAGAACTCCTGGGCTCAGTGGCCACAGTCGCTCCTCTCTGAGCTCCTGCCAAGTCATCGGGAAGAGAAAGCATCAGTCCTAAAAGCAGGACCTAAAATCTCTCCTGGGAAAGTATGTCCAAACTGGAGGAGGGAAGGAGTGAGAAAACAGCAGACACCTGAGATTTAAAGAGTATTCCAGGGGCTTCAGAGCCAGAAAGTTCTGGTCCCAAGGAAGGGACAGAGAAAACACCTAAGTCCAAAGAGGGAAGCCGTAGAAAGTTAAATATTACTAGGCCAGGTGCGGTGGCTCACGCCTGTAATCCCAGCACTTTGGGAGGCCGAAGCGGGTGGATCACGAGGTCAAGGCGGGTGGATCACGACGTCAAGAGATTGAGACCATCCCGGCCAACATGGTGAAACCCCGTCACTACTAAAAATACAAAAAATTAGCTGGGCACAGTGGCGCGTGCCTGTAATCCCAGCTACTCGGGAGGCTGAGGCGGGAGAACTGCTTGAACCCAGGAGGCGGAGGTTGCGGTGAGCCGAGATCGCGCCATTGCACTGCAGCCTGGGTAACAAGAGCAAAACTGCGTCTCAAAAAAAAAAAAGAAAGAAAATTAAATATTAACAAAGTACCTTCATGTTTTGACTTCTTCTTTGTGGCTTTGTTCTAAATTGTATATCATCTCTTTGTTGGGCTATTCCTACAAACCATGCTTACAAAGAAGTAACTTACAGAACTATGCTGGAATCTAGGTATGAGAATGTTACAGCAAATATCCAACAGCTAAATGGGTTCAGAGATCAAAGTCCTGTCTTCCTCCAACCCTCAATTATATGTATTCCCTCCCCAAAAATGCAGATATTCAAAACCAACATTTTTGCTTTCTAATAATTTCGTATATGTGTACCTAATACAACAAGATAATAATTTAATTCAGAAAAGAGAGAATACATAATAAAACCCCACAGTAATAGCAAACCCCAAGCGGAGGAAGTTACACGCATCCAGTGACTCACAGATGAGATCGTAAGAGCACAGGTGGAGCAGGTGCGCACATCAGAAAGTGGCTCACAGTGCACAAAGCCTGGCAACCCCATCTTTCCAGGCAGTGGGGCCTGTCTTATCACCTGACCCCACAGCCCCGCTTACCTCAATCAGAGCCCCCTTCTCCCTGTCCTCTGATCGCTTTGCACTGTCCAGTTCATCATGCATTTCTGAGAGCTGGTCTTGGAGATCCCTGATCTCAGTCTGATACTGCTCCCGTTCCATCTTCACCTGGAACAGCCTGACAGGGAAAGAAGCCTATTAGAGAGGCTCTCCTGGGCTCTGCTTATTTCCATCCAGTCTGATTTCTGACCTTCAGAGGGCAACAGAAGCCCCAGGGAGCCTCCCCATTCTCTATTCTGCACCAGCAAGGATCACCAACCTGAAAAGGTGCCTGAGAAGAACTCACACTATGATCTCATTGCCCAACAAGAGGATAAATCAAACTCAAATGAAGTGGGTATGGTTATACAAAGACATTTTCTCCCCAAAAGGAGATGGTAGGGTACTAGAACTTGGATGTAGAAGAGAAAGAAATGACAAAAAACAACCTTTTTTCCCCCACTAAAGCCACCCCTTCGTCCGCTGTCCACTATCCCAGTGTTCTAGACCAGGAGAGTCAGCAAATTATGATGTGTGGGCCAGTTCCGCCCACTGCCTGTTACTGGAAAGTTCCACTGCAACACGGTCCTGCTCATTCATTTATGAGTGGCCATTTCATTTCCAGATACAATGGCAGAGCCGAGTTCACAGCAGACTATACGACCTGCAAACCCTAAAATAACCACCACCTGATGAAAAAGACATTTCCAAAACTGCTCTGAACCAAACTCACCAACTACTACACCTTTTTATTTTGTAAAGCTTTCACTACACCCTATATTTTCTGATTTTTCCCTTACTAAATTCTTTCCTGCAAAGGGCCTCTATGATTGTTTTAAAAGCAAAACGCCACCATCAAAATTGTAAGGACAACCAAATGCTCTTATTATGCAACGTACTCTTTTTCTTGCATTCCCCCTAGATTTCAGCCCCACTTAACTTTCCACCAAAGACTTCTGTCATGCCCACAGGACGTCATAACACTGTGTATTCTCAGACCTTGGTTTTAGATCCCCTTGCCACAGATCTTTTTTTTTTTTTTTTGAGATGGAGTTTCACTCTTGTTACCCAGGCTGGAGTGCAATGGCGCGATCTCAGCTCACCACAACCTCCGCCTCCTGGGTTCAGGCAATTCTCCTGCCTCAGCCTCCTGAGTAGGTGGGATTAAAGGCACACGCCACTGCGCCCAGCTAATTTTTTGCATTTTTAGTAGAGATGGGGTTTCACTACGTTGACCAGGATGGTCTCGATCTCTTGACCTCGTGATCCACCCGCCTCGGCCTCCCAAAGTGCTGGGATTACAGGCGTGAGCCACCGTGCCTGGATGCCACAGATCTTAATACAACACAATGGCAGGGGCATCTTGGACCTGTCTTTCCTTCTCTGTAGACTCAGAGTACGTATAAGCACCCATCACAAACACCAGCACCATCCAGGATGAAACGCACAGGCTGAGAGCTCATGGAGACCATGTGACGCATGCTTTTTAGAAACTGGGCCCAGGCTCCTTTAAATCTGTCTTTCAGGGCTGGGTGCGGTGGCTCAAGCCTGTAATCCCAGCACTTTGGGAGGCCGAGGTGGGTGGATCACGAGGTCAAGAGATCGAGACCATCCTGGTCAACACGGTGAAACCCCGTCTCTACTAAAAATACAAAAAATTAGCTGGGCATGGTGGCGCGTGCCTGTAATCCTAGCTACTCGGGAGGCTGAGGCAGGAGCATTGCCTGAACCCAGGAGGCGGAGGTTGCAATGAGCCGAGATCGAGCCATTGCACTCCAGCCTGGGTAACGAGCGAAACTCCGTCTCAAAAAAAAAAAAAAATCTGTCTTTCAATATCAGCACTCAGTGTCCCCTGCTTCCCACTTACCTGCTAGGAGGTCCACTTTAAGGGCTGAAATTTTGTAAGGCATACTTCAAGGTGCACAAAGAACGTTAAGAATTACTAACCTTTCTGTCTGTCAGTCTACAGGTGCCGCGAGCTTCACAATTTCACAAGGATAAGAGGAAGAAAAGGATGAGTCGGCCGCCTTTATAAATACTTGGAAGGCTGGGTAGTATTAAAAGGACAGGAAGGTTCTGGCTACATGGTACAGAGAACCTGGGAAGGGCAACAGGCTCTCAGGCTACACTTACTCCTCCAGGTTCTTCCGGAGCTCCCCTTCGCTTTCTTCCAGGCGCTGCTGCAACGTGGAGTTCTCCTCCACCTTTCTGTTGTGCTGGCTTCGGAGCTCTTCCAGGTTTGCGCTCATCCTGCCTCTCTCTTCCTGCACGTTCTGTTGATTCTAGCGGGAATCAGTGTGATGTTAAGTACCTGCACTGTACATTCACGTAACCCCACAGAAGCCCTCTTCTCAAGCAGCAGACTCCCTATCTTCACACTCACATCATTAAACAACTGAATCAAACCACAGAATCAAGGCATGGGAGTTCTCAACTAGAAGGAACATCAAATATTTCTATTTAATGAACTGTAATACTCGTAAAAGAGAACACGAACACAGCTAAACCTCACTCTGCTATTTCCATGACTGAGTTCAGGTGTTTTATACACATTTAGTTTCCTATTGGCCTGCCTAAATACAACAGTGTTTCTTTCTTTTTTTTTTTTTTTTTGAGTGAGAGTTTCGCTCTTGTCACCCAGGCTGGAGTGCAATGGCACAATCTCGGCTCACCACAACCTCTGCCTCCTGGGTTCAGGCAATTCTCCTGCCTCAGCCTCCTGAGTAGCTGGGATTACAGGCACGCGCCACCATGCCCAGCTAATTTTTGTATTTTTAGTAGAGACGGGTTTCACCATGTTGACCAGGATGGTCTCGATCTCTTGACCTCGTGATCCACCCGCCTCGGCCTCCCAAAGTGCTGGGATTACAGGCATGAGCCACTGCGCCCGGCCCAACTGTGTTTCTTTTACTCGTCTAAGCAAACAGTCTCTATACGCTTTGGTTTCATTTAAAAAAAAAAAAAAAAGATTCTTTGGAAAACGGCAGCCAAATACAGAGGGATTTACTCAGTGATTAGAGGAATGTTTCTTTTGAGGGGGAAAAAAACTGGCTTTCACTTCACCTGGTCGTCCCAATGCAAGTAAAATATTCTTTATCAACCAAGACAGAAACGGGAAAAATACAAAGGAAAAACCAGATACCTTCACTTCCAGTTGCAGCTGTCTCTGAAGTTCTGCCACTTCCTTGGTCAACCTGTTTTTCTGTTCCAGTAGATCTCTGACTTCAGATGTGGAATTCGAAGGCTATAATTAATTGCAAAGATGTAAGATGTACTAATGCAAATGCTCAGGATGCTTCATTTTAATTATCTCCCCCTCCCAATATCATCAGTGCAGTACAGATGAGGCACAACACGAGACATTTTAAGACTCAATTCCAACATCAAGCCCTACAGGGAATCTTCTCTGACTTGGTGGGCAGAGCGGATGCTGCCGGCCCCCTTAGAGCTCCAGCGAACTTTATTCCACAGCATTTACCAACCACAGGAATCATTCCACCAGATACCTCAACACGAGTCCAATAGGACTAAAACTTACAGAGATGGCATATTTGTTAGAAGTCTGTAATGCATTCTCTAGACTAGTATGAGATAGTAATGCATTAAATTTAGGATACTAAAACTTTAAAAACCTCTCCATAATAAATTCTGTATTCCAGAAGTCAATGGTTAGCAGAAAATCAGCAACAAAATCTCTTTGTAAGTAAACTGTAGGGGGTCAGGGACCAGGTTTTATGCATCTCTGTATCTAAAGAACCCAACAAGTCTCGTGTATCTAATCACATCTCAATAAATGATTGTTAGAATTCTGGTTTGCCATGCTAGAGTAGCTAACATCAGATTCACCCTCACAGCAAAAACTATGAAAGCTAGACAAAAGTATATAGAACCACTGTTTGCAGGCACTGAAAAGCAAGCAACAGAGAGTTATGATCCCCACATTCAGCCTGGACTCTCCATGACCGCATTTCTAAACCACAGAACAGCCAGCAACATTTTAAAAGCACAGACAATGTCATGAGGAAATAGCAAATAGGTGCGGTGGCTCACACAGTAATCCCAGCACTTTGGGAGGACGAGGCAGGCGGATCACCTGAGGTCAGAGTTTGAAACCAGCCTGGCCAATATGGTGAAACCATTTCTCTACTAAAAATACAAAAATTAGCCAGGCATGGTGGCACAAGCCTGCAGTCCCAGCTACTCAGGAGGCTGAGCCAGAAGAATCGCTTGAACCCGGGAGGTGGAGGCTGCAGTGAGCCGAGATCACACCACTGCACTCCAGCCTGGGTGGCAGGGCGAGACTCCACCTCAGAACAAACAAACAAAAAAATGAGATACCACTATATACGGATTAGAATAGCCAAAATATAAAACACTGGCAACACGAAATGCTGGCAAGGATGCAGAATAACAGAAACACTTATTCTTGGCTTGTGGGAATGCAACATGATACAGATAATTTAGAAAACATTTTGGTTGTTTCTTACAAAACAAAGCATGCTCTTACCACACAACCCAGCAGTCACCCTCTGGGTGTTTACCCAAATCAGTTGAAATCTCATGTCTACACAAAAACCTGCACATGGATATTTATAGCAGCTTTACTCCTAACTGACAAGACTTGGAAGCAATCAAGATGCCCTTGAAAGGTGAAGGGATAAACTGGCATATCAGACAATGGAACATAATACTCAATCCTAAAATGAAATGAGCTATCAGTCCATCAAAAGGCAAGGGAAGGCCGGGCACGGTGGCTCACGCCTGTAATCCCAGCACTCTGGGAGGCCGAGGCGGGCAGATCACCTGAGGTCAGGAGTTTGAAGCCAGCCTGGACAACACGGTGAAACTCCATCCCTATTGAAAATACAAAAACTAGCCAGGTGTGGTGGCGGACGCCTGTAATCCCAGCTACTTGGGAGGCTGAGGCAGGAGAATCACTTCTGCCTGGGAGGCGGAGGTTACGGTGAGCTGTGATGATGCCACTGCACTCCGGCCTGGGCAACAGAAAGAGACTTCCTTTCAAAAAAAAAAAAAGGCATGGGAAAAATGCACATTACTAAGGGAAATGAGCCAAACTGAAAAAGCGATATACTGTGTGATTACAACTATAGAACACTCCAGAGAAAATAAAACCATGGAACAGTAAAAAGACCATGGGTTGCCAGAGACTAGGGGAGAGAAAGGAACAAACAGGCAGAACAGAGGATGTTCAGAGCAGTGAAACCGCTCTGTGTGATACGGCGACGACAGATACACGCCATTGTTCATTTGTCAGAAGCCTGCAGAATGTGCGACACAAGGAGCAAACACTAACGTCAACTACAGACGTCTCTGGGTGATAACGATGTGCCATCACGGGTCCCCTGGCTATGGGAGGTTCTCCCCTGCTGCGTGATGCTAACGGTGGTGGAGGGCACATGAGGGGACAGGGCAGTAAAAGGGAACTAACTGCACTTTCCACTCAGTTTTGCTGTGGACCTAAAACTATTCTGAAAAATAAAGTCTGATAATTTAAGGGAGAACAATGTCCAGAGAGTGGCAACTCACTAATGAAGGAAACAGATTGGAGGTTAGAGATGGTAAGCAACAGGGATTTCAAGGTCAGGGTACGAGAGAGGAGACAGCTCCACAGTAGAAATTCCAAGAACCTGCAATAAATACTCCCTGGATTCTTGGATGATTCCTAAGCTGTATATGAGCAAAGCAAGAGTTCAAAAGGACTGCAGAGAAGAGCTTTTAGGAGCCAAAGAACCCAACAAAAACTTCACAGGTTGCCCAATGCTAGGGACACACTATGGTTTCAATACAATAAAAATATAGAAAGTAGGCTGGGCGCGGTGGCTCAAGCCTGTAATCCCAACACTTTGGGAGGCCGAGGCGGGTGAATCACGAGGTCAAGAGATTGAGACCATCCTGGTCAACATGGTGAAACCCCGTCTCTACTAAAGATACAAAAAATTAGCTGGGCATGGTGGCGCGTGCCTGTAATCCCAGCTACTCAGGAGGCTGAGGCAGGAGAATTGCCTGAACCCAGGAGGCGGAGGTTGCGGTGAGCCGAGATCGCGCCATTGCACTCCAGCCTGGGTAACAAGAGCGAAACTCCGCGTCAAAAAAAAAAAATATATATATATATATATATATATATATATATATATATAGAGAGAGAGAGAGAGAGAGAGAGAGAGAGAGAGTGAGAGAGAGAGAGAGAGAAAGCTTGGTGGACATTCTGGCATTCATCTGAAATCAGAGAAAGGAACAATGGTCATGTCTTAGGAGAAAGGGTAAAAACTTACATAGACGCCCCCTGTAATCCCTAGAAGAACAAACCATAAAGAATCAGGATAATCTGCAAGTAATTTAACCGTCAAAACAAAATTTAACATTCTTCAGGGAAAGATAACACATTCCAGAACCTCTGTATCCCGTCGCTCACGCAGCCCACCATGCGATTTGAAAATCTCCCTGGACCTGCGAAGGAGGAGGAAGAACTGACCAATAACAGATGCAGAGATGACCCAGATTCTGAGGGCGGCAGATAAGGACTTCAAATTAACTGAAACCAGTATTTTAAAAATAGGAACAATTATGGACCAAGGGTTTTTTGGAGTTTTGTTTGTTTTGTTTTGTTTTGAGATAGAGTCTTGCTCTGTCACCAAGCTGGAAAGCAATCATGCAATCTTGTCTCACTGCAACTTCCACCTCCCAGGTTCAAGCAATTCTCCTGCCTCAGCCTCCCAAGTAGCTGGGATTACAAACATGTACGGCAACGCCCGGCTAATTTTGTATTTTTAGTAGAGACGGGGTTTCACCATGTCGGCCAGGCTGGTCTCAACCTCCTGACCTCAGGTGATCCACCCACCTCAGCCTGCCAAAGTGCTGGGATTACAGGTGTGAGCCACCACCCCTGGACCAACAAAGGGATTTTTAAAATGAAGTTCTAGAGATAGTTAGATTCTATAAAAATATAACCAAGTGGACATTCTAAAACAGCAACACACAATATCTCAAATTTCAGAACACACTAGATGACAGCTCATTGTATCCTCAAACTTCCAGGCTCAAGTGATCCTCCTACTTCAGCCTCCTGAGCAGCTATGACTACAGGCATGAGCCACCGGGCCTGGCAATTTTTAAATATAATTTTTGTAGACATGGGAATCTCACTATGTTGCCCAGGCTGGTCTCAAACTCCTGGTCTCAAACAATCCTCCCACGTCGGCTTCCCAAAGTGCTGAGATTACAGGCGTGAACCACTACAGCCAGCCAAAGAAAAGTTCTTAAAAGTACCATCCTTTAAAAAAAGGATAAAAAAAAAAAACAACCCACATTATCTTAAAGACATCTAAAAGAATACGCCTTAAAGTAAGACTGAGAGCTGAAAAACAAGACTAATGAATTTGAAAGGACAATAGAAAATATCCAGAATATCTGATGCAACACACACACAGACACACACACACACACACACACATAGACACACACACACACATAGACACACACACACACACGAAAAGAGAGAGAGAGCGAACAAAGCAGCAGAGCTAGGAGGAATACCATCAAAATGTCTAACCTACAGGTAATTGGAATCTGAGAAGAGCTGGGAGAGACAGCTCTTCTGTGATTCAGAAGAATGTGAAAGAAGCAATATTCAAATAAATCATAGCCCAAAATTTTTCAAATCTGACGAACCTATCAATAGCTCAGTGAATCCCAGAAAAAAAAAATGAAAAATGACACTTCTTACACACATCATAGTCCAAATCTAAAAACTGGCAATAAAGGTAAAATATTAACAGCACTGAGAGAGAAAAAGACACATCACTTTCAAGAGAATAACACTAAGAACGATGGTCGGCTTTCCAGTGGAGCCAACTGGGGTCAAAAGACAATGTCCTCAAACTCATGAAACGATAATCGTCACACTAGAGTTCCTCAACACTGAGAGCGAATGACAGATATTCTAAAATGACGCCCCCAAAAAGTGCTACAGGATATTTATTTATTTTTTTTTTTTGAGATGGAGTTTCGCTCTTGTTACCCAGGCTGGAGTGCAATGGCGCGATCTCGGCTCACCGCAACCTCCGCCTCCTGGGTTCAGGCAATTCTCCTGCCTCAGCCTCCCGAGTAGCTGGGATTACAGGCATGCACCACCATGCCCAGCTAATTTTTTGTATTTTTAGTAGAGACGGCGTTTCACCATGTTGACCAGGATGGTCCCGATCTCTTGACCTCGTGATCCACCTGCTTAGGCCTCCCAAAGTGCTGGGTTTACAGGCTTGAGCCACCGCGCCCGGCCAGGATATTTTTCAAAAATAGTTTTCCAGCCTGGTGGAAACCAGTCTGAGAAGGAAACACAGAAGTACAGAAAGGAATGAACAGTAGTGCAAAGGGACTACATCTCAATGAAACATTTTAAGGTCTCTCCGACAAAACGACGGAACGGTGCTGGGAGATGCTGAAGACATAAATAGGTGGGAGAAAGCTCAGGTTCACAAACAAGAACAGCAGTGCCACCAAACCAACTACTCATTCAACGCAACCCAATCAAAATTCCTGTGGGCTTTAGCGGAAATCAACAAGCTGATAAAAGTCGATATGGAAAGACAAAAAACCTAGAAGAGCTAAGGCAATCTCGAAGAAGAATAAAGCTACCGGGTTTCAAGGCTCGGTTACGTTACAGTCACGAAACTGTACATTACAAGGAGAGACAAGCAGATCAAAGCCACAGAAGAGAGTCTGTGTCGCAGACGATACCAACGCTGGGACTGGCATGCACTGCTGTAGCAGTGTACATTGTTTCAATCACTTTGTAAAATCATTTGGCAACATTTAAGAGGTAAACCCACGCCTGATTTCCAACCCAGAAGTTATACTCTCCCATCGACTCTCAAGAGAAATGAGTGAATGTGTTTACAAAAAAAAAGACAAAAATGTCCAATATGGCATTATACCTAACAACCAAATACCAGAAATGACCACTAAGAGTATACACGACGTTGACTGATAATAACAGAAAACTACATTCAACACAAAATAGCTACCAGCACATGCAACATTCATGAATCTTGCTGATATTATGTTGAGCAAATGAAGGTGGACATACAAGAATACATACTATAATGCATATTGTAAAGATTTATTAATGTGAAATTCAAGACAGGCAAAACTACTCTAGGTAATAGAAATCAGAATATGAGTACCTCCAGAAGGAGGGGATACAGTTTATGGAGAAGGAGCCCAGGAGACCCGCATGATGGGAGCATTCTGTATCTTCATCTAGATGGTATTTGCATGGATGCAAACCTATGTCAAAAATTCAATGAACTCTAATAGATAGAATTTGTGTAATTTACTTTATATAAACTACACCCCAATAAAATATAAAAACATATTTTTTGAAGACTCATCTGTTTGCTACGTTACACCCAAAGCCCCCACCTCTGTGTTCCCAAGACTTCTTATACACATATTTGTTAAAAATGTGCATTACACTAGAGATTATTGCTCAGTAGCCACCAATGAGAGTCCATTCCTCTCTGCATAGCTTGTATGCAAGAAATATAAGTGTATTTCCATAACAAAAAGGAACCTGACTAAAGAGAGTCTACTAGGAAATACCGTCTCTCTCATCTGAGTATGAATATTGATGGATCTTCTTTTTTTTTCTCCTTCTATGAAAATAACAGGGTGATTCTCTCAAAAGGATCTGGCTAAAATCCCACAGCAAAGTGGTTAGAAAACTACAAATAGCTGAGGGGAAGAAACAGAAGCAGAAATCAAAGCTAGAAACAGCAGCATCTTGGCTCACACATCCCTAAATCCAGGTGTGAGTTGTGTGTGATTAACTTGGAATGAGGTACTTCCCCAACTACCCCTGTGAAGAGGATCAGAAACACTCATTTTCTTCGGCAAAATGAGAACACTCCATTTTAGAAGTCTAAATCCAACCCAATGAGGGTAATTACACACTGTTATTTCCCAAACGAAATCTCTACGTGCTTTGCGGATTTCCAATATCGTCTCCATCCCTAAGGGAGACAGTTCTTACGTTCTCTCCTGATCACTTAAGTGACGCCACAAAGATAAAACTCCAAACCTTTGCCGGCAAGTAACCAGATTTGGAGCCTAAGAGGGAGGGAAGAGGAGCAGGGAAACGGCAATTAAACAGCCACGGAACTGTCATGGGGGCTGGAAGTCTACGGGCCTCAGTTCATTTTCTCAACATCTCGATTTGGCAGCTGCTTTTGTTGTTGTTGTTGTTTTGAGACAGAGTTTCACTCTTGTCACCCAGGCTGGAGTGCAATGGCACGATCTCGGCTCACCGCAACCTCTGCCTCCTGGGTTCAGGCAATTCTTCTGCCTCAGCCTCCCAAGTAGCTGGGATTACAGGTGCGCGCCACCATGCCCAGCTAATTTTTTTATTTTTAGTAGAGACGGGGTTTCACCATGTTGACCAGGATGGTCTCCATCTCTTGACCTTGTGATCCACCCGCATCGGCCTCCCAAAGTGCTGGGATTACAGGTGTGAGCTGTTGTTGTTTTTAAGAGACAATGTCTCACTCTGTCACCCAGACTGGAGTGCAATGGCGCAAACTCGGCTCACCGCAACCTCCACCTCCTGGGTTCAAGCAATTCTCCTGCCTCAGCCTCCCGAGTAGCTGGGATTGCAGGTGCCCGCCGCCATGCCCGGCCAATTTTTGCATTCTTAGTAGAGACGGGGTTTCACTATGTTGGCCAGGCTGGTCTCGAACTCCTGACCTCATGATCTGCCCGCCTCGGCCTCCCAAAGAGCTGGGATTACAGGCGTTAGCCGCCGCACCCGGCCCACTGTTGTACCCTAAGAGCCTCTTCCTTCCAGCGCACCCCCTGTGTCTGGCATAGAGTAGCTGTTTATCGAACACAGAGGGCTCCTTCCCTAACCAAAAAAATCTCTAAAGTCCCCACTCGAATTCAGCACAATCAATCAGACAGGCAGTTATTTAAAAACTAACTTGGCACCACTGAGCTCTTTCCTGTCCCCTGCGTCACAGCAGGTCAGCGTCGCCCGCCTCTAGTCCCATTCTTTCACACCTGAAGTTCCAGAGCTCAGGTCCAAGCCTGTTCACACACACCTTCCATGTTTGCCAGCAATGCTAGTTTTATTCTTATTTTCCCCTTCTAAATTTCACCATCTGTTTATATCATCCTGTTGTAGTCTATTTATTTTTAAATAAGATGTCTTAAAACCTTTCTGGAAAAAAGGCTGGGTAAGGCCAAGCACGGGGGCTTACATCTGTAATCCCAGCACTTTGGGAGGTCAAGGTGGGTGGATCGCTTGAGCCCAGGAGTTTGAGACCCGCCTGAGCAACACGATGAAAACTTGACCCTACCGAAAACACAAGAATTAACCACGTCTGGTGACACATGCCTGTAATTCTAGCTGCTTGGGAGGCTGAGGTGGGAGGATGATTTGAGCTCAAAAGGCAGAGGTTGCAGTGAGCCAACAGCACACCACCGTACTCCAGCTTAGATGACAGAGACTCTGTCTCAAAATAAAATAAAATAAAAGGGTGGGTGCAAATTAACATTAAATACATGGTGAGTAGGGGCCGGGCGCAGTGGCTGACGCCTGTAATCCCAGCACTTTGGGAGGCCGAGGTGGGTGGATCATGAGGTCAAGAGATCGAGACCATCCTGGTCCACATGGTGAAACCCCGTCTCTACTAAAAATACAAAAAATTAGCTGGGCATGGTGGCGCGTGCCTGTAATCCCAGCTACTCAGGAGGCTGAGGCAGGAGAATTGCCTGAACCCAGGAGGCGGAGGTTGTGGTGAGCCGAGATGGCGCCATTGCACTCCAGCCTGGGTAACAAGAGCGAAACTCCGTCTCAAAAAAAAAAAAAACATGGGGAGTAGTACTCCTCACTACTCAGGAAACTTCCCAGTTACTGCTATAAACAAACTTACAGACTAAAGAAACAGTAAGTTGCTCCCCATATCCCATGTTAAATGCACTCTGCAAAACACAAAACTTGGATTTACTTGGTTATTTCCTTGTGCACTCCCAGCTGCTCGAGACTTTAAGGTCTGGATTTTCTCAAAGACCAAGTTGACTTTCCTTTTAGTGGCATCGTCATTTTCGGTGCTTCTGAAAAACAGACAGCAGAGAAAACAATGAGGGACACAACCACGGGTCTCAGAACATTTTACGTATCATGACACACACACAACAGGTCTTTTAAGGAGATACACTGCAAGAGCTATGAATCGATTAAAGCTTCAGACAAAATCGGCGTGACAGCAAGATGGATGGTGTCTTCTTCAAATAAATTATTATGTGTTACCACTCAATTTGGGATGGAGTTCCCACTTCCAAACATGTGAGAAGAACATAATCGCATTCTCAGCAAGCTTGCAGAAAACATCCAGTGGACATTTGGTAATTTATTGTTTGATTCAAATGACTCATGTCCATACCAAAAGGATTTCTTCTTTTCTTCGAAGTAGGTGCATTTGTCTCTCTCACACACAAACACATCGTACACTTAAATTTTACACTAAGAAGGATCTACAGTGATCTTAATTCGTTCAACCTATTTTTAAAACAATAAAACCCCTAAGCCAAGATTGTCAGCGTGGCAGCCCTTTCTCTGGGCTTTCACAGGTAACACTCGGACACAAAGTTTATTACTTCTATCGCAACCCCAGCAATTAGAAGAAAAATATTTAAGATAAACTTCCCTCAACAGGCACCCCTCACTAAAGACCGTCTTACCGATGTCTCAATAAATCATGTGCCAAAAAATAAATATATAAAAGAATCTAATGAACTTTGGCCAGGCACAGTGGCTCACGTCTGTAATCTCAGCACCTTGGGAGGCAAATGTGGGCGGATCACTTGAGGTCAGGAGTTTGAGATCAGCCTTGCCAATATGGCAAAACCCTGTCTCTACTAAAGACACAAAAATCAGCCGGGCATGGTGGTGCACACCTATAACCCCCGCTACTCGGGTGGCTGAGGCAGGAGAATCTCTTGAACCTGGCAGGTGGAGGTTGCAGTGAGCCAAGATCATGCTACTGTACCCCAGCCTGGACAACAGAGTAAGACTGTCTCAAAAAGCAAACAAACAGAAAAACTAATGAATTTTAAAAGTCAAAATTTCTTCCACTTTAATCTTAACATGGAAAAGTCTTCCACAGGGAGATACTAATAATCAGTTCTTAGCTAGATTAATCTTTTGGGTTACTTTTTTTTCCTTTTCAAAAGATCCCCTATCTTACATTTTGAGCCTTACTATTTTGTTAGCTCTAAAACTGACAAATAATTGTAAGGCACAATACAAAAATATACAGTATTTTGATACCAGTGAGGATTTGCCAGCTGGCTGGTTTTCAGTCATGTAGGTTGCAAAGCTTTTTTTTTTTTTTTTTTCGTTCTTCTTAATCATATCTGATGAGAGAACTAAAACAGAAACTTCAAATTCCTCGCTAGAGTTCCAGCACAGTTCATATCTAAGTGACGACTGAAACCCGGATTACTCCAACTCGGCTACCAAGATAAGCACGGAAAGCACTGCTTTTAAGCAACTCATACCTGCTTTAAAAATAATGGAAGCAGGGGCTCCCGGCCAAAGTTAACTCTGGGGAGGGGAGGTGTTTTTATTTGTAACTTCTAAAGGACCACCGCATGCGTGGAAGAACTCAAGGTGACAGCACACTCCTCAGACCTGAAGAGCAGACACTTTTCCTACTTTTAAATGTGATTCTGAAACAGTAAAGGGTCATCTTTAAAATGTGTTCATTTTAGGGTTTAAAGTATGGTGTCCTTTCCTACACACCCCTCCCAAAGCCCCCACCCCATAGCACATAAGACAAATGCCGTCATGAGAACTCCAACACTGCGTTTTAACCCTCCAGCGCGCAAGAAGGGAAGGTATCCATTCAGTGCTCGGACAGGGAAATTAAGAGTCCCAACGGAAACAACAATACTTTGGTCTTGCAGAGGGAAAATCACTAACCCTTCTTTGAGGTAATTGTAGAGAATCTGCTTGGCCGTCTCCTCGTTGGTTTGCTGAGTGAGCTCTTGCTGGCCCTTTAAGAGGTCTGGTGTGGCCTGAAACATAAGGTCTGTTGTTAGACCCTAAGGATGAAGTTTCCAGAGGCTTCCAAACACATTTCTACTTTTTAAAAACAGTGCCTCTAGTGAGCATCCGCCTTGGAGCCAGTTACAATATTTATTTACCTGCTTTGTAATCCTGGGGAGGTTACTTACCTTGTCTTCGCCTCAGTTTTCTCACCTGTAAATTGAGATGAATAGATTCTACCTGCACGGGGTTGGCGGAGCCCTGTGATATATGACAAACAGTGCCTGGCACTTAGCTACTTTTTAACCATTGTATCAATATCATTATTTACTGTTACCATCAAAACACTAAATGCACCATTTAGATTCTATCACCTGACAATTAACCTAAATGAAGACTAACCTAATTTTTCAGGCTAGAAATTAACCCAATCACTCAATTTTATGAGTAAAATTAATATGTCTACACAAACCGAACCATTCAGCCACAGTGTGGAAACAAATTCTGCATACTTTCAGATTTCACGCATACACCAAGAGAAAAACTGAGCGTCTCTATAACATCTGCCAAGTTACTTTACAGAGATCACAGTGTGAATCCAGCTGAACCTCAAAGAACCCACTGAACTCTACAATCGGCAGTAGGACATTGTGAGTAGGACGGACACAACTGGATGCTGAAACATCAGCTGTGTGATTCCTGATACAGAATTGAGGATGTGTATTCCCAGGGTCTCCAGCAGCATGAGTACATCATCAGATTATTTAGAAGGAAGAGAAAAAGAAAAAAAAGAATAAAAACAGGAATCACACTAGTGTTACCTGAGTATTCGAGGCCGAAGGAAAAGTCTTCACAGAGATTTTCTTGGCACCAGAATCAGGCGAGGCTGCTGCCGCCCGGCTCTGTAACATCAGTGTAGCTGTGGCTGTTTTCACGTCCTCCTCCTTTTTACTCTGTGCAAGAAGGGAGGGAGCACGGATCACTGTACTTTCCTGACTACCTTTGGTTTCCAGAACTTTCCCGCCTGTGTTCTGCTGGGGAGCCCTGTGCAGTGCTCCCTGCAGCTTTGCAAAGGTTCGTCCCAGGCTCTGTTTCCCACGGCGCTCAGGAGCCGGCGGCCGCTGCGGGCACACCTGGGAAGGCCGGAGGAGGTGTTCGCTTGACTTGCCCAAGTTCCTACTAAACTCAGTCAGGTACTCCGAGTTCCCTTGGAGGCCGAAAGGAAAGGCGCTGTCCACGCTTCTGGACCTTTTCCTGTCATCTGGATGGATTCTGTTTCGCTTCCCAGACCTGCCTCTTCTCTGAAGCCCAGGTTTTTGATCAAATTTCTCAATTAACTGCTCCACACCAGGAATTGATCCCGTATCAATATCCCGTCCAGTTCCTGGCAGGAAGGGGATATACCTTCTGTTTTCATGACGATTGACGTTGTCGGCATGGATGGCACATTCCTGATCATCCAGTAAAAACCTGTACAAAGAGGTGGCTGAAGTGGGAGTTGTCGACGACGAGGAGGACCTCCGGGAGCGAGCTCCATCCAGGACGGGTCCCGCTGAATCCTGTCGCCGGAAGGGAAGCACATCTGGCCTGGTCTTCTTGGTTTCCGGGTGGGCCTGTGGGCTGTGGGCAGTGAGGGGCCTCCCGCTAGTGGAAAGGGCCTCCTCTCCCACCTTCTCTTTGGTGCAGCTCTGAACATTTACACACACTGAGGTCTGCGTTTTGGGGTCCTCTATGACCACAGAGCTGCATAAACGAATAGCTGTCACACCAGATTTGGCCGGGTCTTCCAAGGAAGGACTGGTAGGCTGGGAACTGCTAGGGTTAGGAAAGCAAGTCCAAGGCTTCTTATTGCTGATGCCTTCTTCTGTCAACGTTTTTAGCCAATTACTCTCAGGAGGCTGGTGATTTTGTAAGTGTAACTCATTCTTTTCAGGGTCATAGGGCTGCAAAAGCTCTGGATGCCTCTGAAAGTTGAGGACAGGAGATGGCTTCACGGACTCTTCTTTGCGATCCAGCACTCCATTCTTGCCCTCGTGGAGAGGGGGCTGTTTCAGGTTTCCTAGTGGGTTACGTTGGGCGTATGGATTTTCTGGAAGCCGCAGTTCTTCTTCACTGTTCTCCTTTAGCACAGAACCATTGCTGGAATGTAGAGGCAGGTTGTTTATCACTGGGGGTGGAAATGCTGTGCCTGCTAGGCACCGTTCCGTGTTGTTCAGGACTATGTAGGGGTGACCATCAATTCCCTGGACCCTAATACTGACACCGTAGGAGCCTGCCTTGGAGTTCTGGGAACCCCTTGATTTTTTTGTATCATCACTTGCAAGTCTCAGATGGACCCCATATTCCTGCTGTACATGTTGATATTCACCGAAATACAGCTCCATGGTTCACTGTTCCAGCTACCAGGGAGAGATGGGGTAAAAAGAGGACATTAGGTTAGAATTACATCTGTTTAAATGAAGACTGAAATAATTAGGAAGGGGGAGTTCAAAGGTCAAAGAAAACAAGACAGTTCAAACAGCAAAGACACCTCAGAACCAGGTGCAGAAGGGCGGCCCTCCCCTGACAAAGCAGGCCTTTCTGGATGCTCTTCAGCCCATGTGGCCACCTCATTTGTCAACAACAGGTTTGAACCCTGGCCTGAGGGCACACAAACGGTGTAATGACCAGACTCCTCTGGCACAACTTCATAATTCTGACTTTATTATTCTGTTTTGGGCTGTCCTGGTTGTGTTTTTTTTTTTTTTAAGTTTAGTTGGTTTCCTGAAACTTTCTGCTGTTTATTTTTAACCAATAGGATGTTCCAGTTACCAGCATTTGAGAACTACGTACTTTTCCATGAAAACAAGAGCTAAGGAATTCTGGTGCTCGCCATTTTTCTTTGTTACTCTGCTGTTCATTTTCTTCTCAAAACATTTTCAGCCTTTTTTATGCACAATCTTGCTTCAAAAATTTTAACACTAATATTTGAACATAGTGTCTCCAAAATTTTTACGTCGAGAAATCAGTCGCTTGTGAGATTGACAGATGATTATAAATCATTTTCAATCTTTTCCTCTTACTAAAAAAGTTCCAGAGCATACCCATCTGGAAAATGTTATTTAAAAAATGAAGAACACTCAGAGCTCTGTACTTTGTGATGGGTCCTGATGCCAAGAATAGTTGCCATCGCCCTTCTGGTGTGTGGCCAACCCTTGTCAGATGACTGCAGACAGCTTTCCAAGCAGGATACTCACCCTGCCCCGCCCTCCGAGGTTCCCCACCAGAAATTCACTTCTAACACTGTGAAAAAACGCAACAGCAAAGACTCCAGGAAGAGCAGGAGCAACTGGTCACTAATGGCAGCGGTCTCTCTTTTTTTTTCCCCACTATTGCGAGCCTGTTTGAGTTTTCTTTCTATTCTAGAGTCAGTTCACTGAGGCACTGTTTACAATAGCAAAGACCTGGAACCAACCCAAATGCCCATCGATGATAGACTGTACAGGGAAAATGTGGCACATATACACCATGGAATACTATGCAGCCATCAAAAATGATGAGGTCGTGTCCTTTGTAGGGACATGGATGAACCTGGAAACCATCATTCTCAGCAAACTGATGCAAGAACAGAAAATCAAACACCGCATGTTCTCACTCATAGGTGGGTGTTGAACAATGAGAACACGTGGACACAGGGAGGGGAGCACTACACACTGGGGTCTGTTGGGGGGAGATAGGGGAGGGATAGCGGGGGGTAGGGAGTTGGGGAGAGAGCACATGGGGAGAAATGCCAGATATAGGTGATGGGGAGGAAAGCAGCAAATCACACTGCCACATGTGTACCTACGCAACAATCTTGCATGTTCTTCACATGTACCCCACAACCTAAAATGCAATTTTAAAAAATCTTGCAAAAAACCAAAAATAACTCCTATATTTGGCCCATCTCTCTGGCCTACTATGGTAACAAATGCCTTCCCACTTCTGAGCCTCTCAGCGGTTCTGCAGGCAAAGCACCTCATTTCATCACTGTGGGCACTTTGGGTCGCGGGGTCTATCCCTCAGCCCAGGAATCACCCCTGCAGTGTTGTAAGCATTGCCACCAAAGCCTTTACTGCCATTTTTTGCCTCTTGCAGGTTTAAATTCTACTATCATCTGAGTGGGATTCTGGAGAAGAGATGAACTTGTCAACTTACCGGTTTGACAAGGCTGCTAACATGACAAAAGAACGCAGCACTAAGGACCAGTGCAGCCAGAATGCCGCAGGCTATAGAGTGGTGCCCGGTGGCTGGGACCAAAATAACCAGTGTCTTAACCCCTGTTTTTCTGAGCAGCACTGGCATATTCTATTCTGCATCTCTAGAAGTGTTCATATTTGTTAAAGTTTCTCACAGTCTTTTTAAACAGGGGAAATTTTTTGTGTGTGGTATTTACAAATGGGGTTACTTTACTTAACAATAAGTGTCATAAGAAAAGTCAGTTCTTATGCTGACATTGACTTTTCGGTGAAAATACTTCGTCTTTTGTTAGTAAAATTCTTGTGTAGGATTTATAGTCCTTTTGAATAGCTGCTCCTTCTACAGTCAACACTAATTACATTTCAATCCTTGAATAAGGCCACCTTGGCTTAATACAGTCTTAACTCCGTGTTGGTAAATTAATCCACATATTTGAATTTCATGAAACATCCGCAATTTACATTTCCTTGACAACAAACCTCAATCCAATATTTTCATAGAACAACGTTTCTCAGCTGGGCGCTAGTGTCTTAAGCAAATGTGGATTTCCTTCCCAATCAAAGTGTAAACACGGAATTAATTAATGAATTTAAGGACAGCTGTTCTCCACTCACAGGCTCTGGGCCACATTTACAACCCCAATGCACTCCACAGACATGCTTGCGCCGTCGGGGACTGAGCCTAACCGAAGGCTTACATAATTTGGCAGTAAATGCTGATCAATTGCCAGGATGCAACATTGTGGCACTTGGCAAATGAAAGTGGTGTTTTGGAGTGGAAATAATACTTTATGAAAAGACTGCTAAATGATGATAATTGCTTTAGTTAGCGAGATCAATGAGTGTGTTTGTAAGAACAGAGGGCTTAGCTCTTGGAAGAACTATGAACATATGCCAGATAGAAACATTTCCTCTCTCCCGGCCATCACATGTTATCAGCTGAGCATGGAGATTAGTCACGTAATTCTGGTCCACACATCGCGGCCTCACCACGCTAATTCTCAGTGGCACCTCCAAAAACTGCACGCATATTCACCAGCCATTCCAGGGGCCCTGTGGCTACTGAGAAAATGCGGCCAGGCAATCTGGAACCTTCACCTTTATGCTGTGGCTGGCCCTTGTCTCCACAGACAGGAGTCCCCATCGGCCAACCCAGGCTGGTCCAAGCAATCAGCATAGTACCTAGCACAGGGCAGAGACTCTAGGTATCTTTGCTTTGAACAAGTAATTCTGTTTTATTACACAGATCACTTAAAAGAGCATCTAACACAGTGGGTAGGGAGGTGATGAGTCTCAGCACAGTCTTAAGCTTAATTCTAGGAAATAAGAATTGAACCACCAACCAAAAAGTAATTTCCCCTGAGTAGGATCCTGTGGCTGCCTCATTTAGAGAGAAGAGACTGCCAGTCTGATGATAAACACAAGTTAAAACCTCTAAACCTGGGGTGTCCAATCTTTTGGCTTCCCTGGGCCACACTGGAAGGAGAATAATTGTCTTGGGCCACACATAAAATACACTAATACTAATGATAACTCATAAGGTTTAAAAAAAAAATCTCAAGATGTTTTAAGAGGGTTTATGAATTTGCATCGAGCGCATTCAAAGCCATCCTGGGCCACATGCAGCCCACGGGTGGCGGGTTGGACAAGCTGGCTAAACAGTGGATAACACACTTACTCCTAAAGGATTTGTCTGTGGAACTAGTGGAAAGACAGGATTTTATATGGGGATATTCACGTTAGAACCTCAGCTGGATGAAACCGAAAGATCAGGGTGTGGAAAACCAAGATTAACGGAATGCGCGTGAGTTTCGACATATTCCCTAACATGACAGACAGAGGCAACCTTACCTAACCTGAGCTGTATGTTTTCTCCTCCATGCTTTGTGGTGCACATGAAGGAAACTGGCCAACCTCTTCAGAGTTCAAAGGAAGTATCTTTGTACGCAGTGGAGCCTTCAGAACTCCCTGGGAAAACAATTTCAAAACTAAACCTGAGGTTTGGAAATGAAAGCAGAGTTGCTGCCTGTTTTACACCATGCAGGATGGCCTGAATCTCTTTAAACGAGCCTGACAACCACAACTTTTCTATTTCGGGGGAAAATTAAACTTTAATATTGACTGCTTCAGCTCCCCACTAAACCCAGCTCATACAAAAAGGAAGACGGCAAAGAGGGAAAGCCTGTAAAAAGGCTTCTTTTACTAGGGTTGGAGACCTAGGAATCAACCAGGACTTTGAAAATCTGGAGTCGGCCAGGCACGGTGGCTCACACCTGTAATCCCAGCATTTTGGCAGGTCGAGGCAGGCAGATCACCTGAGGTCAGAGGTTTAAGCCAGCCTGGCCAACATAGCAAAATACTAAAAATACTACGAAAATACAAAAAACTTAGCCAGGCACGGTGGCGGGCACCTGTAATTCCAAATACTTGAGAGGCTGAGGCAAGAAAAATCACTTGAACCCCGGGGCGGGGGGGCGGAGGTGGCAGTGAGCCGAAATGGTGTCATTGCACTCCAGCCTGAGCAACAGAGTGAGACTCCATCTCAAAAAGAAGAAAGAAAAGAAAATCTGGAGTCACTGGGACTCAACTCATCTAATCCACATTGCCTGGCCCTGGGAGCATGGCACCAAGTAGCTGTCCCCCAAGAAGCTCCCGCCTCCCCCTGGAAGTCCACCGACCTCCTTTCCCCATGGAAGCTCCCGCTCCCCTTGACCCCTCTTCTCTTGACTGATCAGCACTTAATTTACAGTGTTCATAGTTACCAATCTAATTTTTATTTATTTTTTTTTTTGAGGCGGAGTTTCGCTCTTGTTACCCAGGCTGGAGTGCAATGGCGCGATCTCGGCTCACCGCAACCTCCGCCTCCTGGGTTCAGGCAATTCTCCTGCCTCAGCCTCCCGAGTAGCTGGGATTACAGGCACGTGCCACCATGCCCAGCTAATTTTTTGTATTTTTAGTAGAGACAGGGTTTCACCATGTTGACCAGGATGGTCTCGATCTCTTGACCTCGTGATCCACCCGCCTCAGCCTCCCAAAGTGCTGTGATTTTTATTAATTTTTATTCCTTTAATAAATCCAGTGGTTCCTATTTTATATACCTCATGGTCACTGAAAAAAATACAGAGTTCATGTCCAAAAATAAGTGTTAGATAAGTCATTCACCTTTTTCACCTCTTGAGCCTTAAAATGATTTCTCAAAATTCTCCCACCAATGCAGAGCTAAGCTAGGGAAGTTTACGATTCTGAAGACAAGTCATGGAGCCTGATACCGGGATGCAAAAGCAGGAAACATCCTTAGCATCTGGCTCAAGTCCAATATCGGTTCTAGACAAGTTTTTTAATTTCTGTTTTCCTGTCTCTAAAGTCTGAGGACTTCATAAAGTAATTAGGAAAATCCCATACTGTGTGTTCAGTGAAGTGACCATGATCAGCCAGGCACGGTAGCTCACACTGGTCATCCCAGCACTTTGGGAGGCTGAGGCAGGCAGATTACTTGAGCCCAAGAGTTTGAGACCGGCCTGGGCAACATAGGGAGACCCCACCTCTACGAAAAACACAAAAAATTATAGCTGGGTACGGTGGCTCACACCTGTAATCCCAACACTTTGGGAGGCCAAAGCAGGCGGATCACCTGAGGTAGGGAGTTTGGGACCAGCCTGATCAACATGGAAATACATCTCTACTGAAAATACAAAATTAGCTAGGCGTGATGGCACATGCCCGTAATCCCAGCTATTAGGGAGGCTGAGGCAGGAGAAACGCTTGAACCCAGGAGGCAGAGGCTGCAATGAACTGAAATCACACCATTGTACTCCAGCCTGGGCAACAAATGAAAAACTTTGTCTCAAAAGGAAAAAAGAGAGAAAGAAAAGGAAAAATACAAAAATTAGCTGGGCATGGTGGTATGCGACTGCAGTCCCAGCTACTCGGGAGGCTGAGATAGATCAGCTGAACCCAGAGAGGTCAAGACTGCAGGGAGCCATGGTCATGCCACTGTATTCCAGCCTGGGTGACATACTGAGAGACCCTGTTCTCAAAAAATAAGAGTAACAGGGATCTGAGAAATAATTCAATATAGCATGTATGGACACCAGGAAGCTGGCTTTGTTCATAAAATGTTTTTAAACACTTATGAGGGAAAGACTAAAAACCTCACTAATTAACCAAGCAGCGTTACCACCAGTATCCTGAAATATTTTATTAACTAATTAAGAAGCCAGAGGGCTGAGAATCTAAAGTACAATGCTATGTCCATAGTGGAGCTGTAATAAACATTTGTTGGGTAAATAAATGAACATTGTCATACTGCCATGTACATAGAAAACCTCTCAACCAGAGGCGACAGATCCACACCATTTGTGCTGTAGTTTCCGCTATGAAGCCTAAGCTCAAATTATATCAATAACAGGTTATTACCATTTTCTCTCTAAGCACAAATCTGGCTTCAGAATCCTCCACCACACTGCACTCCTGCAGTCACTCCCAATTGGTTGGTTAGTGCAGACGCAAAATAAAATGCACTTGCCATCCCTGACATATGATACTTACCTAAACCTACACTGAAGCTGAAACGTCCAATAAATAAATTACCCCCCGCTTAGATTTCTCAGTGTTGTCACTGCTGACTGTGCACTGAGAAGCTCTCAAACCCAGGGCATCCCTTATGCTCGAGTTCCCACTGTTGGCATTGATACCATTAGACCAAGCTACCTAAAGGAAGGGAGTATTTTTGCAAGTAACCAACAAAAGAAGCTCCTGCTCTTATACACTGGGCAGCCACAACTGTTTTTTAGTTTTTTTTGAGACGGAATCTAGCTCTGTCCCAGGCTGGAATGCGGTGGCGCGATCTCTGCTCACTGCAACCTCCATCTCCAGGGTTCAGGCAATTCTCCTGCCTCAGCCTCTGGAGTAGCTGGGACTACAAGCACAGGCCACCATGCCCAGCTAATGTTTGTATTTTTAGTAGAGACGAGGTTTCACCATGTTGGCCAGCATGGTCTCGATCTCCTGACCTCAAGTGATTCACCCGCCTCGGCCTCCCAAAGTGCTGGGATTACAGTCGTGAGCCACCGCGCCCAGCCCACACTATTTTTATAACCTTTATTTTAGACATTTTTGTTTCTCCTCCAGTAAAAATCTGTCTCCCTTGACCTATGAAAATCCTGTTCTTTCGTTGAGGCTCACCTCCTGGAGGCAGCTCCCGCCTCTTCCCTGGCATCCCAGCACAGACCAGCAGCACACGGCTCAGCACAGGCTCTCCAGCCGCGGCTTTGCTGGTAGATTACTTTTGTCCCAGAACCACATTTCAAGCTTTTTCTACCGATTCTGAGTCAGACACACACATCATCCGTCCACGGGGCTAGCCATGGTGCTTTCGCTGTATCGTCTTGTCTGATGGGACCCTCACAGCATCTGTTTTCTCCACTTTAGAGATGTATAAACACTGGCGGGGAATTTCCTCTGAGGCCTTACACTTGGGCAAGGGACAGCACCAAGATTCAGACCCAGACTTTCTGTCTCGAAGACCTGCGTTGTCTTGAGTAGAGATCACATTTTCACTTTTCTGCCTCCCACAGTTTGTGTTCAATTTGGCTGACATGGTCACTGGAGGGCTATGGACCACAGTGTGTCACTATGTCCCACAGCACCGGTGTGGCAGCAAGACAAGCTCTTATCTGTCACAGCCCAGTGGAAGTATCACTCCTCAGCCAGGGCTTCCTCCTTTCCACATTTCTGGCATCCACATATAAATGAATGAGTAAGTGAGTGAGTGAGTGAGTGAATGAATGAATGAACAAACTAATAAAGCATGCTCAATGCACACAGCTCTCTAAACTGTTTTAAAATGTGAACATTGTAAAAGAAAAATAAAAAGTCAGGTTTTCCATAACAAATACCCATCCTTCAGGTGCCTCCAGTCCCAATATTTAGAACTGTTTAAAACATGAGAACCAGATCCACAGCCTCATAGAGGCTTTCCTTCCCACCTCCAACCTCCACGTCACAAGGTTTGTATGTTCTAAAAGAAGAAATTAGGCCCTGGGGATATCAAGCATTTCTTAAGAGAGGCATGGACCATGTGGAATTCCAGCAGTGCCAGCTATAACAAGCCTGCTTGCCAGAACACGCTCAGAGACGTCTGCGAAGTGAGTTCCAAAGCTCACTATTCTCCCTTGGAATATGCTGTGCGTTCAGCAAAGCCTGTCACTTCTCAGTCACTCAAAACAACAGATCCAATCAGGGAAAATTATCCCATCTTTGTCCTCAACAGGGAGAGAAGTGAGGGAATGTGCATCATGAGCAAATTTAGCCAAATGATTGCAAAACCCAGAGCCCCCGGGGGTGTCCCTGCCATGCTGCCTGCTCAGATCCAACCTAGTCTCATAAATGCATGAGTCAGTTGTCTGCAGGGGGCCCAGAGAGACTATGCTATAAATGACAGGCACCTGGATTTCACCACAGAAACCTACTCTATATTGTATAGTGTGGCTATTAAAAATGTGGACAGTAACACTGTGTAGGTGCCCAAAATATTTTTTTTTTTTTGAGACCGAGTTTCGCTCTTGTTACCCAGGCTGGAGTGCAATGGCGCGATCTCCGCTCACCACAACCTCCGCCTCCTGGGTTCAGGCAATTCTCCTGCCTCAGCCTCCCGAGTAGCTGGGATTACAGGCACGCGCCACCATGCCCGGCTAGTTTTTTGTATTTTTAGTAGAGACGGGGTCTCACCACGTTGACCAGGATGGTCTTGATCTCTTGACCTCGTGATCCATCCGCCTCGGCCTCCCAAAGGGCTGGGATTACAGGCTTGAGCCACTGCGCCCAGCCCCAAAATATTTTTAAATAAAATCCAAACAAACCTTCTGAGGTATGTTTGGAAACTGAGCAGGTTGCTGCACTGTGTAAATTCAGGTTCTCTGTTGTTGTTGAAGACAGCTATTCCCTGCAAAGTTGATGACCAGGGACCTCATCCTTCAGTAAGATCTTCCTCCCGAGAATTCTCTCAGATGGGCAGCAGAGGAAGGGAGATTGCCCAAACCCAAACCCCAAAGTCTCCCCAAACAGGCTGTGCCTTGCTGTCATCAGTCCCTCAGGTGATTGCAGAATGGCCATCTGTTTAGACGTTTTGTTTAGACATTGCAGGCAGTGCTGTAGTCCTCAGCTCCCTTTCTCCATCCTAAAGCACCCTCCCCCCTTTCTAGCCTTCATCTGCTGCGCCAGGTTCCCTGGCATCACAGATCTATACAGACAGTCTGCTAGCCTCAAATTATATCTGGAAATGGACTGGGTAGAAACACACACACACACACACACACACACACACACACACACACACATATTCTTTTTTTTTTTTGAGACGGAGTTTCGCTCTTGTTGCCCAGGCTGGAGTGCAATGGCGCGATCTCAGCTCACCGCAATCTCTGCCTCCTGGGTTCAGGCAATTCTCCTGCCTCAGCCTCCCGAGTAGCTGGGATTACAGGCACGCGCCACCACGCCCAGCTAATTTTTTGTATCTTTAGTAGAGACGGGGTTTCACCATGTTGACCAGGATGGTCTTGATCTCTTGACCTCATGATCAACCCACCTCGGCCTCCCAAAGTGCTGGGATTACAGGCTTGAGCCACGGCGCCCGGCCGAAACACATACATTTAAAGGAAATGTGTGAGAGAGAAGAGCCATTTATGTCCCCTTTCAAAACCAGACTCTGTCTCCTGGCCAGTAGCTGTGTCCCATGCCTATAATCCCAACACTTTGGGAGGCCGAGGCAAGTGGATTACTTCAGCCCAGTAGTTCAAGACCAGCCTGGGCAACACTGAAAAACCCTGTCCCTATAAAAAGTACCAAAATAAAAAAAAATAGCCGAGCATGGAGACACGTGCCTGTAGTCCCAACTACTTGGGCAGCTGAGGTAGGAGGATCACTTGAGCCTGGGAGGTCGAGACTGCAATGAGCCATGATTACACCATTACACTCAAGCCTGGGAAACAGAGAGAGAACCTGTCTTTAAAAAAAAAAAAAGGAATGTGGCTGGGCGTTGTGGCTCACACCTGTAATCCCAGCACTTTGGGAGGCCAAGGCAGGTGGATCACTTGAGGTCAGGAGTTTGAGACCAGGCTGGCAAACATAGTGAAACCCAGTCTCTACTAAAAATACAAAAATTAGCTAGGCATGGTGGTGTGTGCCTGTAATCCCAGCTACTTGGGAGTCTGAGGCAGGAGAATCCCTTGAACCTGGAAGACAGAGGGTTGCAGTTGGCCAAGATCATGCCACTCCAGACTAGCCCACAGAGCAAGACCATGTCTCAAAAAAAAAAAAAAAAGAATGTGTCTCCTTCTTGGCCCCATTTCACAAGTGCAGAATCCCTTCGTCTCTGATCTCTAGGAGTCAGAGGAAAGCAGGAGAGACTGGGGCACAAGTTAGAAGTGGGGGGTCCCTGCCTACATCCCTTCCTAAGCCAGGCCCTAGAAATGGTGAGTAAAAGCTATCCACTGCATTATTTTTACATTTAAATATTTTATAATACGTAGATGTTTCCAGGAAGGAAGTTTCACGATTCACATTTTTCAATAACCAGAAATTGGATTGGGAAGCCAAACTGAAGTTTTCATTATATAAACAAAAAAGAAAGATATATTTTAGCTTTTTAGGGTTTGTCAGTATAACTTTCGTATTCATATGAATGTGAATTTTTTTTTTTTTTTTTGAGACTGAGTCTCACTCTACCACCCAGGCTGGAGCGCAGTGGCACAACCTCCCAGCTCACTGCAGTCTCCATCTCAGCAGGCTGAAACATTCTCCTACCTCAGCCTCCTGAGTAGCTGGGACTACAGGCACCTGCCACCACGCCCGGCTACTTTTTGTATTTTTAGTAGAGACAGTGTCTCACCACACCTGGCCTGAATGTGGATATTTTAAATTTTCAGTGTCCTGAAAGTATGCTAAAATTTAATGGCCCGCTCAAGATCTTTTTATCTTTTTCATTTTTATTTTTGAAACAAGGTATTGCTCCAACACCCAGATGGGACTGCAGTGGAGAGATCATAGCTCACTGTGACCTCGAACTCCTGGGCTCAAGGGATCCTCCTGCCTCAGCCTCCCAAGTAGCCGGGATTCCAGGCATGAGCCATCACGTCCAACCTCTTATTCTTACTTTCTTAACAAGAGCTTTTCACAAGCAGTCTTGGAATTTAAAACTTTTCCCTTTCCCTGTCCTCAGCCACACCTTCAATCTTGCTTAGTCCCTATTTTAGTCTTTCACAAGCTTGTATCGTGTACAGATGCCTTTAAAGAGAAAAATAAATTATCAAAGATCCTTAGTGTTTACTAATGTTTCTCATAAAATGTACAAATATAAAACTATTGTAGTTCTCATATTACCATAAAACCAAAACATACCTGCACATTAAATATAATTACAAAGCAATACAATTCGAATTTTCACAACATTAACTTAAGATGCAGGGTAATGATAATTTCGCTGAAACTGTATCACTTTACAGGGTGTGAACAGGCTCTTACTGGTCATGATTTCACTGCACAGATGTCACCTACCTAGTGCAATGAGATACCTCCAATTTCTATCACCTTTTTTAAATTCAAACCACTATGACACCTTCATTTCTCTAGTCTGCCATAAAACTGTTGGGTCTTCCTGGGGTACAAAGGCATCATTTCTGTGTTCTGTCCATCTCGGTTCTTCCAGTAGTCCACGATACTTACAACCATATAACCTGACACCCAAACCATTATAAACGCGGGAATGCAGCGGTGGTATCAGGGACATGTCATCAGCTCATCTGGGACATGTTCATACCAATGCTTTAGGAATTCCTAACAGGTTCTTACCAAGAGCCTATCACTATGCTAGGTAGCCTTCTACAGCAGTTAAATGGGAGACAAAGTCCTTTTCCCACGGAACTCACACTCTGCTATGGAGAGTGAGGATGAGGAAGAAACTCACAGTGCACGATAAGAGAATGAATCGGGGTAGGTGACAGTGAGGTAACAGAAGTGGTGGTGAAGGTCCGTTCCAGATAGGTAAGGAAGCCCTGGCTGGGAAGGGAACATTGGCTTTGAAAGAGAAGCTGAGATCTCCACAAGCCGTGTGAGTGCCAGGTAGGGAGAAGAGCAAGTGTAAAGCTCAGGAGGGAGAAATGTGCCAGGCAAGTCGGAGAAGCAGTGGGAAGGCAGACTTGGCCAGAGCTGGCTGGGAGACAGGGAGAAGAGAGCAGCTACGGGCAGAGGAATGGGCAGGAGCCAAACCACAGGGAGTCATGGGCCTGAGTACAACTCTGGGTTTTGACCCACGTTGGGTGAGAAGTCACCAGTAAGAGCTGAGCTGTTATTTAAGTCCAGGGACTGGAGGAGCTCAGCTGGGAAGACATGAAGATGGAGAAGCGCGAAGGGAGCTCCTGCAGAGCTGCAGTGGCTTCGCAGCCCCGCAGGAACAGCACAGCCCTGGAGCACAGGAGAAAGGCAGTCGTGGGATCCACCCCAGACCCACTGAATTGTCACCTGCTTTTCCCACATTCAGAACGACAATCTGTGCTCTAGCACGCCGACACTAAGAAGACAAGGAGAACAGGAGAGGCAGGCACAGACAACTGAGTGGCCAGGGGATGGGAGGAAACCTGGAGAGCCTGGCATCCCAGAAGCCCAGAGAGGTGGGGCTGCAAGAAGGAAGGAGAAGACAAGTAAGCCAAAGGCTGCCACTAAGCAGACAGACTGGAGCGTCACTGCACGAGGCGGGACGGAGATCAAAGGTGATCTGAACAAGAACTTTGGTGCCAGAGTGGAGTGCATGGACCAGAATGGGCTAACAAAAGAATGTAGGAAAAATAACTCTTTCACGGGATGTTAATCATGCAGAAATTAACATTTTAAAAAAAGGCTATCTCAGAAAACAGATGCCCACCCCACACTCTCCCCTTTGCTCCAGGATGAAATCTCTGTTATATTTGCTTCCTCTCTCTAGGAATGTGTTTACAGCTGTGGGGGTCGGTGGTGCCAATAGAAAGATGGAACCTGGTATGCTCAAATATTTCTGAGCAGAGGGCCGGGCGTGGTGGCTCAAGCCTGTAATCCCAGCACTTTGGGAGGCCGAGGCGGGTGGATCACGAGGTCAAGAGATCGAGACCATCCTGGTCCACATGGTGAAACCCCGTCTCTACTAAAAATACAAAAAATTAGCTGGGCGTGGTGGCGCGTGCCTGTAGTCCCAGCTACTCAGGAGGCTGAGGCAGGAGAATTGCCTGAACCCAGGAGGCGGAGGTTGCGGTGAGACGAGATCGAGCCATTGCACTCCAGCCTGGGTAACAAGAGCGAAACTCCATCTCAAAAAAAAAAAAAAAAAATTCTGAGCAGGACCGTTACCTAATTTTACGGATTATTACTTTCTTCCTTCCTCTGGCTGGTGCCTGTTGTCTTGAGTTGCAACTGAGCCCCTAAGGGTGTGACAAGCTCAGCTGAAGGGGTGTGGTCTATGTTTAACAAAAGCCAGTTGCCAGTTGCAGAAGCAAATGGAGATACCTCCTCATCCTGGGAATGCCAAAAAAAAAAAAAAAAAAGTAAGATAATCCAAACCAGAAAAAAAAGGGTCAGTTTTTTTTTTGTTTCTTTGAGATGGAGTTTTGCTCTGTCACCAGGCTGGAGTGCAGTGGCGCGATCTCAGCTCACTGCAACCTCCACCTCCCAGGTTCAAGCAATTCTCCTGCCTCAGCCTCCTGAGTAGCTGGGATGACAGACGTCTATCACTGCACTTGGCTAATTTTTGTATTGTTAGTAGAGTCGGGGTTTCACCATCTTGGCCAGGCTGGTCTCGAAGTCCTGATCTCGTGATCCATCCGCCGTGGCCTCCCAAAGTGCTGGGATTGCAGGCGTGAGCCACCACATCCAGCTTAGAGTTACTTCTTTCCCTCTCCTCTGCAGAAGCCCCAGAGCCATTCATGCCTGCCTTCCACATCCATCCTACTCAGGTGGAGGGGAAAATACATCAAATCACATTCTAAAGGCAAAAAGCCTTTCAGGGACCATCTAACACAGCCCTGCCTTCCCTCAGATGAGTCCGTTTCAAACTTCCTAGTTCCAAATGTTTAGGCCCAAACCTAAGCTCTGGGGTCTACTTCCAGGTCCATCATCTCTTTTCTTGTACCAGTAATGCAACAATAGCAATCCCAGTTTATTGTCTTCTCCCTAAAGCCAATACTGACACTAGGTCCCTCGCCCCAGCCTTACTATCTCACAATATGCAACCTGGGAGCATTTTTAGTTTGCAATAATAATGATAATGTAATTAACTCTTAAACACCCCTACTTTATACCAAGTACTCATCTAAGTACTTTTACATTAAACATTAACCTACTCCGAACTATGCTGTCCAAAACGGTCCTCCAGACACTAACCCCACGTTGAACATTAACACACGCGCTTCCACTTGCGTGGTTAATGGATGGCCACAGAGCAAAATGCAAAAAGAAAACAGTATTTAAATGTCTTCGTTTTCTCTTAGGGGCTCAGTTTATGCAAGTTGTTGTATTAAAAACCAAAGTGCAGTTTATTTTGCTGGGTAGAGCTCTCCTGGGAGGCTCCTCTGAGTCACACCAGTGGGAATTGTTGGGGGAAGCCCTAGACGAATTTACCCTGTTCTCTGACTTCCTGAGGATGGCAGGAAGCAGACCTTCCTACCAGAACGTTTTACAGCCAGGCTGTAAAATGACAAAGACAATAAAAGGAAAAAAAAAATCACTGCAAGGAAAGCAGAAAAAAACTGAAGAGTAAAAAGGAAGAAACATAAAAGAGAGACAATGAAAAGAAGTTACCCTCTGTCAGGGATTAAGGGTTTTTTTTTGTAATCACCCATCTCTAGGTGAAAGGGCCCCGAATGGATTTCATCTGGTCACCTAGGCTGGTCACAGCTCCCGTGACTTCTCTGATTGTAAAATATGAGCAGACAGTTGCAGGGAGAAGACGAGATAATCAATCCAAAATCTAAGGAAGCCACGACACTGAATGGCAAAAGGAGAGACATTAAAAACCCACGATCAGCAACCCAGGGAAAAATCTGCCTCAAGAAAGCCTTTCACTTAGGCCTGGGAACACTCACTCACATCCAGATTCATGATCTCAGGCAGGACCCCGCTGCTGTCCCCATCCACACAGCAGCACACGACGCCTGGCAGCGCCATAGGCTGAAGGGTAGGGACGGGACCCAGATCCGAGGCCACTCATGTCACCACTCCCTACTTCCTTCTCAGGGTGCTTCCTGCTGTAGAAACAGGCTCTTCTGCTCTAAAGCAGGCTCAGAATCTTTAGGGAAAGGGGCCATTTTTTCCTTCAGGTAGGTAATTATACTCTTTCCACTGAGAAACATTCTCTCAATCCTAATGCGTGTTTTAGCCAAGAGTCTTGTCAGACCCTTAACTTGGAGTTCTCACATGTAAATGCACCACCGAGAACATGACCCGGACAGATCTTCTAAGCCCAGGTGTGGTGGAAGAAAGAGGGGTCCTTTTGGTGTTTTTTATTTTCTGGTTTTTTTTTGAGAGGAAGTTTCACTCTTGTTACCCAGGCTGGAGTACAATGGCGTGATCTCGGCTCACCGCAACCTCTGCCTCCTGGGTTCAGGCAATTCTCCTGCCTCAGCCTCCCGAGTAGCTGGGATTACAGGCACGCGCCACCATGCCCAGCTAATTTTTTTGTATTTTTAGTAGAGACGGGGTTTCACCATGTTGACCAGGATGGTCTCGATCTCGTAACCTCGTGATCCACCCTCCTCGGCCTCCCAAAGTGCTGGGATTACAGGCGTGAGCCACCGCGCCCGGCCCTTTTGGTGTTTAAGGGTAGAAAGGGAATTAGGATATTTAGTGTAACAGCCTCTCAACAGCACAGGGATGCCTACACTTTTTCTGTACATAACGGTATATTAGCTTGGGCTGCTGTGACAGAATACCACGGATCGAGTGGCTTAAACAACAGAAATATATTTCTAACAGTTCTTGAGGGACGAAGTCCACGATCAAGGTGCCAGCCAATTCGGTCCCTGGTGAGGGCTCCCTTCCTGGCTTGCAGACAGCTGGGGAGAACACACAGATTGTCTCACTCTTCCTCTTCTTGTAAAGCCAATAATCCCATTATAAGGGCCCCATGCTCATGACCTAATCTAAACCTAATTACCTCCCAAAGATCCTGTCTTCAAATACCGTAACACTGGGAGTTGGGACTTTAACCTTCAATATGAATTATGTGAGGACACATTCAGCCCACAGCAAATGGATGGGAAGAAAAGCAAGCAAATGGGAAATTACGATACAATCATCCAGAGCTTGGAGCCACCACACATTCAGTACATAGAGAACAATCGTTCACACGCTCTTCCCCAGCACACATTCAGTACATAGAGAATAGTCGTTCACACGCTTTTCCCCACCATTCAGTACATAGAGAACAATCGTTCACACGCTTTTCCCCACCACACATTCAGTAATAGAGAACAATCGTTCACAAGCTTTTCCCCACCACACATTCAGTAATAGAGAACAATCGTTCACAAGCTTTTCCCCACCACACATTCAGTAATAGAGAACAATCGTTCACACGCTTTTCCCCACCACACATTCAGTAATAGAGAACAATCGTTCACACGCTCTTCCCCACCACACATTCAGTACATAGAGAACAATCGTTCACACGCTTTTCCCCACCACACATTCAGTACATAGAGAACAATCGTTCACACGCTCTTCCCCACCACACATTCAGTACATACAGAACAATCGTTCACAAGCTTTTCCCCACCACACATTCAGTAATAGAGAACAATCGTTCACACGCTTTTCCCCACCACACATTCAGTAATAGAGAACAATCGTTCACACACTTTTCCCCACCACACATTCAGTAATAGAGAACAATCGTTCACACGCTTTTCCCCACCACACATTCAGTAATAGAGAACAATCGTTCACACGCTTTTCCCCACCACACATTCAGTAATAGAGAACAATCGTTCACACGATTTTCCCCACCACACATTCAGCACATAGAGAACAATCGTTCACAAGCTTTTCCCTAGTTCCCCAATGGCTGAGTCTTCATCTTCCCCTTCATTTATCTCTTTTCAAGAGCAGTCAGAATAAAAAGAATCTAACTGCATTAAAAATTATATGAAACAGCTTCACTGAAGGGGGTGATAGAAAAAGGTGCTGACCTAAGTAACTCCAGAAATGAGTGGATCTCTAAGACCAAAGGCAAAGGTACTGGACATAAGGATTTTACTATAGTTGATAATGTTGTTTCCCATAGAGGAAGGGGCATTAACAATTCCGAACCACTGTATATGTATACTGGGACTGAACAGTAAGTACATTGATGCCAGGTGGTGGGAGCCTGCTTACTGCTGGAGAAGTTACAGACATGCAGGGGGAGGAGGCTACAATCACCCATGTGGCAACAGATTCAAGTTGGAGACGTCAGTATGAACTCATGTTCACCTGACATGCAGATGCTTACACACAGAAATATTTATAAATATGTCTGTATACACAGGCTAGTGTACACATCTATGTCCCCTTGCTCTTTCAGCTGAGAGCAGCTAGAAGCAACAATACTCCAGTATTAACAAGTACCTTGCACCCAGATCTTGATCTCTAATATCGATAAATTCTCCAATAAAAGGAAGCAGGGTACTTTGAATAAATAGCTTATTCTTCTAAGACTAAGGCAGGAAATACACAAGATGAGCCTGGAGTATCCTATAGTGCCGGAAATGTTAAAAGTACTTTAAAAAAGAACGAAAATTACCCACAATGATTAAAGTCTATCAAAGGGACACAGGAGCCAACCTAAAAGATCTCCCAATGACCAGAACAATAACGGAGTGTCAGATGAAAGTACTAAATATCCACGCATCCATACTGATGACTAAAGAAATACATAAATGGGGAAGAGCAGACAACTTGCCCATGCAGAATTCCAAATAATTTATTTAAAGAATCTGCCCTACTAGGCCTGGCGCGGTGGCTCAAGCCTGTAATCCCAGCACTTTGGGAGGCTGAGACGGGTGGATCACGAGGTCAAGAGATCGACACCATCCTCCTGGTCAACATGGTGAAACCCCGTCTCTACTAAAAACACAAAAAATTAGCTGGGCGCCTATAATCCCAGCTCTTTGGGAGGCCGAGGCAGGTGGATCACGAGGTCAAGAGATCGACACCATCCTGGTCAACGTGGTGAAACCCCGTCTCTACTAAAAACACAAAAAATTAGCTGGGCATGGTGGCGCGTGCCTGTAATCCCAGCTACTCGGGAGGCTGAGGCAGGAGAATTGCCTGAACCCAGGAGGCGGAGGTTGCGGTGAGCCGGGATCACGCCATTGCACTCCAGCCTGGGTAACAAGAGCGAAACTCCGTCTCAAAAAAATAATAATAATAATAAAATAAAGAAAGAAAGAAAGAATCATAACTTGTCACTTCTTACATGTGGGCTGCACATAGGACTTCCTCCCAGAAACTACAGTATAGAAAGAGGTGGAAAGGATGAACTTCACAGTGGAGAAACCTGACAGACAGTAACTGAGCCAGGCACATCCTTTATCAAGACCAGCATCAGTACTGATAAGTCATGTCGATATATATGTCCTGTGATGAGAAGGGCTCTTTATCTCTGTGGTCTGTTCCCCAAACCCCTAATCCCAGTCTAACTGTGAGAAAAAAATCAGACAAAATTCCAATCCTAGCAAACACCCAATCAATATCCTTCAGAACTGTCAATGTCATCAGAAACAAGTTATGTCTCAAACCACCACAGCCAAGACATGACAACTAAGTGTAGTATCCTGGAAGGATCAGGGAGCAGGAAAAGGACATTAAGTAAAACTAAGAAAGTCAGGATAAAGTGTGGACTCCAGCTAATGATAACTTATCAAAACTTTTTCATTAATCATACGTGGCAAACAAAACGTAAGATATTGATAATAGGGGAAATTGGGTGTCGTTTCTGTATGAGCTTTGCAATTTCCTCATCAATTTAAAGCTATTCTAAAATTAAAGGGTTTTTTTTTTTTAGACAGAGTGTCACTCTGTCACCCAGGCTGCAGTGCTGTGGCGCAAACTCGGTTCACTGCAACCTCTATCTCCGGGTTCTTGCAATTTTCCTCTTTCAGCCTCCGTGGTAGCTGGGATTACAGGAGCATGCCACCACGCCCAGCTAACGTTTTGTATTTTAGTGGAGACAGGGTTTCACCGTGTTGCCCAGGCTGATCTCCAACTCGAGCTCAGGCAATCTGCCTGCCTCGGCTGCCCAAAGTGCTGGGATTACAGGCATGAGCCACCGCGCCTGGATAGGGTTTATTTGTTTGTTTTAAGCAATGTCAAGAAAAGGGAGGCACCAGGCAGTCAAAGCCACTGATGCAGTCAGTGTGGTCGCTCCAGGGCTGCACGCCCAAACTCCTGACTCACCTCCACCTCTGGCATGCTGGGAGGCCAGTGCAGAGCTATGTCCTTCAGTAGGTCACAGGCACACATGCTGGTCAGGCCTCGGAACACTGCTCTCAGATTACACCACTGCCAGGAAGAACAGGGCACACATCTCCCTGGGCCAGTGAACACAGCATCACATCACAGGTACATAAAGGGAAGCCCGGCAAGTCTCTGAGCGCAGGGACTAGACAAGGTAAGGTGTAAATATGAGCTATGTGGTGATAATTTATGAGCTGTGGACAGTTTTCCAAAAGCCAGAGAGCAGAACTAGAGGGCTGAAAAATTGCACGCTGCATCGTATTATAGGAAGAAGGAGCAAGCAGAGAGCTGGGCAAACATGGTAGACTGACCTTCCCCAGAAAACATGCTTCTCCAGAAGAGACATGATAATTGCATGAAAAACAGAAGAAGTGATTTAGTCACACAGCAGAAAGGGAGAAACCAAATAGGAAATAAGAGAGAAAGAGAAAGGGATTGAGGGCAAGCAACGAGTACCAAACACTGAGATATGAGACAGAGGCAATCAGATGAAACGGGACTCTCATGGCACTTGCTTGGCCACGGGAAACCACAGCGACAGGAAACACAGACTGCGGAGTTATTTTGACTGAAAACAAGGGGCCAAGTTAAAACACTCCTTAATAAGCAACACCGGAGAACCCAGCATTCCTGACCCACAGGCAGGAAGCTCCTTTCCTCCCCAGCAATGCCTCTTCCCAGCTGCTCCTCTCGTGTAAATGCTTCCTCCCTAGCCAGCCACCTAGGTGTCTCTCATGCTGTCCCCAACGTCTCAGATAACTTGGACCCCAAAGGCGCGAGCCACCTCCACCCGTGTTCCTGTACAAAGCTAGTGCTGCCAAAGCTGAGTCACTTAGCTGAAGACAGTGTCTGCCACCCAATGACCAAGACCCAATCCAGAGACCCACCACAGACCCGGGCAACCCCTCCCTAGACCCTTTCCCATCACCCCTCCTTCACGGCAGCGGCATTTTCGCATCTGGATGTTTTTTTTGTTTTAATGAATATTTATCTCCATCCTCTAACTGTAAGATCCATGAGAACAGGGGTGATGTTGTCTTTTCCTCACCTTTTTACCCCAGTATATATGGCATAATGCGATGGTTGATGAATTAAATAAATGAATGAGAGAGACTACTTTTCCCCAGCAATCTGAAATCCCCAGAAGGCCAAAAAAAAAAAAAAAAAAAAAAAAAAAAGCAAGCATTATTTCAATTCTGAGTGACTAATGTAGAGTTTGATCTTGAAATCAGTTGATCCATTAAAAATGGCAGTATAGGCCAAGCACAGTGGCTCATGCCTACAATCCCAGCATTTTAGGAAGCCAAGGTGAGTGGATCACTTAAGGCCAGGAGTGTGAGACCAGCCTGGCCAACATGGCAAAACCCCATCTCTACTAAAAATATAAAAATTAGCTGGGTATGGTGGTACATGCCTGTAACCCCAGCCATTCGGAAGGCTGAGGCATGAGAATTGCTTAAATCCGAGAGATAGAAGTTGCAGTGAGCCAAGATCCCACCACTGTACTCCAGTCTGGGTAAGACCCTGTCTTAAAAAAAAAGCAGGGTGGGGGGGCGCAGAACAGAGAAAAAGAAATGGCAGCATAAACAGTGATTAGGTATTTGGTGCTTTAAACAAACCAGATATGTAATAGTACAGTAATAAATAATACTGAGCATTTACCAAATGCTCAGTACTATGCTAAACACCTTATATACGCTATTGAGCAATGCTGCCAGGTAAGCATCAATTATCACCATTTTGCAGGTGAAGTAACTGAGGCTCAGTGCTTAAATCACCTGCCCAAGGTCACCCAGATAGCTAGAGCAGAACGTCACCAACGCCTGTCTGACTCCAAAGACCATTCCCTTGATGACTGCAGGTGCAGCTATACAACAGCTACTATTGTAGCTGACTCTGGAACAGATGTTGGTTGGGGGCCCGGCACCTGACCACCATTCATGACACTGAATCCCAGAAAGATGCATCCTAACTCCAATCAATCAGCCAACTGCAAAATAAGCTTTTGGCACTCATCTGGTTTGTAGGTGGGGGACCACCTGCAGAGAATTAGGAAGGAAAGGGAGGCTGAGGATGTGGTTTCCAGGTAACCAACCCTCCAGCATTGACTGAGCATCCACGTGTGCACCCCAGCAGTAGAGAGAACACTGTGATGCCAAGTGCCTTCTGAGAGCAGCGTGCCAATCTGGAGGCCTTCCTGGAGCATCACAAATTCAAAATAGAAGGAAGATGGCTGCAGGCTGCTGCAGGCCCAGAAGCCAGGCTATCTGAACAGCAGTGATAGAGGGGCCATGAGAGGATGCTGGTTTAATTAGAAGGAAGAGCAGGATACAAAGCTCTAGCCATGGTTCTCAGGGGAAAATGAGAATGCTGCTGATGGCATTGAAGAGGTGGTAGCCGGGGCTCCAGCAGCACTGGAAACAGAAATGTCTTCTGCCTGAACAAGCAGTGAGACTTTAGGCAGGTTACCACCCTGCAACTCTAAATAAAAAAGATGGAATGGTCGCTTTCCAACCTCACATGTAAAACCTTAGAAGTTGTTATTCTCATCTTTACAATTAAAAAAAAAAAAAAAAACAGCTGAGCAAATCAAAAAGCAGGTGGCTGCTTCAAGGGGGTGACACAGGGACTAAAAGGGATCAGAAATGTGACAATACCTTTCCACCTGTAGTACACTCAAGCACTAGCAGGTATCAAACCGTATTTCAGTGGGCTCTTTCAATCCAACCACTGATATCTGAGGACTACAGAGACAGCAGGAGTTAGTCTCAGAGAATAGGTGCACTTACAACACAGAGGCCCAGGGCCAGGAATCCCACACCCGGGGAAGCAACACTCAGGGAAACAGCCGCCATCTCCAATCCCACTGGAGATTCACTGAGAGCAAATCAGGAGAGACTAACCATGCTCCCTTTTCTGGCAGGGCTACTGCAGGAGGAGGCCAAAGAACCATAATCACGCAGCTGGATTTCTGAATGGCATCATCAGCTTTCTCTTGGGGGCTTTCACAGACATTCACCAAGAACAGGCTGTAAGGTGGGCCGATGCCAGGCACTGAGGGAGACAACAGTGATGGAGAACATGTGAAGGCAGGAACAGCCCCTGCCTCGGAATGGGGCTCAGAGGTACCCAGGGAGCTCATTATCACAAGAGGGTGAATAGAATCTAGAAGGAATCTTGTTGCAATTTAGTGGCTTAAAATGATACAAATAATCAGTGGACAACAGGGCTGCATCCCTCATTATAGGGACAATCTGTCTCCTTGCCTCTTCCTGCTCCTAGAGGCCACCTGCATTTCTCACTCTCGGTCCCTTCCTCCATCTTCAAAGCCAGCAATGTAGCATCTTCTCTGCCTTTGTCACATGTCCTCCTTGGACTCCAACTTTCCTGCCTCCCTCTCTCCCGTGTAAGGACCCTTGTCATTATCCTAAATAATCAGGATAATCTCCCCAGCTCAAGGCCTTTAATTTAAGCATATCCCGTTTGCCATGCAAGGTGGCATAGTCACAGATTCCAGGATGAGGATGTGGACATCTTTGGAGAGACACTGTTCTGCCTATCATGTACATGGCAGAGTCAGCCCCAGGAAGGAAAGAAAAAGGACTTACATGTTCACACAGAAGCTGGGATGAGAGATAAGGAGATGGATTTGTTTTCGTTTTCCCGGTTCTAACTTCCCAAGGCTGCGGCCTCCTGCCATGATTTCCTTAACACACCACTCATCTCTGCTCCATCAAATGTCCCAGAAGACTCTTCTCTGTGCCTTTGCCCAACCATACAACCAGAAAGTGGTGGAACGGGATATAAGCCCATTCTCTCACACCCAAAGCCTGTTCCCTTACCCACCAGAACTCCGGAAACATACACAATGAACTATCTGAAAGTTTAGGAGCCAAACAGATCAGCAGGCTGGAATTAAAGATCAAGTTTAACAACAACGAAGTTTAATAAGGAGAATCTGCTGGGCGCGGTGGCTCACGCCTGTAATCCCAGCACTTTGGGAGGCCAAGGCGGGTGGATCACGAGGTCAAGAGATCGAGACCATCCTGGTCAACATGGTGAAACCCCGTCTCTACTAAAAATACAAACAATTAGCTGGGCATGGTGGCGCGTGCCTGTAATCCCAGCTACTTGGGAGGCTGAGGCAGGAGAATTGCCTGAACCCAGGAGGCGGAGGTTGCGGTGAGCCGAGATTGCACCATTGCACTCCAGCCTGGCTAACAAGAGCGAAACTCTTTTCCTTCCATCTCAACAAAAGGAAAAGAAAAAACACAACAAAAACAACCCACCAAAACCAAGATTTACTTTCACGTTGCACCCATTCTACAATCAAATGATTGGTTTCTTAGGCCCAGTTTAGGGTGAGGGGCTTCAAATTCTCCTTTTTTTTTTTTTGTGAGATGATTGGCAAATACCATGGTGACCTCTGGAAACTATAGATCCAGTTTCAACAGGGCAGAGCAGTTAACTGCAGACTCCCCATGAGCCCAGAACAACCCCACACAGCTGTCTCAGACGTCTCTCTCTCCATAGTACTGTTCCTCCCGCACTCACCTCTGTGCTCATCTTTATATACATAAGGGATGACCCTTTATACTGAGTAAATATGAGATGGGATCCTCAACTCTCGGATTTGGAAGAAACCTGCCCTTATTGCAGGGCTGACATTAGATTCCCTTCTCAGATCTGCCTGTGAATGGACAGTTAGCCCGTTTGCCTTCCTCAGAGCCTCCGAGGAACACGCAAGGAGCGTGAAGGATGAAGGGGCCACTGGCCCAGCAGCCCTCTTAGCAAAGGGAACCTGCTGATGCTGCTGTGAGCCCCCCTCCCAGCTGGCGTAGGCAGCCCCCTCTGCTTGAGGCTGGTCGGCAAGAGTCTGGTTTACAAAAGCAGCAGCCCAATTCTATGACACCCAGATCACTTTAGTAAACCTCTTCACATAGTGCCTTCGAGGCACTCGAGGCCTTTTTAAGACGTTTCATTTCTGTTAGAAGGTTACCAGTGACTTCGTGAGATCCACAGCCCTGGGTACAACAATACAGCTCAAGTGACTGCAGATGTGGCTCTGGAGGCATCTTCTTGAAAGAGCCACAGAAATTTCCCTGTAAAACTGATGCCAACCCTGGGGGGTGAAGAGGCCAAGTGGCTGCCCTGGCGGCCAGGCGAGCCTGATCGGAGAGAACTCACACAAAAATCTACCCAGCAGCATTGCTGCCAGCCAGATCAAGCGGGATCCAAAAAGTGTTTGATCCACTTTTTATCACTCAGTGAGCATATGGGAAAAAATCTAGTTAGCTATGCCTGTCCTCTAAATAAAATTTCTGTTGATTAATTTTTTTAAAGAAAAGAGAGAAATGAAAGAGTGGCCAGAAAGGGCGGTTTCCAGATTGAGATGCCAGCCAGGCATGGTGGCTCATGCTGGTAATCCCAAAACTTTGGGAGGCCAAGGCAGATGGATCACCTGAGCCAAGAGTTCCAGACTAGCCTAGGCAACATGGCGAAACCCCATCTCTACGAAAAATACAAAAATTTACATCAGAGCCTACATCAAAATAAATTTTTTTAAAAATACAAAAATGAGCCATGCATGGTGGCGCGCATTTTGTAGTCTCAGCTACTCAGGAGGCTGAGCTGGGAGGATGGCTTGAGCCCAGGAGGCCGTGGCTGCAGTGAGCCATGATCAACCATGCCACTGCACTCCCGTTGAGCTCTACAGCAATATTCTATCTCAAAAGAAGAAGAAGAAGAAGAAGGAGGAGGAGGAGGAGGGAGAGGAAGAGGAGGAGGAAGGAGGAAGGAAGAAGGAGAAGAAAGAAGAAGAAGAAGAAGAAGGGGGAGGAGGAGGAGGAAGAAGAAGGAAGAAGAAGAAGAAGAAGAAGAAAGAGGAGGAGGAGGAGGAGGAAGAAGAAGGAAGGGGAAGACGGAAGAAGAAGAAGGAGGAGGAGGAGGAAGAAGAAGGAAGGGGAAGAAGGAAGAAGAAGAAGAAGGAGGAGGAGGAGGAAGAAGAAGGAAGGAGAAGAAGGAAGAAGAAGAAGAAGAAAGAGGAGGAGGAGGAGAAAGGAGGAAGGAGGAAGGAGGAAGAAGAAGGAAGAAGAAGAAGAAGAAAAAGAAAGAGGAGGAGGAGGAGGAAGAAGAAGGAAGGGGAAGAAGGAAGAAGAAGAAGAAGAAGGAGGAGGAGGAGGAGGAGGAAGAAGAAGAAGAAGAAGAAGAAGAAGAAAGAGGAGGAGGAGGAAGAAGAAGGAAGGGGAAGAAGGAAGAAGAAGAAGAAGAAGAAGAAAGAGGAGGAGGAGGAGGAAGAAGAAGGAAGGGGAAGAAGGAAGAAGAAGAAGAAGAAGGAGGAGGAGGAGGAGGAAGAAGAAGAAGAAGAAAGAGGAGGAGGAGGAAGAAGAAGGAAGGGGAAGAAGGAAGAAGAAGAAGAAGAAGAAGGAGGAGGAGGAGGAGGAAGAAGAAGGAAGGGGAAGAAGGAAGAAGAAGAAGAAGAAGAAGGAGGAGGAGGATGAGGAGGAGGAGGAGGAAGAAAGAAGGGGAAGAAGGAAGAAGAAGAAGAAGAAGAAGGAGGAGGAGGAGGAGGAGGAAGAAGAACGAAGGGGAAGAAGGAAGAAGAAGAAGAAGAAGAAGAAGGAGGAGGAGGAGGAGGAGGAAGAAGAAGGAAGGGGAAGAAGGAAGAAGAAGAAGGAGGAGGAGGAGGAGGAAGAAGAAGGAAGGAGAAGAAGGAAGAAGAAGAAGAAGAAAGAGGAGGAGGAGGAAGAGGAGGAAGAAGAGGAGGAGGAGGCGGAAGAGGAGGAAGGCCAGGGGTGGGGGCTCACGTGCTCATCCAGCACTTTGGGAGGCTGAGGTGGGCAGATCCCAGGGTTAGGAGTTCAATACCAGCCTGGCCAACATGGTGAAACCCCATCTCTACTAAAACTACAAAAATTAGCCAGGTGCGGTGGCACATACCTGTAATCCCAGCTAGTCAGGAGGCTGAGGCAGGAGAAATCCCTTGAACCCAGGAGGCACATCACTGCACTCCAGCCTGGGTGACAGAGTGAGACTCCGTTTCAAAAAGAAAAGAGAGTGAAATGCTAAGAGATGGCACTGGGTACAGACAGAGGGGCGCAGGGCTGCAAACACAATCAACTCTCATCACGCATGAATATCAGAACGGCTGTCATGTGAAAAGGAAATGAAGCTTGGTCTGTGTGGCTCCAAAGGTCAGAACAAGCAACAAAGAATGGAGGGGCCAAGGACAGAGACTCCACTTCAATGGAAAGGGGGAAGTGAGCTTTCTCACAGAGATGCATCAAGATAAACCAGGCTGTTTCAGGAGACAGTGAGTTGCCCATGAGTTGGAGGAAGACGAACAGGGCCTGGCTCTCCCCTCACAGTCAGGTCTGAAAAAGGAATCCAGTATCAGCCAGTTCCTTGCAAATGTGAGAATCAAAGATGCCATCTCATGGTTACTCAGTACACAATCATCCCTTAACAGATATGGAGAACATCAAGATAACCACACCAAAGAGCCCAGAGGGGAGCATGGCCAGGAACAGCATTTGAGAGAAAAGGGCCCACAGAGCAACCAAAGAACAAAGGGTTTTCTCCAGATCTTATCTGAGCATTTTATCCATAACCCTTTGGAATGAAGCTGCCCCCATCTGCAGCTAGGACGAGGGCGGTTTGGGCCACCTGGGCCAGAAATAAATGAGAATCTCGGGAGTGACTTTCAGGCACATCACCAACACCCATCTGATAATACAAACTCTCCCAACTGCCATCAGCTGGTTGCCCTCTTGGCAGAGGAAGGAAGTCAACCCAGACCTATCCCAAAAGGAAACCTGGAAATCTCACACAACAGGAGGCTGTAAACATTAGCAGGGCTATGAAGGTGAGGCGATCGACAGCTAACACAGAAAATATGAGCTCTGATGGAATATTCCAAGAAGGATTTGATGCTCTTGTTTAAAATAAGAAGCTTTTCAGGACCAGGAAAGGAGTGGAGGATGGCACGAAGGCTCTCAGTTAAGTCTTGTAAGATATTAAGAAACTCCAGACAGCAGCTGAGCCAAAGGGCAATGGAATCATCCAGAACAGGAAAGAGAAGGAAAAAAAAAAAGTGAGACCCGCGCCAGGCACAATGGCTCATACCTGTAATCCCAACATTTTGGGAGGCTGAAGTGGGAGGACGACCTGAGGTCAAGAGTTTGAGACCGCCTGGCCAAAATGTGACACCTCATCTCTACCAAAAATACAAAAAATTAGCTTGGTGTGGTGGCAGGCACCTGTAATCCCAGTTACCTGGGAGGCTGAAGCATGAGAATTGCTTGAACCTGGGAGGTGGAGGTTGCAGTTACCTGAGATCACGCCATTGCACTCCAGCCTGGGTGACAGAGCAAGACTCTGTCTTGAAAAAAAAAAAAGAGAAAGAAAACTAGTGGGGTCTGGACAGTACATGGCAAAAATGTCAGAACAGCTAAACTGCACGTTCCCTGAGGACGAGGACAACCAGGTCTGGTTTTGACTCCCAGAGAGAGCACAGCCGGTATACAAGAGAGAGAGCACAGCTTGTATACAACAATGTCCAAGTGAACGAATATCCAGCCAGCAGTGAATCCAAGAAAGGCAGGACGGGGGATCTAGACAGCTGTGATGATTCCGCAGAAAGGAAGCTCATATTCTCAAAAGGAAGACTCAGAGACCGGCTCGTGTCAGGAAAGCCTGTGTGTCTGTGGCTGGAGCCCAACGTATGACACTCTTTAGTAATATTTTAAGAAAACGTGGCCAATATCACCATCCGACATGATATAAATTGGATACATTTTAATAAGATCCTTCAAAAGTTGTTTTTTTTTTTTTTTTGGACGGAGTCTCGCTCTTGTTACCCAGGCTGGAGTGCAATGGCGCGATCTCGGCTCACCACAACCTCCGCCTCCTGGGTTCAGGCAATTCTCCTGTCTCAGCCTCCCGAGTAGCTGGGATTACAGGCACGCGCCACCATGGCCAGCTAATTGTTTGTATTTTTAGTAGAGACGGGGTCTCACCTTGTTGACCAGGATGGTCTCGATCTCCTGACCTCGTGATCCACCCGCCTCGGCCTCCCAAAGTGCTGGGATTACAGGCGTGAGCCACCGCGCCCGGCCCTGCTTTTTTGACTTGGTCTTCACGGCACAGCAACAGCTCTGTTTTCTGAGCTGTCACAGTTTTTCTTCAGACTGTTAAATGAAAACACCACATATTTATCATCTTGTTTTCAAGCAAACCTGATCTTTCTCCACTGACTCTGACAAGACACAAAGGTGACAAACTTCATTCTCTTATTAAGGATTGTGTTTAACTTTTTTAGCAGAAGAGAAAAGAAGGGAAGCAGCACAAACGCATCCCGATTAACACAAGATTTGAAGAGCACTCCCTGTAAGCCAGGAGAAAATTCAGAGGCAGAGCTGAGCATTTGCAAAGGCAGTTTGCTCGGTTCCGTCTACAGGTTCCCCAGGAGTTAACATGAGACTTCCTCCAGGTTTTTAGCAGATGATGTAGCCTCCGATACTGTGGACTGAACTCACTTCTGCTCTGTCTCCACTGTTGACTGGACGTCCTCACACTCACTCCTCCCTCCCTGCCACACACACACGTTCACAGGTGGAGACCACACAGACACAGTCAAAATGCCTGCCCAGAACGAGAGAGGTGGTGATGGGAAAGCTTCCAGAACACTCCACCATCTGCTGACGTAGCCAGCGACGTGGTGTGGAAGAGGCGAGAGAAGACGGCAGTCAGCCACGGGCATCGAGCCTCGTTGAGGTCAGAAGGCCAAGGGTAGGAAATAAAGCCAAAGTTCCCACCCAGTGCAGCTATAAACCGTCCTCCCCGTCAACTAAGGAACTGGGGTTTACTGCGAACTCTCATGAGGCGGGTCCTGTTTGTGCGCTTTGCCTAGACTCACATTTAATCTTCTTAACGACCTTGCAAAATGACAGAACTGAAGGATACGGACTCTACGTAATTTGACTGCGAAGCTGACAGACGACAGCTGGGACGGTGACGGAGTCTGTGTCATTCCACAGTCCTCTCCGGCCTCCTTTCCTAGGCCAGGCGCCCTCCAGCCTCGTCCTCACGCTGCAAACGATCCCCCAGCTAAGACAGGCTTCTGCTTCCTTGAAGTGGTGAGTCCTCCCTGGTCAAGACCTGACACCGTCTTGGCTAAAGTACCTTCTGAGCTAACGGCTTGTGCCTTTCATCTTCCAGAATGGAAGGATCGTGGCGTCTGTCAGGCTCGGAAAGGGCGAGGTCCTCACAGGAGGCACCGGGTGGAGAGGCTCTGCAGGGAACTTCCGGGTCTAATTCCCTTCCGGCGTGATTTTTCAGACCAAGCAGTGGTTTCAGTGGCCGTCTTTCTCTCCTTTTTTCTTGTAGGAACAACTCCCTGGTTAGACTCAACTTTGAACCTGTCCTATTCTTGTTCTAGTAGGTTCAAAACGCCTACAAGCCTTGACAGTCCCAGGGCCACCCGGCTCTTCCTAAGAACTCCTGGCTTCCATGGTACGCGGCTTCAGAGTCAACGCCACACCCTCCCGGGACCTGCAAGCATCCTGCCTTCTCCCTCTGCCTCTCACACCACATTGGTGGGTGCTTCCTGCTGACCCTGCCTCCAGAACCCTCCCAGCCACACCTCCCCATGCCCACACCGCAGGCCTCATGAGAGCCACAGGCACATCTCCCCATGCCCACACCGCAGGCCTCATGAGAGCCACAGGCACACCTCCCCATGCCCACACCGCGGGCCTCATGAGAGCCACAGCCACACCTCCCCATGCCCACACCGCGGGCCTCATGAGAGCCACAGCCACACCTCCCCATGCCCACACCGCGGGCCTCATGAGAGCCACAGGCACACCTCCCCATGCCCACACCGCGGGCCTCATGAGAGCCACAGGCACACCTCCCCATGCCCACACCGCGGGCCTCATGAGAGCCACAACCACACCTCCCCATGCCCACACCGCGGGCCTCATGAGAGCCACAGGCACACCTCCCCATGCCCACACCGCGGGCCTCATGAGAGCCACAGCCACACCTCCCCATGCCCACACCGCGGGCCTCATGAGAGCCACAGGCACGTCTCATTCGGATTGCAGCCATGGCCTTCTAAGTTGGCCCTCGGCCTTCAGGCTTGTTTTCTTCCAACCCACTCTCCCCCTGGCACTTCATCTTTTCAGATTTGTACTTCGGCCTGACAGTTACGCAGCGGTTTCTTTCTTCTTTTGCTTTCAGGATGAAAACACAAGCCCCTCAGCATGGAATCCGAGACCAAGCCCCAGACTTCTCCAGCCGCACGTGCCTCCCTTGCCCAGGCTCTGCACCTACTCCCAGGTCTCCAAATGCAGGGAGCCCCTCTGCTTCCTGAGCTTGCCAGCCCACTTTCCTCGGGCCTTACCTTCCTGACTCTCCCTGGACCAGATTTCAGAACTCTTGTTCTCGGCTTGCACGCGCGCGCACACACACACGCACCCACCTAGCGCTGGCCTCACCCCACCCATAGACTGAGATTGTGCCTAATCAACTTGCCCAATGCAGATGGGAGCTCCTGGAAGTCAGAACCGCAGCCTTCATCTCCGCAGTGGTTACTTCCCAGTATCATCAATGAATGCACACATGCCTGAGGCAGGAAGTCAACAGGCAATTTGTGTGGTGTCTGTGTGTGTGTGTGTGTGTGTGTGTGTGAGAAAGAGAGAGAGAGAGAGAGGAGAGAGAAACAGACTGAATTTATTTTTTCTCTCTCTCAATTGTTGTTATTGGACCTCTTTACACTCACTCCTCCCTCCCTGCCACACACACATGTTCACATGTTGAGACCACACAGACACAGTCAAAATGCCTGCCCAGAAAGAGAGAGGTGGTGATGGGAAAACTTCCAGAACACTCCACCGTCTGCTGACTGTGTCGCCCGGGCTAGAGTGCGGTGCTGCAATTTTTGCTCACTACAACCTCTGCCTCCCAAGTTCAAGCGAATCTCCTAGCTCAGCCTCCTGCGTAGCTGAGATTACAGGTGCATGCCACTGTGCCCAGCTAATTTTTTTTTTTTTTTTGTATTTTTAGTAGAGACGAGGTTTCGCCATGTTGACCAGGCTGATCTCAAACTCCTGACCTCAAGGGATCCACAGCACCTCGGCCTCCCAAACTGCGTGGCTGACACGTGTGAAACACTACATCTGGCCTGAAGGCAATTTCAAGAGCATAGCTCTTTATAAAGAGGGAGCCTACGAAACTCGATGCTGCTTGATAGAAAAGGACACTAATGAGCTGGGTGCGGTGTGCACGCCTATAGTCCCAGCTACTTGGGAGGCTGAGGTGGGAGGACTGCTTGAGGCCAGGAGTTTAAGACCAGCCTGGGCAACACAGGGAGACCTCATCTCTAATAACCTAAACTAAAATTAGATTCTGGGAAAACGGTCCAAACTTTGTTTTGGGGCTTAAAAGTAACATGTCTTACTAACTGATTCTTCAATTCCAAAAGGCTCACCCAGGGAGCGCACGTTTGCGGAATGATTCGTCTCTGGGTAAGACGTTCAAGAGAAGGATTTCTATCAGCGGAAGTGACTTCCGTGTATGAATGTGTGTGTTCATCATCCTTGAGGTCTGGGGCCCCTGAGAAACCTAACTCCGTTTTCCCTCTACCAAAATAAACATCATGGTTTGCTCTGCTTTCCGCTGCTTATGGCAAATGACTGTGGGACAGACTGTTTTCTTCCTGAGTGTCCCACTTTCTCCAAGCTTTCAGCAGGACACAGATATTTAGTCAGGTCACTTAACTCCTAACTTCCACTGTCCCCTCTCACTTCCACATATTTTGAAAATACTAAAGAGAATAATTTTTTCCGCTGGGCTCATGTCTGGAATCCCAGCACTTTGGGAGGCTGAGGTGGGTGAATCACCTGAGGTCAGGAGTTCAAGAGCAGTCCAGCCAACATGGTGAAACCCCGTCTCTACCAAAAATACAAAAATTAGCCAGGCGTGGTGGTGAGCGCTTGTAATCCCAGCTACGGGCCGGGCGCGGTGGCTCAAGCCTGTAATCCCAGCACTTTGGGAGGCCGAGGCGGGTGGATCATGAGGTCAAGAGATCGAGACCATCCTGGTCAACATGGTCAAACCCCGTCTCTACTAAAAATACAAAAAATTAGCTGGGCATGGTGGCGCGTGCCTGTAATCCCAGCTACTCAGGAGGCTGAGGCGGGAGAATTGCCTGAACCCAGGAGGCGGAGGTTGCGGTGAGCCAAGATCGTGCCATTGCACTCCAGCCTGGGTAACAAGAGCGAAACTCCGTCTCAAAAAAAAAAAAAAAAATCCCAGCTACTCAGGAGGCCAAGGTAGGAGAATTGCTTGAATACAGGAGGCAGAGGTTGCAGTGAGCCAAGATCATGCCCCTTTGCACTCCAGCCTGGGCAACAAGAACGAAACTCCATCTCAAAAAAAAAAAAATTGAGAATAATTTTTCCTAATACTTTCAGATATGGAACAAATTGTCAAGCCCCACCACCCTGCCTTTTTTCTGAGACAGGGTCTCACTCTGTCGCCTAGACCAAGGTAGTGTGATAGCACAATCACAGTTCACTGCAGCCTCAATTTCCCAAGGTCAAGTGACCCTCCTGCCTCAGCCTCCCAAGCAGCCGGGAGCACAAGCATGCACGCACACCACGCCTGGCTGCTTTTAAGTTTTTTTGTTGTTGTTGAGATAGGGTGTCGCTTTATTGCCCAGGCTGGTCTCAAACTCCTGGTCTCAAGCAGTCCTCCCTTCTCATCCTCCCAAAGTGCAGGAGTTACAGGCACAAGCCACTGTGCCTGGCAAAACACCCTATTTTTTCATAAATATTTCTTTAACTGTTTTTTTGAGTGGTTAGAACTAACTCACAAAACAGAACAGATGAGGAGTCTTTTTTCTCATCATATTTACTTAAAAACAAAGAAAGGAAAAAGTGTCCAAACATCAGCTTGCTGTAAGTGGTAGCAAATCAGGCCAAAGCCTCTTGTAAATGCTAAAACTTTGCTCTGACCGCCTTAACAGAAGGCCTTGAAATTCTTCATGTACACAGAAAGCCATTCAGGAAGCCCACCTCCTAACAGCAGGGCAAGAGGCAGGACTTCGGTCTGCAGTAATCAGATGATCCAGCAGTTACCAATTCTACCCCCATCAGAGGGAAACCAAGGCTCAGAAAGGTCGAGTGATTGCTTGCCCAAAGCCACACAGCAAGCAAGTAGCAGAGCTGGAGCTGCAGGGGTCTTACGGCTCCGGGGACACCCGGCCCACTGAATCCCCCAATTCCACGTGAACTCCATTCGTAGAAAGAATTTGCCCATGTTAGGCTAATGACTGCTTCAAAGCAGGCTGCCCCTCTTGAGTTCCTCTAAGATTTATTCCATGACCTCTTTACCTGGAAGAAATCTAGTGTTCTCTGAGCCTTCTTAGCGTGCACAAAAGCGGAAGTGACCAAAGAGAAGTCAAACCTAGGCCCTTTATAACGACTGCCTCAGGGCTGTCTAGGAACCCACACCCAGGTAGCTGCAGAATGACTACAGGAAGCTGCTCCTGAGGGCATTTTCATTTGAAAATGCACCCTTTGCAAAAACATTCGCTACAAGGACCCCTACTTTTCAGTAAGCACCTTCAACATCTCACCATACTTTTTCATAGAAACTTGGTTTCAGAAAATCTGTGACAGGCTCATTGGATTTATTAGAACTGCGTTCTTCACTTGGAAATATCTTACACGCTATGAAACATTTTAAAAACCCTCAATGTTCAAAAATCCCTGAAGACGCTATTCTGCTTTCTTCGCCAACAGGTAGATGCAAATTGAAAGAAGGGGAAAAAAAGGGATTTGCCCTGCTCTTTCACAAGGTCCGAAGCTGGGTCCTTCTAAGCTCAGCAGGGAGAAGCGAGCGAGAGAAATAAGCTACTTTCCTGGAAATACTGCTGGGCTTCCAGGTCCCTGGCTTCCAGGCTTGAGTAATAAGAGCAAGCACGCAGGCAGCCCTGAGAAAGGGCTGAGAAGGAGGAAACATTTCCAGCAGCTGCACTGGAAGTAGATGGGAAGTCGAGTCTGACACCGACCACTAGCCCGGGGCACTCCCTGGGCAGCAAACTCTTGGCTCTGGGCATGAGCCAGTGCTATGGGAGGCCCCTTTCTTCTGTGGAAGACCTGGAGGGGGTCCAGGGAGGTCACTGGGCTCTGGGGCTGTGCATCTGTCTTCTAAAAGGCAGGGGCAACCCCCAGATCCAGGGAAGAAGCTAGCCCTGGGACAGAGCAGGGGTGCCTCTCTAGATATGGCCATTAAAGCCCACTGGACAGTCCCTTGGGATGTTTCTTTCCTTCTGCACAACGTCAACTCCATCTATTTAGACTGAGTATTTTCCAGCCTGCCTCCAGCCAGCCAGATGTTGCCTTTCAAAGAGAACATATTTTTCTAATTATTTCCAGGAGAAACAAATACGCTTTAGCCACTGAGGCTTACCATGGAATTCACGTTTCCCCACAAAGGGTTGTGGGTAGCCTCTGCCCATTGATCTCCGTGGGCACATAAGGGGGCAGAGTCCAAATCCCTGCAGTCAATGAATCCCCTTTTGAAATGAACTCCTTGGCATCAGTAAAGAGTTACTTGGCTTCCCAGGTTTTACATTCCGTTTTCTGGGTTTGGGAGGTGGTTTTTAACCTCGTATTTCTTTGTACAGTACTTTACTGCTGTTGCAGTGGGGAGGGACGCATTTGAAACACACTCCCATACTTGCAAAAACAATATCATTTTCTTAGCGGCAGAGTCTCGGCCCAAATTCTTCCAGGAAACCAGCATGTTTGTCCTGGGCACCAAAGAGGGGCATTTCAACCTGGCTGACAAAGCTCAGCATGAGTCAGGGGCTGGTTGGTCTGGCCAAGACCACCGTGGAGGCTGCCGCTGAGAAGACAGACCCCTTCGTCAATAGCTGGCAATCAAGGGTCCTTGAAAGATTTCCCTGACATCAAGTCCTGGCAGGCACTGTGGAAAGTACAGCCTCCAAATGATAGCAAAGGATTTGCCGGTGGCCTTCTCTGACATCATCTGAACCACCGCCTCCAGTTTCTCTAGGAGATTCAGAAAAGTGTCCAGCCCTTATCTGAAATAATGCACGCATGCAGTTAGAATCTCCCGTGTCTTCTGCCTGCTGCCTTGTCAAGATATTTGAGCCTGTAGCGCTAACACCCTGCACAGAGGGCTGGGAAATACCTTCCTAGGGGTGAGATGGCAGAAAACAAAAAGGCCCCATCGGTAACTTAATCTAAGGCAGAAAAGGGCAGCTGAAGCCTTTGAGCTCATTAACTCAATCCCATTGGGTACTTCACTTGACAAACACCAAGCACCTACTATGTGCAAGTCACTGCAGCTTCACGATGCTGCTGGAGACACACTGTGAAACCAACAGACAGCAGGGGTATCCACTGGGTTAGATTCTGCAGCACGCAATGGAAAAAACCCTTCATCAAGTCGAAGGCATTTTGAACAATTTTCCGGAACCATCCAACTTTGAATTGAACATGCTTTATGAAACTTTCAGGCTGGTAAGAAAATGTCTTAGGTATTCTAGAACTGGGGTGCCAGGAGAATCACCTGGGTTTGGAACTTTTAAAAAATTCAAATCTCAGGCCAGGCGCGGTGGCTCAAGCCTGTAATCCCAGCACTTTGGGAGGCCGAGGCGGGTGGATCACGAGGTCAAGAGATCGAGACCATCCTGGTCAACATGGTGAAACCCCGTCTCTACTAAAAATACAAAAAATTAGCTGGGCATGGTGGCGCGTGCCTGTAATCCCAGCTACTCAGGAGGCTGAGGCAGGAGAATTGCCTGAACCCAGGAGGCGGAGGTTTCGGTGAGCCTAGATCGCGCCATGGCACTCCAGCCTGGGTAACAAGAGTGAGACTTCATCTCAAAAAAAAAAAAATTAAATCTCTGAGGCCCATTCTTGGAAATTCTAATAGATGGTTTGGAGTTGAGGCCGAAAACTCTGCTTTTAAAAAAAGAAAAAAGCAGCTGGGCATGGTGACTCAATGTATATACCACCCAATCCTACTTCTAGTAATGAACCCTGAACAGAAGAATTGTACAAACACCTCCGAGAGTACGAATGCTTATATATGAGGTATTTGCAATTGTCCAAATATCCATTAATGAAGGATTGGCTAAATTATGATATATCTATACCAGGGAACACCAGGAAGCTATTTAAAACAACAAGCAACAGAAATCTACATACGCAGACATATAAAGTGTCCAAATACATTGTTTAAAATACAAAAATCAACACCAAAATAACAGTTATAGAGTAACCCATCTCTGTAAAATAACAAAGTTACAGAAAACGTTTTTTAAAAACTCAAATCCCTAAAGAGTAGTTATGACTAGAGATGTTAAAACAGGAACTTTGCATTTAAATAACACATATTTGTAATGCTTCCATTTCCACTGCAAACATGCACTTTTTTTTTTTTTAATTTGAGTTGGGGTCTCACTCTGTTGCCCAGGCTGGAGTACAATGGTGCGATCCTGGCTCACTGCAACCTCCACCTCCTAGGTTCAAGCGATTCTCCTGCCTCAGCCTCCCGAGTAGCTGGGATTACGGCCAAGCAATTTCTGTATTTTTAGTAGAGACAGGGTTTCACCATGTCGGCCAGGCTGGCCTTAATGTCCCAACTTCAGATGATCCTCTCACCTTGGCCTCCCAAAATGCTGAGATTTCAGGCATGAGCCACCATGCCCAGCACAAACACGTATTATTTTTATAATGAGAAAGGAACTAAGTAAATGGAAGCTCAAATGGGCTTTGAGCATCCAAAATTTTGTGTGCTATGAAGTCCACCATTTTCTTTTTAGGCAACAAGCTGTGTTAAGCACAGCACCCGGTATAAGACACAATTCAAACCCTAGCTTCCTTCACACACAACCTCACACAGATGGAAGTTAAAATTCTTAGCCCAAAGCCAAGCAGAAGCAACAAAACAAGAGCATGAGCTGCTAACAGGCCTCAGTAACAGAAAGTAACAAGAACCACAAAAAGCAGTCATAAGAATGAGAAGAGGCTGGGTGCAATGGCTCACGCCTGTAGTCCTAACACTTTGGGAGACCAAGACAGGCCTGAGGTCAGGAGTTCGAGACTAGCCTGGCCAACATAGCCAGACCCCCCTCCCCCATCTCTACAAACAAAAAATTTAAAGCTTAGCTAGGCATGATGGTGCATACCTCTAGTCCCAGCTACTGGAGAGGCTGACACAGGAAGATCGCTTGAGCCCAGGAGTTTGTAGTTGCAGTGAGCTATGATTGTGCCACTGCACTCCAGCTTTGGGGACACAGTAAGAGCCCATTTCAAAAAAAAAAAAAAAGGTATTAGAAACACAGCAATTTCTACAGCTATTTAGTATAGGATCAAGGAGACTTGCACACCTAGAGCCTCTAAGGATATCTCCAAGTAATAAATAAGAATAATAAGAATGAAAATAGTGAGTTTTATTTAGAGTCTAAGTTTTCAACGAGATGGGGGCATCTCTCCATGTTGCCCAGCTGGTGTCAAACTCCTGAGCTCAAGCAATCCTCCAGGCTCAGTGCTGGAGGCTCCCCTCCCAAAGCGCTAGGATTATAGGTGGAAGCCACTGTACCCAGCCTGCAGTCCTCAATGGACAGATTCCATATTCCACTCTGAAGACAAAACTCAGAGATCTTTGTCATGCAGATGTAAAATCAGAATTGTACTATTGCCCATTTCTTGTGTCTTTCTTTTTTTTTTTTTTCTATTTTCTCCATACAGAATTTTTATTAGCCAAAAAAAAAAAAAGAGAAAAAGAAACTGGCCAGGCGTAAGAATGAGAAGAATGTAATCCCAGCACTTTGGAAGGCCGAGGCAGGTGGATCACGAGGTCAAGAGATCGAGACCATCCTGGTCAACAAGATGAAACCACATCTCTACTAAAAACACAAAAAGTTAGGTGGGCACGGTGGCGCGTGCCTGTAATCCCAGCTACTCGGGAGGCTGAGGCAGGAGAATTGCCTGAACCCAGGAGGCGGAGGTTGTGGTGAGCCGAGATGGCGCCATTGCACTCCAGCCTGGGTAACAAGAGCGAAACTCCGCCTCCAAAAAAAAAAAAAGAAAGAAAGAAACGACATATGCCCTGGGTCTTCAGGTGATTAAGCATGGCTTCACAAACAAGATTCTACCTTTCAAAAAAAAATCAGCCGAAACTGTGACCAATAACACAAAGTATTCAAATCTAGACTACAACTAGGATTTGGGGATTCAATTCCATCCTGAAGATGTAGAGACTGGAATCATGGTTATCAGATGCTAGGAAAGGGACTGGAGAGAGGAGGATAGAAAGAAGCTGGGAACAGATACAAAGTTACAGCTAGACAGGAGAAATAAGCCAGTAATTTATCGTGCACTTTCGCAGAGCTAGAAGACAGGATTTCAAATGTTTACAAGGCAAAGGACTGACAAATGTTTGAGGTGATGGATACACTAATTACCCTGATTTGATCATGGCACATTGTATCCGTGTCTCAAAATATCACTTTGTTATCCCCTAAGTATGCACAATGATGTGCTAACTAAAAACAAAAGGAAAGAAGAATTTGTGAGAGGAAAAATAAAATGTAAAGGGCCTGAATTTTCAAAATAATAAATATTTTTAAAATATTCATGGTTAAACAATAAAAGAATGGATTTAACACACTTGGAGGAAACTTAGGGGCAATTTTTTGCTAAAAATCAGAGGCCTCTGCACCAAATGATAAAGTATTGTATCCTCTATTCAAAATGCCGTTCCCACATGCTAATCTTCAAGCGGGTTAAAACAATAGAGGTATGTGTACCTTCCCAACAACATGCCGCTTTGAGAAAACTCAGTTTACACCCTGACACCAGCCTGGTTTTCCACCACGCTCAGTTATTATGTTTGCAAGTCTAGTTTTTCAAACAACACGTTGCCACGAGGGTCCCGCTTTCCCACGGTGCCAGGGTCTACTTTTCTGGGAGCCGGAGCGCACAGCCCTTCCCGGCAGTGCGGGACCAGGTGCATGGCAGGCACACAGTAGGGGCTCGTTTCCTTTCCCCTTTCCCTCTTCCTCCAGATAGAATAGGAAAATGGCGATATGATCCAAAGCTCCAACGCCACCGCCTCTCCTCCTGGGCATCCATTCATCATTTCCTGTTTCATTATACGGCCAGCCGAAATCCCCGTCAGCAGTACCTTGCTTGCAGGAAACAACCCCAATTTGTATTCCAAAAACGAAAAAGGAAAGAAAAGCATATATATATATATAAATGTAAATACACACACACACACACACACATATATATATGTGTATGTAAAAGCAGAGGGGAAAGAGGAAATATACCCACATATTAACATCTGTTTATCTTCATGGCAGAACTGAAAAGCTTTTAATTTTCTTCTTAAACTTTTCTGTATTTTCCAAATCCTTTACAATAAGCATCTATTGTTTTTGATCATTACAATTAAAAATGAAAAAGATTGAAATTTAAATGGTACAAGGTGTTCTTCATATTCTACTATATTCTAATAATAAAACAGTAACGAAGACCTACCTAATCAAGAAAAAAGGCTCATGACATGTCAAAGGACACGGGATAGCATAAAATAATCTATACCCCACAATTAAAACTATAGGGAAAAAATTAAATAATAAAATTATTGTGGGAGGTTTTTCTCCACTTTCTGGTTTCTGTAAAGTGATTCTATTACTTTTATAATTTAAAAATTAGCTTATGGGGCCAGGCACGGTGACTCACACCTGTAATCGCAGCACTTTGGGAGGCTGAGGCAGGCAGATCACTTGAGGTCAGGAGTTCAAAACCAGCCCAGCCAACATGGTGAAACCCCATCTCTACTAAAAATAAAAAATTAGCCAGGCATGGTGGCATGCACCTGTAGCCCCAGCTACTTGGGAGGCTGAGGCAGAAGAATCGCCTGAACCCAGGAGGTAGAAGTTGCAGTGAGCTGAGATCATACTCCAGCCTGGGCGACAGAGGAGACTTTCTCTCAAAAAAAAAAAATAAAATGTAGCACAATTAGTAACAGCCAAGAACTAAAAACAACCGAAGTCCATCAGGTATATTTGTACATTGAACTATACAATAAGAAACAGAGCAATATATTTAGCAATGAGGGAAAGAAATTATTGCTACATGCAAATCCATGTATTTCACATGACTGGATGAATTTCACAAACATATTACTAAGTGAAAAAAGCCAAATACAAAGAGTACATACTGCATGAATATGATTCTCTTTTTATGACATTCAAGAACGGTCAAAACTTACCTATGGTGATAGAAATAGAATATTAGGCAACTTTGCTGAAAAATAAATAGGAGGAAGCAAAAGAAAACTTGCAGAAGATTCTGTGCATTATAATTTATAAACTTTTTACTTAAAAAAAAAAACATTTTTTGGCCGGGCGCGGTGGCTCACGCCTGTAATCCCAGCACTTTGGGAGGCTGAGGTGGGTGGATCACGAGGTCAAGAGATCGAGACCATCCTGGTCAACATGGTGAAACCCGTCTCTACTAAAAATACAAAAAATTAGCTGGGCATGGTGGCGCGTGCCTGTAATCCCAGCTACTCGGGAGGCTGAGGCAGGAGAATAGCCTGAACCCAGGAGGCAGAGGTTGCAGTGAGCCGAGATCGTGCCATTGCACTCCAGCCTGGGTAACAAGAGCGAAACTCCGTCCCAGAACAAACAAATAAACAAACAAACAAAAACCATTTTTTTCTTTGAGACGAAGTTTCGCTCTTGTTGCCCGGGCTGGAGTGCAATGGCGCGATCTAGGCTCACCGCAACCTCCGCCTCCTATGTTCAGGCAATTCTCCTGCCTCAGCCTTCTAAGCAGGTGGGATTACAGGCACGCACCACCATGCCCAGCTAACTTTGTATTTTTAGTAGAGACGGGGTTTCTCCACGTTGTTCAGGCTGGTCTCGAACTCCAGACCTCAGGTGATCTACCCGCCCTGGCCTCCCAGAGTGCTGGGATTACAGGCACCAGCCACCGTGCCTGGCCTTAAAAGAACTTTTTTTAACTTGGTTTGTACCATACTTCTAACCACTTACCAGCTGCATGGTCTTATGGGCAAATATCTTAACCTCTCTGAGCTTCAGTTTCTACATTTGAAAATGAGGATAAAAACAAAAGCATCGCCTACTTCATGGGAATGTGATGAGAATTAAATTAGGCAATGCGCATGGAGTACTTAACACAGTCCATGGCACGTGGTAGAGCCCCATGGACAACAGCACCGACAGGAGCAGCAAAGTTCTCCTGACGTCTGACTCGGTGCCAGGCACTGCTCTCAGCTTCAAGCCCTTAATCACTGTGCAATACATCCTGCCCAGTTCCCGTTCTTATCAACCCGTCAGGGCCAGACGCAAAGGCTGCGACCTGGGCATTCAGTTGTCATCTGTGCATGACACGAGCCACCGCATTCATTTCAAGAAGGGTGAATCACTGGTCACGCAGCTGCCGAGGCTTCAGATAAAAGAAACTGGCAAGAGTCACACCCTGGGATTATTTAGCTTCTGAAAGCATTAGCTGCTTTTTGCAGCAGTAGGAAGATTTTATTCTGGTGAAGTCACTCGTGTGAATGGAGGACTCGTTTGGGAACTGAAGGAACTCATCTTTCTTCCTAAGGCAAGAAAAGAGACAACTGACTCTGTTAAAAGGTGTTCATGCTGACTAGCTAAACTTACTATCTTTCAAAGCAGTTCAGATCTATAACTAAAATAACTGTTTTTTTTGGTTTGGGTTTTTTGGTTGTTGGTTTTTTTGGTTGTTTTTTTAACACGGACTCTCACTGTGTCACCCAGGCTGGAGTGCAGGGGCGTGATCTCAGCTCAGCACAACCTCCGCCTCGCAGATTCAAGCTATTTTCCTGCCTCAGCCTCCCAAGTAGCTAGGATTACAGGAACCCACCACCATGCCCAACTAGTTTTTGTATTTTTAGTAGAGACAGTGTTTCACTGTGTTGGCCAGGCTGGTCTCGAACCCCTGACCTCAAGTGATCCACCTGCCTCGGCCTCCCAAGCACTGAGATTACAGGCATGAGCCACCATGCTCAGCCAAATAACTGTTAGGTACCTCTTTACTGTATAAAGTAACGGAAAATGTTGGTCAGGAAGCAAGGGGGCTCAGATCATATAACATCATCTCCAGCCACACCACCCTAATGCACCAGACTGTGGACACTAAGCAGGGTCAGAACTGGTCAGCATTTGGATGAGAGATTACCACAGGTCATTTGTAACACTGATACAATACTCTCCAGTTTATAAGATTAACCTGTACATTTGAGAATGGCTCAATTCTCATGAATTGTAGCTTCAAATAAGAAATAGCAAACTGCCTGGTTTTGAACCTACCCCCACCATTTACTAGTTATGTCACCTTGGACAAGTTACTAAATCTCTCTGTATCTAAGTTTAATCAATAAAATGCAATGAATAGGGTTATGATGAGAGTCAGATAAGTTAATACATGTTAAATACTTAGAACAGTGTCAAGCACTGTTGAGTGACAGAAGAATGATACTAAGTATCATTAATTTTTATTACTTTCTAACGTAGGTACAGAATTCAGGTAAAATTATACAACTTAGTCACAAAATTTCCAGATATAATATAGACCATCTGCAAACCAGAGGAGAATATATACTAAGATCATGTCAAGTGACCATGACATTTGGTCCTTATAGTTACACTTATGCACACACATAAACACATGTACTTTCTCTCTCTCTCTCCCTCCCTCCCTCCCTCCCTCCCTTCCTCCTCCTCCTCCTCCTCCTCCTCCTCCTCCTCCTCTTCTTCTTCTTCTTCTTCTTTTCTCTCTCTCTCAAGAAATGATGTAACTCAGTTCAACTCTGGAACAGAATGTGCCAACGATACTGGGTTCTTTAGACCCCAAAATCATCCCAAAAAAGATGTGTAATATTACTTTTCTTCCAAATATTTCTAAGAACTCATTAAAGGCACACACACATATATACACACACATGCCGAAAAGGTACATTTGTTTTTCATATTTCAAAAGCACCCTGGAATCATTTCACTGCATATTTGAGGAGCAAAGTGCATGGTGTTCAAACACGGACTCTTCACCCTATAGCAGAGGAGGCCGGCTAAGCTTTTACATTTTCCTGCAGTTGTGAACACTGAAAGCTTTTCATTTTGTTCCAAAGGAAATGATCTTACCATAGCTCAACGCTATTGTCATTGAGTAAGGTGCGGATCCCGTGGCCACTGTAGAAGGCCTAAATGCTAAAACCCAAGAGCATTAACAATCAAACTTAGAACCCTGCAGCAAGGAACGGAGTTATAAAGAATAGACACAACGTAAGGGTGGCACTCTACCTTCCCTCCTTCCACGCTTGCCAATAAAAGGCTTTCAACCCCATTTTATTTTTCTATGTGGAAGAGAAATATACTTGAAAATACTGCTACATTTAATACTTTCATCTATCCAGCAGGCATATGCACACGTTTCTACTAATGCTGGCCAGTGAGACTGAAAACCCCTATCTCATAATTGTTATCTGTGGTTTATTGCTGTCATCAAAGGGACATGATTAAGATAACAATTTTTTTATGTACGAGTCCAAGATATTAAAGAACTTTGTTTTGCTTTAAAAAATAAACAAATAGCCGGGCGCAGTGGCTCACGCCTGTAATCCCAGCATTTTGGGAGGCCGAGGCGGGTGGATCACGAGGTCAAGAGATCGAGACCGTCCTGGTCAACATGGTGAAACCCCATCTCTACTAAAAATACAAAAATTAGCCGGGCATGGTGGCGCGTGCCTGTAATCCCAGCTACTCAGGAGGCTGAGGCAGGAGAATTGCTTGAACCCGGAAGGCAGAGGTTGCGGTGAGCCGAGATCGTGCCATTGCACTCCAGCCTGGGTAACAAGAGCGAAACTCCGTCTCAAAAAGAATAAATAAATAAATAAAAATAAACAAATAACTGTTTGGTCAGGCGCGGTGGCTGACGCCTGTAATCCCAGCACTTGGAGAGGCTAAGGTGGGTAGATCACCTGAGGTCAGGAGTTCGAAACCAGCCTGGCCAATAGAGTGAAACCCCATCTCTACTAAAAATACAAAAACTTAGCTGGGTATGGTAGTGGGGGCCTGTAATCGCAGCTACTAGGGAGGCTGAGGCAGGAAAATCGCTTGAACCTGGGAGGCGGAGGATGCGGTGAGCCAAGATCGTGCCATTGCACTCCAGCCTGGGCAATAAGAGTGAAACTCTGTCTCAAAAAAATAAAAAATAAAATAACTCCATGGAAGCCACACACTATAGACACAGTAACAGGAGACAGTGGCTCTTGCCTTTGCTCAACCCTGAGTTGTAAAAACCTTATACGGCTTTATTACCCAGATCCTGGGACAGCTGGCTTCAGTAGGAGACGGATGGCGAACAGGAAGTCTGATAGATACCCATGCTGATTCCTTAGCAATGAATGAGATTCTGGGAGCTCAAGGAAAAAGTAGGAAGCGGCAGCCGTATTTCTTTGCAAGATAAATTTCCAGCAGAATGGACGCTCTTGCTGACTTGAACTGCTTGGCTGGGGTTCCGTATCTCATAAAGAAAGAAATCTCATTCATTCTTCAGCTGTGTACTTGTCTCTACTGGGTAGAAGACACTGTACCAGGTACCAGAAGAGATTTTAAAAACGACCTTATTTCACTCCTGGACTTCTTCCCTTCCCCATCCTCCCTCTAGGCCCATCATGCACAGCTCAGCGCTCCTGTCCTCCCACAATCACATCTCAGATAACGCCCCTGTTAAGGCCTTGGTTTCCTCTCTTTAATTTCTCCCAACCCCACTAAGAAAAACCCCTATCACTTTCTTTTGTATTATAAAGGTAACAACACCTACAGTGACATTGATAAAATGCCAACAGCCAAGAAGGCATGAAATAAAAAAGAAAATTTCATGAAATGAAAAACAAAACCACACCGCCAACCCCACGGCCTGGAAATAGCCGTATTTCTCAGTTACAGAAACATATATTCACAATCAAAAATTAAAACCTTTTTTCCACCATCTTATGGTACTGAAAAAAATTAAGATTTTTATTGTGATGGTATTAGGTGGGGGGAAAAAAGGAAATTGCAAAGGTCTTTATTTTTGCAAACAAAAAATGGGAACTTAGGATACCCGCTGATTTGCATCTTTTCTGTGCTGTCCTCTTTTCCTGCCTCTGGGCATCACTCTGAATAAGGACATAATGGTTGGAGCAGCAGCAGCCACACTGAGATAGAGAGAAAACACCTTGAAGGCAAACAACTAACACTAACACTAGGACAGACTAAATAAGCCGGGGTCTTCAGATTCACTCCCCAACTGCCCAGACCCGACTTCATGTTTCCATGAGGTAACAAATGCCATTTTGAAACGTCCTAGTTAAACCACTTTTAAACCACTTCTTACTGTTTTAAATGTCCTATGCAAACCACCTTTGAGTTTTGTTTCCTTGCAAGTAAAAGCACCCCCACGGCCAAACTGCTCTCTAAATAGAAACCCAGGGAATTTCTGATCCCACACACAGCACGTGTGAGTGTCTGTCTCCTCACACCCTTGCCTTTAAGACGTTTTGGTCCCCATCTGTTCCTGGTGCATTTTCACTAGTGGCTAGAGCGAGCCTTTTCTTCCTTAAAGTCTAGCAGCTCTTCAGTAAAGAAATGGCCCATTGCTGGTCAGATGCAGTGGCTCACACCTATAATCCCAGTGCTTTGGGAGACCAGGGCAGGCAGATCATCTGAGGTCGGGAGTTCAAGACCAGCCTGACCAACATGGAGAAACCCCATCTCTACTCAAAATACAAAATTAGCCAGGCGTGGTGGCGCATGCCTGTAATTCCAACTACCCGGGAGGCTGACGCAGGAGAATCACTAGAACCTGGGAGGCAGAGGTTGCGGTGAGCCAAGATTGTGCCATTGCACTCCAGCCTGGGCAGCAAGAGTGAAAGTCTGTCTCAGAAGAAAGAAAAAAAAGAAATGGCCCACTGCAAAGCAGTAACAGCAAGGCTGCTTATCACTGGCCAGCATTTCATTCATTCTGCTTTGCCCATATCATCCCATATTGGCACAAGGTTCACATGGCTTCTTCCAAGAAGCAGCCTCTGTCATAACAGGGCCAGAATACACTGTAATGCACGACACCAGTCCTGACTCCGCTAGACTGAGACAACCCCGGGGTGTGGGAAGACGGGCCCCAGGCCGGTCACAGGCTGGCCGGGCTCCCATCGGCCACTTTTGAGCTGGTTGACTAAAGACAAGTCACCTCACCTCCTGAATGCCGGTTTCTTTGGACGTAAAAGGGTCTGGAAGCCACAGCCTAAGGTCCTTATGAAGATTGGGACATGGTGTACACGGGCCCTGATGCTAACCTGTCACTGACTATTGCTAAAGGTATGACTTAGGCTGAGGCAAGGCCCTGACCTCCTTCAACACTGTGGTCCTTCTTTGCCCTCTTTGCCCTCTCAGCTTGTCACCCTCCTGCCACCACAGCTGGCATCCTGTCAGCTCATGACAGCTGACCTGAGGAAAATCAGGCTCCGCCGAGCCCCATCACAGTGAATGGGTATGACCGATGTCCAGCCAGCTGAGAGGAGGGCACGCCAGCTAATGTACAGGAAATGCCAAGGCCTGGGCTGGTACCTGCACCAGATGCCTATGACTTTTCACCCCGCCAGCCTAGGTCTTGCAAGCTCCCAAAAGGGTAGTTTGACCCAAAGTATGCTCTACCCTCTTATTCATTCTCTACCATTGTGAATAGAATTACTGCCCTCAGCGCCTTCACCTCCATGTACACCCACCTTCTGTGCCATTTCCCTCTTACCCATTCTCTACCATTGTGAATGGAATCACTGCCCTCAGCGCCTTCTCCTCCATGTACACCCACCTTCTGTGCCATTTCCCTCTTACCCATTCTCTACCATTGTGAATGGAATCACTGCCCTCAGCGCCTTCTCCTCCATGTACACCCACCTTCTGTGCCATTTCCCTCTTACCCATTCTCTGCCATTGTGAATGGAATCACTGCCCTCAGCGCCTTCGCCTCCATGTACACCCACCTTCTGTGCCATTTCCCTCTTATTCATTCTCTGCCATTGTGAATGGAATCACTGCCCTCAGCGCCTTCTCCTCCATGTACACCCACCTTCTGTGCCATTTCCCTCTTATTCATTCTCTGCCATTGTGAATGGAATCACTGCCCTCAGCGCCTTCTCCTCCATGTACACCCACCTTCTGTGCCATTTCCCTCTTACCCATTCTCTGCCATTGTGAATGGAATCACTGCCCTCAGCGCCTTCGCCTCCATGTACACCCACCTTCTGTGCCATTTCCCTCTTATTCATTCTCTGCCATTGTGAATGGAATCACTGCCCTCAGCGCCTTCTCCTCCATGTACACCCACCTTCTGTGCCATTTCCCTCTTATTCATTCTCTGCCATTGTGAATGGAATCACTGCCCTCAGCGCCTTCTCCTCCATGTACACCCACCTTCTGTGCCATTTCCCTCTTATTCATTCTCTGCCATTGTGAATGGAATCACTGCCCTCAGCGCCTTCACCTCCATGTACACCCACCTTCTGTGCCATTTCCCTCTTACCCATTATCTACTATTGTGCATGGAATCACTGCCCTCAGCGCCTTCGCCTCCATGTACACCCACCTTCTGTGCCATTTCCCTCTTACCCATTCTCTGCCATTGTGAATGGAATCACTGCCCTCAGCGCCTTCGCCTCCATGTACACCCACCTTCTGTGCCATTTCCCTCTTACCCATTATCTACTATTGTGAATGGAATCACTGCCCTCAGCGCCTTCACCTCCATGTACACCCACCTTCTGTGCCATTTCCCTCTTACCCATTCTCTGCCATTGTGAATGGAATCACTGCCCTCAGCGCCTTCGCCTCCATGTACACCCACCTTCTGTGCCATTTCCCTCTTACCCATTCTCTGCCATTGTGAATGGAATCACTGCCCTCAGCGCCTTCGCCTCCATGTACACCCACTTTCTGTGCCATTTCCCTCTTACCCATTATCTACTATTGTGCATGGAATCACTGCCCTCAGCGCCTTCTCCTCCATGTACACCCACCTTCTGTGCCATTTCCCTCTTACCCATTCTCTGCCATTGTGAATGGAATCACTGCCCTCAGCGCCTTCTCCTCCATGTACACCCACCTTCTGTGCCATTTCCCTCTTACCCATTCTCTGCCATTGTGAATGGAATCACTGCCCTCAGCACCTTCTCCTCCATATATATCCACCTTCTGTGCCATATGACTTTTCATCACCTCATACTAGAACGGGCCGGGTACTTCCTCACCCTGCTCATGTGGGGCTTCACAATGCATTTTTTGTTGGTCAAGGGAATCTTGAAAGATCTGACAGTGGGCCAGTTACAGGCCAAAGCCTTAACAGGCTTCCAGCATTTCCACTTGCCTTCTTAGGCCTCTGTGATCTGCCCGACATGAGCTGGGCCTGCATATTTGTTGCCCCTGCAGCCTGGGCTGCTGAATAAACACATGTGGGATAGACCTCAACCTATATGGAAACCTGGAGTCTGGCTTGGCCCAGTCAAGACCAGCCTGGCTTAACCAAACCACAGCCAACCAATAGCTGAGCGGGGGGAAAATGAACCTTTGTGGTTGTAAAGAACTGGGATCTGAGCCAGGCACGGTGGCTCACACTTGTAATGCCAGCACTATGGGAGGCTGAGGTGGGTGGATCACCTGAGGTCAGAAGTTTGAGACCAGCCTGGCCAACATGGTGACACCCCATCTCTACTAAAAACACAAAAATTACAGGGTGTGATGGTGCACACCTGTAACCCCAGCTCCTTGGGAGGCTGAGGTAGAAGAATCGCTTGGTCCTGGGAAGTGGAGGTTGCAGTGAGCCAAAATCGTGCCACTGCACTCCAGCCTGGGCAACAGAGTGAGAATCCATCTCAAGAAAAAAAAAAAAAAAAAGATCTGATCTGGATTGCTTGTTACACAGCAATATTAAGTGGCAAGATACAATACAACCATTATAAGAGCAAATATGACTTAAGTTTGCCTGGCACATAATAGACACACAATGATAAAATAGTTGTGCTTATGTTAAGGAAATCTGAATCCATTTATCATTCAAACACATACAGAGCACTCCTATACATGAGGTACCAGGCGAGGCCCACAGAGTGCTGACTAAAGAAAGACACAAAAAAGTAACTAACTCCAAGGCCGGGCGCAGCGGCTCATGCCTGTGATCCCAGCACTTTGGGAGGCCCAGGCGGGTGGATCACGAGGTCGAGAGATCGAGACCATCCTGGTCAACATGTGAAAACCGGTCTCTACTAAAAATACAAAAATTAGCTGGGCGTGGTGGCGCGTGCCTGTAATCCCAGCTACTCAGGAGGCTGAGGCAGGAGAATTGCCTGAACCCAGGAGGCGGAGGTTGCGGTGAGCCAAGATCGTGCCATCGCACTCCAGCCTGGGTAACAAGAGCGAAACTCTGTCTCAAAAAAAAAAAAAAAAAAAAAAAGGGCCGGGCTCGGTGGCTCAAGCCTGTAATCCCAGCACTTTGGGAGGCCGAGGCGGGTGGATCATGAGGTCAGGAGATCAAGACCATCCTGGTCAACATGGTGAAACCCCGTCTCTACTAAAAATACAAAAATTAGCTGGGCATTGTAAATGGTGCATGCCTGTAGTCCCAGCTACTCAGGAGGCTGAGGCAGGAGAATTGCCTGAACCCAGGAGGCGGAGGTTGCGGTGAGCTGAGATCGCGCCATTGCACTCCAGCCTGGGTAACAAGAGCGAAACTCCATCTCAAAAAAAAAAAAAGTAACTAACTCCTGCAAGTATCTTTTTGGTCAAGCATAACTCCCGGCTTCTGAAATCCTACAGAGGGAGAGGGAAGGTCTGTGTTGAGAAAGTTTCTGCTCATTTCATTCATTCATTTACTATCCTGGGTTAAAACAACAAAAGGCGTGAAATTCAGCATCTGTGCATTTAACTGAATTCTTGCATATGCTGATAGTAGAACCTACTTTTTCTACAAATGTACTACTCACTTAAAAGACAGTTGGAAACTACAAGTTATGTTTTTAAGATAAGAGAGAACAGCAGGGCGCAGTGGCTTATGCCTGTAATCCCAGCACTTTGGGAGGCTGAGGCAGATGAATCAAAAGATCAAGAGTTTGAGACCAGCCTGGCCAAAATGGTGAAACTCCATCTCTACTCAAAATACAAAAGTTAGACAGGTGCGGTGGTGAGCACCTACAGTCCCAGCTACTCGGGAAGCTGAGGCAGGAGAACTGCTTGAACCTGGGGGGCAGAAGTTGTACTAAACCGAGATCACACCACTGCCCAGCCTGGGCGACAGAGCAATACTTCGTCTCAAAAAAAAAAAAGATAAGAGAGAACTCGAATCATTTTTAATGAACTCCTCAATTCCACTTATCTTCATTTATTTCCTGTGCACCTCCGACGACCCAGGCACATGATTTATAAGTTTGCTAGAAAGAAGCACACATCATTCCTAGGTCTAAACCCTAGCTGCCCAGGTGCAGTCACTGATCATGAATCATTCTAAAGTAGAGTTGACGTCCCCTAGGTCCAAAATTTTAATTTAACAAGAAAAAAAAAAAAGAGTCTATAGTTTAACTCCAAAGTCTTCATTTTTACCGTTAGATTTTTATTTGATCTGCAAATGTGACGATTCCTCCTCAGGAAGAAAATCGAAAAGACAAGTTTCGACCACACACCTTCTTACATTCACCCCCCCCCTCAGAAAGTCACGGGAGACACACAGCTAAGAGCCTTGGTCATGAAGCCTTTCCAACGATCTTTCGAAGTCTAAATAAAATCTCTGTCCACTGGTTTGTCCTTCTTCCCACATTTATTCTCTCCCTCAGAGACCTCTGATACATTTGCCAAGCATAATTTCTCCATCTGTGAGTCATGTTTTCTTCAGAGTCCAGTGACGTCACCCTGTCTCATGGATTGCACAAGGCTGCCAGGTATGGAGGTGAATCAGCTCTGACAACAAGAAGCATTTCTAGGATTCTAACCAGGAACTCACCAAAGCGGAGTGTCAGTGCAGTCGTGAGAGCACACACGGCTACAGCTCCCTCTGCAGATACTGCTCTGAGCCCCAGACACACAAGAATTCACAGACTAGAACTCGGGAGCCGGGATTCAGTCCCGGGCAACCCAGGCTCAGAATCCAGGCTGCCAACCGCCCACCTCTGCAGCCTCTACAAAACCTCAGCCTGTGCCAGCAGCTCGAGGCTCCTCTCACCCTCCTGTCCTCGCCCAGCACAATGAGGGTCCTCAGATAAGCAACACAAAGGAAAGACCACCCTAGAATTTCCTTTATTTTAGCTTTTCCCAGGAATCCTCTAATGCCACCTCGGGAGTTTTCCCTGAAGCTAAAGCAGCCTCTTCCTCTTCTCGGGGCCTACTCACCTCTCTAGAATCAGAGAAGAAAGTCGAGCCTCTTCTAGCTCTTAGGCCCTAAGGCCCCAGAATCTCAGGAGCCTGGCACTGCTCTCCTAAAAGCTTTCATCTCTGCCCTCTGAGGCCCCCTACCCTGCAGATAAGGTCAGACATGGGACAGGGTAACCACCCTTCCTAGGTAGGGAAATGCTCCACTTCCTTCCAGTCCAGTCTCTCTCCAAGGAACTGGCTTTACATATCTATGCGACTTTCAGCCTCTCTGAATCGTCTACTAGTGGCAGCCGGGGAGGGGGCAGGGTAGCCAAGAATGTCCTCCACCCCCCTGCCCAACCCCCATCTCCGAACCCAGTCTGGGTCAATGACAAATCTGGCCCAGGCCTCCACCTGGAAATCTAAAGCAAAGGATATTATTAAAAGTCACAGGTTAAGGATCACTCACTCCACAGCTCCCCGTTTAGAAGCCTGCAGTGGCGTCAAATGTAAACACTCCCCAAGAATGCTTTAAAACAGAGAGAGGTTTTTATTAAACGACTTAATTGAGGGCCACTTCTCGTTGTGGGAAGCTTTTAAACCGATGAATAAGAGGGGCCTGGTGGTGGTTTCCAGACACTTGTTTTTAAAACCTGTCACGCAGTCCTGGGGAAATGAAGCACCGCTCCGGCCCCCGTGTGTGCTCCTGCTGCTCATTCTTGTGCAGAAGCAAAATACCTAATAAGACCTATTCCCCGGCACCAAGAACCTGGCATGAGAGCTTCATTCCATATTCATTTCAAGGGTCATTAGAAGCACTGGCAAAGAAGACGCCAGGTGGAAAGTGGTGAAATGCTGGTGCACATCACAACACACAGCCGACTCGAAAACACTGTGCTAAGTGAAAGGAGCCAGACGCAAAAGGCCATCTAGTGCATGAAATTTATATGAAATATCCAGACTAGGCAGTTCCATAGAAACAGAAAATAGATGAGGAGGCTAGCTAGGAGGCAGTGGCTGGGGGAAGGGAGGAATGCGGAGCGGCTGCTCAGAGGGTCCAGGGTTTCCATCAAGGGGGATGAAAATGTTTTGGAATTAGATAGTGGTGATGGCTGCACAACACTGTGAATATACTTAGTGCCACTGCATTGTGTGCTTTAAATTGGCTAAAATGAGATTTTATGCTGTATTTTACCACCAAAAAAAAAAGTACCAACAACCAGAAAGATCCTTTTTCAGCTCCTAAATCAGGAGCAATCTCTAAATACACATACTACAAGTCAACATCGAATATTATTTCACTAACAGCCACTCACTGGCTGAGCTGAGATCCCACCTTCCCAGCACACCTCACAAGCAAAAGTCACTGAAGCCTCACACCCGTCTTCAGCTGGGTGTTACCGTCCTCACTGTCATCATCCTCATTCTACAGGTTAGGAAACTGAGATGGATCGAGGTCAAGCAGCTAACCCCGGGTCACACAAGTACGGGAAACACCAAAGGTCGCACACGGAGCAGCTGTGAGTGGCTGCCGTCATGCAGTCGACCTCCCGAATCACACACCCTGCTGCAGGACCTGTGTGGAGGGCCCAGCACTGTGCCCGCAACACAGACATTCTTTGACTGTTGAGCCCGAATCATTCTTAGTGTCCTTGACTGAGTGACCATCTATTAACTGGAGCCCCTGAAAAACTCCTTCAAGGGCCGGGCACGGTGGCTCACACCTGTAATCCAAGCACTTTAGAGGCCAGGGCGGGCGGATCACCTGAGGTCGGGAGTTCAAGACCAGCCTGACCAACATGGTGAAACCCCATCTTTAAAAATATTTTATATATATATAATGAAAAACTCCTTCAAAAGGCCTACCTTCGGAATCACACTAACACATTCACATGCATACAGCTAGTTTCACACGTGCAGATCGGAGCAACAGGACGAGATGGGAGGGTGACACAGTTACCTGCCTGTCCTGTAACAGGGGAGAAAAGTGAGGCTCACAGGTGTGTAGCGACGCAGCCCCCACTCCACCGATGTCCTCCGCAGGGATTGGGTTTAACACCCAGAGAGGCTAAGCAGTTTCACTGGTTTTAGCCTGGCTATTTATATGTAAATGATGCAAGCCAGTTTCAAATGAAGTTAAGGCATGTTTAATGGAGAGAAAAGGAGCTGTTCCCCCCTAGGGGCACCTGTCGGGTAACCAATAAGAGGTTAAATTCCATTTTTTCCACTCTACTTAAGAAACGAGGATCTCTGTCCCTGGCCAATAGGTCCCTTAGAAAAGAGATGTTAAAAAGAGCTACCAGTGCAGACCAAGCATAGTGGCTCACACCTATAATCCCAGCACCTGGGGAGGCCAAGGCGGGTGGATCACAAGCACAGGAGTTCAAGACCAGCCTGGCCAATATGGTGAAACCCCGTCTCTACTAAAAACACAAAAATTACCCAGGTGTGGTGGCAGGTGCCTGTAATCCCAGCTACTCCAGAAGCTAAGACAGGAGAATCGCCTGGACTCGGGAGGCAGAGGTTGCAGTGAGCCGAGATCACACCATGCACTCCAGCCTGGGTGACAGAGCAAGACTCTGTCCTCCCTGCCCACCAGCCACAAAAAAAAAGAGCTCCCACTGTTTGAGGTTCCACTTTGCCAGGGTTTCTTAGCCTTGGCTCTACTGATATTTTAAGCCAGGTAATTCTTGTTGGGGGCTGTCCTCTAAATTGAAGGATAATTACCAGCATCCCTGTCCTTGACTCATTAGATGCCAGGAGCCATCACCACCCCAGTCATAACTACCAAGAATGTCTGCAGATATTGTTAAATGTCCCCCAAGGTGGGTGAGAAGGGGCCTGTGAGAACCACTGTACTATGTCAGACATGTGGCTTGACTGTATGTGGTAGGCATTACATCTATTTTACAGACAAGGAAACAAACCTGAAAGGGAAGAGGAACCAAAGAGACATCACTCCTAGTGATCATCAAATAGAGCTTCCAATCCAAGTAGGTGAGACCCTTCTTCACCCCACAGTGAAGAGAATGAATTAAAATACAGGAGATGAAACTGCTTTCTTTTTTTTCTGTCACCCAGGCTGGAGTGCAATGGCACAATCTCAGCTCACTCCAATCTTCGCCTCCTGGGTTCAAGTGCAGCTGGGACTACAGGCATGCGCCCCCATACTCACCTATTTTTTTGTATTTTTAGTAGGGTCAGGGTTCCACCATGTGGGCTAGGCTGGTCTTGAACTCCTGACCCCAGGTGATCTGCCTGCCTCAGACTCCCAAAGCGCTAGGATTACATGCGTGAGCCACTTCATCCAGCCAAAGGTGGAACTGCTTTTTACTGGCTCATGTATTTAAATGTTAAACTGTGCCTCATCCTAGGAAAACGGATGGTGGACTTAAGCCCTACCAGGTATTTGGTCCTCAACTGCAAAGGAAATATGTTCCGCAGACCCTGATGATAAGAGCAGCCCCTAACAATTCCTGGAAGTCTGAAGGGGCTCCTGTACTCACTGTCTGCAAACGAGCAAAAAAGAAAAACAAATGATTCGCCATGAGAACCTGAAATGCACAGAAAACAACATGCTTTTATCAAAAATTCTCTTCTGCTATTTTTGCAAAACACTTCCCACACTCTTCACTCCTTAAGGATTGTCTGTTTTTCTGATGAGCTATCATTGTAGCTGCTAGAAACACAGGAAATGCAAGGATGTAAGTTTCAAAACAGTGTCTTTCTTCCTTTTATTGAGCACGTATTTTCTGCCAGCTTCCAACGTCAGTAACGATATCTTGTCTCTTTTTTTTTTTTTTTTTTTCTTTTTTTTGAGACGGAGTTTCGCTCTTGTTACCCAGGCTGGAGTGCAATGGCGCGATCTCAGCTCACCACAACCTCCACCTCCCGGGTTCAGGCAATTCTCCTGCCTCAGCCTCCCGAGTAGCTGGGATTACAGGCACGCGCTACCGTGCCCAGCTAATTTTTTGTATTTTTAGTAGGGACGGGGTTTCACCATGTTGACCAGGATGGTCTCGATCTGTTGACCTTGTGATCCACCTGCCTCGGCCTCCCAAAGTGCTGGGATTACAGGCTTGCGCCTGGCCGATATCTTGTCTCCTTAAAGGTTTGTTTGAAAGTTTATGGGAATTCCAAAGAGAAAAAGAAAAAGAAAAAAAGAGGCTGGGTGCGGTGGCTCACGCCTGTAATCCCAGCACTTTGGGAGGCCGAGGCGGGTGGATCACGAGGTCAAGAGATCGAGACCATCCTGGTCAACATGGTGAAACCCCGTCTCTACTAAAAATACAAAAAATTAGCTGGGCATGGTGGCGCGTGCCTGTAGTCCCAGCTACTCGGGAGGCTGAGGCAGGAGAATTGCCTGAACCCGGGAGGTGGAGGTTGCGGTGAACCGAGATGGCACCATTGCACTCCAGCCTGGGTAACAAGAGCAAAACTCCATCTCAAAAAAAAAAAGTTTATGGGAATTCAGACACATAAACTGAATGTTCTTCTCATTGCTAAGATAAAGGCATATACAAGCCATCATTAATTTGTTGAAGAAATGAATGAGTGGGTGAGTTCAAGGAAAGAATGAAGAGCAGAAACAGCAGCTAGGACTCTAATGTTTAGAGAGACAGCTGTTGCTAGCATAGCTCAGAGCTGGTCTGTGATGGTTTGAACCCTGGATTTCAGCACTGTGACAAGCTACCCAGTTTCCCACGGCCTTGTTTCCCTCCCCTGTAAAATGGGTTTATGACAGCACCTACCACAGAATTGCTACACTAAAAGCTCTAGGACAGGGCTGGAGGCAAACACTCAGAAGCATTTGCTATTATGAGAATTACTGATCTTGGGCAGGTCTCCTGGAAAGTGTCTGGCAACTCTCTCCCTCTTTCGTACCCCACCCAACTGTCTCACACTCAAAAAGTTGGACTCCTGCAGGGAGAAGCAGTCATGCCGTGAGCAAGCCAGGCCTGGAGAATCGGCTGACTAGTGGGTCTTATCTCCTACCCACTATTTCCCCTCTCCCCTCTCCCCACCCCCTCCTCCCACCCCACCCCACCCCACCCCACTCCACTCCCCAAAGCTTATAGGTGGGCCCGAGCAGCACAGACTGTCAGGGCTGAGCTCGTCTGGCCACATCTGAAGCAAAGGCATTTAAGCCCCAAACCTGAAACTCACAAGTAAAAGAAATCTTAAGTTTGGGCTGGGCACGGTGGCTCACGCCTATAATCCCAGCACTTTGGGATACCTAGGTGGGTGGACGGCTTCAGCTCAGGAGAGACTAGTCTGGTCAACATAGCAAAACCTCATTTCTACAAAACACACACAAATTAGCCAGGTATAATGTGGCCTGCGCCTGTGGTCCCAGCTCCTCCAGAGGCTGAAGTGGGAGGATCGCTTCAGCCTGAGCCTGGGAGGTTGAGGCTGCAGAGAGCTGTGATCACACCAGTGTACTCCAGCCTGACCAGTGGAGTGAGATTCTGTCTCAAAAAAAATAAATAAATAAAGACAGAAAAGAAAGGAAGAAATCTTAAATGTGTTAAACTCCACCCTCCAATCCCTTTGCAAGCTATTTTCCCTCTGTCTTATCTCTCCATTCTTTATCAGGTCCTCTCTGGCACCTAAAGCTTTCACAGTCCAGGTTTTTGATACTTGATTAGGGCAAGGAGAGAGAGGCTAATCAACTTCTCAGCTGCTGCTGTGTAATTCTGAGTAAGTTACTGTTTACAGAAAGGAAGATAAAAACCAAATAGGCAAAAAAAACCTGGGGAATTAAACCTTTTTTTAAATACTATCAGCTAGAATAAAGTTCAAGGATATGCATTAGTTCATATGATATACTAGAACCTCTTTATGACTTTGAAAACTGGGCCATTTCTTTTTCTTTTGTAATCAAGTCAAAAGAGCCCCAGTGGGCTGGGCACGGTGGCTCAGGCCTGTAATCCCAGCACTTTGGGAGGCTGAGTGGGTGAATCACGAGGTCAGGAGTTTGAGAGCAGTCTGGCCCGATAGAATCCCAGTCTCTATTAAAAATACAAAACTTAGCCAGGTGTGGTGGCGCACACCTATAGTCCCAGTTACTTGGGAGGCTGAGGCAGGAGAATCCCTTGACCCCAGGAGGCAGAGGTTGCAATGAGCCAAGACTGTGCCACCACACTCCATATTGGGATCAGAGGGAGACTCCATCTGGGGGGGTGGGGGGTGGAAAGCCCCAGTCCAGGCTGGAATCCCCAAACTCCCAGCCTTACAGAGGAGGGAGTCCTCACTTGGAAAATGGGACTAACAACACTCCCATCACAGGATTCCTAGAAAGTCCTGGTCACAGTCATTCCTCTTCCCTGTGTGGACGATAAATTCGCAAGGGAAAGCAGAGGGCCTGTTTTGAATGCAGTGAAACACAAAGATAGAAAACTAAGGGAAGAGATCAAAAGCAAGAGAATTCTTGAGGCCAAAACGAGAGGTCACCTTACCTCAATCCTCCAGCAAAGAGATAAGTAACAGGGAAAGATGATTAGGAAGCAAGGTGCTTTACAGACCTAAAACACTACAAAGCAATGACCTGAACAACGACGTCCTCTTCCAAAGCAGAGCAGAAATCCCTGTGATTGGGCAGCAGGGAAGAAACTCTGCCTTGTAAACAAAGAGGCCTCTGGCCAGGCTGGCAGAAATATTCCATGTTCATAACAAATGCTCTGTGCACTAATCCCAAACACTCTAACTCCATGACGACCCTCCAGTGAGTCCCCAGAAATGTTCCCTGGAGCTGAGCCTTCTCGGGTTGAAACAGTCAGCTAGTGCGCATTGTAGTGACCCACGTTCATTCACTAACCCCGTTTTAAACCCATCTCTGATTATAACTCTATATGGCCTCTCAGCCCTTACGACCTGTAATTTTAAGAACTTGAGGTAATTACTATGCAGCAAAGTTTTGTTTCTGTCGCAAGGGCTTCGTAAACAAGAACTGGATGTGCACAGCTCTGTTTGACACCAGAACGCCCGACGCTGAATTTTGTCTTTCATCTCTTACCCAACAACCAATTATCTACCAGAACTTGAAGGTGGAAATCGCATCTCTCTATCTGGGATGCGGGACCTGTTCAAGCCTTTCTGGACAGCCTCATCCACCCTCTTTGTTAAGACACCTAGAAAAGCAGCCGTCCATAAGGTTTCCCTTGGAATCACAAGACTGCACTGGTCTTCAGCGTCATACCTTCTCCTTAGGTCCGAATTGACTTATGGTCTTCCTCTACTAGATGAGGCACAGGAAAAGAGTAACTCAACTGAGACTGCGAATAAACAAGGCGCTGACAGCACAGTTTCTTAATCAGCTCAGCTTAAGAGGAACAAGAAGCCGTGCAAAGAACTCAGCTCTGTGTTCAGACAGACCCGCGCGCTCCCGAACTTCAACTCTGCCGTTTTCACTTTGTTAAAGACAGGGTCTCACTCTGTCACCCAGGCTGGAGTGCGGTGGCAGGATCATGGTTCACCGCAGCCTCAGCCTCCTAGGCTCAAGCCATCCTCCCATCTCAACCTCCGGAGTAGCCGGGACCACAGGCGTGCGCCACCACACCAGGCTAATTTCTGTATTTTTTGTAGAGGCGGCATTTCACCATGTTGTCCAGGCTGGTCTTGACCTCCAGGGCTCAAGCGATCCACATGCCTCGGCCTCCCAAAGTGCTGGGATTACAGATATGAGAACTTTGCCACTGTCAAGCACGATGCCCCTCTCCGGGATTCAGCACTTCCTTGGGCCTCGGTTTCCTCATCTGTAAAATGAGGTCACTGCCACCTGTCTCTCAGGAATGTAAAGGGTTTACAGCAATGAAAGCAAAGGGCTGAGCGTGCCCCTGGCACTTGACAGGCAGTCAATAAACAAATAGGAGCTATTCGTATAACCATGAGGTCATTAGCCCTGTGGGTCAGCTATTTGGAAACCACCTTCCCAAGGGAAAAACAGTGTGAACTCCAGTTTTCAGTCTGCCCAAGGAAGCCTGATCCAAAGGGACCGTGCTATGATGAGGAACCAGTGTCTGCCCATTGGCTGGAGCCGTAGACACAAACCAAACCACTTGCTCGAAAAAGGACTGCAGCTGCTGCTTTCACACTGCACTCCGCATTCTCCTTCCAGCCCTGTTGCGGAGGCAGCCACTACCAAGCTTACGTTACCACTTGCTAACGTGCCAAAAAACGGATCCAGCCAAATGCCCCGTGAGCTTCCCAGCCCCCCGAAGTACCCTTGTTCGGGAAACTCCAGAAGGAAAGGCACCTGCCAGAATCTGGTCTCTGCCTCCACCTCCCACCTCCCACCTCCCCTCTGCATGATGGATACCTGCACCCTTCCCACTCCTGGAGTCAGAAATATCGAAAATCAGTCCTTTGGTGGAGGGACCTAATAGAATAAGCTTGAACGTAAACCCAAGTAAAGCATGTCTTATGCCTGCTGTACCAATGAATGAGGAGGCATCTACCCAGGTGAACCTAGCCAGGTGCCCCACAGTACCCCACAGGCCACTGTGTCCCTCTTGATTAGGAAAGTCCCTAACTTACTGCTACCCATGGTTTACGTCCCTACCTGACTCCAGGCTCCTTAAGGCGGGGACCTTATTCTGTTTGCCATCAACTCTGCATAACACATAGCTTTTGCTAGTAAATAGGGGCTTCAAAAGATTTTGTCTGGCCGGGCATGGTGGTTCACACCCATAATCCCAGAACTTTGGGAGGCCAAGGCCTGAGGTCAGGAGTTCAAGACAAGCCTGGCTAACATAGTGAACCCCATCTCTACTAAAAATACAAAAATAAACCGAGTGTGGTGCTGGGTGCCTGTAATCCCAGCTACTTGGGAGGCTTAGGCAAGGAAGATTGCTTGAACCCGGGAGGCAGAGGTTGCAGTGAGCCAAGATCACAGCACTGCACTCCAGCCTGGGTGACAGAGTGAGACTCCATCTCAATAAAAACAAAAACAAGGCCGGGCACGGTGGCTCAAGCCTATAATCCCAGCACTCTGGGAGGCCGAGGCGGGTGGATCACAAGGTCAAGAGATCGAGACCATCTGGTCAACATGGTGAAACCCCGTCTCTACTAAAAATACAAAAAATTAGCTGGGCACGGTGGCGCATGCCTGTAGTCCCAGCTACTCGGGAGGCTGAGGCGGGAGAATTGCCTGAACCCAGGAGGCGGAGGTTGCGGTGAGCCGAGATCGTGCCATTGCACTCCAGCCTGGGTAACAAGAGCGAAACTCCGTCTCAAAAAAAAAAAAAAAACACCTTACCGTGAATTTAAGATGAAGCACTATGTCCCCAAGGATGCTGGCTTGAGGCATGGAGGAAGGTGCAGTAAGAGCAGTAAAGGGGGTTGAACTGGGACACTGGGCTGAAAACAGCAAGCTTGCCACCTCGGTAAACGGCTGTGAATCCTGGTGCTATTTCCATCCCCACCCTGTTCCCTTTTCTTTTCTTTTCCATTCTCGGGGTTTTGATAACTTGTTTCTTGATAACAGCAATGTCACAGGCCTGAAAAAAGTAAGCACTTGGTCATTCAGAGAAAATTATCCAACTTTCAGTTTCCCTTGAACTTTTTCTGCTCTGATGCCAACTCTCAGCCACGCCACTGCCCTTCAGCACCGAGATCAGAAGAGGAAAAGAAAGGAAAACCATCGAATCGATTGGACATTTTTTAAAGGTCAATGGCATCTCTTAGACAAATGGGTTTCAGGAGGAAAGACAGTGAGGCCATTAAATTTCTTTAACTCTCCCTCACCCACCAGCACAAACAAGTTAAACAGGGAAAAGAAAAGGAAGCCAGCAGGACGGTCAGTTCTTAACACAAACCAAAGGTCTCTTCTGGCTGCTGGATCCCCTTTCCCTAAATGGAAAAGTCCCTCACTAACTCTTTCTTCATATTTTTCTTCACTTATTTTCTTCTAATCACTTTAGGATATTAGAGCTGTGACTCCAAAGTGAGAAACTGCAATAAATGTGCTTAGTCCCACATTTACATACACTTTTTTTTAGGGGAGTTAGAGCCTGTTATTATATTCACAGTGTAACTACTGCTGTTTAGGTGTGACTTTTCAGACACCGTGAGTTCAACAGCATCCTCAAATAAGCAATTTTTTTTTCCCAATTGAGACGAGATTTGCAAGTTAACAAACCATTTAATAATATGGCTTCATAGCCTGGTGCAGCGGCCTGTAATCCCAGCACTTTGGGAGGCCAAGGCAGGCAGATCACAAGGTTAGGAGTTCAAGACTAGCCTGGCCAACATGGTGAAACCCCGTCTCTACTAAAAATGCAAAAAAATGAGCCAGGCATGGTGGTGAGCGCCTGTAGCCCCAGCTACTTGGGAGGCTGAGACAGGAGAATTGCTTGAACCTGGGAGGCGGAGGCTGCAGTGAGCGAAGATCGTGCCACTGCACTCCAGCCTGGGCAACAGAGTGAGACCCTCAAAATAATAATATGGCTTCATGTTGTTGGCATGGTCTCACACGCACACACATATACACAGAACAGAACGAAAATAGTTTCCATATGGTCTTGCTCCCGAAAGGGTGATGATTCCGGCCAGCGGACACCCTGTGAGACCATGTGCTCTATGAAACCTCCCTATCTAGCCAGAGCCAAGACAGTGAAGACAGCTCCCACAGTGTGCACACCTCCAGCAAGAGAATACGGCAGAAGCAGCAGGCCATGGTAGTGGAAGGTGGGGAAGAGAGGGAAAACCAAGTGGGCAGAATGATCTCATTTTTTAATTTTTCAAAAATGAATGTTCTTTGGACTTACATTAGGAGCTAGATATGAACAGAAATGTTCTTTCACCTCTGCAAGGCATTCTTGAAAGAGTGTCATCCCACTGCTAATAAAAATACAATATGGGCCAGGCACAGTGGCTCACTCCTGTAATCCCAGCGCTTTGAGAGGCTGAGGTGGGTGGATCACCTGAGATCAGGAGTTTGAGACCAGCCTGGCCAATATGGTGAAACCCTGTGTCTACTAAAAATACGAAAAGTAGCTGGGCCTGGTAACAGGCGACTGTAATCCCAGCTATTTGGGAGGCTGAGGCAGGAGAATCACTTGAACCAGGGAGGTGGAGATTGCTGTGAGCCAAGATCTCGCCATTGCACTCCAGCCTGGGTGACAAGAGTGAAACTCCATCTCAAAATGAGAGAGGAGAGGGAGAGAGAGGGAGAGAGAGAGAGAGAGAGAGAGAGAGAGAGAGAGAGAGAGAGAGAGAGAGAGAGAAAGAGAGGAGGCCACCCCCTAAGAAAAACTTAAAACCACTGATTTGTGGCCAGGTAGCAACATCAGGGTGGAAATCTAAGACAAACATCATACTTGGGGACAAAAGTAAATTAACCAGATCCCTGGAGACTGTCACAGTGCTACCAAGGGCAGTGAGACTGTCACAGTGCTACCAAGGGCAGTGAGACTGTCACAGTGCTACCAAGGGCAGTGAGACTGTCACAGTGCTACCAAGGGCAGTGAAAACATATGCTTAATAAAATAAATGATCTAATTCAGCCAGTGTAAGCATGGCTACATTCTCCTTTCTCTTGCTTCTCTATCGTTTTTTAAATTATGTGACAGGTGTCTGAGGTGTCATGCTATACACTGTTCGTCTGCAGGGCTTCATCACAGTTCCAGAATAAGTTTGATCTACAAAAACACACCTATATTCACACAAATAATCAAGCACAAAACCTTAAGGATGTTGCTAGCTTTGGCTTCTTGAAAAATTCCCCACATTTATGCAACTCTATTATCTACGTGGGGGAGTGAGTCTCAGGGGCGGTCTCCAAGAGCTGGCCAAATCCTAAAGTATATTTTCTCCTTTTAATCTGAAATTATTTCCGATTATGACAAGTCAAATTGTCACTTGGTTTTCCCTGGATAGGACAACCCTGTATTATAACCTTGACCCCTGGCAAGGACTCCTTGGTTCTAATGCCTACACTGCCACCTCCTTGGCAGAAAGTGCCCGGAAGTATTGACTGTAAACAGAGAGGTAGAAACAAAGGGAACTTCAGCGAAGGCACCATCTGCTGTCTAAAGTTGGAAAGCACCAAGCAACAGGTTCTTCAGGTGGGGACGCAGATCAGGGAAGAGTCAAGAGGGCCTGAGATGACTTCCAGACCAGGCCTTCCGAAGAGTGGCTGGTGGAAGCAATCCCCAAAGGTGAGGTTTTCAAACCTGCCTGTCCATGAGAATCACCCGGTGCGTTTTAAAAATTATATTCTGCAGGCTGCGACCCAGGTCAGCCGAATCCACATCTCTGGGAGTGGGACGCAGGCAGCAGCATTTTTTAAACCTCTCCAGACGTGCGGCCAAGTTTGAGAACCAATGCCCGCAAAAGCATTCCCGGTGAGCTCTGAGCAACGTTTTGAGCGGCATAAGCAGGGTTAGGAAAGCAGCTGCCTTCGGGCGAAGGGAAACGCACAAAGCAAATATACCAAGTTTCAAAAATCCTGTGTAACTAACTCCGTCGTGACAGCCGAGTACCTGTCCAGAGGCTAAACAGTGACGCAACCTGGAAAATCCCGGGAGAGCTGGAACGTGCGCTCCAAGTGAGGCGGGGGCTTTCGGGGACGATCCGCCTCCCCTGGAGGACGGGGAGACAGGCCACACGCCTTTCCTTCCACGGGATGGTCTGGCGGGGCCCGCCGGTGGCTTAGGAACGGGAGGATAGTTCGGGGACTGCTCCGCGTGGGTCTCTCCCAGCTGTCACTGGAGCCGGAGGGCGCAGGCAGGGGTGAGAGGCAGGGAGCCCCTCTTCACCACAGGGAGGTCCCGCAGACCGCTCCGAGGCGGGCTCCCCGGGGATCGATCGCCTGCTGTTGCTCTGCGCCTGCCCTCGGCGCACCTTCCCGGGTCGCACCTTCCCGCCCGAGGACCCGCGCGGCGCCGGACACGGAGGCTGAGCGCGGCGCACCCGGCGGAGCCCGAAGCCCTGGAGGTCCCGCTGCCCTGGGCGGCCCCTCGGCCTCGGAGCCCGGGTCCCGGCGCACACCCGCCCCGCTGCCGCCCGGAGCCCACTCACCGCCACCGCCGCCGCCGCCGCCTCCCGCGTCCAGCTCCCGCCGCAGCCAGCAGAGCCCGGCCCGAGTGCAGGGGCCGCGGCGCCGCCAGGAGGCCGAGTGAGCCCGCGCCCCGCCCCGCAGCGCCGCCCGCCCTCCCGGGAGGAGGGGCCCGACCCTCTTTCCGATGCGCGCGCGGCGGGTCGGGACGAAGCTCCCCGGGCACCACCCGCACCCCGCGCCCTCCCTGGGCCGCGCTCACACCTCACCCTCCCCGGAGCCGCTGGTCCCTCCACCTCCCCCACGCCGGCACCGGGCACTTTCCTTCTCGCAGCCTTGGCCTCTCCAAATTCCCGGACTCCAGGAAGCCTCGCTATTTGGCACGCCCCACTGCGCCGGGCTCAGTTTACCCCTTTCGCGTCTGCTCAGCCTTTCTCCCCTCACCGTCAGAAACCTGAGGGGTGGCGCTCTTCCACCACAGCAAACCCACGCCTATTTATCGGGCACCTGCTGTGTCCACGCTGGTGGGAGGTCTGAGATTCTAATCCCGCTTGCCGGGTGGGAGGCAGGTGCGGCGTCCCACAGGGCCACACAGCCGGCGGTAGCAGGGCTGGGATTCTAAGCCAGTTTTTAGGTCCTTGTAGACCCACCCCATGGGAAGCCGCAGCACGCCTCTCTAGCTGTGAGAACCTGGGGACAGTGTTACCAGTGCTAAAGCCCGGTCTCCTCATCTGTAAAATGAAGAGCTGGACACTCCACCGGGCTACAGGGATTCCCTGAGAAAACAACCTGTACTTTTTTTTTTTTTTTTTTTTTTTTTTTTTGAGACGGAGTCTCCCTCTTGCACAGGCTGGAGTGCAATGGCGCGATCACTGCTCACTGCAGCCTCCGCCGCCAGGGTTCAAGCAATTCTCATGCCGCAGCCTCCCGACTAGCTAGGTTTGCAGGCGTGCACCACCACGCCCGGCTGATTTTTGTGTTCTTAGTAGAGACGGGGTTTCACCACGTTGGTCAGTCTGGTCTCTAACTCCTGCTCTCATGTGACCCCCGCCCCCCCCCCACACTGCCTTGGCCTCCCAAAGTGCTGGGATTACCGGCATGAGCCACTTCGTCCGGCCCAACCTGTACTTAACACGTATTTGCTGACATATTGAATGAAATAGACCCTTGAACATTTAATAATTCAAAACAATATAAAAGGACTTCAAAAAGTATGAGGTTGGTGCAAAAGTAATTGCAGTTTCAATGGGGAAAACCGCAGTTACTTTTGCTCCAACCTAATAATGATTTATTGATTTATTGCCAGAAAAGAAAAAAAAAAATGCTGCTTATCCCAAGCGGGCCGCATGGCCAAGGAAGTCCTTGGAGGAAGCGGGATTGTGCTATTCTAGAGCTAGCGGGTCTAGATACAGTGAGTTGGAGAGAACAGCCAAGGTGGTAGGCGTGTGAACAGCATCCAGTGGGTGGACCGGCTTTCCTGCGCAGAGGCTGCCTGGGGCAGTGTGCACATGCTAGAAAGGGGGATCAAGGCAGTGGATTGCTCGAGCACAGGAATTTAAAATCAGCCTGAGCAACATGGGGAAACCCTGTCTCTACAAAAAAAAATAATAATAACAAAAATTAGCTAGGCATGGTGGTGTGCGCCTGTAGTCCCAGCTACTCAGGAGGCTGAGGTGGGAGATCAATTGAGCCTGGGAGGTTGAGGCTGCAGCGAGCTGTGACTGCCCCACTGGACTCCAGCCCGAGTAACAGAATGAGACTTTATCTCAAAAAAAGAAGAAAGAAAAAGGGAAGGGAAAGGAAGAGGGAAGAGCGAAGAGGGAAGAGAAGGGGGAAGGGAAGGGGAAAGGGGGAAGGGAAGGGGAAAGGGAAGGGGAAGGGGGAAGGGAAGGGGAAAGGGAAGGGGAAGGGGGAAGGAAGGGAAGGGGAAGGAAGGAAAGGGGGAAGGAAGGGAAGGGGGAAGGAAGGGAAGGGGGAAGGAGAGGAAGGGGGAAGGAAGGGAAGGGGGAAGGAAGGGAAGGGGGAAGGGGAAGGGCACTTTCCTGGAACACTAGATGTCTTGGTGACCAGATGTGTGCAATGAGGGAGTGGAAATGGCAGAGACAAAGCTATGGTTTCCAGGCTAGGTGCCTTGGAGCATCAGAAATAGGAACAACAGGGAAAGAGGCTGCTTTTCAGGAGAGCCGCTGAAGGTTCCGTGGAGCATGAAGGAATGGTGGAACTTTTCAGTGGAAATACCCCAGCAGGCAGCTGGGGAGTGGAGGGATGTGTCTGGGCAGCAACCATGTGGAGGGTGAGGGGAGAGTTAGAGCTGGATGGGGAGCCAGGAAGGGAGAGTGCAGTGCCCTCACTTAGGGTGGAGGAAGCCGTGGGCATGGACCAAGGGAGGAAGGGGAAGCTGAGAGCTGTCAGGATGGAAGCCTGAGGGTGAGGGACTCCTGAAGGAGGGTGTCACTAATCCACTTGTCACATGGGCCCTTCCAAGGATGTGAGTGTGCACTGAGGAAATATTTGTTAACTGTCAAAAAAGCATTTCCCTTCCCGTAGAGATATTTTGCTGATGACAAAAATAAGGGGAGCCATTGGAGGCAAAGACAGAGGCGGAAGAGATTAGCTACCAGAGACACCGCTTTCGAGGCTCCTGTTGTCAAGACCAATGCTCAAGCCCCTCCAACATCAGCCTAAAGCAAACATTTCCAGGAAACACTTCTGAAAAGCATCTGTTTCTTTCTTTTTATTTAAGTAACGCTGGCTCTCTTCATTGTGGTTTTGAGCCTGTAGAAAGATTTGGGGGTTAGGAGGGGCACCAACGGCAGCAGCAACTTGCCAAAGAGAAATTTCCAGGAGGATGAGTAGAAAAAAATCACGTCTTTTCTCCTCCAGATTTTCTGTACATGAAATGTGTGGTACAGAAATATTCACATAAGTGCTACAGTGTTAATGACATCTGAGTGGTGACATAGAATAGAGGAAGGGTGACAGGAGGGAGGCGGCAGCATGCAACTGGTCTCATGGCATGCACTTGGAAGATGTAATGCAAGGCCGGGTGTGGGGGCTCACACCTGTAACCCCAGCACTTTGGAAAGCTGAGACGGGTGGATCACTTGAGGTCAGGAGTTTGAGATCAGCCTGACCAACATGGTGAAACCTCGTCTCTACTAAAAATACATTAAAAAAAAAAAAAAATAGCTGGATGTGGTGGTGCATGCCTTTAATCCCAGCTACTCATGAGGCTGAGACAGGAGAATCGCTTGAACCCGGGAGGTGGAGGTTGCAGTGAGCAAGATCATGTCATTGCACTCCAGCCTGGGGCGACAGAGTGAGATTCCATCTCAAAAAAAATAGTAGTAGTGATGCCCATGGATAACAGTGTGGAGGGCATTTCTGGAAGGTGTGACCACACACACAAGACGGGGAAACAGGAGGAAGGAACAAAGCAAAAAATAGCACATGGTTTCTTTGACTGAAATGGACAAGCTATTCTGCTTGTGAAGAAAGATGGGTCTGAGCTTTTGCTCAGTCACTGGGAAACAGCCTGCCTTAATATGGGTGCCCTGAAGGGGGAGCCTGTGATAAGACTTGCCTGCAGGTGGTGTATTTAGGGTGACCCCTAGAAGCAGGAGAGAAGGAGCTGGAAGAGTGGGACGGGGAAGAAGGAAAGGCCAGTATCGGGTGTGTTAATGAGAGTGGTGCTATATGCGGGGGGGCCGATTCCCCTGGGACCTTGTAGGAAGATGCCAAATGCCCCGCAGAATTGACAACCTGAAGCTCAGGGAGCTGGATTATTTTTCCAAGTCTCCAGCAAAGACTGCTCCTGCATCCCTTACCCCTACTTCCAGGCTACCTGCCTCCCATGCTGAGAGGGCTCCTTGGAACAAAAGTGCTCACTTGTGATGGAAAGGTGTCAGCACGAAGTTGGTCTGAGTTTACAGGGAGCTGTCCCAGCACCTACAGCTTCTGTGCCACCAGGCTGTTGCAGTGCACAGGCTCCTTCAGGACCTGGTTTCTACATCATTCCACAGCCAGCAGTTCCTCCTGGCACTGTCCTTCTACTCCAAGCTTGCGTGGTGGAGCAACTCCACCAAGACACTGCTTCCCCATGAACAGCATTCCCCAGAACCCCAGAGGTCAGATTTCCTGCAGGCTCCATGGGTGTGGCACCATAGAAACTTATTTGCCCTCCAGTGATACCCGGCTGTGTCCTCTCCAATAAGGTCTGGCTGTGAGCACGGGGAGGAGGGGAGACTAATTCCTTGGGTGCTCAATCTCATTTTTGGGCTTTGCACACTTCCCACATCAAGTGAAGAATCTCAGGCTTCAACAGGTTGCTTTTCAAAGTGTTCACTCCTGCAAGTGTTGAGGGAAGAGACTTAAAACATCAAACAGTCGTATAAAGTTTCCGTTTGAACTTCTAGAACCCCTCGGGCAGGCAACCTTGCTAAACCTATGGGAAGAGAATCAAATCCCTTGCCAGGGTGTGGCAAGCCCCTCAACACCTGGCCCAGACTGTCAGATGAGTCAGTGAGAGGGCTATGCCCCTAGCCACCCATCCACACTCTGGGCCTGCTGTCAAAGTGTCTTCATCTAAAACACCCTTCCCTCTTGCTCTTTAGAGGGTTAGCATAAGTTCCTGCTCCATCCTCCGTTTCTGCCTTGTGGGGTGTTTTATCACAGCACCTATCTACTTATAATTCAGTCTTCCCACACACTGTGAGTTTCTTAACTGAAAGGAATGGGTCAGATTCCTCCCTGAGTCTCTAGCCACTAGCACATAGCAGGCGTTCAGTAAGTGTTTGATGAACGAATAAATGAGCCTGTGCGTTCAGTAAGTGTTTGATGAATGAATAAATGAGCCTGTGCTAGTCAGCGCACACACACATAGCCAATCAGGAAATGCCACGGTAGAGCAAGTTCTGAGATGAAGCTCACCTCTTGTGGCCAGGACAGAGACTGGCCCAGCCCATCTGAATTCCAATAAAGACTTGCCCCATGGCCTTGGACTAGTAACCTAATCTCTGTAGCCTGGGTACCTGGGCCTGCAAAGGGAGGTGATATTTCCATGCCCCATAGCAGAAGAGGGGAGACCTAACTAACAATCATCTGGCCGGGCGCAGTGGCTCACACCTGTAATGCGGGCACTTTGGGAGGCTGAGGCAGGCGGATCACCTGAGGTCAGGAGTTCGAGAACAGCCTGGCCAACATGGTGAAACCCCATCTCTCCTAAAAATACAGAATTAGCTGGCATGATGGCAGGTACCTGAATCCCAGACACTTAGGAGGCTTAGACAAGAGAATCACTTGAACCCAGGAGGCAGAAGTTGCAGTGAGCTGAGATCGTACTACTGAACTCCAGCCTGGACAAGAAGAACAAAACTCCATCTTAAAAAACAAAACAGGCTGGGTGCGGTGGCTCACACCTGTAATCCCAGCACTTTGGGAGGCCGAGGTGGGTGAATCACGAGGTCAAGAGATCAAGACCATCCTGGTCAACATGGTGAAACCCCATCTCTACTCAAAATACAAAAAACTAGCTGGGCATGGTGGCACGCGCCTGTAATCCTAGCTACTCAGGAGGCCGAGGCAGGAGAATTGCCTGAACCCAGGAGGCGGAGGTTGCGGTGAGCCGAGATCACGCCATTGCACTTCAGCCTGGGTAACAAGAGCGAAACTCCGTCTCAAAAAAAACAGAAAGAAAGAAAAAGAAAAAGAAAAAAAAATCCGCACGCAGGCACCGGGGCCTCCACCAGCCTGCCACAGGCTGCACCAGCTTTCCTTGCCTGGGCGAAGCCTTCTCTTCCCGGCACTGAGCCCATCGCCTGGTGACCACCTGGGAGGGAACACCCATTTGTGCCCAGAGATTTTACACATCCCCCTTCTCCTGCTCCTGGGGACTCCATTCCCCACTTAACAATATTCCAGAACATTCTTAAACCCAGAAGAGAGTGGAGCTGTGGATACCCTGCTGTAATAAGACAGCCTGGCCTATTTTCATAGGATTAAAAGATTTTTAGAAAACCGAGACAAAATGAAAGGTAACTCCCACAAACATAAATGTTTGCACACCTTAATGAATTCACACCAGAGAAGGAAGTGACCGTTCAGCAATAAAAGTCAGACATCTCAGAATTACAACGCCCTCGATAGATAGAAAAATGGGAGAGAACATTTTAGGAAGGAAAGTGACCTACATTTGATGTGATGTGGACAGCTAAGAAGTACGATACTAAGGGACATGTAAAACAGCAGCATAACCTAACACACTGAACTTGGCCGGAACGTTCTCCGGTAAGGGAGCTCTTAGGAGCTCACACCATCTACCTTAATTACGTACGTGTCCAAAAGAGAGAACACGACAGAAAGAATGTGATTTTAGTGAGCTTGGAAGGCTATAAAATAGTTACCATGTTACAAACGTTGGTTTTTATATACCAGCAGGGGAGGACAAACTATTTGTTCTCTATTTTAAATTGTGTTTGCATAAAACAACATTGCTGTGGAGTTGCAAAGACTGATAAGATGGGAAGATTTTTCCAAAGGGGGTTGTTGCTACGGAATTGGCAGCAGAGAAGTCAGATGCTGCCTGGCACCTCCACTTTTTCTTCAGCTGTTTCTATTTGAAGGAGAGGTACTTAATAAAATTGAGGAGGCTGGAAACACGGTGTGCTGAGAAAATCTTTCTGGAGACGGATACTGACGTGGTTACAAACGATGTAAATGTACCCGGCGCACTGAACTGTATGCTTAATAATAGATTCACCGGTAAACTTTATGTTACGCAGATTTTACCAGAATTTTAAAAAGAAAGAAAAAAACAAGGAATAAGGAGCTCCTGGGCTCAGGTTACACAGAAAAGCAGAAAACGAAAAGAAAAACATTCTGCTTATGATTTTGATTCTATGCGTGTACACATACATACGACAGAAGGAACAAAAGAGAATATTTTTATTTTAAAAAGTTTTCTAGGCCGCGCACGGTGGCTTGCACCTGTAATCCCAGCTACTTGGGAAACTGAGACAGGACAATCACTTGAACCCGGGAGGCGGAGGTTGCAATGAGCCAAGATCCTACCCACTGCACTCCAGCCTGGGTGACAGAGTGAGACTGTCTCAAAAAGTATACATATAGGCTGGATGCAGTGGCTTACGCCTGTAATCCCAGCACTTTGGGAGGCCGAGGCAAGTGGATCCCGAGGTCAAGAGATGGAGACCAACCTGGTCAACATGGTGAAACCCCGTCTCTACTAAAAATACAAAAATTAGCTGGGCATGGTGGCACGTGCCTGTAATCCCAGCTACTCCGGAGGCTGAGGCAGGAGAATTGCCTGAACCCAGGAGGCGGAGGTTGCGGTGAGCCGAGATCGCGCCATTGCACTCCAGCCTGGGTAACAAGAGTGAAACTCCATCTCAACAACAACAAAAAAGTATACATATAAATAAAACACAAATGAAGTATGGTATGGCATGTTCATACAATGTAATCTTATTCAGCATTAAAAATAAGTGAGTCATCAGTTGTGAAAACACATGAAGGAAGCTTAGATGCATATTGCTAAGTGAGAGAAACCAGCCCGAAAACGCTGCGTATCATACGGTTTCAATAGTGTCATTCTAGAAAAAAACGAAACTATAGAGACAGATGAAAGATTAGTGGTTTGGTCAGGTATGGTGTGTCATGCCTGTAATCCCAGCACTTTGGAAGGCTGAGATGGGTGGATCACCTGAGGTCAGGAGTTCTAGACCAGCCTGACCAACATGGCAAAACCCTGTTCTACTAAAAATACAAAAAAATTAGCCAGGTGTGGTGGCACATGCCTGTATTCTCAGCTATTTAGGAGACTGAGATAGGAGAACTGCTTGAACCTGGGAGGCGGAGGTTGCAGTGAGCCGAGATAGTGCCACTGTCTCCAGTCTGGGTAACAGAGTGAGACTCTGTCTCAAAAACAAAACAAAACAGAAACAAAAAACCCATAGCACTTCACAGCACAAAGTGTAGACTTTAAGTACACAGATTTTTAAAAGTTTGTATGTTGGAAGGTGGGAAGTATTATGGACTAAATATGTCCTCCGAAAATTCCTATGTTGAAGCCCTAAGCTTCAATGAGCTAGGATTAAGAGATGGGACCTTTAGGAGGTCCTTTGGTTTAGATGACATCGGGAGGCTAGGGCCCTCATGACGGGATCAGTGCCCTTCTAAGAAGAGGAAACCAGTATCTGAGCCACACGATGAGGATATGGCAAGTCAAGAGTGGGACCTCATCAAGGACTGAGTCAACTGGCACCCTCGTCTTGGACTTCCCAGTTTCCAGAGCTGTGAGAAATAAATGTCTGTTGTTTAAGCCACGAAGTCTTAAACTGACTAAGACGGCGGGAAATCTTCTTTTTTCTGGGACTCTCTTTCATGTGAGACTGACTCTTGCTCTGCCATCCAGGCCGGAGGACGATGGTGCGATCTCAGCTCACTGCAACCTCCACCACCCAAATTCAAGCAATTCTCTGGCCTCAGCCTCCCAGGTAGCTGGAATTAAAGGCACCCACCACCACACCCAGCTAAGTTTGTATTTTTAGTAGAGACGGGGTTTCACCATGTTGCCCAGGCTGGTCTCAAATTCCTGGCCTCAAGTGATCCGCCTGCCTCGGCCTCCCAAAGTGCTGGGATTATAGGCGTGAGCCACACTGCACCTGGCCTGATTAGCTAATGACTGAATAAGTTAGGTCTACATACCTGCCCTCACTTTCTCATGTCTAAAATGGTAATACTATAATAATAGCAATTACCTCAGAAAACAATTACTATTTATTTCATTGTAAGAAACTGCGAAATAAAATATCTTTGCCTTTAGGAACTATAAGGTGATTTAGTTTTTGCAGTTTTGGTTTTTGAGACATGGTAATACATTTACATGATTTAAAAAGAGGAACACAGAGAAGTCTCACTCTCACTCCGCCCCGTCCACACATTCCTCATCTGGTCCGGGGTAAGTAACACTTTTTATTCATTTCTCATTTACCTTTCCAGTGCTTTTATAAGCAAATACAAGCAAATTAAAATATAAATGCTTATTTCTCTCATTTTCTTATGGAAAAGAAGCATACTATGTTCACTTTCTAACCCTCCATTTTTTTCAGCTCTTCATTTTGAAATGATTTCAGACTTGAAAATAACTTGGAAAAGTAGTACAAAGAATTCCCATAATTCTTCACCCAAATCTCCCAAGTGTTGACATCTTACATCACTGACAGTAAAATGATCAAAGTCAGGAAATTGGCCGGGGCGCGGTGGCCCACACCTGAAACCCCGGCACTTTGGGAGGCCGAGGCGGGTGGATCACGAGGTCAAGAGATCGAGACCATCCTGGTCAACGTGGTGAAACCCCGTCTCTACTAAAAATACAAAAAATTAGCAGGGCATGGTGGCGCGTGCCTGTAATCCCAGCTACTCGGGAGGCTGAGGCAGGAGAATTGCCTGAACCCAGGAGGTGGAGGTTGCAGTGAGCCGAGATCACGCCATTGCACTCCAGCCTGGGTAACAAGAGCAAAACTCCGTCTCAAACAAAATATAAAATATTTTATATTTTATATTTTTAAAAATAAAAAATATCAAAAAATAAAAAAATTAGCCGGGCGTGGTGGGACCTACCTGTAATCCCAGCTACTCGGGAGTCTGAGGCAGGAGAATTGCTTGAACCCAGGAGGCAGAGGTTGCGGTGAGCCGAGATCGCGCCATTGCACTCCAGCCAGGGTAACAAGAGAGAAACTCCGTCTCAAAAAATAAAAAAAAAGAGACATGGGAACACAGTCACTGAAAGTGAAGGGACCCACCCATGTTCACACAGCCAGATAGGGGCCTGCAGAGGGCAGATGCCCGCTCCTTCATCTCAGTCCTGTCCATTCTGAAAATGTATCCAAGCACGGGCATTGGGCCAGCTCGTGCTCCATGCTGGGGACATCGTGGAGAACCCGGTCCTTGAGGAGGTCGCCGTTAGCTCACACACCCTGCACTACTTTTCCATGGTTGCTGTGACCAATCACCGCTCAGCGACTGGCTTCAAACAGTACACATTTATCATCTTACAGCCCTGTGGTTCAGGAATCCAACACGGGCTGACTCGGGCTATAATCAATATGTCAGAAAGGTGCATTCCTTTCTGGAGGCGCCCGGGGAGAGCCCCCTTCCTCCCTCTTAAAGGCCAGCAACTCTGGGCCGGTCCTTCTCACACAGCAACACTCCACACTCCTCTGCTGCCTCCTCCTCCACTTCCAAGGACCTTGATGATGCTATTCACCCACCTGGATAATCCAGGCTTGTTTCACTGTCTTGAAGTCAGCTAATTAGCAAGCTTCATTCCACCTGTTACCTTCACTCCCCTTGGCCGTGTAACACCACACTCACAGGTTGCAGGGTGGGGACATGGACATCCTTGGGGGACCATTACCGTGCCCACCACACTTCCTGTGAGACCCCATGACCGCCTGGTTGTGGTGGGAGAAAGGCTGGGAACCCGAAGCTCAGCAGGTGTCAGTAGAAGAAAACTCCCCTCCTGGGTGATTGTCCCAGCTTGGGACCTTTGTGCGGTAAACACAGCGTCCGGAGCAGGGCGGTCCAGGCATCAGGGATCTGTGTGCACGAGCCTTTCCTGATCACGCACACGCTGTGTTTGCCGGAAAGTGGAAATGTTATGGGCGGTCAGGGAAGCCAATTTCTCTCCCAGGGCCAGAGGCATAGTGTCTGGAATGAGTCAGAAGTTTGAAAGCTAACCTGTTATGAAATCAGCCAAGAGCAAAAAGGGCAAAGCTTCTTGGTCCTGCCCCCACTCCACACCCGCATAACTCTGAGCAAGCAACTGAGAGGGTTTTGGGGCCCCAGAGGACCTCCCAGTTCCAGCCAGCAGGTGGACAGTCACATAAACCGCAACCCGAAAGGATGTAATTGGACTGGAAAAAGCCTCTCAACTGGTCTCCGGGTCTTTAGCTCCGTCCTCACCTCCCTGCTGCCCAGCAATCTTTTGAAAAGGCCAAATAGAGCACCCTAGTCAGCTGAAGCCCTGCGGTGACCTCATGGATCCTTCACTATAAAATCCTCGCAAGGTCCCTCATAACCTTGGCCTTGCTTCTCATGTAAGCAGCTCAGTTTCACGAAAACACAACCATCTTTACCTCCTCAAGAGGTATGAACTCCCCTTCCTTCTCTTTCTGGGAAACTTTAAGTCGATATTCAAGACCACAGACCACTTCCCCGGCATTCCCATGGGAGCTGTGTGGCCACCGCCTCTCTGTTCCCAGCTGGGATTCTCCTGTTGTGCTGAGTACCGGGAGGGCAGAACGGCTGTTTCATGCATGTCCCGGACCTGCTGAGCCTGGCTCAATGGGCACTTCAGAAACGTCTGTCACATGAAGAAGGATTATGAGGCTGGCACGCTCTGCTTTTCCAGTTCTCTTGGAATTAGGAATTTGGAAATGGAATCCTAATTAGTTTTATTAATGTCTGAAATCGGACTAAGTCCACACCTAAAAGAAAACAGGTCTTTTCTGTTGGCAGGTCTGATAGACTAGTGGCATTCGTGGCCACAGTTAATGACCGCCTGGTGCCCACACCTCCGCAATGCGAGTTTACAGTGACCCCGTTAAAAGGTAGAGTGTATTTTCTCACCCCTTATATCTTGACGGGCCTCGTGACCTGCTTTGGCCAACAGAATATAGCAGAACTGGTGAGGTGTCCTTTCAGTCCAGGCCTCATGAGGCCTTGGCTGCTTTGCTCTTCTCTTAGGACCCCTGCCTCCGCCGAGGAAACGAGCCTGGTCTAGCCTGCCGGAGGAAGAGAACAGGAGTCACCAAAACCACCCAGTCACCATGTAGACACGCGCCATAATGAATGGTCGTCGCTTTCAGCTACTAGATTTGTGAGCGTTTCATTACATAGCATAACAGGGAACAGAGGAGGTCAGCTGACGGCTGAGAAGAAATGAGAAGTAAGTGCTTGGCTAGGAGTGGAAGGGAGGGGTTTATTGTTTTCATTATTGAAGTTTCATCCTAAGGAAAATGTCCTTTCGTCCTTTGATCTACACACATTATGATTCCTTTCCTTTTTTCTTATTTTTGTTCTTGCCACCCAGGCTGGAGTACAGGGCCGCGACCTCAGCTCACTGTAACCTCTGCCTCCCAGGTTCAAGTGATTCTACCGCCTCAGCCTCCTGAGTAGCTGGGATACAGGCGCTTGTCAGCACACCTGGCTAATTTTTGTATTTTTAGTAGAGACAGGGTTTCATCACATTGGTCAGGCTGGTCTCAAACTCCTGAGGCCAAGTGATCCACCCGCCTCAGCGTCCCAAGGTGCTGGAATTACAGGCATGAGCCACCATGCCCGACCTGTGACTGCATTTCACTTGCTTCTTCCTGGAGTTCACTTGGGATTGAGAAGCAGCAATGGACTCCAACATAATCTTTTCCTGAGTGGAAATAATTCAGCGCTTCCTAAAATAAGGAAGCCACTGGAGATGTATTTTTTTTACCTACCTAATTAGTCTGGTATCTGTGTTCTGGATGCTGGCTTAGAAAGAGGCCAGGCACAGTGTCTCCTGCCTATAATCCCAGCACTTTGGGAGGCTGAGGCAGGCAGATCACAAGGTCAAGAGTTCGAGGCCATCCTGGCCAACATGATGAAACCCCATCTTTACTAAAATACAAAAAAAATTGTATTGTTGGGCATGGTGGGACACACCAGTAGTCCCAGGTACTCGGGAGGCAGCAGAATCGCTTGAACCCGGAAAGCAGAGGTTGAAGCGAGCTGAGATCCCACCACTGCACTCCAGCCTGGCAGCAGAGGGAAAGTCTGTCTCAAAAAAAAAAAAGAAAGAAGTTACAGGCATGGTAGAAAAGATCACTTGAAGAGGAGTTTATTTGGGACATCGAGAATAAAGATAAGAGCCAACCTGATTCTGCAATTTCGACAGAGGTAGAGGTGACATGTCAGCCAGGGAGCCAAGGGCCTGGAATCCGATGTGTGGGGTGGTGACAGTCATCTACAGGCATCCTGAAGACCTGAGGGCCTTATTCTCAATTCAGCACATCCAGAACACATAATGTGTGTCCCAGAGGGTTTGGGCTTAACTTTCCCTCATAACTCACTGGGCCTGATTTGAGGATAATTGGGGAATTGTCCCAAAGTAAAGCTCAGAATCTTTCTTAGCAAAGGTGAGTAAAAAGAACAGAGGGGTTTGTTACTGTCACTGAAATGTATCCACCACTCCAAGCCGAGCTCAAACCCCACCGCTTCACTAGACACCTAACTGGAAGATGCTCCCTCTCGCCTCTGAATTCCACAAGCAACTCCTGAGGTTTGCAGTCAAGACTGGCTTCACATGTAACTCAACATTATCTGACCTCTAGTCTTTACCAGGGCCCTACCTGCTTCAGGTACAAATGCTCAGCCTTTAAACTGGGTAAATAAACTTTCAAGGAGGATCTCGGGAACCCAACCACCAATTACAATGTTGCTTCCATGAGGAATGTGTTCTCTGTTCTCAGAGAAAGGCTGGGAAATGACCTGTGGTGGCGGCACCAGGCATCTCCAAGATTGGTCAGCTTTGGGCATGGGAGAAGCATATCCCCCAAAAGACTTTTTAATTTTACTTAAGAAACACATTCATGTATATTTTGTATGATTTATGTGTCACTCAAACTCCTTTAGATTCTTCTCAACCTCTGATCTAGAGCTAACCTCCCCTTCTGTAACCAGCAGCGTGGTCTCGATCAAGAAGGCTTCCCCCACCCACCCTTCTCAAACACCTCAGCTGTTGGCTTCCACGTTGCTCTGCTGTGGGAAGGGCCACAGTTTGGAATCCTTGTTCCACAAAGTTTGGTGGCCACATGGGATCATCCATTCTTCGTGCCTCGATCCACAAGAGACAACTTTTTCTGCCTCCACAAACAGTTGTGAGGCCAGGCCCAAAAAGGCACAGCCTTGGAGGGCGCTCCCTCTGGGAGGAGCCCACAGGATGGCTGGGGAGGGTGCCCAGGGGCAGATGGCAAATCAGCAAAGCAGGCCTGGGGGGCAATGGCTGATGGACATTAGGCCTGACACCCTGCCACAGACAACTATTCGCTCTCCCAATTCCTCTCTTATTTTCCAATAAAAAGTAAATACGGAACTACGGTAAATTTCAAACATACACAAAAGCGGCTGGAACATACAAAAAAGCCCATTCCCCTGTGCCTCGGCTTCAACCGTCTACTTACAGCAAATGTCATTTTATCTATCCCTCCACCCACTTCTCTTTCTCCTGATTATTTGGAAATTAATTCCAGGCGTCAGATCATTTTTTTAAATTCAGTAATTCTAAAAGATAAGGACTGTGTGTGTTTTTAAAGAAAACACGATAAAAATAAATGAACAGTAATGGTTCAGTATTATCAAATATCCAGCTAGTGTTCAAATCTCCAAATCTGTCAAAAGCCACCATTTTTTTAATGGATTATTTGACTCCAGATCAAAGAAGGTCCACATATAGCAACTGGTTGATGTGTATCTCTGAAATCTCTTTGAATCCATAGGTTCGCCCTTGGTGTCTTTTCTTTTCCTTTGGAATCTGTTAAAGTAATTATAAAAGATTGGGTGGTGGCCGGGCGCGGTGGCTCACGCCTGTAATCCCAGCACTTTGGGAGGCCGAGGCGGGTGGATCACAAGGTCAAGAGATCGAGACCATCCTGGTCAACATGGTGAAACCCTGTCTCTACTAAAAATACAAAAATTAGCTGGGCATGGTGGCGCGTGCCTGTAATCCCAGCTACTCAGGAGGCTGAGGCAGGAGAATTGCCTGAACCCAGGAGGCGGAGGTTGCAGTGAGCCGGGATCGCACCATTGCACTCCAGCCTGGGTAACAAGAGCGAAACTCCATCTCAAAAATAAATAAATAAATAAAAGATTGGGTGGTTTGTCGAATGGAATTCCCTGCAGTCTAGACTGCGTCCCCAGTGGTGTCATCGAGCCTGTTGCTGCCTCTGGCTTTCCCGTGCATTTGTGCTGGAGCTAGGGGCTTAACCACATTCAGATTCACTTTCTTGGCAAGACTCCCCAGGTGGGTGTGTTTCTCAACAGGAGGCGCAGCTCGTCCCCTTGTCTCTGTTTGCCATGTTAGTGGCTGTTGCTGCTTCTGCCCAGATTCTTAACTCACAGGAGCTGCCCTTGGTTTTTGTTTTTGAAAGTCAAATATAATGCACACACTATAAAAATCACCATTGTAGGCCGGGCGCCGTGGCTCACGCCTGCAATCCCAGCACTTTGGGAGGCTGAGGCAGGCGGATCATAAGATCAGAAGATCAAGACCATCCTGGCCAATGTGGTGAAATCCCATCTCTACTAAAAAATACAAAAATTAGCGGGGCATGGTGGCGTGCACCTGTAGTCCCAGCTACTCGGGAGGCTGAGACAAGAGAATTGCTTGAACCCGGGAGGCAGAGATTGCGGTGAGCCGACATTGTGCCACTGCACTCCAGCCTGGCGCCTGGTGACAGAGCAAGACTCTGTCTCAAAAAAAAAAAAAAAAAAAAAATCACCATTGTGAAGTGTACAAATTTAGTGGTTTTTAAAGTATATTCACAACATTGTACAACCATCACTATCATCTAACTCCAGAGCATTTTTATCACCCTAAAAAGACACTGTGTTAGCTGGGTGTGGTGGCTCACGCCTGTAATCCCAGCACTTTGGGAGGCCGAGGTGGGAGGATCACCTGAGGTCGGGAGTTCAAGACCAAGCCTGACCAACATGGAGAAACCCGTCTCTACTAAAAGTACAAAATTAGCTGGGCATGGTGGCACATGCCTGTAATCCCAGCTACTCGGGAGAATCACTTGAACCCGGGAGGTGAATGTTGTGGTGAGCTGAGATTGTGCCACTGCATTCCAGCCTGGGCAACAGGAGTAAAACTGTCTCAAAAAAAAAAAAAAAATCCTGTTGGCGTCATGCCTCAATCTCCCCTTCTCCTCTCGGGTCCTGGCAACCACTAATCTACTTTCTGTCTCTGTGGATTCTCCTACTCTGAAATTTTTGTAGAAAAGGAATCATCTGTGGTCTTCCGTGGCTGGCTCCTTTCTTTTAGCGTAGTGTCCCCAAGGTTCACTCATGTCGTAGCATGAATCAGTTCCTCATCTGTTTTTATTGCCAAATGATATTCAATTGTGTCGATGGACCACATTTGGTTTATCCATCCATCAGCAATGGACATTTGGGTGGTTTCTGCTTCTGGCTACGAACATTTGCCTACAAGTGCTTGTGCGGATGTGTCTTCAATTCTCTCGGGCACAGCCCATAGAGTGGAACTTCTGGTTCCTGTGGCAGCTCTACACTTAACCTTTTGAGGAAGTGCCAGGCTGCTTTCCACAACGGCTGCCCCATTTCCTATTCCTACCAGCACTGTGAGTGGGTTCCACATCTGTGTCAACACTTGTTATTGTTGGCATTTTCATTACAGCCCTCCTAATGGTACTCAAGGTTTTTGAATCATTTCCTACCCAAGCTTGAGCTGTGCACACACAGGGGTACAGCTCAAATATACGGTATTTTCAAGGCTACTAGACAGGGAACAATTACACGCATACTCTCACATTCGTACATACTCTTGCATGCCAGTGCACACACACCCACACACACGCACACGCACACACGGTCCCTACCCTGCTGGTGTGCTGCAGGGAATCAAGGTTGAATCAGACACGACCCCTGCCCTTGAGGAGCTCGAGGTCAGTCCAGGAGACACGGCCTGGAGCTTCCACTGGCAGGAACAGGGGCCCCTGCAGCCGCTTGGGTACAAGGTTTGCTGAGAAGTCGCCCAGGGATCTCAGAAGTGAGGGCTGGATGGAAACCAGCCATCTTCAGGTCAGGGTCTCTCTCCACCCTGTTCATCCCCCTCACTCTTTCCTCTGCTACCTAGCTTCCTCAGTTTACCCCCAGCCCCTGCCCCCCAATTCCTGATTCTGACTGACAGGTGGCTGTGACTTGGCCTGGCCCTTGCCCCCCGGCACCAGCCACCCTCACCCAATGGTGCAGCCTCCATGTCTCAGTTCCACATTCTGTAGCGGGCACACGTTTCTGTGTCAGGCTCCAGAAGACCTGTGAGGGGTTCTGCTTGGTTCATTGGGGTCCCTTGGTTCGGTCAGCTGTGGCCAGAGAGAAGAGCAGGGGCCTGCAGAAGGAGAGAGAACCTTCCAGCATGAGCAGTCAGGGCGAACACAGCCACATCAGAGGTTGTGGCGTCTGAGCCAGGCCTTCAACCACAGGGAATGAGAAAGAGAAGAGCGCTTTCCAAGCACAAAGGTGGGACATAACGAGCTGTTCCAGGGCCCTGCGGATGGAGGGTCTGAAGTGAGCGAAAGCAGAGAGGTGGCCTCTGCCTCTCATCCGGGTCTTGATCTTTAAGCTGGAGATCACAGGCCCTGTAGAAGTTCTGTTGTTTTCTAGGGTATTTTTAACTACAGAGACCTTTTGTTTCCACATCAACTATTTCCCAGAAGCTTCCTGGATGAATCTGAGGAAAGCAGGACGGCGCTGGTCACAGCAGAGTTGAGGACAAAGTCACCGGCCCAGGACCCCTTGTTCCCTCATCATTACCCCACGACTTCCTGCAGGGCTTCTCCCCAGCTCCCAGGCCCTGTGGAACAGTGACAGTCACTGGCTGGCTATGCGGAGCTGGGGAAGGGTTTTCTGCAGGAGACTGAGGGGCAAGGAGGCACAGTCACGTTTGAGAGCCTGGGCCACAGAGATGGAGCCACCTTGGGAAGGAAAAGAAAGTAGCATTTGGGCCGTTTGAGGATGAAAGGAGGAGCCAAGGTAACAGAGCAGGTCTGAGCCTCGGTGTCTGGAGTCTGGATGTCAGGCAGGGCCACAGCAGGGGAGGAGAGTGACAGCTGCTTTTTTTTTTTTTTTTTTTTTTTAACAGAGTCTTGCTCTGTCCCCCAGGCATGATCTTGGCTCACTGCAACCTCCGCCTCCCAGGTTCAAGCAATTCTCCTGACTCAGCCTCCCGAGTAGCTGGAAACTATAGGCACACACTGCCCCAACTGGCTAATTTTTTTGTATTTTAATAGAGATGGGGTTTCACCATCTTGCCCAGGTTACAAACTCCTGAGCTCAGGCAATCCACCTGCTTTGGCCTCCCAAAGTGCTGGGAATACAGGCATGAGCTGCCTGGCCAACAGCTGCTTTTTAGACATGCTGAGTTGATGGTAATAGCAAGTAAAAAAAAAAAACAAAAACGTTACCAGCTGGGCACAGTGGCTCACACCTACAATCTCAGCATTTTAGGAGGCTGAGGAGGGAGGATCACTTGAGTCCAGGAGGCTGAGGCTACAGTGAGCTGGGATCATGCCACCGCACTCCAGTCTGGGTGACAGGGCAAGAACTTGTCTCAAAAAATAAAAATAGGCTGGTCTCAATGGCTCATGCTTGTAATCCCAGCACTTTGGGAGGCCGAGGTAGGAGGATTGCTTGAGTTTAGGAGGTCAAGACTGGCCTGGGCAACATAGCGAGACCTTGTCTCTACCGAAATGTTTTAAAAAAATTACCCGGGCATGGTGGCACAAGCCTCTAGACCCAGCTACTTAGGAGGCTGAGGCAGAAGGCTCACTTGTACCCAGGAGTTCAAGGCTGTAGTGAGCCTTGATCGTGCCACTATACTCCAGCCTGGGCAACAGAACGAGACCCTGTCTCAAAAAATAAATAAAAATTAAAGTAAGTGTTTCTAAAAATGGTCACCCTGTACACTGCTGAGCTCTGAGCAAAAGTGAGATCACCACAGCTGCCCGCGGAAGCAGGACAAGGTGGGCTTTCAGAGTGGCCCTGTCTCAGGAAGCAGGCAGGCGGGCTAGGCTTTTCTTGATTGGGGTGAAGAGGTTTAAAGCCTGACACAAAGTTGGAGTTAATCAAATCGTAACAAATTATAGCAGAAGCTCATTATTCCCATGTTGGTTAATTAAAAATAGCACGTTGCTCGTTTTGTTTTTGATACAGAGTTTCATCGTCATCACCCAGGCTGGAGTGCAGCCCGCAACCTCCACCTCCCTGGTGCAAGCGATTCTCCTGCCTCAGCCTCCCCAGTAGCTGGAATGACAGGTGCCCACCACCAGGTCCCGCTCATTTTCGCATTCTTAGTAGAGACAAGGTTTTACCACATTGGCTAGGCTGGTCTCAAACTCCTGACCTCAGGTGATCTGTGCACCTCGGCCTCCCAAGGAGTGCCTGGGATTACCGGCATGAGCCACCGAGCCCGGCCAAAAATGGCGACTATTTCAAGGCTATTGCTAGTCCCCAACCAACGAGACAGCTTATTACTGTTTAATAAAAGTGCTGAAATCGGCCGGACCTGGTAAATGCAAAGACCAGCGCGGGTAGGAGAGTTTTTTCTTTGTTCCTTGGATATCAAACTAATAAGGTTTTATTGTGAAGCTGAGGTACCCGTGTGCAGGCACGCCAGCAGAACAGTGTCTGACAACTGATGTTGCTCTAAAATAGTGAACTTTTCTCCTTGGCCTGGGAACCTAAGACATTTAGAGTTGTAAATTCCAGAGCTTCCCCTCCGCCGAGAATATTTCCTTTGTGTTTTACGAGAATATAGTCAGTCTACATAAAGTCAGTTTTTGAAAAAGCTCTATTCAGTCAATCAACTATTTATTTTGAAAACAGGGCCGTGTGTGGTGTCTCATGCATGTAATTCCAGCACTTTGGGAGGCTGAGGCGGGCAGATCACGAGGTCAGGAGATCGAGACCATTCTAGCTAACACGGCGAACCTCCATCTCTACTAATAATACAAAAAATTAGCTGAGCTTGGTGGTGGGCACCTGTAATCCCAGCTATTCGAGAGGCTGAGGCAGGAGAATCACTTGAACACGGGAAGCAGAGGTTAAAGTGAGCACAGATCATGCCACTGCACTCCAGCCTCAGTGAAAGACACACCATCTAAAAATAAATAAATAAAAGTTAGTAGTTAGCTATTGTTTTCAAAACAGAGCACCAAACTGGGCTTGGCAGCTCATGCCTGTAATCCCAACACTTTTGAGAGGCCAAGGTGGGAGGACTGTTTGAGTCTAGGAGTTCGAGACTAGCCTGGGCAACATAGCAAAACCCCATCTCTACAAAAATAAATAAAAATTAGAGCAGTGACCAAGTGTGGCCTCCCGTGTGAGGTCACAGGTCAGCCTGGCCTCTGATCCAGCTCTGAGTGGGGATCCCAGGTAGGACCTGACTTTCCTGCAGGCCTGCCCAGCCCCAGCCCAGCTACAGCATTTGCCCACAGGGATCTTAGGTCCCTGCTCTGGGTCCTTGTCAATTTCACTCTGGCTGCAGGGCCCTGGGGGTCACCTCGCCATCTGCCTGGCCTTGCCCAAGTCTCTGGGGTTGCCTGTACTTGTTTCTGACGCTTCCATGAGAGCTCAGCTGTGGCTCAGGGGCCAGGCACATCTGCTCATTTATCTTCCCAAATTGGAGTCCCTGACACGGCGCGGCTTTGGTTAGCAAGGGCCAGTCCCGTCTAGAACATGGGGGGGACTCTCTCAGGAGGAAGACTGTCACTTTGAAGCCACACACAGTTTTGCAGAAACAAATGAACCTGTTTGCAATTTGAAAATTCATTATCCTTTGTTTTGGTGCAAAGAGCTACTTTAAGAAGACAGGTACAGATTATCCTGGGAAAAGGGATTTATCATTAAAATAAGCTGTCTTAGCTCCCTCTCTCCTCATTGCCTCTTCCCTGTCAGCCTGCTCAACTCAGTGTATTCATCTGCTAGGAGGGAAGAGCCTAGGTGGCTGAGCAGCCGTGCTGGAGGCCAGCTGAGATCAGGGGCTGCCTGGGGTTGGTCTCCCTGTGGCTTGCGGACACCATCCTCTCCTTGTGTCTTCTCGTGGTCCTCGCTCTCCGTGCGTTGTGCCCTGATCTCGTCTGCTCATAAGGACACCAATGACATCGGATTGGAACCCATCTATAGGACCTCATTTTTGGTTTAACCCTATTCTGGTTTGCCCCAAAACACTTGTCAGTGGCAAGGTAAAGATATCTTAAAATAGTTACCAGACAAAAATGGATGGACGAGTACATGGACAGCAGCTGAGACATGAGATGCTGCACTTCCGATTCACACATCAGCTCTTGACACCATATTAGTAAAGGTGGGGAGACGTGCCATGGCCGGGGTAGGGACGCAGCTGGTCAGACAGAGCCCACCCTTCTGATGAACAGAACCCTGGGGATATGCAGCTGCTGTGTAATGGTGCCACCTAGCGGTACTTTTTAGAATAACCAGTCTCTTGGTTTCTCTTCCATCTAAGTTCCTACAGAGACTGAGATTTCCAATTGATTTCCCTGTTGTCTGTCGTTGTCAAATGAAAAGCACACATGTTGGTACTCACCTCTCTTGATTTTTATCTCTCTAAATAATGAAATCTCTCAGCTATATTCATTGAGATGTTGTGGAAAGAATGCTGGACTTAAGAGATGTGGGTTCAGATCCCATCTCTGGCAACTTACCAGTTCTAGGGTTTGGGAAAGTTACTTAACATCCACACACCCGTTTTATGATCCAGAGAATGGAAACAGCAGGATTCTCGTGAGGATCACGGGAGGTGATATGTGCATTTCCGTGTCCACGAATCACCAGCTTTGAACACGTGGAAACGTGAGCAAGGCTAAGGTTGCGATGGAGGCCATCTCTCGGTAGGTGGGTCGAGACCATCCTGGGCAACATGATCAGGACCGCCCTCAGACCTCTGTGCAGGGCAGTGCCCACCCTGATGCCTATGCTGGTCAGACTGAGAGGGCAGACATGGGACCATGACCTGCATAAACCCCCACCTAGTGCCACGTGGCACCACAAGGAGCCCTCTGAGCCCTGCACTCTTCGTCTGTAAAGTTAGGCTAACATAACAAGGGGAGCCACTTAGTCAAACAAAAAACAAAACTGAACTCCAGTGGGTCTTCTGGGGTGTTCTGTTTGGTGTTGGGGTGTCATTTGGCTCCTGCTTTTGGTCTATATTCCCAGAGACAGATAAAGCGTAAGAGGCCGTTCTTGCATTGCCGTAAGGAAATACCCGAGGCTGGGCACGGTGACTCACGCCTGTCATCCCAGCACTTTGGGAGGCTGAGGCAGTCGGATCATGAGGCCAGGAGATGGAGTCCAGCCTGGTCAACATGGTGAAACCCCGTCTCTACCCAAGATACAAAAAATTAGCTGGGCATGGTGGCGCGTGCCTGTCATCCCAGCTACTCAGGAGGCTGAGGAAGGAGAATCTCTTGAACCTGGGAGGTGGAGGTTGCATTGAGCTGAGATCACACCACTGCACTCCAGCCTGGGCAACAGGGTGAGACTGTCTCGAAAAAACATAAAATAAAGATTAAAGGAAAGGAAAAGAAATACTTGAGACTGGCTGATTTATACGAAAAGAGGCTGAGTTGGCCACGGCTCTGCAGGCTGTAAGGAAGCCTGGCCCTGGCAGCTGCCTGTCTTCCGAGGAGGCCTCAGGAAGCTTACGTGCCACATGGTGAACGCAGGAACAAGAGCCAGCGTGGGGTGGTGGGGGGTGCCACCACACTCCTAAATGACCAGGTCTCATGAGAACTCACTATGGTGAGGACAGCACTAAGCCATGAGGGATCCGCTCCCACGATCCCAACACCTCCCACCCGGCTGCGCCTCCATCACTGTGATCATAATTCAACCTCAGATTTCCGCGAGGACAAATATCCAAACTATGTCAAGCATCTTCCCTCCCCTTTCTCGCTTCCTCTCCTCATTCTGGTGAGAAGAGCCTGTTCCGCGTTTCTGAAGGGCTGAGTGTTCTCGCCCACCCCCCAACCCTGAGCTCTTATGTTTCAGGTCCATGGGGTGTGTGGAGAGGGGGTCCCAGAGGGTCAGGGCATGGAGATAGGCAGCTTTAGTTGAACAAACTGGGATAGATGGGGGGGCAGAGGTGGTGGTCTCAGCAAATGATGAGGAATGCGGGGAAGGGTGCCCAAGACTGCTGAGGGGATGAAGCATGAATACCCAGGGGTGAGCTTCGACTCATCAGCACTGCACTGGAGACCACAGCGAGTGACGATCTCTCAGCAGTGCCCAGGGCATCCTAAGGCCCAGGGAGCCAGGTCTCTGAACGGTGCAAGACCGCCTCAGGTCCATAGGTTCCCAGGAAGCACCGCAAAATTGGATTTCCTCCCACGCTGAGTGGATGGGAGCTTTTAAACCAAAGAAGGCCGGGCGTGCTGGCTCATGCCTGTAATCCCGGCACTTTGGGAGGCTGAGGCAGGTGGATCACTTGAGGTCAGGCGTTTGAGACCAACCTGGCCAACATGGTGAAATCCTGTCTGTATTAAAAATACAAAACTTACCTGGGCATGGTGGCACGCAACTGTCATCCCAATTACTTGGGTGGCTAAGGCACGAGAATCACCTGAACCCAGAAAGTGGAGGTTGCAATGAGCCGAGATTGCACCACTGCACTCCAGGCTGGGCGACTGCGCGAGACTCTCTCAAAAAAACAAACGAAGAAAAGAAAAGAAAACCAATGGCCTTTTTGCCAAAGTGCGGTGGAGAGTCTACACTGACACGGCCCCCAGGGGAGCTGCTGGGAGGCTCCCCAGCCCAGTGCTGCCCCCTTTCCGGCCACTGTACCTTCATTTATTCATGTTTACAGACACCGGATGTAGAGACCACACACAAGACAAAAGCTCAGAAGAAGAATGCAGTGATCGACTTCCCGAGGCACCCTGCCTGCAGGGAAAGCTTTTCTCCGTGAGACATTTTGACTCCAGGACCCACATTTTTAGCAGGAACGAGTCAGTCAACACACATCCTGTGGGCCTGCCCAGAAGCAGTTATGAGTCACAGGGAGAAAGCTCCGGGAAGCAGCTGCCCCGGTGTCAGTTAGAAAGTCAGGGGACACCTGCCACACCAGGCTCACGGGAGTGTGGAGGGCGGCCCGCAGGCCACACGCAGCAGGGGCCCTCCATGGCTTCTCTCCTGGCAGGCAAGAACTTCAGTGTTTCTCTGTGGCTCGGCCCCTCTGCCCTGGTATTACTCAGAGCCATGGTCACCCTCCTCCTGCCCCAGCCCGGAGCGCTCTCAGCCAGTCCTCCATAGTCATCAGCACAGCCCAGAGAGGGCAAAGTCCTCCCATGCCCGAAAAATCCCACCTTCCTGTCACAGCCAGGCCCAAAACGTCCCAGAAGGAATACCAACTCCAACGCACACCAAAGACGTGAAATCACACAATCTGGGAAACGTAAACATAGTTCTGCTTGTTCTGTAACGTATTTTTCATGACCAGGAAATGGAGACAAAAGGTGGCGTTGGGAAAGGCATTATGGGGAGGACACCATCTTCCAGGCTCGCCAGCCCCTCCAGAGCTCAGCCCGCATGGCTGAGGTGACCCTCTCCTTGCTCCTGAGCCTCAGAAGCCCAAGGCTGGTCCTAAAGACCCAGTAGCCTCAGGCAGGCGCAGCCCTGTGGCCCTTAGGGGCGGTTAAGAGAGCTGTGGACATGGTTCCTGCCCATTCACCCTCACAGGAGGTCGGGAATTCCACCCCAGCAAGAGTACCCCTGGGACTGTGGAGCGCAGAGGACAGTGACCAGTGCAGGGTCTTACCCGGGAAAGGCCACAGTCCGAGCCGTGTTCATGCTGCTCCTCGGGAGGCCTTCCAAGCACCTTCTCCAGACCGAGTGACTCGGCGATTCCACGTGACAGAGACCTTGAAAGAGATCTCTCTTGTTACAAATGAAGAAACTGAAGCCCAGAGAGGTACTGGGCTTGTAATCTGGCTTCCGAGCGGCGGTTCTCAGCCCCAGTGGCCGTTACAATCACCTGAATCACCATCACCTGAAAGCCTTAACGGCCCCCGCCCGGTTTCCACCAATGGAATCACTCTCTCCCACCAATGGAAAGTTCCCCTGGGGATTCTCATGCAGCCAGACTGGAGAACCCTTTAGATTAAGGCGTGGAGGTTCCACGTGGTTCCACACCACATAGTCATGTGGTCTCTAGAAAGCCACAGCCTTCCTGAGTCTTACTGGCAAATTGCTGTGTAATAACAGCCATCTTCGGGGTAAGGAACCAATAGAAGGGTCCAGACCCTGGAGCTCCTCAGGAAAGCAGGGCAGGCATTACAAGATGCAATCCCCTTTTCATCAGCTTGGAGGGTTACGGTTACTGGATTCAAAAGACTAGCTTTCTGTCTTGTCACATAACCATTTGAAAAGCAGTAATAACCATTCCTTAACAGAGGCATATCTGGGGCCAGGCGCGGCGGCCATGCCTGTGACATTGACACGTTGGAAGGTCAAGGTGGGTGGATCACTTGAGGTCAGTGGTTTGAGACCAGCCCTTTTCTATGAAAAATACAAAAATTGGCCGGGCGCGGTGGCTCAAGCCTGTAATCCCAGCACTTTGGGAGGCCGAGGCGGGTGGATCACGAGGTCAAAAGATCGAGACCATCCTGGTCAACATGGTCAAACCCCGTCTCTACTAAAAATACAAAAAATTAGCTGGGTGTGGCGGCGCGTGCCTGTAATCCCAGCTACTCAGGAGGCTGAGGCAGGAGAATTGCCTGAACCCAGGAGGCGGAGGTTGCGGTGAGCCGAGATCGCGCCATTGTACTCCAGCCTGGGCAACAAGAACGAAAATCTGTCTCAAAAAAAAAAAGAAAAATACAAAAATTAGCTGGGTGTGGCGGCACGCACCTGTAGTCCCAGCTACACGGGAGGCTGAGGCAGGAGATTCACTTAAACCTGGGAGGGGGGGTTGCAGTGAGCTGAGCTCTCACCACTGCACTCCAGCCTGGGCAACGGGAGCACAACCCTGTCTCAAAGGGGAAAAAAGAGCATATTTGGAATCAGTCTCCTCCCACGAGGACCTCTTTTGGGCGATGTGGCCACAGCATGGTGGCAGATGAGGTCACAGCATGGTGGCAGATCAGGTCACAGCATGGTGGCAGGCACGAGGCAGCCTCTCCTTACATGGCTGTGAGTGCAGTTGAGGTGGGCAGCGGTGTGGTCTGAATGCATTCTGCTGTGTTGGGAGAAGCCCGTGTGGGGCCGGACATTTGGCTTCTGCGGTGGGCTCTTGCCTGCACACCAGTTGAGCGGGTGCAGCTGTCCTGAGAGAGACCAGCGGTGCAGCCATTCGCAAGGGACTGTGAGGCACCCTCACAGTGAAGACCAAGTGTGGGTAGCACTGGCTTTGTGGTGAGAGAAAAGGAGACACTCATTTCCTTGGGGAAAAAAATATTTATCAAAGCTGGTCTTTCCTTCCTGGCAACAGCAGAAACAAGTCGTTTCCTCCAGCAGCCTGAGCAGGGGTTTTTGGGGCAATTAACCATTAAACAGAGAGACCGGAGGGGCCGGGATAGTCATTGTGGCAAAGGTCAGCTAAAAAGCAACAGGTAATAGGGAGCCAGTGTGGGTTCTTGAGTGGAGGAGGGGCGTGATGAAGCCGGGCTGGAGAGCAGAGGGAGGACGGGAGAGCATCACAAGGTGCTGGGGCCCTGACTCCTAAGTGCAGGAAGCTGCTGAGTCCTGTGGTCACCTGGGCCCCCTGCCTCTCTCATGGCTCCCACCTGCCACCCTCAGAGGCCACCCAGTCCAATGTCTCATCAGTGCTAGCATATGCTAGGAAAGAAAGTGTGTGGCTGTCCCGTTTCTTCTGAACTAAGCCCTGAGGCCAGAGGCACCACCCCTCTGCTTGGAAGATTCTGAGCATGGTGGCAGTCGTCATCTTTCTAGGGAATGTGTGGCCCTCTAGAGCCTAATCATAGGGATAACCATAACTGCCACTTACGGAGGACACACAAGGGACTCTCCTGGGCCTGGGCCTCACCCTGACACAGAGGCTCCTCAACCTCACCTTTGCCTACTCTCCCCTACCCCAGTCTGTCCCACTGGCTGGCCCGATGCTGTCCTCAGCATGCTCCTGCCTCACACATGCTGTTGCTAAGGGGCAGTGTGGCTCCTTGGAATGCTCTTCCTCTTGGTGTGCTCATGGCTCCATCCCTGAATTCACTCAGGTCCCTCCTGAAATGTGACCTTCTCTCTCATGCAGCTCCCACCCATCCATGCTCCCTCTTTTATTTTTCTTTTCAGCGACCACACCTGACAGATGTGCTTGTTCCTTTGCCTATGGTCTGCCTCCGGCCACCCACCCCTGATGAGCTGCCCTGCAGCAGGCACTTTGACTGAACCCCACCCCCTCCGCGGTGTGTAGAGAGGGCTCGCGCTATCACAGGCACTGGGTTAACTCACCTGTGGAGTGAGCGCCTGTGAGGGCAGGGCCCCAGGCCTGTTCGCCAACCCTAGATCAGGACCGCAGCAGACACCGAGGGGCTAGATGGAGGTGGTGACCTCCAGAGGGCCCTGCAGCACGGGGACCCCTCGCTCAGTGGGGGAAGCAGAAAGGCCGGAGTCTGTACAGCTCCCCGGCTCTCCTTCCTTCCTTCAGGCCCGAGCCCTCCCCTCCAAGGGTGAGAAATGGCTCATCCTGTGCTCGCTCCTCGAGGCGGAGGCTGCAGGGAGCTGAGACTGCACCCTTGCACTCTATCCTGGGCAACAGCGAGACCTCATCTCAAAAAAAAGAAAAAGAAAGAAAAGTAGAACGTCAGTTCATGGCCCAGTCTCTGGGTACCCCCAGAGCAGGAATGCACAGTCCAGCTGTGGGGTGTGTGTCCCTGTGTGTCTGTTTGTAAGCGTGAGTGCCTTTGCAGGGCACGGGGCATTCATGCTCACACACTCTCTCAGACAGTTCAGAGCTCTGAAATTAGACCAACCGTATGAATTCACCTCTGCTCTTCCTTTGGAACTTGGCTGGTTTTTTCTGTGAAAACGGGGACGGGGACACCTTCTAGTCACGGAATGCGGTTGGGAAGATTCAGTGAGATGGGGCCTATGAAGGCAGAGGGTGCTGGCGGGATAAACAGACGCTTCTTTTCCATCCTTCCTCCTGCCTTCCAGCTCATGCACTTGGTCGCTGTGCTGTGAGGAGAGTGGCACATATATGCCAGGCCTCATGGGCACTTGCTCACTGCGGTATTTCTAGCTCCTAGCACAGTACCTGACACATAACAGGCACTCAGCATAAATATTTAGTGAGTGAGTGAATGAAGGAATGAATGAATGGGCATCGGGGAGACTGTAGCTACTGCAGCTGGCAGTGTGCCCAGAAACCAGAGGAAGTTTCCCTGCTGCGGGAGAGCCTGGCAGGGTGAGAGGGACGGGTGTGGCTGTGCTGTCCTGGGACCCAGGCTGTGAGCTCCATCCACCCAGATCTGAGCCACGGCTGTTTGTGGTGGGTACAGCTGTGGGACTGCTCAGCCTCCCAGCTAACGGTGGAGGTGGGTTCTTTTGAGGAACAGGTCCTGATTGCCCCCTTCTTGTAACATTTACACAGCAAAACAAGGCCTCGGGGTTCAGGTTGTTTGGGTTTTGGAAATAGGTAAAAGTCATCACCCAGATTTATTTCTAAAATGGGCCTGGAAACTGTTCAGGCAGCAATTTATTTTCCCAAGTCGGCTTCTGCCAGACACAGATTCTATCTTTTGGGAAAACGCTGGGCAGGGTAATGAGGGAGGAGAGGCACGAAGTAGGATGATGTGTTTTAGTTCAAGGCCATTGCCGAGCAGGGTCTGCGGGCTGAGAGAGTAGCTGGGGGTCCAGGATGAGCTCAGGGCTCAGCCCATGGAGGGTGACTGGGGCTGCAGGAGGCGTGGCCTGAGTAATTTTCTCCTGCAGAGGAACCTCCTCTCTTACTTGGAGTAACAGCTCTTCTGTAAAGTCAGGTGGAAACTGGATTACAGGACGTCAAATCCCATCTCCAATGCACCGGGAAGCCCTCTATGTAAGGAGCGCACGGCTCTCCATTACCTGAGACAGAACCACTTGATGAGCCCGAATGCGGCCCTCGTGCCTCCTCCTTTCCATATGAACGGTGGCACAGGTTCTGCTCGGCAAGGATGAGCTCCCTGGGCAGAGGTCTCTCCTTCGAGGGGAGGAGCAAGCCAACCGCAGAATCCTCAGGGACCTGCTGACACTGAAGGTGGCCATGACATTGCATTCACTCACCTCATGGTAGCTCGTGATTCAAAAATGCACCAGCGCCTCCCCTCTTCTGGGTGCTGGGGGAAGGGTGGGTGCAATGCAGCCAGGTACAGAGCGGGGGCGCTGTGCCCAGGTTATTGCCCACATTAAGAATGCACCATGAATGTGCCTTTGGCTAGTGGCTCTCACTTGTTCACCATGATCTGGACCCCCCGCCAACTCATGGAGCCCCAGTCTTAGTCTCTACTACCCACGGAGTCCTGGTGGAGCCCCAGTCACCACCCCTCCCTCCTTCTCCCCTAACAGCTGTGCGTCCTCTTTGCATTCCTGCCCACAGTCCTGCTTCCCACCCATCCTGCACTCCGTGAAGGCAGCAAGGGGGGTCTGCAAGCTATTGTCAGGATATCAAAAAGCCCAGAGGAAACCATACATTTACCTCAATGAGGTTCCCAGACTAAATAAAGCATTAAGTTTATTTGCTCTGGGCTGGAGTCATATCAACTCAGTGTGGCCACCGTGGTTATCTTGACCGATCAGAAGCACTAATTGGCAGTTAAATGTCTTTGATGAATAAAACTCAAAGAAACAAATTATTATTCAATAAACGTAGTTCGTTGGGTAGATAAAAGCCTTTACAATGTGGAATCCCTTGAGGAAAGAACTAAAAAGGTTCTTTTTGTGGTAAGAAGGGTGGGAACGTCTGATCTGCACCAACGTCATATTTTCATTTAAACAAACACACACACACGCAAACATACACACAGACACGCCACACACACATACACACAGACACACACAGACACACACACCACACACACATACACACAGACACACACACACAGACATGCACATACACACACATACACACAGACACACACCACACACACCACACACATACACCTACAGACACACACCACACACCACACACATAGACACACACATACACACATACACACACATACACATATACATACACATACACAGACACAGACACACACAGAGACACACATACGCACACACATACACAGACACGTAGACACACATACACACACACACAGACACAGACACACACAGACACATACACACAGACACACAGACATACACACATACACACACACACATACTTTTCCATAGCCCTCTGCTGCCAGATTTCTCATTAGTGAGTCTGACTTCACAGCATTCCTACAAATAATATGATGTTCGTGCCCGTTTTCCTCAGCGTGTGATTTAGCAAACACTGCTAGTGTTTCCTGGGAGTTCGTATGAAAGGATCCATGATCAAAACTGTTTGAGCAAAACTATTGAGCAAAGTTAAAGCATTTATGATGGGATTCCTTAGGGTTATGAGAGAAACTGAACTGCAAATCCACAAGAAGGAAATCGAGAATCTGGCATCCTGGCCGCTGGCCTCAGGATCCGTTTACTACGCACTGTTTTAAGGGACAAGTGTTCCACCAAGCGCGCTTTGGAACACAGTGTCCCTGATGTGATGACATGGTGACTCAGGACCCACTCGCAGCCAAAGGGACAGACGCACATAAAGAGGAGGAGGCGGGATGGAGAGGCAGCGGAGGGGCCGAGGCGGAGGCAGGTCCCAGGGCATCCCTGTTGCCAGTGCTCCCAGGAGTAGACCCTTTGCTCCCTGCAGAATGGAGCTGACAACTGGTGTGAAACGGGTGTGGCTGACGGGCAATGCCATCCCAGAGACCTGGACTCAAGAAATAGCTCACGGGACCCCAGCAGACTGGGCTTCATTCCGTCTCCGGTCCCCATCGTGTCATCGCCTGTGAAAACCGCAGCAAGTGGAAGGCACCTTGCAGGCCACTCGACTCCTCCTTCCTTTAGCCCTCGGAGTGGCTCTTTCCTCTGGGGTCACCCAGCACCTGCACTGGGCTGGGTTGGCAGAAGAGCACACGAAACCACCTCTTGGCTTGCCCACAGCGCTAACGACACAGTTCTCCATGTACACTTAAGGTTGTGGCTATGTGACACCTCCAGATGTTCCCTCCACATACACACAATTCCAAAATGCAAGTACCTGAAGAAGTGCAGAGAAGCCAATAGGGAAGGCGAGGGCGTCGGTCTGCTCCTGGGGAGGCCTTCTCTGGGCAGACGCACAAGAGAGCGGAGACAGCACCTTGCAGGCAGCTGCGCAGGGAAGGAACAGGGTGAAAAGGAAAAGACACACGTTGAACTCCTGTGACACCAGGCCCTTTCACCCATACTCTGCTTTGCTTTTGTTTTTATTTTGAGATGGAGTCTTGCTCTGTCACGAAGGCTAGAGTGCAATGGCGCGACGTCAGCTCACTGCCACCTCCACCTCCTGGGTTAAGCGATTCTCCTGACTCACCCTTCCAAGTAGCTGAGATTACAGGCATGCGCCACTATGCTAATTTTTGTATTTTTAGTAGAGACAGGGGTTTTACCACGTTGGCTAGGCTGGTCTCAAACTCCTGACTTCAGGTGATCTGCCTTCCTGAGCTTCCAGAGTGCTGGGATTATAGGCATGAGCCACTGCACCTGCCCCCATATTCTTTTCTCTCAAACTCAGAGCTGCCCAGGAGAGTAGCTTTATTACCCCCATTTAACAGATGAGAAGCCAAGGCAGGCTCAGCAAGATCCACAGATAATTAGTAAGGCTCTGCCTGGCTCCAAGTCCCGCAGCAGCCTCCTATGCCATGCTGGCTCTAGGAAATCAGGAGACTTGATTTGGTTTAGGGAAGCCGAGAATTCTGTGGGAAGACCCGGGAGACACAGCTGAGAAGCTGAGGAGGGCAGTTTCAGGAGGAAGCTGAGAGGTGACTCTGTGGTCCTGGCTTCCCTGGTGTCCAAGGCAGTGGCAGAACAAACAGGCAGGTGCAGGCCTCCGGCCGGAGAAGAGGCCACACCACTGACTCTTCAGGTTGTGCCATTTTTTTTTTTTTTTTTGAAACGGAGTTTCGCTCTCGTTACCCAGGCTGGAGTGCAATGGCGCGATCTCGGCTCACAGCAACCTCCGCCTCCTGGGTTCAGGCAATTCTCCTGCCTCAGCCTCCCGAGTAGCTGGGATTACAGGCACGCGCCACCATGCCCAGCTAATGTTTTGTATTTTTAGTAGAGATGGGGTTTCACCACGTTGACCAGGATGGTCTTGATCTCTTAACCTCGTGATCCACCCGCCTCGGCCTCCCAAAGTGCTGGGATTACAGGCTTGAGCCACTGCGCCCGGCTCAGGTTGTGCCATTTGAACGTGCACAGGCTCAGCAATGATATGCTTTGGAAAGTGTTGAAAAGCTTCAACAGAAGAATCTAGAAATTATTTCCGCTAGCGATTTTTTTTTTTTTTTTCAGAGATGGGGTTTCGCCTTGTTGGTCAGGGTGGTTTCGAACTCCTGACCTTAGGTGATCCACCCACCTCAGCTTCCCAAAGTGCTGGGATTACAGGCGTGAACCAACACGCCCAGCCTTCTGCTAGTGATTTCTATTTGTGTGGAACTTTTACCTCTGTATGGCAAATTCGCATCTATATTTTCTTCCTGTTCATGCAAACAGTCCTGGAGGTGAGGGGTAAGTAAGTAATGAGCATTTCCATCTGACAGATAAGCAGACTGGGGCACAGGAAGCGGAGGGAAGACACCATTTACGCCTGACAGCTGGTGGATGCACAGAACACTTACTTTTCTGTCTTCGTAATGCAATGCCATAAATATCTAGTCTAGGAAAACTCTGAGATGAACCACTCAGTGACCTGAATAGCTGAGCCCAGTTAACATCTGTGGCGGAACGAGGACTCCAGGCTCTGAACACCAGAGTCCCAGTTTGTCCTCCTGCCATCCCATTTCCAGACTTAATGTAAGCAGTCACCTTCCACAGCTTCCAGAGGCTTTCCAAGCCACAGTGGCATCTGTCTTTGTAAATGTTTTCCGGTGTACTGAGACGTGGTCACCCACCAGGAGTCACACTGACCAGGATTCAGTGACTTCACGGGCAGGCTATGTTCTGCCCAGGCCGTTTCTGGAGTTTACCCAGAGGTCTGGCGGAGTCACAGGTAGATGACTGTTTAGGAAACTGACCCTGGCATGAACGGTAATTTAACGCCAGCTCTTTTTCCCAGTGACCTTCTTGGTTGAGTCAGACTTAACTCGATCCCAGTGTTCCTGAGACTGAGGATCCAAGTCCCTGGGTGGCACGTCTCTGAGGCTTTCTCAGACTGAGAACTGCAACTCAGTCGTCGTAAGTGATGAGGAAAAATTCTATCAATCAGCATTTTATCTGCCTTTTTTTTTCCCACCGTCAACTCAGCCGGGTACTTTGGAAGGCAGACGTGAATTTATCATTCGTTTTCTATGAGTGTTGTCGTCAGCTATTGGAAGCCTTGAGTGAAATTGAAATTCATCTGAAAGGAAAAACTTTCTATTTTTTTTTTTTTTTTGAGACAGAGTTTCGCTCTTGTTACCCAGGCTGGAGTGCAATGGCGCGATCTCGGCTCACTGCAACCTCCGCCTCCTGGGTTCAGGCAATTGTCCTGCCTCAGCCTCCCGAGTAGCTGGGATTACAGGCACGCGCCACCATGCCCAGCTAATTTTTTGTATTTTGAGTAGAGACGGGGTTTCACCGTGTTGACCAGGATGGTCTCGATCTCTTGACCTCGTGATCCACCCGCCTCGGCCTCCCAAAGTGCTGGGATTACAGGCACACGCCACCATGCCCAGCTAATTTTTTGTATTTTGAGTAGAGACGGGGTTTCACCTTGTTGACCAGGATGGTCTCGATCTCTTGACCTCGTGATCCACCCGCCTCGGCCTCCCAAAATGCTGGGATTACAGGCCATCTCTGACAGAGACAAGCAGCCAGTTTAGGGCAGTTGAATTCTGGAGCTCAGTGATTTCCATTTGTTATCGACACGTCTTCTATTCTGTGAGAATAAAGAAGGGCTGATTATGAAGTTCCTTAGTAGGTCCTGTCCGTGACAGAGACGGCTGACATTTTAAGACACGAGAAGAGAGAGTTACAGAGTTACCAGGTCATGAAGATAAGGAAAAAAGAACAAGAAGGTAAGTTAAAATAAATAAGCATTTTGGAGCCCACATCAAGTAAACAGCTCTTTTTAATTAGAAAGAAATTTAAAGCATGAAAGAAAAGAAAAGGGGCTTAGAGGCAATTTCTGTTCGTGTGAGGAATTTTCAGGAAAGAATTAGGGCAACCAAGGATTATTATTTTCTTAAGCGTTTGATGGAAATCTCAGACTTTCATCCCCTCTGCAGTTAGAAAATCAAGAGACCAGGGGCTCAACCTCCAACCAGGGGAAACTAAAGGCTGAAAAGAAGCAGAGGCGGGAGAGATGCCAGGGGGCGGCCAGCGGGAGGGAGGAGGCTGCTCCACCAATGTGAGTAACCGGGTTTTTCCTGCCTGGCGTTCTGGCCACACAGTGCATCAGGTCACTTCTGACTCCGCACCCGCCCTCCCAGGCTCCCCGCCGGAGCTGCCCCTCCCAGCAGGCCAGCCTCAAGCACCTCCTTCCTGCAGGCTCCGTTCAGTTCTCCTCCATGCAGCTGCCAGGGGCTGCTGTCTCGTGGCCACCGGTGGCTCCTTCCCCTGGCACGAGTGCAGATTCCATGGGGCAGAGTCCATTTCTCGTTCATTCATTCATTTATTTAGAGCCGAGTCTTGTTCTGTCGCCAGGCTGGAGAGCAGTGGTGCAATCTCAGCTCACTGCAACCTCCACCTCCCAGGTTCAAGCGACTCTCCTGCGTCTGCCTCCCGAGTAGCTGGGATTGCACGCGCATGCCACCACGCCCAGCTAATTTTTGTATTTTTAGTAGAGATGGGGTATCACCATGTTGGTCAGGCTGGTCTCAACCTCCTGACCTTGTGATCTGCCTACCTCGGCCTCCCAAAGTCCTGGGATTACAGGTGTGAGCCACACCGTGCCCGGCCCATTTCTTATTCTTTACAAACATCCCGCGTACAAGGCTGCTGAACTTATCTCCTGAACCATACAGGTGGTTCAGCTCCTTGCCAGGTAAAGTGAATTCACTAAAATCTCAAACATTAAAAAAAAATGTTTCTTTTCCCATTCTGAGAAACAAATCTCTTGGCTGTGTAGGATTCCTTTATTAAGTCCACATTGGGGAATATTACCCAACCATTAAAAAGAATGATTAGGGACCTGGCCCGAGGCGGAGGCCAGGGCAGTGCATTCGGGGGTGGAGTCCTCGCCTGCCGCCACCATCCCAGACAGCTGAGACAAGGATGCGTACCCTGAGCTGCCGAGATGCACGCGGGCACAACCCGTCGTCTACCTGACCTCCTCATGGACAGACCCGTGACCCTCATGAGAAAATGTATAGAGGAGAAGGGCTTCTTGTGCATATATGAAGCTGAAACGCAGTGGAGGAAGGCTAGAACGTCAATCAAATCATCAGCTTTATCCAGAAGCGGCTCAAGGCCTGTCGGCAGGGGGAGGAGAGAACTCCAGGCAGACGTGTGCCAGGCAGTGCAGCAGTTCACCCAGGCTGCCGAGGCCCATTGGGACCGCTATCAGGAACTGGGAGCCACTATACTGCCACCAAGTCCCCGGCCATACAGAGGCGGAGGATGCTGGAAGAGAGAAAATCTGCAAAAGAGGCCACCTCTGCCCCCGCCTGAGGCAGCTGTGGGTGCCCCTGCCGTGTGGCTCGGCTTGACTGTCACCGTGTTGCTGAAATAAAGCCCAGAAATCTCAAGGAAAAAAAAAAAGAGTGAGTAACAGGCAGGGCACGGTGGCTCAGGCCTGTAATCCCAGCACTTTGCCAGGCGGAGGCAGGCCGATCTCTTGAGCTCAGAAGTTTAAGACAAGCCCGGGCAACATGTTGAAGAAACCCTGTCTCTACAAAAAATACAAAAATGAGCCGGGTGCAGTGGTGCCCGCCTGTAGTCCCAGCTACTACAGAGGCTGAAGTGGAAGGACTGACTGAGCCCTGGGGGCGAGGCTGCAGTGTGCTGTGACTGTACCACAGTGCTCCAACCTGGGCAAGGCAGTGAGACCCTGTCTCAAAAAAAAAAAAGAACAAGATCTGTATCTACTCATCTGAAGGCACTTTCACAATGTATTCATTGTTAGGTGAGAAAAACAAATCGCAGAGAATTCTTTGAGGTACGATTCAACTTTTGTAAAGGATTGGCAAGAAGGAACGACACCCTTTACATGTGAGTATGTTTGAATGAACCAGGAGAAAAGTCATTGTCAAAAGCTGGTACCCAGGCCCCAGGCACAGGTAAAGGCACTGAAAGGACGTAAGAGAAAACAGTTTTAAAGGCACCACTTACAAATAAGCACAGAAATGCATATATCTGTGTAGTCATTGCAGGTGTAAAAGTAAAATTAAAACATACATAAACCCTTAAAAGGCAACTTTAGAGTTTTAAAGTAATTGTGGTACAAACACACTGAGAAATCTCCACTGTCTGTGAAGACAGAGGGATGTGAGGGGAGCAGGGACCTGAGGGGGAGGATGGACCTGAGGGGGAGGGACCTGTGGGTGGGAGGGACATGAGGGGGGAGGGACTTGAGGGGGAGGGACATGGGGGGCCATGGGGGAGGGACATGGGGGGAGGACATGAGCAGGGGAGGAACATGAGGGAGAAGGACAGGAGGGACATGCAGGGTGAGAGGGGGAGGGACACAAAGCAAGGAAGGACAGGAGTGGGGGAGGGACAGGAAGACAGGAGGGACACAAAGAGGGGAAGGATCTGAAGGAGGGGAGGGACCTGAGGCGGGGTTCTGACTGAGGAGAAGCCCAGGGGCCCTGTTGAGGGGAGGACAGTGTAAGACAGAAAACAGGTTTTCTCCTTTCCTTCCTCCTCCCTTTTCTCTTCACCTCCTCCCCCCCTTCCTTCTCCCACTCTGCACCCTCCCCTCCTCTTCCTGCCCTCTTCCTCTCCTTCCTCCTGCAGGAAACTCCACCTGGCTGAGTAGGGGCTGTTCTTACCCAGGGCCTGTGTCTCTAGGGGGTGGGATGCAGGCCTGGGTCTCACTCCTCCTCCTGCCCTTCCCAGGATCTGTGAGAGAAGTGACTCATCCAAGGTCACAAAATTTATTACCCCGAAAAACAGGCCTCAGATCCCACTCCCCAACCCAAAGGCCCGAAGCCACCGCAGCAGGTGGCATCAAGTGCGGGGTGGGAATCGCTCTGGAGCCTCTCTCATGAAGGGGGAGGCCAGCGCAGCCCACTCTCCTCTCCCGGGAACCGCTGCCTTCCACACCCCCAGCCCCGTTCATCCTTCCAGACCCCAGGCAAGCTCTCAGGAGGCTGTTTTCTCTTTTTTCTTTCCCCTTCTCTGCCTCTAATCATGCATGAATGAACATGATCATTTGATTCATGTCCTCCTGTATTGGGATTTGTCATTGTCACAGTACGTGCTAATCATTCCGGGGTATTTTTTGAAATGAAGGGCTAGGGAATTGCAGTTGCATTCAGGTGAAGGCAGTGACCGTGGATACAGGATTGGGAAGATCAGGACCGCAATCTGAGGATTCCAGGAAGGGTTCCTGAAAAGGGAACCATCTCCACTGAGAGCTGAAAGGCTAACAGGACATCCTCAGACAAGGGTACTGGGCAGGAGGGGTGTGCTTGGCTGGTTTGTACAAGGATAGGGAGGCTGCAGGGGCAGAACAATAAGTAATCCACAGGAAAGGGTGAGCGGGAGATGGGACAGGTGAGCAGGGTCAGGTTATCCGGACCCTTCAGTTCAAAGCCGAGAACGCTGGGCCTGATGCTGCGGCCACGTGGAGTCCTGGAATGATGAGTTCTAGCGTGGAGACCTCACTGGTGTTCCTAGCACAGGTGCAGTGCACGAGCACCACTGCTGGAGGGGACCCAGGCTTGTTCGAGCTCAGCCCCTTTATGGCAGGTGAGAAAGTTGAAAGAAGGCCAGGTACGGTGGCTCATGCCTGTAACCCCAGCACTTTGGGAGGCTGAGGCAAGTGGATCATGAGGTCAGGAGATCAAGACCATCCTAACACAGTGAAACCCCGTTTCTTTTTTTCTTTTTTTTTTTTGAGACGGAATTTTACTCTTGTTACCCAGGCGGGAGTGCAATGGCGCGACCTCGGCTCACCACAACCTCCGCCTCCTGGGTTCAGGCAATTCTCCTGCCTCAGCCTCCTGAGTAGCTGGGATTACAGGCAGGCGCCACCATGCCCAGCTAATTTTTTGTATTTTTAGTAGAGACGGGGTTTCACCATGTTGACCAGGATGGTCTCGATCTCTTGACCTCGTGATCCACCCGCCTCGGCCTCCCAAAGTTCTGGGATTACAGGCGTGAGCCACCGCACCCGGCCTGAAACCCCATTTCTAACCAAAAAAAAAAAAGTTGAAAGGGAGAGCGACTTTCTCAAGGTCACACAGCTCACAGCCAGGGTGTTACTCTTCTAAAGAAAAGAAGGATCATCTCGATCAGATGTCCACCTGATTTGAGCTCCTCATCCTTTTTACTCCTTGTCACTCCCAAAGGCCAACTTTTTTTTTTCTGATGTTGGAAAAAAAGCTTGTTCATAAACATATTCCTCCTGGCTCGCACTCTGCTGGTCCTAGCTGCTTAGAAAGCCTGGCTTCCTGGCCTAAGGAGTTATATGTGCTCACATACATCAGGGACCTGGTGCAGTGCCTCCCCTCCATATACCTTAGTTTCCAGTCTGTGCTGCTAACCCCAGACTTCCAGGAGAGTCGGTGCAGGGAAAGCCCTCTGCCTGGCCAGGCACAGTGCAAATGAATGTGCACAGGCCCTGTGGCGTCCTTGGACTAGTAACTCCGCCCAGCCAGCGAGGCCCAGAAGGGGCCATGAAAACCCTTTTGGAAACTGACAGTAACTCTCTAGGTTAGCAGACATAGGCTTTTCTTTTTTTTCTTCGAGGCAGGATCTTATCCCGTCTTCCAGGCTGGCGGCAGTGGCACAATCATGGCTGATTGCAGCCCCGACCACCTGGGTTCAAGTGAGCCTCCAGCCTCAGCCTCCCGAGTAGCTGGGACTACAGGCACACACCATCGCACACGGCTTATTTTTTTGTTTTAATTATTTGGGGAAACAAGGTCTCACTATGTTACTCCAGCTGGTCTCCAACTCCTGGGCTCAAGCAATCCTCCCACCTCAGCACCTCAAAGTGCTGTGATTGCAGATGTGAGCCAGTGTGCCAGGCCCTAGCTAGCCAGTTCTAACTTATCTTTAACGCCTGCCTTCAGATCTTGCAAAGAAGCAAACGGTGATGCCACCACCCCCAGTGGTGGGCTTCCTTCCTGCACAAGGACCAGAGGGGAAAACGGGAAAGCCACCAAGTGCAGCCCATCAGAGTCCCCCCTCCAAGCTCTGCTAGATCAGATCGCCCCGAGGATTGACTCTGTTCCTCCTCAAAGGACTGGTGAGTCCTTATTTTTTCTGAAAACTGTTATGATACCAATGAAGGAATCCCCATAGCAACTGTCCTGCCCTTGAAGCTGAGAGAAGGGAGTACAGGGAGAGGCCTCCCGGTCTCCCCAGGAGCCCCGGCCTGCTGTTTACAGATGTCTGAGAGACCACGAAATTGGCCTGACCTTCAGATTTCAGTTGAGGCAGAAGCTAAAAGGAGCACCTACACGGAGCCTGTGGCCAAGGATATCAGCAGAAGAGCCACGCGTAGGGAGTGCAGAGTAGGGCTGGGCCACTTGAGGTCTGCAGGCCGGGGACTCCACACCACCTGGTCTCCTTGGGAAGTGGCTGGGCCTAGGATAGGGCCCAGACCCCTCCCGGGCTGCTCTAGGGCGACCTCCGTCCCTGCCCTTTCTTCCCCTTTCGCCTGCCGTTCCCCCCACCCCCCTGTATCACAAAGCGTCTCCTCTGTGCTTGACAGAATGGGAAGAGAACTGAAAAACCATCAGTTTTTCCAGTCACTTTTGGTCTCTGGCGCTCAATTCACAGGGAGGAAACCTGGCTGGGCACCCTCCTAGGTGAGCAGGAATGGAGGAGCTGCGCTGGTCCCAGTAGAGGAGTGGGGCATGTGTGTCTTCTGTGTGCATGTTTCGGCATGTGTGTGCATGTTTGCATGTGTGTGCATATGCGTGGGCCTGTGTGCACATGTGTATGTGTGTGCACGTATGAGTACATGTGCATGCACGTGTGCACATGTGCACATCTGTGTACGTGTATGCAAGTGTGTGCATGTCTATGTGTGTACGTGTGTGCAAGTGTATGCATGTGTGCATGTGTGAATGTGCATGTGCACATGTGCATGTGTACGTGTGTGAATGTGTGTATGCCCGTGTACACGTGTACGTGTGTGCACAGGTGTGCCTTGTGCGCTGTGCGAGTGTACGTGTGTGTACATGTGTGTAAACGTGTGTGCACATGTGTGTACATGCATGTGCATATGTGGTGCCCTCGTCTCTCTAGATGGTCTCTTCCCATACCACCTGCCACTGCTCCTCTCACCCTCGCCTGGAATCAACTTAAAGCAGCCCGTTTACAGCTGCAGAGGCTTCTACAGAGTCCTAGCAGGCAAGAGGCCGAGAGGGCTTCAACTCCTGACACAGGAACTCTCCCACCTCCTCCCACCCACCAGCCCACCCTGAACCTCCCAGGCACAGAGAAGCAAGGTGCTGGCAAGTGGAAGGCCTGGCCGAGCCCAGCTGGAGGCAGAGGGCGCTTTCCCATAGTCTGGGGGTGCACCTGTCTGTCTCCCGTTAGGCTAGGTGCTGTCCACGGCCCGCCCAGTCCACACCACCCTCCTCTGTGTCCAGGTCCGTGTCCTGTATAGGCCTGCCCTGCGCATCGTGACCAGCGACACCCACTTTGCTCTGGGGCTGGCTTCGCATGAGGAGCCGAGTGGGAGGGAATGACAGGATTTCAGGCTGCGTGGGGCCTGGGTCTCCTCACTATCACCGGCTGCCACCTCCTGGCTGCCATCTCTCAGGCGGGAGCAGGGCCACCACCTGCTGCCTGAGCTCCTGCCAGCTATTTCCCCCCCCCCAACAAGATCCTCGTCTGGGGGTTGGATTTGCCCACCCTTGGGTCCAGGGGAGGGAGAGAGGGAGGGGAGCAGGAGGGAGGGGAGGCACAGCCACCCCGGGGGAAGCGGGGGAAGGGGAGGAAACCTGGATAGTCTCCACCTGTTTCCTTCCAGATTCCAGGCGTTTCCTCTGCGGGGCGGCGGGTCGTCCATCCCCAGGTACGCGGGGTCGAGCCCACAGTCAGCCGCTTCTCCCCACTGTGCTGGGTGCACTGACCGCGTGTGCTGGGGCTGCAGAGTTTGCTCCTGGCTCACTGCTCACCACCGCAAAGAAAAAAAGTGAGAGCCCCTCGTTCCCATCCATATTTTAAGGGAAAAATACTGTGCCAAGGGCTGCACATGTGTCCGTTTCCGAGCTCCACGACGGCTGTTCTCAGCACCCCGTCCTCCTTCCTCAGTGGCCCTTCCTGCTCACCGCACGTTTCCGCGGCACCACTCCGCCTGGGCCTGTGTTTGTTACTCGGAGAAAGACAAATTCCTTGCTCAACTCTGAGCAACTGTGCTGAGAAAGGGAATCGGTCCCTGGGGGAGGCTGCTCACCACAGGGATGAAATGCGGGTGTGCATCCTCCTGCCTCCTGCCTCCTCCCTCCTGCCTCCTCCCCCCTGCCTCCTGCCCCCTGCCTCCTGCCCCCTGCCTCCTGCCTCCTCCCTCCTGCCTCCTCCCTCCTGCCTCCTGCCCCCTGCCTCCTGCCCCCTGCCTCCTGCCCCCTGCCTCCTGCCCCCTGCCTCCTCCCTCCTGCCTCCTCCCTCCTGCCTCCTCCCTCCTGCCTCCTGCCCCCTGCCTCCTGCCCCCTGCCTCCTCCCTCCTGCCTCCTCCCTCCTGCCTCCTGCCCCCTGCCTCCTCCCTCCTGCCTCCTGCCTCCTGCCCCCTGCCCCCTGCCTCCTTCCTCCTGCCTCCTCCCTCCTGCCCCCTGCCCCCTGCCTCCTCCCTCCGCCCCCTTCACTGAGGCCTGCTTCAGTTTCTGGAGTCAGGTCCAGCCTGTGTCCGTCCAGCCTTCTGTAATAAAAACACCATAAACCGGCCGGGCGCGGTGGCTCAAGCCTGTAATCCCAGCACTTTGGGAGGCCGAGGCGGGTGGATCACGAGGTCAAGAGATCGAGACCATCGTGGTCAACATGGTGAAACCCCGTCTCTACTAAAAATACAAAAATTAGCTGGGCATGGTGGCGCGTGCCTGTAATCCCAGCTACTCAGGAGGCTGAGGCAGGAGAATTGCCTGAACCCAGGAGGCGGAGGTTGCGGTGAGCCGAGATCGTGCCATTGCACTCCAGCCTGGGTAGCAAGAGCGAAACTCCGTCTCAAAAAAAAAAAAAAAAAAACCACCATAAACTGGCTGGCTTGTAAACAGTAGGAATGTAGGTACTGCTCACAGTGCTGGAGTCTGGGAATCCAAGATCAAGGTGCTGGTAGATCTGGTGAGGGCCTGATTTCCGGGTCATAAATGACCTCTTCCTTTATTACTATCATTATTATTATTTTATTTTATTTTTTAAATTTTAGAAACAGGGTCCTTCTTTGTTGCCCAGGCTGGAGTGCAATGGCGCGATCTCGGCTCACCGCAGCCTCCGCCTCCTGGGATCAGGCAATTGTCCTGCCTCAGCCTCCCGAGTAGCTGGGATTACAGGCATGCGCCACCATGCCCAGCTAATTTTTTGTATTTTTAGTAGAGACGGGGTTTCACCATGTTGACCAGACTGGTCTTGACCTCAAGCAGTCCACCTGCCTTGGCCTCCCAAAATGCTGGGATCACAGGCATAAGCCACCATGCCTGGCCTAATTTTTGTATTTTTTTTTATAGAGACAAGGTTTCCCTATGTTGCTCAGGATGGTCTCAAACTCCTGGCTTCAAGCGATCCTCCCACCTCGGCCTCCCAAATTGCTGGAATTATAGACAAGAACCACTATGCTTAGCCAGCCACTTCTTACTGTAACCTCACATGGCAAAAGGGATGATGGTCCTCTCAAGGGCCTCTTTCCTAAGGACACTAAACCCATTCCTAGAGATTCACTCCTTATAGCCCAGCCTTCTCCCCTAAACCCTGCCTCCTGATATGACTTGGGGGTAAGATTTTAACTTATGAATTTTGGGAGACAAGGACATGAGGACCACAGCAAGCAGTAGGCACCTTCATCTTAGAACGAATCTGCCTGGGGTGAAGCTCGATCCTGGGTAATGAAATGAGTCGTTAGTTGTTCAAATGTCACCCAGGATGCCACGGAAGTGGGGCTCTTCCCTCAGGCTAAGCCTCTCTCTAGCCTTGTTGGTGGACTGCCTTGGTGATGGGCCTGCCTTCCCCGCTAGGCTGAAAGTGATTTGAAAGCTCTCTCCTAACCTCCAGCCCCACCCGTGTACCTTAGAAATCTCAGTGATTGGCCCGTGCCTGGCACACAGTTGATTCAAAGCAGTACAGAAGTGACCAGATCTTACCTGATGGGCGGAGGGAGCTCAGAGATAGGAACAGAGCTGGTCCTAGGGTCCCCAGGGGGCATATCCTGGCCTTGCCACTTCCCACCTGGATAGGCTCTGTTCTGGACCCTCAACTGGAACACAGGATTAACAGTGCCCAAGTCAGCCAGGCGTTGTGGCTCACGCCTGTAATCCCAGCACTTTGGAAGGCCAAGGCAGGTGGATCACAAGGTCAGGAGTTCAAGACCAGCCTGGCCAAGATGGTGAAACCCCATCTCTACTAATAATATAAAACATTAGCCAGGCATGGTGATGGGTGCCTGTAATCCCAGCTACTCAGGCTGAGGCAGAGAGTTGCTTGAACCCTGGAGGTGGAGGATGCAGTGAGCTGAGATTGCGCCACTGCACTCCATCTAGGCCTGGGTGACAGAGAGAGACTGTCTCAAAAACAAAAGAAAACCAAAGAATGGCTGTGTCATGGGATTCCCGTGAAATGAGTGAGGGTCAGAGGTTGTGTACAGAAAACAAGCAACAGGTGGCAGGCACCCTCCCACAGAGAGTTCTCCAAAGCAGCTCTTGGATTTGGACGTGAAATTTCCAAGGAAGAGTTCCCAGTCAGTAAGTGTTTTTTGACTGAAGCAAAAACTGCTGTGAACCTAATGCTGCTTTAAAAATGAAGTATATTTAAAAAGAAAAGTGAGCTGAGGATCTCCCTGGAAGTTCCTGAACCTCTGTGCTAAGTACTGGGGCACTGGGGCCCGAGAACAAGGGCCTGGTGAGTGAGGAGCAGGGAAGGACAGAGCAGAGGTGGGCAGGATGAGCTGGAGGCACAGAGCCCAGAGGGGCCGGGCGGGGCCTCACAGTGGGGACCGAGTGGGGAGCAGAAGGGCCCTGTGGAGATTCCCCCATAGACTAAGCGGGAGAACATGGCTCCTACCAGTGAATCCTATGGCTGCCAGAATGGTGGCTTTGACTTAAAGACAAGGAAAGTGGCGTTAAGGCTTGGAGAGAATAGACTCCCTCTTCAGAGAAGAAACGGGGAGCAGAGCCAAGGGCTGGGGCCAGCAGGAGGTCCCACACCCAGGCAGGGCCCAGGAAAGGGTTCCCCGGAGCAGAGGGGAGAGACAGCAGGGGGCACCCCAGACTTGTCATTTCTGGGGATGACCCTGCTGACTTGGTCCTGTAAAGGAAAGGGAGGGCTGAGGCCAGCCTGGCACGCACGTGGCGACAGCCAAGTGGAGGGCAAGCATGAAGTGCCACTTCAGGCCCAGGAAGGCCAGTGGCCAGGGACTTCCGGTCACTGTGTCCCATGCACATGGCGAGTACAAACAGCTTTTCCTGCTTTCAAATGAGGTGACGTTCTGACTTCAGTGATCAGGAACTTCCCCATGGATTAATCCTAAACTCTTTTTTCTGTTTTAATACACTTTATTTATTTATTTATTTTGAGATGGAGTCTCGCTCTGTGGCCCAGGCTGCAGTGCAGTGGCACGATCTTGGCTCACTGTAACCTCCGCCTCCTGGGTTCAAGTGATTCTCCCACCTCAGCCTCCCGAGTAGCTGGGACTACAAGCATGCACTGCCATGCCCAGCAATTTTTTGCATTTTTAGTAGAGACGGGGTTTCACCACATTAGCCAGGATGGTCTCGATCCTCACCTCATGATCTGCCCACCTTGGCCTCCCAAAGTGCTGGGATTACAGGCGTGAGCCACCACGCCCGGCCAATACACTTTATTTTTTAGATCGCTTTTAAATTCACAGCAAAATTGAGCAGAAGATATAGAAATTCCCACATACTTGTTGACATTCACCCAGGGTGCCTGGGAAAACAGTAAGCAGAATATTACGGAAAGTTATAGATTATAGCCTCAAACCTTTTGGAAGGCTGAAAGGCTTTGTTGGGGCTGGCTGAGGGTGGCTGGCCCGTCCCTCACTGGGGAAGACACAGGGATGATGAGAAGCTTTCCCAGTTTAGGTCTGTTTATCCCACATCCCTTTGTCTGTACTCTGTTTACTCATGTAAACTCTGCTGGATGGTCCCCTCAGGGTGAGATCAAAGGGGAATTGTGTGTTAATAGTGTCTGCTCTGGGCCCGGACCTAAAGATTCCATCATTGGTATAACCATTCTTTTGAGCATGTTAATTATCCACAACTGTGTTAACTTAGAGCCTCTGTTGGGCATAATGTGTGGATGGACAGGGAGTCTTGGTTGGTTGGCGGCATTTCGCCCCCTGAAAGCAGCCAATGGCCATCCCCAGCCAATGGAATCACCGTAACGGTGTGAGAGGACATTCATTCATCTGTTGTTGAGTCAGGGTCTGCAGGCCAGACTTCCGCAGGTGGTGGTCAACGGCTCCCAGACTCCCTGAGCCCATGCATTTGTGTCTGCCCTCACGACGTACCCCACCAGAGCGGTACATTTGTTGCAACTGGTACAGTTGAAGGACCAAACTGACACGTTATAGTCACTCAGAGTCCACTGTCACTCAGTTTACATTAGGCTTCACTCTTGGTGTTGTGTGGTCCATGGGAATGGACAAATTTCTAGTATGTGTATCCACCAGTATAGTAATATACGCAGTTGTCCCAAAATATACAGAGAATTCTTAAAACTCAAGAATCCAGTCTGGGCAACAAAAGGAGACCTCATCTCTACAAAAAATAAAAAATTAGCAAGGCATGGTGGCGCGTACCTGTAGTCCCAGTTACTTGAGAGGCTGAGGTGGGAGGATAGCTTTAACTCAGGAGGTCAAGGCTGCAGTGAGCTGTCATTGTGCCACTGCACTCTGGCCTGGGTGACAGAGCAAGACCCCATCTGAAAACAAAAACAAACAAATGGAAAAAAACTCCGCAATGAGAAAACAGACAACCTGATTTTAAAATGGGCCGAAGGCCTTAATAAATACCTCACCAAAGAAGATACACAGATGCAAAATAAATATGAAAAGATGCTCCACATCTTACATCATCAGGGAAATGCAAATTAAATCATCAATACCACTGCACACCTGTGAGAACAGCCAGAATCCGGAACACCAGCAGCAGCCAGTGCCAGGGAGGATGAGAGACCACAGGACCTCTCACTCACTGCTGGTGAGAACGCAGCCACTTTGGAAGACACTCTGCCAGTATGTACGCCTCCCGTCCCATCCAGCAATCACACTCCTTGGTATCTACTCAAAGGAGCTAAAAACCTTACATCCGTGCAAAAACCTGCACATGAATGTTTGTAGCAACGTTATTCATGAGTGCTGAAACTTGGAAGCAACCAAAATGTCTTCGTGCCACCAAAATGTAGCTGACCGCGTACGGAAACCGTGGAACAGCCGTACTACAGAGGAGCTACGAAGCCATGACCAGACATGGAGGAAGCTTACGAAGTGGAAGAGGCCAGTCTAAAAAGACTGCACTGTGCTATTCCAACTAGGTGACATTCTGGAAAAGGTAAAACTATGGGGACAGCGAAAAGATCAGCTGTCACCAGGGCTTAGCAGGAGGGAGGGATGAGTAGCTCAGCAACACAAAAGATTTTTAGGATACGGCTGGGCGCAGTGGCTCAAGTCTGTAATCCCAGCCCTTTGGGAGGCCGAGGCGGGTGGATCACGAGGTCCAGAGATCGAGACCATCCTGGTCAACATGGTGAAACCCCGTCTCTACTAAAAATACAAAAAATTAGCTGGGCATGGTGGCGCGTGCCTGTAATCCCAGCTACTCGGGAGGCTGAGGCAGGAGAATTGCCTGAACCCAGGAGGCGGAGGTTGCGGTGAGCCGAGATCACGCCATTGCACTCCAGCCTGGGTAACAAGAGCGAAACTCCATCTAAAAAAAAAAAAAATTTTTTTTTAGGATACTCAGCTTGTTTTTTATTATTTATTTATGAGACGGAGTTTTTCTCTTGTTGCCCAGGCTGGAGTGCAATGACACAATCTCGGCTCACTGAAACCTCCGCCTCCCAGGATCAAGCGGTTCTCCTGCCTCAGTCTCCTCAGTAGCTGGGATTACAGGCAGCCACCACCACACCCAGCTTACTTTTTTACTTCTAGTAGAGATTGGGTTTCACCATGTGGGCCAGGCTGGTCTCAAACTCTTGACCTCAGGCAATCTGCCTGCCTTGGCCTCCCAAAGTGCTGGGATTACAATCATGAGCCACTGCGCCCGACTGTGAGTCCGTTTTAGAAAGATGAAATGCTGTGACCCAGATGTCCATCCATGGATGCATGGATAAACCAAATGAGACATCTCCGTGCAATCATTCGGTCACAAAGAAGAATGACTTACTGACACATGCTACAGTGTGAACCTCAAAAACATAAGCCCGACCTGGAAAGCTCACGTGTGGTGTGATTCCATATATATGAAATATCCAAAGCAGGCAAAGCTCTACAAACAAAAAGCAGATTCGTGGTGGCCAGGACCCCGGGAAGGAGGGGATGGAGAAGTGATGCTCAATGGGTACAGCGGTTTCATCTGGGATAATGAAAACATTTTGAAATGCAGTGCAAGCGGACTGTCCTAAATTCACAATGTTGACATTCAAAATCGTGCATGCCGTCAAACGCCACTGAAATGTACCCTAATGGGTAACTTCGGCCAGGTGCAAGAGCTCACACCTTCAATCCCAACACTTTGAGAGGCAGAAGTGGGAGGATTGCTGGAGCCTAGAAGTTCCAGACCAGCCTGGGCCATGTGGGACCCTGTCTCTAGAGCAAATGTAATAATTAGACAGGTGTGGTGGTGCACACCTGCAGCCCCAGCTACTCAGGAGACCGAGGCAGGAGGATCACTTAAACCTGGGAGGTGGAGGCTACAGTGAGCTGTGATCATGGTGCTGTGCTCCAGCCTGGGCCACAAAGTGAGATTCTATCTCTATGAAAAGTTAAAAGAATTAGCTGGAGGCATCTGTAGTCCTAGTCACGCGGAGTCTGAGGCAGCAGGACTGCTTGAGCCCAGGAGGTAAGGGCTACAGTGAGCTACAATCACTCCACTGCCCCCGAGTCTGGGCTACAGAGCAACGCCTTGTCTTTAAAAAATGAAAGAAATCGCCAGGAACGGTGGCGCGTGCCTGAAGTCCCAGCTACCGGGGAGGCTGAGGTGGGAGGATCTCGTGTCCAGGAGTTCTGGGCTGTTGTGCGCTGTGCCGATCGGGCGTCCACACTGAGTTTGGCATCGATATGGTGACCTCCCAGGAGCAGGGAACCACCAGCTGCCTAAGGAGGGGTGAACCGGCCCAGGTCGGAAACGGAGCAGGTCAAAACTCCCGGGCTGATCACTGGTGGGATGGTGCCTGTGAATAGCCACTGCACTCCAGCCTGGGCAACATGGCGAGACCCTGTCTCTTTAAAAAAAAATAAAAATAAAAGAAATTAAGTAAAAAATGGTTAATCCTACGACTATATTCTGTACATTTCACTTCATTTTTTTTTTTTAAAGCTTTGTACGCTGAGAAAGCAAGATGAAATGTTGTGAGAGATTCTGTAACTGCAGTCCAGGTCCCCAGGAAGGCAGGATTTAACTCTCGCAGCTGCTGGGATGTTACCCACAGACAGACCTCAGCTGTCAGCTCCTTCCCTTCTCTCCCTTCCCCTTCACTCTCCTCCCCTCCCCTTCCCAGGTGCGGGCCCCAAGAATGTGCCCTAAATAAACCTCTTTGGTGCTAACCTCCCTCTCTGAGATGGCTTCCTGGGAACCCAGCAGTACAATCCCGCATGTGAAAGCTTTATGTACACATGCAAACAGTGTACATAATCTGACAGCCTGGGGACCCGAGGCCGGAATGTACTCTTTGTCCTCACGTAGGACAGACTTCGAGGGCCCGGTGCCTCCGGTGTGTGTGTGTTTATCATCTGAGGAGCAGGTCTGCGGAGCGGCCGGCCCGTTTGTAGCGTTTTGGTTTGGCGGTTGCTTTGGAATGGTGCCAGAACAGGCCTCTGGAAAGACACTCACCCAGCCACTCTGATCCCCCAGGTTACTCGTTCCAAGGCTTTTAAAAATAGAAGTGTGAAAACCATTTAATTGCCAAGAGCTGTCAGGTTCTGGCTTCCACGGCCGCGGCAGAATTGGAAATGCAGCCTTGGATGCACGTGGAAAACAAGTCCGTGTTGTCCCCCTCACCTCTGACTCAGATGGGGCAGTCACACTCGGCGAATGTCATCTTGTTGCCAGGCCAAGTGGTCACTGGACCATCGGTGTGGTGAACAGGTCAGCTGTGGGCACTAGAATTACACCGGGCGGCAGCAGTTTCCAAAGCAGCCTCTCCTTCCACCTTTGAACCCAGTGAACGAGGTTAGAGACGGGGGTGGCAGAACCCAGCCGTGGGCACTGCCAGGCGATCAGGGCTCCAACATTTCTGCCGTCCTATCTTCAAAAAGCAAACATCTGAACAGTCTGTTTCCACAGGTCCAAGCAAGTGCTTTTGTAAAGCATTTTAAGAGCCTGGGATAAAGAAGGATAACATATCAAGAATTTTCTTAAATGCAGTAAATTGAAATGTGTGATATTCTGCAGAATCAGGCTTGATGTTTACTTTGGAGGAAATTATGACGGCAGAGTAGGCTGAGCAAGAGTCACTGTAGAGGAGGAGGAACAGGCTTTTCCAAATCTACAGAACACTTTCGTTTCCATCTAGTAACTGATAAGCTAATGATAAACCATTCTGTGTCTCCATTAAAGATCCCGAAGGAACTTTGGGAGGCCGAGGAGGGTGGATCACGAGGTCAAGAGATCGAGACCATCCTTGTCAACATGGTGAAACCCCGTCTCTACTAAAAATACAAAAAATTAGCTGGGCACAGTGGCGCGTGCCTGTAATCCCAGCTACTCGGGAGGCCGAGGCAGGAGAATTGCCTGAACCCAGGAGGCGGAGGTTTCGGTGAGCCGAGATCGCGCCATTGCACTCCAGGCTGGGTCACAAGAGCGAAACTCCGTCTCAAAAAAAAAAAAAAAAGATCCCGAAGGAATTTTCCAGCCTGAAACTTATCTCACCTAAATTTCTACACGCGCCGGAAATCATAAAACTGTTTCGTTTCAAAGATATAATTCAGACTGCACTTAAGTGAGGTCACAGCTGATGAAACGCCGCATTGATTATGTAAAATATGAAGATATTGATGATCTGGAACATGGAAATGATATTATATTGAAGGAGGGTTGACTCGGTTTTGCTGATGGAGTGCAAGGCCAACACGAGCTGGTGTCCACTTCTCAACAGCTTCCACAGTGACCGCAGTGAACGGCTGGGCCTCCAGAGGTGGGGAAGGGCGTCTAGGAAGAACTGCCGGGATGGGAAGCAGATCCCACTGAGCCTGACAGGTGTAGCGGTGTCTGATAAATTTCCACCCCATCAGCCTCCAGCAAAACATGTGCTGTTTTCTGTGAGAAAGAAGGGAAGCAACAAGAAGGGTGTTTTGTGGCTACACACCATGGCTCACACCTGTCATCCCAGCACTTTGGGAGGCCGAGGCGAGTGAATCACTTGAGGTCAGGAGTTGGAGACCAGCCTGGCCAACATGGTGAAATCCTGTCTCTACTAAAAATACAAAAATTAGCCAGGTGTGGTGGCGGGTGCCTATAATCCCAGGCTACTCGGGAGACTGAGGCGGGAGAATCGCTTAGACCTGGGAGGTGGAGGTTGCCGCGAGCTGAGAATGTGCCATTGTACTCTCCAGCCTGGGTGACAGAGCAAGACTGTCTCAAAAAAAAACAAAAGTGTGTTTGTGCTGGTGCCTGGAGCAGCCGTGAGAGAGGTGGGGAGCAGAGGTTCTCCCGCCCGGCCCCAGGAGCTCAGTCAGTCCCCGGTAGAGAACAGCCCGGTGGCCATTTTCACAAAGGTCTTGGTGAAGCGCAGAGCACAAGTCGAGGCTCTAGGCCTGTGAGAGGGCACGACACAGACTACGGAGCGACCCTCATAGACGCACGTGGAGCAGTGTGGGCGCAGGAGCACTGAGGCAGCTACGGCACCATTTAGCTACTTGAGAGGTTTGCTTCGAAGGGACACAGGCCTCAAAGAAGCCAAGGCAGGGAGGGGACAGCACCACACACACACACACGTGTCACCTGAGGCTCCAGTGGGAGGCCATGAAAGGACAGGGACTGGCCCCCGCAAGACCGCATCTGGAGGTTCCCAGAAGGACCTGGATGCATTTCTGGGGAGCCGTCGTGGTCCTCGTTATGCGGAGTGAAGGGGGTGGAGGAGGGAACGCGCACTCGTGGAGCTCAGGGGCTATGAACTTCACTGCATTGTCCTGGCTTTGGAGGGAGGGTGAGACTCACAAACACAGCAGATACGGATCTCACCCATCATCCTGAAAAGCAGACTCCAGGTTTTATGGCTAAAGCCCGCAGAAAGACCTCCTGCTCATTCCAGGCACTTTCTGGGAATAGGGGCCGGGCAAGACAGGAGTTTGTGGCTCACAGTGTTGGCAAAGGCAAGGCAGCCATGAGCGCGTCTCACTCCCAGTTTAGACTCTTCGTTCAGAGTAGTTTTGGGGATACTGTTTTTCTGCGCAAGTAACTCCGGGCTAAATGGCGATCAGGGTGGGATTGTGTCCCTCCAAAGCCCGCTCTGCATCTGGAGGCGTAAGCAGAGAGGTCGGCTTCAAAGGACATGACACAGCTGTACCGTCTCCTTCGTTCCCCTCGGCTTCTACCCCCAGGAAAAATGTGGGCCAGTACTCGTGGTCTTAGGGTGTTAGAGAGGGTCAGAAGGATCACCACCAAAACGGGTGAGATTAAACAGTGATCCTACAGCTCCTTCCGAGTTTACTAGCAGGAGAATCGATGGGCTTGGCACAGAGACCTGGCACTGGAGAGCACCAGCTTGAATGATGCCAAGCAGCATTTTATCATAAAAAAATTTTTTTTAATTTGCAGCTGACTTTGAAATACAGGAAATAATTCTTTCTCAGAAAGATTCATCTTTCCCACTTTTAAGCTTTTTGAAGGAACCTGACTCCTTTAAGTAGGTACCAGCCAGATGAGCAGGACAAGAAAGCTGGGGGCAGAGGTGGGGGTGTTGGGGGGCGTGAGAGGTTAGCTTCTTTCCAGGAATGTTCACCCCGAGGACTGGATACGCCTAGACCAGGTCTGTACAAGATTCCCCTACGGATCGGCATCCTCCATGAGGTTCTCCATAAACCCTGTTTATGACTCTAGAGCTGTAGCCATTGAATAATTGTTGGAACAAAGATCAGAATTTTTGGTTTAAAAAAGGCAGGTGAGGTCGGGGTAGAGACAGTGGGTTAGAGAGCCCTGGGGGATGCGACATTGCTGGTTGCTATTGTAAACATGGAATTCAACAAAGTATCCATAAACGCAGATTGAGAGTCTCTAAATCCTCCCCGTTGACAATGACTATTTGCAAGGCCAGCCAACCAGACCCACTCTCGGGGACGCCTCCCCCCAGCAGCGCCTCATGCTGGGCAGGTCTCAGCAGGGCTTTGTGGGCGTCCTGGGTCCCACCGCCCTTGTCTGCCGCCCTCTCAGCTCGGTCTCACTGTTGCTTCCCACACTGTCACCCCACACAAGCTCACGGTCTGCAGTTCTGGCAATCACTTCTGTGCATGGAAGTGAAGGTGGTGGTGGGTATACGGACTGGATTGAGTCCCCCTCAAATTCACATGTTGAGATCTCAGCCCGAGCAATGCACAATGTGACTGCATTTGGAGAAGGCCGAGCGTGGCGGCTCACACCTGTAATTCCACACTTTGGGAGGCCAAGGTGGGCAGATTACTTGAGGTCAGGGGTTCAAAACCAGCCTGGCCAACATGGTGGAAACCTGTCTCTACCAAAAATACAAAAAAATTAGCCAGGCTTGGTGGCACATGCCTGTAATCCCGGCTGCTGGGGAGAAAGAGCCAGGAGAATCCCTTGAGCCCAGGAGGCTGCAGTGAGCCAAGATCGCGCCACTGCACTCTGGCCTGGGTGACTGAGTAAGGAGACAGTCTGTAAAAAGGAGATTAAGGTCAAATGAGGCCATACAGTGATCCCTCACCCAGTATGACTGACAGGAGATCAGGCACAGAGGGAAGACCCTGTGAGGACACAGGGAGGGTCTTCATAAACCAAGGAGAGGGGCTGCAGAAGACATCAGCCCTGCCGACACCTTGATCTCAGACTCCTGGTCTCCAGAATTGTGAGAATACAGATTTCTGTGGTTGAAGCCCCGCACGCTGTGGGGCTTTGTGACGGTGGTCCTAGCAGGCTAAAGGGGCGGACACGGATGCTAGAAGCCCTGAGAAGGCCAGCGCTGCGGACACATGGAAAGCCGGGTCTGTAGAAAGAAGAGTAATCAGGGAAGGCGGGGGTGAGGCGATACCAAACAAAGCCCTGGGAGCAGAGCCGGGTCTGGGAAGGAGCCCTGCCAGGTAGGCCAAGCAGGGACTGCAGGGAGATAAAGCAGCATATCAGGGAGGGCAAACGGGGCAGTTACCGCTGCCCCAAACCGCTGACATGTGGCCCTTCCGTTCTGAAGGGGGTCAAATCTATAACTGCTAGGAACACGAAGGAACAGCCAAAAGTACACAAGACCCATTTCGTAAGACGTGCAACACCAGCCACCGTTCTGTTTGTTCTCTGACAATGTAAACATCACACATTTTTATTAAGAGAGAAAATAAAAAGCAAAGGATCCACATGAAGCTCTCTAGGGAACTCCCGTCATTGCCATGTGCAAGAAATCTGGCCTTCACCCTCGTTTTAGGTCTGCTGGCCAGGGGAGCATGAGGGGCATCCAGGTGGGCACTGGGATGCTCGTGACCTGGGCTCTTCTGCCTACATGAGCCCCTTTCTCCATCAACAGAATATTTAAAGTTATATTTTATGGTTGTTGGATAAAGATAAATATGTTGATACTGTCTCTAAAACGCTTTCGTCAGCCTAAAGGTTAATGTCTTCCTTCTGATGTGAACGACACAGAACAACTTCGGAGGGTGCCCAGGGCACTGCGTGCCTGGCACTGTGCCAACTGGCCGGCCCCATAGGGGACGCGCCCTGGTCACGGTGTGTGGGGCCCTGAAGCCCAGAGGGCACACGGGTCGGGAGGGGAGGCGTGGCCTGGGCCCTCACCTACCTGAGAGGGGGTTCCAGCTCTTGGAAGACAGTGAACCAGACTGAGGTCTTAGTGGATGGGGCGGGGAGCAGGACACACGGGGACGGAATGAGGCCGAGATCCAGGCACTGGTGTCACCTGGTCCCCAGAGCAAGCAGGGACTGGCGGGAGAACCCGGCGGGGCCTGTGGCCAAGGGGCCCCCACGTGGCCGCTCCTGACCTTCCGCCTGGGGTCCTTGGCTCTCCCTTGCTGAGGGGCGCGGCGGCCCGAGCCTGGGTCACGCTGCCGTGGAGGGCGCGCACGCTCCGGAAAGAGGCAGGGGCAGGGGCAGGGGCGCCGGGCGGTGGCGGCTCTTTTCTGATGGATCATCTGCCTCTCGGTTCACGGCCCCCGGCCTGAGACCCCAGAGAGCCGCCTACGGCCCCTCTGCCCGGTCACAGCCACTTCCAGGGGGCGCCCCGCGCTGGAAGCGAGAGGCCGAGGGCCCGGGCGCGGGGCCACAGAGGCAGCTGGGCCCAGGAAGAGCCCGGGAAGAAGTCCAGGTGGAAAAATAAATCAAATGTTAAAAATAACGCCCCGCCCCCTCGCCGCACCGCACCTCTAAAAAGCCCTTTCCCGCCTGGGGCTCTCCCTGCCTTGGCTGTGCGCGCCTTCCCAGAAGGGCCAAGACACCAGCTCCCCGCACCCCCCCAGGAACACACATGCGGACCGGCAGGAAGCCTTGGGGCCAAAGCCGAGCCGCCCTCCCCTCTGACGGCTGGGAGTCCGCGGAGCCCACCGGGCCACTGGGCTGGGTCTAAAAGGAAACACGGGAACAGGGAAGCGGAGACCCACCCTCCAGAGAGAGCCTGCTGGGGCTGCTCCCCGCGCACCCCACGACAGGAGCCCACTCCGTGGTCTTATTTGTAATGAAAACAAACGTGGCCCTTTCGGCAGCTGAGGACAAACAGCAGAGGAGCATAGTGAGGGACAGACGTTGAGGAGAAACAAAGGGGGGTGTGTAGGAATCGCAGGGCAAAGGCAGGCAGAGCGGGTGCAGCAGCCTTTCCTGCGCGCTGGGAAGGGCCCTTGGCTAAGCACTGAGATGGCAGCATTTGTTTTGATAGGCAGGCCAGGAGTCACAAAGTCAGGCAGGATCATGGAAAATGGGGTGACAGAGGGAGAAATCCGGGACGCCGGCTCTCCTCTAAGGCCTTAACCTAGTCCTTATCTCTCTCCAACCTCTTTACAGTTTTCATCCGTGAAAACTGAAGCCCAGAGAAGTTAAGTAACTTGCTTAGGGTCACACAGCAAGTTGGCAAAAACAAACATACACAAAAAAAGAAACCCGGGCCGGGCACAGTGGCTCACGCCTGTTATCCCAACACTTTGGGAGGCCTAAGCAGAAATATCATCTGCGGTCAGGAATTCGAGACCAGTCTGACCAACATGGTGAAACTTTGTCCCTACTAAAAACACAAAAATCAGTCGGGTGTGGTGGTGCATGCCCGTGATCCCAGCTACTTAGGAGGCTGAACCCGGGAGACGGAGGTTGCAGTGAACATAGATGGTGCCTGGGCAACAGAGTTGAGACTCTGTCTCAAAAAATAAAAAATAATAACAGATAAAAATAAATCAGAGGCACCTGTCTCACTGGGTTCAAATACCTGCTCTTTCCTGGGCCCGTGCACTCACCAGTGCCAGGACAATCAGCGTCCTGCCAATTCAAAGGGACTCCTATGTTGGTGAGAGCCTCCTCATGGGTTGAGTGAGAGGGAGTATAAGAATCCGTGTAGTACAGGGGAGCCGTCCCGGCTGTAACCCTCCCACCACACTGGGCCCACGGTCCCCCAGAGCAGTGTTTGTGGCTCCAAAACCATTGCTCCCATTATTAGCATGACTGGCTTTGTCACCAAGGTCAGGTCCTCCCTGACTTGGGCCCTCTCTGAGTTAACTGATCCCTCCTTAGGTCCCAGAGTCCTGTGTCCTCACCCTGGGGAGCATGTGCTACGCGCCTTAAAATTTCTCACCACCGTTCTGGCCTCTCCTGCTTGTCTGAGTTGTGGCTGTCTTCAGATCTCCCTCAGCACCCAGCACCCAGCACCCCACATGTTTTAGGGATGAGGGAGAAGAAGTAGGCGGTGCCATGGCTTAGTTTCAGCTTCTCCTGGCAGGGAATTAGAGCTTGAGACTGAAATGTATTTCGTTATTTAATTTAATTTATTTGTTTAGGAGTCTCCCTCTGTCTCTCAGGCTGGAGTGCAGTGTCCTGATCTTGGCTCACTGCAACCTCCGCCTCTGAGGCGCACGTGATTCTCCTGCCTCAGGCTCCTGAGTAGCCAGGATTACAGGCGCCCACCACCACACCCAGCTACTTTTTTTTTTGTATTGTATTTTCTAGTGGCACTGAGGTTTTGCCATTTGGCCAGGCTGGTCTCAAACTCCTGACCTCAAGTAATCCACTTGCCTCGGCCTCCAGAAGGGCTGGGATTACAGGTGTGAGCAACGGAGCCCAGCCTATTTTGCCACTTTAACTTACTATGAAAGTTTCCTAATGCACATGATGTAGGTGACAATAAAAATTAAACTTTCATGTATCTTCATCTAGTTTCAATAATTACCAACACTTGGACACTCTTATTTTGTCTACTATGTACTTTGGCTAGAATATTTTAAAAACAAATCCCAGTATTACACGATTTACCTATAAACGCTTCAGAATATGAGCTGGAGATGTAGAATCACTGACTGTGGGGGTGAAAGAACCTCAGAAGTCCTCCTGTGTTTAAATGGGCCTGGGCTTGGAAGCTCTGCAGTGGGTGCTTGGCGCTGGGAGACCCCGGCCCCAGGAGGAGGGGGTGTACGGCGGGTGCTGAAATCAGCTCTCTGCCTGGGTCCTGGGCAAACCCCGCTGGGGTGATTGGTGTGGTTCTTCCTGGGCCCATCACAACTTGTTCAAATGAGCTCCTGCTTCCTCTTCTCCAACTCCTGCATCATGGGGCCATTTCATCTCCACACCACACCCTTGTGATTTCGGGAGGCTCATCTCCAACAAAACAATTCCCCCTGCCCCTTATTTACATTTTACAAGCAAAGCAGTTTATGCTCGGAGAGGCTGAGGGACTTGCCCAGGTGGTGGAGGGAGAGGCGGAGTTCCCACCCAGCTCTGCTGGACTCGGTCTCCCTGTCTGGCCTGGCGGCACCCACAGCCGGCCCGCAGAGTTCACGTCTGAGTTGATCCTGGGAAGGAGAACAGTCCATAAATGATTTCCTGCCCAATGGTCAACAGTGGAAGGCAGGCCCCTGTGTTTCTCTTGGTTGGTGGTAAATGTTGCTTTTGAAAAGTAGCTTTGAGGGAGGTTTAAGCTTCGTCTGTGAGAGAGATTGTAGGAAGTGTGTTCAGTGCGTGGGGAAGTGTTACTTGCGGGATTCCCAGCTCTTGACACGCGCCACAGGGGCCTCCCTCCCCCCAGCACCCTGCCAGGGCCTGTCCTCCAGCGCTGCCCACGCCCGGCTGTGGGCCTCGTTCCCCACTGGATCTCCCGTCTTTGATGTCGGATAAACCCAATTCATCTCTTTCATATCACTACAAAGGAGCCTCTAATTTTGTTTAGACGGCCTCTTCTCCAAATATTAAACATGTGGTCTGCCCAGGCCCCCCAAGCATTTAACATCATCAAGGTTGTTGCAAAATCCACTTTTCCCCCAACTGGTTGGCAGATTCCTCTCTCTCCATTCCCAGCCTCCCTGGGCAGATCTGGACACGCCACCCCACATATTCTTTTCCCAAGCAGACTGCTCAGGGGACACAGCCCTTCTCTTCTGGTGAGAGGGTCGGGGAGCAGTGGGGGACTTTGCCTGTTTCCTTCAACCTCAGCCCGGCTGGGAAGCCCTGGAGAAGCCTTGGGGAGATCCAAGGACTCAAGGGTGACCTGTCATGCCTGACGCAGGCATGTGGGGCAGCTCTGCCTTTGGAGGTGGCAGGCCCAGCACCAAGGCCAGAACGTCTGCTGGCTGCTGGCTGGTGGGGAAACAAACACTTCCTGGTTGCAGACACCAGCTGCTTGGTACCTGCCGCTACAGTAGCCTTTCCTCCTTAAAAAAAAAAAAAAAAAAAGCATGCTAATCCTGGAAGCTGTCCCCCTCCCGAACCTCCATGGCCCTGCCACCACTTCCCTCAGTGAAGAAGTCGGCTCACGTTTCTTCCTACTCAACAGCAGCTAGTGTTCACCCTTCCAATGCCTCCCTCCTGGTCCCATGGCCCTTCGCCACCTGATGTCATGGCCACAGTGCTATGGCATGGGTCTGGGCTATGCTCCCTATCTGGTCTCTCTCCATGGTGTGGCTGGTCCCCAGAAGGACTGTGGCTTGGGGCTGCTCCCCAGACATCCCTCCTGTCTCCTTATGGGCCTTGTTGCTCCGGCTGAGCAGAAAACAGCCTCCCCGTTCCCCCTGCCCCGCACCAATGCAGGGGTCAAGGAGGGTTTCCAAAGAAAAATTGGAGCAGAATCATTTCCTTCTCTCCATCCTCTCTGCCCCCCACCCCCTGCCTTCCCATCTTCCTTCTGTCTTTCTTTCCACTTTTTATTATGAAAAACTTTATTTTCAAAAGCAGAGTGTATAATGAGCCCTCACGTCCCTATCTCAGGCAATGTCCATGCTGATCTTGTGTCCTGGAAACCCCCCAGCCCTGCTCCCCACCCTCCAACTCACGGCGATTGCATCATTCTCTCTGTAAACACTGCAGTGTGTATCTCTAACAGACAAGGACTTTAGAAAAACATAACCACAGGATCACATGTAAAAATATAAACAATAGTCCGGTCGGTGTTTGAATTTTCCAAATGGTTTCATGATTGCACTTCTGCGGGCGGCTTGTTTGGATCAGGATGCGGAGAAGACAGACCTGAAGTGACTGAGGGGCGGCCGCACATTCTGCTGTGAGTGCGGGCGGTGGCGGCGACGGGGAAGGACCCGCTCACCATTCTTGGACACACGATTGGCCCACCGCAGACAGCAGGGGCTCCCGATTTTTATGAACCTCTTCTGAACTCATTGGCAGCAAAAAACATTGCTCTTTAATGGTTTCCTGGTCAAAAATGTCATTTCAGACTCAGGGTGTGTGTCACTTCCTCCAGGCAGCCTTCCCTGCATCCTGGCCCCCAAGCAGTCCAGGCCAGGTGTTCTTGTTCTGTACCTGAGAGTCCACTGTCTCTCCCAGGTGACACTGCAGTTCCCTATAGTCAGCCTTCTTCACACGACTCGATCTCAGCCAACGCAGGGGCAGCATGTGCGGGACACAGTGGGCTCTCGTGCTGCTGGGAAAGGAGGAGGTCAGCCCTCATCCGCTTCTGGTCTGCTGCCCTGTCGGCTTGCTTTCTCTGGGTGGGTTAGGAAGTGCCTCCTATGTGCCACGCATCTCTGAATTCCTCAGTGAATCCTCACGGCCATCACGTAAGCTGACATGACCATCGATTACCCGCATTTCACAGAAGAGAAACTGAAGCTCAGAGTGGGTAAATTAATTGAGCAAACCTCGCAACTGCTGTACCGCAGGTCACTCCTGCCTCCTGCTGCCCTACCCACCACCAGGGAAGAGCCGTTTGGGCCGCTGGTCCTGGCTGGAACATTCTAGAAAATGCCCACCACAGAACAAGGTGGCTCCTGCTTCTCAGTGGCAGGAAGTGGTTCCTTTCATTATTTCTACTTAAGTCTCAGGGCTGCCACCCCCTCCCCATCCAACCTTTCTTCCCCAGCCCCATGGAGCTGAATTCTCTCCTGCTGGCATCCTCAGCCTCTGGCGGCCAAGCAAGCCTAGAGCAGGTACTCCAAAGCTCCCCGCACACCATTAGACAGAGCACAGCAAACGAACTACACCACGTTTCCTTCCAAGCCTGTGCGGGGCGGCGCTGTTTGTGCTGATGGGCTGGTTGCCCAGGTTTGGACGGGGCAGGAAGCACTCCGGTGCTGGAACATGGCTACCTGTTTCTTCCTCCTCCACCCCTGGACAGAAGGTCGGTGGTTCTTGGAGAAGAATGGTTCCTTTGTGTTTTCTTTCCTTTCTTCCTGTGCCTAATTAGGAATTACGCTTGGGAATCAAGCTAATTAATCTCTGCCAATTCAGGGTGAGATCAAGCAGCTCGCACTATCACTGCTGAAAGAATCTGGAAAACAACTGGCTCCGTTCAGCACAGGCTTTAATGAGGAAGAGGGAGGACGGCCCCCCGGGAAGGACTGGCCTGAGTCAGCAGAGGACCCTCTGGGGAGGCCAGGAGCCCTTGCTTCCTGCATGTGAGGGGCCCCACAGGCAGGGCTTCCCAACGCCCAGGCCTAAGCGAGGGGCGGGAGCCTCGTCATTGCGCTGCTTTGCTGCCTAACCTGACGTGTCTTGAACTGCAAGCGTGGTCACTGGGAATACTTAGAAGATGGTAGAAAACATGGCCAATGGCTGGGTTGTATTTCAGGACAAAGTGACCCCTCTGGCTTTCTGACCGGAGGCCAGACATAGGCTTGCTCCCAACACTAGGCTGCCACGTCAGCCCAGCGAGGACCAACTATCCAGGAGAAAAGATGCAATCTTGCAGGAAATAGAGCTGCAGAAGGCCCGGAAAATTAGAGACAGCATAAAATCCCATAGGGCTGCCAGGGGCAGTTCCTTTTTAAAGTTTCTTTCTTGTTAAATCACAAGTGTGCTAGTAACTCTTTGTTAAGCTCTATTCTATGTAGCTGTTAGACATGCCGTGCTTACAGGCACGTAGCACGTTCCGTGTACTTTAACCTAGACATGCAGTGCTTACAGGCACGTAGCACATTCCGTGTACTTTAACCAAGATATCTGTGCTACACGTGCTCACAGGCATGACCCCACTTTCCACTGCTTTTACCTGCTTAGAAAAGTTTTAAGTTGGCTGGGCGCACTGGCTCACGCCTGTAATCCCAGCACTTTGGGAGGCCAAGGCAGGTGGATCAAGAGGTCAAGAGATAGAGACCATCCTGATCAACATGGTGAAACCCCGTCTCTACTAAAAATACAAAAAAAAAAAAATGAGCTGGGCACGGTGGCGCGTGCCTGTAATCCCAGCTGCTCAGGAGGCTGAGGCAGGAGAATTGCCTGAACCCAGGAGGCGGAGGTTGCGGTGAGCCGAGATCGCGCCATTGCACTCCAGCCTGGGTAACAAGAGCGAAACTCTGTCTCAAAAAAAAAAAAAGTTTTAAGTTGTTAGCCAACTGGGTTTTTGTTGAGATTCTGAGGTCTGGCTCCAGCCAATGGAGAGCAGACACAGCAGTAAGGACGACCCCAAATGCTTAAGGAATAAATTTGTGTGTTTTCCTTTGTTCTCTGTACGATGGCAAGTGAGAGCTCCCTTCCTGGAGTCCAGAAAGTAAAAACTGTGTCGCTGAAAGATCCTTTGTCTCAGTGCTGATTTTTCTTTCCCGCACTGAGCACCTACTTCCAACACCTTTAATTAGGCCCCAACCCTCAACACTGTTGCATGAGGGAGTATGTTTCCAACATATACTTTTCTGGGGACACATTCAAACTGTGGCAGAAGGTTCAATCTTCAAAGACACAGAGATGTCCCTTGCCTCTAGAGAAAAGATGCACATGGTGCTCACCAGGCCCAAAGACAAAATGGCCGATCCTATGGACTCAGCCTAGTGGAGCCCTGACCCTCTAGAGTGAGAAAGGAGACCCTGGCAGAGGCGGCGGTGGTACCGCATGACAGTTTGGGGGAGGGATTGAAAGTCTTTGTCAAAGAAAACAGAAAACCTTTTCAGGTTGTCTTCTGGCAGTAATTAGAGAGAGAGAAAATGAACATAGGAAAGTTATTTCTGCTCCCACATACACGCTCCAGTAGGCCCATGTAAGAAAGCCTAGGGCTGAAGGCACTCACAGGGCAACACCTCCAAAACATGAGGACGCTGAGCTTCCTAAGCCAGGCAGCCACAGAGACGCTGTGGACCATCCACTGACCTAGCAGGCGAGGCGTGTCCCTGGGCCTGTGAAGAACACTAGAATAACCATCCACTGACCTAGCAGGCGAGGCGTGTCCCTGGGCCTGTGAAGAACACTAGAATAACCATCCACTGACCTAGCAGGCGAGGCGTGTCCCTGGGCCTGTGAAGAACACTAGAATACAGCCGGCCTTTCTTATCTGCATTCAGGTCCAACATCCACGGATTCAACCAACCACGGATCAAAAATATTGGGGGGAAAAACTAATTATAAATTAACAATGGGCCAAGTGCAGTTTATAATCCCAGCACTTTAGGAGGCCAAGGCAGGAAAACAGCTTGAGCCCGTAAGTTACAGATCAGCCTGGGAAACATGAGGAGATTCCATCTCTACAAAAAATAAACTGGCTAGGCACAGGGGTGCACACTTATGGTCCCAGCTACTCTAGAGGCTGAGTCAGAAGGACTGCCTGAGCCAGGGAGGTTGAGGCTGCAGTGAGCCATGTGTGTACCACTGTACTCCGGCTTTGGCAATAATGTAAGACGCTGTCTCAAAAAGCAACAACAACAAAGCATTACAGGCTGGACATGGTGGCTCACGCCTATAATCCCAGGACTTTGGGAGGCCAAAACGGGAGGCTCACTTGAGCCCAGGAGTTTGAGACTGCGCTGAGCTAGGATCATACCACTGCACTGCAATCTGGACGACAGAGCAAGACCCTGTTTTCAGAACAAAACAATGCAATACTGAAAATACTACAGATGAAAAAACTAATACAGCGTAACTATTTACATAGGACTTATAGTGTATTAGGTGCTATGAGTAATCTAGAGATGATTTAAAGTATGTGGGACGGTTGTAGGCAAGTACCATGCCCTTTTATATAAAGGGCAGAGATTTTAGTGTTCTTAGGGGATCGTGGAACCAGACCCCAACACACACGGAGGGATGAATGTACTAAACACATTAACTTTGGGAGATCTTACCAGATTACACAAGCCCACACCACAGCCAAAGAAGATGGAGGATGAATGGGATCCATTCTTCAGATAATGTGTGTAAGTTTCCTTGACTGTGGAATGGCAAATGCCAAAGCACTGCAAATTCTGGAGGACTCACTGGCCCGAGATCAGCTATTGTCCCAGTGACTTCAGAAGACTTTGGTTTTCTTTTGCCCTTTTGTAGGAAGTAGATGAGGTGCTGCTGTGGAAGCCATGAGGTGCATGTGAGGTCTCCCTTCAAAGATAAGCTGTCTGTAGAGTAGTTGGCTGTCAGCTTCTGGCTGCAGCACTTTTGTTAGTGTTCAAACTGAGGCCTGTCTCCCCAGAGAATTCCCAATGACTGACCGAAACAGGGACCCGGTACTTTGCCATTCCTGCCTAATGCACGCCTCCTTTATGGGCAGTCTGTGCAGAACTCCCCCACTGGGCTGCTCAGGCCATCTTCAGAACTGCAGTCTGAGGCTCTCCCTCCCTAATTCTTCCTCACGCACCCTTCTTTCACAGGTATCTAACCTGCATCAAGGCCATCCCTGTCTAGGTACACCTTCTAATAAGTCCTTCACACTTCTGACTTCATCTTGGGATCTGCTTCTTAAGAACCCAAACCCATACAGCTGTGTATCCTCACAGTGGGACTGGGCAAAGCTCACTGGCTCACTTTTTTTTTTTGAGACAGTTCTGCTCTTGTTCCCCAGGCTGGAGTGCAGAGGCATGACCTCAGTTCACTGAAACCTCCTCCTCCTGGGTTCAAGTGATTCTCCTGCCTCATCCTCCCGAATAGCTGGGATCACAGGTGCCTGCCACCATGCATGGCTAATTTTTGTACTTTTAGTAGAGATGGGGTTTTACCATGGTGCCCAGGCTGCTCTCAAACTCCTGACCTCAAATGATCTACCTGCCTCAGCCTCCCAAAGTGCTGGGATTACAGGTGTGAGGCACCGCACCCAGCCAGACTCACTCTTTTGAAATGTGAAGCTCTAAAGAAAAATCCTCTTAAAATGTAGCCGGGGGAGGGCACTGAAAAGAAGTGCAGTGTTTCACTGGATGGCTGCAAAAGAATGTAGACTCCTACAAAGATGGTTTGACATCTTCTGGGGGTATATTTTACCATTTACCTCTGACAGGATGGCTGAAGAGGAATCATCCTGGGAGCTGGTTATAATATTATTTATTTTAAAAATATTGATCATTTATTAAGTACGTATTATGTGACAAGAACCATAAGAGCTTTCCATACATTGTTTCATTCAATACTTACACAATTCTAATAGTTACCTCCATTTTTCAGATAAGAAAATGAAGTTAATCAGACGTTGAGCTTAGATTTGAATCAAGGACCATTTAATGCCAAAGCTTATTCTTTAACCTTTAAGTCACACAAGCGCACACGCACACGCACACACGCACACGTGCACGCACACACGCACGATGTGTTTAAATTTTGAGTTTCTAAGGAAAAATAAAACATTAACTAGAGGAGAGAAACATGAAATAAAACAAATATGGAGAAAAATGAAGACACTGAGTAGAAGTGGACTAGAAATCTGCAAAGAAAGAGAAAAAGACAGGGAGGTTTTGTAGGGAACGGTGTAAGCGTCGATCTTTTACTAATTACGTGTTCTTAGAAACATACAGTATCTCTGGGTCTGTTTTCATAGATCTATTAATGAGGTCCTTTACTAGATGGTCTCTAGATTTCATCTGAGCTCTAACATTATATATTTTCTTCTTAGAGCTTTCTCTTTATCATTTTGTATAAAATCAACAAGTTTAAAAGCTTTCACTAAATCCCACAAGAAGCAAAATGTTCTGCTAGGCACCCAGCATGAAGACTGGATTTCATAATTCACCAAGAGAAGCAATCTGCTAGCACGGCAAGAGGATGTGACGATGACCATGGGTTTCGCGTGTGCAGGTCCTAATCAAAGTCATTCACGCCAAAAAGAGTCTGTCCAGTGTGTTTCAGGCTCTTGCTTGGCATGAAGTCCTCATGAATAATCACTGTGCATCTTTCTGTGGCTAAAAACTGGAGTAAAAGGAAACTTTCGATCTTTTAAACAGTACACAATACCATTACCTACTATGACACATTTTTTTGTGAGAAAAGGTGTGTGAAATGTGAAAAGTGCTTTGAAGAATAACTTAAAAAGCCTCGTGTGAGTCTTTTTCCATCTTCTTCATTTTTCTCTAGATCTACAAATGAGTAGATTTTCTGTAACTGCTAAGTGCTGTTTCACCAGTCTTCAGGGAAAAGTTAGAAGGCCAGCCACCATCAGTAGTGAGGGCAAGAGGAGAAGCTCTAGACCAGATAACCAACTCAGCTGCACAGCCTGATTCTGTCCTGAAGGGTTTCCCAGATAATGTAGTAATGCAGTTAGGAAAAGCAGTGGGTGCTTCTGGGAGGAATGAGATGGAGAAAAGAAAACAAAACACGTTATTCTTTGAGAAAGAGAAATGTAAAAAACTCACGAGTTTACTGTGTTAAAAAAAAGATGGCACATTTATTGCTACATAAATGTTATATACATATTGTGTTTCCTGTTACAGTGACAGAAAAAAATTTGAACTTCTTGCTGCTGGTTGAAAAGTTTTATCAGTAATACCTTGAATTTGACACAGGATACAAATCTGCAATAAACCAACAATGGAAACTGGAGAACAAGATGAGAAGCAATTCATCTCCGACAATTAGCTCTTACAATACTCCACAGGTACTACACGGTATGCTAGAATCCTACTATGGTCTTAAAATGCTATTGTAAATTTCTGATATTAATGAACAGGTTATGGTAAATAACCCTACATTTTTACTACCTAATATAATAAAATAAAGTAAGAAACTTTTTACTGAAAACTTTTTGATTTCAAAAATCTAGAAAGAGTAATATTTAGAATTCAAGAAATTTTCTTACAAGATTATTGTATAAAAGACTAGCTACAGTGAAAAATAAGCCAAATGTTTTCTTCTTTCTATTTTATGAAGGAAAGCTTCTGGGCATACTGCAAAGTCTAATATAGCGAGAAAGACAACAAGCTCCGAAGAAAAAAAGGCCAGGCAGTGGCATATGTTCACTCACACATCATAAGCAACAACTTCTGTTTAGCTGATTAACACTGAAATGAAGAACAAGGCCACAGATAGAGTCTGATGTAACCGGAGAATATATGCAAATTAAAGTAACCGAAAAGTCCACTAGGTTCACAAATGACTGATTTGTTAGGAATCATCCTGATTAGAGTATCAGAAGTTCTGTCTTGTTTTTGTTCTTTCAAATTAACAGAAATCTTTAAGCTACATAGTGATTTGGGTCCTTTCTTCTGTGTGCTGATTGCCAGTGTTGATATTGGCTATAAGGAATTATGAAGCCAAGATCCCTTGCTCAGCATGCTTTTCTCTCCCAGGGTTGTGGTGGAAGACAGGTTCCATGGAAGTTCAGAGTGATTATGTCTTTAAAAACAACTCCGAAGGATTAGAGACAGAGAGTGCCTGAATGCACAGTATTATGATGGACTGACAAGTACTGGTTTAATGCTAATCTGGCTCATCATTCTGGGACAGGGGCAGATGGGTTGCAGTTGATTAAATCGCCCACTGAATTCTTCCCATTGACCAGCCATCCAAATGACAGAGAAATAAAGGCTAGGGTAAGGAAACTCGGGTGACCGCTGCTCTTGTATTCCATCAGGTAATTAGCCTCAGAGTGGCGCGTTCATTCATCACACTACCTGCCACGGTGACGACCGCGTTTTGTTATGTTCACCATAATCACAGTCTGAAAAAATCGTCTTTATATTTTAAATGCATTTTGTGCTTACTTACAGCTAACACTTTACAAGTACTGTATGTAGTACTTACTGCTTGGAAAACAAAGCAATTTCTAAACAGTAGATTCTTCCCTTGTGATTTACATTTTTGCTATTACAAGCTTTCCTATGAGATCTAGAAGCTTGAAAAGTCTTGGTTATTATTAGAAATAAAGCAATGTTTACTTGGGGGAAAACCTAGAGAACAAAATTTCCCCTTTTAAAATCCTAGCTAGGCTATGGTCACAGATGGTCTCTGCTCACCACTGTAAGGTAAATGTGCAAAAGCACACAGGGTTGCATGGAGGCGACTGGACTGTGACCATAAACTATTCAGAGATCTGATATAACACCCACAAAGAGAAAATAAAAATAAACCAAAAAATGAGAGCAAGAGAAATGCTATACCAAGTAATATTTTCCTATTTCATGGAAAACACTATTCATATGGCAAAAGGACAGGAGAGGGACGGAAGACCTTTCCCTTCCTTTGTAAGACACTAATAGGTATGCCGGGAATGCTAAGGGCCAATGGTTGTCACCGCTTTGTTCTCTGCACGTGAACTGCTTTCATGCATGCTGGCATCAGCTGAGCGTAGATCAGCTTTCCACGTTAACTTTTCCCTTTATATGTAGACCTTACAGTTTCATAACAATAAATAAAATTTGTAGTTACAATGCATTTGTCAATTCAGTTTAGGCACAAGGCAACTTCCACGGTGAGTGGAGAGATCGAGACAGTCTCTGATTGTGCAGAAGCGACACACAGCTTACAACAAAACGATCTGTTGCAAACATCTCATGGGCTGATGTTCTGTCTGATGAGCTTCCTATCTTCACTTCTGATGGAAGTGTTGACCAGTTGCTTTGATCGTAGGATTACATTTGAGTTTCTTGCTTCAAGTGTTTTGTTTTTTCTTCTCCCTCCTGTCAGTTCTGTGTCTTCAGATAATCTGAGTTGTCCAAGTCCTTATGAGGAGAGGTCACCTTCTATCTAGCCTACTGATAACTCTGGAACTGTGGCAGGGACAGCCAAGGGAGAGGACAGTACCAGTTAGTACATAATTGTTAAAAATAAAGCACCTTCCCCCTCCCACCAGCAAAACAAGTTGGTATTCCTCATCTCTACCCAGCTCTGCACTAAATTTGTAGTCTGCTAAGTAACTTACAAATGAACTTCTTCCTTTTAAGGTATAATGAAATGGTTTTACTTGATGTGTATGGTAAGGGTTATTTTTTTGTTTGTTTGTTTTGAGACAGGGTCTTGCTCTGTCACCCAGGCTGCAGCGCAGTGGCATGATCATGGATGGCTCACTGCAGCCTTGACCTCCTGGGCTCAAGCAATCCTCCTGCCTCAGTCTCTGAGTGGCTGGGACTACAGGTGTGCACCACCACACCCAGCTATATAGGGTAAGATTTTTAAAGCAGATCATGTGATTACAGAATCACAAACTGCAGGAGTATAAAACAGCTGCAGTAATTATGCAAACCTTCATTTTAACAACACTCAAGTTGGCGATAACTGAGCTCTGAGGTGCTACTCGTTCACTGTTCAGTAGTGACACGATAGTGAAGCACGCATTTCACTGCTGCACCCACCCATCCATACTGTGTTAACAGTTTACATTTATTTCATCTACACTCAGGACTCTGAGGTCAGAGGCTACTCTGCATTCATTTTCATATTGGTCCCAGTTCCTGGTCCACAGTAGGTCCTCAACACGTTTGCTCAATATTTATTAAGAACATTTTACTCTATTAGTACAAATTCTATACATACCTATGTTCCCAATATAATATGTATAGTAATTCTGAAATTTTCTACTTTAAGAATTTTTAATAGTTTTAGAAAGAATCATAACTTTTACTTCTTTGTTAAACAAGAACCACAGAATTGTTTAGGTATACAGCGATGCTCTCAGGATGGGAGACTAAGAGAGTCAAAGCTGCTTGGCCTATTTTATTCGGTGGCAGATTTTTGTACGTTTACAGCCAATCTGTGGTCATTTCTTAGCCATTTTGATTCCAGTGGCATTTTTCCTCCTGCTCTGTCTCTTGCTGCTTTTAAGCTGCTCTCCAGATCATGAAACCAGAAAACGACCTTCATGAAATTAGCAACCTCAACACATATTCTAAGATGGCAAACACCAGCCTACGAAATCTACGTAACAAAGTACATTCGCTACATGTCGCCTATCTTGATGCCTTTTTAAACTTGAATTCTTGATCCTTTTTTGATAGATGGGAATGCTCAAAGTTTAATTTTAACCTAAGTGGGAAAATTTCCGCATTATATAAAGACATGAGGGTAGACCGATGAAAGCAGTATGAGATAGAAAATTAGTAAAAACACAGGAAGTAAACAAAAGGAAATGAGAGATGAGAATGAGAAGACAAGTTCAAAGAGTAAGAGAAAGACTGGGAAGAAAACAAGAGGAATGGGTAGAACTAACTTGAGAGAGGCAAGAAAAATAAAAGCAGGCTCCAAGAGAAGTATCAGGCGAGAATGACAAGCGCTCTTCTCCACAGCTTGGTGGTTGCTCCGGGACCCGAGCGTAAGAAGTTACCTCTCCCATCACTCTTCTTTGAAATAAACTATCAATTTAGAAAGCCTCTTTTGCACTGAGAAATAGTGGCATGTTTTTATTTTAAAACGTCTGGGTTTATTTTTTGGCTGGGCTCAGTGGCTCACGCCTGTAATCACAGCTCTTTGGGAGGCCAAGGTGGGCAGATTGCTTGAGGTGGGGAGTTCGAGACCGGCCTGGGCAACATGGCAAAACCCCGTCTCTACTAAAATTACAAAAAAATTAGTTGGGTGTGGTGGTGCACGCCTGTAATCCCAGCTACTCAGGAGGCTGAGGTGGAAGAATTGCTCAAACCCAGGAGGCAGGGGCTGCAGTGAGCTGAGATCACACCACTGTACTCCAGCTTGGGCAAGAGACTGAAACTCTGTCTCAAACAAACAAACAAACAAACAACAAAAACGAACAAACAAAAAAACTTCAAATTTATTTCTGAAACAAAAATACTTATCGTTTCATAGTAGCCTGTATTTTCCACAGAATATGAAACAATGGTTTAGGTTTCAGAGAATCTGTAAACCGGTTCTTGCCCAAAGTTTCTGACGTGAGCAATCTGTGATACTGCTGGATACTTTTGTCGGGGAGGTAATTTGAGGTCTTCTCTAGTGTCCTAATGTTACAGGGATAACTGACTTCTGAAATAACTGCCTTAAGTCTTCCTTTCTTTTACTCTAAATGAAATCTTCGGTGTGGTCTGGTTTGACCCTATATAGGTAGTGGTGGTAGGAACTAAATCCCTCAGGAAAAGGTGGGTCACTAATATTTGTAGTTTATAATATTCTATCAAATTCCAGACTTTCAGCTCAAAATGAGAGAGCTACAAAGCTGACAAAATGAAATTGTACTTGATATGTTTTTTCTGCTCCACATCTCACACTCATCTGCCTTTACTTACTACTTTTAATTGGTGGATAAAATTGTGGAAAAAACCCAACATACTGCCAAAGGCAGATTATAAAAATCAAGTTATCAGTTCTATTCCTAATCCATTCTGCTAGCCAAATATGTAATTAAAGTCTATATTAATTTCAGTTACCTAAATAACTTTACAACTTAGATTACAATTGTGAATGTATATTGTTAAAAAGACAAATCACAAGGGGCTAAATTATGTTTAGTCCCTGAAGAGGAAGAAATAAAGAAGAATCCTTGAACAAGTAAAATTCCACCAGAGATTAGAGCATTCTGGCTATACTATATATAATAACCTCACACTCATTAATAGATTCTAGAGGGTGTTAACTGATGTGCTTAGAAGGGAAGAGGAAGCATTGTATTGCAAACTTGCATGACTGATCCAAACAGAAGCAAGCAATATCTTTTTCATGTATAAAGACTTCATCACAAAGAGCTAGAGAATTAGCAGAAAACTGGTTGATGACACAGTCAACCATTTCTGAATAAAGAAATGAAGAACATGAGTGGTAAGAGTGTTTTCTGATGGTTGAGTCACTGTACAATTTCTCCTCGGGTCAGAAGATATTTGTGGTTAAGAGAGCACACATGATGATTCAGAACGCAAGAACCAAAGTCACAACATACTGTCACACTCTGAAGAAAATGGTAATTTGGTATAAAATGACACTGGCTCTCTAAGTCTGCCAATGTAACAGAAAGACAAACTGCTGTATTTCAAATTACACGTGACCTTTACAATGGCCACACTGCCCACTAGAGAATTCTGTTCAAAGATTGTAACAGCCCAGTTTAAGACGCAACTTAAGGTGATTTCCTTGCTCCTTCTTTCAAATCTATACTTACCTGGCTGATGCTTACATATGACCCATAGGGTTGGTAGTTTCACTAAGCCCAGGATGGGTTCCTGGCAGTGTGGTTGGCGGCTCTGCCGATACGACAGAAACTTTTTCTTCTTCCCTTCTCTTAAGGCAGGCTGCTTTGGGGTTCAGGTTCCTCTCTGAAACAGGAGGAATGAATTTGTATTACTATGGTTATAAGTCATGAATTAGGTCTCAAGCTGAACTAACCGCAGTTACTTTTTCTTTCTGTGGCGATTACCAATCTCTGTGTGACTTCATTCCCACACTAAGTACCATTTCATAGGTTCACATAAAACCTCAGCATTAAACCAAGTCTCCACATTTATACTTCTGAGTGACCACTTTGTGTTTTCTTCATGTTTTGCTAATGATTTAGTCTTCTTGGGTTTGCTTTAATTTCAATCAACACGCCACTCTTCACTCAAACATTTTGGCAAATGCTGTTGTTATTAGCCTACCAAGTCTCTTCAATGTCCTGCTAAGACATAGTACACTGCATTGACATGAATGCGGACCTCTTGTACTTGAGAGAGACATCTGTGCTTTATCTAAAATGTTACCAGTTCAGAAAATGATAAAGACACATCTCTAGCTATTTCTCTAAAGCAGTGGTCCCCAACCTTTTTGGCACCAGGGACTGGTTTCGTGGAAGACAATTTTTTCATGAACGGGGGGAGGGGAGTGGGGATGGTTTCAGAATGATTTAAGCACATTATGTTTATTGTACACTTTATTTCTATTATTATTACACTATAATATAAAACGAAATATACCATAATACAGTCATTGGGAGCCCTGAGCCTGTTTTCCTGCAACTAGATGGTCCCATGTGAGTGATGGGACACAATGACAGATCATCAGGCATTAGATCTGACAGGAGGCCGAAATGCAGATGATGGGGAGTGTCTGTAAATACAGACGAAGCTTCGCTGGACTGCTCTCTGCTCACCTCCTGCTGTGCAGCCAGCCTGGTTCCTCACTGGCCCCTGGTACTGGTCCATGGCCTAGGGGCTGAGGAACACCTCTTCTACAGGAAATATACTGATTCAAGGAAGGGAGATAGCTGGTACACATCTTAGTTTTCTACTTTGATATATATATGAAACAAGATGACTGAGTTGGTCTTTCTATTGCTGGAAGTGTGATTAAAAGGGTGGAAAAGGGTCAGGCGCGGTGGCTCAGGCCTTTAATTCCAGCACTTTGGGAGGCCAAGATGGGCAGATCACTAGGTCAAGAGATTGAGACCATCCTGGCCAACATGTTGAAATCCCGTCTCTTCTAAAAGTACAAAAATTAGCTGGGTGTGGTGGCACATGCTGTAATCCCAGCTACTTGGGAGGCTGAGGCAAGAGACTCTCTTGAACCTGGGAGGCGGCGGTTGCAATGAGCTGAGATCACACCACCGCACTCCAGCCTGAGTGACAGAGAGAGACTACAGCTTAAAAAAAAAAAAAGGGTGGTAAAAACCTCTGCTGCTTTTTATAAAAGATAGCAAAGAAGACTGGTTGGGATCTGCAATGTGGGCATTTTCAAAAGAGGTTAAAGAATGAGCTGAGAGGCACAAGGATCGCTGGAGCCCAAGAGTTGACAAGGCTGCAGTGATTGTGCCACTGCACTCCAGCCTAGATGACAGAGCGAGGCACTGTCTCAAAAAAAAAAAAAAAACCAAAAAAAACAAACAAATTAAAAAAAAAGAATAGAGTGCTACTGTGAGAAATAAAGGGAAAGGACATCTATTAGAGCAAAATCCACTTAAACATTACTATGCCTGTTGGATTTTCAAAAAAATGAGTGTGAAGCCCAAGATATCCACAACTTCCGATACGGCTTTTTATTTCTGATTATAACATATACTATAGGTTAAGAGTTGTTCCACATATTTTTATAAATGGATTAAAAATGTCCTAGTGAATATAATATAAAGGGATCATTTGTAATTAGTCTGGAAAGAAAATAGTAATTTTTAGAAGTTGTAATTTTTTAAAGTTAGATTTTCTTGAAATGAGGGCATAGCTAGCTTATATATCATTAGTACAGCTCTCCTTTTTCCATGTCCCTGCCCCGACCATTTTTTTCAGAGGTGGGGTCTTAGTACATTGCTCAGGCTTGCCTTGAACTCCTGGGCTGAAAGGATCCTCCCACCTCAGCCCCCCCAAAATCTGGGACTACCAGCACATGCCACTGTTCCAGCTTCCCTTTTAAAGTAAGGTAAAAATGTATTTGCATGTATACATTTCAATACACATTTATAGTTCACATCCAATTTTTTAAAAAGTAAACAAACAGTTTCATTATATGGTAAACTTGGCTGACTCTTGACTATCAGTGATGCATAATAATACAATTTCATTTTAGAGTTCTAATTTTCTGAGCCCCTGTATACAACTAGAAGGAGGATTAATGAAGGAAGAAACATACATTCTTCATTTATTTATATCCTACTAGGTATTTATATACCTAGGAGGAAAATGAGAAATATGAAGAGCTGATTTCTTAGTAAGTAGCTGTGCACCTCTGACAAATAAAAGTCTGTCCTTCATCAGTTTGTCTTTTTAGCTGTGGAGGTTAAAGTTTCATATAATGACCAGAAGACTGAAAAGAGGGTAATAAATTAGTATGCAAAATTTAAAGAGGAGAATGTGAGACGCCAAAGATTCCAAATGAAAAAAGGCTCTCATTTCTCTTATAATGGAAAATTGCTCTTAGCTAACTAATACTGTCACACCAGAATCGAGGAGGCATGATGAGAAATGCTGGGAAGGTCCAGAACCAAAGACTCGGTAAGTTAGGCAAGATTCCTAGAGTAAGACCAAGAGCACTTCAGGCGGGAAGAACAATACTACAGCGGCTCCAGGAAACGTGAGGTCAATACAACTTTGATCAAAAAAGGCTAAAGCTACTCTTTCATACCTCCTGGTGTGTGACAGCCCCAGCCCAGAGCAAACGTGTGTTAAGCAGCCAGAAAGATGTGGTGCTTCTCATCACCTGCAGGGCATGAGAAGTACATCTTCCCACATTTCAATGAGGGAATTCTATCTACTGACTTCTTACACAGCTGAGGACTTGACTCTCTTCAAACATCAACTTCTCAACATGTTTATAGCTAAATTTTTGGTTAACTCACTAGTCAGTCACTTCTTACATTATTATGACCAGGTAAATATTTATATTATTATGACTAGATGGAGAGAGCAGCTGAGGTAAGAATTTTATAGTAGCCTGGGCAACATAGTGAGAGCCTGTCTCTACAAAAATTTAAAAATTAGCCAGACATGCTAGCACCCAGCTGTAGTCCCAGCTACTTAGGTGGCTGAGGTTGTAGGATCACCTGAGCCTGGGAGGTTGAGACTGCAGTAAGCCATGATTGTGTCGCAGCACTCCAGCCTAAGCAAAAGAGCTAAACCCTGAGGGAGAACAAAAAGAAAAGGAAAGGAAAATAAAAGACAAGAAAAGAAGAAAAGAAAAAGAAAGAAAGAAAAAAGGAAGGAAGGAAGACAGGAGAAAAGAATGAGAAAGCAGAAAAATAATTACTGAAAAGAAAGGCAGAAAGAACAAGAAGAGAAAAAGAATTAAGGAAAGGCAGAAAGAACAAGAAAAGAATTATGAAAGAAAGGCAGAAAGGAGAGAAAAAGACAGGAGGAAAGAACAAAAGAGTAAGAAAGGAAAAAGATAAAGGAAGAAAAAGAAAAAGGGAGGGAGAAAGAGGGAGGGAGGGAAAGAAGAAAGGGAGGGAGGGAAGGAAGAAAGGAGGGAGGGGAGGAAGGAAGGAAGGAAAAGAGGCAGTGAAGGAGGGAGGGAGGTAGGGACAGAAGGAAGGAAGGAAGGAAGGAAGGGAGGGAGGGAGGGAGGGAGGTAGGTAGGTAGGGAGGGAAGGGAGGAGGGAAAGAAGGAAAGGTTTGATCCCTTCGTAGTTCATGAGCAAGAAGACTGGATGTTCATGAGTGTGTGTGAGATGTATCACCCAGTCCAACCTTGTTAAGACCTCAGCACATTACCCATCTGACCTGAACTTGGGTGGAAAAAAACAATTTTTTTTTTGAGACGAAGTCTCAGTCTGTCCCCCAGGCTGGAGTGCAGTGGCACGATCTTGGCTCACTGTAACCTCCACCTCTCAGGTTCAGGCAATTCTCCTGCCTCAGCCTCCTGAGTAGATGGGATTACAGGCATGTGCCACCACGCCCAGCTAATTTTTTGTATTTTTCATAGAGACAGGGTTTCACCATGTTTGTCAAGCTGGTCCCAAACTTCAGACCTTGTGATCTGTCCGTCTCAGCCTCCCAAAATGCTGGGATTACAGGCATGAGCCACTGCGCCTGGCTAAGAAAAAGAATTTTACAGTGATTGCTCGCTTGCTCATACAATTGTTTATTTTTCCTATAGCTAATAGTTGCTTGCTTTTTTATTTGTTAGTAATGCAAATTCCATCTCCTCAACCCACCACCAAATGCTCCGAGAGATCTAATAAATGCCTACCAATGTATTTTCCTAAAATCCTGAACACATCATATCATCAATTAATTCCATTTTCTTTCCCTGGAAACCTTTCTTATGCAGCTAATGGTATTCTGCAAGGACTAGGTGCTCTCCAGGCCCAGTAGCTCTTTTCATGGGATTTCTTTTTGCTGTTTTTCTATGTTAAATCCTTTGTTTCCTGGATCCTATAATACTTATCTTTGTTGCTTATGCACTTATTTGGCTAAAGCATATGCCAGATGCTTTTTGAAAAAATATACACGAGCCAGGTATGGTGGCTAATGCCTGTAGTCCCAGCTACTTAGGAGGCTGAGGTGGGAGGATCATTTGTGCCCAGTTCAAAACCACTCTGGGAAACACAGTGAGACCCTGTCTCTATTTTTTAAAAGAACATATAGCCAGGCTCAATGGCTCACGCCTGTAATCCCAGCACTTTGGGAGGCTGAGGCAGGCAGATCACGAGATCAGGGGATTGAGAACATCCTGGCTAACATGGTGAAACCCCGCCTCCACTAAAAATACAAAAACTTAGCCAGAAGTGGTGGCATACACCTGTAGTCCCAGCTACTCGGGAAGCTGAGGCCAGAGAATCACTTGAACTCAGGAAGTGAGCCTAGGTCGCGCCACTGCACTCCAGCCTAGGTGACAGAGTGAGAGTATGTCTCCAAAAAAAAAGAACGTATGTGGAAGGTTATTATTTTGTTTTTGTTTTAAGACAGAGTTTCACTCTTGTTGCCCAGTCTGAAGGGCAATGGCACGATCTTGGCTTACCACAACCTCTGCCTCCTGGGTTCAATCGATTCATCTGCCTCAGTCTCCCGAGTAGCTGGGATTACAGGCATGTGCCACCACACCCGGCTAGTTTTTTGTATGTTTAATACGGACAAGGTTTCTTCATGTTGGTCAGGCTGGTCTTGAATTCCCAACCTCAGGTGATCCGCCTGCCTCAGCCTCCCGAACTGCTGGGATTACAGGCGTGAGCCACCATGCCCAACCTGGAAGGTAAATTTTTAAAGGATTTGGATATCTGAAATATTTATTTTTTTTTTGAGACAGGGTCTCACTCTGCTGCCTAGACTGGAGTGTGGTGGTACAATCACAGTTCACTGCAGTCTCAATCTTTTAGGCTCAAGTGATCCTCCCACCTCAGACTCCCAAGTAGCTGGGACTATAGATGTGTGCCACCGTGCCCAGCTGATTTTTAGAATTTTTTAGAGATGGGGCCTCACTATGTTGCCCGGGCAGGTCTCAAGTGATCTGGCCTCAAGTGATCCTCTTGCCTTGGCCTTCCATTGTGCTGGGATTACAGACATAAGCCCCTGTGCCCAGCCAACCTAATTTTTATTTAGCGGCAGGGTGGTCTTGGCCCTGTCATCCAGGCTGGAGTGTAGTGGCACGATCATAGCTCACTTTAACCTCCAATTCCTGGGCTCAGGTGATCCTCTTGCCTCAACATTCCAAGCAGCTGGGACTACAGGCACACACCATGCCCAGCTTATCTGGAATATCTTCATTTTTATTTTCAAGTTTTGATTAATTGTCTGGCAAGGTATAGAATTCTAGGTAGAAATTGGCTGGAGGTGGTGGCTCAAGCCTGTAATCTCAGCACTTTGGGAGGCTGATGTGGGTGGATCACCTGAGGTCACAAGTTTAGGACCAGCCTGGTCAACATGGTTGACACCCCATCTCTACCAAAAATACAAAAAATTAGCTGGGCATGGTGGCGCGTGCCTATAATCCCAGCTACTCAAAAGGCTGAGGCAGGAGAACTGCTTGAACTCAGTAGGCAGAGATTGCGCCACTGTACTCCAGCCTGGGCAACGGAGCGAGAGTCTATCTCAAAAAAAAAAAAAAAGAAAGAATTCTGGTTGAAATTATTTTCCTCAGAAATTTGGAGGTACTGCTTCACTATCTCCCAGAATCCACTACTACTGTCCAGGAAGCTGGTATTTTGATTATTGTTTATCTATAAGCTATTTACATTTTATCTCCAGAAGCTTCAGAATATTCTTTTTACCTTACTGCTCTGAAATATCATGATTATGTATTTTAACTTTGGGTCGTTTTTAAAAAATCATTATATTTAGCACAAGGTTAGATCTTACCACTCTTGAGACATGTATTCTTCAGTACTTAGAAACAAGTCAGTCAGTTACCACTCTTCCATCGACTTTCCATCCTACACGCAGTTTTGCTATCTCATCTGCTCTGGTCTGCTCTCTCATCTCTCCTTGTGGGTTAAAATAAATACTATTTTTATTTATTTTAGTGGGGATGCAGGAAAGATTGCAGTATTATCAGTGAATATGCTAAGTCTAGCACATTTAACCATCTGATTGCACCTGAATTTCCTAGGGGTAAGTTTTGGAAATGTTTGAGAAAAGAAAAGTTTCAGGTCATTCTGAGACCAGCCAGATTTGAGAACCACTGTCCTACACCATTTATCTTGAAACTCACTTGGAGACCAGGAAAATAAAAATCTAATAGCTATCTTATCTCTAAATTGTCAAAAGAACAGTGAGCTGATCGAGCTGACCTCTGAAAGAGGAGAAAATGTTTTCAACTGAGTCTTGAGTGATGCTAAGAGTACAAACTTGAAGGTAATATGATTTATCTGCTGGGGAATAAAAGTGGCAAAGGTACAAATAACATATCATAGTCATGATAATGGAAAAGCTTAAATTGACAGTGGGGACTCAGCGTTTGACAGGTGGGGCAACAAGGCACTAAGTGCTCTGGCAAAATCTGAGGCTCAGAAGAGAAACCACTGTTCCCACTCTTCTCTGGGATGAACTATACCTGGATCTGCCTGCCTCCTGGTATAACTACTTATCTGTTGAGACTACCTGTCTGTGTCACAACAGACACAGGCTTGGAGCATCATCCCAAACTAGAAGGGGATCCAGAGTGAAGAGGATGCCCAAATAGGTCATGTAAGCAGAAGACATGTTTTAATAGAAACTGCTGGATCGGGGACTACTAAGGAGGCTCCTAGTAGGGATGAAGAGGCTCTCAAAAGTGATCAAGTTACCAAGTAACTCAAAACTGTTGGAGGTAAGTTGAGGAAAGGACAGCGGCTATACAAAACTCTGAAGGTATTGCCAAAGACAAGGAACAGGTATTGTGGCCTGTATGAAGGATTCTAAACCCTATTTGACAGACAGTCACTGGAGGGTCCTTCAAGGAGTCTGAGCCCAGGCATGGTGGGTCACGCCTGTAGTTGCTGGAGGCCAGGATTTCGAGACCAGCCTGGGCAACACAGTGAAACCATCTCCACAAAAATAGACAGACAGACAGACAGATAGATAGGGAGATAATTAAAAAAAAGAAGTCTTGCAAAGAACCCTAGGCTTTTATGTAAAGTCCTAAGGTAAGGCTGGAAGCCTCGTCTGAAGGTAGGGGAGAAGTAGGCTTTTCTGAGTACCAGAGCAATCCCTAACAAGGTTACAGTTCAGTGTATCTGAAATCTGTTCAAACTCTCATCAGTCACAAACTGATTAGACAGAGCTTTGCAGAAGTGTGTGAAACAGTCAGTACCCATGAAAGACCAGAAAGTCAGAAAGTTGAATAAGCATAGACGATAGACCGTGTCTCAGACTCAGCTTTTCTGTTCTAGGTGCCTGTACGGAACCACTTGCAAAGTCCAATGCTACGAATGAGTAAGGTCCGTCCAGGCATGGTAGAATTAATGTTTTATTTATTTACGTTTGTGTTTGTCAAACATAGAAGTATTTCTCATTTTGATGGCTTAAATCTGAAGTAGGGATCTCTGTTCTTAAAAAAAAAAAGTTTTTAAAACACAAATGACTGCATTCTGATTTTAATGCACTATAGAAGGAAAAGATGCTGTGTACTAGAATTAGTTCTGGTTCTCCTGTTGACCAGACAGTAGCCGTTCACAGCCCAGACCGAGGCAGTGGCTTTAACAATAAACAGCTGGGTGAAGTCAGGGTAGAAGATATCCTGGGCTGAAGGGGAGGAGAGTGAATATATCTGGACAGCTGAACGCAGACGCCTTGTTGTGTTCAGAGCGAGACAAAGGGTGTCAGTCACAATTCAAGAAAAAAACCTTTGGTAAAGTGACAGGAGGTATGAGTAGTTCAAGGAACCGCTACTTCTCCCACAGGTGAGTGGGTAAAAATCTGCCTCCTTGCAGATATCCCAAGGGAGTCTATAGTTCCTTGAAGGTTAAGTTTCAGTAACATTTATACTCCAAGGATCTTGGGAGAAGAGGATCAATCACTTTTAATGTTAGGTTGATTATACACAGAATGATCTATCCTTCATTCTTACTCATTAGATATATTGGAGGGAAGTGGATGGATGAAGTAACTCCTACTGTATATATTTCTGAAAGTTTGTTCAACTTCTCTAACTCTGGTTTTCCTAAGAATGAGTACTCATTCTGTAACCTATGCTGAGGGTCCACGGTTGTAGTTTTCAAGCATCTTCCCACCCTACTCTTTTTTCCTGTTTGAACCTTCTTCAAACAAAACAGAAAGAATTGCTCTCAGAGAGAATAGTGCTCAGACCTGGAACCTAGGGCCACATTTATGAATTCCTTACGAAAAGGCTTAGCATATTTTAAGACAATATATAAACACGTGGAGAAACTCAACCTTGATGGTAGAACCTCTTAAGGACAAGAAGCTTCTATTATTTGATAACCCAAGGTCTCTAGGACATAGCTGGTTGGCACAGAGGAGGTACGGAATAAACACATGTTGAACAAATGAAGTTTCAAAAGTTCTTCAAGATTGCAACAAACTTCGTGAAAAATGAAACTGAGTAAGCAGTGGGTGACTTGTTTTGCCCTTTAGGACACACAGGCATGCCAATGTATGTTAGCCCAAAAAGTTCCTGGTGTTCCTGGGTCTGGGGTCAACAAAGAAGCCCTGAGACCTTAATGATACTGGTGTCAGGACATCCATGTCTGGTGAAGGCAGAAGGGCCCAGGATAAGGCATCCTAGTAACCAGCAGAGCACAGCAGATCCTCCAAGGTAGAGAAGGCAAGAAAATGAATACAGAGAAGTACGAAAGACATAAAGAGCAGGGAGGAGGGCAGGTCCAAGCAGGTAAATGTAATGGCTGAGGGATGAGAAGCAACCAGAGCAAAGGGACACAAAGCAACTACTGCTGAGCAGCAGGCAGAGGCTGTCTGTTCTCTGCTTTGCCTCACAGAGTTACTCTCCATTGGTGGAGCACACTGAGCCCACAGACACTGTGCAGTACAGTGAGACAGAGGTGAGAATTATAGGCTGAGCAGCAGGCAGAGGCTGTCTGTTCTCTGCTTTGCCTCACAGAGTTACTCTCCATTGGTGGAGAACACTGAGCCCACAGACACTGTGCAATACAGTGAGACAGAGGTGAGAATTATAGGCTGAGCAGCAGGCAGAGGCTGTCTGTTCTCTGCTTTGCCTCACAGAGTTACTCTCCATTGGTGGAGCACACTGAGCCCACAGACACTGTGCAATACAGTGAGAGAGAGGTGAGAATTATAGGCTGAGCAGCAGGCAGAGGCTGTCTGTTCTCTGCTTTGCCTCACAGAGTTACTCTCCATTGGTGGAGAACACTGAGCCCACAGACACTGTGCAATACAGTGAGACAGAGGTGAGAATTATAGGCTGAGCAGCAGGCAGAGGCTGTCTGTTCTCTGCTTTGCCTCACAGAGTTACTCTCCATTGGTGGAGAACACTGAGCCCACAGACACTGTGCAATACAGTGAGAGAGAGGTGAGAATTATAGGCTGAGCAGCAGGCAGAGGCTGTCTGTTCTCTGCTTTGCCTCACAGAGTTACTCTCCATTGGTGGAGAACACTGAGCCCACAGACACTGTGCAATACAGTGAGAGAGAGGTGAGAATTATAGGCTGAGCAGCAGGCAGAGGCTGTCTGTTCTCTGCTTTGCCTCACAGAGTTACTCTCCATTGGTGGAGAACACTGAGCCCACAGACACTCTGCAATACAGTGAGACAGAGGTGAGAATTATAGGGAAAATGACACTGATGATACAGTGGCAGGAGTACTGGGAGAAATAACAAACAGCTTCCCCAAGCAGAAGAGCAACTGTATACAGAAATGTCTGCCCATCTGAGGCAGAAGTTACACCTCTCGGCTGAACCTGCTTACCTCTGACTTGCTGTTCTAGACTAAGGATGACTGCCACAGCTTGATGAAGAATAAGGAGTTTTGTTTGGGGTTTTTCACTCTTCAAGTGAAGCTGACACATTCGCCCAAGCTCTTTGAATGCTTCATTAATATCCCGTACGCGTAAACGTTCTCTGGCATTGTTAGCCATCCGCCTCTCCTTCTCCCTTTCTATCTTCTGTTCAGGGTTCAAATCCTCATCTTCATTAGTACTGCTAGAAAATAAAGTAACAAAGTCTATTAGGTCCCCTATGAAGTAAGACATGCTGATTGTGCACAATTGCAAAGCATCAAGATGGAAATGAAAACTACCTACAAATCTTGCTAAACAGCAGTAACAGGTCCAGTTAACATGACCGTATATTCCTTTCCAGTTTTCCTTCAATGCACATATACAGTCATATACACTCTCAAGTGCATTTTTCAGTGTAAATCATAGCATGAAGATCTCTCCAGAAACTCTTCATAAATACAAGATCAATAACTACATAACATTCTAGCACCTGGATACGCAAAAAGTGACCCACCAGTCAGTCAGCAGCAGCATTACTGGGAGCTTGTTACAAGTACTGCGGTAGAATCTCTCAGGTTCTACTCCCATCTTACCGAATTAGAAGCTGCATTTTAACATGTTCTCCAGATGATTCATATACACATGAAAGTTTGAAAGCTCTCCTAGTACATTAATGTATAATTTGCTTAGCCTATGCTCTTAAATATATTCTAGCAGTTACCTGGTGAGAAGAAAGCAGAAAAGCTTAAGATACAGATTGAGAGAAGTATCTCAGAAAACGGCTTTTTTGTTCTACAGAGAAATTGTCATCAGTGGTGATGACTATAAAACATGGGAGAAATGACACAATTTTTTGAAGGACAGATTGGCAAAATGAATCCAGAGCCTTAATGTTCATTACCTCTTGATCAGCAATTCCAACTTTGGAAATTCATCCTAAGGATATAATTAGAGATGTACACAGAAATTTATGTAAAGGGAGATGATCACAGAATTATTTACATTAGCAACATATTGGAATCTATTAATAGGAAATGGGTTAATAAATCATAGTACATTCAGATAATGGACCATTTGCTGCAGATTATGCTAAGTAAAAAAAAGCCAGCATGAAAGATCACACACTCTACGACTCCATTTACATAAACTTCTAGAAAAGACAAAACTATAGTAACAGAAAGCAGATCGATGCTTGCCAAGGACTGTGGGATGGAGGAAAGAGATTCACTACCAAGGGACATAAAAATATTTTTTGAGGTGGTGAAAATATTCTACATCATGAATACGGTAGCTGTTATATAACTTTTACACTTGTCAAAATATATACATTTTAATATACATACACAAATGTATATATTGGTCAAATAACTAAGACTGTATATTTAAGAGTAGTAAATTTTATTATTACATGTGTATTATAAGTCTCAATAAAACTGATCCAAAACAAAACCAAAAGTTTTCAAAAATACATTGTTGAATGAAAAAAAATGGAAATTACAACACATATATCCAATTTATTAAGTCTCAGGTATGACAGAAATAAAAGAAAATCCCTAAAAATAAATCAGCAAAGAAAACTTATGTCCAGTTTAATTCCTATGTAAAATGCATTCATGGAAAAAGAGATACTACTTAAAAATGTAAACAGTGAGTCTGAGCACGGTGGCTCACACCTGTAATCCCAGCACTTTGGGAGGCTGAGGCAGGCAGATCACCTAAGGTTGGGGAGTTTGAGACTAGCTTGGACAACATGGCGAAATCCCACATCTAACTAAAAATACAAAAAGGAGCCAGGCGTAGTGGCAGGAGCTTGTCATCTCAGCTACTCAGGAGGCTGTGGCAAGAGAATTGCTTGAACCCAGGAGGTGGAGGTTGTAGTGAGCTAAGAACATACCACTGCACTCCAACCTGGGTGACAGAAGGAGATTCCATCTCAGGAAAAAAAAAAGAAAAAGTTAACAGTGGTTAATTCTGAATAGCGAGGTTTCTTGTAATTTCTGTGTATACTTTTCTATATTTTTAAAATTTCTTTAATGAAAACAGACTACATACTTAAAAAAGAAACATGAGGGAGATGCTTTGTAACAGTTTATAGAAAGTTCTGGCCAGGTGCAGTGGCTCAGGCCTGTAATCCCAGCACTTCGGGAGGCTGAGGCGGGTGGGTCATGAGGTCAAGAGATTGAGACCATCCTGGTCAACAAGGTGAAACCCCGTCTCTACTAAAAATACAAAAAATTAGCCGGGCGTGGTGGCACGTGCCTGTAATCCCAGCTACTCAGGAGGCTGAGGCAGGAGAATTGCCTGAACCCAGGAGGCGGAGGTTGTGATGAGCCGAGATCGCGCCATTGCACTCCAGCCTGGGTAACAAGAGCGAAACTCCGTCTCAAAAAAAAAAGGAAGTTCTGTTTATGACTCAGATATAAATTACTGACCAAAGCTTCTCAGAACCTTGAAATCATGTGCAAAAATATCAGACATTTTAAATCTTTTCTCTAATACCCTGAGTATTCTAATGAAAGAACAAGTACCCAGGCCATGCCTTGTAACCTAGGTGGTTTCGGAGGCTGAGATGGGCATGGGGGGACTGCCTGAGTTCAGGAGTTTGAGGTTATAGTCTACTGCACTCCAGCCTGGGAGACCAACAGAGACCCTGTTTCTAAAAAGTATGTAATATTTTACCTGCTAGTCATTAAGAATTATATAAATGCATTCGTTTAGCAAAATAAAGTAACTGGTTCTTTGACTTCAAAAAGGCCTTTAAAGATCATCAAAAGTGTCCACAGATGACAGCCACTCATTAGTATTTCCAGGAGCACTTTAAAAATACAACTTTCCAGGTCTCACCACCAGAAATGATAGACTCACTAATTTAGTGAGTTTGGGTTAGGGTCCAGGCACCTGGATTTCTAAAATGTTCCATGGTCTGAGCAGCAGGGTTTAGAACCACTTCATGACCCAAGATCACACAGCTAACTGGTGGTAGTATAACGAAGAGATGTCAGGCCAGTGCACTGCGGAAGCAAACCTACACCATATACCTAAAATGACCACCGTAACAGTAGACCCAGTATTATCTTTATTGAGTGCTTACTGTCTGCTAGACATTGTGCAAAGGGTTTTACATGCATCATTTTCAGGTTATTCCTATAAGAATCCTGTAATAGAAAGTCTCTTTTTAGACAAGAAGAAGAAACTGAGCTCAAAGACTTGCCCAAGGTCACTTGGCAAGTATGCAACGGAACCACATTTCAAACCCAGGTTATCTTACTTTGTCCAGAGGCCATGTTATTACCCGACCCGTTATTATGGACTATTACTAACCTCTTACACTGCCTCCTAATTTCTGATATCTATAATATGGGTAAGCAAACTATGATCTATGAGCTTGTCGTCTTGTTTTTGTAACTAAAATTTTATTGGAACAGCGATATCCATTTGTTTTTGGCTCCTTTTGCACTGTAAGAGCAGAAGGGAGTAGCTGTGACAGAGACTGTATGTCCAATAAACCCTAAAATATTCACTATTTGGGCCTTTATAGAGAAAGTTTGCTGATTCCTGAGCTATAAGAAGATGAACATGGAGGAAATATGTAAATTATTTCCCTTAAAATTCTATTTTAGGCCAGGCTTGGTGGCTCACGCCTGTAATCTCAGCACTTTGGGAGGCCGAGGCAGGTGGATCACGAGGTCAAGAGATCGAGACCGTCCTGGTCAACGTGGTGAAACCCCGTCTCTACTAAAAATACAAAAAATTAGCTGGGCATGGTGGCGCGTGCCTGTAATCCCAGCTACTCAGGAGGCTGAGGCAGGAGAATTGCCTGAACCCAGGAGGCGGAGGTTGTGGTGAGCCGAGATCGCACCATTGCACTCCAGCCCGGGAAACAAGAGCGAAACTCCGTCTCAAAAAAGTTCTATTTTAATAAAAATTATGAAAGCGTTAGGATGCCTTGAAAGAGTGATCTCTGGATTCCTTGAAACAGTTTCTCCTTCCTTATGCCCGAAAGTTGAGTACAATGCATGTTAAAGTAATACTACTGAGATCTTAAGATTTCCTTTTTCCCAAGAGAAATGTTTAAGTGTTGAAAACAGTGAGAAAAAGAGCAAAAGGACACCTTTCAAGTATGTGACAGAAAGAACCATTCTGCTTTGAGTTTTATCTACCATCCTCATTGTAGTCCCCTTTACACCATAATTCAACACAAAGAACAATGTTTTAAATCTGTATGATATATGCTTATCACTGATAAATGAACATGTATGCCAAGAAATAGGGGGTACCACAAATATACTAACTCATCTAACTTTTAAATTTTTATTAATTTTTTTTTTTAGAGACAGCATCTCTCTGTCATCTAGGCCGGAGTACAGTGGCATGATCATGGCTCACCACTGCCTCAAACTTCTGGACTCAAGCAATCTTCCTGCCTTACCCTCCCAAGTAGGTGGGACTACAGGTGTGTGCCACCATGTCCCAATAATTTTTATAACTTTTTGTAGAGATAGAATGTAGCTATGATACCCAGGCTGGTCTTGAACGTCTGGCCTCAAGTGATACTCCTGTCTTAGCCTCCCAAAGTGCTGGGATTACAGGAGTGAGACACTGTGCCCAGCCTAACTCATCTAATTTTAATGTAGAACTGAAAAAAAAAAATTGAAGGAAAAATCTGGAAATCACTTGAAAATAACATACTATGTGTCTCTATTCATACTTCAGAGCAAGGTCAAGTCCATTTTCTAGAAGACGCCACGCAACGTCATTCTGCCTAGAGTACTTCCTTTCTCATACTCGAGAAGAATCAGATGGTAAATATTTTCAGCTTTGTGGGCCATACAGTCTCTGTGGCAACTATTTTAGTCTAGCAATAAGTAAATGAATGGGGCATGGTGGAGTTCTAATAAAACTTTATAAAAATAGGCAGCAGCCAAGTGCAGTGGCTCATGCCTGTAACCCCAGCACTTTGGGAGGACGAGGTGAGCAGATCATTAATGAGGCCAGGAGTTTGAAACCAGCCTGGCAAACACGGTGGAACCCTGTTTCCACTAAAAATACAAAAATCACCTGGGCATGATGGCATGTGCCTGTAATCCCAGCTACTTGGGAGGCTGAGGGTGCAGTGAACCAAGATCACCCACAGCAGTCCAGCCAGGGTGACACCAAGACCCTGTCTCAAAAAATAAAAAAAATTAAAAAAATAATAATAAATAAATGAACATATAAAAATATAAATATATATGTGTATAATCATATATCTTATATATATGATAATAATAAAAACAAACACAGGTAGCAAGCTGGGCAGGCCCATGGGCCACTATTTGCTGACCCCTTGTTTAAGTCAGAGTCCTACCATATATTCGGCTCTTATATTAACATATAGTTAAGAGGCCCATAATGCTGTTTTGGTCAATGAAGGACTATATATATAACAGTGTCTTATAATATTATACTGGAGCTAAAAAATTCTATCACCCAGTGATTTGCAGCTGTAGTAGGGCTGCAGCACAATGCTTTAGTCACATGAGGCACTGTTTGTGTAGCTGCTGGTATAAACATCCTACTGTGCTGCCAGTTGTATAAAAGCATGCAATTATGTACAGTACACACTACGGTAAGTCCTCACTTAATGTCATTGATCAGTTCTTGGAAACTTCAAGCAAGATGACATATAATAAAACCAATTTTATCATAGGTTAATTGATATAAACAAGAGTTAAGTCCCTACAGTACATTTCTGGTGGCGAAATATCACTAAAACTCTAAAGAAAGACCAAAAACACTTCTAATATTAAACACTGAAATAAATGTAAACTATATATATATATATATATATATATATATATATATATATATATATATTTAAGAAAGACTTGTAAAAATAAGTAAGATAATAATTTACCCAATTATTCCAGTTCACAGTCAGGGCGAAGCTGGAGCCTATCCCAGCAGCTCAGGGAGCAAGGCAGAACCAACCCTGGACAAGATGCCATTCTTCCATTGCAGGGCACACTCACTCACACCCACACTCGCTCATATTGGGACAATTTAGACATATTAATCAACCTAACATGCACATCTTTGGGATGAAGGAAGAAACCAGAGAACTTAAGAGAAAACCCACATGATGAGACATGGGAAGGATGTGCAAACTCCACAGAGACAGAGGCTCCAGCTAGGAATCAATTTTTTTTTTGTCATCAACATTTCACAAAATGATGTTCTTTCAGGATCTGCTGTACCTGATAATAATAATAATAACTATGTTATTGGTTTATGTATTTATACTACACTATCCTTTTTATCATTAGAGTATACTTCTAACTTAAAAAAAAAGTCAACTGTAAGACCTGAAGGCAGGTCCTTTAGAAGATATTCCAGACGAAGGCTTTGTTACCATAGCAGATGACAGCTTCATGCATGTTACTGCCTGTGAAGACCTTCACTGGGACAAGATGTGGAGGTGGAAAGCAATGATATTAATGATGTTGACCTTGTGTACGCCTAGGCTACCATGTGTGTTTGTGTCTTAGTTTTTAACAAAAAAGTCTGAAAAGTAAAAAAAGTTACACTAAATTTTAAAAATAGAAAAAAGCTTCCCAAGACCTAGCATGATGGCTCAAGCCTGTAATCCCAGCACTCTGGGAGGCTGAGGGGGGCAGATCACTTGAGGTCAGGAGTTGGAGACCTGCCTGGCCAACATGGTGAAACCCTGTCTCAACTAAAAGTACAAACCCTGGAGTGGTGGTGGGTGCCTGTAATCCCAGCTACTCAGGAGGCTGAGGCAGAAGAATTGCTTGAAACCGGCAGGCGGAGGTTGCCGTGATCATGGCACTGCACTCCAGGCTGGACGACAGAGCAGGACTCCGTCTCAAAAAAAAGAAAGAAAGAAAAAAAGCAAGAAAAAAGTTTACAAAATGACTTAAAGAAATTTTTTTGTATAGCTATATAATGTGTTTGTGTTTTAAGTTATTACAAGAGTTAAAAAGTTAAAAATAATTTAAAACTGTATAAAGTAAAAAACATACAATAAGCTAAGGTTAATTTACTATTGAAGAAAAATGTATTTTAATAAATGAAATACAGCCTAAATGTACAGTGTCTGTAAAGTCTATAGGCCTTCACATTCACCCAGCACCCACTCACTGAGTGACCCAGAGCAATTTCCAGTCCTGTAAGCTCTACTCCTGGTAAGTGCCCTGTACAAGTGCACCATTCTTCACCTGTTACTTTTACCATGCCTTTTATGTGTTTAGAAACACACAGTCTTGCCACCGAGTTACAACTGCCTACAGTATTCAGTTCAGTAACCTGTATACAGATATACAGCCTAGGAACAACAGGCTACGTTTGTGGAAGTATACTGTACGTTTGCACAATGATGAAATTGCCTAACAATGTGTTTCTTACAACTTGTCCCATTAAGTGACAGCTGACTATATTAAAATATTTATTGATCAAATCTATCTAAATGTCTGTACCATACAATTTAACTTCTTTTAGCTATTTTACCTTCAGAGATATAATTACTTTTTATATATAGTCCCTAAAACAGTGTAGTATGAAGGAAAACATAATTTTGAAGTCAAACCTTCATATGCTTCTTTTATAGGGAGAATGTGGTGATTAAATGAGACGACATACACAAAAATCCTAACACATTATCTAGAACATTTATTAACATAGAAACTGTTAATAAATGCATGACATCAAACTTCTCAAGTATTTTTACCTATGTCAAATGAGTGAAATTTAAATCCTGGATGCTAACAAATACCTTGTTCTGCCTCTAGATGAAACCTTGATATCTTTTTGGGAGGATTCATCATCTGACTTCATGTCATCTGATGAAGGAGGTTCATGAAGGTTTTCATCCTTTTCTTTGTTTTCAGTCTTGATTTCTGTTGTAACGACAGTTCCAGACTGACTTTGCAAGCCACCTAACAAAGAAGCAAAGGTAACATAAAATAAAAGACGAGACTCATTTACGAATTAGAACACAATAAAATTCTAGCAGGTGAATATCCTTAGTGGTTACAGGGTTATGATGGAAATCAGATGATGTAGGAAAGTAGACTGTTTAGAGCTGAAAAGAACATGTCAAACATCCTTGTGCTTTTTAACAGCATTTGTATTTAAAAGAACAAGTCTGATCCCCATGACAAGTCTAATGCTCACTTTCAGGCACTATTCTACAAATGAACAAGGATGAAAAACTATGGATTGTAGAAACGAACTTCTAAGATGCTGCCAAGGTAAAGGCCCTAAGCTCAACATCTTCCTGATAAACAGCAAAATAGGAATCATGGTTAAATATAACTGGGATAACTTTATTTTGGTAGTCTTATTTGCACTTACAAGTGCTCTATATTCACATTTATTGGTAGCTCTATTGGAATAGTGATCAGTTGGCTTTTTATAAAAATGTTATGACTCTCCAATCAAACGATAATCTCTAAAACAACAGCTTCCACCATTCGGAGGTCTCAGTATAGTCAAAAATATCTCTGTCCCTGCCTCTAGGAGCCATGAAGATACATACATTCATGAGGGTAAATGTCTGAGGGAGAAGGACATGACAGAGCAGGAAGAGGTAAAAGAAAACCGGTAAATACCCAACAATAGTCTGTATGTGCTCTATTCATGAACAACTGTGTGTAACTGCCAACCTCAGCGGGCCAGTTGGAACCCTAAATATCTGCTTTCCACACTACTATTTGGAACTCCCTCACCTAAACGACTTTTGATTCACGGATGTCAATCCAGCTGAGAGAAAGGTGACAGTCATCCAAATGATATCTCTGCATTATTTCTGAAAACCAACAATATAGTTACCTCTGTAATTTTCTTGTGTTTTATGGTTCAGGTCTGTGCTTGAAGTAGTGACTGTACTAGACAGGACTGAATGATTGCCATTGAGACTGACAGAGTCTTCCCGATGAGTTCCAACCTGAAGTTAAAGAAAACCCACAAAAACCCCCAAATAAAAAATGGTCAAGACAGTTCAGGGGTAATAACTGTACAAATTATTTTACTAGGTTTCATAGAGAAAACAGCACTGCTCATTTGAATTCAGCAAATTTTCTGGATGTCATTATTCCAGTTTTTGAGGAGACTTTCAAAATATTGATACTTCATAGAAGAACTGCTTTTAAATCAAACCAAAACATACCTTTTTTAAAAAATGAAAATTCTAATTTGTAAATTTTAAATCCAACAGAGGGTTGTTGTTAGAAGCAAATGAGCTCATAAAACATTCTGTAGGTCGGGTTCAAGCCTGTAATCCCAGCACTTTGGGAGGCTGAGGCAGGTGGATCATGAGGTCAAGAGATCAAGACCATCCTGGCCAACATGGTGAAACCCCGTCTCTACTAAAAATACAAAAAATTAGCTGGGCATGGTGGCATGCGCCTGCAGTCCTAACTACTTGGGAGGCTGAGGCAGGAGAACTGCTTGAACCCGGGAGGTGAAGGTTGCGGTGAGGCAAGATTGCGCCACTGCACTCCAGCCTGGCGCCTGGTGACAGAGTGAGATTCTGTCTCAAAGAAAAAAATTCTGTAAGCCACAATGCACTATATATTATAGGGTCTAATAATAATCCTATATAATCATTCTGAAAATCTATTTCATATAATACGTAAATACATTAAAGTGTGCATGAACTGGCATTTTACAAAATACTGCTACATTCCACGCAACAGTATTTATTTAAGTTTGCCCCTTCCATCTTATAAAGTATCTTCCCCTCAAAACTTCTGAAAGAGCAGCATAAGCAATACAAAATTAAAAGAATTTAAAACAAAAGCTGTGCATTGCTAGGCAGCAAAATTTACATGTATTTTTATTTTTAGCTTTAATCAAACTTACACAAGTCACAGTTAACCTGAAATAGGAACGCTAAAGCATGCAAACACCACGAAAAATTCAGCTATTGCAGTATTAATATACATAAAAAATTGTTACAGATGAAGTTTTTATTAGAATAGTAGCAGACATGTCAACTAGAAGATTAAGCTTCTAATTAAATAGTTTTATTGCCTGGAGTTATATATAAGAACCACTGTTTCTGAATAAATCCTTCAATCCTAGTAAACTGTCAAGCTTTGAATCCCTCTTGAGTAATTAATATAGCTTTATCTTGCATGACTTTGTATGATTTTACCCTAGGAAGCATAAATATCCCTGTACAGGTTTATCTTTTGGTTTCCTGTAAGCTAAACAAAAGGGACCAAAGCAAAGTTTTAGGCAACGCAAGCCATTTGGCAATAGATCAAATTAGAATGGAGCCATCACTCCACCACACTTTCTAAGAAATGTTTGTCTTTTATACTTATTCTCACCTTTATTTAAAAAAAACTCATTTAGTGGATTTTAGAATTTAATGCAGTAGTTACTTTCAAAATGATTTTATAATTGGCCATTGCTGAGCATTCTTTGTGTCACTACTCCCTTGGGTAATAATCATGCATCCACTATACCCTTTCTCTAAACCACCCAATTTAATCATGTTTTTCAATCACAAAATCTTAAAGCTGAGAAGGACCACAGAAATGATGGCAAGCTTCCATCCCACTTCCCACTTCAGAAAGTTTCAGTATTGAGTTGTTCCTCTAAAAAAACTTGAGAAGAATTTGAAGTACTCAGCCTAACAACCAGTAAAGAAATAGATTGTGAAAACTGAATTCAAGAGAACAAATTATTTTAAAGATGTTTCGTGAAATTCTTTTTCAAGGGTATCCTGGTCTTGTTTATTCCTAACAAATGAGCTTGCTTTCTTACTATGAATTACCCAGTGATCTAAGAGGAAAGGCAGTTCAAAATCCCATTTTACAAAAACAGATATGGGCAAACACAACATATGGCTGTACATTTTTTTGAAACTTTAGAAGATTAGGCCTACTCTAAAGATAAAATAAACCTAGGAGAGTTTTGATGGGCTGAGAAAGTCATTATCAGTTAAAGTAAAAGCTGAGGTGGATCTGCATTTATAATAATGTGGACTTAAAACTTCTTACGAACCCTGGCAACATGTGCTAATTCTGTTTTTACATAGTATTTTGAACTATCACACCAAGTAATTTAAAAGAAAATAGACTTCTAAATTTAAATTTATACTTAGTATATATTTTACAAGTGAAACGTTTTATAGCTCGGTAAGACAATACTACTGAACGGTAACAAATTGAATTTTCACTTATCTAAGTGCTGATGCATCTGCTGAATTCTGATTTCCTTTTACTTCATCAGCATAAATAATTCTTTGATTTTCTAAAACTCAACTATTAAAAAATGTCTGATGATTATCTAAATAATAAATACTAGAAATTTTACTTTTCCCTTCAGGAAAATCAGAAAGGATGCTAGATTTGTTTTGCAACAGAAATACCAGCAATATTTTTAGATCTATAGAATAATACAAACCAAATGTTTTCTCACACGGACTTAAACATAATTAGCTTACAAAAGAAAAAATTTAACCAGCACACACAGCAAAAATATAAGTCTTTAAAAAAAAAGTCTCAGACTAGAAGAGGGCTTGAAGTCTGGAGTTTTTCATGTTAATGAAGTTAGCAGAAACTTTTTCTTTGTAACACGATTCCCCTTGCAAATGGCCCTCCTGTATTTTCTGGAGAATTTGACTTTCACAGTTCTTATAGTTCTCTTTAACCCTTGCTCTCCTGGGCTCCCAAGTCTTCCCTTTAATCTGCAGCTCCACATTATAATGGCTCTGTCTACACATACAACAGGTGTATAAACAGTTCTTTGTCTGAGCCTAGAGCCTGTGGGGCCAGCCAGATAGGACTCTGTTTAATTGTTCACCTCGTTAGCATACAGCTGACAGGCTGCTGCTGTTGGGGGAGTAGCAGGGCATGGCAAACCCCAAGGCCTGCTACCCTCTAAGTTTCAACGATTATGAAGAGCTCCATTTCAGAATAAAAGGCCCATGCCATTAAATGACACCATCCTGCATACTCAATCTGTGTATGGCCTTACTTTTCTGGGAGCACCCAACAAGGGACTTGTTTTCCTTTAATTTGGCCAATGGCTTTAGCGCTCACAATGGAAAAATGTTAAATCTAATTAGATGATGAGTAAGAGGTCTGTGAATTAAGAGACAGACTGAAAAACAGTATGAATTCCTCTTGATTTTTAATTCTATTCTAATAATTTAATTTGTATCATTCGCTGAATACTGATTTAAATTAATCAGTATTAATGTACAGATTGGTGAAAGGATCTTTATATACTGTCTACTCCAAGACTGTATTTCATCTGAAGAGAGGTTTCACTGGAAACTTCGTAGTATTACATTTGTTACAGTTCCTTTTAAATATTTCCATAAATGTATAACCCCCATGGTTTTCAAATTTTAAAAAAGTTGCCATTCTGAACAATTTTGAATTTTAAAATGTAACTAAAACCCTTAAAAAGCACTATAATGTTGTTTAATAAAAATCAAAATTTTAAAGATTGCCCATTTAGGAAAAAATTATTCAGAAAGAGTAAAGAAGTGGTTAAAAGTAAAATCCTTGAATTGAGCTGAAACATAGACACACAATTTCTACCGTATTACAAACCCACATTGCTAAAATTAAATACTGTCCAAATGAAGATTAAAATGATTTCAAATTAATTTTGATAAATGACAAAAATGCCAACTACCCTATTTGCCTATTAGTCTTTAATAACCTAGTCTTAAGTCTCTTATAACTAAGAAAAAGTTTCTCGAATTGCTTTAAAATTTAGAAAACAAACATGAGACACACACACACACACACACACACACACACACACACACTCTTATTTATTTATTTATTTTGAGACAGAGTCCTGCTTAGTCAGTCGCCCAGGCTGGAGTGCAGCAGCACATTCTCAGCTCACTGCAACATCCGCCTCCTGGGTTCAAGCCATTCTCCTGCCTCAGCCTCCTGAGTAGCTGAAATTACAGGTGCCCACCACCATGCCCAGCTAATTTTTGTATTTTTAGTAGAAATGGGGTTTCACCATGTTGGCCAGGCTGGTCTTGAACTCCTGACCTCAGGTAATCCACCTGCCTCAGCTTCCCAAAGTGTTGGGACTACAGGCGTGAGCCATGGTATCCGGCCTAATTTGTATTTTTAAATCATTACATCAGGTAGCCTTACACTTTACAATTTAACATTATTTACTACGCTTTCATACAATATCACACTTTTTCAACTACCCCTTAACAAAAAACCCAAGCAATACCAAAAAAACAATTAAGAGAAATGCCTGAATTAAATTTTCTCAGGACTTGTAACAATGAAATCAAACGATCTCATGATAAAATTTTATCCTATGTCATAAATAAGAAACTGTTTTAGATCTACATCAAACTTCCATTAGTACAAAATGCTTTGAATCTCACTTAATTTTGGTGTGAAGTTGAAGTTACTGCCTGACTGAGGAATAACAGTACTTTTCATTAAAGAGACTGGTGCCATCACGGAGTTATCTTGTTGGGCATAGGTATTTAGGTATTACAGCCAGAAATCGATGGGATGTATGCTAACTTTATATTGCTGAAAGCTCTTTGTAATGCTCATATGAAATTCACAGTTCCCCCTCCCCTTTTCTTTAAATTGATAAAGGGTCTCACTTTGTCACCCCAGCTCAAGTGCGACGGTGTGATCATGGCTCACTGCAGCCTTGAACTCCTGGCTCACGTGATCCTCTCACTTCTTCCTTGTAAGTACCTGCGATTACAGGCATGTGCCACCACATGTGGCTAGCATAAAATTTTTTCCTTCTTTCTTTTTTCTTTTTTTTTTTTAAGAGAGGAGGTCTCCCGACATTGCCCAGGCTATTCTTAAATTCCTTTTTTTTTTTTGAGATGGAGTTTCTTGTTGGGCAACTCTTGTTGCCCAGGCTGGAGTGCGATGGCACAGTCTTGGCTTACTGCAATCTCCACCTCCTAAGTACAAGCGATTCTCCTGCCTCAGTCTCCCCAGTAGCAGGGATTACAGGCACCTGCCACCACAACTGGCTATTTTTTTTATGTTGAGCAGAGATGAGGTTTCACTATGTTGCACAGGCTGGTTTCGAACTCCTGACCTCAGGTGATCTGCCCACCTCGGCCTCCGAAAGTGCTGGGATTACAGGCGTGAGCCACCACACATTGCTAAAATTCATGATTCCTTTTATTTTCAGTGTTCCATTTAAAAACTTTCCTTCTTCTCAGCATTTTATTCTGAAACTTTAGCCTTATGCTAAATAAATGGGAACAAAACTAAAGCCAATTGCTGACCTTTCGGTAGTTCTAAAACCCCTGATTTTGTGTTTTAAAATTTAAGTGACGTATCAGTATCATATACTAATGAGAACAATGAAATAGCTTGGCCAAATGGTTACTGTGTCCATGTAGACTTTACATTGCTAGTAACCTTCATCAGTGACTTGTCTGTACTGCAGACTGGGAACTGACCTGTCTGTACCATTATTATTTTTTTTTTAAAGAGACAAGGTCTCACTGTTGTCCAAGCTGAAGTGCAGTGGCGTTATCACGGTTCACTATAGCCTCAACTTCTGAACTCAAGCAAACCTTCTGCCTCAGCCTCCTCAGTAGCAGGGACCACTGGAGTATGCCACTATGCCCAGTTCATTTTAAAGAAATTTTTGTAGATACAGGTTCTCACTTCTTTGTCCAGGTTGGTTTTAAACTTCTGCTTCTAGCAATTCACCCACCTTGGCCTCCCAAAGTGCTGAGATTACAGATGTGAGCCACTGTGCCTGGCCTGTACCACTTTTATACTGCCATCAACTCTGACTCTTCCACTACTAGTGTATCCTGGTTCACCTCAAGTATTCCAATTACTTACACAAAACTCTCAAACTACTCATTAACATAATGCCAATTTTTTTTTTATTGCATTTTAGGTTTTGGGGTACATGTGAAGAACATGCAAGATTGTTGCACAGGTACACATGTGGCAGTGTGATTTGCTGCCTTCCTCCCCTTCACCTGTATCTGGCATTTCTCCCCATGCTATCTCTCCCCAACTCCCCACCCCCCACTGTCCCTCCCCTATTCCCCCCAACAGACCCCAGTGTGTGATGCTCCCCTCCCTGTGTCCATGTGTTCTCATTGTTCAACACCCACCTATGAGTGAGAACATGTGGTGTTTCATTTTCTGTTCTTGTGTCAGTTTGCTGAGAATGATGTTCTCCAGGCTCATCCATGTCCCTACAAAGGACAGGAACTCATCGTTTTTGATGGCTGCATAGTATTCCATGGTGTATATGTGCCCCATTTTCCCTGTCCAGTCTATCATTGATGGGCATGTGGGTTGGTTCCAGGTCTTTGCTATTGTAAACAGTGCTGAACATATGCCAAATGTTACAGGCTCCAAAAAAAAGAAAAACAAGCTAACCCCATTATACCTGCTAGGGTGCCAATTTATGTTATAAATCAGGAATTCCCAAGGTCTGGCCTGTAGCCAGATCTTGACTTTAAAATTTTTTAATTTAAATAAATAAAGGAGCTTGTTTTTGTGAATCAAGTTTTACTAGAATACACCCACACCCATCTCTTGTCATATTGTCTATAGCTGCTTTCATATTACATTGTGATAGACTACAGAGCCTACAAAGCTGAAAATATGTACTCTCTGGCCCTTTAGAGGAAAAGCATATTGAACCCTTTTCTAAATGCTAGGAGAAAAAGTGATATGTTTAAACCCTACAGTTAGAATTCTGCCCATCAGGATAAAGTTCCATTATAGCAAAAATGTCATATGAATGTTCTGTGGAGGTCCTGAAAATATCAACGTTTATCAGAATAATCCTATTCTCTGCAATAAATACATGGAATAATGATAAGCAAATGTTTTTGAAAGAAGCTGAGCTCATGAATTCTACATGGTGGTATAAAATTGCTGATCAACAGGTATTTCTGTGGCCACTTTGTAAGTTGGGCCACGTAGCCACCATAATTAGGAGCCTGACACAAATACTAACTTTTTTTTGAGACAGAGTTTCACTCTTGTTACCCAGGCTGGAGTGCAATGGCACGATCTCGGCTCACCGCAACGTCCGCCTCCTGGGTTCAGGCAATTCTCCTGCCTCGGCCTCCTGAGTAGCTGGGATTACAGGCACGCGCCACCATGCCCAGCTAATTTTTTGTATTTTTAGTAGAGACGGGGTTTCACCATGTTGACCAGGATGGTCTCGATCTCTTGACCTCGTGATCCACCCGCCTCGGCCTCCCATAGTGCTGGGATTACAGACGTGAGCCACCACGCCCGGCCGCTAACGTTTATTAATGCAGAAAAACATATACAAACTTCTGGAAAGTTACAAGAGATGAAAAACAAGGCGGGGGGTCGGGGGCGGTGGGGAAGCAAATGCACAATGTCAAACCACATTATTTCTTGGTCACAATCAGTTAAGAGGATGCATGGAGGGGATGAGGGGACAATAAAAGCTGGAGATTAATGCTTGGAAGGAGTTGACAAGAGTTACAAAAATGAGCTGGGTGCGGTGGCTTACACCTATAATCACAGCACGTTGGGAGGCTGAGGTGGGTGGACTGCCTGAGGTCAAGTGTTCAAGACCATCCTGGCCAACATGGTGAAACCTAAAAGTCTCTACTAAAAGTACAAAAAATTAGCTGGGTGTGGTGGCGGGCCCTGTAATCCCAGCTACTCAGGAGGCTGAGGCAGGAGAATTGCTTGAACCCAGGAGGCGAAGGTTGCAGAGAGCTGAAATCGAACCACTGCACTCCAGCGTGGGCAACAAGAGAGAAACTCCATCTAAAAAAAAAGAGAGAGAGAGAGCGTTACCAAAACGTGCCCCCAAAATCGCATACTCTGCAAGAATGTGAAGAGTTGATTCCATATAGTGGGTGTTGAGCATGTAAACAAAAAGCTCCCAGCAGTACTAATGGAGGTTCTCAGACATGGAAAAGAACCACATGATAAGACAGAGTCTTCCTCAACAACATGGCTAAGACTCAGCTGGAATAGTCAGTGGCAGACTACTCTTCATTCCATCCTTTGCTCTTTTTGCTGAAGCTGAGAACTGAGGACTCAACAGCTAAAAGGCGGGAGATGAATGCTGACTCCCCTAACAGTGTCAGATTTTGTCAGCTAATAACTTTATGTTTTGAGGCTAATCCTGGCAGGATACATCTGATCTTCACTGCTAAAAGTACTAGTGATTGTGTCTGGATGAGATGAAGACAGCAGATGACTTCTGGCAGATTTTTCACAGCTCTGTGCCCGCTGAGAAGGTGATAAGGACTGAGGAGAAGGCCATGATAGACACGCTGAGCAGCAGCTTGGGCTAGCTGCTGTGGCACTCATGTTGCTACACAGACTAAGCCAGACTCACCTCATGTCTCAGGAGACCATTTTTTCTAGATTATTTGAGATTTTTTTTCCTTCTAAGAATATCTCTGGCAGACCTTTTGCTGTTGTTCAGAATAGGGCAGCACATTCCTTCAGCATATAGTGGGAGCTACTTTCTCAGTTTTAAGTTTTAGGGTGACATCCAATGAAAGAGCTTAGGTTTCTATGTGGCTTTCGAGGACTGCCTTTTGATAAGTTTCCTTTCCTGTTATGGAATATCCAAAATAGGTTAAAAAAAAAAACCTCAGCTTTCTCAAAACAGAAGTTATGTCTTATGCAAACTCCAAACTGGGAAAAGCCAGATATATATGAAATACTGAAGCAGATAAGTTGGAATAGGAGCCGTAAGGTAGTAAAAGTAAAGAATTAAAAAATCATTAAGAGGTAAGGAATAAGAACTACAAATGTTGCTGCTGAGGCTAACTTAAGATTCAAGTATATTGATTTTTAAGTCACGCTTCTAAATAAGGATAAATAGTATTTCAGCAAATTATTAATTAGTTATTCTGCATTTATATTTGTAACAAATACCTTTTATTATACCTATAAAATAATTTCATTACTACTACCAAAAGTGGTAACAATACCCTCTCATATTTTTTCTTTCATTTTTTTTTTTTTTTTTTTTTTGTGAGACAGGGTTTCGCTCTGTTGCCTAGGCTGGAGTGTAGCAGCACAAATACGGCTCACTGCAGCCTCAACCTCCTGGGATCAAGAGATCCTCCCACCTAGGATGTAGCTGGGACCACACCACATGCCACTGTGCCAGGCTAATTTTTTTGATTTTTTTTTTTTTGGGACAGAGTTTCGCTCTTGTTACCCAGGCTGGAGTGCAATGGCGCGATCTCGGCTCACCGCAACCTCCGCCTCCTGGGTTCAGGCAATTGTCCTGCCTCAGACTCCTGAGTAGCTGGGACTACAGGCGTGCACCACCATGCCCAGCTAATTTTTTGTATTTTTAGTAGAGACGGTGTTTCACCTTGTTGACCAGGATGGTCTCGATCTCTTGACCTCGTGATCCACCCGCCTTGGCCTCCCAAAGTGCTGGGATTACAGGTGTGAGCCACTGCGCACGGCCAATTTTTTTTTTTTTTGTAAAGACAGGGGTCTCTCTTTGTTGCCCAGGCTGGTCTTGGAATTCCAAGTAGTCCTCCTGCCTTGGCTTCCCAAAGTGCTCGTATTACTGGTGAGAGCCATCAGACATTCCCCCATTTTACTAATTTAGTAACTCATGTTTTGACACTTATTAGCTTATCAATAGCAACAAAAAGGACTTTAAAAGGAGACTGCTTTTCAAGATTTCCTGACAACACACACACACACAGACACACACACACACGCACGGCATCTAATGTTACCATACTGGTGAAAATGTAGTTCTCAGAAAATAGGCAGCCTTGTGTGTTTACTACAGAGGCTCAAAAATGGGTATAAATGGTTACATGATATGGGTGAAAATCTGACACCAATCCTCTTACAGAACACAAGCCTTCAGTATTTGGGGCACCTAATTATTTTGATGATAGGTAAGTTTTAGCCTTCATCATATGGCTTAAAGCTAAAAATCTGTTTCAGAGAAGAACATTTCATAGCATCCAGTGAGCCATAAAAACCACAGCATAAACATGCAAACACATGGTGTAAGTTTAAAATAGCAGGTTCCAAATGAACTTCATTTCTTTAAAAGATAATTTGGAAAAAAAATAATGTAAGATGGTAAACACAGAATTTTTGATGTGTATGGCTGTAGAAGTCTACCTTTTTCCCACTCTAAAAAATTACCGTGTTTTTTTAAAAGACGGGCAACAGTCTTACAAATTCTCTTTCTAGATTAATCTAAAATTGTTTATTTTATTACTAAAGTTATAGCCATTCTTAAAACTACCTCCCCCGTAATTTTGGAATAAAGTTTAAATTTGGACCTGCATAAATTTTAGTCTCACATTCTTTCTACCACCAAAGGCTGGTTCTAAATTATAATAAACAACTTTTCTAGATTAAAATTCTTGCTGTTCAGATTTCCTATGCACTATTTCAAGGCAAAAATTGTTGTGTCAATTACTACACATCTGGGAAAAAAAAGTTTTAGCTAAAAATGATCTTTGTAGAAAGCTTCTGCTTTTTGCACAAGGTCACAAGAAGATTTTACAGACTATTACTTAGCCAATACTCTACTGCCAAAGACAGTAGGGAAAATTCTGAAAAGTCAGTCTTTGCCTTTCAGAAAGATCCTCTTCCCAAAGATTACATTAAAGACACTTAGGACAAGAATATTTAGGGTTTACTACAAAAAAGCTGAGTGCAATTTTACCATCGAAGCTGATCGACTGCTTGCAACAAGGCTTGATCCTCCATAGTTTGAATTGAGGCTTCCAATTGGTGCATTATGGGATGGTCCCAATAAACTGTGTATATCACTGTGACCAGCAGGCAAACTGGTGGAAGGTCCCACAGCATGGTTCCGCAGCACATGGATTGCATCATCCAGTCTGTCTAAACGATCCTCCATTCGAGACTGCTGTATGGATCGAAAGAAACATGGAGGTTATTGCTGGCATCTGTTACATTCATTAACTGCTATGCTTCCTATTATGTGATATGGAAGACAGCAAGTGAAATGCAATATCAAGTAGCTTCAAAAGCAACTACCTGAACTACAAATCAATACAAATAGAAAGGCTATCGGTACACAGACTATGCTAAATTTTCAAAGTGTCAGAAACAAATCACTGCTTTATTAAATGAATCTGCCAAACTACCATGAGGTTATTTCTTTTAGCTTCTATAAAAGATGAAGGATACTATGTCAATAAGCAATTATAGTTGCTAAAAAAACAAAATAAAGGACAACCTATACTTTAACACTGATCTTTGAATGATGGCAATTTGGGGAAGGGACCTCACATCCAGTAAGTTTAAGTTCCAATTCTGTCTGAAGTATATAAAGCACATGTATCTTATATGGTGAACACATCCAGATATGTTCTTTGACAAAACTAAATAAATGGCATTGTCTGTCTGCAGATACACACATGCCCCATACACAAACATATTAGAATTTGAAAAATCAAAAGCACATGCCAGTAGAGCTGTTTTAAAAAGAATCACTTTCAACGATATAAGAGACAAAAGTCCATTCCTATATACCATGATAAAAACTGAAATAGTCAATTGTCTGATTTTTAAAGACTGGAGTCTGTACAGTGTAAAGATTTTAAATGAATTATGGGAAGTATAATTGAAACACAAAAAAGGCACCATCTAAAAGAAATAGTACCTCACAGACATCCTTTAAGAAGGACATTGCATCTTGCAAATGCTCGTGAAGTTGCTGCTCAACTCGATTTTTCTGGCAAAGTCAAGACAGAACAGGAGGCAAAGCACAGGTTAAGATTAACTCCAAAAGAGATGAGGAAATAGCTGATATGCATGTAAGCATAACATGTTAGTAAAGTTAACGCAAAGACCTGAGAGATCTATTTTATTAAGATATGAAAAGGCTTGGATTCCACAGGGAAGTTATAAGGTTAGCATCTAAACAGCACACATTGCTTATAATTGCTTGCAAAATACATGAGAAGCAAATGTTCCTTCAATTTAAAATGTTCTGTTAGTCACTGAAAAAGAATGTTTCTTACTGCAACCTGGAATTACGAATGAGAGCATGACTTAGCATTCCATCAAATCATCCTTATTTTGTGTTTAGGATACCATGTAGTTCTGGGTTACAAACATAAGTATACAAAAGCAACAGTAGTCAACATTCTCCCACAAATTCTCCACGCTCAAGTGTCTACACGCTTCCTTTACTGCCTTGTAGGTTAAATAATGTTTTGCTTGTATGATTTGCACAATACACTTTTTTTCCCCATAAAAAAACACGGGAAATAACACTTTCATAATAAAAACAACTGGTATTCACTTAAAATTTAATGGAAATGTAATAAACCACACATAACATTATCATATGAGAAAGTAAAATACTTGTTTTTACTTTTTGCGTTAAATTTTCTTGCTTTTACTTGTCTTTTTAAAAAAAGTTTCCCTTTATATGTAGACATAAAAGTATAGAAAAATTAAGCCCTAGATTTGTCAAAGAAACAAAAATCGTCATAACACGATTTTAACATCAGCTGTCCTGACACCAGAAGCCTGATGTGCCAAAGAACAGATGGCAAAAGGCATACCCAGTGTGCCTTATACTGTTCAACTGAATCAGGCCATTTGTTAGCAAAGAATTCGTGTGCAATGCTAGCCTACTGTTTCTTTGTTGTTATGCCACATTTACTAAAAACAAACTCTGAGCTATCAGATAAAATTGATGTATAAGAGGCTCTTTCTTACCAGGGAGTGGAGTGAGTTTTCATAGCTTGGGGATGAAGGTGCTTGCCCTCCAGATCTGGGCCACTGACTGGTACCTGTTAAAACCCAAAAGCACCCACACACCTGGGTTAACTCAGTAATCCTGATAATGCTGTGAAGGAAAGGGTAAAGATACTGAATAATTAAATAAAGTTACATGAGTATTTTTGTTCAGCCTTCATCATAGTATTGGCTACTAATAAGCCCAATACATTTTTAAAAACCTTTAATTAATAAAAAACAATGTAGGGATCTGAGAAAACAAAAAAAAAAAAACCCTGCAATTTAAAATACAGCTTTATGTTTGCACATTCTTTAGACTTCGTCCACGTGCCTAGATATCTTGAGAAAGCGCACTTACAATGTACATACTTTTAAAATTCTGCCCCCTCCCTCTAGCACTGTACAGACATTGTGATAATCCGATTAATGGCAACATTAATATTCCCCTGATTCTCTACACTTTTTTTTTTTTTTCTGAGATGGAGTCTGGCTCTGTTGTCCAGGCTGGAGTGCAGTCGCACGACCTCGGCTCACTGTAACCTCCACCTCTCGGGTTCAAGCGATACTCCAGCCTAAGCTTCCCAAGTAGCTGGGATTACAGGCGTGAATACCACGCCTGGCTAATTTTTATATTTTTAGTAGAGATGCGTTTCACCATGTTGGCTAGGCTGGTCTTGAACTCCTGGCCTCAAGTGATCCACTCACCTCAGCCTCCCAAAGTGCAGTGGTATGAGCCACTGTGCCTGGCTGGCGGTTTTTTTTTTTTTTTTTTTTTTTTTTGAGATGGAGTCTCACTGTCGCCCAGGCTGGAGTGCAATGGCACAATCTTGGCTCACTGCAACCTCCACCTTCTGAGTTCAAGCTATTTTCCTGCCTCTGCCTCCCAAGTAGCTGGCATTACAAGTGTGTGCCACCATGGTGGCTATTTTATTTTTCTTTTTTTGAGATTGCATCTAACTCTGTTGCCCAGGCTGGAGTGCAACAGCACGATCTTGACTAACTACAGCCTCTGCCTCCCAGGTTCAAGTAATTCTCCTGCCTCAGCCTCCCATGTAGCTGGAATTACAGGCAGGCACCACCATGCCAAACACATTTTTGTATTTTTAGTAGAGATGTGGTTTCATCATGTTGACCAGGCTGGTCTTGAACTCCTAACTTCAGGTGATCCACCTGCCTCAGCCTCCCAAAGTGCAATTTTTGTATTTTTAGTAGAGATGAGGTTTCATCATGTTGGCCAGGCTGGTCTCGAACTTCTGACCTTAAGTGATCTGCCTGCCTCAGCCTTGCAAAGTGGTGGGATTACAGGCGTGAGCCACTGGGCCTGGCTTCTACACCTAATTTGCTTAGCTACTATTATTTCACTGCTAGACATTTCTGTTGTTATCAACTGGCCATTATGAACAGTGATATAGTAAACGTTACTCTGTTTCCTCCCCCCCACTCCAGGGAAAAGAATACGTCTTGAGGATAAGTAGTATTTCTGAATCACAGGGTATAAATGTATTAACATAAGGCCAAATTGCCTTACTAAGAAATAATATTAACTGATGGTGCTTTTGGTAATACACGATGAATACATTTCACATGACTGTAAAATGAACTTGGGGTCATCTGTTAAAATATGTCCCAAAATAGTATAATACCAGAAACATTAATTTTAAAAAGTATAAAAATTTCTGTTAGATGTTGTTTATTCTGATGTTAGAAAAGTAGGAACATAATTAAAAAATGAAGCTAGAAAAAGAAAAGACACAAGTTCAGAGTGTAAAAACAAAAAGAAATGAGGAAAAAATACAATGAAATAATTCATCTACGTTAGGGAGAAGGCAATGTTTTAATGGTCTTGCCAAAATACCTTTAAAAGGAAAAAGACAAAAACAATTCATCAAAATCTTCATTATTTCATGATTGCGCATCTGAAAATGAGTCATTTACAGAAAATAGTAAAGACCATTTAATTAAACATGTATTTTTGTTTTTAATAAAAGCTTCAGTGACAAACAGTTTGAACTATATTAGAAACTTCAGTTGGAAGCTGCAGGTTTAGTTTGTTTCACACTCGAGGCTTTTGCGGCAGGTCAATTTGCCGTATTTAGGAACAACTGACACTACAACTAACTGCAGTGTCATACTTCACCTCAGAAAAAAAACGTGGGGTAAACTACAACTATACAATCTATTTCAATGCAATTAGACTTACTCATTTTAGCTGAGTAACACTAATTATGGAACAAGGTAGCAATTGTATTCATCAATCATATACAATTTCTAAGTTGAAAAGCTGGATACAGATTCTTCATAACCTGATTAGATTTCATAATTAATTATATGCAAATTGTTATGATTACATAAATATACTTTAAATACTAAAATTGTGAGAAAAAAATACATCAGTTAATTTTTTTTTCACTTACAAGCAAACTATAAACAAATTATTTTGGGGATCATTAAAAGCCTCCTGCTAGACATATAAATGTAATCATAAATCAACTACAAACAAACTATGGACAATCTAAAACTGCTTCTCTTTCAAGAAGCTTGTGGGCTAATTTTATTTTACTTTATTTATTTATTTTTTTTGAGACACAGTTTCACTCTTGTTGCCCAGGCTGGAGTGCAGTGGCGTGATCTCGGCTCACCAAAACCTCTGCCTCCCAGGTTCAATCGATTCTCTGGTCTCAGCCTCCTGAGGAGCTAGGATTACTGGCATGCCCCACCTCCCCCAGCTAATTTTTTCTATTTTTAGTAGAGATGGGGTTTCTCCATGTTAGTCAAGCTGGTCTCAAACTCCCAACCTCAGGTGAGCCTCCCTCCTTGGCCTCCCAAAGTGATGGGATTACAGGCATAAGCCACCATGCCCAGCCTAATTTTATAATTAAAAAGGAGAACTGATCAACCAGAAATCATGATAACTGATTATATTAAAAATGTATATAAAAACAAGCATCCAACACCTTACTGCTGATTTCAGTGCATTACACTGCTATGCTGATGCAGAATTAGGAATTTTAGGTAACCAGGTTAGTCATAATCTATTTTGAAAAACATCCTTAATTATTAAAAAGGAATTTATCTTAATGTATATAATATTTTACTTCTCAATCACTTTGTTCTAGACCTCCCTTAAGCCCCCATGATAGGAGCCTAATCATCAAATTACTTAACTTTTTGTGAAATACTAACACAAGTTTTATGTCCAAATGCCTCAGAATAGTCAGCACGCATCTGTGCCTTTGCAAAACAGGCAGCTTTTATGATTCTTCACTAGCTTAATGTTGAGGAATCAGATGTCACATTAAATTACTTGGGTAATAAATCATCTAGATAATTTCTGGCACTATTAAAAAAAAACTGTATAAAGGTCTGTCCACAATGTGTAATTCATTAAAAACTGGAAAAAAATATACAAACACCTACCCTTATTTTGTTTTTATTACAGACTGGGCTGTTCTAGTGTAACATACTTGGTTAAAGCATGCGGAAGTCAGGTAACTGACTTAACACCAGGCAGTCTGACAGGTAATAAAAATAAGCAGCTCAATGAATAAACTAGCTGAAACCGAGAATTTCTTTCTCTCCTTTTTATTTTTTTCTGCGAATGCTCTGAAGATTACTGCAGAGTACTACAATTATTAAACTGTTATTCATTTATATTCCAGAAGGAGATAACGAAAGGCAAAGGATGACTTTGTCCGCCTCCCAAGCTCCCTTATTAAACCTATTCTCTTACTGTGAATGCTCATCTTTTCCTAAATAACAACTGTAGCAAACAGCCATTCCTCTCTTCTACCTTGTGGCCGGAGCATGCTGATTTTGTTCACAAGGGGTGTGGGAGGTGGGTCTATCCTTTCCTAATATGAACCAGGAGACAGCAATTCTATTCTTAGCCCTAGGGACAAATCCAGATGCTAAGATAAACATGGTGGCATCATTTCTGTTGTAAGCAACTGCATTAGGCCCAGTGTTGGCCAATAAGATGTAAGGGAAAATCTGTTTAAGAAACTTCTGGAAAAGGATCCTTAAAATAATTTTTCAAAGACTCTTAAAAGAAAGACATGAGATGCTGAACTTGTACTGGAAGAGGTGAGTCCGGTCATCTGGCCTCAAAATGGAGGTCAAACTGCTGCCTGGTGGCCCCCAGCCCAACTCCAGCCACTGCCACCACCACGGAGGGGGTGGAGGTGTGGAGGAGGGCCATGATTCAGAGGAAATAGAGCATTTGAGAAAACTTTTTATTGGTGGTCTGAGCTTTGAAGCTACAGATGATAGTTTAAGAGACACTTTGAGAAACAGAGCACATTCACAGACTGTGTGGTAATAAGAGACCCCAAACAAAACGTTCCAGGGTCTTTGGATTTGTGACTTACTCTTGTGTTGAAGAGGTAGATGCAGCAAGGTGTGCTAGACCACACAAGGCTGATGGGTGTGTAGTGGAACCAGACAGCTGTAAGTCTGGTGCCCATCTAACAGTGAAGAAAACGTCTGCTGGTAGTATTAAAGAAGATACCGAATAATACAACTTGAGATTACTTTTGAAAACTATGGCAAGACTGAAAACACAGAAGTTATGGAAGACAGGCAGAGTAGAAAAAGAGAGGATCTGCTTTCCTAAGTTCTGATGATCATGATACAGTTGATAAAACTGTTGTTTAGAAATACCGCACTATTAATGGGCAGAACTGTGAAGTGAAAAAGGTCCTTTCTAAACAAGAGATGCAGTCTGCTGAATGACACCGAGGTCACAGAGCTAGATCGGGCAATTTTATTGTGGAGGAGACTGGAGGTGGTAGAGGTAATTTTGGCCATGGTGGGAACTTTGGTGGTAGAGGTGATGGCATCAGAGGTAGTAATGGAGGAGGTGATGGTGCATATAATGGATTTGGAGGTGACGGTGGCAATTGTGGTTGTGGTCCTGGTTATAGCAGTAGAGGGGGCTATGATGGTGACGGACCAAGGATATGGTGATGGTGGTAGAGCATATGATGGTTACAATGAAGGAGGAAATTATGGTGGTGGTAACAATGGTGGTGGTCGGAAGTATAATGATTTTGGAAATTTCAGTGAACAACAGCAACCAAATTATGACCCATGAAAGGGGGCAATTTTGGTGGAAGAAGCTCAGACATTCCCTATGATGTCAAAGTGGTAGATATGGTAGCAGAAGGTTCTAGAAACAGCAGAAAAGGGCTATAGTTCTTAGCAGGAGAGAGGAGGAGTAGTTGCCAGGAAAGCTGTAGGTTACTTTGAGACAGCTGTCCCAAAAACATCAGAGAAGCTATAAACCTGCCACAGAGGGAACGATGACCCACAGGAAAGTTACCGCAGCTTTAACGGAAAACCCTGCCTATTCAGGACTGTCATAGCCAGTGTGCAAAAAGTGCAGCCACTGCCTAATGCCATGTATTGGCAGGAAGATGTATACTCCTGAGGTCTTCTATCTGGGGCAGCTTTGCCCTGTAAATTGTGGTAGTGGTATCAGTAGTAGAAAATTAAGGATTTTTTTCATTAAAAAAAGAGTCCTTTTTTTACATCTACTGGAAACGTCTGCCATGTGGTACCTTGAACTGCTATCTTGCTACTACTGTGAGGAAGAACTGCAAAGTAGAGCAGGAGCCCTGACACAGGGGGCCAGGACCTTGCCACTCAAGAGAATAAATCCTCTTATTGTTCAGTCTAGTTGAGACAAAGTTTCTTTTAGTTTTAGCCTAAACCATCCTAACCAATACAGTATTTCATAAATTTCTTCCTAAGCACTCTCTATGTAGAAATGTATGCTCCTGACCTGAAGTTTCCAAGGAAAACACTGCAGATTTAAAGAATGATGGTCTTAGAAGCTGCTTATCTGGCTCCGCACCTGTGTATCTAACCTTAAAAGACCTGTGCTAAGTCTAACTGATGTTTAGAAGCCTAAGGAATAGGGCAAGTGTAGAGAGCATACAGTGGGTAGAATTTTTATTCTAGATACAGGCCAACGCCACATAAGATGCAAACAATTTCCACATATTACATAGTAGCTTTGGTTTGCTCTATTCTTTCCCTTTTTCCTTTGACAGTGAATATTTTATCACATAGGGCTTTCCTTTCTTCTATCTCATCTCTGCCCTGCTATGAGTAGGGGTGGGTGTGTGTGTGTGTGCGCGTGCGCGCACGCACAGGCACACAGATAAGAAGTATAGATAAAGAAGGGAGAGATGCACCTGCCTAAAATCAGTCTTTGATTTGCTGTTTCAACACAAATATGAGTATTTTTCTTTAATTATCACTGCTGAATTGAAAAAGCCTTCATTACACAATTCAACAGTCCAGATTTTAATTAACAACCTGAATTAAAGAAAAAAACAGAGCATCACCCGCTAAATATTAAAGAAAGATGGAGGAGGAAATGTGATTTTAACTTGTGACCCCTATTCTCTGGAAAATGTCTAACTCTCTGATTCTGCATTTCACTGATGATCCTCCATAGATGCTGAGCTCTGCCATGGCCTGCCTTCCTACTCAGTGTTAATTAAAACCAAAGGATACTTTGGCGGCTATCTTACTAGAAAGACAAGAAGAGGTAGTGGGAATGCTGATATGGATACCCCAGATGAGAAAGTGAAACAGGGTGTGGCAAAAATGACATTGATAATTTTAGTAAAACTGTGCAAAGAGGGTGAGCAGAGTTAGAGTTACATCATTCTTTCTGTAATTTCAGCTCTGCTAAACAACAACTTTAAGTCAATGGGTCTTTCACAGTCTTGTCTATATAGAGAACAGCTGTTTAACTTCTACTAGACAGCTGAAGCGCTGATGTCTGAGAGAGTGGCGGAACCTGCTAAGAGCTGAAAGCAGCTGCCAGCAGCTCATCAACCCCACACCACAATGCTTCTTAGCAGAGCCACAAGGCTAATATACAAAGTACAGGTGATGGCCAGGGCCACAATGCAAACAGGCTTAACAACAACAAAACACAAAACTGCATGGACTTAACAGCCTGACAAGGAAATCAGAATTATTTCTGAGGTCAACTGTTGTTGGAGGAATATGATAACTTTACCCAGTTGCCTGACATCTTTTCTTCAAAACAACCTAATATATTTTTCCATCGTCAAGGTTCTTCTCCAAACACTGCTCAGAAAAATATAGTTCAAGTATTAAAATTACATCTTAAAAGATATTAAACATTTTTATATATTATATTTATGCCTAAGAAATAAAGAAATTCCCATTTATAATAACACCAATCATGTCTCAACAAGTTTATACTGTAGGATAGTATTTAGAACTTGTCTACACTAATGTGCAAAATTTAAAAAACAAATGTGGGCCTGGTGCAGTGGCTCATGCCTGTAATCCCAGCACTTTGGGAGGATGACGCAGGCCAATCACTTGAGGTCAGGAGTTCTAGACCAGCCTGGCCAACATGGTGAACTCCGTCTCTTAAAAAAAAAAAAATTAGCCAGTGTGGTAGTGTGCACCTGTAATCCCAGCTACTCAGGAAGCTGATGCAGGAGAATCCCTTGAACCCAGGAGATGGAGGTGGGAGTAAGCCGAGATCATGCCACTGCACTCCAGCCTGGGCAACAGAGTAAGACGCCATCTCAAACAGAACAAAACAGTGAACCACTCATCTCCACTTACAATATTAATCCACCTTCTCAGACAGTTCTTTTCCTTAGCAGAAAAACTACATCATTCCAACAATTTTTACATGTATGTGAAATAATAACTTAGTTGACCTAACAATAAAAACGGACTATCTAGCAGAAATACCTATTCATCTTTGAATCTCACTTGTAGTGCATGGCAAGTATGGAGAACAAGGAACAAAGAAGTTACATGTACTTTTAAACAGATTAATCTTGTTTATGTTACATGCTACCTTATAAAAACGTTTTTTTGGGGGGTGGTGCCTGACACCTGTAATCCCAGGATTTTTAAGGACCAAGGTGGGAGGATTGCTTGAGCTCAGGAGTTCAAGACCAGCCTGGGCAACACAATGAGACCTAGTCTTCACAAAAGGTAAAAAATTAGCTTGGCGTGGTGGCATACACCTGGAGTCCCAGTTACTCAGGAGGCTGAAGTGGAAGGATCATTTGAGCCCAGAAGTTGGAGGCTGCAGTGAGCTGTGATCATACCACTGCACTCCAGCCAGGGCAACAGAGTAAGACTCTTGTCTCTAAAAAAACTAAAATTTTTGATTTCATGATTTCTCCATACTTTACCTTCATTCCAGTTGCCTGGTCTTATTTTTATCCTGTTGTAACTATGCTTGGAAATGATCACAAATTACATTAAGAATCAGGGAAGATACTAATAAACAATTCAAAACAAGCAAATATTTCAATATTCTCTAAATGAATTCAAGAGGAAGGTTCTCTTTACATGCTTTCTTTTTTTTTTTTTTTTTTTTAAAGACAGGGTTTCACCATGTTGGTCAGGCTGGTCTTGAACTTCCCAACCTCAGGTGATCCGCCCACCTTGGCCTCCAAAGTGCTTGGATTACAGGCGTGAGCCACCACGCCTGGCCACATGCTTTCTTATAGTCAAAATCTAAGTAAGTTTTCCACAAATTTTTATGTGTTGAGAAATAAATGACCTAGAAATATTTCCAAGTAGCCCCACACACGTTAGAAGTGGTTAAACAGAAGCCTACCTGTGAGAGGTGAAGGTGATCCAACTGGTGTTGATGGATTTGATGGAAAACTACTGCTGGTATGGTCAGGAGAATAAATCTAACCAGAGAACAAGAAGTACACATGTATCAACACGTGACAACATCACATACACAAATCCATTCACACGGAGTTATTTTTATAATCTAGTTGTCACCCCTAAGACCAGAGTGAAAAAATTTCTCATCAAGTTTTAGATTCTTTCATCATACAGAAGCCTTAGTTTAAAAAATGAGTAAAAAGTATATATATTCTAATATGAGAGGAATAAAACAAATCATATATATTTCTTTATTATTCTAGGGGAAAATAAGGTTTTTAATTGTTAGAACAGAAAAATGAGAAGTATCTACAAGGTTAACCAATCCGAAAATCTTTCTAAAATATATTGTCTAAATAAGTGGTATCCTTTAAAAATAATCACCTCAGAAAACTGTTAGTACTATCTTTTGGAATGGTCTTTAAGGACAGTTTAAAACCTGAACAAAGAAAATAATCTTTTTGATAGTTACCCCTTATTTCTCGTTTAAAAGTTACTCAGTTTGAGCAACCACATTTTTGCCCATTTTAGCTCCAAATGATTCACTGTTATAAAAAAAATTAAAACTTATTCTCAGAAGATACTTTGTCAGCTTGAGGAAAGTGAAAAAATCCTGACATGGTTCAAAAATTGTTTCCAAGATGATCTGTGAACTTCAAATCCTTACAGGTCTTCTTTGAAGAGGATAAATTATCAGGATGCATACATTTAGGTTTTCTAGCTTAAAGTTTTGTTGCAATACTTTGTATGTATTTCACACTGCCAAATATAAATGGTGACAGAGATTAATTCAAGTTTATCTAATTCAACAGTAAACACTTTTTTTGACATGCCGTCTTGCTCTGTCACCAAGGCTGGAGTACAGTGGTGCAATCTCGGTTTACCCTAACCTCCGCCCCTCCAGGTTCAAGCCATTCATTCTCTGGTCTCGGCTTACTCACTACAAGTGCGTGCCACCCACTCAGTAACTTTTTAAATTTTAGTAGAGATGGGTGTTTGCTACCTTGGCCAGGTTGGTCTTGAACTCCTGACCTCAGGTGATCCACCCGCCTTGGCCTCCCCCAAAGTGCTGGGATTACCGGCCTGAGCCATGGCATCTGGTAACAACATTAAACACTTTAAAAGTTCCCTTAATCCAGGCATCAAGGGCCTGTCCCTAAAGGTCTCTTTCTATAGAATCCAATTCTTTTAATAGGCATAATAAATCATTTTTGTATCTTAGCACTTAACTTAGGGCAGACTAAGCAACTTCTGTGGATACACTGTGGCCAAATATTTTAAAAAGGAAAACCACTTGTGAGTGTAAAAAGTCATCTGAGGTCAGGTGCGGTGGCTCACGCCTGTAATTCCACCTTGGGAGGCCAAGGCTGGTAAATCACAGGGTCAGGAGTTTGAGACCAGCCTGGCCAACATGGCAAAACCTCGTCTCTGCTAAAAATACAAAAATTAGACAGGCGTGGTGGCGTGCACCTATAGTCCCAGCTACTGGGGATGCTGAGGTGGGAGAATCATTTGAACCTGGGAAACAGAGGTTGCAGTGAGCCGAGATCGCACCACTGCACTCCAACCTGGGTAACAGAGTGAGACTCCATCTTAGGAAGAAAAAAATGAAATGTGGTCACACTTAGCCAAATTACATTTTTAAAAACAGTAACAGGCTTTCAAATTGTTGAGCAGCCCAAAGTCTACCTTCCTTTGACTACAAATGGATACATCCACTTCAAATAAAATATGCCAATTTGTATAATGTTAGTGAATTATAATTGTAAATGCCTTTAAACATGAACTATCTCTGTCAGGATCCAGACTCTGTATATTCTATTTAGAAAGCTATTTTGGAAAAGTAAAGCTATGGAAAGGAGTTCAAAACAATTTGTGAGGATCTAGTAAGAAAGAGGTAGTGTAGCATCAATATTAGGCTGGGCACAGTGGCTCACGCCTGTAATCCCAGCACTTTGGGTGTCTAATGCAAGTGGACCACCGAAGGTCAGGAGTTAAGAGTCCAGCCTGGCCAACATGGTGAAATCCATCTCTACTAAAAACACAAAAACTAGCCGTGGTGGTGCGTGCCTGTAGTCCCAGCTATGTACGGGGTCCAAGGCAGGAGAAACGCTTGAACCCAGAAGGCGGAGGTTGCAGTGAGCTGAGATCAAGCCACTGCACCCCAGCCTGGGTAACAGAGTGAGACTCCATCCCACTGCCCCCAAAAAAATCAATACTGGTCTTTAAGTTGTTAAAGTTATTAACTTTTCAAACATTCATAGGACATATGGGAAAATTAGCTTAGAAAGGTACGTTTTTGTTCTTAGTGGCTTTCTACACATACATTGATTTATTTCAACCACATAAGGAAGGCCACCAAACTTCCACAAAAACATGTTTCAACGTACCTTTACCTTTTTTTTTCTTTTCTTTTGAGACAGGATTTTGCTTTGTCACCCAGGCTGGAGTGCAGTGGTGCAATCACTGCTCACTGCATCCTCAAATTCCTGGGCTCAAGCCATCCTCCCACCTGGACTTCCCAAGAAGCTGGGACTACAAGCCCTCACCACAACATCAAACATTTTTGTATTTTTTTTTGGTAGACATGGGGTTCCGCTATGTTGCCCAGGCTGGTCTTGAACTCCTAGGCTCAAGCAATCTGCAGGCTTTGGCCTCCCAAAGTGCTGAGATTACAGGCGTGAACCGTTGCACCTGGCCCTCAACATAACTCTGCGTAACGGTCAACTACCATTTCTTATGTTCACAATTTAAATAATTACATCGTTTATGAACAACTGATACTCATGTTTATGAAATATGTGTCTTGACTACAATACTGGTAAGGGAGGGAAACTTTGATAACATTGATGGTGCATGGATGAGTGAGAAATCTTCAGTTCTGTGCAAAGCTGTGATTATTATAAACTAGCCCAATTCATGAAATAGCATTTTCTGTCACATCCTCCTGTTTTTGTATTCTTCGTAGTGCCTACACTGTATTTCTAATCATCTAAATTTGTTTACTTGTTACCTGTTTCTTATCCTTTCTCCTAGTAAAATGTAAGCCCCAGAAGAACAAGGACTTTGATTAATGTAGCTTCAGACTCCACAACAGTGCAGATAAATGGTGAGGGTTCAATATATAGATATACAGTTGTTGTTAAGAATGAATAGCATAATCCTTGCTAGGAATTTTCATTTAAGTGATACTTTTCAGTCCTTGCATTCAATAAGGTCCCTAGGGTCCATCTCTTGTTTTTTTTGAGACGGAGTTTCGCTCTTGTTACCCAGGCTGGAGTGCAATGGCGTGATCTCGGCTCACCGCAACCTCCGCCTCCTGGGTTCAGGCAATTCTCCTGCCTCAGCCTCCTGAGTAGTTGGGATTACAGCAACACGCCACCATGCCCAGCTAATTTTTTGTATTTTTAGTAGAGAAAGGGTTTCACCATGTTGACCAGGATGGTCTCGATCTCTTGACCTCGTGATCCATCCGCCTCGGCCTCCCAAAGTGCTGGGATTACAGGCGTGAGCCACCGCGCCCGGCCCCTGGGATCCATCTCTATTTTACTCTTCCATTGCCCTTCACACAGGTTTCCCCAGAGTTCTAGTCTCAGTTTTCCTTCATTTACCTGTGCTTTATCTCTTGGTAATAGTATTCTTCGTCAAATATCAACTATCGCATCCAGGGGAATGACTGCTACATTAGTGTCTCTTCTGTCACATTGGATGCTCGATTCTTCTACCTGGACATACTCTTTTTTTCATCTCAAGCTCAGTATGTCCAAACCCAAATTTTATTATCACCACCCGAAGGTACCCATCCTTCCCATCTCTACTCTTCTGTCTCTTCTGCTTTGCTTTGTAGCACCATACTTACAGTCACCATAATTACTCTCTCCTCTTTTCCTCTGCCACTCTACCCTTCCCTCTGCAGATACCAATACCCACAATTCTCTAATGCTTCTGGGACAGGCAAATGTCATAACCACTGCCATGACACCACTTTAAATCTTCACTCAAACATGTGGCTGGACTACTTAAGGTTTATATTTCTAGTTACTCCTCTCTTTTCATCCTATACATAATTGCCTGAACTACTCTCCTCAAAAACGGTTTTTTTTTTTTGAGATGGAGTTTTGCTCTGTTGCCCAGGCTGGAGTGCAGTACCGAGATCACAGCTCACTGCAACCTCCATCTCCTCAGTTCAGGCGATTCAACTGTGTCAGCCTCCCAAGTAGCTGGGATTACAGGTGTGTGCCACCACATCCAGCTCATTTTTGTATTTTTTTTTTCTTTTTTTGAGATGGAGTTTGACTCCTGTTGCCCAGGCTGGAGTGCAATGGCACAATCATGGCTCACTGCAACCTCTGCTTCCTGGGTTCAAGTGATTCTCCTGCCTCAGCCTCCCAAGTAGCTGAGATTACAGGCATGTGCCACCACACTCAGCTGATTTTGTATTTTTAGTAGAGATGGGGTTTCTCCATGTTGGTCAGGCTGGTCTCCACTCCTGACCTCAGGTGATCCGCCCACCTCAGCCTCCAAAAATGCTGGAATTACAGGCGCGGTGGTGCCTGGCCCTTATAATCTTCTACATACCCTAGTATCCAAACAAAATATTTTTTTCATTTTCTAAACACAGCTTGTCCTCCTTTCACAATGCTTGTTGCTTAGCCTCCCCAGATGGAATTCTACATATCAAAGCTCAGCTCCAATGTCACTTCCCCATTTACACATTTTCACCTTCCTTATACTTTCAGAAAATCATCTGAACTTCTCTTTGGTCTTTTCCTTCACGCTGTTCTATGCTATCATTATCTGTATACCTGTCTTCTCTCCTTGACTACAAGCAATTTAAAGGCAGAAAATGTAAACTGCTCAACACGGAATCCATTATTGCATGCCAGTGTCTTGTACAAGAAGGTGCCCAATGTATTTATTTTTAACTTGAGTGATTAAACCACAACTAAAATTTGCTATAATACTAACTGATAAAAAGCAGGACTCAATAAATGGTAGTATTTATCTTGGTCTTTATGCAATGTGGGTCAGTAGCAGAAACACCAAAGGCAAAAGAGCTTGTTATAAATGTGATGTAATTTCAAATCAGTTTTACGGCATAAGCTTTGAGAACAATCATATGGCGAGGATTCACTGTTTCTGGGAATCGGTGCTGATGCACTAGGCTGTCCATATCACATTGTTAGGTGGCAGACATGGGCTTTGGAGGGAGAAATGGACTACCTATCTGAATCTTCACTGAAAACTCTGTCCTTAGAGTTAAACCAATCCCTAATCATGTCAACACTGGTGAAAGCTCCTTTATATCAAGGAAGGAAGAAGAGGTTATAGTTTAGTGTCATATAAAAGCACTAGCTTTAAATGACTTAGTGAAATGACCAGTTCTGCATGTAAAATTGGTGTGAACTTAAAAGAAAAAAATCACTGTGTAAACAGAAGCAGCACCAAAAACATATCAAGTATAAAAATATACCATTTCTGGTATTTTTTCCAAAAGCAGCTTCTCCATTTGTATAATAAAAGCCACTTTTTCCACTCATCCATCACATTCACTGTTCTACTTTGCCAGTTAAAGTGATGACAGAAAGAACTGTTATCAGTACTTCTAAATGTACAGACAGCCCTGCAAGTTACAGGACTTTTATTTTTTAATGTACTTTTACTTTCATAAAAAGAATGTGTATAGTGGGAGAGGAGGAACAACACAACATTTGAAAAGTATGATAACACAGGTCATTTCACTAAGCTTTATCTCTGAGTTTTTATTTTATTACCAAATCACAAACAAATCATACTTATTTTATAGAAATTGTGCTACTTTAAGTTCTAAACACAGGCTTTCTTTGGCAGAGTATTCTAAATCAGGAATATATTTGTTTTCCTACTTCCTGGCCTTAGAAGAACTCAAACACTGATGTTTGAAGGTAAAAATAAAAAGAAGAAAAAAGTCAGTCACTTAAAAAAATGAGGATAGGCGTGTTTAGAGTCTAAACAAAGTAAGAACTCACTCTGCATGCAGTCCATGGCTCTCACACTGTTAAGTGACCAATAATGAGTAACTCCCAATACCTTCTGCCAGGCTTAAACGGTAATATGCCTCATTTTACTCCAACAAATGAGACTCCTCCTCCTATCAGTCATGGTCTATTCCAATCAGCAGGGTGCCAATAAGCCAGAGGCTAATGAAAAGGGTTTTAGACAAAAAAGAAACAATGGAGTGCTCCCAAGCCCAACCCCAGAACTGTGAGCCCAATTTTTTAAACACTACAGTGCACATTTCAGTTAATCTTTATTATGCTAATGTTATTGAGTCTAAGGAACAAAGAAAGTTATTTCATGAATTACTTTTAAACATCAACTTCCTTGAATTTTCTTTTCTTTTGTTAAAGACTACTGACCATTTAACGATGCAGATTAAAACACACATAGACACACACACATACTCTCTCTCGCTCTCACTTTTTCCCTTGCTCTGAGGTAGAAATCAAAACATAAATTATCACAAAGAAGTCTGATATAATCAACAAAGTTAAACAGTCTTCTTGTTTGATCTCCTCTAAATTAAAGACCAAGTGTTTTGATATGGTATTAGGCACTGAAATAAACCAGATGTTTCTTCCTCTATATAACTCTCCACGGGCACAATCTTAAAGGGTTATTGTCTGGCAAATGTTCAGGGAAACACATTAGAAATGGCACGAATACCCAGATTTTCCTTTCCTTCTATCTACCCTAGTTTTTTTTTTTTTTTTTTTAATCTAAACTAATGCATAATCCACAGGGCTTTGGGAACTTTGTGTAAATACTCTCATGTACAATTCTCTTTCTTGCTATCCCGAGATTAAGACCACAATTATCCAGGCTTAAACCTAAAATAAAGGAACCTTTGCAAATGCATTATCTGGCCTTACATGTTTAATCACACAGTATTCTGTGTGCTCTTTAATACCTAAACTGAAGAACAAAGGTTGTACTCTCTGATGTGGCTCAACATGAAAGATCTTTTAAGACATATAACAGACAACTGGGGAAATAGAATTATTTTTTTAATGACAATAGCATAGTGTTTCCCCATCTAAAACTCGATACTATATTAAAAAGTCACATTCAAAGAACTTAGAATTTTAAAATAGTCATAGTCACCATTTCAAAAGATCTACAATACCTGAGATAAAATTCTGACACACATGTCAGACCCAAACATAATCCTCATTAAGTTCCTTCTCCTCATCTCTTCTAATCCTTCCTATCCCCAGATAATGTAATGTTTTTCTTTTTCAGTACATTTTAAGTGCACTAAACACATATTAAAGTGAATCTGAGTCTGTAAGTAAAGTTAGAAAAAGAATGTATTTGGAGAGGTGTCTGGCTGGGAAGTGGGGAAGCAGATGGACTGAAGGAAAGGATCTGAAATGTGCAGACTATGGCATGCAGTGATGGAGCAGATGGAATGCATCACCGTCAGCTATGACAGAAATGATTTATGGAATGACCTGGCTGCTCCTGCATAGTAACAACACAGGATGACAGAGCTGAGTTTCCATGACAACCAAAGCCCACCCACTAACTAGATTAAACATTTCTTCACTGGATTCCATTCACAGTGAATTTGAGTATTCTTCTCCAAATGCCATTTTGGGTTGGCTACTATGCTGTTCATATTATGGGAAGACACTCAAGGATGAGAATGAAGGGCCAACAAAATGAGCTTGAAGGGCCACAGAGAACATCACAAATTCTTGCCTGTCTATATGCCAAGGTTCCCTGATAGAAATTTTTCTTTAATAAACAAATGAGCTTTAAGAAAAAAGTCCCTAAAATCAAAGTTATATTTTTAAAAATTATCTAGCACTGAAAGTTCAAATGCTATTTGTCTTCTTACATGTGAAATATCTGTTACTGGATACTTCCAGAATCAGGAGAAGGAACATGGCAAGCTAATCGGATTGCCACAGTGACTTCTCAGATTAAATACAGAATAAAATTGCCTGGGGACTTCTCAGATTTAGTACAGAATAAAATTTTCTTCCTACATAGGTCATTTTCATCAGGTGGCAGGAAGTCCAGGAAAGGGTGAGGCATTTTTCTTTCATTCCCATCAATACCCTGTAAGACAGTTACCATTAGCACTGCACTTTCTGGACGTATGGAACAGTGGTTAAAAACAGAGTCTGAAGCTGGTCTCATCAGGGTTCTAATATATATGGGCTTTATCCATGCTAGCTCGTGATCCCCCTAGGGCAGGCTGCTTAATCCTTCTGAGCTCAAGTTACTTAACCTTTTAAACCTGAGTTCCTCATCTGTAATGTGGGGATAACAAAGCCAACCTTACAGGGCTTTCTTGAGGATCAAATGAAACAGGGCATGTAAATGCTTAGCATAGGGCCTGGTACCTAGCAAGCACTCAAATTATAGCTGATGAATTGTGTGGGTTTGTTAGTATCACTACCGTTATCATTATATGATCCAAGACGGAATTCAACAAACATTCACTGAGCTCCATTTTCTGTGGGACTCTACCATGTAGCAGATGAGTGTGACTTGGCTTCATTTTCCAACAAGCTAGCACTCAGCTGTAGAGAAAAGTTTATTTACTTAAACAATATACAAAGAGGTTTATCTCCTTAAGTGTTCAACAGTTGCTTCCTACCACTGAGGTATTAGAGTGCTCTACATTCTCCATGGATGGCAACAAATGTATGAGTTAATTGCACATCACAGAAAATAAAAGACAATTCTGTGGGAATTCTAGGAAGCATATTGCTTAGAAAAAAAGAAGGAAAAAAATTCATCTAAAGTAAAATGCTAGGAAGTGCAAAGCACAAGTGCTTCTTTTTAATAAGTAGATTTGAAATGGTTAGAAAAATTGTACAGATTCACTGACAGATGCTCTCCCTTCTAGCTAGCATTCCCAAAGAATGTCTTAAGAATCAGACACGAGAACATCATCATTGCGTTGACATGAATGTCCTCATGTGATGTATGTAAACTAGTTGCCCAGGAAAATACTGTCAATACTTCAAATCAGTCTTACTCATTCCAGCCTGAGTCCTTCAATGAATGTGGCTATTTCGGAAAGAAGCCTCTCATCTCCTATCCCTTGAGTACATCAGGTGCAAGTGACTTAAAAAAAAAAACCAGAGAGTACACAAAAAGCTTTTCATCTTGGAAAACCTTCTCATAAGGCATTTCATCCTCTGGATCAGAATACTGAGTTATCTTTTGTGGTTCCACTTGACTTATTTTAATGGGTCACTTACTAAGTGTGTATTTAGAAGAAACAGATTTAATGATTAATCTTAGAGTTTGTGCTTTAGACGGCTTCTTTTTCCACTTATCAGCATTTGCTATACCATAGGCACAGCATTTAGGACAAGTGTCAATACAAACAGAGAATAACTCTAAATGTGCAATGAAACTGATCTTGTTACATCTACACTCTTTAGACACTTATCACCTACAAAATCTAATCACTGTATTCAGCAGTGTAAAACTCATTCAGCAGAACGTGCAAAATCAATACTCACAGATGCCAAAGCCTTTCCAAGTGCATCACCTGTCTGTGAGCTTCCAGCAGCATTCCCTCTGGTTCCTGGATAGTTTACAGAGAAACGAATGAGGAATGTTAGCAGCAGGAATGCTGTTTTAGCACTCTGCCATTATTTTAAGGGTGTTCTCTATTGTCATGTCATATCTGTTACAATAAACTAGGAAATACTCTGCATGTGTTATACTTATTAATAATAAACTCAAAATGAGTTTACCAGTCTCTATATTGATGAAAATAAAAAAGCTTCTTGTCTTCCTGCCTTTGATTTTTAAACTTAACACAAAAAATATATTGAAAGAGGGGGCCAAGCCAGGTGTGGTGGTTCATGCCTGTAATCCCAGCTCTTCGGGAGGCTGAGGCAGGTAGATCACCGGAGTCTAGGAGTTCAAGACTAGCCTGGGAAATATGGAGAAACCTCCACCTCCGCTAAAATGGAAAATCAGCCAGGCATGGTGATGTGTGCCTGTAGTCCCAGCTACTTGGGAAGCTGAAGTTGGGGGATGACCTGAGCCCAGAGGTGGACATTGCAGCCACAGAGTGAGAGAGCTGAGAGAGAGAGACAGAAAGTAAGACAGCAGAAAGAGAGGGAAAGAAAAAGAAAGAAAAGAGAGAGAGAAAGAAAAGGGAAGGAGGGAGGGAGGGAAGGAAGGAAGGAAGCAAGCAAGCAGGAAGGGAGGCAGGGAGGGAAGCAGGGAGAGAAGGAGGGAGGGAGGGAAGGAAGTAGGGAAGGAGGGAGGGAAGGAAGGAAGAAGGGAGGGAAGGAGGAAAGGAAGGAAGGAAGAAGGGAGGGAAGGAGGAAAGGAAGGAAGGAAGAAGGGAGGGAGGGAAGGAAGGAAGGAAGGAGGGAAGGAAGGAAAGGAGGAGGGAGGGAGGAAGGGAAGGAGGAAAGGAAAGAAGGAGGGAAGGAGGGAAGGAGGGAAGGAAGGGAGGGAGGGAGGGAGGGAAGGAGGGAAGGAAGGGAGGGAGGGAGGGAGGGAAGGAGGGAGGGAGGGAGGGAGGGAAGGAAACAAACAGGAGCCACATGTGTGTGGTGGGTCATGTCTATAACGCTAGCATTTTGGGAGGCTGAGGTGGAAGGACCACTTAAGGCCAGGAGTTTGAGAACACCTCTGGCCACATAATGAGACCCTGTCTCCATAATAAGACCCTGCCTCAACAAAAGGTGAAAAAAATTAGCTGAGTTTGGTGGTACATGCCTGTAGTCCCAGCTACTGGGGAGGCGGAGGAAGGAGGATCACCTCAACCTTGGAGGTTGAGGCTGCAGTAAACCATGATTGTACCACTGCATTCTAGCCCACTGACAAAGACTGTCTCAACAAAACCAAACCAAACCCCAAATATATATATATAAAAAGATGGTTTTAGGAAGTTTTGCCCACTGAAAAAGCTCACCTAGAATGCTCTCTGATCCATTGATGGGAGGAGTGTGTGAGGCAGCAACGTAAGGTGAACTGCTGGTACTGCTGCGGTGAAAGCTGGACATTGGTGGAAGACTCGTGTTTATGTCTGTTGGTGAAACTGAGTGTGGAGGATAACTCTAGATAAGGAGGGGAAAGAGATATGATCTCTTAAGTATCTTTTCTGAATAATATGTACATATAATGGACAACTATGATAACAGGTCAAAAAGAGCATTTACAAGTTAGCAGCTGAAGAGAGCTACTATTGTCATTTACTTTTTTAAAAGGCATGGTAAATGCAGTAAGCCTTGAAGTACTTCAAATTTCAGAATTTTTGGCAGAATCAAATTTTACACTCGTAATCCAAAATGAAACAAAAGTGAGGCCGAAGTGTTGCTGTACCCTAGTCATGCGTTAGAGCCTACCAAGCGGTCATGTGAATGAAGGCTGCCATAACTACTTTGAGACATGTGGGAAGTGGAGGTCCCCAGAATTCCACCAAAACCAGGCTGGCTCATCCCATTTGATGAACTCCAAAGGTCAGAAGAATTGTGGGTCCCATCTAAGACAAAAAGAGAAATATAAAATTTTCCTTAGCTAATTTTTTTCTTGTATTTCAATGATGCTTACAAAAATTCAAGGGGTACCTTCCAAATATTTTTCCTCCCATTTCCAACCTAGTCTCCTACCCAGTTTTCTTCCCTCTAAACAGTAAAATTACTATTTAAAAGGAAGAAATAAACGTTTTAGTTAGAAAAAAGTATTCTAAGCTGTAATAGGCAGGCCATTATAAAAATCTTCAGAAGATCTAAATTCTTATCAAGATAGTAAAAATTCCAAATTTGGGGATAGGCTAGATTTATTTTTAGTTAAACGGTATACTTATAAATAAACAGAAAGTTATAAATCTGTAATATGCAATATACATGATACCAAATACTTTGAAATCATGGAATTAAAGTTTCTCTAATAGTAAAAGTCACTGATAATTACCATATCATAGTTAGCTTCACATGAAATGTGTCATCAATGACCTCACTCAACAACAGAAAGTCAAGGAACCATTTACGTAATAATTTATTGCTCCCATATATTTGCTTCTCATAGTCCAAAACCACAGGAAACCAAATAAAAATGATTTGCTAGACATGAATTTAAAAACCTGCAAGACTTTTTCTCTTGACAAGTCTTACTGTTCTGTGATATTCACCGTTTTTTTATATTTGTAATTCTAGATATATGAATCCATAAATTAAACAAGAAACTAGAGTTGACAGCTTTCATACATTTAAATTCTAAAATGAACAAGAACAGTTCTATTCTTTTTTTTTAACTTAAGACCTTATAAATTCAATTATTACTGGACCAGCACTCCAAAGGTTAGCTAGATAATTCAATTAAATTGCAGTCAGCAATAAAAGCACTAGAAAATTATAAAGCTAAATTTTAATTTACTTTAGCCAAAAAAATGATCTAAATAGGCCTGAACTCCTCTGTAGGTATTCTCTTTCTTAATACTTTAAAATACTGGCTGATACACAGATGGCTGCAGTAGTATTTGGCAACTGTTTGGTAGTACTTACCTTGCATAAAGAAAGTGCTAGCAAACATACTGGTTGGTGGCTTAGGAGATGGATAACTAGGAGATTCACGGTTGAAATCATCTGAATTTGGGGATGGTGCATATACCTTAAAATTAAACAGTGAATTTAATTAAAATGTAAATGACTATCATATTACTTATGTAAAATGAGTTCTATATGCGATATGGGGCTTACAAAGGTCTATCTAATTTTTAGGAAAGGGCTCACAAATGAAAAGAATACTGTCTAAATCCAAATAATATCAAACTTAAATGCCATCCACTTTTTTTTTGAGCTGGTTATTAGAGAAAAATACTATTCCAAATATCTCTGTAATGCATCTTGCTACGACAGGAACACCAAGTGACTGAGTAAGTGTTAACTTGGCTTACCAAACACAAATCATGATTCAAAATCTGATGGACCAAACAAATGTTCTTTGAATATAGCATGAAATAAAATCTGGGTTCATAAAATTCATTCTTTTTACTTATAAGATTCGTCAAATAAAATCAAAATGAGATTGATAAAATGTTGGTATCTTTGTTACAATTAAAAATTAACTATCGAAGGCACAATACGATTGTTCAGCAACTTCCTTAACTTGGTAGAGTTAGCAAATAAATTAAAAAAACATTTCAAGTACACTTTAAAGTCTGGCAAAGCTTTGAAAAAACTCATTTAATTTGTTAGAGCAGAATTAATTTCCTTTGATAAACCCTTGCTTTAGATTAGCAAACTAGAAACATTTTGAATTAGCAAATGGCTAGCATATACATTTCTCTGGAAAACTACACAGGCAGCCAAATAACCTTAATGGTCAAAATGTGATCTATTACAATAGTCTCATAACTACAGAAACAAAGGTGGAAAACAATATTTAAAGTGATATACAGTCTATAAAGGTAAACCAGGAGTCAGGAAGAAGGGAAAGGTAAGCTATTGTGAACAGTGTGTGAAACAAACTATTTTGTTTTAGTTTGAAATGATACATCCATTAACGTCAACAAAATAAAAATTTTAAGTGCTGATTGAAAGAGACTAACATTAAAATTATGGAAGCATGTATTTTAAAAATCATATATTTGTTTACATAAGCATAGAAAAGTTCTAGAATTACATACAAGAAACCTAACAATGGTTACATCTTTGGACTTCGAATTGGGAAGGACTTTTATGTTCTACATAATTTGATATTTTACCTCAAGCATATATTTCTCTACACTAATAGAAAAAGAGTTAAGGAAGCACACCAAGATTAAAATGGGATCCCAATTTTTTATTTACATAAACCGACAATTATATTAATTAATTCTTTCTTGGAGGTATTAATTGTAAAGACCCCTTGCAAATTACCCTAACTTTCCCAAAACTCAATTCCCACTTTCGTAAAATGGTGTTAACACAACCTGCGTGAGGAGACTGATGAGCAAATCAGATGAGATTATATATAAAATGTTTAGTACAGTGCCTTGTACAAAGTATGCAGGCAACAAGTATTAGCTAATAGTATCATCTTTTATTCTAGTAGGAGCAGTTATGTTGTAAATATTACCTGTTCAATACCCAAATGCTGTTCCTTACAGTTTTTGTCTGACCTGAGCCTAGTTTTATATACAGCTTATTCTAAATAAAAGGTTGCAAAGTCAATTTTACTCCTCTTGCTAATCCTGATAATACTATCACAGGTGATTTTTTTTCTTAATGGATTGCCATGCAGGTTTGTTTCCTACTTTTCACATCGTAGAGATAAAAAGACACACCTAAGGTATCTGAGACGTCTCGGACAAAATACAGTATATTCCTAAGAATTATCTAGAAGCATCCTCTAGTTTGGGGAATATGGCAGACAATATAGTTGGGTCATTATACATACTAAACATACTTTTCTGGTTTAAAGCTATTTCACAAATTATTGTGTTGAAATAAAATAATTGAGTATATACAAATGTGTTTGCAACGTACTGTACAGGCTGGTAGGCAGATAATGTTTTCAGGAAAGGAACTTTGGACTCTTTTCTTTCAATCAAGTTTCATCTTCTAAACTTAGCCCTAGCTAGAAGTCCTCTGCCCCTTTCTATATACATTTCTTCAAGCTAAGCTAAAAACCACGAACAACAAAAAAACAGAATTAATCCATAGACCTAGGCAGAAAATACAAAGAGAATCAAATTTAGAAGACAGCACCCGAACATAGGCTTTTTATCACAAATGTGCACTTACTATACACATCATCCTTGATATAAAGTATGAAATATAAAATAATGTAATTCTATCCATGTTATAGACTGAAACAGTATATAAGAATCTCATACTTGATAATTATGAAAAAGCTCCAAATCTGATAGGTTATTTCACACACACAAAAGCACATAATTTGTCAGTTTAAATTTCTATACAATTTGTCAATTTTTATTTCTTTATCCTTACTTCCATTCAATGCACTGTATTTCACAAATTAATATACTCACACTTTTAAGTTTTGAAAATGGTTACCATTACAAAAGGAAGTAAAAGAATGAACTTTACTGATTTACAAATTGCTGTTAAATAAAAAAAATATGCTGATCAGATAGTGGTTTATTGATGGCTGTCATGGAAAGAGAGAAAACAAGATAAACCACACAAAGCGGAGAAGGGGACTTGCCTTCCCTCATTCAAAAATGTTGAAGCTGTATGGAGAAACTGGCACATTTTAGAGGTAAAGTTTGTTTTGAATGCTAGTCCTTTCAAACAGACTTTGAAAACAATGGACTTTTAAACAACAGACATTATAAACGAAAATGCCAAAAAAATTTCTACTATATTATTTTTGTACTAACCCAAGTTCAAAATTTTTATTGTAAGAATGTTTTGAAATATGTGACTTTCAAAGAGGTACATTTACCAGCATTTCTAATACAGGCTAAATAACTTTACTTTTGGTATCTTAACTATAGCTTGCAAAAACACAGATGCAATGTTATGAAGCAGCAGTTGTGCCAGTCTTGATTTTTCAGATCAAAGACTTCGTGCGGCAAAGCACAACTGATGTGGTCTCAAAGACTTTATTAACTCCAGATGTAGGGAAACAGTCACCCAATTCCACGAAAAGAGCAAGTCTCTCTTAGTTACAATCAGTACTGGCTACAAATAAAAACCAGACTGCTTATGTCACCTGATCACCTGAACATAGACGCCAGCTTTTCCCCCCAGTTAATGATCTAATCATTTGTTTAAATCTGAAGGATGATTTTGTACCATGACGATCAATCTTAAAATTAACAGAAAGGAATAGGTATGCTTTTAGATTATTAAAATCTATCAGGAGTTAAACTGTTTTAAGGAGAATAGAAAAAGGGTAAAATTAAGTAATTTAACATGTTCTATTAAAATGTGGTACACATTTTCTTTAGAATTCTATCCTCCTTTTCAGAATGCCAAGCTCATAGTAGCTCTCATGGGACTAACTCGTTTCCCAAGCACTGGTCTCCCCTCTAAGAATGGTGCTAAGAGAAATTTTGAATGTGGGGTGAATAGACGGTTCTAACCTGAAAGAATAGAACTGAAAATCTAACGGATACCTCCCTCTCATTATTGAGTCTGTTGAAAAGAATAAACCCACATTAATAATATCTTGAATGTCCTCATCGTACTCACTAAAGCAACTTTTAAAAGGGATAGCATACTTTACGGATGAATCTTTACAGTTACTATTCACAGTGATTACACAATTATCCTTGATACGTTTTAGTTCATACAACTAATTTGAGTCAAACTGGCATAGACAGATCCCTTATTTCCTGCTCGGATGATTCAGTTCAGTCATATGGATAACCCCAAATTCAGAGCATATACTCTGTTGAGCTCTAGAAGCTGGAGCTGTGGACTGTGCTCCTGGTTTCAGTACATCTTCCCTGAAATTAGTACTGGAAACATTGCTGTGAGGCAGGGAGGTGTAATGACTTTCTGATAGTTAATGAGAAAAAATGCAAAGAAGCAGAGGTTTTTGCTAAAGACAGTGTGTCTTTTTTATCTAGTTTCATTGAGTGATAAGACAGAGTTAAAGTGACTGTCCATATTTAAAAAAATAGATCCAAGCCTGTGTGGTGGCTGATATTTTTTAAGGTCCAAAATGATGAAGAGATGGGAATTTCCTTTAGTATGTGAGAATAGCTATATATCCTATTGAGATATCCTTCCACAGAAAATGAGAAGAATGCTTTATATGAGTACTGTACAATAGAGGTTTCTGTGATGACGGAAATGTTATGTACCTATGCTGTACAACACAGTAGCTATTAATCACATGGCTGCTGAACACTTGAAATGTGAACAGTGCAACTGAGAAACTTAATTTTAAATTTTATTTTAATTAATTTAAATACCATTTGTGGCTACTGGTTACTATACTGAACAAGGCAGATTTAGATCCTTCTTACCCAGAAGTTTCAGATTACATAAATTATTTTGAAATATATTCTAGATTTCTTATAAGCTCCAAGGCCTATGAAAACCAAAGTCAGTTCTGAAACATTCTGACAACACCTTCACCTGTTTTGGAATAAGAAAGTATGGAGAAGGTTATCTACTTTTCTGAACATGGTCCAACACAGAACTAATTACAAAGATTTCATTATGTTTGGGCTTCTATTACGTCTTTTGTCAAGATGGTTTGAATAGCAGTTCTCTGTAAGTTCCAATATGTTCAGTATCATTAAACACTAACACACGCTAAGGTGGGCCTCAAATATGTGAAAGGTCTATGCCAGTAACAGAAATTATATTCACACTAATTTACATCAATTTACCAAAATAACAAAACATAACAAAATTATTTGCCTAACTTACCCTGACATCATAATTTTAAAACAAAAATATGATATATTCAGGAACAGCCACTTACTTTATCTGGTATCTTATATAATTACATTCAGTATTAAACAACAAAAACTTCACAAGATCTAGCTAAGTACCTAAAACTTGAAGGAAAAAAAAAAGGAGGTCTAGGTCAATGAAACATTAATAAAAGAATACCCCAATCCATGTCAAACCCTTTATCAAGAAACAGTAATTAAGACTCTAGGCCTATAATTTTAAGAATATGTACATTTAAGAGTCAGCACTCATAAAACTAGGTAAATCATAAGATTTTTAGTGTTTAAATTATTAATTTAATTTAAACTGAATAATCTACGAAAGTTCTACACAGTAATATACAGAATCAACTTCTCTCTCAATTTTATGGGATAAGAATTTAGTAAAAGGAGGCTGTCTTCAAAAGAGGAAATAAAATGTTGCTTTAATAACGATACCCATTTGTGTAAGAGTGCTAGGAAGGTATCAGAGGAAATTAAAGACATTTGCCAAAAATGATTTCCAACACACTTTTCCAATCATTTGGCTCTGTTACCGTGTATGAATACTGATCTCATATATATCCTCAGATTAAAAAGCATATATCCTTAATCTAAATGACAAACATTTAAACATTTCTGAAACTTAGGCCTTCTCGCTTTCCTTGTTCCTTTTCTAATCAAAATTTAAACAATGTTCTCCCAAAGAATACCTAAATATCTAGGTAAATATTAAAATGACAGTCTAATTTACCAATTCCTTAATATCGAAGAATATTTCAACAAATGGCAGATTTGATAAATATTTTCATATTACAGAAAACGGCAAATTCTGCCATAAAATCCAATCTGCTACTAGAGTTTTTACTGGTAACTTCAAGTCGGAGGGGAAATATTCAGATAGTTCCAGTAAACATACCACAAGAAGTGAAAGCACAGGCATTACAAGGCAAAACATCCGAAGTACAAAGACTGACTCAGGCACATAGAAGCCATCTCTACAAAAGACTCTTTTTACCTAATTGGCCTGTTAAAAAACAGCTTGAAATTCTGTAAAAGGGATAAATATGTATTTATGTTTTCAACAGTTTCCGAATTAGAGGACCAATATCTCTTTCCAAAAATTTCCAGGTAAAATATAACGAAATTCCTTTCCTAACAACAATAAGAAAAATGAAATGTAGCTCTCAGTACAAAGCATTTTAAAATCAATTGCTACTCCCGCTGTGTAACAGAGAGCAGAATATTACTGGTTTTCAACTGAGAAAAATTCCTTCTTAGGTAAAATGAGCACATTTAAATTAATCTTAAATCAACTGGGCATATCACTGGTTTTCTAGGCAAATCAAGCACATTTTAGTTCATCTTAAATTAACATTACTGGACATATAACTGATTTTCTATAGTAAGTGCTATCATTTTTCTAATAATCTCAATGTTTTCCTTGAATTATGCAATTTCTAAGGGACAGAGTTTGAAAACTTGTTTGCTAGGATAATATACTCAACAAATCAATGGCTGACATGTTACCTACCTGCATTTAAAAAAAACTTTAGGTTCAACAATATTGCACCTGATCCCCTGTGATATACAAGTAGAAAGGGACATAAATTTCTCTCAAAAACATTTACAAAGTTGACCAGTGACAACATACCCTCTTTATGTAAAACTGTAGCAAGAGCTAGTTTTAACTCATTAGTAACTGTACTCACTTGAATCAAGAGAAGAAAACTTTTTTAGGCTCATACACTATAATCTCAGATATTTTTGTAAAGGGGAAAATGTGAAGTAGGTTTATGAGAAGTCCTTGTCATTCACTGACTTTAGCATTCTATATTAAGAGATTTTAAAAAAGACTTCATATATTCCTTATTATAAAAATGTTAAGATTTAACTCTATTGGGCCCATGTACAGTCTGGAAATTTGAATTAATTTAATTGTATTTTCTCCTCTCACGTTAACTAGTAATAAATACCCCAACAGAACAGAAATGCAGCTGTATAAAATGTTTATTTTAAAAATAAGTCCTATAAATATTTACAATGTAATTTTACTTACTTGCTACTTTGATTCTTATTTAAAAAAATTCATTGGTAGGCAGGTGACAAACCCATAGGTAAACCAATTTTCAGTATAATTCTATTAGAAGAGGAGACTTGCCAAAATGTATCTGAAAGTTTTAATTTTAAATTCTTAAAAAACTGATAAAAATTTTCTTGACTAGCCACATCAATTAATATTCATGAAATTGTTACTTCTAATCATACATGCAAAAAGATTTGTAAGAATGGCCTAGTATTTTTCCCTGTTACATTTTCTTTCCAATGTAATGTATATATATGTATACATATATATTTTTATACGTCCAAATGCACATTGGATCCAGTGTAGTATATTTTAATGCAAATGAGTAATTAAGATAAATTCAGTTTGGTCCTTCACTATGGAGACTAATTTACATGTCTTTGGACGATATAAAGGAGAAAATCTGCTTTTGGAAGATAAACCTGGGTTCCAATTCTGAGCTCAGAACTTACAAACTAGGTGAGGTTGGACCTCATTTTCCTTATTTAAAAAATGAGCTAGTAACAGCTAAATGACAGCGTGGGTGTGAAAATTAAATGAGATAAACAAAGGTCCCAGCCCAGTTCCTGGCACAGAACAGCCCTTACAGTCACGTTAGTTTCTTTCTGTTTTTTTCCAGATTCCATTCAAAGAATCTTAATATTCAAAATGTGTTTCTAGTTTCAGTTTTAAAACTTGGATTTCTGCATTGTTTTCATAAGATTAAAATAATTTCTACATACAATGAAAAGGCCATCATGTCTGTTTGTGTGACAATTTTTATACCTGAAATACTCTGTAGCGTCTTTAGTCCAAAACCAATAAAAATGGAGGCTAAGCAGAAAAATGCAGGAAGGCAGTCCACAATCTTAAAGGTAAAAAAGACATGGGAATCCTTTTTGCCCAAAACTTTTCTTTCCTTTGCTCTCAAGACTTTTCTGAGTTTCTGTGTACAGAACAAAGTTTATTTAAATCAATGAGAAAACTGAATGTAGGCAGAGTTCTTTATCAACAGGGAATCTCAGAAATCCATTATTCGCTCCTATTTTTTAAATCACAAAACAGTATAAAGTGCAAAATAGTTTTTCATTACCTTACAACATGATACAGAATACAGCTACCCAAAAATTACATACCATACAAAACATTAACCCCTTCTTCTAAGCAGTAGGAAGAACAGTGTTCACATTTTTGGCTTTTCTTTTCTACACCTATATGCCCAAGTCTGTTAAATAACAGACAATACAATACTGGCCATATAATTTTAGGTAATACAATATTTAAAAAGTTCTTTGGTCTTTTTCTAGAGTTTGTTGAGTTTCAGTAAAAGATTCGAAATACCCTTAAACATATGCAATCAACTCGAAAACTAAAAAATAAAAACTGGAAAAAAGCGAAAGAAAGCTTTCTGTTTAAGACCAGGACCACTTAGGGTTTGTCACTCTCTCATAAAACCTGTGAGATGTTAAAAATGAATCAATGTGAACCTATTAGCATTCTGAAATACTAATTTGTTCTATCATTTAAAAATAAATCTATAAAATGAGATTAAAGAGTTTAAATTTAACCTGTTCACAAGAAGTATATTAAAATTCCATAACCTAAGTGAAGAAGTTTATTTCACTGAGTCTAAAAATGTTAATGAAAGTGCCTGTTTTACTTTGACGCAATGACAGGTAGATATTTCCCAATATACACTAAAATGATACATTTATATAATCTTGGATTTTCTTATTGAAGAAAACTGAAGTCATCACAAAATAATAATGTTGCTAATGATTTCTAATTACTAGAGAATAATTTTAAAAACTAGAGGTGGGTAAAAATAAAAAACATACAAGTCCAGGGTCTTATGATTTGAAGGACTTAAGACAACATATTAACTCTTCATATATTTTTCCAGAACGTAAAAGTCACCTTTGACCTGTATTAGCCACAGGCTATCAATTTTTCCAGGCCACACTTCTCTACTATATCACAGCTATGCCATCCACCATAAGACTGGAAATACCACTATCAAAGCTCCCTCCACCCCCCTCCCAATGTAGAACAAAGAGAAATGTAATAATCTGTGCTTTCGAAAGAATAAAATCTAAATGCATTTTGAGTTATTCTGTTTCAGGGTCCTACACAATTAATTTTACTAAACTTATACATGCACACCCCCACCCACATACCATCTTCAGACTGTTTTACTTAATTTCAGACACAAAAGAAAATTATTTTCACATTTGAAAGACAGCAGGCAAGAAAATTACATAAAGATTAAATAATTTCACTCATCCATCTAAATCTACTTCTCACATTATCCAAAGCTCTACTTATATGGGCAGCCTGAACATATACTTTTTACTGAGCTTAAAGATATTTTGGCTTGCTTATTATCTTTTTTGAAAGCTTACCGAAAAGTTCATAACTAAACACTGGCCCAGTGCACAGAGTCCTTACTAAAGCAGTCAGTGAATGAACATGTGCTTTTATTAGTTATTCGTACCCTAGTTGTAGCCATAGGCTACTTTAAAACATTTCCAAGTGATAAAAAGGGAAGAGACAAACATGTCTAATTTTAAGCCTATTTGAAAAAAACAACTGAAGTTTCTCTGTAACTTAAAACATTAACATTTTCATAAGACAACTGAGGGAAAAATTATTTTTTAAAAATTCAGAAAGAAAATATTGAATTTCTGACATAAACCAACACTGTTACTCATTAGTGTACATTTTAATAATATTTATCAAGTATCTTATAAAGATAGCTCCCACTAAATCTTTCAGAGTTTACTCTCTTTTTAGAATACACAGAATCCTCTGGAAAAAATCCTATAGATTTTTTTTTTTTTGGTAGAAACAAAGTAAATTATTAATACTAGGTAATTAAAGAATAGAATTCTTGTTTAGCAATACAGAAAAGCATTATTTTAAAACACCTAGTCATGTGCTTCCTATAAATCAACCAGAAGTACAGTGCAATCTTTGAAAAATGCATAAATGCATTCTTTTAAAAAATAGTGATTTATTTCATGAATCCACACAAGGTCAAAATTCTAGTTTGATTGGAAACAGATGGTATCCCAGAAAAGTCAGGCTCTGGACCTGAAACTCCAAACAGGAAATACGGCCCTTACTAGCTGACTGCTTCCCTAATCATTACCAGAGCTTCATACTTGTTATTTTTATGAATATCCTAGATGACTTTCATCTTTTCCTTCCATCTACAAAGCAACAAATAATTCTCAATACATATGTGTGTATATACATATTCTACATAAAGATTTGTTTACAATATACAAAAACATAAAAACAAATGTACTTTCAAGCTCATTGTTAGTAAAGATATCGGACTCATAATAACTCGCAAATTCAAGTTTATTTTCTACACTATCTTAAAAATAAAACAAAAGCCAACAACAACTATGTCCTATGTAGCACAAAGGACTTTACTGACACCACTTCTAAAGAAATCTACAATCTAGGCCTGGCGCAGTGGCTCATGGCTGTAACCTCAGCACTTTGGGAGGCTGAGGTGGGTGGATCACCTGAGGTCTGGAGTTCAAGACCAGCCTGGCAAACATGGTGAAACCCTGTCTCTATTAAAAATACAAAAATTAGCCAGGCGTTGTGCCGGGTGCCTCTAACCCCAGCTACTAGGGAGGCTGAGGCAGGAGAATCACCCGAATTCGTGAGGCGGAGGTTGCAGTGAGCCAAGATCGTGCCACTGCACTCCATCCTGGATGACAGGGCAACACTCTGTTCTCAAAAAAAAAAAAGGAAAAGAAAAGAAAAAAAATCTACAATCTAACACATTACAAAAAAGGAAAAGACAAAACTTCAAAGGTTTTAGTAAAAAGCAATTAATCGACACAGCTTTCCATTAAACAAGTCAGTCAGAAGCTACATGAACAAAGAAAAAGGCTTACCGTTTTCCCATTGTAGTAATACATCAAAGAATTGCTGCCCATTCCAGGGACAGGATAAGCACAATACATGCTGATTTTGAAAATGTTACTATTTGTAGCTAATGCACACAGCTTCTCCCCAAGACATACATCCACACAGGCAAAGAGAGTAAGTCTTCAGTACTATGCATCCACACATGGATCTACTCAAAAGGAACTTATGCAAAATAGGGCTGAACCAACTCACAGAGCACAGAGGGAGGGTTTATGCTGTAAGTAACCTCTTTCAATTTCCATCAAGTCCTTGCATTGGTGGAGGGTACCAACCAATAAGACAAAATCTGAGGTATTAAAAAAATACAAGTCATTTGTTAAGTGCCAAATAAAGAGAAATGTCCTGAATAAAAATAACCCAAGGAATTTTAGTCCTGTCATATATATATATATATATACATGTATACACACACAAAGGAAGGCAATGACAGATTTTCGGCTAATCTGTTTTTACTTTTAGCTAAATTAGAGCACTTGTGGCAGAGAAACCTAGCTTGTTACACCTCCAGTGTTACCATCTGGCATGGTCTAAAGTTGTTTCAACTTTGATAAACACACGATCAAGTAATCAGGAATTGGAAACACTGAATCATGTGTAATAAGAAGGATCTAGACAGTTAAGCCTTGTATAAAAAATCACTTCCTGGAGAAAGGAGACCATCGTGTAAGTACCTCTTCACTAACTAGAACAAAATGTACTTTAAGTTACAACATTGTATTGAGGAAAATTGAAAGGAACACATTTTATTAAAAAGTTTAGTCCAAAAATCAGACAGATTATCTTGAAAATAAATTACCTGTTTTTAAAATGGAAACATTTAATAATACAGATTTTCAATTATAAAGCCCCCTGATTTCCTCATACACCAATTACAAGTTTATAATGTCTTACAACAGAAGTCTTAAAAAAAAAAAATCCAATCCACAAAGTTTCTTTTTCTTAATATAAAGTATGAAAGAATAAACTAGTTTCCTAAAAGTCTTTGCTCCAAGTTTATTATTGTTCTTAATACTTTGTATATTCATATTTTTATGTTAATGCTCACATTTCTCAGAAAGGAAAAATAATCAGTGTGGGAATAAATGTCTTACAGATATTTCTAACTCATACTTTGAAGTCAAAAGGTTTTAAAAGCTGTCTCTCACGCAGACACATTTTGCTATTTACATGTTTTCCCATCGTTCTTTTCTGTAATTATAACCTGGAAAAACAGAATAGGAACTTTCCCTTTTTGTCTCATTTCCCTTCATCAAAATCTCTTTGTATTATCTCTTCTCTCTGTGACTTGTAGGTTCTAAAGGGATTGTATTAATCAGAGCAGAGCTCACAAGCTGCAAAAGGGGGCATGCCACTTTTTTTTAAAGGTACCTTTCATGAAGCAGAAAACGTCTATGAAATATTCTAGGAATATAGTATAAAGGATCCCCCTTTCTCCCCAAAACCCCATTTTTCTTAACATACCGATCAAATTACAGTACTAAAACTAAATCAGACAATAAGACCAACTAACTTCACAGTGTTTTAAAAGCTGATATAGTGTTGGAACAACAATAAAACCTCCCCACATTCTCCAGATATAGAAAAGGCTAAGCAGCAGCTGCAAAAGAACATCGCTCTACAGCAGACTATTAAAATGCCAGTCTGCAGAGTGGTTTGTAACTTCCTCCCTCCTGAGAGACCACAAAGACCCATTTCAATCCTTGGAGAACTGTGTATAAAGCTTTGATTTACAATTAACAATAGCACGCCTTAAAACCATTCAAGTAAATTTTAGTCTTTTATACACAGTCTTTTTCTACTGACAGATTAACTATTCTCAAAACAGAAAAAAAGGAAAATCAAACAAAATTGAATAAAAAATTTCCTTTATTAATCATTAATAATAAAACTTACTTTTCAATAGAAATTGAGGAGGAATAGAAAGAAGAGCTTCAACATTTTATAATCATTGCTCCAATCTGAGAAAATCTTTTTATATTGGTTAAATAATATCCACCTATGACAGTTAAGCCCATTTCTCTGATGCCTGGCAAAAAACAGAGGGTACTATGCTGTCTGATAAAACAAACAGCATAGCACCCAACTAAACAACCTTGGTTATTAAAGCATAATGAAAATTTTAATATTTTAATATGTTTTTATTTTAGAGGCAATTACATGATAATCTAAAGAGAATAAACATATATTCAGATAAAAAAGAAACTCAGTGTAAAAGCCAAACAGTATAATCAAGCTTCTTTAAATGAAAACAAAAACAAAAAAACTCCATTACTTTTGCGCCAACCTAATAAAATAAGTTTATTAAACACCTAGGCAAGATTTACTGTTAAACATGAAACCTGAATATGAAACATAATTTCTAAAGAGAGTTGAGTAACTAATTAAAAGCTTTTGCTTCTACTTTTCATTATTCCTCTCAAAAACATAAATATGAAACTTGTACATGTGTAGGTAATACCTCCCCTGCCAATATATATATTGTGACCACAGTCACTTGGTATACACTATTAAAGCACAATGAAAATTTTAATATTTTAATATGTTTTTATTTTAGAGGCAATTACATGATAATCTAAAGAGAATAAACATATATTCAGATAAAAAAGAAACTCAGTGTAAAAGCCAAACAGTATAATCAAACTTCTTTAAATGAAATTAAATTAAGGGTAGATATAAAAACATTAAAAAAAAAAAACCCCATGCCTGTATCTCTAACTGTATGGTATTAAAAACTCATTTTTCAAAAACAGTAAATCATTAAGAAAACTGGTGGTAATCTAAATAAAATGCCTCCATATGCTACTTGAATACTATGGAAAAGTCTTTTAAGTTTGTCGCTCCAGTACAGCATTTTTCTTGAAGTATGCCTTACTCCCCCAAAACTACAACTCTTTGATGTAGATGGTCATTTGCTTGATTGCAATTATAAATTACTTCTATAGTAAAACCTTTTTTCTCTGCTCCCCCAATTTTTAAAAATTAATTTAATCTATGCAACAGCTGTCGCAAATTTCTTTTCCTAAGGAGAATCATATTACAGGAAAAAAATGCATATAGAGGGATCAAGTGCTGCTTTAGTCAATGCAGTTGTTTAATCTTTGCTTTTTTTTTTTTTTTTTTAAGGAACATGTCAAGGGTTAATCCTGTGACTCAGTATGACAAAATGAGTCAGCTGGAGACAGGGCCAATTTTTAAATCTGATTTCAGACAGGCGTGCAGTCTGCACAGGAGTTCTGAACTGTCATGTACTTTTTATCCTGAATTGTTTCCACCTACAATTCTGCATAATCACTTAGGTATAATTCTAAGATTATGTTATCTGACTCAATATTCATGTTATCTAGTTCAAAGATATAAAAAATCACCAAGTTTTACAGCAAAATAGGAATTATTATACACACTGGCAAAATGATTAACGAAAATGCCAGAGGACCCTGAAATAATACATCTCTTGGAGTCATACATATTTTATTAGCAAACTGATGATTCCTGGTTTAAAGGTTATTGCATTTCACTAATTTTCAAATAGGCCTTTTCCTACCAAATGTTATCAGGATGTTGTTTGTTGCTATTCCAGTAATCACTAAGCACAGACCCCAATTAGGCCAAAAAAAGCCATAATGTGCTTTGCCTAAGCAAGTTACTTCTTTACGATTTAGGAAAAGATGTTTTCAAAAAGTCTGGCCGGGCGTGGTGGCTCACGCCTGTAATCCCAGCACTTTGGGAGGCCGAGGCGGGTGGATCACGAGGTCAAGAGATCGAGACCATCCTCGTCAACATGGTGAAACCCCGTCTCTACTGAAAATACAACAAATTAGCTGGGCACGGTGGTGCGTGCCTGTAATCCCAGCTACTCAGGAGGCTGAGGCAGGAGAATTGCTTGAACCCAGGAGGCGGAGGTTGCGGTGAGCCAAGACCCCGCCATTGCACTCCAGCCTGGGTAACAAGAGTGAAACTCCGTTGCAAAAAAAAAAAAAGTCTGCCAAGTAAGAGCTCTTTGGAAACTTCAGTTTAAGTTCCAGGCTTCCATGCAAAACTTCCCTCTTCCATCTTACTTTTCTGTTGATTGGGAAACCGATCTTCCTTGGAGAGCCATCGGTATTGATTTTATTAGCTAACTTTTACCCTGATATTTGGATCACTGTAAGTTATAGCTATTTTTAAATGATCCTTAATCAAGAATGTTTCAAAAGGTTACATTAAATTCCAAATAGTTTCCAAAAGAAAATTTTTATTTGAAGTGAATTATGTATCTGGAATTAGTTAACACAGGCCAGTTAGTGGTTAATTTTACTGTATATTCTTCTAAAACAAACAGGCAACATTCCACTGTCCCAAAAGCCAGAAGATCTGGCTGGAAAAGTAAACCTAAAACCCACTCATAAGATTCCTTATGAAAAGTTTCAACATTATTTCTAAGTGAATCAAATCTTGGAAAACAGACTTTCAGAGTAATAAACTTAAAAGCTGACACATGAATAACTCTACAAATGAACTCTTTACTTTCCTAAAGGATGAACTCAGTAAATAATAAATTACTGGCTGCAAGGGAGGTAGGGGTGAGGACAGATTTAAGAGGATAAGTGACAGAATCTATAACTGGACAAATTCAAAGCCTAGTAACCTTCCCCAATGCCTCTTCTCCCTTATTCATCTTGTAAAGAGATGACGTGTGAATGAATGCTGTCTCTTAAATGTGCAGTATTTCAGTTAAGCCTTGCTAATTAAGTCAGACATCAACTTCCAGGTTTTATACCTGAACATTATATTGCAGACTTTTCTTCTAGTATATGGTACTTTGTAAGTAAAGTCATTCCTAAATGTTCAGAAAGTTGTTTTTCTAATATCCTCACATTTTAGAAGTTACTTCTGCAAGAAAGAAATCAAGAATATAAAACTCCAGTGAAATAATGCATCCTTTTCAAATCAATCCACTAGCATTCAATGCATATTATTTAAATAGTGTTATTGATCTAAAATCAATAGTGCATTTCTAATTCAACAATCACTCCCATCTTGCTGATACCCAGTCTATCTGTAAAAAGGCTTCTAATTACAATCTTTCCACTGTATGAAAATCTTAAAAATCAAAGACTTGATTTTGTGCTCTTTACTCAAGTGACACTCCATGAAAAAACTGCTCCAATTAAGCCGTAATTGTGATTACCAAACTCTTAACCAAACCAATAACCAGTGGACATTAAAGATTAGCCTGAACACTGGTAAACAATTTATTTGGATATCAACACACATAAACATACATTTCTCAACACAGTATAAAGACATATACTAAAATTCATAAAATTACAGAATATCAAATGTCTTAGTTTCTTTACAAATATCTCATGTTTAAATTGAGTTTTAGAAATTCTTAATGATGACCAAAATAGAAAACACCTATCTACACAGCCGATGGAAACAAGAACCTCTGTAAACTGCATTTTTAAGACAAAAGAACAATTAATTTCCTTTTGACAACCATATGACTATAATGAAGATAAGTAAAAACAGCCATACCTCCTGGAGGAAAAAGCAAATAAATCTTTTTCTGAGGTGAATAAACAGTAACCCTCCGACATCAACATGAACAGAACTGACAGATCGCTCAAAGCTTCTAAAAGGCAATCATTAGATAACCCTTCAAATGAGACAGAACTATATAATTACTGAGAATATGCAAAATCTGAAGCAAATTGCATGTTTCTTTTGATCACAAACTCATGATGACAAAGCAGTTTTTTTTTTTTGAAAAATTAAAGAGGGGGTCTCCCCGCCCCTGCATCTCTTGGCTATCCCTTTCTTTCCCCGGCCTTCCCCGTGTGAATTGCAGTTTGTCACTTCCCATTTACCACTTGAAATAACACAGTAAGAGAATCATTAACTATGTACTATGTTGCAACTTGATAATTTTCCTGCAGATGGCTCTATAATCACAGGACTGCCTAATGGTGTGTATATGCACACATTAAAAAAAAACTATGAGGATGACCCCCAGGTTTTTAAATTCCTCAATAAACCAGTACCTCTGAAGAGCTTTCAAGACCGACACACACTTTGCGCTACTGACTTGTTAGGCAATCTAACAACAAAACAAAACTGTAGGCAAACAAAGTTATGATTTAAAATCATCTGTAAAGGTAAATAATTTTTGAGAACATGATGTCTTGGGTCAGATTATCTGTTCCTTGAAGGAAGTGCCGCTATTTTTTTTTGGTTTCTCTTTTGGCCTGTGCATTTTTTTTCTCTTCTGAGCTGGAAAACACCAGATCCTTTCAATTTATGACCAGCACCAAGATATTCTATTTTAAATTTTTATTTATTTTTTGAGACGGAGTTTCGCTCTTGTTACCCAGGCTGGAGTGCAATGGCACCATCTCGGCTCACGGCAACCTCCGCCTCCTGGGTTCAGGCAATTCTCCTGCCTCAGCCTCCTGAGTAGCTGGGATTACAGGCACGCGCCACCGTGCCCAGCTAATTTTTTGTATTTTTAGTAGAGACGGGGTTTCACCATGTTGACCAGGATGGTCTCGATCTCTTGACCTTGTGATCCACCCGCCTCGGCCTCCCAAAGTGCTGGGATTACAGGCTTGAGCCACCGTGCCCGGCCCTCAAATTTATTTTTAAAAAGACCAGAAGTAACATCTGCATCGTAACCCAGAACCATTTCAAGAATCTGTAATCCAAAACTGTAAATAACTTATACACTAAGTCATTTTTGGGCCCTAATCTATAATTTTGTTTAAGAAAAATTCTTGCTAGTGGTAGCAAAATGTTAACACTTCCTACCTCTAAATACTTAAATATTGAGTCTGTCAAAACATCCTACTTCATATTTGTGATAAAGTATAAGAGCAAAGGTAATTTTTGCTATATTCACTAGAAGAAATCATATAGATCTTGAATTTATGAAAAGACCTATCTTTTGGCCGGGCACAGTGGCTCACGCCTATAATCCCAGCACTTTGGGAGGCCAAGGCGGGTGGATCATGAGGTCAAGAGATCAAGACCATCCTGGTCAACGAGGTGAAACCCCGTCTCCACTAAAAATACAAAAATTAGCTGGGCATGGTGGTGCGCGCCTGTAGTCCCAGTTACTCGGGAGGCTGAGGCAGGAGAATTGCTTGAACCCAGAAGGCGGAGGTTGTCGTGAACCAAGATCGTGCCATTGCACTCCAGTCTGGGTAACAACAGCGAAACTCTGTCTCACTCTGTCTCAAAAAAAAAAAACAAAAAAGAAAAAAAAAAAAAAAGACCTATTTTTTAAGCATGGTTTCGCATTACTAAATTCTGGTGACCATTCTCAACAAAAGCCAAACACAGCAAATCACACTGCCACGTGTGTACCTATGCAACTATCTTGCATGTTCTTCACATGTACACCAAAACCTAAAATGCAACTAAAAATTTGAAAACACATCTAAGAAGAATAAAATCATCAGGGAAAAAGATGGGAGATGGTGTCAGTACGTTTTCCACAAAGAACAAAGCAAAATATGCACTGTTCGACCAGTATTTGGTATGCTCCACTATTCCTAACAATGACAAGTGTTCCTAAACAGATACAAAACTTGGAAGAAACTTGTTAAGCTGCTTGTTCTATGTAGCTGTAGCACATGTGTATCCAGCAAGGCAGAAGTATTCTCCCTATCATTCATTAGTATTCTATGTAATATAAGATGCACTACTCAGGTCCCAGAACACTGGAGTTATATCTTGTAACTCAAAAGAGCACTAAGCTGGGAGTCAGGAGATAGGGATCCAGGTTTCAGCTCTGCCTCTCAAGAGGCATAGAGTTTAGGGCAGGTCGTTGGCTCTTCCTGAGCCTAATTTTCCATTTCTGTAAAATTCAGGTATTAAACTAGGCCAAAGACTTTCTAGCCATTTCACCACTAATAAAACACTTTATTACGTATTCCACCCCAAAACTCTGAATTCCCATTTTGAAAGATTTTTGTCTCCCAAACTCTTTTTAAAATTCCATTATGATGACTATTTTTCTCTCTTAAAAAGAAAAATCAAGGCTGGGTATGGTGACTCGTGCCTGTACCTACCACTCTGGGAGGCTGAACTGGGCAGATCCCTTGAACCCAGGAGTTTGAGACGAGCCTGGGCAACATGGCAAGACTCTATCTCTACAAAGATACAAAGTTTGAAAATTCACTGGGTGTGGTCGTTCGCGCCTGTAATCCCAAGACCCTCAGTCTTGGGAGACTGAGGTGGGATGATTACTTCAGCCCAGGAGTTCATGCCTGCAGTGAGCTATGATTGTGCCACTGTACTCTAGTGAGGGTGACAGAGAAATAACCCGTCTCTAGAAATACAACAACAGCAACAACAAAAAATGCACAAAAACAAAAGAGAAAACTCAAAGCCATGTAACTGTAGTTCAGGAACTTCAGATTAAAAGGTCAATGAAGCATCGCCGTGCTGAGCTGAAATAATTCCAGTGAAAGAAATCTGATGTTAGGCTGCCATTTTGTTTCAGTAAACTACAGAATTCGCAGAATTTGTTAGGTGTTCCTGCTATATTTTGGATCTTCTTGTATTCAAGATTCATGTTGTGACCCACTGGCATAGATGATGCCTGGTGTCCACACCTGTTTCTTTCTTTTTTTATGGCAAAGTCTTGCTTTGTTGCCCAGCCTGGAGTGCACTAGTGCAATCTTGGCTCATTACAACCTCCATCTCCCAGGCTCAAGGGATTCTTGTGCCTAAGCCTCCAGAGTAGATGGAATTACAGGTGTGCGCTACCATATCTGGCTATGTTTTGTATTTTTAGTAGAGCCAGGGTTTTGCCATGTTGGCCACGTTGGTCTTTGAACTCCTGGCCTCAAGCAATCTGCCAGCCTTGGCCTCACAAACTGTAGGGATTACAGGTGTGAGCCACCATGCCCAGCCTGATATTGTATTTTTATAATCATATCTGCAAGAGGCATAATTAAATATCTAAAACCTCACATGAAATAAAAGGCTGAACCAAGAAAGGAATATAAAAACATAATTACAACTTCTCAATTCTAAGACAGGAGTCCAAATGCTTTGTATTCTAGTAACATTTATGCCAGGAAATGAATTATCTAAGAGGCTAGATAGGTAACTCCATTTCCTAGTAATATGTTCATTTAAAACTATCATCTCTCTTTTTATTTTATTTTTTAAGTACAACTGACACAAGGTCTCACTTTGTTGCCCAGCCTGGTCTTGAACTCCTGGGCTCAAGGAATCCTCCCACCACAGCCTCCCAAAGTGCTGGGATTAGAAGTGGGAGCCACTGCTCCCTGCTCCCGGCCCTGCTATCTTTCTTAAAAGATATGTAGTACCTAGAACAAAATGGTAAAACAAAATAAAGAAATGCAGAGACATCTTACCAAGAGGTAACAACTCTCACCTAACTTTGTCATTGTTTAATTTACTCAAAAACAATTTTGGTTTCTCAGTAATATGCTACAAGTCAGATATTCTAGGTTTCATATAGCATCATCTGGAAAATAAAATGTTTGTGGATACGCCCTTCAAATAATACATAACCCTCTCCAGATATGGCTTTGTTATAATTTTAGCAAGCAACAGAGTTAAGGAGTCAATGTGGGAGCTCAGCTTAAGTGAGTGGGGTGTGGCTCCTGCACTATTCTGTAATAAAGATGCAGTGCCCATCTATGACTTCGGTTTTTGCTCTCCTTTCGGCTGGAGAATTCAGTAGAGTAGTAAACAAGACTATTATTATAAACAAATGTGGCTGTAATGAATATGTAGGTTGGAAAGTGCACAGGATAAAGTAAGAGAGTAAAGGGTGAAAAATGGGTGGCAACACTAGAGTGACTTCACAGGTGCGTGATACTGAGAACACTTCCTTGGCATAACATTGGTAATTTCACACTGAAATGGTTGTTCTTTTACGTAGAAGGTTCAAACTGTGTTACTGTTGTTAAAATGGGAATAAAGATTATATGAATTTAAGAACACCATCTTCTAATGCTAAGACCTCACATCAGAACACAAATACATGACTTCCCAGCTCTAATGTGGCTAACCAAGGGGCACACTCTCCATGTAAAAAAAATAACTACACAGTGTTCTTTGCGGCTGAAAGACTTTTACGTTTCTTATAAAAAACTGGAGCTTTCTCTTTTCTTCCCCAAAAAGTGTTTACAAACTATGTTATACGTTTTATAATATAGTGAGTTAAAATATACAGTTATGTAGTTATCTCCCGAAGATAACTCAGATTATCTAGTATGTAGTTTATACCTTCTGAGTCAGCTGAGCATGGTCCAGAAAGAAGAAGTATGGCTGTATGGCAATTCATTTGACTTTGTTCATTTATTCAACAAAGAGTTATTAAGTATCTGTTGTGCATCTCTGTGCTGCAGATGCAATAAAAACAACATAAATAAAATTCCTGCTTTATCATGTTGTTCCTGGGTAATACAGATAAAGAATAAATAAATTAGGGCATATCGAATGGTATGAAGTACTACGGAGAAAAATCAGGAAAAGAGTGAGGAGATACTAGGGTATGCTGACATTTCACATAGGACGGTCACAAAAGACCTTCACTGACACAGTGATATGCAATCAAAGAGGAAACCAGCCATTCAGCTACTAGGGAAAAGTGTGTTCCACCAGAGAGAAATGTAAATGCAAACGCCCTGGGGTAGGAGTGTGCCTGACATATTTAAGAAGCAGTAAAAGGGACAGTGTAGCTAAAGTGAAGTGAGGGAGGGGTGGAGTAGCATTAAGATGAAGTCTGAGAGGTAGCAAGGATCTTGTAAGCCATTTTTAAAGAAGTTGATTTTACAATAAGGGGAGCTACTAGAGGATTTTAAGCAGAAGAGTATATGATCTGACTTAGATTTTAATAGGGTCTTTCTGTATTAAAAAAGAAAAAATAAAACTGGAAGACTAGTTGTAAAGAAAGCTGTTGCCATAATTTAAGAGATGGCCAGACGCGGTGGCTCATGCCTGTAATCCCAGCACTTTGGGAGGCCAAGGCGGACAGATCACGAGCTCAAGAGATCAAGATCATCCTGGCCAACATGGTGAAACTCTGTCTCTACCAAAAATACAAAAATTAGCTGGGTGTGGTGGCGCGTGCCTGTAGTCCCAGCTACTCGGTATGCTGAGGCAGGAGAATTGCTTGAACCTGGGAGGTGGAGGTTGCAGTGAGCTGTGATCACGCCACTGTACTCCAGCCTGGCACCTGAGTGACAGGAGGAGACACTGCCTCCAAAAAAAAAAAAAAGAAAGAAAGAGAGAGAGAAAGAAAGAAGGAGAAAGAGAGATAAAGGTGGTTAGACAAAGATGATAGCAGCATAGGTGAGGACAATGGTTAAATTCTTAAAGACAACTGTAGTAAGAGAAATATTATATAAGACTATCTCTGTTTCACATTTATGTCAAAGAAACCATTTTCTTTAGAAGATTTCCTGTATTGTGGTTTTCCATACTTTTCTGTCATGTGAGTGCCAAGGCCCTATATTTTTATATTAGGTCATCTTAAAACAACGTAGAATTAATGCTGATGGCTGAATTACCTGTAATTTTCCTGCTTTTTGTTTTGCTTTTGGTAAAATACTCCTATTTTGGTAACTAGGAATTAACTGCATAATTGATGGGAGAAATTAGAGAAATAATTCAGTTCCTTATACAAAGAAAGCCAGTTAACATATTGAAGGTTTGAACAATCAGAGGAAAAGGAAGTTATAAAGTATGGCTTAGAGCAGGAAGTCATTAACGGTGATGTTTCCTATTATAGATACACAAAATAATGGCCTTGTAGTCCTTATTTTTATCCCTTTAATTCAAAAAGCATTTCCTGAATACTACATCATATGTCTGGAGAACAATAATTATGCAACAAAAAACATTTTGGGCTGGACACAGTGACTCATGTCTGTAACCCCGGCATTGTGGGAGGCTGAGATGCGAGGATCACTTGAGGCCAAGAATTTGAGACCACCCCTGGCAACACAGCAAAACCTCTTCTCTACAAAAAACAGAAAATGTAGCTGGGTGTAGTGGCATGTGTATTCCCAGTTACCCAGGAGGCTGAGGTGGGAGGATTGCCTCTCTGCTTGAGCGCAGGAGTCTGAGGCCACAGTGAGCTATGATGGCACCACTGTACTCCAGCCTGGGCCACAGACTGAAATCCTGTTTCAGAAACATTTTTTTTTTAAGTTCTTTCTTTCCAGGCTGGGCACAGTGGCTCATGCCTGTAATCCCAGCACTTAGGGAGGCCAAGGTGGGTGGATCTCTTGAGTCCAGGAATTTGAGACCTGCCTGGGAAACATGGCGAAACCCTGTCTTTACAAAAAATACAAAAATTAGCCGGTTGTGGTGGCACGTGCCTGTAGTTCCAGCTACCTGGAAGGCTGAGGTGGGAGGATCATTTGAGCCCAGGAGGTGGAGGTTGCAGTGAGCCAAAATCATACCACCGTACTCCAGCCTGGGCATCAGAGTGAGAATCTGTCTCTAAAAAAAAAGTCTTTTTCCCCCAAAGGACAAAGTTATCTTTTGACTATAAGAATCTTGGGCCAGGCGCAGTGGCTCAAGCCTGTAATCCCAGCACTTTGGGAGGCCGAGGCGGGTGGATCACGAGGTCAAGAGATCGAGACCATCCTGGTCAACATGGTGAAACCTCGTCTCTACTAAAAATACAAAAATTAGCTGGGCATGGTGGCGCGTGCCTGTAATCCCAGCTACTCAGGAGGCTGAGGCAGGAGAATTGCCTGAACCCAGAAGGCAGAGGTTGCGGTGAGCCGATATCGCGCCATTGCACTGCAGCCTGGGTAACAAGAGCGAAACTCTGTCTCAAAAAAAAAAGAATCTTGAAGGCAGGGTCCTATTTTATTCACATTTAAATTCCTAAAAGAGTTTTTAATTCACAATAAGGACTTAATATATATTTACTGATTTTGACAGAAGGGATTCATATTCTCCTCACTGGCAATCTATTAGATGGAGCCCATACTAGTAGCAAATAATTTTTCTAATTCTCATTTAAGTTACTAATTTTTGAAATTTTATTTTATTTTATTTTTTTGAGATGGAGTTGCGCTCTTGTTACCCAGGCTGGAGTGCAATGGCGTGATCTCGGCTCATCACAACCTCCGCCTCCTGGGTTCAGGCAATTCTCCTGCCTCACCCTCCTGAGTAGCTGGGATTACAGGCACGCGCCACCGTGCCCAGTTGATTTTTGTATTTTTAGTAGAGATGGGGTTTCACCTCGTTGACCAGGATGGTCTCGATCTCTTGACCTCGTGATCCACCCGCCTCGGCCTCCCAAAGTGCTGGGATTATAGGCGTGAGCTACCACGCCTGGCCTGATTTTTGAAATTTTAAAATATCTTTTGTAATACTGGAAAAGATACTGAAAACCATGATTTTAAATAATGTTGAGTGTGACTCTTTATAAAATTAACAAGCTCAAGTCAGACAACTTTTAGTTTTCTCAGTTATTATTTTTGTCATGGTTGTTGTTTCTGACATGAACTTTCGATCTTATTGCCTAGACTGGAGTGCAATAGTGCAATCTTGATCTTGGCTCACTGCAACCTCCTCTTCCTCCTAGGTTCCAGTGATTCTTCTGCCTCAGCCTCCCAAGTAGCTGGGATTACAGGCATGCCGTACCAGGCCCAGCTCAATTTCGTATTTTTAGTAGAGATGGGGTTTCACTATGTTGGTCAAGCCAGTCTCAAACTCCTGACCTTAAGCAATCCACCTGCCTCAGCCTTTCCAAGTGCTGGGATTACAGGTGTGAGCCACCACACCCAGCCTATTTATTATGAATACTAGCCTCCTAAGAGCAAAAAAGGGAACTATATAAGAACCATATAAAATTTACTTGAATTCGTAGAGATTAATATTGAAAAAATGAATTTTATCGGGATGGAAGATATTATTAATTTTTGTATGAAGGTTTTATGTTTAGACCAGAAACATGTCACACGATTCAGAAGAATCTGTTTCACGGTCATACGTGGGTTGGAACTGATCCCCAAGCTGCTGACAGCAACTATCTTTAACTTTAGGTTCCTCTGTTTTGTTTGTTTTTTTTGGAGACAGGATCTCGTTCTGTCACCCCGGATGGAGTGTAGGGCTGGGATCACAGCTCACTACAACTTGGACCTCTGAGGTTTAAGTCATCCTCCGAACCCTGGCCTTCTGAGTGAGTAGCTAGTACTACAGGTACCCACCACCATGCACAGCTAATGTGTTTTTCTTTGTCTTTGTTTTTTTTTTTTTTGTAGAGACAGGGTCTTGCTACGTTGCCTAGGCTGGTCTTGAACTTCTAGGCTCAAGCGCTCCTCCCATCTTGGCCTCCCAAGCTGCTGGGCACATGGGCCAGCTTTAGGTTCTATAAGAGAGTTGGACCAGGAAAGAAGATGGTGATTGGAACAAATATATCTAAGTTTAAGTTAAAAATTTTATTAGCATTGTTTATATCAAAGCCACACTATTTAAAAACAAACGACTGGAATTTAAATCTAATTGTTTCAAATAACCAATTATTAATATATCTATTCACAGGCTGCTTTTGATGTCCTGCATATTATTAATATGACACTTAAACTCTAGAAAAGTAACAACACTGTAGCACCCACTTTATAAATTCAGGCTTTACCATTATCCTAGTTAGGAATATTTTAGAATAATGGCCCTGGAAATTGTCTGTCAATACAATAAACCCAAGGCCCTAAGAAAATGATAAAGGGACCGAAGAACACAGGTAATGAGGCCGGGTGCGGTGGTTCACTCCTGTCATCCCAGAACTCTGGGAGGCTGAGGTGGGCAGAACACTGAGGTCAGAAGTTCAAGACCAGCCTGGCCAACGTAGTGAAATCCGTTTCTACTAACAATACAAAGATTAGCCGGGCAAGGTGGCATGCGCCTGTAATCACAGCTACTCGGAAGGCTAAGGTAGGAAAATAGCTTGAACCCGGGAAGTGGAGGTTGCAATGAGTCAAGACTGCACCACTGCCCTCTAGCCTGGGCAAAAGAGTGAGAATCCATCTCAAAAAAAAAAAAAAAAAAAAAAAAAAAAAAAAAAACAACTTGATAATAGATCTTAATAAAACCAAGGAACGGGCCTAAGAAGTCAAATTAATTTTTAACTCTTTAGGTCTGTTTTTCACTGAAACTACATTTGTGAAGAAGGTATATCCTTTAGACATATACTTGTTTTCTTTAAATCCAGTGCAGCTTGGGAAACTTTGGTTTGTGGGTGAAATGCGGCCCATCACCTATTTTCGTAAGTGAAGTTTTACTGGAATATAGCCATGCCCATGCGTTATGTATCATTTGTGGGTGCTCTTATGCAAAATCAAATATATTTACTATATACCCTGATCTAATGCATTGAGGAAGAGTGGAAATACAGGCTATAACAAAGATATACGCTGGTTCTAGCACATTCTACATAAAACATAATTTCTAGAACCAAATTATTTTTGAAAACTGAGAAAATGTTGGCACATTACAGATATTGGATTAGGTAGTAAACAATTATAGATAATAAAAAGACAAAACCCTTGAATGGTCAGTACTTTAAAATGTCTTTGAAATCTATTAAATTAATATAAACATAAGAGAGAAATCAGAAACCACCCTGAGACTACCAACGTTTTTAAAATGCTTAGAAGTTTAACTACAAATGTAGCTATAGAGCATACATCACAGTCCTTGAATAAGATATTAAGTAGAACAAATAACTTTTCAAAGTAAAATCATTACAAAGGGCGTATCAGTGTAAGCAAATTACTCTGAATGTAAATGCCTTTCCTGACTTAGAAAGAAATCTAGAGCCCCAAACAGCCCTGGTGACAAAAACCTGAATTTCTTAATCTAATCCTTCTTTCTTATACTTAAAAAAAAAATCCCTGATCATACTAGGTAAAAATTAAAGCCAAAAAAAAAATACATATAATGGTTCTACTAATGCTGAACACCTGACAGTGGCCTTAAACTCTAAAAGCATTTACGTAATTCAAATATATATCCTTAAAAAAGATATGAGTTATACACACAAATATTAAAAACCATACGAGTCACACACACACACATACTCATTTGTCAAGTCTCAAAGATCTTAGCAGCCAAAAATTCAATAAAACTTAAAAGCTACCTGTAAATAAAATGTAGCCATTTTCTTCTTTTAAAAAGAATAGAAAAGTGAAAAAATAACAAATAACAAGTAAGACTGTATACACCCATATCAGTACAAACAATTGGATCCATAGGATTCACTCACTGGTTACTCTTCCTTCTGCTTTTTGGTTTGAAATTACATCAGAGACATTATTGAGTTCTCACAAAAATGAACATCTTAGAACTACACATTAAAGACTGTTAATTTTGACACTGTTCTAAACAGTGGTTACTGTTGGCATAAACAGTGGCTACTCCTTATTAATGTATGAAGAAAATCTTTCCTTCAATGAGCAAACTGAATATAAATTTGGAAAAGATTATAGGATAATATATTTATGTACTTTACATACTAAGATTTTTCTGCTAGTCTGACCACCTATAAAGACAGAGAATGAATGAGCCACTTTTGAAATTTTCTATCACAGTAGCCTTTAAATAGAGATACCTTATCTAACAGCCCGAAATAAGAAACTCTTAAGTACATACAGTTGCTGTGTGTCCTCTATGCTGTTTGCCAAGGGAACTAATCAAATACCTATTCTAACTCATGTTCAAGATCTAGAGGGTTTACTCACAAAGTTCAGCAGAAACAGGTACTTCATGTAAATAGAATTTACTCTAGAATCAGTTGATTTCTTGCTAGTCTTAAGGGCCTTAGATGATTGTCTGTTTATTGATTGATGATTAATTGACTGAGACAGGGTCTCACTGTTACCCAGGCTGGAGAGCAGTGGTGTGATCCCATCTCACTGCAATTTCAACTCCAAGGTGCAAGCAACCCTCTCCCAGAACAGCTGGGACTATAGGCACATACCACCATGCCAGCTAATTTCTGTATTTCTTTGTAGAGACCAGGTTTCATTATGTTGGCTAGGCTGGTCTCAAATTCCTGGGCTCAGGCAACCTGCCCGCCACAGCTTCCCCAAGTTTTGGGATTATAGGTGTAAGCCACTGCGTCTGGCTGGGCAGGATAACTGTCTATAAACACTCTCTGTTATCTTGGCCTCCTACTGACTTCCATAGGAGACTTCCATAGGAATACTCTCTCTACTGAGAGAGTATTTTTCTTGCTGCTCATCTTATTATTTTCATGGATAAAATTGGAGATGCCAATTTCTCTGTAGTCCTAACTCTCAACCTTTTTCTTACTAGTTCAGATGGCTAGCAAGCTCTTAAATCATAGTTTTATAATTATTCATTTCCACCTGCCCCAGGAAGTTGTCATCTCTTTCCTATTAAAAAAAATCTTCAGTTTAGATACCCTCAGGATTTAGTATTTTTTTTCTTTTGAATAGACATGGTCTAGCAGTCTTCACGGTTTTGGGAACACCTCAGATGTTTCCACCTGTCTTGTAGGGTACTCCTAAATTTTCAAATTTAATATAACAAATGACTCAAAGTTCACATTTTTTTAAAAAAGCCATTCCCAACAAAATGAAATTCCATAAAAATTTTAATAGAAAGAAAGGCATCACTTTCTCATTTTTTTTTTTTTGAGATAGAGTATTGGCTCTGTCACCCAGGCTGGAGTGCAGTAGTGAAATCATGGCTCACTGCAGCCTTGAACTCTGAGGGTTGAGAGATACTCCTGCCTTAGCCTCCCAAGTAGGTGAGACTACTGGCACCTATCACCATACCTGGCCAATTTTAAAAATATTTTTTTGTGTAGACAAGGTCTCACTATGTGGCATAGGCTGGTCTCAAACTCCTGAATTCAAGGGATAATCCTACATTGGCCTCCCAAAGTACTGGGATTACATGAGTCACTATGCCTGGCCCCATCACTTTCTAAATTAGTCAATGACTAATTCAAAGGTAACTGAATTCTGTATCTGTCTGCATCAAACCAACAAAAAGTAAGAGTCTATGCTGCTTTGATTCATGCCAGAAACAATGAAGTTCCTTATGTTGGTGGAGAAGAGTTAGCAATTAAAACAAATTTTTTTTGAGACAGAGTCTTGCTCTGTCACCCAGGCTGGAGTGCAGTAGAGTGAACATGGCAAGCTCAAGTGATCCTCCCAAATAGATAGAACCACAAAGGGTGCCAATCACATCTGGCTAATTTTTTTGCAGTGACAGGGTCTCACTAGGTTGCTCAGGCTGGTCTTGAACTCTTGGCTCAAGCGATCCTCCTGCTTTGGGGATTACAGTTACCATGCCTCGACAAAATATTTTTCTTGATGGGGCAAATTACACTTTGAGAGTTTAACCAAGAAATTTCAGTAACACCTTTTATGGGAATATATACATACACACTTCAAAACAACATACAAAAGATAGCATGACATTTGATGAAGAAACAGATAATCGTGTCATCAGGCTATGCATGAGACTGCAAACAAGTTACATTCGAAACCTGTAAGACACATCATTTTGATGCAGAGTTACTATTTGATATGCAAAGGTATTTTCAAATGCTATAGAACAAGAATACAACTTTAGGTATTTGGGTCTAGGAAGGCATTTCAAATCTCTTCAGGTATTTACTTCCCTTGTGGAAAGACTTTTTCTGCTGCATCTTGCTTCTTACTTCAGAATTCCGTATCTACTGCAGCATATAAAAGAAAATGATCTATGTTTGGAAATACTAACACCAACTTAAGAAATAAAGAATAAAGAACAAAGAAACTTTTATCCATCTGAGAAATGCTTCAGAGAGCCATAAAGACGTTCAACCAATGATTTAAGAAAGGGGAAAAAAAAGCGTACTCTGGAGAGTTAAGACAAAAATAATTAGAATGAATTTTCTAGGGGCAGCCAGATTTGATTCAAGTTTTCCTTCCCTTCATAGACTGTTTTTCTGCAAGTGAATGCTTTCTGAACGACAACAGGAGCTACAATTTACCACGTAGTAACTAGATGCCAGACACATACATTACATACGCAAGTGGGGGTAACATGATAATGTTTTATTTTACTATAATACTCATCCCTTCTTACATCTTCAAACTTTATTTTTTGTTTGCTTTTCAACAAAATTTGATAAAAATGAAATGCTAAACTTCTTTAAATTTCAGGCTGTAGTGGTATGAACTAGATACAATAAAGAATGAACATTTACTCTGAGTATCTAGAATACAACATGCACATAGTAGGTACTTACTACTCTCACAGTAACATCTGAGGTAGGCATTATCATTCCCTTTTGCAAACAGAACCTGGAGATTCCGAGAACTTAAAAGCAACTTCCCCAAGGTTATAAAATAAAAAGCTGTCGCACATAACCATTATTTGCTTAATTGGGAAGTCTGTGGTATCCTACTACTGTAGGTCCTTAAACAACAAAGCCAAACAAAAATAAATTTGATCAGTAAGAAAAAATTGACAATAAATTTATGTTTCAATTTAGTATACTACGCAAAACATTTTCTGAATAAACCAAGGTATTAAAGAACCAGATTTTAACACTAAAAAAAAAAAGTCTTTGACATTAAATTAGGTTGTTATTTTGGCCCTATGTGTGATTTCTGGCAACTTAATTTATAGTCTTGGAGTCTTGTATTTTCTTATTTGAAGGTAGGAAATGTTAGGTGTAGAGCTGTTTGGCAAAAAGCTGAAGATTAGGGTATGGGCGATGATTAACAAAGTTCCTCACGCGTGAACTCACTAAAACTGACACTGGGGCCCTAAAGGACGCTAACAAATATATTACAAATGCTTCCTTCCCTCCCCCCACCCACAGATTACCAGGAAAAAGTCCTGCCCCAAATCCCACCCAGGGCTTCAAACTTCCCCTTAACTTTATATCTTAGTAAAGATCTAATATAGATGAAAAACAGCTGATGCACATTCAAAGAACAAATACAAGAGTTGGCAGTTAGAAAAAGAAAATGGGAGGGGAGGTTTAAGGACCCTAAAAGGGAAGGAAAACACCCAGCAAAGTACCACCCACACCTTTGGAAACTCCCAGATAAAACTGTAACAATTATAAATGCCTTCCATTATCACTTGGCCAGAATAGTTGAGGTGTTTATCCAGGGTAGACTGATATGACAACTTGTCCCTTCTCATATCTGTACTGATTTCATGTGTTCCCCACTCAATCCATCTCCAGAGTCAGAGAGTGGGTCTGCTATAGGAAAATTACAAAGGTTGTAACTTGTATAGAATCCAGTAATACTGTACTTTTAGATGTGACCTCAACATGTGTTAGTTTTTCCATACTTCCATGCCTTTTACCTGTCTGGTCCATCCTCTCCTTCTCTAACAGATGTACTGCTACACGTATTTCCAGATACATCTCAAATCTCTTCCTGAAGCCACCATAATAGGGTTAGTTCTACCTACCTTTTGTCACCAGAGCACTTGGAATCCACCCTTATATTTGCTTCAATGCAAGATAATTAATTTCCTGAATGCTTGTTTGTAAGCTAGTGAGGTCCCCAAAGACAATGATGGTGTTTGTATACGTCTGAATTCTCAGTGTCCAAGCATTATTCTACTGTTGCTGCTACGAAAGCCACTTTGCCCAATCTTAACCTGTCTAGAGAAGCAAGTGGGGAATCTCCCGTGATTAAAAAACACTACTTCTTCATGAGGAGGAAGAAAACCATGCTCACTATTCTTTTTGGTTATTTATTGAGCATATCAGTTTTAAAATCATTAATTATGAAGCATTTCAGACCTGAAAGAAGCTTCACATTTCCCACTCCAAACTTCCTAAGGACTGACTGACTAGTCTAAGGCTATATAACCAATCAGCAACTGAGCTGGGCAGATTTGGGTGAACCATTCCCTTAATGTTCCTGACTGTATTGCTGCAATGATGTTTAATACACCCTAATTAGACCTTCATCCACAAACAAAAGTTACTACTCAGCTGTTCCGCAGAGAGGAACAGAGAAGTTGAGGTATGCACTTATGATATCTAAATATAAATCACAGTTTATAAAAGAAAGCCCTCTAATTAATGCTAGATGATCAAATTACACAGATTATCAATGCTGTGCATGCTAAGTAACCCTGCCTATTATTTTTTGTATCAGTATGAGCAATGATACTAACCTAGTCTTTTCACTGTTTCTTTAGAAAAAGTAATATACATTTTACAGATTAAAGATAGAATGAACAAGTAGCAAACTGATGAAATCTGAATGTTACTGCCAAATTTCCAGTATAATTTAGAAAGTATAATATTCAAATTATCATAAAATAAAACATAGATGGTAAATTTTCATTTTTATATTCAATTTTTCTTACAGTTTACATGTCAAAAGTTTGTAGTTCGCATATTTCTCAGTAAAAGCTCTGAAATAGAAAATCACAACTTAAAATTCCATTTTAGACACTGAGAAGGTAAACAATATAACCTTAAGTGTTCTCAGGACTTATTTGGTCATTATTCATTAAACTATCTTCTTTAAAAATCTTTTCAGTTAATCCTAGCAGCGGGAAAAGCATCTGTCTTTAAAGTTTTTCTGCTTTCTTTTTTAAATACTTGAGATTTCAGCTGGGTGTGGTGTCTCATACTTACAATCCCAGCACTCTGGAAGGCTGTGGCAGGAGGAGCACAGAGCCCAGGAGCTTGAGACTACCCTGAGCTGGAGACAGACTTCCTCTTCTCTTAAAAAAAAAAAAAAAAAAAAAAGCCAGCCGTGGCAGCCTACCCCTGTAGTCCTAGCTACTTGGGAGGCTGAGGTGGGAGGGTTGCTTGAGCCAGGGAGGTCAAGGCTGCAGTTGGCAGTGATTGTGTCACTGTACTCTAGCCTGGGTGACAGTGAGATCCTGTCTCAAAAAAACCAAACCAAACCAACCCAAGCCAAAACAAAACAAAAAGGCTCTGAGGTTTCAACATTAGCATTGAATCCAAAACATAATTTCAATTAATTAAAATGAATGTATTGGCTGGACAGAATGGCTCACGCCTGTAATTTCAGCACTCTGGGAGGCCGAGACGGGCAGATCACTAGGTCGAGAGATCGAGACCGTCTTGGCCAACACCGTGAAACGCCGTCTCTACTAAAACTACAAAAATTAGCTGGGCATGGTGGCATGTGCCTGTAGTTCCAGCTACTAGGGAGGCTGACACAGGAGAACTGCTTGAACCCAGGAGGCAGAGGTTGCGGTGAGTCAAGATCGCACCACTGCACTCCAGTTTGGCGATAGACAAGATCTTGTCTCAATACAAATGAATGAATGAATGAATGAATGAATGAATTTATTATTTATACATCCTTAATAACATTTAATGTATACTAATATAACTAGTAAAAGACAATATAAAAGTAGGCTTGGCTTGCAAAATTTCCTAATGGTTCTCAAAGAAATCAAGGTTTCATCAAAATTCAATGACTTGTTCACATACCTGAGACAATACAGAGAACTAACCATCTCCGAGTAATGAATGCAATTATGATTACGAATGTGAGGAGCGCTGGTGACCTCCACTGTCTACTTTCTTTCGAGGCTGTTATGTCCATTTTGCCCACTGCCTTAAAACTCAAAGAACTATGGAACACTGAAAATACACTGTTTCTTAATGTCAGGTTAAGAAATGAGATGAATTTTTCATTCAGGAATCTGTTTTTTTTTAACCTGTATAGTTCTTCTAAATATTAATGTGTAATTTAACTTTCACTGCTCTCACTGAATTATAGTAACAAATTACAAGCAAATTGCACTGTTACATGTTTTAGCAGTTCTGTCAGTTTTAATATGATTTCTGTTAATTTAACAGAAATCATCTGTTATACTGTTGAACCACCTACCCCTGCACAGCACACAACTGTTAAAATGTAAATTGCCCAACTATTTTTAGCTGCTGCTGAAAAAGAATTCCTGTCTTCGGGAATAATGATGTGAGGCATTGTGTTCATTTATCAAGCAGCTATTCAGCCTCTAGTGGGCCCAAGTGCCTATGCAAGCAAAAGCTTTTAAGAATGCCTGCAGCTGCAATCCAACCTTCCAGGTAGGCTGCAGGTTCAGAGCACAGCTGCCCTAGCCGTCATAAAACTCGGATCCATCTGGAACTGAGTTTCAAAGAGGATTTCAAATTCGACTTTTCATGTATCACACAGAAGAGAAGGCGGGGGAAGAACACAGAAAAGACGGAAGGCAAACAACCAAAAAGATGGTATCTGTACTTTAGCCTTAATAAAAAATAAAAAGCTCAGACCCTGCTGCTCCTTCTAGATTACTACTTGCCAAGCCGGATATTCCATTCAGTCTATACTTCGACGAGCTGACTCATCCGGCAGCACCTGCGCCCATGTGTTAAGTACTGCCAAATAAAAGCCCAACATCCATTTACACAACAAAAAGATGTACCCTACAAGGCACTGAGGCCTCAATCCAACAGCCTCCCTCCGCATTTGTTCTAAGCAAAGGGAGAAGAAAAAAAACTTCCTTTTTGCACCAGAGATTTAAAAACTGTAGGTGGATTTATCATGTAGGTTCATTTACAAATACTTTTACTTCTTTAAAGAATACAGTATAGTTAACAGGGCGCCCTACCGTATTAAATTATCATGGCCTTTAATGATTGTTCCACCAAACCTTTCCAACCTTCTTCTTCAAAGCCCTTTATTCTCAAAGGATACATTTTTGAGGAAAGAGGGATCAACAAACTAGTTGCTTGAAAGCTTTCCTGATACTAGGCTGAAGTTAGGAAAGGCTTAATGAAGGCTTTAAAACCCACAAGGGCTTCACAATGAACATCTGACTTGGTGATTTATGCATATGAATAACCTCAGTCCTACTGAGGCAAGCTGAGCCAAACATGTACTTCGAATCTTAATGTCTTTAGCTCCATTGGGATTATTACAAATGTAAATTTCTAAGATTTTCAGCTATTAATCTCTGTCTGTCCTCCTGTTCAGCAACATAATGACTAATTAAACATCAAAAGACCTGTATAGGAGATCATCTTTGACAGCTACCGACCTAGTCCTCTTCCCAAGAGGGGAATTCAAATGACAGGGACACAGAATAAGAGCATGTGAGTAAGCTACAAATCATTGTAGAGAAAATCTAAAAACCAAATATTAAATGTGGATTTACCTCAATCAATGATTTTGTTAAGCACTGAACAATTACTATGTAAAGTATGCCAACTGGCAACAATCAAATGCACCTTGTAGCAACCAAATACTGAACACCTTAAATCAGTTTGTTTACCATCAAGTTAAAAAAAAATAGGTACTTACAGAAGAAGGCAAACCAGGAGGCACCTTTCTGACTTTTTTTGCTTGCAAAGGATCTGCACATGGAAAACAGTACATTTCATCAGCACATTATACTGAAAAAAAAAATCTGACTTCAAATGAACAGAACTTTTTCCCCTAATGTCTTTCTTGTTTTCCAGTATTTGGGAGTAAGCAGCAAAAAACAGTAATGTATTGCTCCTTTCTTTTAACTAACCCCAGTAAAAAAACAGCTTCTCCAAATAAAGTGACACCTTCTGAAAATACATATCCCATGAATTTGGGAAGATGACAGCAAATGAACCAATACAAGAAATAAAACAAACTGGTAAATGTATGAGAGAACAGAAGGAGCATTTCTTAAGAAACTGTTCTGCCATGTGCAGTGGTTCACGCCTGGAATCCCAGCACCGTGGGAGGCCAAGGCAGGTGGATCACCTGAGGTCAGCAGGTTGAGACCAGCCTGGCCAACAGGGTGAAATCCCATCTCTACTAAAAATAGAAAAAAATTAGCTGGGCATGGTGGCGGGCACCTGTAATCCCAGCTACGCAGGAGGCTGAGGCAGGAGAATCGCTTGAACCTGGGAGATGGAGGTTGCAGTGAGCCAAGATTGTACCAGCCCAGGCAACAAGAGCGAAACTCTACCTCAAAGAAAAAAAAAAGCTGTTCTGTGCCACGTGCTACACTAGGGACTTTGCAGTTTCATTTGCAGAGGGGCACTTAGTGTAACACGTCATGTTAATAGTATGACTCTCTAACAGAATCATGTCTGGTTTTCTGCATTACATTGAGCATTACGCTTAAAAGTATATTTTGACAACCGAAAGCTAATGCTATGCTATAATTTGTTAAAAATTTGAAATAAAGGAATAAAATTAAGGTTATAATAACGTCAAGATACATGAACCACTAAATATGGGCGTCGACATATGCAATGTCATTCAGTATTAAGCACATTTACTTTTAACGTTATGTGGCTTCAACCACAACTACATCATTAATTATAATTTGACCCTGAATGTTAATATTTATTTCCAGGAAATAACTTGACAGAGAAAGTATATTTCTAAGATAGAATTTATCAATATAAATGAAAACATGAGTATTTTATATGTTAATCTGTCTCATGTGATGTAATTTTACTTATCTGTAAAATATAATAAAACCTGTCCATATGATTGACTGTAAAACAAAGTGATAAACTCAGCGTTCCAGGTTTACACAAATAATGGCTCAGATTCAGAATTTTCTGAGTGGCTCATTATTAGGAAGAGAGAACACAAGAGGAAGCTGATGTAAAGTTTATACTTTATACTTCTGAAAGCTGTAAACATGAGAATTAGTCACAGCACCATCACTCCTCAGTATCAGTGGGATTGGTTCCAGGATCCCCAAGGATACAAAAATCTACAGAGGCTCAAGCCCTTTGAATGAAATGATGTAGTATTTGCATATAATCTAGATACATCCTCATATACTTTAAATCATCTCTATATTATTATGTATAATACCTAATACCATGTAAATGCTATGTAAATAGTTATATATGTTGTTTAGGGAATAATAACAAGGAAAAAATAAGTCTATACATGCTCATGACAGACGCAATCACCCAATAAAAATTTTTTTCTTATCTGTGGTTGGCTGAATCCACAGATGAGAAACCTATGGATGTACAGGTGGCCTCAAGTGATCCTCTGGCCTTGGCCTCCCAAAGTGCTGGGATTATATCTTCCTGGGTCATCAATGACACCATACAATAAGACACTGAATAAAGGAATGAAATCAAGGTTATAATAATGCCAAGATATGATACATGAACTATTAAATATGGGCACTGACACAGGCAATGTCATTCAATCACCCATCCATGTTTCAGAGACAGGATCTTGCCCTGTTGGCCAGGCTGGAATATGCAGTGGTATGAGCATAGCTCACTATAGCCTTGAATTCCTGGGCTCAAGCAATTCCCTTGCCTTACTCTCCTGAGTCGCTAGACTTTAGGTGGGTGCCACTGCGCTCAGCTAATTAAAAATTTCTCAATTTTTTAAATAGTGTTTCACTATGTTGCCCAGGTTGGTTTTGAACTCCTGGGCCCAAGTGACCCTTTGGCCTTGGCCTCCCAAAGTGCTAATATTATAGGCATAAGCCACCATGCTCGGCCCCAGTTTAAACTGTTGTTTAAATTTTGGGCTGGGAATTTTCTACAGTGAATACCCCAGGAGGATGCAAAGCTAAAAAGGCAACTTTATATGTAGCATATGAAGAAAACTGTACACAAGAGCCAAGGGTGAAGCATTCATTCCCTACCCCAAAAGGCAGGCCTGTATTTCCTTAAAACAGAAGTACCAAAGATAAACAACAGCTGGCACACTCTGTATTTGTAAAACCCCAACTACTCATAACGAATACAGTATTCCCTTGAGCAAAAGCCACACTCTTTGTACCAAAACAGTCAACTGAACTGCTCCTACCAGTTTAGAGCCTCTCATTCTACTCTGAAGGCATTATTAGTAAAGGATGTTGCTACTTACTTTAGGCCAGGTTTTCCATTGCCATGAGAATAGAAATTTTTCTATTTGGTTACCTACCACCACACAATCAATATAAAATGTCTGATGTAAAATCATGAACCTGGGATTCACAGATCACGTCTGGGAGGTTGCAAAGTGTCACAGTTAAGAGATTGCTGGGAGTGCTGGCTCACGCCTGTAATCCTAACACTCTGAGGGGCCAAGGCAGGCAGATCACTTGCGGTTAGGAGCTCAAGACCAGCATGCTACCATGGCCAACATGGTAAAACCCTGTCCCTACTAAAAATGCAAAAATAAGCCAGTCATGGTGGCATGTGCCTGTAATCCCAGATACGCAGGAGGCTGAGGCAGGAGAATCACTTGAGCCTAGGAAGCCAAAGCTGCAATGAGCCGAGATGACACCACTGTACTCCAGCCTGTGGCACAGGAGCAAAACACCATCTCAAAAAAATAAAATAAAGTAAGAGGAGGCTGGCTGGATTCTAATTTCAGCTCCATCATACAGCAGTTAATTACTTAACTCTCTTTGATCTTTAGTTACCTCCATGTAAAAAAGGGGGTAACACATGGTTTTCTGTGTGTTTCATGTACTGTGTTAATATATGAAAGACGCTTAGGGGAGTGCCTAACAAAAGCATGACACTTAACAAATTTTAGCCATTATTATTAGGTTTCCATTCAATTGTGGGGAAAAATTACTATAAATTGGGTAATTAGATACTGTTGTAAAGCATGTTGATTTCCTAAAGCACCTAAATAGTTTGTGAAGATGCTGAGGTTGATGTAGATGATCTCGAGTCCTTTTAAACACTGAGACTTTATCAATAACTGCAAATGCTAAGAAAGAATGGCTAACAGTGAGAAACAGCTTTAAAGAACGTATTAAGAACCCACTAAATGACATTTACACAGGAGATAGGTGGCCGACCCTGGGCATCAAGAGAACTACCACATCCCAACCCAGTCTTGGCCAAGTTATTGAGCTTCTCTGGGTCTTGGTTTCTCACTTGTAACATGAAGTTACCATTACAACCTCATAGAGGTTTGTAAAAATGTAGTGTGTACAGCTCAGTTCCTGGCATGGAGGAGACAATCAACAGCGTCTATCATCATAATCAAAATGAAAATAAAGAAGATATAAATTTTACTTTATAGAAAAACCTGGATTTTAAGTTTGGATTTTTCTAAAATTTACTCCCCTCTTTCCTAGTTATTTCAATAATTAATTTTCCCCTGAACTTAATAGAGTATTAGTTTGCATTAGTGCTTTTTGTCGCAGTATACACTCACAGAGCATACTAACAAGGTATTTTTCTAGGGTAACACTGACTAACATTGAATCTAGACTCTAATTAATGTTCCTATCCTGACTAACTCATTAGGTAGAAAACGAGACAGGAGATGGAAAAATGCATTTATAATTTATCATTTCTTTAATAACAAAAAGTGTACTGGTCTAAATCACCTGGGCTGAATTAACAGTATACATACTAAAACATCCACAATACTGAGAAGTGGACACATCTAATCAGAGTTCTTTACGCTGAATATGATGATCTGTCGTCATGCTCTTTTATACTCTCAAGCAGACCCTAGCACAGAGACCAGGAATATTTCACCAAAAAACAGATTAACAGAAAGTAGATATATAAATATGAAGCAATCAACAAATGTCTGTGCAATAAAAAGCTGACATACTTTGGGAGGCCGAGGCAGGTGGATCACGAGGTCGAGAGATCGAGACCAACCTGGTCAACATGGTGAAACCCCGTCTCTACTAAAATACAAAAAAAAAATTAGCTGGGCATGGTGGCGCGTGCCTGTAATCCCAGCTACTCAGGAGGCTGAGGCTGGAGAATCGCCTGAACCTACCTAGGAGGCGGAGGTTGCGGTGAACCGAGATCGCGCCATTGCACTCCAGCCTGGGTAACAAGAGCCAAACTCCGTCTCAAAAAAAAAAAAAGCTGACATAATTTTTTGGTGGACTACATATTGGAAGCTGGCCTATTTTTAATTTAAAAATGCTTTGCAGGTTTAATTTAATTTTCTTATTTAAAAGATCTTTGGTAGAGATGACCAAAAATTCTGACATTTAAACACAGTTTGGATAAAGCATTAGAGAACACCTAAGGCTTGCCGTAAGCAGCCACGCAAAAGAGACTGGCCTCATCAGGCTATGTACAAGACATAAAAGAAGGAAGCTAGTGAAAAAATAATGGGGTTTGAATGCTTCATATGCACAAAGTTTCCTTATGCAGTCACGTTTCAGAACTAGATAGGGTGATGGTATAATGCAGGGAATGTAGTATATGCTGCTCAACTGTACAACTTAATACGGTAAATTTTACCTCAGTTCAAAAAAACGTGGCGTGGGGAAGCAAGTAATATGCAAAGGACAATGAACCTGGAGTCAGAAAATCTTAAATTTTATTCTAACACTAATGATATGAATGTGTCCTCCCTTTGGACGCTCAGTTTTTATATTAAATCCAGGATTATATCCACCGACTAACAGGATTGGTGAATTGATGAGATGAGAATGTGTATAAAACCACCTTGCAAATTGTGTTGTGTCATTTTTAGTAAGGAATAAGGTATTAACATTAGAACATGAAATTCTAATTACAAGAATAAGAAGTAGTGAAGTCTCATTTTTACTTTACCAGTAAAACTGGTTGTTTGAAACTTGTTATAATTATGGCTTACAAATTGAACAGTCATCCAAAATTATTCATGGCCAAACCTTCCATTAAAAACTTATCTTATAATGCATTTATAAAAGTAATATTTTTGATAATTTCATTTATTAAATATCTAATGGATGTATTATTTTTGTGCAAATAAACCCTGACACCAATATGACACCCAAGAATCCAAATATCTTCTAATTAAAAGCATAGCCAGGGCAGGGCACGGTGCCTCACATCTGTAATCCCAGCAATTTGGGAAGCTGAGATGGGCAAGCCACTTGAGCTCAGGAGTTCAAGAGCAGCCTGGGCAACAATGGCAAAACCCTGGCTCTACAAAAAAATAAAAAATCAGCCAGGCACAGTGGCATGTGTCTACAGTCTCAGCTACTCGGGAGGCTGAGGTGGGAGGATGGCTTGAGCACAGAGGCTAAGGCTGTAGTGAACCAAGATTGTGCCGTTGCGTTCCTGCATGGGTAACAGAGTGAGATCCTGTCTTAAACAAAAAGGAAAAAAAAGCACACCAAGAAGTATAGACTAAGGAAAGAAACAACAACAACAACATCTGTGGGATGAGATCTGTTGTGCGATACACTCACCAAGCGCTGCAGAGTCATGAAGTGGTCTCCTCCTAGAACTTGTGGCAGAGAATGAATAGTAGGCTGTCCCTGGTTTTCCTGAAGAAGACAGCTGTGCTGGGCTCCCAAGCCCTATATCTTGTCTCAGGAGACTAGACTATAAAAGACCAAGGAAACAAATTATTTTCCTGCTGATACTGACCCAAACCTGAAAATTTCATCACTTATGAATTATTTATAGTAACTTCAGTAATGTCTTAACTTAGGAAGCACCCAATAAGTACTTTTTGAATTTAATTAGACCAGTGATTTCAGCCCAGACTTTCTCTTTTTTTCTCCACCCTCACATTGTCTGCTTTTTTTTTTTTTTTTTTTTTTAAAAACAGAGTTGTCTCAGTTACTAACTCAGGCTAGAGTGTACTGGTGAGATACTGGCTCACTGCAACCCCTGCCTTCTGGGCTCAAGTGATTCTCCTGCTTCAGCCTCCTGAATAGCTCAGATTACAGGTGCGTATGACCATGCCTGGCTAATTTTTGAATGTTTAGCAGAGATGGGGTTTCACTATATTGGCCAGGCTGGTCTCAAACTCCTGATCTCAGGCTCCAAAGTGCGAGAATTACAGCTCTGAGCCATGACACCTGGCCACATTGTCTGCTTTTTAATAATTATGTAGATCTATACAATCTTAGGGTTGAAAGACATTTTAGTGGCTGTGTGGTCCCACATTTTTTAATCATTCGTATTTTGAAAAATGGTCACTAGTCTTTGCTTTAATACTTTCATGAACACATAAGGCAGCAAAAATTCTGTTCTTCTTCCTTTCCTTTTTAGGGATGGATCCTGCTCCCACCCAGAATGGAATGCAGTGGCATGGTAACAGCTTACCATAGCCTGGAACCTGGGCTCAAGTAAACCTCCTGACTTAGCCTCCTGAAATAGCAAGAAGTACAGGCACATGCCATCACACACAGCTAATTAAAAAAATTTTTTTTGTAGAGATAGGGGTCTCCCTAACCTGCCCAGGCTGGTCTTGAACTCCTAGGCTCAAGCAACCTTCCTGCCTTGGCCTCAAAAAGAGCTGGGATTATTGGGGTGAGCTACTGCAGCTAGCCCATTCCTGCTTTCTTCACTTGTATCTCATGACACTGAGTTTGAGAGTCCTCCTCACCATCTCTTTTTTAACACTGTATTTGTTAGCTAATATTAAGAGGTTAAGAGTGGTCACATGCTTATGTGGGTCTTCATTTTGGTGCACGTGCTGCTATTAACTCATATCCCTTCAATGTTGTACTTGTATAGTTTGTGTTTTTCGGTCCCAAATACAAGACTTAAAGTTTATCTCTAATAAAATTCATCTTATTATACTTGGTCCATAATCATCCATCCTTTCCTATCTTTTTCAGATTCTTAGTCTGTCAACCAATGTATTTGCTAGCCTTTTTAATGTCTTAGGCATAGAAAATATGATTAAGAGAAAACCCATCAGGATGGCGAAGATGAGGAGAGAGACCTGAGGTAGTTAAGTGACATTATGAGACTGTCAAGTGCTTCATTTCTAATTCAGATTCAGCAGCCCTAACCTAGTAACCCAGTAACCCTATTACAAAACAAACGAGGTTAGTTGGGCAGAATTTTGCTCTGAGATTTCTGGTAGCTGAGATGAAATGGGATCATAGAATTGAAAGACAGGAGACAGAAAGAAGACCTCACAAGGAAGGCAGGTTGAAATACACTTGAGAAGATAGACACTCTCAAGTGAAAAGAGCTGTAATTCCTCTGGTACATTTACTAACCCCCCTCACCATGTGTTTACTACCCCTTACTGCCACCACCATACTCTCAGCAGTAGCTGTTTCAGCCACTGAGTATCACAAACGAACTGAGAAACAAACTTCAGCTCTGGTCAAAAAGAATCAGCAGAACTTTTGAACAGTAGCCCTAACTGCCCAATCTCTGCCTCCAGTCTAACGGTCAAGAAAAACAGTCATTTAAATGACTTTTCTTTGCTGTTTAAGCTTTTTAAAAAGGTGAGGTGGAATTTATATAACATAAAGTTAAACAGTGAATATTTTCAGTCAGTGGCATTTAGTACATTCATAATGTTGTTCAACCATCACCACTCTCTAGGTTCCAGAACATTCTCATCACCACAAAAGGAAACTCCATATCCATTAAGCACTTACTCCCCATTCCACCCTCCCCCAGCCAATGGCAACCACTAATCGGTCTCTATGAGTTTGCCTATTCAGGATATTTAACAAAAATGGACTCATACAATATATGGCCTTTTGTGTCTGTCTTCCCACATTTAGAATAGTGTTTTAGAAGTTCTTCTATATTATATAGCATGTATCAGAGTACTTCATTCCTTTTTAGGATAATATTCCATTGAATATGGATATACACAAACTGTTCATCCATTCATCCACTGATGGATGTTTTACTTGTTTCCAGCTTTTAACTACTGTGTATACTACTGCTATAAACATTCATACAAAAGTATTTGAGCACTTGTTTTAAATTCTTTTGGGTAAATAACTAGCGGTGAAATTGCAGGGTCATATGTGTAATTCTATGTTTAACTTTCTGAGGAACTGCCAAACTGTTTTCCACAGTAGCTGCACTATTTTACAGTCATACTCGCAATGTACAAGGGTTCCAATTTCTCCACATCCTTGCCTAGTTTCTGTTTGCTTTTTAAATTATTGCCATCCTTGAAGGGCAAAATGGTATCTCATTTGTAGTGGTTTTGATTTGCGTAACACTAACGACTAATGATACTGAGCATCTTTTCATGGGCTTAACGTATATTACAGTATCTCCTTTAGAAAAATGCCTAGTCAAGTCCTTTGCCCATTTTTTAAACTGGGTTATCATTTTGTTGTTGAATTGTATGAGTTCTTTACATATCCTGGATACTAGACTTATCAGATATATGAATTGCAAAATGTGCTCTCATACTGGCCAAAGTAATTTATAGATTCAATGCCATCCCCATCAAGCTACTGTTGATTTTCTTCCCAGAATTAGAAAAAACTACTTTAAATTTCATATGGAACCCAAAAAGAGCCCACATAGCCAAGACAATCCTAAGCAAAAAGAACAAACCTGAAGGCATCATGCTACCTGACTTCAAACTATACTACAAGGCTATACTAATCAAAACAGCATAGTGCTGGTACCAAAACAGACACATAGACCAATGTAACAAAACAGAGACCTCAGAAATAACACCATGCATCTACAACCATCTGATCTTTGACAAACCTGTAAAAACAAGCAGTAGGGAAACAATTCCCTACTTAAGAAATGTTGGGAAAACTGGCTAGCCATATGCAGAAAACTAAAACTGGACCCCTTTCCTTACATCTTACACAAAAATTAACTCAAGATGGATCAAAAATGTAAACATAAGACATAAAATCATAAAAAACCTAGAAGAAAATCTAGGCAATACCATTCAGTACACAGGTATGGGCAAAGTCGTCAAGACTAAAACACCAAAAGCAATGGCAACAAAAGCCAAAATTGACAAATGGGATTTTAATTAAACCAAAGAGCTTCTGCACAGCAAAAGAAACTATCATCAGAGTGAACAGACAACCTACAGAATGGAAGAAAATTTTTGCCATCTATCCATCTGAAAAAGGGCTAATACCCAGCATCTACAAAGAACTTAAACAAATTTACAAGAAAAAAACTAACAACGCCATCAAAAACTGAGCGAAGGATATGAACAGATACTACTCAAAAGAAGACATTTATGTGGCCAACAAACACATGAAAAAAAAGCTCTTCATCACCGGTCATTAGAGAAATGCAAATCAAAACCACAAGAAGATATCTCGTGCCAGCTAGAATGGCGATCATTGAGAAGTCAGGGAACAACGGATGCTGGAAAGGATGTGGAGAAACAGGAACGTTTTTACACTATCATGGGAGTGTAAATTAGTTCAACCATTGTGGAAGATGGTGTGGCGACTCCTCAAGATCTAGAACCAGAAATACCATTTGACTCAGCAATCCCATTACTGCGTATATACCCAAAGGATTATAAATCATTCTATTATAAAGACACATGCACACGTATGTTTACTGCACCACTGTTCACAATAGCAAAGACTTGGAACCGATGCAAAAGCCCATCAATGACAGACTGGATAAAGAAAATGTGGCAGAAATACACCCTGGAATACTGTGCAACTATAAAGGAGGATGAGTTCATGTCCTTTGCGGGGACATGGATGAAGCTAGAAACTATCATTCTCAGCAAACACACACAAGAATAGAAAACCAAACAATGCATGTTCTCACTCATAAGTGGGAGCTGGACAACGAAAACACATGGACACGGGGAGATGAATATCATATACTGGGGTCTGTCAGGGGGATGGGGACTCGGAGAGAGACAGCATTAGGAGAAATAGCTAATGTAGATGACAGGTTGATGGGTGCAGCAAACCACCATGCCAGGTGTATACCTACGTAACAAACCTGTATGTTCTGCACACGTACCCCAGAACTTAAAGTGTAATAACACAACAAAATTCCACATAAATTTAAAGATCAACATTTTCATTTTTGCAAAAAAAAGGCCATTGGATTGGCCCTGAATCAAGGCCAGCAGTTTGCTGAAGCTGTTGGTTTCAAGCAGGAGCCTAAAGAATTATCTTTCTATGGTCTGTTGGTCATTTCATAACTTCGGAAATGTAGTGGTCAATTCGTTAGAAAGAAACATTAGCCATTAAAAAAAAAAAGGCTGGGTGCGGTGGTTCACGCCTGTAATACCCACACTTTGGGGGGCCGAGACGGGTGGATCACCTGAGGTCAGGAGTTCGAGACCAGCCTGGCCAACATGGTGACACCCCATCTCTTTAAAAAAAAAAACTTATTAAAAAAAAAAGGTCATTGGAAGTTTGATAGGAATTGCACTGAATCCACAGACTGCTCTGGGGAGTTTTGACGTCTTAATATTAAGTGCTCCAATGGACTAAATAGCAAACGTATTTACATTTATTTACATCTTCTATAATTTCTTCCGGCAGTGTTTTTTAGTTTCCTGTGTACAATACTTCACTTTTAAATTAATTTTTAGTGATTTCCAAAGAAAACAAACAAAAAAAAAAAATTAAAGAAATTAAACTAATTCTTAGGTATTTGATTCCTTTAAACACTACTGTAAATGGAGATGTTTTCTTAATTTTGATTTTGGTTTATTACTAAATAAACCATACATCCTGCAGCTTTATTAAATTTATTTATTTTATTTATTTTGAGAGGGAGTCTTGTTCTGTTTACCCAGACTGGAGTACAGTGGCACGATCTCGGCTCACTGCTACCTCTGCCTTGTGGGTTCAAGTGATTCTCTTGCCTCAGCCTCCTGAGTAGCTGGGATTGATTATAGGCTGTCCACTATCACATCTGGCTAATTTTTGTATTTTTAGTAGACACAGAGTTTTATCATGTTGGTCAGACTGGTGTTGAACTCCTGATCTTGTGATCCACCCACCACAGCCTCCCAAAGTGCTAGGATTACAGGCATGAGCCACTGTACCCAGTCTAATTAATTTATTAACTCTAATAGTTTTATTGTGAATTCCTTAGGATTTTGTATATGTAAGATCGTAACACCTGCAAATAAAGATAGTTTTACTTCTTTTACAATTTGGATACCTTTTATTTTTTTTCTCACCTAACTAATCTGTTTATTATTTTGAGACAGAGTCTTGCTCTATCTCCCAGGCTCCCAAGCTGGAGTGCAATGGTGCGATCTTGGCTCACTGCAACCTCTACCTCCTGGGTTCAAATGATTTTCCTGCCTTAGCCTCCTGAGTAGCTGGGATTACAGGCGTGTACCACCACATCCAGCTAATTTTTGTATTTTTAGTAGAGACAGGGTTTCACCATGTTGGCCAGGCTGGTCCTGAACTCCTAACCTCATGATCCACCCACCTCAGCCTCCCAAAGTGGTGGGATTATAGACGTGAGCCACAGTGCCCAGCCACTAATCTGTTTAGAACAAGCTTGTCCAACCTGCAGCCTGTGGGCCACATGGCCCGAGACGGCCTTGAATGTCGCTCAACAAAAATTCGTAAACTTTTTTTTGAGACGAAGTCTCGCTTTGTTGCCCAGGCTGCAGTGCAATGGCTCGATCCTGGCTCACTGCAACCTCCGCCTCCTGGGTTTAAGCAATTTTCCTGCCTCAGCCTGCAGAGTAGCTGGGATTACAGGCATAAACCGCTATGCCCGGCTAATTTTTTGTATTTTTAGTAGAGATGGGGTTTCACCATGTTGGTCAGGCTAGTTTTGAACTCCTGACCTCGTGATCCGCCTGCCTCGGCCTCCCAAAGTGCTGGGATTACAGGCGTTGAGCACCTGGCCTTGTAAACATTCTTAAAATATTAAGGTTTTTTTTTTTTTTTGAGCTCACCGGCTATCATTAGTGTTAGCGTATTTGATGTGCAGCCCAAGACAATCATTTTTTCAAATGTGGCTCAGGGAAGCCAAAAGATTGAATACCCCTGGTTTAGAACTTCCAGTACAGTGCTGAATGTAGGCAGTAAACATAGACAATACTGTTTTGTTCCCAATCTTAGGGAGATAATTTTCACACTGTTAACCTCAAGTGGATTAGCTGCAGATTTCTGGAAATGACTTTTACCAAATGGAATAAGTTCTCTTCTCTTATTTCTAGCTTGTTAAATGCTATGATCGTGAAAGTGAAAGTGTTGGATTTTGTTAGTTGTTTTTTTTTTTGAGACAGAGTCTCACTTTGTCACTCAGGCTGGAGTGCAGTGGTGTGATCTCAGGTCACTGCAAGCTTCACGTCCCAGGTTCAAGCAATTCTCCTGCCTAAGCCTCCTAAGGAGCTGGGATTACAGGTGTGTGCCACCATGCCCGGCTAATTTTTGTATTTTTAGTAAAGACAGAGTTTTGCCACGTTGGCCATGCTGGTCTTCAACTTCTGGCCTCAAGTGATCTGCCACATCCAGCCAAGATTCTTTTTTGGCATCAATTGAGATCATCATATGAGTTTCTCCCCCCTTCATTATATTAGTGTGATTAATTACAGAGACTAATTATCAGAGGTTGAACTATCCCTGCATTCCTGGAATAAAACTCCCTTACTTGTGATGTATAATCTTTTCAATATGTTGCTGGATTCACTCTGCTAACATTTTTTGTAGAGGAATATGCAAAAAGGATATTGATCTATAATTTCCTTTTTCCTCTATTATTTTCGTCTGAATTTGACATCAGGATGATGCTGACCTCACAGAATGAGTTAGGAAGTATTTGAGAGGAACTGGCATGATTTCTTCTTTAAAGGACTGGTAGAATTCACTAGTGAAGCCATTTGGTCCTGGACTTTTCTTTTTTCTTTAGATGGTCTCGCTCTGTTACTCAGGCTGAAATGCAGCGGCTTAATCGTGGCTTACTGCAGCCTCGACCTCCTGAGCTCAACTGATCCTCTCACCTCAACCTCCTGAGTAGCTAGGTCTGTGGGTGGATGCCATCACACTCAGTTAATTTTAAAATGTTTTATAGAGATCAGATCTAACCACATTGCCCAGGCTGGTCTTGAACTCCACGGTTCAAGTGAGCCTCCCACCTCAGCCTGCTAAAATGCTAGGATTATAGGCATAAGCCGCTGGGTCCAGCCGTTGACTTTTCTTTAACGGGAGGGTTCTTACTACTAATTCTATCTCTTTACTGGTTTTAGCTCTGTTCAGATTTTCTACTTCTTCTTAAGCCAGTTTTGGTAGTGTGTGTATTTCTAGGCATTTGTCCATTTCATCCAGACTAATTTTTTGACACATAATTATTCATTATAATTATAATTATATTCTCTTATAATATTTTTTTATTCTGTGAAGTCAACAGTAATATCCTGTAAATTCCCATTTAGTAGTTTGACACTGTTCTTTTTTTTTCTTAGTCAACCTAGATAAAGGTTTGTCCATTTTGTTGATCCTTGTATTTACTTTTATTCTTGTTAGCTTTTTGAGACAGGAGTTTGCTCTGTTGCTCAGGTGGGAGCGCAGTGGCATGAACAGGGCTCGCTGTAGCCTCAATCTCTCAGGCTCAAGTGATCTTCCGACCTAAGCCTCCTGAGTAGCTGGGACCACAGATTTGCACCACCACACCTGGCTACTTTTTAAACTGTTATGTAGAGATGGGGGCCTCACTAGGTTGCCGGGGTTGGTCTTGAACTGGCCTCAAGCGATCTCCCGCCACGGCCTCTCAAAAGTGATGGAATTACAGGTGTGAGTCACCATGTTGATATTTTTAAAGAATCAATTTTGATTTTGTTGATTCTATCGTCCTTCTGGTCTCTATTTTGTTTACTGCTGTTGTAATCTTCTGTTATTTCATTTCTTCTTCTGATTTTCAATTTACTTTGTTCTTCTTTTACTTGTTTCTTAAGGTAGGAATTACGTTATTGATTTCAGAGCTTGCTTCTTTTCAAACGTAGGCATTCACAATAATAAATTTCCCTCCGATTATGGCTTCTGCTGCATCTTGTAAGTTCTGCTATGCTGTCTTTTCATTTCCATTTAATGCTTCAGTTTCTTTAAATCTTATTCAACAATGTTGAAGCATACGTGAAGCAGACAATATACTACACCAGCCAAAGGTCATTCATTACAGCTTTCAGAAATACTCATAATTAAGAATGCAATTTTCCAGACTCCACAAAGTGTGCAAAAGAAAAGCTGATACATTCCCTTATAAAGGAGGAAAGTCGAGAGAAGACAATTTCAGTTATCGGGCACTATAATGTGTCTATGAAAAGACTATATAATATTAATTTAATTATTTAGCATTAATTGTACAAATTCCAGTAGATACAACATTTGGTAGATTGGGAGATAAAGATGTGATTATCAGACATAAAGAAGAAATAGTCTCTGTTAAAATAATAACCTCCAGAAGAAATGATAAAAGGGAGAAAATGATCAACATAAATGTAAATAGGCATATGTATTCTATTTATCTGACAGACCATGAGCTATGGATTTTCTGATGGTATGATCTGTCTGAGAGTAGTATGACCTAGGAATCATTAAGCCTCCCATAGATGTTATGCTGAAATGTCCATTGTCGCGTCTGTTTTACATTTCTTTCTTTTATTTGCCCATGCTGGCACATTCAACATTGCTTAAATGGCAAGATCAGAATATGGTTCGTAGTACACTAGACGGAACATATTATTACCACATGCTTAAGGGCAGGGGTCAAGTACCTTGAAGTTTTCCTTTAAACATCTCTGGTATTTCAACAGGATGTTTCCTGCTCAGTGCCAAACTGACTTTCATCGATATGTTTTGAGGAACCTGCTGCATTTACTACTTCATCTGCATTTTCTCATGTGGAAGGCACGTAAGAAGCTGGTCGTAATACACACATAAATATATCAGAAGGAAGGACACGTGTATGTCTCTCAACAGTGTCCCTTACACTAACATTTCCTGGAATACATATTCTAATGGGAATATAAGATAACGATTTATATTAGGGATCAACAAACCAGAGCTTAGAGGAGAAAGTGGGTCTGTTTTTGAAAATATTCTTCTTGAAATACAGTCTCAAATGAAACACAATATATTTATGTACTGGCTATGGCTGTTTTCATGCAAATGTTAAGAGTTCAGTGTTGCAACGGAAAAGTATGGTCTAAAATTTGGCTCTTTTTGAACTTTTTTTTTGGCTGCTAACCTAGTATGTCAGAGGAGGGACAAAGGACTAAGTCTGGATGGTGGTTAAGAAAAATCTGTTTGCTTAGTAAGGTAAAGATAAACTTTCAGACGAGTAAAATTTAGCCCGTGAGTTGTTTCTTCAAAGAAATAAAATAATAGTCATAATAAGAACTAGAGAGGAAGGAAATAATCTAAAAGATGAAAAGGAAGTGTAAAGTCTACAAAAATACTGATGTTCTGGAAACAGCACTAGTTTTGGAGTTACGCATCCTGAGTCCAAATCCTGACTGGTCATCTTGGACAAATTATTTAACACTAATGAATCTGTTTCCTCTTCTACAGATAGCTGACACGGTTGCTGGAAGAAGTAAACAAGGCTTACTGGCCCTGGTAAATAGACAACTACTCAGTTTCATTTTTTCTTTTCCCATCAGCTCACCGCATTCTAAATATTACAAAATGACTCAGATGAATGCTATATTTTATTCTGCGTCCTGGGCATAAACCTTTGTCTTAAGTAAGTAATCTAAGTTTTCAGGAGACTCTGTCTGCCTTGAATTCAAGCTGACTGGGTTACAACTCCCAATGGCTATGGTAAAAAAGGATGCTGGAATAGACAAGAGAATAGGGGCAGAAGTGACAGATCCCTAGAGAGGACTGACAGATGCTAAACCCAAAGAGAGGTGTGACAGATCCAAGCAATATCAATTAAGATCAAGAATAAACAGGAAAATGTCAACTTATTCTTGAATGATTCAGAAGTGTGAGCATTTGTGTATATAAAGTCACATGCAGCATACAAACATTCACACACACACAGAGCGAGCAGACAGGAAAGGAATGTGGTGAGACATGAGCTGATGACTCTCACTGAAAAGCACATGGATGTTCACTGTATTATTCTTATCTTTTTCTATGGGTAGGCAATTTTTCAAAATAAGGAGCTGAAGTAGAGAAGAATAAAATATTGAGGACTCCCTAGTACATTTTCAAAGGTACCATCTCATGTATGATTTACATCAATCTTTTCATGTTTTGCAATCTTAAGTATTATATAGATTTCATATATTACAGTGGTAACAAGTAGTGACACCCTAATAATGTGAATTTAGGTCTGCTCAGAAAGCCCTTTTCTCAATACAACAAGACTTCTATATTAGTTCGGGAACACATACCATTTTTAAGATTGTTAACTTGAAAATGTTAAGTAATTTATAAATGAACTTGTGCACTACAATTCTAAGGCTGAGGGGGCTACAGAACACATCATGGTAGATTTTCCATCTATGCAATCGATAGTAAAGAAAGAAAAAAAGGAAAACAAATCTTTTTAGGAAAAAAAAAAACAAGTTTACTTGCTACCAGTTTTAGTGTTGGTATTTTCCCCACTATGCACAAATCTGGACATGTGGTTAGGAAATGCCGTCTTCTTGTTCCATAGTGAGTATTAATGCCAAAAAAGATGCACAGGCCGCACTTCACTCAGCTCTCCTAATCACAGCAATAGCCATTTTCCTGTGTTTAATCTGTATCATGATCCATATGATTAGGCAAAAAAAAAAAAATTGCTCCTTTTTAAGACTGTAAGACCATATTTGATCCTGTTAACTAAAATAATGTTCAGTACTCTAAGAATTACAAAAAGTTTAAAATAAAATTTTCTTCACAAGAACTTGACAATCTACAAATATTTAACAAACCAATGAAAACAATACAATTTAAAAAAAATCAAAATCAAGTACTAAACTATAAGAGCCTAAGAAGTTGCTATTCTAAGAAAATAATGTATTTTTCTTTATTTGAGCATTCAAACATTTAGACAACACCAAAGCCACATAAACTATTTTATTTTTCTCCTCCTAAAATAAAATTAGATATCAGCTCATATTATTGATTTTTCTGTCTTCCTAAAACAAATGAGAAGCATTATTGATTACCACTGATCTTGTCCTGGAGGTATCTTCGGCAAAAAGAACACGAAAATATCCCAGAGGATACAGAACTAGACAAAGCAGTTTTATTGTGCCGAGCTATCTTATTCAAGGCAGAATTAGTACTCTGAAATTACAGTGTATTAATTTCTTAACATATTCTTGGAAAATAGTCTTTTTATAGTCATCTAGACTATATTTTATAGTCTACATGACTATATCTATATTTTAGATATATTTTTCTAAAAATATATATGACAAATATATATGACTATATATATATATGAAAACCCTTCATTAATTTTTCTCTGTGAGAAAAACGTGAACTTGATGAGTACCAGCCTTGGTGGTGATAATGAACAACAAGCAAAGGAGAGGAGTAAAGCAGCAGGGAGGCTTGGCTAAGGTCCTTTATTAATGGTAACTCTTGTTAATTATATTAGAAGGTACTCTAAATATGATTTTATAGATGATAGAAGAATATCCTATGTAAAATGGTGCTGTTCAGTAAGCTAGGAGGATTCAGAATCATACTGCAATAATTTGGATATTCTTTATCCTCAAAAGGGAAAATAAACTGGACACAGTGGTGTGCATCTAGTTACAGCTACTTGGGAGGGTGAGGTGGGAGGACTGCTTACGCCTCGGAGTTTGAGGCCAGTCTGGGCAACATAGTGAGACCAAAAAAAAAAAAAAAAAAGAAGAAGAAGAAGAAGACGGGAAAAAAAAAAAACAAAACAGAAAGGGAAAATTAAGTGTTGAAAAACAGGCTTGCTTTCTCAGAACTGAGTTTTATTAAATGGCTTTGCTTAAATGCCATATTAAACATACCGTAATATCCAATCATAACTTCACATCAAGTAAGGACCTAATTAACCCCAGGTCAAAAATTATTAGCATCATTTTATGATTAAAATTTGGAAGTACTAACCTATTAATTTATTTTAAAAAATAAGAAGAGTATCTAATATGTTATAGTCACATATTTCAAAAAAATTAAAAGATATAAATTCATGGAACCTCTGCTGTGTTATTAAAGAATTCTATTTCAAGTCTATCTTACACTCCTGAAATGCGATGCACTTTTAAATAAATAAAGGCAAATAGCTGTTCAAAAGATTTACCTTTCTGAGGAGTGAGTGTGAGGGAAATTAAAGAAACAGAAAGGTATAAACACAATTAAAACAGAATATATACGCTGTTAAGATTCTTTATGTACAGTACCACGTATTTCTTTTATCACTCAGGGATCAAGAAACAAAATTGCTCTAAGAGCAGAATTATTACAGTATTACCGTATTTGCAGTTGTTCTAATTTCCAAATATCACCGTATGCTTTAGCTGTAAGTCCATTTGAAGTTTCAGGGACAGAGTAACCCAAGTCACAATCAAATCAAAATGAAAGGGTGAGGGCAACTCAGGGCAAAAAATAAATGTTGGGCTTTAATCGTATGTCAGTCTTCTGTTAATTTTCTACAAATGATTTAAGAAATCTAACACATTTCAAATTTGGAAAATATCACCATTTGTGAAATAATTGTATTATGATGCAAATTCACTTACACTCAAATTTCAGGGATATGTTAGCAATTATCAGCATGTTGTTAAAGAATTCTATACTGAGAATCTCATTAGATAGTGATGCAAACTACACTTATCATTCTGAGAACAAAGGGATCTTGAATGAGTAATCAATAGCAACTGGCAGAAAATGAGACATTAATTATGATCCTCTCTAGTGTTTTGTCTAAGACACGATTTCATTAAATGCTTTGTGCAATCTGAATAGTTCCACGTCATTACTAACACTTTGGACAATATATTAATTTGGGGCAGAAGGGGGCGGGGGAAACAAAAAAACAAAGTGAAAGAAAATTGAGATGCTTCTAATCCTTTCCTGGGTCAATAGAAAACCACCAGCCACCACTAGTCAACTGCTATATTGGTTCTTTTACAAATCCCAAGTCTCATAATCTCAACATCGAAGACTAATAAATAAATATTGTCCATACTTAAAGTGTCATGCAGGTTTGAGGAGAAAATGACACTCATCCATCAAATGGATCCTGCCGACGAAATCAGCCTAATCTTCTTTAAAAAACAACTTTTTTTTCTTGAGACGGAGTCTTGCTCTGTCACTCAAGATGCAGTGCAATGGCGCCATCTTGGCTCACTGCAGCTACCGCCTCACAGGTTCCAGCAATTCTCCTGCCTCAGCCTCCTGAGTAGCTGAGACTACAGGTATGTGCCGTCATGCTCAGCTAATTTTTTTTTTTTTAATTTCTAGTAGAAATGGGATTTCATCGTGTCGGCCAGGCTGGTGATCCTCTCACCTCAGCCTCTCAAAGTGCTGGGATTAAAGGAATGAGCCACCGTGCATGGCCAATCAGCTCAATCTTTCCAGCTTAAAAAAGAGAATAAACAATGCATGTAAATTACATTGCTAAAACATGATAATCCAGCAGTTTCAGTTTCCTAATCTTCTTTAATTATTAGTAGCAATACAAATTTTACCATCTGAATTTTGGTTTTTTCGTCATTTTTTTTTTCTCAACGTCTCTCCCAAATCTTTTATCAGCCAATGAGAAGATATCACAGTAGAGAGATTGGGATGTAGATCAATAAAGACAGACTTGGAAATAAAAGAAATGTGAAGAGAACAAGCTAAATGTCATTTTAATATATCTAATATTCAAATAATTACAAATATACAATAACAATGACTTTCTTTTAGGAATGCATAGGCTTCCATTAAAAAGTCTAACTTCCAAAAATCCTATAGGGATTTTTTTTTGAAAGCAGAGTATTATGAGGTTAGCAGTGAGCATACTGTAAGCATGTCTACCTCAAATCGAGTTGTTTGTTGTTTTTCTGAATGTCTGAATTTATAACTCTCCTATTAAAAAGGGCTAACCAAATGATTTCCTATGTTACCAGAATGCCTTTATGCCTTTCCTTTATTGAATACAAAGAAGACAGCTATGTGAGGTACTAACATTAGAATAATAGGAGATGAAATCTTACCTGTCTTTTGTTTTTGTGGAAAGTGTTACGTAGTCCTAACATTTTCTGAAGACTTCTATAATACTTTGAAATCACTTTTTCCCTTTAATACTAGCTCTAATGTAGCAACTCTAAGCACCCTCTCATCTCAATTCCTTGCATTTTCATAAGTATAATTAAGAGTAGGCATATAGTTAGGCATCCAATACTTTATAAACTGAAACATTACATACTGGACATCTTCAAAACATTAAGCTTTTTAGTCTAGAAATTTCATACACACAGAAGCAGGAGAAAACAGTAAAATTAACCTGCATGTACTTATCACCCAGCTTCGAGAGCTGTCAACATTCTGTTGTTCCTGCTTCATTTGTTCTGCCATCTCCTACCCCTTGTTACATCCTCCGAAACTGACAATAATCCCTTATCATGTAATAGCCACTATGTTGTCACCTCTTTTTTCTTTGTTTTGAGATGGCATCAAATCTCTACCCATTATTTTGTAGGCTCTTTTCTCCTCAAATAAGTTTGCAAAAGAATAAATGGAGTTTCTGAAACTGCTTCCAAAGAGCACTAAGTATCATCAAAAGTATAATCATCAATTTTTATGGAGAGAAAAGAAACAAAGAAACAATGAATGCAGCCTGGGCAACATGGCAAAACTCCATCTCTACTTACTAAAAATATAAAAATTAGCCAAATGTGGTGGTACATGCCTGTGGTCTCAGGAGGCTTAGGTAAATTACTCAAACCTGGGAGGGCAAGGCTGCAGTGACCTGTGATCACGCCACTGCATTCCACCATGGGTGACAAAGAAGGGCCCTTTTTCACAAAAATAAAAATAAAAGAATGAATGAAGCTTTTTCCCTGCCAAGTAAACCCCGTATAATCCAACTCGCTTTCTCTAGCCTTTTAACAGAAATAGGACATTAAGTGTCTACTGGCCAGGCGCGGTGGCTCATGCCTGTAATCCTGGCACTTTGGGAGGATGAGGCAGGTGGTCACATGAGGTCAGGAGTTCGAGACCAGCCTGGCCAACATGATGAAACCCCGTCTCTACTAAATATACAAAAAATTACCCCAATGTGGTGGTGTGCACCTGTAATTCTAGCTACTCAGGAGGCTGTGGCAGGAGAATTGCTTGAACCTGGGAGGGAGAGATTGCAGTGAGCTGAGATTGCGCCATTGTACTCCAGACTAGGCCACAAGAGCAAAAAAGTTATCTAGTGCCTGATACTTCAAGATCAGACTTTCTTCCCACAAAACAATTTATTTACCTATGTTCCAAACAACCCAGATCACTCTGCAGGCAGCTGATGGCTTGTTACTCCTACCAATATGCTCTTTCCTAGATCACATGGTTCAGAGTCAAACAACATTTTCTCAATGCCTACTGTGTGTCAACTAGTGTGCACATCCCTTTCACATGCTACCTTATGAGTCAATCTTCTTTGGATAGCTTCTGCATCAATCCAAGAGCTAGTCTTATGTCTTCTTAACCTTTGTGACTCCAAAAATGTCTAAATCACCAGTCTACTCCGTAAAGGAGAATGTTGTTAGCCCTGGAAACCACTTGACTTGTGACATTTTAAGTCCAATATTGAATTCAACTCTTGGACATAACCTCCTATTCTTAAACTGCCACCACTCTCTTTTTAATTACTGCACCTGTTCTTTCCCTGCATGACAACCATTTTCTTGACCTTCTTTCCAGTAACAAAGTTTAATCATTGCTTCATTTCCTTCCTTCGAAACCTGGACTACACATGGTTTATTACTTCAACCATTCTCTTAGCACTACATCAATTCTCCTTCCTAATATTGATCAGCTATGAAGTCTTGTGTAAATCATGCAACTTCTTGAGGCTTCAGGTTCCTCAGCTATCAGATGGGAGAAATAACAACAGATGCATCAGCAGCAACAATACTACCACTTAAGTTCTGCGGGGACAAAATGAAATTATGCTTACAGGGTCAAGTGTCTGATACATGGTAGTCATTACATAGTATCATAATTGGTAACCTATCTAACTGGCCTGCCATTGTGATCACTATATTGATTCAACCATTTGCTGTCTGTGCTTATACATTTAGTCTGCTGGGTGGCAATACAATAAAAGTCGAAGCACATATACAACCATACAGGTTAGTGTCAACAGTAATTTCTGGTCACCAACCTCAGATGGATCATAACACCATTTGGAAAGGTTTTTACTTGTCACTAGAGAGCTCATGGAATTTAGGAACACTTTAAGGTCTTCGATTTCTTTTCCTTTAGAGAGGGGGTTTCTGTCACCTGTGTTGGAATGCATTGGTGCAATTATATCTCACTGTAACCTTGAACTCCTAGGCTCAACCAATTCTGCCTCAGCCTCCAGAGGAGTGAAAATACAGGCAGGCAACATTATGCCCCTTTAAAGGTTTTTGACTTCTATCTAACAATAGGTACTGTAATCTCTTATAAAAGACCAGTAAAGTGGATGTCTACCCTCTTCTTGGAAACATCCAGTGAGAGGAAAGTAATTTATCTACCAAGGTTTAATATTCTACCCCATTAACAGCTCAACACACGATAATATTTCTTTTTGAAATTAAGCTGAGATGTGGAATGCTTAATTTCTACCCATTGTCCAACATTTTACCATTCGAACTTATAGAAAAGTCAACTTATGCTTCAAACACTAAAAAGATGCTCTTCATGTTACTTGAGCAACTAATTTCTTAGTTCTTCTCTGAATGAGTTTACTTATGACTGTTTTGAAACACATTTGCTCAGAATAGAATACAGTGTCAACTTTCTTGTTCTTAATATCATGTTTCTAATAATTCTGCCCAAGACTGAGGTCCCTACTATTAAGTTTGTTGTTACATAAAAAAAGAATCAAAACTCCTATTCAAAATAACTAGTTTCCATTCATCCTTTTGGGGAAACAGCAGGCCAGTGTAGTCATGTTACAAAGCAGAAACGATCGTGTTCTTGACATCACCGTAAAACATAACTCTAGAAAAGACTGGAAACTTGTTAATCTACTGTACCTAACTGTCTTGTCATGAAGAGAAACAATGAAGACGCCTTGGGTAACTTTACAGAAATGTAGGCTTTTTTTTTTTTTTAAGAGACAAGATGTGGCTCTGTCACCCAGGCTGGAGTGAAGCTGCATAATCATCACTCACTGTGATCTCAAACTCCTGGGCTCAAGTTATCCCCCTCAATCACTTGAGTGATCAGCTTCCTGAGTAGCTAGGACTAGAGGTGCACACCACCACCCGCAGTTAATTTTTAATTTTTTTTGTCGAGATGGGAATCTTGCAAAGTTGCCCGGGCCATCTGAACTCCTGACCTCAAGCAATCCTCCTGCCTCAGCCTGGAATGCTTTATGCATCCTGGATATCCGTTCTTTGTTAAATATATGCTTTGCAAATTCTGAACTTGTAGACTGTGGCTTGCCTGTTTATTTTTTTCAACCTACGTCTTTTGATAAGGAGTCTGTGGTTTTTCTTTTCTTCCCGTAAAGAGACAGGGTCTTGCTATGTTGTCCAGGCTAGCCCTGAAATCTATAATCCAGTTTAGGAAGAACTGACATCTAGTGACAGCAAGCCTTTAATGGACATTTGAAGTTTTCATTGCTGAAGCTTAACGATCTTCTGTAAAATTTTTCCCTCAGTCTTTCATGCTTTTGGATACTACTACAAACGCTATTATTTTATTAATTTTCCAATTTTCACTGTTGGTTTACAGAAATACAATTAATTTTTAGATTGACTTTGCATCCTGTGATGTAGCTAACATTACTACTTAGTTCTAGAAATTTTCTTGATGATTCCTTCAGATTTCCTATGTACACAAACACGTCATCAGCAAATTCAACTTACTCCTTTCCAATTATACGCCCTTTTTTCGTGCCTTCCTACACTGGTTGAGACATAAAATGGTGAGAATAAAAATTCTGACCTTGGTGCTGACATTAGGCGGAAGGCATTTAGTGTTTCATCACTAATATGTTGTTAGCCACAGACATTTTTCATGCTTGTCTTTGATCACACTGAGGAAACTACCTTCTGCTTCCTGAGAGACTGGCCGGAGTATTTATTTTTATCAAGTATCTTGTCTGTATCTATGGAAATGATCGTAATGTTTTTCTTCTTGATTCAATTATAATGTGGTGCACTAAATACATAGATTTTCAAATCTCAAACCAAACTTTCACTTCTGGTACAAACCACATGTGCTGTTTGAGTACTACTGGAATGTTGCTCACCTCATAAAAGAGTTGAGAAATGTTCACTCCTCTTTTTCTACACTAACTTGTATAAGATTGGCAGTATTTTTAGCCTAGGCATTTCAAACAATCATTTTGAAAGAAGCCATATGACCCTTATGCTTTCTTTGTGGGCAGGTTTTTAAATTTGATTTTACTTTCATTAACAGATATACACCTATTCAGATTTTGTTTCAATTTGTCTCCTTTTGGTAAGTATTTTTCAAAAAATTCACTTATCTAATCTGTCAAATTTACTGAATTAAGTTACGAATAATATTATATTCTTAATGTATATATGATTTATAGCAGCAACCTCTCTTTCGTTCCTGACACTGGTAATTCGTGTTCTTGCTCCCTTCTCCTCCCACTTGGTGTTAACTAGTCTAGCTAGGAGTTAACTTTAAGATTTACTTCAAATAGCCAAATTTTGGTTTTGTTAGTTTTTTTCAATTACATCGATTTCTGCTCTTATTTGTAGTCTTTCCTTTTTTCTATTTATCTGGGGTTTACTTGGTGCTTCTTTTTCCAGCTAAGTTCTTAGGGCAGAACCTTGGTCATTCACTGTAGATCTTTTCTAATAGAAGCATTTAAAGGTATACTTTCCTTCTAGGCACTGTTTTAGTGGCACCAACAAATTTTGTTATATCATATTTTCATTATTGTTCCGTCAGAAATACCTTCTGAACTACCTGTGGTTTCTTTTTAAATGATAAGTCATTTAAATATGTTATTTTAACTCCTGAACATTTGGTGTTTTTCTAGGTATCTTCTTAACATTGCTTTTTGAGACAAGAGTCTTGCTCTCTTGCCCAGGCTGGAGTGCAACAGCACAATCATAGCTCACTGCAGCCTTGAACTCTTGGGCTCAACAATCTTCCCAGTTCAGCCTCCAGAGTAGCTGAGACCACAGCTTCATACCACCAAATCTGACTAGATTTTTTTTTTTTTTTTTAATTTCAGTAGAGACAGTGTAACTATGTTGCTCAGGCTGGCCTGAAGCGATCCTCCTGAATTGGCCTTCCAAAAGGGCTGGGATTACAGACATAAGTTACCACACCCAGTCTTATTGACTTCTAATGTACCTTTGCTTTTTATTAAACTTTAATTTTAGATTTAGGGATACATGCTCAGATTTGTTATATAGGTAAACTCATGTCAGGGGGTTTGTTGTACAGATTATTCATCACCCAAATAAGCCTAGCACTCAATATTTTTTCTGGTCCTTTCCCTTCTCCCATCCTGTACCTTCAAGGAGGCCCCAATGTCTATAGTTCCCCTCTTTGTGTCCCTGAGTTCTCATCAGACTTCTTATTTAAGTCTTTTGTGTCCAGAGAATATACTTTGTATGATTTCAAACCTTTTCAATTGACTGACACTAGTTTTACAGACCAGAACATGATTCCCGCCTTTTAGTGTAATGTGTGCCCCTGAAAGGAATTTATGTTCTTCAGTTGTTGTATACAGAGTTCTATACATTATCATTTAGGTCAAAGTTATTGAGAGTTAATTTTGTTATGCATCTTTACTGAGTTTTTTGTCTAGTTATTCTATAAAATGCTAAGACAGAAGTATTCAATATTTCAACTAAGATTGTCTTTTTTTTTTTTGAGACAGAGTCTTGCTCTGTCGCCAGGCTGGAGTGCAGTGGCGGGATGTTGACTCACTGCAACCTCCGCCTCCTGGGTTCAAGCAATTCTCCTGCCTCAGCCTCCCGGGTAGCTGGGACTACAGGCTCGCAACACCACACCTAGCTAATTTTTTTGTATTTTTAGTAGAGATGGGGTTTTACCATGTTGGCTAGGACGGTCTTGATCTCTTGACCTCGTGATCCACCCGCCTTGGCCTCCCAAAGTGCTGGGATTACAGGCTTGAGCCACCACGCCGGGCCATGAATTTGTTTATCTCTTTAATTCTATCAGTTTTTGTCTTGCTTCATTTGTTTTGAAGCCTTATTTGGCATATATCCATTTTTCATTGTTATGTCCTTCTATCAACTCTTGTATTATTTTATTATTATAAATGTCTGTACATAATCAGATTGGGTATAGAACAAGGAAAAAGGGAATGGTATAAGCATATTTCCAAATAACTAAGAGTTAACTAAGGTACAGTTTTTAAAGCTGTCATTTTCTCAAGGGTATAACATCTGAACTCAGATGAAACTTCACACTTTCTGAAAAAAACCAAGACTTGCCATCTTCTGTATTTAAACAGAGAAAAACTTATCAAACTACTTGAATAAATACTTGCTTAAGAGGTATAAATAAAAAACTCTGTTATACTATAAAATGATTTTTCACTTAACTATGATAGTTTTTAAAGTAATATACCTATTGTAAATAAAGACGCTGGATTCTATGCTCTGCGTTTGATCCATAAAAAATTTAACTGCAGAATGATCTGTCGGTGTTTCCAGTAATACTGTGACGTGAGTTTCCTTTTAATGGCTCATCAGTTAATGTGATTGTTGTGAATGTAATATTAGGAGACTCATTTGGCAACATATTATTACATCATCTTAACATGAAGTAAGGCCCATCAGGCATTATTAAATTAGCCTGAATTTTGCAGTATGTCAGCAGAGTTTTATGTACATTAATAGCAGAGTTAATGTTCCTTGGGGGATTCTGAAATGGTTTCAAGGTGGTGTTAGGGTATAATTTTGGAGTCACTGTATTTCCCTGGGTTTTTTAATGTCACTTGTGAATAGGTAAGACAAAATGGCAGCCAGTTAGTTAAAGTGAATTTCTTCCCCTTCTCTGACTTATTATAATAAATCCTGGTTGGAATACATGTTTTTCTTTGAATAGTTTATCCTTGCTGCAGATTAATCTTTCCACTCTGCTGAATTTTGGGCTTCCTTTCTGGGGCTCTATGATTTCTTAATAAATTCTTAAAAACAAAAACACATCTTTCTCTCACTTGAATATCTTTAAATCTTGTATATAGCAATATTGTTATTTTGCATCAAACATTCTAGTAATCTTGTTCTTCTCTCTTCCATAGGCCTTCCTGATCTCTCCAAAATGTTTATAAACTGTTTATCAAACAGTAACCATATACTTTCCTCTAAGGATAACTCCTATAGGCTTATATTTGGCATACACAGAGGAGTTGTTAAAGCATGAACTCCAGTCCATGTGAATCAGAATCGCCTGAGCATTTGCTAAAAATTTAAATTCCCTCTGGTAGTGGTAGCTCTTGTCTGTAATTATAGCACTTTGTCAGCATGAGGCAGGATAACTGCTTAGGCCTAGGAGTTTGAGACCAGCCTAGGCAACATAGTGAGACCCAATCTCTAAAAAAAATATAAAAAATTAGTGGAGCATGGTAGGTGTGCACCTGTAATCCCAGCTACTCAGGGAGGTATATGAAGACCCAAAATACTTTTTGTAATGTGGGCCATATGAATTGAGAAATTTAATATTATGTATTTATTTTTGGAAATGTTTTCACCAGCCCATACACTTTAACCTTCAGAGACCTACTATGTACAAGCAGAAACTGCTATCCTATCTTTCAGATGAAGAAATCAATGCAGAGATGGGACATGAACCTAGGTCTCTTGACTGTAAACCTTATATCCCTTAAGCTGAGGAGGTCATGGGAGTGCCACTGCACTCCAGCCTGGGTGACAGAGTGAAACCTTGTCTCAAAAAAAGAAAAAAAAATTTAATTCCCTGTCTCCTTCTCAAAAAATTAAACAAATTAAAATGAAGAAAGGTAATAAGAGCATAGAGTTGAAATCTGAGGGAATTCCTATGCAGCAGTAGAGTCATATAGTCACAAAACTCATGAGTTTAGGTTTACCACTTGCTAGATATCTAGCCTTAAGCATAATACCTTAGGAGAACCTCCGTTTACTAATCTGCAAAATGAGTTGTTAAAACAATTAAATGTGATTATCTTTAGTTCCATGATTGGCTCAGTTAGTCCTCAGCCAATGGTAGCAAATGTTATTAGAGTGCTACACATTTAGGTTTAAAATAAATGTCTTTTGATAAAAGAATCTGGTACAAATGTATATTAATCCTTGGTAAAAAACCATTAAGATTCACCTTTGCAAAACTGAACAATTACATTATGAGAACTTATTGCTGATTCTAACTAAACAGCAATACCTTTGCCAAGAGGGTATAAAAAATATAAGTGAAAACATTTGAACATAATAAAAACATTAATATAAGTATAAGCTATGATTTATTAGATGTAGCTGTAGTGAGACTACAGCTTACAAAAGTGTTTTCCCCCCTCAAGTTTAGCAGTAATGTTAACATTAGACCAGTGGCTCTGAAACATTTAGGTCTCTTAAAAATAATATTAAAGATTCCAAATACCTTTTATTATGTGAGTTACATGAATTGAGACATTTAAAATTATGTATTTATTTATTGAAATGTTTTCAAAATCCCATACAGTTTAACCCTAGAGATCTACTAAGTAGGTGGAGGCAGAAACTGCTAATCCTATCTTTCAGATAAGAAGTCAGTGCAGAGCTGAGACTTGAACCTAGGCCTCTTGACTCTAAACCTTATGTATCTTCTGTTTTACCCCCCTCAGCTGACATTTACTGACCTTCTACTACTGTATGATCGGGAACTGAGACTAGCACTTTCACATAGCTGAGAAGTAAACAAATCTGTTGTGGTGTTATGAGGCGATGCAGTACTGCCTAACGAAGCTGCTGTCTTAGGTTTACCAGGAAGATGAAAGGACGTTTAAGGCCCTGAAGCAGGTTGGCAGACAAATCTACTTAATGCTTTGTCACAGAGGCAGTCTGCAGTGCTTATAAGCTTAAACCTACAGGATTCTTTGTAGTCACTTTTAGCCATCATTCATTGTCCAAATGATGTAACTTAGTGTCTTGTTTTGGTTTTTTTTTTTGAGAGGGAGTCTGACTCTGTTGCCCAGGCCAGGCTGGAGTGTAATGGTGCAATCTCAGTTCATTACAACCTCCTCCTCCTAGGTTCCAGCAATTCTCCTGCCTCAGCTTCCTGTGTAGCTGGGATTACAGGCAAATGCCACCAGGCTTGGCTAATTTTTGTATTTTTAGTAGAGACAGGGTTTCACCACGCTGGCCAGGGTGGTCTCGAACTCCTGACCTCTGGCAATCTGCCCACCTCAGCCTCCCAAAGTGCTGGGATTATAGGCGTGAGCCACTGCGACCATCCGTAACTTAGTTTTCAAAATTTTGTTTTACTCTGAAGAGATTCAGAAGAGTGATGGTTAGGTGACCTGCTAAATATAGCCGAGATAAAAAAATTAGAAGCAGAGTGTCCAGTCCAAGTCATTAAAGAACTAAAATTCAGACTATGAAATTCAAACAGTAACTTGTATTATAAAAAAGAAAGAGTTCTGATACCAACTATGAATTGATAATTACAATCACCCATATTACAATCACCCATTCACATTTCATATGGACCAAAAAGAGGATATTTCAGTTTCATCAATGGATATTGCTAAAACTATACAGAATAAATGGTATATTAGTTAGTGTTGCGTTGGCCTTAAAGCACTGTTACCTTTGAAAAGGGTAAGAAAAGTACCTTAATAGAGGATAGAAGGTCAATTGCTGCTTTTCTATTTTTTACTGTGATCTGAATAACCACTTACATTCTTTGGTTCTCTGCAATTTTTAACTAGGCATGAGCAGTATGCTGGTACATGTTTAACAACTGTTTAAAAAATTAAAGCCCCCCCCCATAACATTTTTGGATTTTCACAGTATAAATACTTCTTTGATGGCCATTTTGTTTGTTTCTATTTTTTTTTTTTTTTTTTTAAGAGATGCAGTCTTGCTACATTGCCCAGGCTGGACTTGTTTTCCTGGGCTTAAGTGATCCTTCTGCCTTGGCTTTCCAAGTAGCTGGGACCATAGGTATGCACCACAGTGCCCAGCTCATGACAGCCAATTTTAAGATTCCAGTGTAATATCAACTGTGCTTGCTAAATTCCTAAAAATTAAACAGATTTGGCTCTTGCGAGCTAGTAAGAGCTAGTAAAGCAAAACACTGGCTATGACACGATGCTAATATGTATTTTAAATGACTAGAATAAAATAAAGCTAATAAATGGAAACAAAAGCAATCATTATTAGCACCATTAAAACTTTAAAAAATTACTTGGATAAAAATAGGTTAATACTGCTTGGTCTGAAGCCAAGAAATCTTAGTATTGGTCCAGCTACTACCTCTCACTCCATATTTAACAAATCACTTATGCGGACCATGCCTACTTGCTATTAAGGACATGGGAATAGATGATCCTTAATTTTTACAATATATTTACTTTATTTCTCCCCTGGCCCCGGCTCCATTCTCTTCTTGAGACAGAGGTTCACCGTCCACCTGGCTGTGTAGTGCAGTGGTGCAATCACGGGTCACTGCAGCCTGAAACTCCTGGGCTCAAGTGATCCTCTTGCCTCAGCCTCCCAAGCAACTGGGACTGCAGGCATGCACCACTACACCTGGCTTATTATTATTATTATTTTTTTTTTTTTGAGACAGAGTTTTGCTCTTGTTACCCAGGCTGGAGTGCAACGGCGTGATCTCGGCTCACCGCAACCTCCGCCTCCTGGGTTCAGGCAATTCTCCTGCCTCAGCCTCCTGAGTAGCTGGGATTACAGGCACGCGCCACCTTGCCCAGCTAATTTTTTTAATATTTTTAGTAGAGACGGGGTTTCACCATGTTGACCAGGATGGTCTCCATCTCTTGACCTCGTGATCCACCTGCCTCGGCCTCCCAAAGTGCTGGGATTACAGGCCCGAGCCACCGCGTCCGGCCTGATTTTGTATTTTAAGTAGAAACAAGGTCTCGCTATGTTTCCCAGGTTGCTCTCAAACTCCTGAGCTCAAGCAATCCTCCTATCTCAGTCTCCCGTAAACCACCATGGCCAGCCTACAATATGTTATTTTATAATGAGAAGGCATATCACAAAACAGAATGTTAAAAGATGTATTAAATGGATTAATATTATTACTAAGACAGTTAAAACTGGCTCACATGCCCATGCCTGAAATTAGGGTGGGCCCTCATGTAAAGCACGCAGACAGCAGAAAACAAATTTATTATGTTCTGCCTTTCCTTTCTATTCTTTTTGGCTTTGATTCTGATGGGAATCTGCAGGTGAGCTGTGTGTATTCAGGGTCTCAGTCTAAAGATATGAGGAAAAAGGCAGAGAAGATGCCCATTAGCAGAAGCACAAAATGCTAGAGAAGGTGAAAGAAAGAGCAGAAACAAAGATTCCAAGTCAGGGAGGATGTAAAGCCTAAAAATTGGTTAGATGCAGGATTAAAAACAAAATACTTCCAATATTAATGATGAGTCTGACATTATAGGATATGCAAGCTATGTGATCAACCGTATAGTCTTTAGATACCAGCAATTATGTTTTCTGTGAGAAAATATGCAAAAAAATTCTCAGAAACGAAAACCGCTACTTTGTTCCCAGTTAAAATGGAGGCGGGTTATGAAAACCTTTGATGATAAAGATAGCCTGGTAAATGGGGGAACGGAAACAATTTTAAGCAAAGACAGCAAAAAAAAAAGTTTAACAGCTAGAAAACAACATTTAGTTACAAATTAAATAACTTAATTGGTATTTATTTCTTTGGAAACAAATTTCCTGGTAGAATAAACTGGATAATTTCTATCTCCTCTATTAAAATAATTTTTATTTATGTGTTTAAAAACCATCTCATTGCTTTTTAAAAATCATTAAACTTACTTGACAGCCTGGTAATCCGGTATCTCTGCTGTACAGGGAAAATGAGCCTCTCTCTGATGTTTTTCCTATAAAACAAAGACATTAACTTTATATAAAACCCCTCATTTATTGACAATCAATTAAACTAGTAGACTATTCGTGGTAATTATATTGCAGTTTAAAAATGGAAAGAACAAATTAGAAATAAGAACAAAATATTAGAAAAATCCAATAATTTGTAAAAACTTGCTATCATTTCAGTCAGTCTGAGTCAAACTCTGGGAAGGACGTTGTGACTCGTGTCTGTAATCTCAGCACTTTGGGAGGCCAAGGTGGGAGGACTGCTTTAGCCTAGTAGCTCAAGACTAGCTTGGGCAGTTACAAAAACCTGTCCCTACAAAAACATTAAAAATTAGCATGGCGATACACGTATGCAGTCCCAGCTACTTAGGAGGCTGAGGTGGGAGGATCACTTGAGCTACATAAAGTAGCAAGCAAACACTCTTTTCAACATATAGTATTTTAAAAAAACATTTAGAAGAATGAAAGAGACTTTTATATAGCCAACAATATGATCCATGTACCACTAGTCAGAATGTTTTCCCGTTTGCCCCAGATTAAACGTTCTTATCTTCTTTCTCTCTCAAAAATTAATACAGTATTGGGCCAAGTGCAGTGGTTCACACCTGCAATCCCAGCACAAGGTGGGTGGATGACAAGGAGATTGAGACCTGGCTAACATGGTTAAACCCATCTTTACTAAAAATACAAAAGATTAGCAGGTGCTACCACACCTGCCTGTAGTCCCAGCTACTCAGGAGGCTGAGACAGCAGAATTGCTTGAACCCAGGAGGTGGAGGTTGCAGTGAGTCGGGATCGAGCCACTGCACTCTGTCTCAAAAAAAAAAAAAAAAAAAAATACAGTATAGATATAGCTCAAACCACACCTCAGGGTACCCATTATCCTAATATTGATGTGTATGATTACCAACTATGTTTTTTACTCTTAAATATATATTCATGCTCTCAAACAATATACATTACTGTCTGCATTTAACATTTAAATAGATGGAATTACATGGTGTTTATCTTGAAACCTGCATTTTCATATGAGCTATGTATTGATTATCAGAGCCCAAGTCTGATCATCTTTACTGCTATACAGTGCTCCATTATACAAATAAAACCAGTTTATATAGTCTCCTATTGTACGATAGTTTTTACATTTCTTTGTCATGAGCAGTACTGAAACAAATCCTTGCACGTCTTGTACACAGAAACCCCCTCCTCCTCCTCCTGCGGGATACACACAAAGAAGTGAAACTGGTGGATAAAAGGATGCAAACTTCCAGCTTTACAGATACTGATTGCTTTACTACTCTCAGAAGTCATCATGCCAATATTCATTTTTCCCAGCAACATTAAGAATTTGTCTTGTGGCCAGGCACAGTGGCTTACGTCTGCAATCTCAGAATTCTGGGGGGCCGAGACAGGCGGATCACTTGAGGTTAGGAGCTCAAGACCAGCCTGGCCAACAAGGTAAAACCACATCTCAACTAAAAATATAAAAATTAGCCAGTAATGGGAGCACACGCCTGTAATCCCAGCTACTTGGGAGGCTGAGGCAAGAGAATCACTTGAACCCAGGAGGTGGAGGTTGCAGGGAGCCAAGATAGCGCCATTGCACTCCAGCCTGGGTGACAGAATGAGACTCTCCCTCAAAAAAAAAAAAAAAAAAAAAAGAATTCTAATTGTGACTATACCCACTGATATGGTTTGGCTGTGTCCTCACCCAAGTCTCACCTTGGATTGTAGACCCCATAATACCAATGTTTAGTAGGAGGGACCCAGTAGGAGGTAAGTGAATCATGAAGGTGGTTAGTCCCATGCAGCTGTTCTTGTGATAATGAGTTCTCATGAGATCTGATGGTTTTATGAGGGGCTTTTCCCTGTTTGCTCGGTACTTCTCCTTGCTGCTGCCATGTAAAGGACATTTTTCTTCCCCTTTTGCCACAATTTTAAGTTTCCTGAGGCCTCCCCAGCCATGCTGAACTCTTTCCTTTATAAATCACACTGTCTCGGGTTATGCTTTTATTAGCAGCGTGAGAATGAACTCATACACCCACAGTTCAAAACTTTCATGGCCAAGTATCAGGAATAGTACGGGCCAGTTCTTGAGGGAGAATGAACGTTAGTCTCACAGCACTAACCATCAACAGTAGTAGGGTGCTCACTCGTTTGTATTCAATATACTAGAGTTTCAGTATGTTTAGTAAAGTGAATTGGCAAATGTGGTACTTCTGAGGGTCAGAAACTAATCCCCCCCAAGCATGGTGCTTTGACATGTTGGATTTGAAGCAGCAGCCCCTTAAGGTCTCTCTAACTCATGCCCTCTCCACTAGACCCCTCCCCACAATCCTCTGTTTTTTTGCAAAGCATAGGATGAAGCTGTTTTATGAAATTCCCTATCTGCTTAGAAAATGGACCTGTCAAAGCACAAATTGCCTTCCCTCAGTTTCAAGAATTCCTTCTATGCCAGTCATTCTAAGTTGGCATTTTCCTTCAGTCTCTGCCATATTCTTGGTCCAAGAGGATTTCTGATCCACTTTGATGAGATGCAGGAAAGGTTGTGTGTGTCAGAATTCCAAGTGTACAATCCTTTAATGGTTTTATTTTGTAATAACTTGTTTTGTTTGTTTGTTTATTTATTTATTTAGAAACAAGGTCTCGCTCTGTCACACAGGCTGCAGTGCAGTTACATAATCACAGCTCACTGTAGCCTCCAACTCCTGGGCTCAAGCAATCCTCCAACCTCAGCCTCCCAAGTAGCTGGGACTACAGGCATTTGCCATCAGCCTAATTTTAAAAAATTTTATTTTTAGTAGAGACAGGGTCTCAGTGTTGCCTAAGCTGGTCTGAAACTCCTGGGCTCAAGCAATCCTCCTTCTTCAGCCTTCCAAAGTGCTGAGGTTATAGTTATAAGCTACCATGGTGGCCTAGCATTATTATTACAAGGATTATTTTGCATATCTAAAGGGTTTATAGATGTCAGATTTAGAGTTGTAAGATTTCTACATCAATTAGCCAGCATGATATACATACTTTAACAAAAATGATACTAGTCTATTTCTAAGGTTTTAAAAAAATAATTATGAACCATAGGAATAAACAAGTTTGAACATCCTATTCATGTGCAGAGCTTTTTTTATTAGTGAACTATATTTTTAGACAATCGCAAGTTAATAATGTATTGTATTTTCACTCACATGTCCTAGTAAGAACTCAAAATAAATGTTAAGGTGGAAAAAGGAACAAGGTTAGAGATGTATATTAGCTCTGTTTAGTAACATACAGCTTTTAAATACAATGTTAATTATCTATGTGGAGGCTACCCCTCTGATCATTTTAAAACACTTAAGTTTTAAACTTAACTTCCTGTGCTTATTTAAATTCCTAAAATTCCTTTTCCTTTCATAAAGTACACCAAATTCAGAGAGAAGGAAAACTGATTTAACATAAGCTGAAGATGTTACAAGGTAAAAGTTTATTCTGAAATGGAAAGTTGATAGCTTGTTTTCAAAATGATAATCTGTTTAAATAAGATTTTGAATTGTGAATACATTTTTATTTCACCTTTCATTTATTAGAAACTAGTTATTTTCTTAAGGACTTATAAGTTTGAGTATCCTTGAAATATAATAATGCATACTCAGTCTAAGACTTAGAAGGCATTCATTTTTAATTCTTTCAAAATTACTTTTCACAAGAACTATTTTCATAAATTAAAATTAATCATATCCATTCTCTTTATCTTAGGCATCTGAGAAACAACAAAAATCTCTGGCCACTGTATTACCAGTTTCTACCAACTTTTTAACATAAATATATATAAATGGAATATACAGACAATTTTAACTGGTCAACTTCAGCTGAACACAGTTTAAGAACAACTAGTAATGTAACATATATGTAATTTTCCTTGAAACACCCATGAAAAATTATTACAAAGAATTATCTGGGACAGTCTAGTACAGAGTTTTTACTAGACCCTTGTGTTGCAGTGGTCTGGGTGTGTATAGGTATGGGTGTGTGCACATGTGCATGGGCCTCTTTGGCAGGCTTTTCAGAACCATTTTTAAATGTATTAAACAAAATGTAAGTATTTTAATGTACAATGACATGTAATCATCAAGATGTTCTTTTAAAGACCAAACTTGCTGTAATTTATTAACAAATTAAATAAGATTTAGCAGCAGGCCTAATAATGATAATTTGAAAGCATAACTGATAGTTTAAGATATCTCAACAATTATATTATGATATGAAAATATCTATTATTCTACTGGTGACAAAAACTATAGGTAATGATTGAACAATTTTGCTATCCTTATTCAAAATTGAAAGCCATGGTAAATTTCACTTAAAGATTGGTAAAAATAAAGATGACAATTTTTTTCCCATTCAAGTTCAATGATTTTCCTTCTGTCCTGGGAGTCTCTATACTCCAGGTTAAGGAACTCAACTCTAGTAGAACAGCAACATATGATTGGAAAATATACAAGTATAATACATATATATATAAAGTCATCAGACATATAACTTGTGTGCAAAGGTATTTTAAGTAGCTGAACGTACATGGTTTACATTAGGCAGATTCAGCCTTTTCTGACCTAAACTAAAAACTGCTCAAGATAACTAACTTACACAGTATTTAAAACATTTATTCAAGAAACGGCAAATGACTGAAGTGCAAGAAATTATTTTCTCCAGACACATCAACTATTAGAGGCATTAGTTACCTTAACGAATATTCTTGGACTTAAAAAGTTAACTTGCTCTCTACCACCAATATATTTAAGTTACAACTCTCCAGTGCTTACAGAAATGCAAACGAATGCTATTATTTTGACATAGGATGCAATCAGCAGTCAAAGTGAAACTTGGAGGGGACAGGCACAGTTCTACATTCCCATTTCTCCCCATCTCAGTTACAAATATGGAAGCATTGACTAGACAGAAGAATCTAAGCTCCATACATTCTATCACACATTTATGGGCTAGTCAGGGACAGATAAAGAGGTTAGGAGATGAGTAAGATACAAGCTTCTGGCTGGGTGTTGTGGCTCATACCTGTAATTCCAGCACTTTGGGAGGCTTAGGTGGGAGGATTACTAGAGCTAAGAGGTTTGAGACCAGCCTGGGCAACATAGAGACATCTGGTCTTTATAAAAAATATTCGTAATAAAAAACTTAGTCAGGCATGGTGGTGCAGACCTTGCAGTCGCAGGAGACTGAGGTGGGAGGACTGCTTGAACCTGGGACTGTGAGGCTGCAGTGAGCTATGATGATGCCACTGCATTCCAGCCAAAGAGACAGAGTTAGACTCTGCCTCAAAAAACAAACCAACAAAAAACCCCTACAAGCTCTGCCCTCGACAGGCACCAAACAATGAAAAAGCTTATAGCCTAATGGATGATGAAGTTTTAGAAGTACTGCTATGCCTGTTATTTAGTTTTTTTCAGTGAGATAAATTAAGTATTTGATAATATATATTTATTAAAAATACCATAAAGGTTAGATAGTACCTGATGGTTTGTGTGCTCACCCAAATCTCTTCTTGAACTGCAGTTCCCATAATCCTCACATGCCGTGGGAGGGACCCAGTGGGAATTAACTGAACCATGGGGGTGGTTACCTCCATGCTGCTCTCATGATGGTGAGTTATCATGAGATCTGATGGTTTTATAAGGGACTTTTCCCCGCTTTGCTCTACAATTTTCTGTTCTGCCACCATGTGAAGAATGTGCTTGCTTCCCCCTCCACCATGATTGAAGTTTCCTGAGGTCTCTCCAGCCATGCTGAGCTGTGAGTCAAGTAAATCTCTTTCCTTTATAAATTTCCTAGTCCCAGGTATGTCTTTATTAGCAACCTGAGACCAGAGTAGCCACAATCCACATTTGGGAGAATGGTGTTCAGTTTCATTCTACTTTCAACATGCAAATTTAGACCAAAGCAACGCTACAATACTCTCATGGTGTGTGCACTGTTATTATCAACAGAAAATACTGTATTGATGAGGAAACAGCCAGCGATAACGATATTATGGAATACAAAGCCTGCTTAGCATTTATTTCTGCAGCAGCCTAGTAAACACCTAAAAATGTCCAGCCAAATAAAGTTTATTAGTTTCAATGAATCGATACTATTCAAGAAATAGTTATTAACGTAGCAAGTAACAATACAAAATAGAATAGCTTCTCTATTTGTATGAAAGCCAGTGTTATTTCTGTTTATTTTTGTAAGAAATACTGATTTGCATTTACCAATTTGAATTCAGCATCTTTTACAAAGAAAAACTCCATGTATTATAATATAGTTAGTTTTAAACTGGTTTTTCTTAAAAGCTTAACCTAGAAACAATTCCTGAATGTTTCAAAAATGTTAATGAGATCAACATTACTATGTTCAAAATGAAATATTTCAATGTTTAAGTGATGTGAGCTTTTCCATATTTACTCCTCTTTTTTTTTTTTTTTTGAGATGGAGTTTTGCTCTTGTTACCCAGGCTGGAGTGCAATGGCGCGATCTCGGCTCACCGCAACCTCTGCCTCCTGGGTTCAGGCAATTCTCCTGCCTCAGCCTCCTGAATAGCTGGGATTACAGGCACGTGCCCCCATGCCCAGCTAATTTTTTGTATTTTTAGTAGAGACGGGGTTTCACCATGTTGACCAGGATGGTCTCGATCTCTTGACCTCGTGATCCACCTGCCTCGGCCTCCCAAAGTGCTGGGATTACAGGCCGGTTAGCTCAATTGGTGAGCTCTGGGTGCTCAACTGCCCAAGGCCGCGTGCTCGATTCCTGGCTGCACGCTCAATTCCCATATTTACTTTTCAGAGAAACAATATGAAATCCTTACATAGGCAAATCTAAATATTTGTACACAAATCAAATTTGGTGAAAGGTTTATGAGCAGACTATCCTCCTCCCCGTTGGGTGTCTTTGAAAACTCATTATTTACCTAACCTTTTTGCTCATGGAAAAGCAACTCCCCTTTTGTGGGCAAACCCTATACAAAAAATTGATACTATTTGAATCATACTAAAACATTTGAAGAAACACAAAATGCTAACTTACAAAGCAGGCAAATCTGCAATGCCTTAGGGTATGAGAGCAGAGACTTGGGAATTCTGAGTCTTGGCTCTTGTTTCTCTCTCATTGAGTGAACTGGGAAAGTTACAAGTCATTTAACATCAATGACCCCACTTACTCTTTTAGGAAAATCAACTGAATAACATGTACCTCACAGAGACCCTGCACAATTTCATAAATGTTTATAAAGTATTCAGAAATTGTCTAGAAGATACTGTTAGAATTGTAGGCCTCATTTTCATAGTAATCTGCTCAAATGTACAGAAAAAAAGGATCTTAATTGACCATATCTTTTTTTAAATAAAGAGAAAAGGGGTTTTAAAATAAACCCTTGCCTATTTTCTTCAGAACAATTTGTTTAAGCATTATTGGCTAACATTTGTGCCAACCACGCTGCTGGCTACATTGAAGATATTTAAATATCTAGTGCCAACAAGCACAGCTGCTGGACTCTCTATGCCCTCCTCTTGTTCACTCCATGCCAAATTACTCACACAGCTATGAATGATGAGGTAGCAGCAGAGGAAAATGCCAAGTGTGAGTGAGATTAGTGATAAGCCACAGGATCCCTACAGAGGCTGGTGGTGATCAAGTTCCCAGGTGTAACCACTTTTCTAACCCGGCCTTTATCTCATCACATACGCCATCTTAATTTTGCACCCGCTTCCTGTGACGTGCATCAAAACTGTAAGCAGCTTCCCAATCAATAATTCCGGCAGAACTGCTACGGTGCTAATGGTGTATCTCATCCTAATAAAAGCACACAGTCAGACCTGAGCCGTTTGAATAGGCTTTAGAAATGACTTTCTAGGCTGGGTGCACTGGCTCATGTCTGTAACCCAGGACGTTGAGTGGCCAAGGCAGGTGGATCACTCAAGCCTGGGAGTTTGAGACCAGCCTGGGCGAAATGGCAAAAACCCAACTCCATAAAAAATTCGTTGGGGATGGTGTACACACCTGGAGTCCCAGCTTCTTAGGGGGCTGAGGTGGGAGAATCAAGTTGAGACTGCAGTGAGTCATGACTGTACCACTGTACTCCAGCCTAGGCAACGGAGGGAGATACTGAAGAAAGAAAAGAAAAGAAGAAAAGAGAAAAGAAAAGAAGGGAAAAGAAAGAGAATGAGAGGGAGGGAGGGGGGAGAGAGAAAAGGAAGGAAGGAAGGAAGGAAGGAAGGAAGGAAGGGAGGGAGGGAGGGAGGGAGGGAGGGAGGGAGGGAGGGAGGGAGGGAGGGACTGAGACTTTAAAATCTGTGATGAAGTACTCTAGGATGCAAACATTTACCAACCCAACTACCCTTCCCCATGCTCTCCACTTTTCTCCCCTTAACATCCGATTTGCAAATTAAATAGGTGAGGATGAGAAGGTTTACAGAAAACAGTTTGCCTTTCCATGATGAAGATGGCCAGAAAAGAACATTTAAATGCACAATTCCATCTGAGAGGATGAGTTGGGTGGGTAGTTGAAAATTATAAAGGAATGAACAGTGCAAAATTAAATAAATACATTTTGATCAGTTTCAGTCACTTATCAACTTTCCAGACCTGGCACAGTGGCTCATGCCTGTAGTCCCAGCACTTTGGGAGGCCAAGGCAGGCAGATCACCTGAGGTCAGAAATTTGAGACCAGCCTCGCCAACAAGGTAAAATCCCATCTCTACTAAAAATAAAAAATTAGTTGGGCATGGTGGCACACGCCTGTAGTCCCAGATACTTGGGAGGCTGAGGCAGGAGAGTGGGTGCACTGAGCCAAGACCACACCACTGTACTCAAGCCTGGGTGAAATAGCAAGACTCCATCTCAAAAAAAGGAAAAAAAGAAAAAAAAAAAAAAGAACACTTTAATTAGGTAGGTCAAAGTCTAATTTCCACTTTGGAGTAACTTAACAACTGGATTTTAAACTGTCCCTGATAACCTAATTTACATCTATATTGTACTGTTGCTTTGACCAAAGTTCAGAATTTAAGCGTATTGTTTTTTAATACCCCATCAGAGCTTCCACAGCTTTCTTTTTTTTTTTAAAGCGTATTATTCTTAATGTCATCACATTTCCCCAACCACATGTTGTTTAGAATTTAGAAATAAAGACATTTTCATTTTTTAATAGCAATTCAATAGATTACAGAACTAGGGGGCAGCTCTTCAGGAAAAAAAAATCATAAATGTGTATTCTTTAATCAACTCACCTTGGTACCTTCATATCTTAATGTTTCTCATTCTTAAAAACGGATTTAAAATAATTTCGTGGTTTACAACTTTCTAAGGACTACATAAACTGAGCTAATCATTCAATGCCTTACCCCTATTTACTCCACTTATTCCAAAACAAAGAAAAGGAAAGTCAGGCAACAATCACACCACCACCTAATTTGGAGGAAGAGGGAGCAAATTATGAAATACATCTACTTTTGGCATCTCATTTCCTTCCTGACATTAATGTATCTTGGTATTCACACACTTAAATAACCTACTCCTTCTGACACACTGACTCTGCTTCCAACAGATCCTCGTATCAATGCTTCTCTAAGAAATTTCTTGCATTATACAATGATAAGCAGAACATTAGGCTCATTGTTGCTAATTCCCATGATTTTCTCACATCTTTTTGTATTTCGACTATTTAATTTAGACCATGACCTTACCAGGCAAGGTCAGTGTCTAAGTCTGTTTTTTATGGCACCCAGGGACCAGAAGGCAGATGCCACTTGTTCAGAGAACACTGGTCTGGAATTCTAGACTTGTTTTGTTTGTGTGCCAGGGACATATTCTACTCCAAGGCTCCATCTATGGCATAGAGCCACGTGAAGGCAGAGAGACAGCTTAAGAGAACTGTGCTCTAAAACAGTGGATAATAAATGATTGTTAATTAGCCAGTTCCCCTGACAGCAAGAATTGGAAGAGAAGAAACTAGTCAATGGAACCGCTACCATTCATCAACTAACTGGTGAAAAACAGGGCATTGGAATGAAACAAACATGGACATGCGAGTCAAGGGGTCGATTTCTGTCTCTGATGTGAACTAGCTACGTGAGATACACAAGTCATTACATCTCTCTAGGCCTCAGGTTTTTTTACTTAAAGAGTGGGGTAGGATAAGTTTGCACTAGATGATTTCTTTTAATGTGCCGTGAAACTGATATTCTTATCAGCTCTTTTGCTATCAATCAGACATACCTTTCTGATGGAATGTTAATTTGGACATGGCATGTAGTAAAAAGGATAAGCAGCTAAACATGTAGGAACTTTTGTAATAATGATGATATGGAGTTATAAAAACAAAGTGTAAACATTTAATATGTTTTGAGATATTTACCTGTAAATATGGTAGGCTGAATAGAGCAAATTGAAGTCAGTACATTAAAAATTACCAAGACTCAATTCTATTCAGATGAAGAAAACTCTAAATGCCAATAATTTTTTTTTTACCAAGACTCAACAGCCTATACAATATAGAAACAAAACACATTTTGTATGCTTTGTGTATAGAAAATACATAGCCGTCGTATGGTGACTATTCCATTTTGTTGAAACACATGGAGAAAGCCCAGAAGAGAGCCTTTAATCCCACTTGCGTTCTACTAAGACTGCATGTGTGTGTTTTATGTACTCAATTATTTATGAACACCAGGGTCTCGATCTGTTGTCCAGGCTGGAGTGCAGTGGCGCTCCACAGTCTTGAGCTCTTGGGTTCAAGTAATCCTCCTGCTTCAGCCTTCCAAGTAGTTAGGATTACAGGCGCGCACACACACACGTGCGCGTCAATTTTAAAACATTTTTATAGAGATGGGGTCCCTTATGTTGCCTGGGCTGGTCTTTAACTCTTGTCCTCAAGTCAGCCTCCCACCTCAGTCTCCGAAAGTGATGGGATTACAGGGGTGAGCTACCATGCCTAGCCTGCTAAAAGTTAAATATGGTTCTTGCTACATGAGGATAAAATATGACATGTTCAATTTTCATTGAGCTGTCTCCAGTACTGCTATTTACTGCCCATTCTATGCTCGAGTTTGAAAATAGGTAAAGGCCAGTCTCAACTTCTTTTTGTTTTTTGAGACAGAGTCTTGCTCTTTTGCCAGGCGGTAGGCTGGAGTGCAGTGGTGCAATCTTGGCTTACTGTAATCTCCACCTCCCAGGTTCAAGCAATTCTCCTGCCTCAGCCTCCTGAGCAACTGGGACTACAGGCACATGCCACCATGCCCAGCTAATTTTTATATTTTTTAGTAGAGACGGGGTTTCACCATGTTGGCCAGGATGGTCTCAATCTCTTGACCTCGCGATCCACCCGCCTCAGCCTCCCAAAGTGCCGGGACCACAGCCGCGAGCCACTGTGCCTAGTCCAACTTCTTAATGGGTCATAATCCAAAGTTCATTTGTGAGTAAGGCAAAACTCAACATAAAAATCTTATATACTAATTTATTCTAACTGGATACACAAGTAAATTGAGGTCACAGTGTGTTTGAGTAGAGTATCTGCTCAAGGGATGAATGAGGAATGAAGGATGGAAGGAAAAAATGAAGGAAGAAAAAAAAATCCTAACCTAACATACTGTAACAATAGAGAGTAGGCATGCGGTCATGGTAAAGAACAAAGACTCTAGATGTAAGCTAGCCAGGTTGTTGCTTACCATCAGTAGTACCTAACAGCTCTGTCCCTTAGATGCCTAATCTGTGAAACAAGGACAAGAACAGTTTTACCTCACTGGGTTTTTGTGAGGCTAAAATGTATTAACATCTGAAATGCATGGACCAGTGAAAAACATGGGCTAATTAAATTTTAGTTATTATTTTGAACTAAAATGTATTGATTAGAAAATACATTTGACTATATTATACAGTACTACACTGACTATATATATCTTAAATATCCGTGCTTAAGAAAAAAATCTTAATTAGAAGAGGGAAAAAAGTAGATCTAGGCAAAGAATTTAAAGAAAACTTTAGGACATTTTAAGAGGTTTTAAAATTCTTTATGGCTTTTATTTCATTAAAATTCAATGGCGTCACTCTTCTTAGCATTAATGAATGGGTATCTGGATCCTTTTGCATACATAGCCAAAATCTGTTCACAATTGAAAAAAACAAGAAAGTATGCACCATCCAGAAAAGGTGATAGAGAGAGCTGAGAAGTCAAACATAAAGAACAGTCTAAAATGAATTTTAAGCGAGTTTTAGACTGTGTCATATAAAGGAAACAGGATAGACATGTTTGAATATAATCCTTAACCTGCCTATTCCTTTTTCCCTAAGGTTCAGGCGAAGTAGTTTTAGGGCAGTACCTCGGGTCTCATGGTTCCGAGGTACCAGTTCAAGACAGCTTAGCTGTTGTTTGAAGCTCATGGGGAAAGAGAAGCAGACCATTTTTATTAAGTGAAAAAGAGGGCCAGTGTTAGTGTGTAAACACAGATGTTAAGAAGTTCACTACTTAAATTCCTTCATCTAGGGAAGGCCCTATTCTTAAGATTATGTGCAAAAACCACTGGAAAACAGAGAATGAAAAAAGCCAAACATTTATTTCCTCTATCTGGTGGCTTTTGTTTCATTTTGAAAACTTGCGTTGTATTACTGATAGGACTGGATTTACGTTTGCCATTTTGTTAGATGTCTACTATTTGTCTCATCTGCTCTTTGTTCTTTTTTCTTTCTAAAACTTTTTTTTTTTTTTTTGAGAGGAGTTTCGCTCTTGTTACCCAGGCTGGAGTGCAATGGCGCGATCTCGGCTCACCGCAACCTCCGCCTCCTGGGTTCAGGCAATTCTCCTGCCTCAGCCTCCCGAGTAGCTGGGATTACAGGCGCGCGCCACCACGCCCAGCTAATTTTTTGTATTTTTAGTAGAGACGGGGTTTCACCATGTTGACCAGGATGGTCTCGATCTGTTGACCTCGTGATCCACCCGCCTCGGCCTCCCAAAGTGCTGGGATTACAGGCGTGAGCCACCGCACCCGGCTCTCAAACTTTTATTTTTTTATTTTTCATTTTCTTAAAGAGACAGGGTCTTGTTCTGTCACCCAGTCTGGAGAGCAGTGGGGTGATCATAGCTCCCTGTAACCTTGAACCCTTGGGCTGAGATCCTCCCATCTCAGGTAAGACTACACCTGCCTTGCTTTCTTTGTGGTAGAGACAGAGCCTCGCCCCAGCTTCTTTGTCTCCCTGTACCCCAATTTCTTTTTTGCTTGTAGTAGAGACAAGTCTTGCACCAGCTCGTCTGAAACTCCTGGCCTCAAGCAATTCTCCCACCTCCCAAAGTGTTGGGATCACAGGTATGAGCCACTATGCTCTGCTCTCAGCCTGCTTTTAGACTGAGCATTCCATTTAGTAGCCGCTATTGGTAGATACATTACAGTTTTAAAAAAATTTTTAGTGACTGCCCTCAGTTTACAATATACATCTTTAACTTAACAGTCTACCTTCCAAAATCCTTTCTCCCATCTTTCAAGTTAGTATTGTTATATATTTTATAAAACCCACCATATAATGTACTAATTCTGCTTTAGACAGTTATTTTATAGTGCGATTTAAAAGGATAAAACGTATGTCTTTCATATTTATTTCATTATTACCATTTCTGGAGCTCTCATTTTTTTGTATAGATCCGGGGTTGGCACACTATAACTCAGGACCTGCTTCCTGTTTTTGTAAATAAAGTTTTACTGGAAAACAGCCATGCTCACTTGTTTATGTATTGTTTATAGTTGCTTTTGTGCTACCATAGCAGAGTAGCATAGCAGAGTTGACTAGTTGTGACAGAAATTGTCTGACCCACAAAGCCTAAAACATGTAATATCTGGTACCCTACAAAAAAAGTTTGCTGAGTCCTGGTGTAGATCCAAGTTACTGTCTAGAGTGACATGCCCCCTGCTTGAAGAACTTACTCTAACAGTTATTGCAGCACAAATCTGCTAGGAATGGATTTTCTCATATTTTCATATATCTAAAAGTCTTTATACCTCTTTTTAAAAAAATATTTTCAACAGATAAATAATTCTGAGTTGACAGAGTCTTAAAAATTTTTAATACATTAGATTTAATTATCTTGCTTGCAAAGTTTCTAAGATAAGTCTGCTGCAGTTTATCTTTGTTGCTTTATAAACAATTTTTTTTTCTGCCTCTGGTTATCTTTCAGATTTTCTCTATGCAGCAATCAGAAATGATGAGTTCGTGTCGTTTGTAGGGACATGGATGAATCAGGAGAATCATTCTCAGCAAACTGACACAAGAACAGAAAATGAAATACCGCATATTCTCACTCATAGGTGGGTGATGAAAAATGAGAACACATGGACACAGGGAGGGGAGTACTAAACACGGGTCTATTGGGGGGAAAAGGGGAGGGCCAGCGGGGGGCGGGGAGCTGGGGAGGGATAGCCTGGGGAGAAATGCCAAATGTGGGTAAAGGGGAGAAAGGAAGCAAAACACACTGCCATGTGTGTACCTATGCAACTGTCTTGCATGTTCTGCACATGTACCCCGAAACCTAAAATGCAATAAAAAATAAAAAAAAGATTTTCTCTTTATCTTTGGTTTTCTGCACTTTAAATATGTCTAAAAGCGGGGAGGGGAGTTCTTGTTGTTTCTTAAATCTTGAATCTATGGTTTCATGTCTTTCATTGCTTTTGGGAAATTCTTGGCTATTATCTCTTCAAGTATTTCTTCTACATTATTATCTATCTCTTTCCTTCTGAAACTTTAAACATATGTGTATTATACTGATATTGTCCTGCCGCTCTGTTCTTTTTTCAGTTCTGTTCTCTTTGTGTTTTAGTTTGGATAATTTATACTGGCCTATATTCAACTTCACTAATTTCTTCAGCAACTGGGGTTGTCTATTGATGATCACAAAGGAATTATTTATCTCTAATATGTTCTCCTTTATTACTACCTTTTCAACTTGACTCTTTACTATTTCCATCTATCAGATAAATTCCCCTTTAATTCATACATGCTGTCTATCTTTGCCACTAGATCCTTTAAGTATCTTAGCTAGAGTGACTTTCAAATCTTTATCTGACAGTTTCAACAACAGGGCCATCTTTGAGTCTTGTTTTGTTAACTGTTTTGCCTCTTGACATTATTTGTTTTGTTTCTCTGTTGTTTATGTGCATGTCTTATAATTTTGATAGATGCAAGATATCATGGGTAGAACAGTAGCATATTTAGGCCTGGAAATGGGTATGCTTCTTCCCATATAAGGCCTTTAGAGAAATTCAGACAATCTGATTAGGTGTTTAGCTTGGTGTGGCTGTTGTTATCTAGTGATCACCTGCTTTGCTTAGTGCTTAGCATGTGACTGGGGTACTGTAAAGCTTTTCTGTTAGCATGTCATCCTCAGCTTTCAACAGAGGCTATAAATCTGTGCTTCAGAGTGAGTCTCCCTCCATTCTTTTGCCCCTCCCTCAGTGGTAGACTGCTGTTGCTCAGTATTCATTAGTCTGTGATGGACCTAGTTCTCTGCTGCTTTGGTTTAGCCTCAGTACTTACAGAAGCCGTCTGCCTGGGCCTCTCTGAAGGGTTCAGAAAAGTTAAAAGTTTATAGTTTATCAGGCTATCCCCCCTCACCATAAGAATGAAAGCAGCATTCTTTTTTTCTTTCTTTTTTTTTTTTTTTTTTTTGAGACAGAGTCTCTCTATCGCCAGGGCGGAGTACAGTGGTGCGATCTCAGCTCATTGCTAACTCTGCCTCCTGGGTTCAAACAATTCTCCTGCCTCAGCCTCCCGAGTAGCTGGGACTACATGTGCTCGCCACTACGCCCAGCTAATTTTTGTATTTTTAGTAGAGATGGGGTTTCACCATGTTGGCCAGGATGGTCTTCATCTCTTGGCCTAGTAATCCACCTGCCTCAGGACTCCCAACGTGCTGGGCTTACAGGCATGAGGCACCATGCCTAGCCAAAACCAGAATTCTTTACAGTTTTCCACACCCTAGATAAAAGGTGTAAGTCCTCTGATCATTTTGAATAGCTTCTGTTTCTATGCCTAAAAATTCACTGATTTTTTCTTCTGAAGTGAATAAGGTAAAGGTACAGTTAATCTCATCCAGTGTATTTTTCATTTCAGATACTGCATTTTTCATCTCTCTAGAAATTACATTTAGGGGTCTGGGTGTGGTGGCTCACATATAATCCCAGCAACTCAGGAGAAAAGGCAGGAGGATGGATGGTTTGAGGCCAGGAATTCAAGACCAACCTAAGCAATGTAGTAAGACCCTGTCTCTACCAAAACAAACACACACACACACACACACACACACACACACACACACTCTCTCTCTCTCCCTCTCTCTCTCTCACACACACACACACACACACACACACACACACACTAGCCAGGCATGGTGCATCCTTGTAGTCCTAGCTACTTGGGAGGCTGAAGGAGGAAGACTACTTGATCCAAGAGTTCAAGTTTTCAGTGAGCTATCATTATTCCACCGTACACCCTAGCCTGGATATCGGAGACCCTGACTCCAAAAAAAGGAGAAAAAAGGGAAAAGAGCAAAGAGGAAAGGGAAAACAAAAAAAGGAAAGGGAAAGGAAAAGGGGAGGGGAGCAGAGGGAAGAGGAGGAAAGAAGGAAGGGAGGGAAGGGGAATGGGAGGGAGGGAAGAAAAAGAGGTATATAAATAAATTCTGTTTTTTTCATAGCATATCCCTACATCATATTCATATTTTCCCCTACATTCTTGAGCTATTAAGCATATTTATAAAAGCCATTTTAACATCCTTGCTTGATTACATAAACTCTCTAATTTCTTAGACTCTTGTTTCTACTAATTACTCCTGGTTACAGGGTATATTTTCTTATTCTTTTCATGCCTAGTAATTTTTAACTCAACACCAGACCTTAAAAAGTTTACATTTTTGGGTGCTAGACTTTGCTGTATTCCTTCAAAGAACGTCAGACTTCTCTGGCAAGCAGTTGAGTGACTTGGAATCAGTTTGTTCCTTTTCCAGGTTTTCCTTTAATATTTCTGACAGTAGGTATCTGTTAGTCCCTAGAGTACCCTTTAGTCCAGGTCTAATACCTTTTTGAAGACTACATATGCCCTATTAATTACGAGATCTTTCCACTTTGGTTGGTTGGAGGAAGAATTATTCCCAGCTTTGTGTGAGCCTTCCCTGGTCTCAAGTTGTTTCCTCTCATATGTATACATGCATGTACATATCAGTACTTGGCCAAGGACTTGGAACCAAACTCTGAAGATCTTGAGTTCCCTTGCTTTCTCTGCTCCCTCCTTTTTACGCTATAGATCCTAGTCCGTTTGCTTCTCTGAATTCTGATCTTTGTCTCCTCAATTCACAAAGACTACCAGGTTGTGTTACATTATCTCCTTGTCTTTTTGCTATGGCCCAGAATGTTCTCACAGGCAGTGAGTGAGTGGGGGTAACTGTAAGGCTCACCTTGTTTGTTTTCCTCCTCTCATGGAGTGCCTACTGTCAAATGTCTGAAAAGTAATAATTTAGGACCACTATGAATCTTCCTAAGGTTTTTATACCTCTTAGAAATCCTTCCAAACACCCCCTTTAAAGGAACAAACAAACAAAAGCTTTCTCCTAGTCTTTCTCTAGCAAACCCATTTTTACAGATCAGAAAAGGCTAGAACACAGCGAAACTTGACTTCTGAAAAGAATCAGACTCTCCAGCCAACGCAAACTGCTCAGAGTAGTGCAGAAGGTAAAGATAACCTGAAAGGGCAGATCTGCATTTGTTGCTATGTTACATTTCCAAGTTGCCTAAATTAAATGCATCCTACTCAGCTAGACTTTACCATCACAGATAATGGGTTTGATTAACTCTTGGATAATCTAGAAACTTTCTTAACTACTTCTGTTTTTATGATATTGTAAAGAGGTTCTTTTATTTCCAACATGAGATGTTTTATTTCTAAAATACTTTGAATTCTTCTAAGTCTGCTGACATATCTGAATTTAGAACAAACTGCTCTTAAGAATATGATCTCCTGCACTAACTACACCACAAAGCTATCTCTAAAAGGCTAAAAAGCTGCCAATTTTCCACTTCTTTCTCATCTTTTCAGTTATGAAATACAATGTCCACTTCCTAGTTATCTTCTATTTTCTTTGGCATGTTGTTGACCAGTTCTCGAAATTCAGTATCATGTATTCTGTTGTCTAGGTCTTCAATTCCTGGCCCCAACCTCTCCCCCAAAATACATATACTCTTATGCTACAGATAACCATAGGGCATGAAAAATGTTGGTGAAAACTGCTATTATTAAATTATATTCTTTTAGAGGTTACTGCTTCTTAACGTAGAGGTCTGTCTCTCACTATATAAGTTAAGACATACATTTATTTTGATACTTTTAGATTCAATAATTTAAAAACTCACTGATTTCATTAAAATACTTTGATAAACCAAACCAAGTAACAGTAAAATTTATACTCAAAAATTGTTAAGCACTCCTGGTTCTTTCTCTGAGGGATTCGTATATCCTGGCAACGTAAACATAGATTTAAGACTACACCTACACTCGTCTCACTGAGAAAACTGGTCATGTTGTTAACTACAATGCTTGTAAGTACATTTATGCATTCTGTTGTTGCTGAGACTAGGTCTCATTCTGTCACCAAGGATGCAGTGCAGTGGTACAATTTGGCTCATTGCAGCCTCCACCTCTGGGCTCAAGCTATCCTCTCACCTCTACCTCCTGAACAGCTGGGACCACAGGCAGAGTCCATCACGTCCAGCTAATTTTTGTAATTTTTTGGCTACATCACCCAGGCTAGTCTTGAACTCCTAGAATGACTCTAGTCTTGAAATCCAGAAATGACTTAAGTGATCCACCCACCTCACTCTCCCAAAGTGCTGGGATTACAGTCATGAGCCACTGTGTCTGGCCATTTGAGCATTTTTTTAAAAAACAATTTTTGTAAACTTGAATTTTGTCATTTTTCTTAGACATTCCAAGTTTCCAAGTTCACTCCCACTTAAGGCTGCTGGCTTGGCAGCCCCTCTGTATGAACTGTTCTTTTGTCATAGCATTTAAGTCTCTATTCAAATGTTTTTTCCCCAGATAAGTGTTTTCTGTCTATACTATTTAAAATAACCCCACTCTAACCTTTCTTTTTTTTTTTTTTTTTTTATTATAATGTTTAAAAGAAAAACTGACATAGTGCAGTAGCTCAAACCTGTAATCCCAGAAAGGAAGGCCAAAGTGGGAGGATTGCTTGGGCTCAGGAGTTTGCGACCAACCTGGGCAATATAGCAAAATCGTGCCTTTACAAATAATAAACAATTAGGTGGGCATGGGGACATGCACCTATAGTCTCGGCTATTTGAAGGCTAAGGTCAAAGGATTGTTGAGCCCAGGATTTGGAGGCTGCAATGAGCTATGATCACACCACTGCACTCCAGCCTGGGCAGCAGGTCAATACTTTGTTTAAAAAAAAAAAAAAATCTAGTTTCCCTTACAGAGGTAATAAAACTTGGTCAGTAACCTTTTGTAAAACCATTATAACTCACAATTATAACCTCCTTTCCTATTATGAAGAAAAGGGAACCATTATAACTGCAGAGGTTCTCCTCTGCAGCTACTTTTTGCTAGTACTGGTTTACCCTGGGACAACTAACGAGTTTGAAGCTTTACTCACACAGAGAACAAGACTGTATTAAATATGAAATTTAGGAACTCTGCTTTCTATTGCATTGCCACTCTATCTACATTTTACTATCATTTTCTGTATTTGTAATTTGGTATTATCACACTTGCGGTAACTGAACCCACAACTCCTTTGCATTTTCTGTTCCCTTGACTGTCTCTTTCCATTCACAACTTTATAAAATATGCACAAGAATTTAACTGCATCTTTATAGGTTTTTTATTTTATACTTTCTTTTTCCCCCCCGATCTCACTTAGTGCTTCAGTAATAGTTTCTTTATTTTGGGTAAATAAAAATTTTACACTTTAAAAAAAGTATAAAATGCTTTAAACTATTTCAATGAAAGATTATAGCAGATAAGCAGCATGAATTTTAAAAAAAACAATTTGAGGATCAGAAGGAGTTGTTTAATAGGATGCAGGTTTAGCGTTCCCAACAGATATCTTAAGATTAAGGAAATAAACACAAAGTTAGCTCTAAAGGGTTAGACACTATTATACTGAGGTTAATCAATACCATGCTTGTTGGAATTCAACTTTCTAGTGGTAATAGCTTAATAACTGAACATACAGTTACACTGTCAGTACTGAGAACAGAAGAAGTGATCCAGAAATGACTGCATTTATTTCACTTTCACTTCCTCAACTTTTGGGATTATGTTCAGCCAATATCTATTTAAGGAACTGCTTTGGAAGGCCCTTATGTTTTATGCAAGGAACCGCTATTTTCCCAGATGAATAGAATATCCATTCTCCAGTTCCAAGTTTCCATGACAATAAAAACAAAACATTCATCAGCACCAACTTGGTATTTTATGGCAAATGCAGCTGCAGCTTGTAACAGTTCAATCTTTATCCCAACTCTTTTCTGCCTAACAGAGGCACTATATTTCTCTGAAGCAACTGAATTATTTTTTACAGTGATTTCCCCCACCACAGACCTAAACACTAACAGCACGTTACACCATCTCTAATTATCATCCACTCTTCCCAATTTAATGCCAAATACAATGAAAGGTTCCCGAATGTTGTTAGGAGCACATCTGATTCGTGAACTCTGACAGCTTAGTTGATGTAAGTATTACAGCATCAGAGGAATGTGTAATATTTAAGCTTTCATGATTACAGAGAAGACAGATTTTTGGAAACGAAAGACATTCACAGTAAACAAAAAGCTAAATTAAATTCAGTCAGATTATGGTAAGACAGTGCCCCCTTGTGTCTTGGTATTTCTGCCTTAACTAAAAATCCAGTATTCGTTTCCTTAGAGTTCTATGATACAGATTTGATCATTTTTTCTATCATAGAAATAAATACAACTTGATAACTCTCCTAAAACAAAATCCTAATTTAAAATAATATGAATACACTGGCTATAAAATATCAGTGATTTTTACATGAATACTCTGTAACATGGTGAAAATGTAACAAATTTGTGCGTTTAGTAATTTTATTTTAAATTTCACATTTAATTTACTATTAGTGAGAAATGTTGACAAAATTTTAAGAATGAAAGAAAAATCCTGCTACCACCGGTTACACTGTCCTTTGGTAGTGGTTCTCTTCTGCAGTTACTTGATGCTAGTACGGGTTTATCCTGGGGCAACTAATGAGTTTGAAGCTTTGCTTACACAGAGTACAAGATTGTATTAAATGGAAGAAATTAACATAAAATTTTAAAGGGCATATGTAATAACAGTATGAGTAATACCCTAAGTCACAAATAGCGTTAGAAATAAAACAATCACATAAAAACATTATTCATGTTTTAACCCCACTGAAAGTATAATATTCAGACCAGTGGGAAGGCCATGAAGTCTGCAAAAAGTTAAGAATCTTGGGTACCACACTGGATGATCTGAGCTATAACTTCGATTTTACAAAGATCCTTGAATGATTCTCAAAAGCATTAAAGTTTGAGCAACACTGCTCTAAACGCAAATGCCCTCCTACCCCAACTATCACGTAGCAGGAGCAGAGCAGAGCAAGGAGGAGGGACTAATAGAGCATCTGAGCATAATCTCTTTTAAAGATTAGGTGGATTCAAAGAAAGAAGGAATCAGAAACAGCTTTGGAAAGGCATCCCTGTGTACATAAACTGGAGCCACGTCGGCCTGCTAACCAGTGACTCCTACACCAACCATTTTTCCCTTTTCTATTAGCTGAAATAATTTTTTTAAATGTATATGTAAGATTCTATCATCTGTCATCAATATGGGTGATCAAGAAACTTCAAAATGCAAATAATATAAAAGTTGGAAGTCCATCACTCATTATCAATGATCCCTAGCAAGTATGTTTTTTACATATTTCAAAACTACATTTAATATCTATTTTCTATCTTATTTGACACAACTAATCCCTTGATAATCAAGTTTTATTATTCCCTTCATTTATAAATGAGAATCACTGAGGTCAACTAATTACCCAAGGTTATAAATGTAGTGAAGGTTGAGGATATTGTTAAGATTCCGGTCCTGATTTCAAACCGTAGGTTCTCTGCCCTGTAACACATTACCAATACTAATTAATGTAAATAAGCTTAATTAGATTGCCTTTCTCCCAATATTACCTGAGATCAGCTATACTGCGGCTCTAGTAAACAACTGGAGAAAAAGAGGTAACTATGACCAGAGTACTCTGCAGAATAACTTCAGAGCAGAAGACTAAAGCAGCACGGTAGCCCTGGGCATTCGGAAATGTTCTTACTAAGATGTTTAAATGTTCTTAAACAAGGGATATTCTTATTTTCTTTTGGCTCATCCATACTTTGATTTTCTATAATAAACATTGTATTTAATATAGGAAAAGTATTTTTAAATGCACACAGTAAATGACATATTCCTTATAGACATGCAAAAACCTTTAAAAGAATTCAGGCTTGGGCCGGGCGCGGTGGCTCACGCCTGTAATCCCAGCACTTTGGGAGGCCGAGGCGGGTGCGTCATGAGGTCAAGAGATCGAGACCATCCCGGTCAACATGGTGAAACCCCGTCTCTACTAAAAATACAAAAATTAGCTGGGCGTGGTGGCGCGTGCCTGTAATCCCAGCTACTCGGGAGGCTGAGGCAGGAGAATTGCCTGAACCCAGGAGGCGGAGGTTGAGGTGAGCCGAGATCGCGCCGTTGCTCTCCAGCCTGGGTAACAAGAGCGAAACTCCGTCTCAAAAAAAAAAAAAAAAAAAAAAAAAAAAGAAAAAAATAAAAGTTAAGTCTGCTGGGCATGATGGCTCATGCCTGTAATCCCAGTACTTTGGGAGGTTGAGGCAGGCAGGATCTCTTGAGCTCAGTTCAAGACCAGCTAGGCAACATGGCGAAACCTCATCTCTACAAAAAAATTCAAAAGAAATTAGCTGGGCATGGTGGTGTGTGTCTATGTTCCCAAGCTAACTGGGAGGCTGAGGTGGGAGGATCGCTTGGGCCCAGGAGACAGAGGTTGCAATGAGCTGAGACCCTGCCACCATACTCCAGCCTGGTCTACAGAGTGAGATCCTCTGTCAAAAAGAGAGGGGAGATAAAATGAAGTTATGTCATTTGATGATTTGACTTACCCAATCATTAGTACAAAACAGTCACAAGTATACGAACCTAAGTATAAGAAAACATGGCCTATAAAGTGTAAGAGCTCTAAGTAATTTATGTAATTGAATGCTACCTGTTTACATTAAAAGTATCTACATTAAATGGCAACGTGTCATCAAGTTATTTTCAAGTAAGTCCAGGAATCTGCCCTACTCTGGTCCGGAATGTCAACTTATTTGTATTAAGCATCATCTATTTTTCTTTCTGTCACTCTCATTTCAAGAGCGAATAAATTCCAAAAGATAATCCCTAGTATGTGCCTCAGATCTATTCCCTTCTTTCTGCTTGTAACCACCACCATCTTGGTTCAGACTCCTGCGGATGAAAACATTAGCATTTGGCTCCCAACTGATAGCCCTGCCTCTAGTTTCTCTTTGCTTCCATCTATCCATACAAGAACACCTTCATCATTACATTCCACTGTTTAAAAACTAATAAAAGTTTCCCAGTGCATGTGAAGGTGGGTGAGCATAAGTTATCCTAAAATATTCCACTTTGACATAAGAATTATTTTGTGCTGAAGGCATTTCAGTTTCTGAAATCCTTATCTGCCTAAAAGCAGAGCCTCCTAAAAGAAGTCAATTGTCATAAAAACCCTCCCCCTGGAGAAACTCTAATCTCTCTTCTGAGAGATGGAGGCCAGCACCACACCCAGACGGACACTGTCACAAAGGAGCCTATCTCCAATCTATTATCCTAAAGACCCGTTTACTTCTTCTACAAAACGTCATTTGCTTTCTGTAACTGCCCTTACTTCCTCCTCTCTTTCCTCTATCAACTTAGGTTTACAAACTCAAAATTTTAAACCTCCTTTTGAGTAACTCATCTCGGTACACTCATGTGTCTATGCGACGCATATGCGAATAAACCTCTGCTTGCCTTTCTCTTATTAACCTGTCTACTGTCAGACAAATCTGCAAGGCCCCAGTCAGAAAACCTAAAACCCAGCTTGCAACCTAAAAGATTTTTTTCCTTCTCTCTACATAGAATACAAAATTCATTTAAAAAATATCCTGACATTGAGATCTCCACGTTCAGGTTCAAAACAAGCCATTTCTGTTGCTGTTTTGCCTTAATTTTTAAAATGCTCCAGGCTTACGAACAGTTGTTAGTAAATGAAACTTAACACTTAGTTATTTTGAGAATAAATGGCAGACACAATGCTGTACCACCTATGAATACTTTAGCGTGTGTGTGTTGATGTGTACTGTACAAATAAGTATGAGAGAACCATCAGAATCATCTAATTAACATTTATATAGTACTATCTTCTAATCTTCAGACCCTATTTGAGTTTTGCCAAATGTCTCAATAATGTCCTTTAACAAAAGGACCAAGTTCGGAATCACGTATTTACATTTTTTTTTAAAATGTTGTGGGCATATAATACGTGTGTGTGTGTGTGTGTGTGTGTGTGTGTGTGTGTATACACACAGTATGTATATGTGTGTGTGTGTGTATGTATGTATGTATGTATATGTGTGTGTGTGTGTGTGTATATATATATATATATACCTTGATGGCCAGGCTGGTCTTGAACTCCTGACCTCAGGTGATCCACCCACCTCGGCCTCCCAAAGTGCTAGGATTATAGGCATGAGTAGGTGTATATATTTATGGCATACATAAGATATTTTGATATGGGTAGGCAATGCATTATAATAATATCAGGGTGAATGGGGTATCCATCATCTCAAGCATTTATACTTTGTGTTACAATCAATTCAAATGTACTTTTACTGATTTAAAAACTTACAATTAGACTGTTGACTGCAGCGCTATCAAATGCTCGTCTGATTCATTCTCTAACTTCCTTGACTTTTGCATCCTTGATACTATAGCTTAGAATGTTTCTCAACTTATTTTGTATGATATTTCCTTAAGATTAGACTGGAAAGAGAACCACAGAAGTGATGCTGTGTTCTCAATGTACCCTGTTACATGGCACATGAATCTGAATTATCCCACCATTGATGTTGAATTGATCACTTCATTATGCTGGTGTCTGCCAATGCTCTTCATCTGAAAAGTTACCTTTTCCCACTATAGTTGACAAGCATTTTGTGACAAGGTATTCTGAGACTAGGTAAAAATCCTGTTTCTCACAAAACTTTATTCATCATCAGCACAATTTATTTATGTTATCAGCACAGACTCACAGTTTCCTACTTTATTCAAAGAATTATAAATACATTACTATCACTATTTATTTTGTTGTTTAAAATGTACAGATTTGGCCAGTGCTCCCCTTCAATCTGGCCTTTGTGATCTTCTTTTTTCTTTCTTTCTTTTTTTTTTTTTTAAAGACAGGGTTTCACCATGTTGGTCAGGCTGGTCTTGAACTCCTGACCTCAGGTGATCCGCCCGCCTTGGCCTCCAAAGTGCTTGGATTACAGGCGTGAGCCACCGCGCCTGGCCTGGCCTGGCCTTTGTTACCTTCTAACAATTCATCATCATTCTTTGAGCCTATCCTTACTTTCCAGAAAAACAAGATGCTCCAGGCTCATCTTGTACTCTCTCTGCCTGAGCTCTAGAATCAGTCATTTTTCCCCAAGGAGCCCTGGTTCCTTTTGGTGGAGAACAGTATGCTAAAACCAAGATGTGGACACTAGAGAAGGATACTAATAGTGGGGTTCTACTCCTCCCAGGCTCTCTCAGTGAAGACATCTGAGGGAATATGTGTATACATATATATAAACATATATACACAACACAGTTATACCGTATTTCTATGTCTTACGATAGATAGATAGATAGATAGATAGATAGATAGATAGATAGAACTATGAGTAAATACTGATATAATCAATTCCCATCAAACACCACAGGATTCATTCTGGTTTTGTTCCTTCCCGTATTTGTTAATTCCTTCTCTAATAGTGAGAATGGGCCTTTTAATCTATGCTTACATATTTCATCAATTCCCCTGTATACAACTCACTTCCATTTGCTGCTGCATCCTGCACCCTGCTGTGTGGATACTCTTCTGCACAGAAGCTCTTATCTCACCTCCTCTTCTTTTTGCCGTGATCACTGACTTCAAAGAGAGTGCTGTACAAAACTGAGGACTGTAGCTATATCCTTTCTCCCTTAAGCTATTCAACACCCAAAAAGATTCCTCTGGTTTGTGCTTCTTCTCTTTATGGCATTCAAGCTTGACATATTCTTCAACCAAGAGTTCCAAAACATTTGCCTGGCTTTCCCACAATCTAGCTGATCTTTTCTGTTCCTACCTACCACCAGCAACTGCCCCTCCATGCCCTACCACTACAAATTAAGGGAGATGTGCCTACACCGACTGATTTCTGATACTTGACTACAGAATTATAAGGTCCACATAATTTAAAAGAAAAATTACTTCTTTTCTGAGTTGCAAAATTTTCAACTGTTTCCAGTGAAATAATTGTTATTTTAATTAAAAATAATGGAGAATGGGGAATGGTTAGTTAATGCCTGCTTTCACCACTTCAACTGAAGCATCTTTGCTGTCTTCCCCCGTATCTGAAGAAAATGCAGCAATATCTGGGGCCACAGTGCAAACAATTGAAAACTTGTTCACAGACAGTGACTAAAAAAATAAACACATTTGAAATCACAAGCTTTGATATCAGTGGAGAATAATTCCGGAGAAAAAAGGTGATAGCCTGATTTAAATATCTGAAGGGCTGTCCGTCACAGTTTGGTGTGATTCTTAAAATGTGTTGGGAAAATTCTAGAGATTGATTTTTTTTTTAACGCATCTACCAGAGATATGCAAAGATTAGATAACTACATTATTGGAGATGTTCAAAGCACAGACTGAACGATACTTTGGCAGAGACATATGCAAAATGGCAAAAAAGGGAAGTACTGGACTCGAGGTGAGAGGTCATAACATACTAGTTAAAACCAGATTGCAGAGTAAGAGAGACCAAGATTTGCAATGTAGCAAACCAATTACCTCAGCATCAGTTTCCTCAAATGTAAAATAAAAAATTTATTTATATCTCACAGAATTTGAATTTAACTCATTTATATACACAAAGGCTTAGCCCACTACGTGTCCCAAATAAATACTTAAATAAATGCTATCTGTAATAATGACACGACACTTTGTAATCAGCGAGCCCTACATGATGGAAGGCTTTACTATCAGACCATAGCTCTATGAATGCAGAAACCTTATCAAACTTGTTTCCTTTGTTTCCCCAGCCCTTAGCATAATGCCTGGCACTGAGCACATGACTTATAACTATTTGTTGAATAAAAGGAGATTAAAATATTAAAGGGTAGTTGGATTATGGACCTTTTAAAGTTCCTTCTGATCCCGATAATGTCTTTACGAATCTGACGACTCTAGGTACTTCATAGAAATGGAATTGTACAGTATTCATCTTTTTATGACTGGTTTACTTCACCTAGCATACTCATTCAATTGGGACATCATCAAGATCCACCTATGTTAATAGCATGTGTGAGAATTTCCTTTCTTTAAAGGCTGAATGGTATTTTATTACATGCATGTACCACATTTTGTTTATCCATTCATCCATCAACAAACACTTGGTTGCTTCCATCTTTTGGTTAACTGGGAATAATGCTGATATGAACACAGGTATACAAACATCTCTTTAAGATCTTACTTTCAATTCTTTGGGGTATGTAACCAGAAGTACTAATGCTGGATCATACGGTAATTCTGTTTGATTTTTTTGAGGAATAAACTGTTTTTAATTAAATGGCAAACTGCCTGTCCGATTCCTGTGGGAAAGAGGACTTCTGCTATCTCCAGATGTTAATACTGATGATGACTGAATGATAGGACTGTGAGTGAATGAAGTTTATTGTCTCCTTTTTCAACTTACTGTAGTTTCCAGATCATTAGTACGTAAACAAAAGAAGGAAATCACATACAGAGCTTTTTTGCTACTATTACTTTTTTCTTGTGCCACAGCAAATGCTTAAATATTCCTAGCCCCTAAACATAAGTGCAAGCATACTTTTCCTGTGAGTGCAGGCCACAGCTGTAATGCTCTAACTTTTTTTTTTTTTTTGGTTGAAAGAAGTAAACATTAGAGATTTTTTTAGTTTGCAAATAAAAGTGATTCCTAGGAAGGTGGAAGTTCTCCCTGGTGGTTTACTTAGGCAGGAGCACAGCCCGGTATAATGAGTGATAATATTAATTCTTCTAGGGAAAGTACTAAGATTCACTAAAGTTTGCCTAGTTCAGATCATCTATCTTCTGCTCCCAATTATCCGAATCACTGCTAAGCCCCTTAAACTGTTTAGGGATTGACAGTAACAGGCAGTTGAAATCTAGTCATACGTATTACGATTTCTAAAACATCTATACAATCGGACATTAGGTTTTAGCTTTGGAAATTTAGTGTATGCAATTAATAGCCATAAAATGGATTATAAAACATCATCATTCTTGTGGTACAATGAGGAAGAAATTTTAGAGCACAGGAAATAAGGGGACAGAGATTACAAGATTATAAGAGCAAGAGAAAAGGATAGTGGAGGGGAAAGAGTAGCTGGAAAGAGAGAAGTCAAGGAGGGATGAGGAGGGAGAGAGAAAGTCAGATTGAGACTGACTGAGAGAGAGTAACTTTCTAAAGTATAGACTAATGTGTCTAGGACAGTCTAAATATGATCTTATCTAGAAGGCTTCTCAAGGTCCTTTCTGGAACTGGAATTATGCATAAAGCTTAATTTTAACTCAACTTCTCAACTGAAATAAGTAAATGATCGCAGCTACTGGTTGATATAATCATATATTCGCTTCCTTAAATTTTCTGAAACATTAGTTACAATATTTTAAACCTAAAATTTTGATCATTTAGTAACGGCAAAACTCTCAGTAACTGAAAACATCAACTGGTAGCACACATTTGAAAAAGAAACAACTATAGAATTGCTTTTCATCTATTAGCCCCAATAAACATCGTTAGGTCTCTTTTAGCCCTACCTCTTTCTGCCAGCTGCCTTATTTTAACTGTCTCCAAATGAACTCTTTTGAGAATAAGTCATTTTAAAAACAAACAGCTGCCCTCTTCCTACCACTGGTTGCTAGAATGGCTTATAAAGTGGAATATATTGATTACTCCTCTAAGCTTTACACTTTTCCTATGGTTAGATAGGAAACAGATACAATTATCCGTGAAGCACTTGTCTGGAACAGCCATAGCAGTTGCCCAAATTTCCACCGGAGGCAGTATATTCCCCAAGCAAACCCACATCCCATGACTTCTGAAGGGTTTAAGCCAGGAATAGTCAACAGCGGTAAGAGAAGAAGGCTTTAAGGTAAGGCCCATTCCAAGCGTAGAGAAAGCTTCTTCCAAGATCTGATTTAAATACTGAAACCCAAGCTCAGAGTGTTAAACGAAAAACAGAAATCTTTAGGTAATGCTAAAATGTCATCTTAGACATGAGCATCAAAGTTTAATCTCATGAAATATTCAGCCATCAGTAATGTTAGCAAGCAAAAGTAAAATGGAAAAATTGGAAATTCTTCTCTTTTGCCTGTCTTTGTTCTCTACCAAGGAGAGAACTGGCTTAAAGATGGGCCACTGAAAAGAGAAGAACAAGTAGAACTGGTGGTAATATTCTTTTTTTTTTTTTTTTAGGACAAGTCACACCCTGTCACCCAGCCTGGAATGCAATGGCGCAATCTTGGCTCACTGCAGCCTCCGCCTCCCGGGCTCAAATGAGTCTCCTGCTTCAGCCTCCCAAGTACTGAGATTACAAATACCCACCACCAAGCCCAGCTAATTTTTATATTTTTATAGCACCACTGCACTTCAGCCTGGGTGACACCATGTTGACCAGGCTGGTCTCAAAATCCTGACCTCCTGATCTGCCCACCTCAGCCTCCCAAAGAACTGAGATTACAGGCATGAGCCACGGTACCAGGCCTAATATTCTTTAAGTCTTTCTTATAAGCATAATATCTCAGAATTATAATCTCTGCCAATATAAAAATAAACAAAACATTTGCATATTATTACACTCCCCAAGTGAAACAAATATAGACAGCAATTGCAGAGTCACTGTATTATGGAAGCAATGCCATCACCACCAAATATCAATAAAATGTATTAAATTCTTCAACTATTCCTACATTCTAGGTTAATCCACAAATATTTTTAGAAATAATATTTTAAGCAATTTAGATTAGCAACTTCTAAAATATTTTATTTGAATACCATAGATTTTTTCAATATAATATAAGCCCTTTATACCTGTCAAACTTTTACCTAAATAGTAAAAAAAATTATTTAATTATTCATTAACATATCCTTTGTAAATTACAATATTTAAAATACATGGGGAAAATATGTTTCATTTACAAGCAATGCTGGGTATCACATTAAGAAAACACTGCCAGGAACAGTAGTTACTATCTGTAATTCCAGCATATTGGGAGGACGAGGGAGGCATATCATTTGACCCAGGAGCTCAAGACCAGCCTGGATGACATGGGAAATCCTGTCTCTATAAAAATTAGCTGAGTGTGGTACTCCCAGCTACTCAGGAGGCTTAGGCAGGAGGATCGCTTGAACCTGGGATGCAGAGGCTTCCATTAGGCAAGACAGCACCACTGCACTTCAGCCTGGGTGACAGAGTGAGACCTTGTCTCTAAAAAAAGAAAACATCTATTATAAAATAGAGAAAAAGGGATCTTCAAACCTAAAATACTTATTTTTGATGTCTCTGAAAATTTTACTGTTTCTTTGAGGGGTTCACGTATTTCCTTTACATGTATTAGTGTGAGATAATATACTAGAAACTGATACCTATTTTTCGTACCTTGGAATGTAGAGATAAGAAATACACATTGACCTGTTAAAAGCTGTGACTTAAATCATGGGAATTATTGTTTTTATGTTCAAACATTTAATCCATGGTTATGATAGGCTACTGTGACTTCAAAAGAGGCATAAAGAGAAAACATCTCCCAAGAGCAAAGAAAAAAAAGAAAGCATGGTGTTCCACATGGCCTCCCAGCCTAGTTTCCTTCCTACTTCCAGTGTTTTCTGACACAGCAAAGATGGTTAAAAAGCTTGGCCTCTGACTTCTGTATATGGCCCAGGTACTCAAAATAAACTTGCAAAGATGTTAGCAATTTTTAGTATTTAGAGGGTGCAAGAAATAGCTGTCTTTATCAACTGTGCTCAGAGACAGCACATTACCTAATGTTTCAAGGAGATTGTGGATCAATATTATAGATCAATGATTTTATTTAGACAATTTATAGAATTCTACATAATTTAATTGATGACATAAACTCTATATTCTACCTAAACACAGAGTGGAAGATAAACAAAGATCTAAATTATTTAAAAATAAAGTTAAAATAACCAAGTCGGCTATATTTTAGCATTTCAAGCCCGTTTAATGAAGAAAATATTCCAGATTTTTTTCCCCTCTAACTGAGCTAGAATAGATGTCAGTTCTTAACAACAACGTATTTAAACATTCTGAGTAACTAACCTTGGGCTACAATGATCATTCTGTCAAAGTGGCTTTTAGTTTCCTTATTCCCACCAGATAAATTAAGAGTAACTTTCACAGGGATACATACAAAACCAAGAAGCCTACACTCAGCAACTTTATTACTGCTTAGCGAAATAACACACCTTATCTTCTATACTGTATGTGAAATACTGCAGTTTAGAAAAGACTGGATACTTTTTAAAAAAGGTTTTCTATCTCAAATCTTACAAATCCAACTCGACTCAGAGAGGGCTGTTATTTAATAAGCACCACTAATTTCAAAATTGACACTGCTTGATCATTTATGTCTACAAACCTGAGATATCTGTAAGGTTGATACAGTTTTCTAATCTTGAGAGGAAAATTCATTTTGGATACTACTGTAAAGATAAAAGCAGTATCAGCTTAAATACACCATGCCTTCAATGTGCTAAATATACACAATTAGTCTCTTTCATAGCATTTGACAAAATAAGAAAAAAAAAACTGCACAGAATCCATGTTTTCATTTGAACAATTTTCCCTTCTTTGTTTACTTTTTAATATTTTGATTCTTTTTTAAAAAAGTTCTTTTTCCAATTACAGGAAGGAAATAAAAAGCAATGCAACTCTTTTATGTAAAGTAAATCCATATGGATGTTTGCTGCGTCCCATACTATAAACCTGTGATCCCCAACCAGAATGAGTTATAGTAAAGCTGCAGGCAAAATTGTCTCCATATACCACAATCCATTATCCCTGTCAAGTTAATGTTCCATGTTGAGCCATATGGCACGGGGACACATTCAACAAAGGAAATTCCTTAAACTTGTTATAATCAGCACTTGCAGTCATCCAAAAAACTGACATAAACAGCTTTATTGTGTTTAGTGCATTTCAGTTAATATCCATGACAAAAACAGGAAACAGTACAGGAAAAGGGGGAGGAATGTGGGGGTGCACAGCTATTAAAAAATACACAAGAAAACCCTCAAACTGGGTATTTTATAATTTGATTTTTTCCCTAAGCAAGTGATTTTCAATTACAGTAAGCTCCAACCTCTTGACAATGATCCACTGGGCCAGATTTAAGTTAGAGAGAGAAAAAAATTAATAGCATCAATTTTCCATGGTATGAGCAAATCTAAATCTTGAACTCTTAATCGTATCTGATTCATATAAGGCAGTCCTGGCAAAATAATGAATGATCTGAATTTTCATGTTTGTTTTCTTTCTACAGTTGTCTCATAATTGCTAAAATCTAATGGTGCTTCATTAAAAAACTAAGGCAATTTAAATAAAGTATCTTTATATGCATTAAGTGTAGGTCACAAGTGAATCAAGGCTCCCAGAAGCCTTTGGTACCTGGCACAGCCCTGCACATCAAATTCCAGTCAAGGTACAAGTAGAGCAGAACTTCATTTCAGCCCCCGCAGTGACAACAATAAAACGCTGAGAAAACACACTATCAAATACTGAACTCAGCATCAATTTCTGTTAATTACAGCCTTGTCAGCAACGTGATTATTCAAACAACTCATGCAAATGTTAATGAGGCCTTATTTGCATATTTATTTTTTCCTTTGTTGAAATGTCATTGATTATTACATTCTACTATGATGAATGTGGCTGATGATGTGCTCTGATATGTAATTAGTCATTAGGTGGAATGAATAGATCAATTATGAAAAAGGACTAAGATTAAGAAATATCAAACAAGACCACCCAATATAACTATAGAATCTTTTAAAAAAAAGAACTTAATAAATAATTTCTTGACATTTAAACTGCAACATCAGTAGTTTTCAATAAATAAAACACCACTCTTGTGAGGTTAAATGAAAGCTTAAAAATACATCAGTACTCTGATAATCCAATTATGATCACAAAAACCATCTTTTAAAAAATTGCAAATCACCTCAAGTGGCATGTCAAAACAACAGCAAAAAAGAACAGATTTTGCTTTAAACTTCCACAGATTACAAATATAGAAAGTGTAACTAGTATGACGAGGAGGGAGAAATAGGTAAAAAGAGAAAGGCATGTAATGTCACAGACAGAAGGAGTAGGAACGTAATGAAGGATGACTACCTTTACACAAGGCAAGGCAGGCAAAAACAAACTCCTTCATATCCCAATTTGTTCTTAGAGGAAAAGGATTATTTAGCTTCTGAAACTGTTTGCTGTAACTATTCAGCCAGCACTTGCTATTCACAGATGGAAAAAAAAAAAAAAAAAACACATTACTGCAGACCAGATGGGAACATTCCACATGACCAAACCAATCAATCACCTCGGTGGGGCGCAGGTGCAACACAGCCGTGTAGCAACACACCATTTCACAGTCTATCGGGCACAAACACATGGCCACCAATCAATGGCACCCCGAGGACCTCGGAGGGGGCAGACTCTCTGGAGTCTTACTGGTCCATGCCTGATGACTTCATAATCACACATCATTTCATTCACTAGAGGATACAAACTAGCATTCTAATAACCTTCTCCTGAAAATGGTCATGTTGTGCATATTAATACAGGGCCGTGTGGAGTGAAGCAACTGGCTTTACATGGCAGGCTGGGCGACGCATGCAGGGCTGAAACAACCTGAAGCTGGAAACTTCTTCCTATTTGGAGATGGCTACTCTGTTCAGGCTGAGATCAATGGTAACAGGACTCATTCTGCCACATCAAAGCAGGCATGCAAGGCTCGTATCCTACACAAAACAACTGTTAAACAATGGTATGCTTGACAAGATAAAGGACAAAGGAGGATGAAAGTAAAAATGGCAGTTGGTAACCCTGTATGAAGAATAAAAAGGCTTTGCATCCTTCTAAAATACCCTAACCGAAACTAAATTGCAAATAAAAATCAGGTGACCATGAACAAAATCTAAATGTATAGTTTGGCTTTGTTTTCCTCACATTTTCTTGGTGTTCGTGGGATGACTCTGTATAGTGCACAATTACAAGAGAAGATAAATAGAACAATCTTCAGCAAGCGTTGCTATTATTTTACAAAGGCAGAGCTCCACGCTCTGTTAGGTAGCATCCACCAAGCTCCTGTTAGCACCTTTCACTCAGAGAGGATGTAGATAGGGATATCTTGGATAACTTAGTATTTTTAATAACTTATTCTCTATATGCGCCATATACAGATGACCCGACTTAAAAAGAAAAACCAGGAAAAATAGGTTTCATCTTAAAAAAAGTAAACCAGCAAACTCAAATCCTTGGTGGGATGAAAATAGGCGTATGTGTTCTTAACCAGTAGATTTCTTTGATAATTAAGAGGGCAATTTGGCACCTTACAGGTCCCGAGATTCCATAAGGAACATTACTCATCGGAGCCAGAGACCGTGTGGACACCAGTGTAACACATACAGCTGAATCTGAATCGACCCTCTGACAACCCTGAAAGTTGGCTTGGGTGATTAATTTTTGTTGCCAATATGTTTATTTTCTCTCTCTCAACATCATCTCATCTAGAAAATCTAATTATTTCTCATTTCAGATTTGGATTCCGGATACATAAGTATTTACTCGTAGATATAAATACTACACTTTGCACAAAAGGCTAATAGTGATTATATATCCTACAGTCTAAAAGAAAGTAAGTACACATTTGATGAAAATATGCCCACTATAACAGAGCTTCCCTTTGGGAAAGAGATGTAGTGATTATTCAAAGTATTATTAGTATTATTTTTGATTATTATTGGTTTGTTTGTTTTGCTCTGTCACCCAAGCTGGAGTACAGTGGCACAATTATAGTTCACTACTACCTAGAATTTCTGGGCTAAGGTGGTTCTCTAGCCTCAGCCTCCCAAGTAGCTGGGACTACAGGTACATGCCACCATGCCAGGCTGAACGATATTCTTATTCCACAAAGAGACAGCTGGCAAGATAAACTCACTGGTGGTTTATTATAAGCCATTCACTTTAAAAAAGACACCTAACTTCTTTTGCAAACCGTAAGACTAGAAGAAGATGCAAGACTCAAATCAGAAGACTCAGATTCTACTTAAGGTTTTTACTATTTGTTGCATGGCCTTCGTGAGATCAAATTATACCAAAGACTTCAATTTATTAATCTGTAGAATGATCGCAGAGGACCCTGAAGCTTCTTGTCATTTATGATCTCCCTTTGTGTCCTGACATAATTTTAAAGGCTCTGTCTAGTCATCTTCAGAGTATTATGTAGGGAAGAAGAGATCAAATGTGCCAGTTCCAAAAGTACAGCACCAAAAGCATAATGAGATATACTTATTGTTATAAGCGGTCATTTAAAATTGATGATGAGTGACTGCTCTTATGAGGATACCAAGACAACCATTCCTTTAGTTTATAGAAGTATCAGTAAATAAAAACAATATTGGAGCTGAAGTTTTCTTGCTTTATAGAGTAACACCACCATTTACAAAATGGTGTCATGTTGCCCACCCATCCCCCAAACAACTTAATATAAAGATCATAAAACCTCTCCAAACAATTTTCTGTAGTAACTAACACACAGGTTGAGCTCTCCATGCAATAGCTTGGTTAAAGCTCAAGATAATGTAGATTACACCCATTCAGCAGAAACTGAAAAACGTAAAGAGCAGTGACTGATCTCAGGAAATGAGCAGTCAGAATTAAACAGCATTTAAAGCTGTTAACCACCAGGTTTATCATGTGTGACTACCAAAAGACATTTTTCTCTCTTTTCTGATTCCAAATACAATCCTATGTGAAAGTACTATGTTTGAACCTTTTGCCCCAAAGACATAGAAAATATATTATTAAAAATGTCTAACAATAATGCTCTGAAAAGCAAAATAAAAAATGGAGGCCAGGCGCGGTGGCTCACGCCTGTAATCCCAGCACTTTGGGGGGCCGAGGCGGGTGGATCACGAGGTCAAGAGATCGAGAGAATCCTGGTCAACATGGTGAAACCCCGGCTCTACTAAAAATACAAAAAATTAGCTGGGCGTGGTGGCGCGTGCCTGTAATCCCAGCTACTCGGGAGGTTGAGGCAGGAGAATTGCCTGAACCCAGGAGGCGGAGGTTGTGGTGAGCCGAGATCGCGCCATTGCACTCCAGCCTGGGTAACGGAGCAAAACAAAAAAAAGAAAATGGAATCCTCACTTTTTAACTACCATGAATACAGAATTAAATCAAAAACAACACAGAAAGGTGAGGAGGGAAGCTCTGGAGTCAGATAAAATTTGGTTTAAATCCCATTTCCATGACTTATTAATTTTGTGACTTTTGGACCAGTTACCTAAACCTTCTAAACTTCAATTTCCTGATTTGAATAACACAAATAGTGATTCAGGCAATACATACAACTCATGAGTTATGAAGTTTTTATAAGCTAATATATGTAGTACTTTAAAACATGTGTAACACAACAAGCACATTTTCCATTATTATTTTTAATACTAATAATTAAAAACAGACTAATTTGAAAATATTAAAACCAGAAAAAAATGAATCGCTTTAATGCTCTACTTTCAGTTCATCAACAGTTCTGATCCCAACTCTGTTGTTTAAGTTATAGTACTTCACTAGAAAATAGATGGCGCTCTTCTGGTAATCAACAATAATTGCGGACTGGTCACTGTATTCCTCAGCTGGTCCCCTGATAAGACATGCTAAAGAATCTGAGTTTGCAAAATCCTGTCAAAAGAGTAGAGGTTTCTCTTTTGTCTAGAAAGATTTCCTTTTTTTTTTTTTTTTTTTTTAATTTCTCTGGAGTTGTGCAAAGTTAAAAAAAACAAAAACAAAAACAGAAGTCAATATGCACATAATTTACAGATGCTGCCTCTCTAGAATTCACAAAAAAAAAAAAAAAAATCAGTGTTAGCTGTCCTTCTCACTATAAACGACATTTAAAAACAGGCTAGTTTTAAGGTAATAGCATCATCTGGTCTTCAACCACTCAAGCTGAAACAGCCTTTGGTGGACATGTATCAAGACATTCATCCCAAATTGAGCCTTTCATCTGTTAGAGACATTTTATCCTAGAGAGGTCAATGTAAGGAAAACACAGTCCTCGGGTACATCACATTTCAAATGAATCTAAAGAGAGAGACTATTAAATTCAATTCCTTGAAAAGTTTTTTTTTTTCTTTTTTTTGAGATGGAGTTTCACTCTTTTGCCCAGGCTGGAGTATAGTGGCATGATCTCAGCTCATCGCAACCTCCGCCTTCTGGTTCCAAGGGATCCTCCTGCCTCAGCCTACCAAGTAGCTGGGATTACAGGCGCCCGCTACCAAGCCCAGCTGGTTTTTTTTGTATTTTTAGTAGAGACGAGGTTTCACCACGTTGGCCAGGCTGGTCTCAAACTCCTGACCTCATGATCCGTCTGCCCCAGCCTCCAAAAGTGCTGGGATTACAGGCATGAGCCACTGCACAAGGCCGAAAGTTTTTAAAAACAAATCAGCTACTTTTGCCTTTATAGCAAAGATATGAAAGACAATATCATATATAGTAAAACTAAGTTTATCTACTCCACGGAGCCATTTCACAGTAGAGGAGCATAGGCAAAAAGGAGGAGTTGCTGGGGGAGTACAGTGTTGAATCTAGTAGGAATGTAAAAAATCTGCATTTGAGTCTAGCGTTCACAAGCTAACTGTCAGATGAACCCTGGTGAATTACTTGTATGCCTTCTCTCTAAGTCAGTTTCTTCATCTGTGAAACTGGAGAAGGAATGGGAAAGAAGAAATTAACGTTTAGTAAATGTCTTCCAAGTGTTACACCCTGTGCTGGGGATTAGATACATCTTTTTATTACATCATTCTCAAAAATAAGGCAAGGCCACAACCACTATCTCCATTTCAGAAATTCACTAAGTCTCAAATAGGGTTTCCTCCAAAGAAGATATACAAGTGGTCAATAAATCCACGAAATTATGCTCAATATATACTTGAGACAGGGTCTTACTCTTGTTGGCTAGGGTTGGAGTGCAGTGGTGCCATCAGGGCTCACTACAGCCTTGACCTCCCCAGCTCAGGTGATCCTTCCAGCACAGCCTCACAAACAGCTGGGACTACATACGTGTGCCACCACACCTGGATAACTTTTGTAGAGATGAAGTTTTGCAAAGTTGCCCAGGCTGGTCTCAAACTCCTAGGCTCAAGCGATCTGCCTGCTTCAGCCTCCCTAAGTGTTGGCATTAGAGGCATAAGCCATCGCATCCAGCCTAGATTCATTATCAGTCATTAGGGAAATGCAAAACCTCAATGAAGTTTTCATACCATTAGCATGGCTAAAATAAAAGAAACGGACACATGTTGGGAAAGATGTGAAGAAACTGGAACCTTCATAAGTTGCTGGTGGGATTGTAAAGTGGTGCAGAACCACTTTGGGAAAAGGTCTGGCAGTTCCTCAAATGGTTAAACACCAGAGTTATGTTACCCAGTAATTCCATTCCTAGGTATACACCCAGGAGAACTGAAAATATGTCCATACAAAAACTGGTACAGCAAGTTCACAGCAATATTACTCTAATATTTGAAGAGTAAAAGCACTCCAAACCTCAGTCAACTGATGAATAAGAATAAAATATGGTATATCCATACAATGGAATATTATTCAGCTATAAAAAGAAATGAAGTAGATTATCTGACATAACAAAGATGAATCCTGAAAACATGCTAAGTAAAAAGCCAGTCACAAAAACCACATATTATGTGTTCTATTTATATGCAATATCCAGTATAGGCAAATCTACAGAGACAGAAGGACAAACTTGCCAGGAAATTGGTGGAGGGGATAATAGGAATTAACTTTAATAGGTACGAGGTTTCCTCATGGGGTAACAAACATGTTCTGAAATTAGTGGTAATGGCTGCGTAACTCGGAATATACTAAAAACCCTTGAACTGTATACTTTAAAAGGCTAATTTTATGATGTGATATTTTTCAATAAAACTTTTATTAAAAACACTGAAGTAGAGAGAATTGTAGTTACTGAGAAAGAACAAAAAGCCCACTGAATTCTAAATACTTAAAAATGGCAAAACTTCTCACAGAGCTGTGAAGATTAAATGAACAGAGCAAAAGCACTTTGCATGGTACCTAAGACAACTGAAGGTTCTTAATGAAAAGTGACCTCCTTTTTCCTTTGTCAAATGCAGTAACAAAAGAAGTTAACTGATCTTGATTCTAACTCGATAGCTTAATAAAGCTACCTGTTTTTTGTCATCTGAATAGCAAAAAAAGGAGTACAATTACATGTTTATTGGTGTATAGTAGGAAAGTCAGTATATACCTACCATTCATTAGTATAAAAGAAAATGGACTTACTAACAGCCCACATTTCAAGCTGACATAAATAAAATGAAAATATGACAAAGGAGTTACGTACAACTCCACAAAACTCCAAGGAATCCCTTCCGAAACAGTTAGTCATGGATCATGTCAGGAACATGGAGTTGTATCCATGAACACTATATCCCCCCTTTTTAAAAAAGAACATTGTTGTTAAATGAATTTGGTAAGCTAATAATATGGTTCTAATTTCAGAACTAGGTATTTTGATGCCCAAGAACAGTACTTAAATGCCAAAACAAATAAGCAAAAAATCTGTATTCCATCCCATTAGATGGTGCCCCTGAGAATTTTAACAGTGATCAAAACAGCACCCTAATGTCAATTAAATCATCAACCCAGTTAATAGTGAAGAATAAGAAGAGACAGCTCTTCCTCTGGGGCACCATAACCTCTAAGAAGAGTTCTCTGCACCTATTCTTACACTTTCACTGGGAGTGGCTATTAAGTAAATAATTTTTACTACTAATTACTAACTCCATAATCACACTCATTCACTCAACATTTCACAAATACTTCTCAAACTCAGTAAGTGCACTCACTTTGTTAAAATTGGTGCAGGAAGCACTGGGAGGATATTCAGAATCCTGAAATGTAAGGATATGAAAAAAATTTCTATTTAAATAGTAAGAGTATTTATATGATAAATGCTACTCTATTATAGGTTGCTTTTACTTGTGTGAACTATGGATGACCAAAAACTATTAACAATGAAAATATTAACCATTTTGTCTCCTCAAAGTTTAGCAGAACTTCTCATATACTGTAGTTGTTTTATAAATATTTTTTAATGTATGACTAGAAAAAGAAGAAAAAGTACAAGAGGGCTAGGCAAGGTGGCTCGCGCCTGTAATTCCAGCACTTTGGGAGGCAGAGGCAGATGGATCACCTGAGGTCAGGAGTTCGAGACCAGCCTGGCCAACATGGTGAAAACAGCACTCTACTAAAAATATAAAAATTAGCTAGGCCTGGTAGCGAATGCCTGTAATCCCAACTACTCAGGAGGCTGAGGCAGGAAAATCACTTGAACCTGGAAAGTGGAGGTTGCAATGAGTTGAGACTGAGCCACTGCACTCCAGCCTGGGCAGCAGAATGAGACTCCATCTCAACAAAAAAAAAGAAAAAAGAAAGAGTACAAGTGAAGACTAAGAATGTATTTACTGTTTTGATTTGTTTCCATGAAGAAAGGACCCTACCCATGCTCCCACAACACAAAATAGCTACAATGGACAAGATGAAATTATGGCCAATTACAAAGAATCTTGATAATCTACGGTTTTTGTATACTGCCTTGTCACAGAAAATTTCCATTAAATATTAACAAATATGTAGCATAGAGAGCTTCACTGTGACCTTTTGGGAATCATTGGGGAGACCAGATATTAAGGGACATCAGATAATAAAGCAAGATTAGTAGATAAAGGCTGGTTTAGGGCAGGTACATCAATGATAAAAAGATGGAATCTGACTACGGAGCCAAAGACTGACATTATCAGAGAAACATATTTAACTTACAGCAACTGAGGTTTTGCCAATATGTAGATTAAAGGAAGGGTTTTGGTTTTCTGTTTCTTAAAGCAATATGCATGAGCAATGATTCTCCAATAGGACTGAATAGACCGTGTTATACTGGAAAGGATGGAGAGTAGAGATTACAAAATCTGAAAAACTCAGTTAGCTTTTTGGTTTTATAAGTAGAAAGGAAATTTTGACCAAATTTTTCCTAATAACATAAAGATGACTCAACAAAAAAGCATCTTTGAAAAAAAAAAACACCGCACGAATAACAAATTACTATAGATTGTTGAGGTCTCAATTTAAAACATCAGATACTTTTGTTTTTTGGGGGGGATATGATTTCACTCTGTCACCCAAGTTGGAATACAGTGGCGCAATCTTGGCTCAGTGCAATTTTCTCCTCCTGGTCTCAACGGATCCTCTCACCTCAGCCTCCCAAGCAGCTGGGACTACAGGTGCCTACAACCATGCCCAGCTATTTTTTTTTTTTTTTTTTAGTAGAGATGGGGTTTCATCATGTTGCCTATGCTGGTCTCGAACTCCTGGGCTCAAGCAATCTGCCTGTCTTGGCCTCCCAAAGTGCTGAGATTACAGGCGTGAGCCACCGCCCCCAGACCTAAAATCAGACTCTATATGTGAAGAAAACAAGCTGAGAATAGCTTCTATTTACAGAAATGTATGCCTTTTACTTAAAGGGTTAAGAAATAATTTTAAATGTACATAACAATAAGCAGGAAAAATTTAAGCACAGCACATTCTGTCTTTACCAAAAACACAACTATTAAATTCACCACTGTAAACAGAGAACTTCTTGCTTTTTAGAAATTAGCTATGTGTTCCAAAGTAAAAAAGTAAAACTTAACTAGTCCACTACCATGGCTGTTCAGAAATTCAGTTAGCTTATCTAGTATTTTGAAGTTTAAGGTAACTTTCTATTTATTTATTTCATGAGTCTCATCACTCATTCTACCTGTAGGTTTGCCTGGGGTAACAGTAAGATAGCAATTGCTTCATTTGTTATTTGCCTTAAGTTGACTGGGTGCACCATATTACCAATTATAGCAGTAGTCCTATGATTTTACTCAGGCTTAATAGCTGGATCCACTGTAATAAAACTTTAAAGTCTTTAGTCAATATCTTATTTTTAGGCCTTTACCATTGGATAAAGGAGAGCAAGACCAGTTACATTTCAGGCCTCAAATCATACTCGATTTTCCCAGGTTTCCCTGCATATAAAAGTTTCAAACAATTTTTCATAGCAATCTAGTGAGGATGCTGAACCTGGGCATGAAAGCTTGGTTATCTGTCCTCAGTGGGATATGTATCGTCAACCCAGTGAAATTTCCCATGCAGTTGATAGTTTCTTCCTACTAAGGCAACGCTTAGACATAAGTGGGGGGGGGGGGGGGGGAATATAATCAGGTTGATGTGACTAATCTAAGAAAAAATAAGTATTTTTAAGAGCCAAGACACTGCATCTGGTAAAAATGTCAGTGCATTAACAGGATATTAGCAGTTGGAGGCCAGCATAGGGACTTCTCGAACATGACTGTGGAAGGATGTAGCTGTTACCTGCAATACCTGGGATGCATGGTAACATCCATGGCCACCAATCTAACTGGTTCCATGAAGAAGGCTCCTACCATGCTGGCCAAGGTGAAGTCAACCAGAGTGCCCAGAATTCTACAAACGATTACAGAGCGAAAGACACCCGAGCATGCTGGCTCCTAAATTCTCTAGCCAGTCTCATATGTTTGCCATAGCTGTACTATTTAATAGTTTCCTCACATCAATGTTTTGCTTAAATCAAGCAATAGAAAAAGAAAATTATTAATCTTTGTGGAACAAAGTGGAATCAAAAACATGGAAACCGAAGTATATGAAATGCTTCACAAGAACGGAATGGAAAATCAGCAGCAATTGCCATGAACGGAAACTTCCTGATCTAGATTATGAGCCTGAGACCTTTAGTGGGGAGACTCAATAATTAAACCAGATACAGTGGCTCACATCTGTAATTTCAGCACTTTGGGAGGCTGAGGTAGGAGGATCACTGGACTTCAGGAGTTTCAGACCAGCCTGGGCAATATAGTGAGATTGTGTCCCTACAAAAAAACATTTCTTTTTTTAATTTTTGAGACGGAGTTTCACTCTTGTTACCCAGGCTGGAGTGCAACGGCGCGATCTCAGCTCACCGCAACCTCCGCCTCCTGGGTTCAGGCAATTCTCCTGCCTCAGCCTCCTGAGTAGCTGGGATTACAGGCATGCGCCACCATGCCCAGCTAATTTTTTGTATTTTTAGTAGAGACGGGGTTTCACCATGTTGACCGGGATAGCCTCGATCTCCTGACCTCGTGATCCACCCGCCTCGGCCTCCCAAAGTGCTGGGACTACAGGTGTGAGCCACTGCGCCTGGCCCAAAAAAACACTTTTTAAAAACTTAGCTGAGCACAGCGGTGCTCACCTCTAAGTCCCAGCTACTCAGGAGGCGGAGGGTGCAGTGAGCTGAGATTGTGTCGCTACACTCTAGCATGGGCAATGAAGCAGGATCCTCTCTCAAAAAAAGAAAAAAAAAAAATCAGAGAAGTGGCAGAGCCGCCTTGGCAGCAAATGGAGACTGCCTACCTAATTAGAAGACATGACAGACTTTCAAATAAAAGACCACAAGAGTCTTACTACGGAACCTGCAGTTATTTAGCTCTGTGTCAGTATCCCAAATAAATCATTTAAAGAAATAAAAAAATTAAAAAAAATTTAAACATTGTTAGCAGTGGTTTCAGCTTCAAAATAAAGCTCATTACCAAAAATAATGCTAATTATACACTTTCCATTGCAAAAGCCTCAGACTTTCATTCACTTAAAAATTCTTTTCATTCACACTCATTCAGTTCATTTAAATCATCAAAGTCACGTAAAAGCAAAAATTTTCTGACACAGCAAACAGCTAAAGTTTATGTTAAACAAGAAAGAAACACACATAAAGGCAGGTTTCTTACTGCATCTTTCATTGCTGTCAATGACATCTGTCTTTTTTGCTTCAATGTCAGTCATTATTTTGCATAGTTTAAATGTTTATTTTCTCATCCACTCAATCTCCTTTCCATAATAATTTGAGACCCCTTTCCATTAAATTATTTTAAAAAGCTGTTTTTTAGTCTGATTTATTTTATGCGGAAAAAATAAATCCCTTTCAAATCTCTATTTGTTTTCCTACAACGAATGAACAAACACATCCTCAAATTTAAGAGCCTCACTCTTAACGAGGCTTAGTTTATGACTAGTTTGTAACAGATCTAATGAATATACATTTTTTTAAATACACCATTCCAAATTTAATTTTATAAGGTCCTAAAACGAAACCAGGAAAAGAAAAATGATGCGATGAATTGGTTCTTCTGGTGGTTCTCTTTGAAGCTGAGGATCTATAGCAGTAGTGCAGCGCTGTATTTTAGGAACATGTACTTTGGAATCGGAGAAATCCGAGCTCTTTCTGCTTCCTCAATACGACTTGTTAGCTGCTGAGGCAGGTTTGTCAGCTGACTTCTCACGTTTGTTCCTATATCCATAAAACACTTCTGGTAGAAGAACGGAATGAAATAATGAAGACAAACACTTCTTAGAACGTTGGGCTCACAGGTATGTGCTGAACGAACTGCAGTTGCTAGAATATGATCATTATTATGAGAATTACATTCTCTTTCTGTTTTGCTTTTAGGCCATAAACATGAAGTTCAGTGATAATGTTTCAGGAAGTCAAACATGCACCTCTCCTAAGATCGACTTAAAGCTGTAACACAAGTCAAATTTTGTATTTCCTCAAAAGTGCCATGAGAAAAAACATGGGGGGAAAAAGAAATCGAGCAAGTCTTTAAAAATGAGGTGATGTTTGAACAGGATTATGAAGCATGGGCAGGTTTAGGGTGATTTTTTTTAAATTTTATTTTTGTAGAAGGGAACAAGGAGATAAAAAGCAGGAAAAGTGAAAACATTTTAGATAGAATAGCATATGTGAGCGCGCGCGCGCACACACACACCACACACACACACACACACACACACACACACACCCTCCAAAGAATGTTGCCCAAGCATTCCAGGAACAACAGAGCAGTATCCATGAATATTACTCCTTTTTAAAGAAGAACACTGTTGGACCATTTGTGCTGCTATAACAAAAATTCCATAGACAAGGTAATTTATAAACAATACAAATTTATTTATCACAGTTCTGTACACTGGGAAGTCCAAGATTAAGGCACTGGCAGGACTGGCATCTGATACAGTTTGCTCTCTGCTTCGAAGATGGCTCATTATTGCTGCATCCTCAAGAGGGAGGAATACTGTATCTTCACATATCAGAAGGCCAAGAAATACATGCGGTGTCCTCACAGGGTGGAAGAGTGGAAGGGTAAGAAGGTGTGCCTTTTGACCTTGAGTCACTTTCTAAGACATTAATCCCATTCATGATGGTGAAGCTCTCATTACAACAGTTTCAAAAGGTATAGATGGCCTGCAGGAGGTTACTATAATTTACTAAATTGTAATGAACAAACACATCCTCAAATTTACACAGCAAAAAATACATAGAAATATAATTGTCTGTATAATATAAATAGAATATACTGATAAAATTGTATTCTTCAAGAAGCTGGCAGCTTAATAGGAGAGACAGACATGCACGCAAAACACCGTAACGAAACCCAAAAACGTACTAAATTTACTATATTATAGTAACCTCCTGCAGGCCATCTATACCTTTTGATACTGTTGTAATGAGGATTAAGGTTCAACATAAATTTTAGAGGAGACACCATCACTGAAACCGTGGCAAACAGTATAATTCAAGACTAGCAAAATAACCTCAGTTTCCATGTCAGTCATGTAGCCTCACTGGTAGATGTCATCATCGACATGGCCTCTGGAATGTATGTCAGCTCCAGATCACACCAAAACGCTACTTCTTTCAGTATGAAAAACTGACATCTATAAAACTGTTCCAGATTACCTTTCAGTATCAGCTCATTTGCAGAGGACAGACAAAAGGCATTTTCGTTTCTTTCCTTTTCTTTTTTTGAGACAGTCTCATTCACTCAGGCTGGAATGTAATCGTGCAATCACGGCTCACTACAGCCTCGATCTCCTGGATACAAGTGATCCTTCAACCTCAGCCTCCTAAATAGCTGGGGCCACAGGTTTGCCAGAACAGACATTTTCTGAGCCCACTTAACAATCAAACTCTTCTAGTCTCTCATTAAAGTTATCTGACTTCCCTAGACACTGCGATTGCTCACTCAGGTGGCTCTCATTAGAGATCAGCATTTACCAAAAACATTTTAAGAGAAGAATCAAAATCTTACAGCTCCTACATGTAAAATTAGGTATGGTGGGGCATAGCAAAAAATACATAGAAATATAATTGTCTGTATAATATAAATAGAATATACTGATAAAACTGCATTATTCAAGAAGCTGGCAACTTAATAGGAGAGACAGACATGCACGCAAAACACCGTAACGAAAGCGAAAAACGTACACACGACTGTAAGCCCTGAGATTTCATCAACGGCAGGGATCATATAATCTATCTACGGTTTAAAAACAGTTCAACAAAGAATTATTAAGCACCTGATATATATCAGGTATTGGATAAGGCCAAGGGAAGAAATGAATCAACATATCCTATCTTCAAGAAAATTCCAGTCTAAAAGCAAGTACACACAAACAGCAAATTTCAGCATGACATGTATAGGGAGCCATAGACACAAGAGCAAGGGAGCACTGAATCCAGGTTGGGAGTTTAGGCAATGCTTTCTGGAAAAGCTAAAGCATGGGTTGAAAACTCCAGAACAGCAAAGCCATAAATGCTTTCATTACCAATGTATATCCGAGTAGTTAACACGGTGTCTAGCAAATTGCAGAAATGCAGTAAGTATTGATAAATGAACTGCCAGATTTAATCAGGCAAAGAAAGGTGTGAAGGGCATTTCGGTTACGGGAAATAGTGTGAAAGAAAGGCATACAAATATAAAACACTTCTAACTAAATGGGTAATTATAAGCAGGTAAACAGTAGTAGGACCTAAGACTCATGACAAGAAACGACAGAAAATAAGGATGGGATATTTGAAAACCCTGTATTTAGCTAAGGTCATGAGACAGAAACAAGGCTGGGGTTCCAAAAAATTTGTAATGTACTAATGTAAACAACTGACTTTTTAAAGAAGAGACACAAAGCACTATGGGAAAGCATAAGAGAAGGAGATTAATTCCTAGTTAGTATTGCCAAAGGATCACAAGATGAATATTTACCAAGGATCTGCTAAATCAGCGATTTTACTGTGATTCCACTGCCCATTCCTTTATGAGTTACAATATTCTAAAATCCAAGGTATATAGTATCCATATGGAGTAAGGGCTGTTGGTTAAAGTAGGAGGAAAAAAAGAGACTCTATTTCTTGATTTTGTTTCCAAATAACACAAGCATAACAAAAGAAACTTAAATTTTACTAGCTGGTTTACAACTATACTAGACTAGAGAGTCTCAAAAATAGCATTTAGTATCATGTCTAGTATGAAGAAGATACTTAAAAAAAAAAAAAAAGCTGTGGGCCAGGTACAGTGGCTCGTGCCTAAAATCCCAGTGGTTTGGAAGGCTGAGCAGGGAGGACTGCTTCACATCAGGAGTTTGAGACTAGCCTGGGCAACAATGTGAGACCCTGTTGCTACAAACACTGCCCACCTCCTAACCTGCTGTCTAAAACAACCCCACCACTAGCCAGTCATGGTGGCTCATACTTGTAGTCTCAGCTACTCAGGAGGCTGAGGCAGGAGAATCACTTGAACTTGGGAAGTGGAGAATGCAGTGAGCTGAGATCGCACCACTGCATTCCAGCCTAGCAATAGAGTGAGACTGTCTCAAAAAAGACGACAAGAAAAGAAAAGAAAAGAAAAAGAAAACCCGTAAGGATAGGCATGAAATAAATAGCCCTTCATTAACTGCAAATTCATGACTAATCTATCATAGTACATGATGACAAAGGAGTAATTCTGAGAGAGTGGTTGATAGATAATACATTATCTCCTTTGGGGGAAAATGCTAGCTTTGAAAATAAGAAAACTTTCTTTTTAACTCTGCCTTAAGGAAAAAAATCAGATTATCTTCAGGCAAATATGTATATACACAGATATGAAATTCAAGTGTCGCTAGTAGAAGAATTAAGTCAGTTTCTGGAATTCTAGCTAATAACTCTAAAGACACTTAGGTTGCCTTTACACTGGTTAAGTAAGACAAGAAAAACTGAAAAAGAAAATTATATTAGACATAAAAATCTGAAAATACACTGGCTGCTTGGATGTCTATGTCTGGTTGTTGAGGCAGAACGACCAGTGATTTGATCCAGATAGGTAAGTCTCAAGAAGTAATACAGATGTGCGAAGTGCAACCACTAATTGAAAAATCTATGGTAAACATTTTCCACAGGTAAAGTTCAGAAGGTTTTGATAACTGGGAAGGGTAACAGCACTGTCTAAAGCTTAAGCTAACTGGTAAGATGTCAAAACGTAATTCGAAAAATTTTTTTAAAAAGATACTTCAAATAAAAAGCACACACTGCCGATCCAAAGTATCCATTAAAGGCAAGAGAGGCCTTTCATCTGTATAGTTTTCTAGTTCAATTGCATCCAAAGTCTCAAGAGACAGTCAGTGATTCTTTAACATGGGTTAACAGAAATAAATAAGAGTTAATTTGCTCAGACAAAATTCTTTCCTAATGAATCACTGCCCTTCAATCTGCTCTTTTATTTAACATTTACAAAGGTTGTTATTGACGTTTGCTGTATATCACTGCCAGGGGACCAAGCTGTGTCTGTGCTTAGAAAGAACACAATGGTGACAAGGCAGAGTTATAATCAACATAGAAGCTTGCCTTCCTCATACTGCCAAATATATCCTGGCCAAGCAACCTCATCCTAGACACTGCAGATCCAATTAAATTGATCATTGTACTGAATACAAGATAAGCTTTCTGCAACGCGAGAATTGACAGAACAAAGTTAACAGACAAAAATGACTCAATGAAACTATCAACAACAAAACTTTATTTAATATGCCTTCCCCCACTTATATGTCTATGGACAGACTACTGAAATATAGTCTCTTCACAAAATTAAAACAATTTTTATAAAATATCTGCAAGCTATGTTTGTAGACTATAAACCACTGTGGAAATTATACAAGTATTTTAGTAACAGTTTTCTTATTAAGAATGGCAAGATTCTAAATGAAATAAAATGACCTTCATCCAAAGCTGGGGGAAATAATATTAAAAATTTTAATTTACCAATAACAGAAAATGCTTGAGTACTATCAATGTGCCAGGTACTACTCTTTGCATCAAGCGTGTCCTTTAATTCTCAAACCAATACTACAATGTAAGTATGATTACTATCCTCATTTATATACTAAGAAACTGGCCAGGCACAGTGGCTCATGCCTGTAATCCCAGCACTCTGGTAGGCCAAGGAGAGCAGATCACTTGAGGTCAGGAGTTTGATAACAGCCTGGCCAACATGGTGAATCCCTGTCTCTACTAAAGATACAAAAATGAGCTGGGCGTGGTGGCACGTGCCTGTAGTCCGAGCTCCTCAGGAGGCTGAGGAAGGAGAATCACTTGAACCTGGGAGGCAGAGGTTTCAGTGAGCTGAGATCAAGCCACTGCACTCCAGCTTGGGCGACAGAGCAAGACTCTGCCTCTAAATAAATAAATAAATAAATAAATAAATAAATAAGAACCCGACGCTTAGGAACAAGAGCCAGAATTTGATCCCAGATCACACCTGCAGGAAAGTAACTATAATCCATGGTAACGAAGTTTTGCTCATTCGTGGCAGAGCTTAAAGTTATAGCAACATAAGAGGTTATTTTCTTTTCTCTTTAGAGGCTATTTTCTGTCAAAGTTAATAATATCTAATTTAGACCTAATTTTTATTAGTAAAGAAGAGGCTAAGATCCTTTTTTTCTACTTATTTTATTGCGTTTTTAAAGATGCTAAGAAGGCCAGGCGCAGTGGCTCATGCCTGTAATCAGAGACACTTTGGGAATCAGAGGCAGGAGGATTGCTTGAGCCCGAACTTGGCAACCTAGTGAGACTCTGTGTCTACCCCAAAAAAAAAACCAAAAAACAAAAAGGCCAGGCATGGTGGTGCATACCTACAGTCACAGCTACTCAGGAGGCTGAGGTGGGCAAATGACTTGAGCCCAGGAGGTCAAGGCTGCAGTGAGCCATGATCGCACCACTGCACACCAGCCTGGGTGACAGAGCGAAACCTGTCTCAAAAAAGAAAAAAAGCAGGTGTTTAACAGTTGAATTTTAACATAAGGCATGCTTTTCTACTTTAGCTGTTTTTCTCCATAAACAAAACTGCCATTAAAAGAACAAACCTACATGACATCATTAGCAGTTTAACACTGATGCCAAATAATGAGGAAATTTGGAAACTTTTAGTATTCAAATCAACTCACATCCAAAAAAGGGAGTAAATAAAAGTTTTTAATCAATTATTTCATTACACTGTCCCCAGGCTTCTTCTCAAATACCCTATCACAATTAACCAAAATACTTCCTTCTCAGCTAAGAAATTATACAGAGGAAAAATAAATGATGAAGCACTGTAAATGACACGAGAATGGCAATTATTACATAAACTATAACCTCCCAGATGGTAAGATCTTATAGCTCTCATATATCATTTAAATAAATATTAGAAGAAAATTTCTACTTAGAAAATATTACATAATAATATCTACTGCTGGGTTCAGTGGCTCACTCCTATAATCCCAGCACTTTGGGAGGCTGAGGCGGGTGGATCACTTGAGCCCAGGAGTTTAAGACCAGCCTGGGCAACATAGCAAAACCCTGTCTCTACAAAAAACTACAAAAATTAGCCAGGCATAGTGGCATGTGCCTGTAGTCCCAGCTACTCAGGAGGCTGAGGTGGGAGGATCTCTTGAGCCTGGTAAGCAGAGACTGCCTATGAGTCCAGATCGTGCCACTGCTCTTCAGAAGAGCCAGAACCTGTCTCAAAAACAAACAAACAAACAAACAAAAATATATATATATCACAGTAAAAAATAAGAGATTATTTATTAACCTCTGAGATCTATCACCTTATTTGAAAGTCAGCTACATGAAGAATCTAAAGTTTATTGATTACCTGTGAAAATGTGTATACATGATAGTTAAAATAGGCTCTGGAGTCAAGAATACCAATATTTCCGGCCAGGCACGGTGGCTCACGCCTGTAATCCCAGCACTTTGGGAGGCTGAGGCGGGTGGATCACAAGGTCAAGAGATCGAGACCATCCTGGTCAACATGGTGAAACCCCATCTCTACTAAAAAATACAAAAATTAGCTGGGCATGGTGGCACGCGCCTGTAGTCCCAGTTACGCGGGAGGCTGAGGCAGGAGAACTGCTTGCACCCAGGAGCGGAGGTTGCGGTGAGCTGAGATCCACCATTGCACTCCAGCCTGGGTAACAAGAGCGAAACTCTGTCTCAAAATTTAAAAAAAAAACCAAAAAACCAATATTTCCTTATCACTCCTAATAGTGTCAAGTAAAAAGATACTGAATCTTGTCGTGCTTCAGTTTCCTCATCTGTAAAATGGGATAATAATACCTACCCCACACTTTTTCCTAAGGATAAAATGAGACGATGTTATGGAAACAATCAGGACAGACTCCAAAACAGTAAGGAACTATGTAAATGGCAGTCTGGGAACTGGACAGAAGAGAGAAGGAAAACGGCATTTTCTTCCTATTTTTCTGAGTTCAGGCCTAGAAGGAACACATCTGTTTTCCTCTTCTTTCTCATCTTACAGCCTTCTCCCACTGCCTAGCATCTCTCTGCTTACCTGGCGCCTGGGATGCTAAACTCTTTATCACAGATCCCATCTTTTCAGTAAATTGTCATCCATAGTACACCACACTCCAAAACGAGCAACCTTCCTCGCTCAAAATTTCTCTGCTACGAATTAAGCAATGGAACGTGACTAATTTATAATAATATATTACCATTCTGACAGATTATGTTTATAAATCCAAATCAATCACTAATGGAATACAAGGCATTAGTGAAACACAATTAAAATTCAGACAAAAACAGACAGTAAGGCCTTTCCTAAAAATCTGACTACAGGCTTGTACTTCTATTTCTACTTACTACAGATTCTTCCAATATAATTCACATCTTTGCCAAGTCCTAAGTATTTTCAAAACAGCTTCTATGACAGTATGCAAGTAATAATAGTTGTTTGTAAGATGCTAATGCTACTAATACTGCCAATTTCACCAGCAATTACTAGAATGCAATGTTGATGTTGAAACCTTAGAAATTATGTTTTTCTTTATAATCAGAAGCTAACATCTAGACTAAAATACACTTACATTTCACTTATTAGTTTACGTAGCTCACTCCATAAATAAACGAAGTACATTAAAGTTATTGTAACAAGAGGATCTAAAATATAATTTTTAAATAGAACTTTGAACCCCTAATCTTTAATTTTTCCAATTAAAGGGTAATATAACCATTATCCTATGAGGTAAACAGAACCCAAAAGAGTATTTATTTTCCAAAACCACAGTAAGAGAACAGATCTAAAAGTTCAAAGTACTGTCAGCCTAAACCAAAGCTCAATAAGATATTTAATTGTTTGAGAATTAATACTGCTTTTATGCAACACAGAGATCAAAATAAAGATGGTTCCTGTTAATTTTCAATTTTCCTTCTTTGTTACGTTACAAAAAAAAAAAAAAACAGAACAGAACAAAAAAAAAAACACCTCATTTTAGTCCTGAGTTTGGTATTAAAAAAAAACAGCTTTCATTCATTCACTTATTCAGTATATATTTATTAGTGCCTCCTTTAAGCAAGGCATTATGCTAGATGTCAAAGATATAAAACTATTTTAAACTCAAGCAACTCTGAAACCAAGAATGTTGTCTATTTGGAAATATAGATAATGAGATTTTGTGACACTAGAAACAAATGAGAGGATTTCACGTATCCTAAAAATGCTTACAAAAGTTAACCCTTTCCACCCTACCTGTCCCATCACTACTTCCCCTTAAAATAGTAACCGTTTTAACATTATATGTGGGACATGGTGGTTCACACCTGTAATCCCAGCACTTTCGGAGGCCCAAGTGAGAGGAATGCTTAATTCCAGGAGCTCAAGACCAGCAGGGGCAACAAACTGAGACCCTGTCTCCACAAAAGAGTAAAAATAAAAATAAATCAGCTGGATGTGGTGATGTGCATCTGTATTCCCAACTACTCGGGAGGCTGAGGTGGGAAGATCACTTGAGCCCAGGAGGTCTAGGCTGCACTAAGCTAATACTCCAGCCTGGACAACAGAACAAGATCCTGTCTCAACAAACAATTACAATAGGTTGACCACCTATATTTTCTTCTATTAGTTGAAAATACCTGGGGATGACTGCCAACTACAACCATTTCCCCAAGTAACAAGCTCTTGATAGAGTGATAAATAGAACATGTAATATGCTCCTATGCCAAAAAGTAATAAATAATCACATATTACTGAAATAAACAAGATTTCAAAAAGGGATCACAGAAAAATTAGTTGTTAGGCTTAATTATGGTTCTTAAAATTTAAGCCACTCACTAAAGTTCTCCATCACTACTGAGAAGATCCAAGATTCTATTTCAAGACTGAGGCCATAGCCAGGTTTCATCTCTAAATTTACAAATTTTTTTCTTCTTTTTGAGACAGGGTCTCACTCTGTCTCCCAGGCTGAAATGCAGTGGGATCATCATGGCTTACTGCAGCTTCTACCTCCTGGGCTCAAGCCATCCTCCTCCCTGTCTCACACTCCTAAGTAGCTGGGACTACAGGTGCATACCACCAAGCCCAGCCCAGCTGATTTTTTTTTTTTTTTTTTTAAGTAGAGACAACCTCTTGTTATTTTGTCCAAGCTGGTCTTGAACTCCTGGTCTCAAGCAATACTCCTCCCTTGTCCTCCCAAAGTGCTGGAATTACAGGTTTAAGCCACTGAGCCCAGCCTCCTTTTCAAAAGGAGTTCTGTATCTTCCAACAGATTAATAACAGTATTCCTTTCTTGAAAGGTAAGGGGGGTGTTAGAAAATGAGCATTAAAATAAAAAAGAAATAAAAAGAAAAAAGAAGCAAAAGAAAGGTAAGGGAGAGCCATTCAAGAAATGCTAATTTACTGAATATTGCTATAGCTCAGGCATATTGTAGATGATACAGTTATAATTATAAAATAAAGAGACCTGCCCTTAAGGAATGTATAATTCGGCAGAAAAAGACAGAGGTGTATGCAAATGTCTATGATCAAAGGTAGTAAGATATGCTACTCAGCAAGCTGCACAAATTATTAAGGAAATAGGATTGCCTATTTCTGAAGCTAGAGATGTCAAACATAAGTTAATCTTTGATGGATAAGAAGAAACTCTATGTCATCTAGGAAAGGCAAAAACCTGTGAAACTGAATATTAGTTCTAGAAACAGGGAGTGACTGGGATATGGCCACAGTGCGGGGAACTTGGTAGAAATGAGGATGAGAAAAAAACAGTGCTTGAGCCAGAAAATGAAGGCCTCTAAGTGCTACTCTAAGAAGCCGAGAGGCTGTATCTTGGAAGTGAGACACGCAGAACAACGACGTGCAGGAGATCCATGACAGCTTCCCTGACATGAAAAAGCAGAATTCTTAACTGAAACTTAAAGTATTCGAACTGAAAATCATGTTTCAGTTAAACGAGTTTGGATTTTATTTTTATTCTCCTACTCAAATAAAATGCTCTATATTACTACAGCTTAATATGGAATATAATGTCTAGACAGTAATCTATTTTTATATTCATCATAAGCTTATTAAGTACAGAGTCTGAGTCTTTAGCAACTCTTTTGAAGGTAATGTCTTCTTCATCTTGATATTTCCCAAACTCTTAAGCAGAGGGTTTAGCAAATAGAAGGCACTCAATAAAATGTGAGTATAGGAAAACTCTTATGAGAAAAATTATTAGAATTTGTGCTATACCAAATCAATTTCACAGAAATGAATTGCCTGTCCACTGGTTTTCCACAAATAAATCTGGGCCACCTACACCTTGCTGGAAGGATGGAACCTCAACTGTTAAACTGCAAAAATACAGGAATCTAAGTGGCCCTATCACAGCTTCTTTCCCTGAACATTTGTTGAGATCAAGTTACAGCCGGGCCAGGCACAATCAGTCACAGTTAGACAGCTGAGGGCATTCCAAAGAGTAGTGTTCCGTCCTCCACATTATCTGCCAAAGTAATCATCCAACCTCAGGCAGAGCTAACCCAATGCCTGTCCTGAAAAAAACTGAGACCTGGCTTCTTTGTATTACAGTCTTAGATCACTCGAAAGTCAGATCACCTGAAAATTCAAGTGAGATCAGGACACAAGGTTAGTGTTGCCTAGAGGATATTCCCAGCCCCAGGCCTTTCTACCCAAATCTAGAGAGCTAGAGCCCTCAGCTGTCAGCAGGATCATGTTTCTGGACTAAAAAAATTCGCGAACGATTCTCATTCCCACCTTCTTAAGATTGGATGAGGGCCAGAGGATTTCCTTTCTTTGTAAATCACATGAAAAATAAAAACTATACTCCAGAAATATTCCTGTGATCACTATGACGTTAGTTTTCTTTGGTAATCTAAAAGAAGGGGAGGAGACAGGAGTTAGCATCTTGTTCATATGGCACTCTGGGGTAACTCTTCCCTTTCTCCTCTTCCACTTAGAAACTGTTTATCCTATTTGAGATAAACAAGCCACCCGAATGTGGTGGCTCATGCCTGTAATCCAGCACTTTGAAAGGCTGAGGAGAGTGGATTGCTTGAGCTCAGGAGTTCAAGACCAGCTTGGACAACATGGTGAAACCCAACTCTACAAAAAATACAAAAACTAGCTGGCATGCTGGCTCATGCCTGTGAGGCAGAGGGTGCAGTGAGCCGGGATTGTGCCACTGCCCTGCAGCCTGGGAGACAAAGTGAGACCCTGTCTCCCAAAACAAACAAACAAACCTACCTATTTCTCCGCACCACAAAGGCAAACTAAGAGAGGAGACAGGAGTTGGCCCTTCTGTAGCTGATGGTTGTCACTGGTGACGCCCAAATTGGGCTGCAAGGCCTACTGATTAGTTCTATTCCCCTTTGTGTCATCTTCCCTCAACAAGAATAGGCCAAGGACCTCAGCCTAATCGATCTCGCTTGCTTAGGTCTTAGAGAGAAAAGGAATCATCCCTACCCACAGTGATCCCAACATTTCTCTTTCATGAACGCAATGAACACCTAGAAAAAGCTGTAGGGACTACGTTTTCATAGAGTTTGGATGGAAACTCCCTGGGATCTGGATACTCCACACCTCTGTCCAGGGTGAAATAACACATTCCTTCCACCAAGAAGCCAACCACAAGTCAATTCAACTTTGTCACAAACTCCATCTTTAAAACAAGAAAAAAGCTAGAGTAGAGTAGGATCACAGGAAGCCAAAACAGAGAGGACAATAAAAAGATGCTTCCATTTCAAATCCAATGTATGGGACTAACACCAGGCACAATGCATCTGTGACAGGATATAAATGTGTTCCTCACTAAGTGCAATTCTACATTTCTGCGCTCTGACCTATTTTAGCCCAGGAAGCGCTGTCATTTGAATCTCCTACTACCATATCAAACTTTCCCCCGTTTTCACTTAACAAGTTAATTGAAGTTGGCAATAATCTGAAGGTAAAGCTTTTAGAGTGTTTCAGCCTTTTTAATATCAGTTAGCACTCTAACCAAACACAGAGGCTCACTTTCGGTTTCCTCATTTGTATAATGAGATGAACCAAGTCCCTTTTCAGTTTTCAACACCCAATGTATGCATTCCACCTAGGCCCAGCCCAGGCAACCTGTAAAGATAGACTGAGCTTCCAAAAGAAAGGGTTTTGTGAAACTAGACAGGAAGCAGCAGCCTTCATTATTACTCTTGCATTCTTTTCTTTCCTGTACACAAAAAATCTCAGCTTCTCCAAATAAAGGCAAACTTTCAACCAAATTCGTAAGAGCCAGTCAGAGAAAATAAGAAATGAGCACCATGGAAAGAGGACTCCAGTTTCTCAAGTGGCACAGCATTTGTTTAGATTCTGTATTAAAAATGAAAATGTGATACACATTAGGTCAGAAGCTATTAACACAAGACAAAAAGATTCAGTGTCACAGTTTCACACTATCCGTGACACTAATCTATTCTGCCAGTGCTTTCAAGGCAAAAGCATGGTTCTTTTCCCTGACTACAAAATATTTAAAATAAAATTCCTTAAAATAAAAAAATCTACCTTGATCATGTTAATCAAATCTTTCTTACTGTGTGCTTTATTGACCCTTAGAACCATTATATTTCAAGGTAGTCAATTATAACACTAATCAGATATATTATACATTGCTACGTTATCACAAATGCATGCTGAGAAAGGTGTATCTTTACAAACTGCTGGGTAATTTAGGAGTCATTTTTACTTTTTTCAAACTTCTAGTTGATCTCCCACGACATTAAATGATCCATACACTTTCTCATTAGAAGTATTAGAACTATTTGCGTCTTCAATTAAAATATTTCATCCATCATGTACAGCTCAATAGCCATTCGAACCTCTTTAATTTGTTCCCTCACAAATAACTGCTTTCTAGCTAACTCATGTATTAATTTGCAACAAGTAGGAAATCTTTATGGCTGACTTAAATACAACGCTGATTTATGGTAATATATAAATGCTTTAGATAAGAATATTAAATGATATTTTTAAAATCCTGTAACTTTAACATTTTTATAAAGGTAGAAAGACCAATTAAGCTACCTCTGACAAGTTCTATGCATTTTTTTAATATCCCGTATCCATCTCAACAAAAACCTGAAATATTACATGTGACAACAGGTTAAGATAAATAATCCCAACTAGTTCAGTTAATGGCTAACCTAGGCCACAGGTTCAAGTTAACTAATTATAAGAACAAATTAAAATCTCTGATATTAAGATAAACAGCAATTCTAATACAGAAAAAGGATAAACAAAATACAAAATTATTTAAATGTCACAGAAATTAACAGATACCCTATTAACACAATATTAATAATTATTGTTATTGTGTAGACTTCTGCTTTATGAGAAATAAGAAATATATGTATTTTTAAAGACCAGATGTCTTATTCCCTTCCTCAAACGGGACCTCAGTACCTTTGCAATAGCTGACATCTTGGCCCTTCTAGCTTTCCCCAGCTGACCACACACACTGAGGCACAGCTTCAAATGCCCAGAGAAAACAGACCCACTGGGGAAAATTGTTCCCTGCTTAGCTTTGCATGCATCAGTGGGCTTCACAGTGGATAAATATATCCTGCAGCCAGATTAACTGACACACTGAAGCAAAAAGGAAAATTTAAGATTTAGCCACTTCATCCTGAACCTCTTTTTAAGCAAGGGGAGGTTTATTTTTACTTCAGATTTAACATAAACAAAACAACAACAACCTGTCCTAATGACTCATCCTCACGAATAAATACTAACCATTTAAAAAATATTTCTGAAAACTTTACATTTATAATGCATCATAGCTTTGTATGATTTTAAAAGAGCCATAATTATAGGTTTTGTTTCGCAAACTAGAAAATTTTTGACAACACAGGGGAAAATATATTTCCATGTTATTGGCTCTCTTTATACATTTTTTAAAAAAATAGTAGAATTTTAAAAATAGTAGATAAAAAGAGCAGAATCTTTAAAAAACCAAGGGGAAGTTATGAATTAGCTCACTAACATTTTTCTCAACTCTATTTCCAAGAACCCACTCCCACCCCACAACAATGTCCCTCACCCCTACATCAAAAGCCTTCAAGCCAGATCTCCTTCAAAGGAGTTGTTTGCCTAAAACACCCAACCCCGGGGGACCATCAGAACAACCTCACCCAGATTCTCAAACTCTTCCTTTGGGGCCAGTTTCCTCTGGCTAGTAAAAAACTGAAATTGTGTGAGTTTCCTAAGAGAATTATCATTTTAGGGAGAAAAAGGATCTGATTGAAATTATAGACAGTCAAAACTTAATTCTCAAACTCTATTTCTCGCCCAAGTCAACTTGAGGACAGACCCAGATATAATTTGTTTTTGTGTCTTTCTAGCCTCTAGTGCTGGGGTAGGGAAAGAAGAAAGGTGACAGGGATCAGGTAAAATGTTATGACTAAAGAATTGACTGAGATGTTCCAGTATTTTTCTCCTCTACTACCTTTCCCTTAACCCAGACATCAGTATGTCTTCTTACTAGGATGTTTTATGTAAATATTAAATTCTGAAATATAGATTATGTTGATTTTTGAATATTCTCATGTTGTTGATGGTCTCTGATGCTTCCCATATCCTAATGCCCAAAGGCACAAAGTGCTGTGCACTCAAGGGAAAGGACTAAATGTTGACCAAAACGCTCTTCTCACTTGCTAATATCACTCATTAGAACTGCAGTTTCTTAAAAATAAAAGTTTAAAAATGTTCTTGACTTAGAAATCCACAAATCTTCAGTATTTATTTATCTTTGAGGTAGGGTCTCACTGTGTCACCAGACAGGAATGCAATGGCACAATCATGTCTCACTGTGTCTTGACCTCCTGGCTTAAGTGATTCCCCAACCTCAGCCTCTGGAGTAGATAGGACAACAGGTGTGCACCACTGACACAGCTAATTTCTTAAAATTTTATTTTATTTTATTTTTGCACAGACAAGGTCTCCTTACGTTACCCAGGCTGGTCTTGAACTCTGAGCTCAAGTAATCCTCCTGCCCTGGCGTCTGAAAATGCTGGGATTACAGGTGTGAGCCACCATGCCTGGCCAATGAACCTATACTGACACATCATTATTCCCCAAAATTCATAGTTTACATTAGGGTTCACTCTTGGTGTTGTATATTTTATTGGTTTGGAAAAACACATAATGACATAGATCTACCACTAAAGTATTATACAGATGTAGTTTCACTGCCCTAAAAATCCTATTCACCTCGCCATTTCCCTTAACTCCTAGTAACCACTGATCACTTTTTACTGTCTCCGCTGTTTTGCCTTTTCCAGAATGTCATGTAGTTGAAATTATACAATATATACTCTTTCAGATTGGCTTCTTTCACAGAGCAATCTGCACTTAAGGTTCCTCCATCTCTCTTCACGGCTTGATAGTTCATTTTTTTTAGCAGTGAATAATATTTCACTCACTGAATGTACCATGATTTATCCATTCACCTATGAAGGACATGTTGGTCCTTTCCAAGTCTGGCAATTCTGAACAAAGCTGCTAAAAACTTCTATGTGCATATTACTGTGTGGATTAATTTTCAACACTGTTGGGTAGACTCCATAAAACACAACTGTTGGGCTGTATGGTAAGAGCAGGTTTTGTTTTATAAGAATCTGTCAAACGGACTTCCAAAGTCACTATACCATTTTGCAGCCCCACCAGCAATGAATGAGAATTCCTGTTGCTTCATATTGTTAGCAGCATTTGGTATTGTGAATGTTTTGGATTTTGACTGTTTTAACCATGTGTAGGGATATCTCGTTGTCTTTTAAATTTGTAATTCCTTAACAACATACAATTTTAAGCATTTCTGCAAAGGCTTATTATCTTTCTGGGTAAGGTGTCCATTCAGGTTTTCACCAATTTCCTAACCAAGTGCAAGTTTTCTAATTGTTACATTTTTAAAGTTCTTTATATATTTTATGTACATATAAAAGTTCTTTATATCTTTATTTGAGACATGTCTTTTCCAGATATTTGTATATCCCATTCTGTGGCTTGTCTTTTTCATTATCTTGAGCAATTTACATGCACATGGTAATAATAGGCACAAAGTACACAATACGAAAGGGTATACAGCGAAGTTTCTTTCCCACTTCTGCCTGCGGAAGTTCTCTTCCCAGAAGGCAATAACTATTGGTGATTTCTTATATACTCTTTCAGAGATACTCTATTCAAACACAAAAGTACCTGCTAATTTTTAAATAAATTACAGGTGTGAGCCACTGTAATTTATTATTCCAACTTTTTATTTTGGAATAATTTCACATTTATAGAAAAGTGTCAGTAAAGAAAATTCCCATATTCATCTAGTTTCCCCTACATCTTACTTAACCACGTTACATTTGTCAAAACTAAGAAATTAACATTACAGCATTACTATTAACTAAACCCAAGACTTTATCAGATTTTCACTATTTTTCCACCTATGCAATTTTTCTGTTCCAAGATCCAATCCAAGATACCACATTGCATTTAGATATGTATCATTTATAAACCAAATTAGGACAACCTTCTCTGTGCTTAGCCTTTTTTATTTAATGTATCTCTCAACACCTAAGGATAGGATATGACTGTGATGTCTGTATAATATGCCATGTATGGATGTGGAGTCATTGTTTACTTAACCTTTTCTCTAATTTCTGGCTGCTTTGGTCGTAAACAGGAATTGTTGCTGTTTCCTATGTGATCTGCAGTAATCAACCACTTTTTAAACACCCCTTATAACGAACATAACAACTCAAATTTATTAAACGCTTTATAGTTTATGAAGTGGTCACAATGTTCAATCCAACAGTCCTGTAAACTTGCACTGATGTCCTGATTTTGCAAGTGAGAAAAGTAAGACTGTAAGTGACGTGTTCAAGAGCATAAATAAAGACCAGACCACGGTTTCTCATTAAAAACTTTCCATGGCTGAGCTCACACCTGTAATCCCAGATCACCCGAGGTCGGGAGTTCGAGACCAGCCTGGCCAACATGGTGAAATCCCATCTCTGCTAAAAATACAAAAATGAGCCAGGTGTGGTGGTGTACACCTATAAACCCAGCTATTTGGGAGGCTGAGGCAGGAGAATTGCTTGAACCTGGGAGGTGGAGGTTGCAGCAAGCCAAGATCACACCACTGCACACCAACCGGGACAACAAAACAAGACTCCATCTCAAAAAAAAAAAAAAAAAAAAAAAAAAAGACTTATTCTCATAGCTCCACACAGGGAATCCAGCTGAATAATCAATGTGCTTACCACATTGATCTAAGTACTAAGATTGTGTACTTAATATTGTGACAACTATCTTATTAAGCCTCCCCAAAAAAAGTCTGTAAATATTTTTGAATTCTGTAGCTAAACATTTTTTTTCTTCCTCTCATCTTCCAATTATTTTTAGTCTTATTTAAATTTCTGTATAAATGTAATACATGCTCATTGTGAAATATAGCATATTTTCACATATATCATGTATCTCCTGATACTTCTAATCAGACCAATGTTGACTTTTTGATATTATTCTTTCAATTTTATAATCTACACATATTATAGTAATACGTTACTCTGCCCTTCCACTAGGAAATGCCGTGGAAAAATCATATCACAAAGTATTATTTTGAAAAGTGTTTTTTTTGGTTGTGTTTTTGAGACAGAGTTTTGCTCTGTCACCCAGGTTGGAGTGCAGTGGTGCGATTTTGGCTCATTGTAACCTTTGCCTCCCAGGTTCAAGAGATGATCCACCTCAGCCTCCTGAGTAGCTAGGATTACAGGCATGCACAATGACACCCAAGTAATTTTTTTTTTCTATGTTTAGTAGAGACCAGGTTTTACCGTGTTAGCCAGGCTGGTCTTGAACTCCTTACCTCAAGTGATTCACCTTTCCCAGCCGGAAAGGTAAGTTTTAATGAATGTAATCTTACCCATCATAAGACCATATTATAACTTAATTAATTCCATACTGCTGGACATTTGGGTGATGTTAATTTTTCTTTATAAAATACTATGTATGGCAAGCATTCCTGTATACATACCTTTATGTGTACTTTCAGTTACCTTCTTTAAATGGGTTAAATTCCATTGTGGCAGAGGTAAGATACAATGTCTTCTTTTATTAGGTAAAAAAAATCCATCTGCATAAGTGTGTTTGGGACCGTTTTCTTTATATAATTTGCATTTAACTTTTCCAAATATATATTTAGAAAGTAGCTGGCACCACAGCGTGTGCCACTGCACCTGGTTAATGTTTCAAAAGTGTTTTGTAGAGACCGGGTCCCAGCTAAACCCTTTAGACAGAAGCCAGCTTTAAACTGAATATGAATAGCACAATATAATCAGAAAATTCCTCAGACACTAACCATTAATCCCTGTACACGACATTTTAAAAATACGTATTTTATAAACTGCATCAAAGTCCATAATTTACATCTACCTTACGAAAATTATTTATACATAAGCCTAGAAAATGCTGTGTTTTTATTGCACATACTCTTTGGAGAGGTTTCTCATATGCTGGATAGTATAGATTCTCACTAGAACAACAGTGTATTTTTCTCATTCCTGGGCTATTCTCACACTATCCTCTCATCACAGATTCCCTCGACACTCTTTACGGCTGTTCTCTGAAGGCTTCTCTCTACATTAGACTGCTCAATAGTGACGTGACTGCCCAACTGCCATACCTCTACTGAGAAGCCGAATTTTCACCTTTTTCTCTCCCAATGTACACTAAAGCTGCAATCTTATATTGCTATCTTAAGAAGTAGGTTTTTTCTAAAACACTTTTGATTATAGAAAAGTAAGGGAAACATAGATTTCTAATGCAGAAAATTTGGTATTTGCCTAAAAATTTGCCAATATCATATGTGAAAACAGAAAAACAACTCACCTAGTAAGTTACCATTCTGCACAGAGCCAGAATGGCTCTAGAAACTTTAGAAATAATCTACCACGGCCGGGTGCAGTGGCTCAAGCCTGTAATCCCAGCACTTTGGGAGGCCGAGGCGGGTGGATCATGAGGGTCAAGAGATCGAGACCATCTTGGTCAACATGGTGAGACCCCATCTCTACTAAAAATACAAAAAATTAGCTGGGCATGGTGGTGCATGCCTGTAATCCCAGCTACTTGGGAGGCTGAGGCAGGAGAATTGCCTGAACCCAGGAGGCGGAGGTTATGATGAGCCGAGATGGCGCCATTGCACTCCAGCCTGGGTCACAAGAGCGAAACTCCGTCTCAAAAAAAAAAAAAAAAAAGAAAGAAAGAAATAATCTACCACCACAACCACCAACCATCATGTCTGACTTTGTTTTTGAAATAAAAAAGAAAAAAACCTGGTACTTCCCAAAAAATTTCACACATATAACTTATTTGTTTTAAAGACAAGAGTCTTCCTCTGTCACCTAGGCTGGAATGCAGTCACATGATCCTGGCTGACTGTGACCTCCAGCTCAAGGGTTCAAGTGATTTTCCTGCCTCAGCCTCCCTAGTGGGATTACAGGCACAGGTCACCAAGACTGGCTAATTTTGGTATTTTTAGTAGAGACAGGGTTTTGTCATGTTGGTCAAACTGGTCTCAAACTCCTGAGTTCAGGTGATCCACCTGCCTCAGACTCCCAAAATGCTGGGATTACAGATGTGAGCCACTACACCCAGCCACCATATATATTAATTCTTCAATAAAATTGACAGAGTTAATACTATTTAAAATATTTTCATTATATTACCTCAAGCAAGACTGGCAAATGCAGCCTGTGGAGCAAATCCAGGCCACCAACTGTCATTTTTATAGCCCCATATCAACGATACAGAAGTACTTATATAGCTACATAAACATGTAAGCAGTGAAAGAAAAAAACAGCAGAGCTACAATGTAGGAAAAGGTAGCAAATGAAACAAGCGGTTGAACACAAGAAGTTAAAAAAAAGGGCAGGGGAAGCAACATAGTAGAAAGGGACTGTGCACTAATTAGAATCAAGAGAGTAAGGGCCATGTTTCTTCTTCCTTTTTTTTCTTTTTGAGACGGAGTCTTGCTCTGTCACCAAGGCTGGAGTACAACGGCACGATCTTGGCTCACTGCAACCTCTCCTACCTGCATTCAAGCCATTCTCCTGCCTCTGCCTCCAAAATAGCTGAGGAGATTACAAGAATGTGCTCCCACACCTGGCTTTTTTTTTTTTTGTATTTTTAGTAGAGATGTGGTTTCACCATGCTGATCAGGCTGGTCTTGAGCTCCTGACCTCAGGTGATTTACCTGCCTCAGCCTCCCAAAATGCTGGGATTATAGGCATGAGCCACCATGCCTGGCCAGAGCCATGTTTCAAACTAATGAGTCGTTTCATTTTTCTTGGCTTCAGCACCTTCAATTGTATCCAGGCTCCTTTCATTCAAGTTTGTCTCGGTGCCAACATTTTGTGTGTGTCAGTATAGCCAAAGGCCAGAGAATGTAGATCAATGAATATACAACCATATTCTTTCATGAAACTTATGGTTAATAAAATACTGGAAAGAGTATAAAGGCCTCGTCCTTATGAAATACTGTCAGATCAGATACTATATCCCTTAAACACATTTATAATCATTTTCAGTATCTCATCTAGTGAAGAGATTTCAAGTATATTAAACTTAGATTTATATATGTACACACACACACACACGCAAACTTTTTTTTGGTTTAGTTTTGTTCTGAGACAGGGTTGGCTCTGTTGCCCAGGCTGGAGTACAGTGGAGTGATCTGGCTTACTGCAACCTCCACGTCCTTGGCTAGAACAATCCTCCCTCCTCAGCCTCCAGGTAGCTGGGATCATAGGCATGCACCACCACGCCTGTCTAATCTTTTGTATAGACAGGGTTTCAATATATTGCCCAAGCTGGTCTCAAACCCCTGGGCTAAAGCAATCTTTCTACCTTGGCCTCCCAAAGTGCTGGGAAGATGAGCCACCCCTCTCAGCCAAAAAGATAACTTTTGAGGGCAGGGTTGTATTATGCTTTGATCGTCTGAAAATGGTGATTACATATTTTGTAACACTAGCGCATTTCTGGATTTTTCATAAGTTATAGTGTAAGCAGTATCAACTTTACAAAAGCATTTTCTTTCAAAGTTGGTTGTCTGAGGTACCAAATACGCAGGGAAAAAACTGTACTTGGGCTTAAATTCCCAGACAAATCCACAGAAACCTATTTAATCCCAATTAAATGGAAATAAAACATAGAAGCTTTGCCAGAGGGGCCCTTTAAGTTCCGAGATAGAAAAGGTAGAGTTAAGCAGAGATTCCAGCAGCAATGGCAAGACACCTGCTTTGCTTATAAGTCAAATGCTTGTAAGAGAGGTAACAATTAGACCCAACCCGTTACATCAATTAACATGTCTAAAATAAGTTATAACAATATATATAGTCTGCCTTCTGCGTGTGGGTTCCACATACATGAAATCAATCAATCACAATTTGAAAATACTTAGGGGGAAAAAATGGTTGCATCGGTGCTCAATGTACACAGACATTTTTTTCCTTGTCATTATTCCCTAAACAATTCAACATAAGAACTATTCACACGGCATTTACATTGTGTTTGGTATTATATGTAAGTTACAGATGACTTAAAGTATATAGGGGGATGTGCGTGGGTTATATGCAGAAACTACGCCATTTTATATATATAAGGGACTGGAGCATCAGGGGACCGAAACCCTCACAGACACTAAGGGATGACCATAGAGCAATTCTATTTTACTTTCTAGAGAACTTTTAGTTATCTTTTTTTTCCATTAAACAACCAGAAACTTCCCAGTGTCCCATGGAAAACTAGTTTCTCAGAAGCTAATGATGCTTTTTACAGAAAGTCTTCTATGCCTAATACAATTTGGGGGTGTAGAAGGGTAAACAAAGTTAAATCAGCTTTTTCTTTTTTCAGAGTCTTTAACATGCCAAAGTACAATCTGAATTTCTAAGAGGGAACAACTGACACAAAATGGTGTTCAAAGCTATTTCATTGTGGAACCTTTTTTCCCACGGTCATCCCTCAAGACCATTGTCTCCATAATTATGGATTAAGAAAATAAGCTAGTAAAAAACCTGAGATATGAAGACAGAACAAGTATCTTAACCTAAACAGTGTGGTCTAATGGAAAGAGCATTCAACTACTAAGAGTCAGGAGATACGAGTTCCACATTTAGTTTTGACATTAACTGGCTTTGTGACCTCAGAAAGAAACAACTGTCCTGTGCCTTAGTTTTAATCATTTGCAAAATAGCAATTATAATTACAGTTGCAGCCTTTTTCAGGGTTGAATACAGTTATTAAATTTATGAGATTATGGAACTGTAAAATTCTAGAGCTGATACAAGACCTCTGAGGATTCCCAGCATTACCGTATCAAAAAGGTAAAGGTTATTTTCAGAATCTATATTAAAATCCACATGTCCTAACTCTCAGCCCTGCAATTTCCCCCTGCATCACCACACATTGCACTCATTGTTTAAAATAAAAATTATTAACAAACCATCTGTAGAGGTAAAATAGAGTCTCAGAAAGGAACACAATTAAGGGTCTCAGAAAACAAGCAAAACTAAAGATAATCTTATATCTTAATTCTTCCATTTATCACATATACATATAAATACATCCAAAAATAAGTAAAGCTTATAAACCTGGAGGGATGGAAAGACAATGGCAGTTTATTACACAGTCACTTGAGGATGAAAGGTAAGCAATTCGGCGAGAATAATTTGTTTCTAAGTTCAACCAGTAAACTGATCCTGACATCATCAAAAATAAGACTAATTATCCACAGGTAAAGGAAAGCAAGTATTACTGAAATTAACGAGATGATCGAGGGTAGAGAAATGGACCACAGCTGGAAGAAGCTTGAGATAGACAAGGCGATTTGGTGACAGGAGCCTTGAACTGACCATGGAATTCACTGCTATGGTCAAAGCTTTTCATATAGTTGTGATACTAGAGTACAGAACTGTTTGATGCTAATTACCTAGCAATGTGCCAAAATGATGTACTTATTTCACCTGAAATATAAGAAAAGCCCTCTTTCCCATAGTGACAAATCAACAGGATAATTCTGCAATTCATAAAAAGAAACATTAACTCATTCAGCATAATAGCTTTACTTCCTGTGTGAAACACTTCAAAATATCTAAATGAATATATAAATGCACTTTCTGTTGCAAACTGTTCATTACTGAATCATTACCAACCCTTGTTAGACAAAATTTCTAATTTTTGCAATGTACAAAATCACTGAAGTGTTTAAAAGCTCTATCACAGAAGACAGTGGTGCTTCATAATCCACTATTACTTCAGGCAAATGTGCTTATGGCTGAACATAATACTCAAAATAACAACGTTCCCTAGACATACAATCCCTCCCCCACTTAATGGTGCTTTTATACGTTGACAGCAACATGAAATGTTACCGCTTTCCTGTTGGTTTTAACTGTCTGAGCATTCATCATTCACAGCACCACCTCAACTGTTACCTGTTGTGATGACAGGGTATCAACCGTGCCAAATGCTTCGACTACTACCGTACACATATCAGGAGAACTTTAACAACTTAGGTTTTTTAGATGGAAACTCCCTTCAATTCTCAAACAGCCAGAAAAGTTAGTCTATCTATTGTAACTCTACATACTGCTATAAAACCATGTTTGGGTGTCAGGTCAATTACTTCAGCTCATATCAAATTGGGCTGCCTGCTGCTGTATGGAACTGCATTGTGATTTAGGAGACATTGATTTCCAAAAGCAAGCTATTGTCGTGCAGATTGCTTACACTGTTGCTGGACTAAGGTACATCATTTGATCATTTTTACCGAAAAGAAAGGTAAGGAAGTGAAGTATATCAGATATTGTCTATGACCAGTGAATTTCTTTTGAACCTATCTGCTTCGTCATTTCAGGGTTCTCTCTCCTTCTTTTATATATAAACAAACATTTTTACATTAAGTAGTGTATAAATAAAACTTATGGTCTGGGCCAGACGTGGTGGTTCATGCCTATAACTCCAACATTTTGGGAGGCTGGGACAGAGGGATCACTTGAGGCCAGGAGTTCAAAACCAGCCTGGTCAACATAATGAGATCTCATCTCTACAAAAGAAAAAATGTAAACAATTAGTTGGTGTTGTGCTAAGGAAAGAAGACGGCTTGAGCCCAGGAGTTCACGGCTGTAGTGAGCCATGATCATGCCACTGCACTCTAGCTTGAGAGACAAAGTGAGACCCCGTCTCAAAAATAAGAAAAGAAAATGTATGGTTTGTGTATCTGCATCTGATATAAAGTCATACCTCAACAACGCAGTTCAGATGAATGAAGATTTTTTTCATTTGAATCATGAAGAGATCAATCTATTTACAAATATTATTTACTTCATGACTTTCTTTAGATGTTGATTTTATACATAGGGTATAGATGACTATTAAAAGTACTCTAGTAATTATCTGAAAACTGAAGACACCGGCAAGCACATGCTCTTAATTGTTCCAACTGAGAAAATGTTACCTCAAAGTGAATTACAGAAATATTGTTAGTCAACATCTGCTCAGAGCAAGTGACTGACATGCATACCTCTTAGGATTCATTTAATTTCCACACTTGTCCCCCACCAAATTTTAATAGTCACCTTGGCACAAAGCTGTGCTAATGACGAAATTCCACTGGGTCTAAAAGTCGTCTCTATGAGTGAAGAATAAAAAGTAAGACCATAAATACAAAAAGAGCTATTTCTGATTTTTTACAGTTCAGAGTTATAGTCTCAATTAATAAAGCTTAGTTTAATCCAAAATTACAAAAACACTGACTTTAACTTACCCTACTACACTTAACATAAATTAAATCCTATGTGGGGAAAAGTTATACTGCAAAAGGAAATTATTTGGAGTCTTACATCAATTTTACTTTGATGGCTAGCTCAACTGAAAATTTAAAAAATAAATTAGAAAGTTTTCCCTAGCCAAATAATTTACTCTAAGCCTAACTCTGATTTTTATCTGGAATGGTACATTTAATATTGTGCTTTTCTGTGTGCATTTATTTATGCTGAAACAAATTGTGATTTTAAACACAAGTTTTATTGCTGATTAGATTTTCTCACTCTTCTGTCATACTCTGATGGTTCTTCTGGCTTCAAATTGTCAACCACCTTAGGCAAAATCCACACTAGAATATCACACTCTGTCTCCTCAACACTATAGCGAATGAGGGAAACAAAGACTGTACAAAGCAAATCATTTTAAAAAAACTGCAGACCACCAGGATTTCGGATTTGGGTAATCTACTTAGATTAGCATGGCTGTGTCTTAAAAGGACAATTCTAAGACCACAATATAGGTCATGTTCTTAAGAAATAAAATAAGTAATGAAATCAATGTCAATTACACAAACTTTTTATATTTATATGATGCGAATAACAACTGGTATAACAGATTAAAGTTTTTGTAATATGCTCAGTCCCAGTATAAGCAAAAAAAAAAAAAAGGGCACAAATCATAGATTCTTTTCAATCAGGTTTCAACGTAAAATATTTACACACACACACACACACACACACACACGGTATGCAAAGTGAAAAAACAAGATTGGGTTTATAATTTTAGAATGAAGAACAACTTTAAACTTTCATGTGAGACAGAGAGGGGAAAAGATGGAGAAAGGAAAGGAGGGCTGTTTTGCAAAACACAGGGTAGACAGAATGATTCAACATAAAGGTTTTGCTAAATCAGGTTTAGATGGTAGTTCATATTCTTCCTGAAAGTACAACTTTACTTCTTCAAACCAAAACTTAAAAAAAGTCCCAGTATGAAGCCAAGTGTTTAAAACAAGTACTGCAACATCTAAATGTACTATGTTTTAATCAAATTGTGCCAGGAGAAACACTGTCCAATGCAAGTAAAGCCTAAAATCACTGCTTTGTCACACCTTTAATTATGACATGAATACAACTGTTAAGAGAAATAGTAGTATCACAAATGCCCTCAAAACGTACTTCTCTGCCCCAGAAAACATATCAAGCTGGAGGTCAGAAAGACATTGCCAAAAGTGACAATCAAAAAACACTGCTGCTTCCTTTTTTGACACCAATAATGCTTTAAGAGAAGAACCCCAATTTTTTGGACATGTGATCCTCAAGCTGTGCTGAACAAGAAAAGCCCTACTGGTCCGAGAAACTCCAGAACTTTATTCTAGATACTTACCTGCCCCTCCTGGACAAAGGGATAAAAAACGTCTCTGACCAAAGCAGCTTTGAAAGACCACTTGCAGAGAATTACCAACTTACCCATCAGATTTGAGTTCATGAAAGGTGTTGGGGACAAGCCTTCATGGGCTCCTAATCGACTGTCATTCAAGTGATCACTGTAATGAGGGCTGTCTGTAAAACCCTAGGGGGAAAAAGATCAGATTATTAAAGAGATTATTTGGCAGCCCGGCTAATTGAGCATAATGACACTCACCTAATTAATATACAGACTTACACATGGTCATTTCTAACCAGGTTTCCTGTTCATTATTTGGAAAGCAAACAGCAGAAGTACATCTTTTACTCCTTTTAAGATTTTAATGTCAAAAAACATTTTTTAATCGATCATAAAGAAAAGTGGGTTCCCGAAAATACACACTAACCATGAGCACCAATATCTCAAAGTATCAGCTCTTCTGATGAGATGGGGAGCTACAAAAATTCTGAAAATTTCTCAGTTGTACTAAATTAGGGAAATGCTTAATTCCCCTATTCATTCCGGCCCCCATACCCTAAAAATAGAGTTAGACAATTACAAGTTAGACTTAAAATATTAAAACGAATCCACAATCAATACGCTAGAAATGAATCCTTTCCCAAATGGCAAATATTCAACCAAAAGGTCTGGTTATACTAATTTTAATACTACTGTAGTATAACAATATATACTCCTACAGAAACCGAGCCATGTAAAAAAGAAAACGATTACTAAAAATCGCCAATTAAAATTCTTAAGAATGAAATTACAAACACCATAAAAACAATAAAGCTAAGGCTATTTTTTTACAGTAGCTGTTATTACATTTCTCCTTATAGTTTAAAACATGTTTTGTTTTTTTTTAAGCCAAGGGGAAAAAAGATAAAGTTTACAAATAAAAACAACTGTTACAAAATTACAATGTATTAAAATCTGTCCTGGTTCTCAGACTTTTACACAGTTTTAAGTACATCATCACCTTCAAAATCATACTCTTTTCTAAACAAGGCTTTGAACTTAATTAATTAAAACTGCAGGTCAAACCTATGTCTGCCAATTTAAAACCAACATGGTAAAGACCAGAAAAATGTATACAAGACCAAGTAAGAGAAAGAACTAAGCTGGCTCACAGAAACTAGAAACCACACAGAATCCCACAGGACTAAAAAATCATCAATCACTGAACGTTTATCATTACCCAGACTGCAGGCTACCATTTAAGAGGACATTGATGGGGGTGAAACAGGCCTCACTATCTTTGCAGGCAGGCTGTCAATGAAAGGGCTAGGAACCAAGGGCTAAATAACTGTCAAATTATTACAATTGCTTATAGATGCATGTCACAACTCCTGCTATTCTGTTTTAAAACTAATCTTCTGAGAACGCTACCTCCCAAATGAAGCTTTGTTTCATATTTATGTGATTTAGAATTACTGATACATTCAGGAAGAATGTAAATGTCGATCACGTGTGTATCAGTAACTGTATATTCACAACGTATGACCATGAGTAACCACAACCATAAGTCTTATCTGATATAGCCACTTTTAGTAGAACCTATATACAAAATAGAATGGCTCTTAGCTAAGGTAACTCCACAGTTTACCTTTTTTTTTTTTTTAGAGAAAGGGCCTTGCTCTGTTGCCCAGGTTGGAGGCTCACTAGCCTCAGCCTCCCAGGCTCAAATGATCCTCCCACCTCAGCCTCCCAGGAGTAGCTGGGACTATAGCCATGCACCACCACACCCAGCTAATTTAAAATTTTTTGAAGAGACAGGGTCTCACTATATTGCCCAGGTTGGTCTCAAACTTTTAGCCTCAAGAGATCCAATGGCCTTGGCCTCCTAAAGTGCTGCAATTACAGGCCTGAGCCACCACGCCTCACCCATTGAATTTACTTTTACTATTTAAAATAATACTAAGTGACATACCACTAACTCACATACATCTGGGTATTCTCTCTGCCATGCTTCTCACTGCCATTCTTAGGCACACAGTCAAAGTCAAAAGAGGGCATCAAAACCCTAAAAATGCTCACTTAAATATTGTTTGTCATCCTAAAAGAATATTACTCTAGAAAAATGCCAGTTAAAATGGCTTTCGGATCAGCTACATTGTTCACACTACATGTGAATGCTAAAGAATGAAAGAGTAATTTTGTATTCTCTCAGTTCTCTTCATTCTTGAACAACTAAAAGTAAAAACACTACAGTTTTTTAAAAAAAAACTATTTCCTAAAGTACCACTATACAAATATATCTAAGTCTGAAATACATTTGTCGTGTCGCTAACTGACTACGTGCAATTTATTAACTTTATAAATTGCATGCAGTGTCTTTTATATCTTGCTAACCTAACTTTTCTCTGTTCCCACTGCTAATGACTGGGATTGTCATAGTGCACCAGAAAATGAGTCTATAAATGTTTTTCCTCAAAAACAAGCAAGACTTGTATATGAATCCTCAGGACTGATGATATCCCCATACTATTAATCCACATACCAAATATCAGTAAGGCATAATTTCTCTCATTCAAGGATAAAAATCAGGTATTTTCCCAGCACCTTACAAGTTCCATTTAGCAAATGCAACTTTGCTTAAAAGACACTGTCCAAGAGACAAGAAAGGAATAGTTCATTATCCACAGGTACAAACTGACGCTCGGAGAAGGCACAAAGAGACTTGCAAAACGGTTGTCATAGTTTCACATCAACTATGACTGTACACCAAACCTTCACTTCAAGGCCTGGGGGTGGCTACTGTTTGGGCTTATGCTTGTCATTCCTTTCATACAGTAACAATACCCACCCACAGTATAACTTTTGGTGAAACAAGATGAATAGTTATGAGATAATTCACAAATATTTAAATAAGATTACAAATCATGTATTTAAAATCAGTTCTAGAAATGTACAACTATGAGCATGTCAAGGTATCATGTAGCTGGCTGATACCTAGAGCGGTGCTTCTCAAATTTCAACATTATTAAGCAGACATCTTGCTAAAATGCAGATTAAGATGCATAAGGTCTGGGGCGTGGGATTTGAGATTCTGAATTTCTAACAAATAGGCGATGCTGATGCTGCTGGCCCATGGACCACACTTCTAGTAGCAAGAACTGAGACAACCTGGAATAAAGATCTCTTTCATAAATACAGAGTAAAAAGGTCTAGAAAGGCGACAGTCAGGCACCACCCCCTACCACTGGAACCATATTAAAACACCAGAAGCTTCTAGATAAGCATAAATTAGGAAGAAACCCCACAGTTTTAAGAAAAAAAAAAAAAAAAACTAAAGCAATTAGAATAGCAAAATATTTTTATGTATGTGGATTCATCCATGTAGCTTTTAAAGCAGAAGATAGTTTAGCTGTCAAATGGAGCTGCTCAATGAAAGAAATGGGTGAGCTGACCAGGAGTTTAAACAACATTCTTCTTAAATACCACAGAGAATCAGACATGAAGCACGGGTGATCAAGGGGCAAAAGGGAAAAATATTATAACCCAGAGCACTCATGGATAAGAGAGAATAGCAGAGAACAAAGCAAAATAATGCAGTAACTTTCAACAGGCTGCAGAACACTGGCTGAAGGTGAACGGCCTAAGGGAGTGGTTGCAGCGACAAAAAAAGAACAAAAACCAAGCAAGCAATGGCTAAGGTGGAACCCAAGTGGATCAGACATTGGAACTGGTAAGTGAATGCTATTTCAATTTTGAAACATAAAGGAAGTAAATCAGGGAGATCATTAAATATAAAACTATCACGTTGCATATTTTAAATTGATAAAAAGTTACTATGCTAATAAAAGGGGTCAAATCTGGCCCCTGGGGCTCCTAATTAACATCTTGCATTCTGTTCCTAGCTATTAAGAAAAATGAGATTTTTCAATACATGAGATGATATACATTATGAAGAACAGAGCAATACTATCAGAATTATCTCTTATACTAGGCCTTTAGCACAATATGGCATTGAACACAAAAATATCTCCAAATACACCCTAAACTATCACTGTTCCCATTTTATAAAAATAAAAAGCATTCAAGATATTAATAATTGATAAAATAAGTTGATGCATGACAAGTTTACAAAAACCATTAATTTCTATACTTAAAATCTGCCTAAATTAAAATCTGGTTGGCAAATCTTAAATAATTCCATCAGTGAATGCATACTTTATAAAAGCTTTGCTATTATAAACTGTAGTCTATAAAGTAGATTTCACATTTTTCTCTATGTTCATTTCCTGATGCAGGAACTGAGAAATGTTGGTGTTTTGGTTGTTGTTGTTGTTGCTAACTTTAGGTGCATACTCCATCTGGCTTTTCTCCCCATGTTATCCCTCCCCACCCTCCCCACTCCCCGCTGTCTTTCCCTACCCCCACCACCAACAGAACTTAGACCTGCTACAGTATGACAAGAGACCTGAAGTGATCAAAGCCAGCTTCCATATTTAAACTAAACCGCACATAATCAATAAATTTTTTTTTTTTTTTGGAGACAGGGTCTTGCTCTGTTGCTGGAGTGCAGTGGCTCGATCATAGCTCAGTGAAGCCTCAACCTCCTGGGTTCCAGCAATGCCTCCACATCAGCCTCCTCAGTGACTGGAACTACAGGTAACCACCACCATGTCCACCCAGTATTTTTATTTTTTGTAGAGATGGGGTCTCGCTATATTGCCCAGGCTAGTATCAAATTCCTGGGCTCAAGCGAACTCATTCTGGCCTCCCAAAATGTGGGCCATCATATCTTTTGTTCTATCAAAGAGGGGTGGGGGAGAAGAGAGAGAAAGACAGAGACAGACAGATTGTGGGGGGGAAAGGAGGGGGAGGGGGAGGGGGAGGGGGACATAATGCAAGAGAGCATGTGTGTCGGAGAGATACAGAGATAGAGAGAGAAGATACCTAGTATTATTTACAAAATACTACTCCCCTCTGGTTGCTCACCTCAGAAATACCAGAATTTTTTCTTTTGGTATTTCTGGCCATTTAAAAAATTTATCTCATCCAATTTAAAGAGCATCATCACCAAAGGATCTCAGTTCAGAATACACTTACAGTTTTACAAACCTATGTTATTCCTTTGTGTGAAAATTAGTTAAAAAAAAATAAACCACTGTTTTTAAAATTCTACTTTTAAAAAAATCTTCAATTCTTTGCAATGGCTTTTTTTTAAGGGTGGAAAAGAGGTTCAGACTCTCTTTGAATAAAGATTACTTTCCCAGGAAAGCTTTCCCTGACCCTAACACCACCAAGTTAGGTGGGCTTATTCTGCGCTCCCACAGCAGTGAGCATTCCATCACTGCACAGCTCCTACTTTTTAAAATTGCCTATTTAATTATCTATTTAAATTAAATCATAATTATCTGTTATAATTGCAAAGCACCGCGTAGGATAAATGTGGAATTTTTGGAGCCAGACTTGGCAGGTGAGAATTCTATCTTTGCTACATACAAGCAGTGTGGTGTGGGGCATATTAAACTTTCTTGTCTCAGTTTCTTTATCCGTAAAAATGTAGATGATGCCAATAATACCTTCACTTCACAGGTTGTTACAAAAGGATTAAATGAGTTAATATATGTAGCACAATTCTAGTCATTATTATTGTCCCGGATAGAGATTATTATGTCTTACAGATTCTGAGAGTACAGGGACTGACCCTATGCGTTTTTCTTCTCCCCCAACAATGACATCTTCAGAATGATGCCTGCCACATACATAGCAGGTGCTGAACAAATGACAAGAGAAATGGGAGGAGGTTTTACTTGCTACATCTTTAAAATGCTGCTGAGTTTTAGATACTATAAATGTTCAATCAGTTTCCCCAGAGACCTCACAGTAACTATAAGAAAGAAGGGTAATAAGAAACTAGCTTACGTAACTGCATTGAACAAGTATCCACAAGTTTCTGGTATTCAAAAAGCTACAAGATATCCCATGAATTACTGAAATCCTATAGCCTCTAAGTGAGCCAAAACTCAGCAGAATCACCCAAAACCTGTATGCTCTCAGAAAGCTCTGGACGAGGGTATCAATGAGTGGTTATGCCTCAAAGTGAAATACTAATAAAATGAAAAATTTTTAAAGTAAGAATAAATGAAGTTTCAAAGACAGAAAAGTGTTCTCATTGTATTTCTTTACTTATCCCTATGATAAATTACCAAAAATAATGTCTAGATGAATAATGTTATACTTTCTAAAACAAATACTTGAATGTGACTGTCTCTCTCAGTCATACACAACAATCAAAAAGCCAAATGGGATTACTTGATCACGAATGGGCTCTTAGCAGAGAGCAGAAATTGTGTCTCTATCACTCACTACTCTCTCACAAGGGCCAAGCACACTAATGGGCATGCAGTAGGTGGCTAATATATCTGTTAATGTAATCAATGAATGAAAAATAAAGACTGCCCAGTTAATGAATCAGGTCTACATCTGAAAAGGTTACTTAATAGCATTTTGGCCGGGCGTGGTGGCTCAAGCCTGTAATCCCAGCACTTTGGGAGGCCGAGGCGGGTGGATCACGAGGTCAAGAGATAGAGACCATGCTGGTCAACATGGTGAAACCCCGTCTCTACTAAAAATAAAAAAAATTGGCTGGGCACAGTGGCGCGTGCCTGTAATCCCCGCTACTCGGGAGGCTGAGGCAGGAGAATTGCCTGAACCCAGGAGGCGGAGGTTGTGGTGAGCCGAGATCGCGCCATTGCACTCCAGCCTGGGTAACAAGAGCGAAACTCCGTCTTAAAAAAAAAAAAAAAAAAATAGCATTTTAAGGTTCTGATATCCTTTAATAGGTCAATACTAACATATAGTAAAAATTTCTTAACAGGGAGATGGATTTTGTCATCCAGGTCTATAAATTTCTGCAGGGCAACAACTTTTTATTCCTTTTCATAATCCCAAAAGAGACTAGCACAAAATTTTGTGTGTAATGAAGTGCTTAAATTTTTGTTGAGAGGATGAATAATCTCTTCAGGTAACATTTTATTCATGAATGCTAAGTAGTGTTATAGAATTACTCTAATCCAAGAATGAACAGTGAGTCTTGAAATGGCCTAGGCAGAAGGAAAAGGAAAATAAAAAGCTTTTAGAAATAGGAAGAATATTCATAAAATACGATGGATACATGAGATGCTGCTTTACACAGGGAAAGTATTTTTATAAAATAAATTATCCTTAAAAACTGTACTATATAGTATGACATATCTAAACACTTTTTAGGAAATATTGGTTTATCCTAAATTAACATGCTGACTTTACACCTGTAAAAGGTTTACTGAGAAATTACATTCACATTAATATACAATTTTCTCTTTGCCTTTATACATTTATTCTTTATTTCCAAGAAGTATCGTTCCATAAAATACTAGATAATATTTTTAAAAAGCTAGTCTTTCCCAGATAGTTTGAGAAGCACAAACCTACATCCTCAGTACTAAAAATGTGGTCCTTAAAACTGACTTACTGGCAAATTCTAGGAGTCTGCTGAAATGCAGAAGCTCTGGCAGAGTCCTAGACTTAGTGAATCCAGAAACCGCGTCTGACTTAATAAGATTTACAGGAGATTTATAAACTGACAAGCACTGGTTTACATCATCCTGTAAGTCACTGGGTCTGGTATACTGTGAAACAACATTAGCCCCATTATTTATTCTTCCAGTACCACTAGTACTACAAGTCCTAAAGAGCTTACATTTTAAAGCATAATTCCACTGTCTCATTCATAAATCTGCCTGCCACATACTATATGCAACCAGTAAAATTAAGAGTTAAAATGTTACTGTTCCCCTCCCAAGAAAATCTCACATTTCACATAATTTAAAGCTTCTATCTTCTACTTCTATAAATCAACAGTATTATGACTGAGCATATAACTACTCAGTCAAATTTTTATTATTTCCTGATACTTGCAAAATCAGTTAAAATAATCCAACATAAGGAACAATATAGTTTTATTAAAACCCATGCTTAGTAAGCAACAACTAACTTAACTCTGTCTACGCAAGGAGACAGAGCATCGGCCAATGAGCAAAACCATGTCCTTAAATTCAGAGGATAACATATTTTAAAACTTTAAAATACCAGTCCTATATGTTAAATGTTGTTTATTCTACAACAACAGGTGGGAAAGATAAGAGCAGCAAAGAATATGTAATAATGCTTAACTTCTTTAAAATTTATAGAGCTGAGTGCAGTGGCTCACACCTGTAATCCCGATATTTTGGGAAGCAGAGATGGGAAGATCACATCAGCCCAGGGCAACATAGCGAGACTCTGCTGCTACAAAATATAGGAAAATGGGTCAGATGTGGTGGAATACTCCTATAGTCCCAGCTACTTAGAAGGCTGTGGTGGAAGAATCTCATAAGCCCAGGAGACAAAGGCTTCAGTGAGCCAATATATCACACCACTGTATTCCAGACTAGACAGCAGAACCAGAGCAACAAACATTCGAAAATCAATTATAAAAAGTACTAAGAATTTTTTCATTTAACTTGTCTATATTTTCCAAAAATTCCTAAAACAAGTTTGTTTTTCTAAAAGACATGTTATTTCTCAGTTTTTCATTTAACATGATTAAAGTTAAATGTATCACATGTAGAAAATTGAGCATGTACAGAAAATATCAACGAAGCCGGAAAAAGAAAAATTTCTCAATGTATCTCCATTGAAATGCAAATGTCAACACCTGACACATTTTCTTTCAATTTTTAAATGTTTCTAAACTAGTCCAGACATATTGAAATGTACATAATAAAAAGCCATGTGCCCACAACTCAATAAATACAACATTACCAGTATAGTTTAAACCCCTATGTAATTCTAATTCCCATTAGAAGCAAACACTATCCTAAATTTGTTTTTTATCATTTTCACACATTATTGAATACTTTCATTATGTATATTATCTAACTGATATATAGCACCATTTTGTATGTTTCTAAATACTATCATTTTTCCTTTACTCAGTTAACATTCAGTATATAAGAATGATGTACACTGACAATGTATAGCACCGGTATATACATGCCACTCCTAGATAATATTCTATATATAAACATACCACAATTTATCCAATTCCATACTGACATTCAGCTTGTCTCTGGTTTCTCCCTATTATAAATAAGGTTGTTATGAACATTTTAGGAATATGTCTCCTTGTAGATATGTGAGAATTTATATAAAATTTTCTCTAGGGGTCAATTATCTAAATGTGAAATTACTGGTTTACAGGGTATGCCCATGTTCAAATTTACTAGATATTGCCAAACTGTCCTCCAGAATAGAAATAAATTACTGTTTATGGGAAAAGTCTCGTATCTCTTACTGCATCATAAAGTTGTATACAGAAAGCACCAAACTTACGAAAGGCGGCTTCCCAAATCCCCTTGTAAGTTTTATGTAATTTGTGACACACTTCTCAAATGGTAAAAAGCAAAGCAATCATGATTACATTTCCTTATCTGTTCACTTAACTCTTAGAGTAGCTACATTCTTGTCTGAAATGGTTTGGCCTGGGTCCAAAGGCGGTCTTTTGCCATAAAAAACGCTCAAGACACATTTGTTAAATGAGTTAATCGTTGCTAGCCTCTTCAGTTCCTCTTAAATGTCTATAAAGTTGCACACATTACTCCAGGCACCAATACTGGAGATAAAAATCTGCAAGAAACACCATGAATTTTTAGTTTGTCACTGGTATCCCATCGTGATAGCCAGGGTTGTGTTGACTGTTACAGTCCTGGCAAAAAGGTTGGCTGCTGCTGATTTTACAGATTCTGACCCATGGCCGTAATAATACACAGTTCATGACTAAAACAGTACGGTGTATCTTCGCAGGAACCAAGTACTTTTGAATTATGTTACCAGCCAGGGCAGCTGACCATGAGCCATTTATTTACACAGTCCCTGTGACTTAAGCCAATCATCTTTAAGGGTAAGTTCCAATTAAAAGTATAATAGTGAAACAGCATTTCTTTAATAACTGGCTCATATATGTCCTAAATCCCTGGCCTAGATTCATTTCCTTGAAGGTGAAAGTAGATAAGCCACGGCTGAAAGATCAGTGGTTCCTTCCAGGAATATGTTACCAAATCTTCATTCATCCTTCCCATTTTGAGGTTTTGTGGAACAGCATTAACAGTAATCGGATGGGCCAGGTGCCATGGCTTTTGCCTATAATCCCAGCACTTTGGGAGGTGAGGTTGGTGGATTACTGGAGGTCAGGAGTTCAAGATCAGCCTGGCCAACATGGTGAAACCCTGTCTCTACTAAAAATTAAAAAAAAAAAAAAATTAGCCAGACGTAGTGGCATGTGCCTGTAGTCCCAGCTACTTGGGAGGCCAAGACATGGGAATCGCCCACGAGGGCGGAGGCTTCGAAGAGCTGAGATTGTGCCAGTGATCTAGAATGTCACTCCAGCATGGGTGACAGAGCAAGACTCTGTCTCAAAAATAATAATACTTGTAATAACAATAATAATAGCATGAGCATACATTTGGTGATACCATTGGCCAGAACTTGGGCTAAAGGCTTTATTCACTTAATCTTTACAACACTATGAATTAACTACTATTATTCTCATTCCACAAATAAGGAAAGAGGCACAGAAAATTTACACAGTGCACCCAAACTCTAACAGCAAAGAGCAGGATGGGGTTTTCAATCTAGGCTTTCTGTCCAAAGCCTACCATGCTATGTTGCCCTTCTAGTAATAACTGTTCCTCCCTAGAATTACCATGAATTGAATGGCTCAATGATAGGCTAAAGCCATACAAAATGAAGAATAAATCTGTTCAAACAGCAATTCCTAAGTGATAGAGGAATGAAAGTAGGAAAAGGCAACAACAAAACAAACTAAAACCCCTCAAAATTTTTAACTACGCAGTTTGGCAAATGGTGCCCAAAACAGTGGAGGCAGTCATAAGAGCTTTAGTGAACTGTTTGGACTGGGGGACTCTGATGAAGCCACAAACGAAATGGGAAATAGAAAAATCTCTGCTGCTAAGTGGACACTACTGCAGACAACCTTATCTCCTGTAGAATTTTTCTCTTGCCCTAGGAGGGAATAAGGTACAGTAGTCTTCTGGGACGCTAGGAGAATTCCCACGGAGAATGCAAACAGAGGCCTCCAAAAACCTAAAGGCAAATTTCTACAGCAGCAGAGCCAGCAGTTGAGTGCCCTTATGTTAGATAAAGTTTATGATAATGATTTGGCAATTATAGTTAAGAATCAATATTCATTATAATTAAATGGGAAAAGCTATGTAACTCTAGTCTAATAAAAGGCATCTGAATGGCCTAGCTGTAATGCACTGACAATTGCAGAAAAGGTAATTATTCGCATATATATCAAAATCTTTAGGGTCAAACACCAAAATTCAACATTAGTTGAGCGCTCAGTCAGAGAAACCACATCACAGGAGGCACTAGTCTTCCTTAAGGACTCTGATTTGTTCTGCAGCACTGGAACTTCCTAGAAATAGCAACTGAATGCAGAAAGACTTGTTAAGAGACAGACCTGTGAATCCCTTCCTCAATTCCTAGACCTCTGAAACGGACAGTGATTATTTGGCTAAAGGACACAAGTGCCATGTGGATATCGCAAAATAGAATGGACAATGGAGGAAGTCTTCATTTCTACTTAACACCAAAGGCAGACAGTAACCTTGTTTTCTGATATACAGTATACAGTTTCTCTTGTAGAGTGCTCAGCAGGTAAAATGCTGGACCTCCCTTTCAAACACAGAAAGGTTTCACTATCAGGTTATGAGCGGTAGAGTATATCAGATATACAAAATCTAACTTTCAGAGATAATCTTTTAATGATAAATGGGTTTCTTAAAACTAAAATATAATCCTGTCAATAGAGACTTCTATTTTAAATGAACAGCGTAGTGAAGTAACTCATCCTGTTTCTCCTGGATTTAAAACAAATCCTCATTTTTAACTTTTGCAATTTTTCAACTTGAAAAAGCATCTGCATTATTTTCCTAGAAAGCTGCCGTTTCAACTTGAGAAAGCATTTTTTCAAATGATCTTTGAGTCTCTTTCCTTTTTATTATTATTATTTATTTTTTTAAGATGGGGTTTCACCATGTTGACCAGGATGGTCTCAATCTCTGGACCTCATGATCCATCCGCCTCGGCCTACCAAAGTGCTGGGATTACAGGCGTGAGTCACCGCGCCCGGCCAAATGTGTTATTTAAATCTGTGGTAATCTAGTTAAATACAAAAATTTAAAAAGGAAGAAAATATTATTAACAAGCTTGTCAATAAATTTGTAGTAATAATACTTCTCAACTCATTCTTTTAGGCCAGCATTAGCTTGGTAATAAATTCGTACAAAGAAAGTACAGACGAAACTTAAAAAAAAAAAAACAACTACAGATCTGCTGAGCATGGTAGCTCCCATCTGCAATTCCAGCACTTTGGGAGGCTGACGCAGGCAGATCACTTGAGGTCAGGAGTTTGAGACCAGCCTGGCCAAAGTGGTGAAACCCTGGCTCTACTAAACATATACAAATTAGGTGGGCGTAGTGGCGGGTGCCTGCAAAAATCCAACTACTCAGGAGGCTGAGAGGAGAATCACTTGAACCTGAGAGGCGGAGGTGACAGCGAACAGAGAGTGCGCCACTGCACTCCAGCCTGACTCCAACTCAAAATAAATAAATAAATAAATACAGATCAGTATTACCTAGATGTAAAAGTTCTTAATATTTTAGCAAATTAAATCCGACAATTAAAAAATGCCAATACATAATAACCCAGTACTAGTTATCCCAGGAATGCAACAATGCTTTAGTATTTTTTAAAAAATTAATCAATACAATTCCTATAGTAACACACTAAAAAGGAAAAATCATCTGACCATTTCAACAGATGCAGGAAAAAACGTTTTACAGAACTCAACATCAGTTTTTCTTAAACACTCTCAATGAATCAGATTTACAAAGGAGCTTTCTCAATCTAATAAATCACATCAATAAAACCTATAGCAATCATCATGCTTAATGGCAAAAGACTGCTCATTCCTAACATCAAGAACCAAGTCCACTCTTAACCACATCTATTCAACATCATACTTGGAAATTATAGCCAATTCCATAAGGAAAAAAATCTGTATTAGAAAGAAAAAGTTAAATTCTTATAATTGGCGGACAACACATTGTTCAAACAGAATCCTCCAAAATGTACAAAAAAGCTATCACAACTAGTTAGTTTAACCAAGGTTTCAGGACAAATGGTCAATATACAAAAGTCAACTGTGTCATATATAGAAATGAGGCAAAAATTGCAATTAAAAATACTTATAACAGCATCAAAAATTATGAAATACTTAGTTATTAAATTAAACAGAAGCTGTTCACTAAAAACTATCTAAAAATACTAACACGGAATACATCACTGCATTCCAGCCTGGGCACTAGAGAAAACTTTGCCAAAAAAGAAAAGAAGAAAAAACATATATATGGAAAGTAAAGACTTAAATATAGAGATATATATCTTATATATGAATCAAAAGCCTCCACAATGTTAAGTTCCCCCTCCAACTGATCTACAGACTCAATGCAAACCCACACAGCTTCGTAGAAACTGACATACTGGTTTTAAAATTTCCAATGTATATGCAAAGAACACAGAATAGTTCAAACAATTTTGAAACAGAGTAACAAGGTGGAAGACTTCTATTACCTGACACCAAAATTTATTTGAAAGGTACAGAAATCAAGACAGTTATGGTATTGGTGTCTAGATAAAATCAGTAAAACAGAATATAGAACCTAGATACTAGTCCTCATATATATGGTCAAGAGACTTTTAAGAGAGATAACAAGTTAACTCAATGGGAGGAAAGAAAAATCTTTTCAACAATTGGTGGTAGCAAACTGGATAGCCTTATTAAAAAAAATTAACAATTGACTCTGATTTCTCATCTTGAACAGAAACAAACTCACAATGCATGATCTACGTTAAAACTTGAAGGTTTACAATGCCTAACTTACTACTTCTTGAGACTGCTACTAGCAAACGAAATTCCTTAAGTGCTATGAAGGGAAAAAAAAACGTGGGAAGATGTTTATTTTATTCCTTTCTTAAAGATTTATAATTTACTATAACCTATTAAAAACTAAGAAATCTAACAATCAAAAAGCCTCTTTAATTTTAATTCAATAATATATAAATGTTTTGGACCATGAAGCTCTGTATTTGTACACTGCTTCTTAATATCCTATTAAGCAGAGTTTCAGAAACTATGATCTTACTCAAAATTTTTGTTTTACACATTAGAAATCTGATGCCCAGACGAATGCAGTGGTTCATGCCTATAATCTCAGCACTTTGGGAGGCCAAGGCAGGAGGATCACTTGAGTTCCGGAGTTTGGTAAGAGCCTGGGCAACAAAAGTGAGACCCTGTCTCTACAAAACATACCCATACATGCTGACACAGGCCTACAGCTGCGGCTACTTGGGAGACCGAGGTGAAGGATCACTGGAGCCCAGGTGCTTAAGGCTGCAGTAGGCCATAATCATGTCACTGTACTCCACCATGGGCAACAGAGCAAGACACTGAAGAAAAAAGATACCTCATGTCATGTCCACAAAAATGACCCATTTGACCAAGTTCATTAGTCTAGTGAAAGAAGTGTCAGGCTTCAATTCTCTGTTCCTTGTATTATGAAACAGATTATCATTTACACCTGGTATACAATATGCCCTGGAGGTTTCGTAAGCAAATACTCCTTCTATTTCTGGACTTGTACTCTCCCCTAGGCCATCCTTATCAAGCTTTTATCATTTTACAGTATAATAATCTGTTTCCCATAAGAATGAGGACTCCTTTTGTTTATTAAATAGTAACTGATGATTTTTGTTTTGTCCAACTAATTTCAGTGACAAGAAAATGGTAGTATCTTAGTAAAAGCTACATGAAGGAAAGGAGTTGGAAAAAGAAAAGGTTTCCATGTTAACAACACACAGGCGTACATACAGAAGCCCAAGAGACTACAAAACTCCAAGAAGGGAAGAAAGATACTAAGGAAAAATGATCTAAGGAAGTCAGGCAAAAATCAGTGGAAAATCAAGAGTAATACACAGCAAAAGCTCAGGAAAGTCAGTGCAATGAGATGCAACAGTATTACCAACATGGAGACGATTATTTGGTTCAGGACAGCTGGCACTTAATTGCTTAATCACAAAATAACTTCCAGTCCTAAACACCAGAATATGCTCTGCTCCATGTACAAAGCAACAAACTGATTATGATATAAAATGACATTTAAATAATTACTTCATTTTATAAGAAGGTTTAAGCATCAGTTCAGTATGTTGAAGGGAAATATTTCAAGCTTGTTCTCAGAATAAGTGTTTGACTATATGACAACAAAAATACATGACACAAAAAACTAACAATTATTGATGACACCAATCCTTTGACCTACATAACCTAATTTAGGTCTCTTAAATGCACTGTAAGATACATATTCTTTTAAACAGATTTGAGGAATTGAATCCTCTTCCTTTCCTAGAATGTATTCATCTACAATGTGTTATAAGAATGAAGATTTGTATAAATTTACATTCATAGAATGTGGGTTGCCCCATTTCTTTTTCCTAGTAATCTCTAAATCCCAAGATCTGTAATACAGTGAACTTTCAAGTGTAGTGGTACAACTTTGTAATCCCAACTACTCAGGAGACTAAAGTCGGAGAGGCACTTGGGCCTGGGCGGTCAAGGCTGCAGTTAGCCATGATTGTGCCACTGCATTCCAGCCTGGGCAACCGAGCAAGATCCTGTCTGAAAAGAAACAGAAAAACGTCTTGTTGGGCGTTTAAAAATCCTAAGAGTCCATCAATCTTTTCAGGATATACTCCGGGAATTCAAAACAGCTGCCTCTTCAAGGACCATCCAAGATTTGAAAAATTTCTAACATAGTTTTTTTTTTTTTTTTAAATCAAAATGGGCATGAAACTCCTCATGAGAATGTAAAAAGAAGAGCAACGTGCAGATTTCTATATGAGCTAAATACTATATAAAACTTCCTCTATTAATTCTTGCCTACTTCCTATGAGAAAAATCTCTTTGCAGATGAGAATCCGAGGCTCAGAAATTAACTCTCTCGTCCAACGTAAAATAGAGTGGTGAAAAGTAGCAGCAAACCTGTCTGATTCATCCTATGGCTTTTTAAAATGTGTAAAATGTAAATACCATTTTTATAAGAAGTAAGTTGGCAGTATTACTATCTTAAACTTTCTAGAGACTCTGTCCTCAAAGTCCTGTACCAGTAGAAACAACTGTTTTGGGGTCTCTTTTATAATCTGGCAAATGCAACATAGTAGAAAGGAACAGTAATTTAGAGTCAGCCTGGGTAAAGTCCTAAGTATTCAGTATCCGGGAAATTATCTACCTTTTCTGAGCTTCAATTCCCTCACTTCTAAAATGGAGAGGATTTTAAAATGGCTTCTTGGTGAGCTGGCGTGAAGATCAACGCAGGTAACGTGCAAAAGTCTGTAAGCTGAATTGTGACAAAGGCTGGTTATGATTTCATTCCTATTAATTCAAAAACCTAAGTGGGTCCAAAAAAGTGTTCAGTCAGAATTGACCCTACTTTTTATTTCCACAAATAAGCAATCTCCAAACTTAGGGGAAAAAAATATTAAACAGGTTGTCAAAAAAGTAAGATCTCAACAACTACAAAAAGGGACATAAAGATTCAAAGATTAATATGCTTTGATTTTTACTTGTGAACTTTAAAATCTCAACAATTAGATGATTAAAAAAGAGAACTATAAAGGTTAGATCAGTCCTGATCAAGACGTTATTTCATGGGCCTACTAATTACAGCAAAGTGAGAAATTGACACGAAGGTTTTTTCTAAAAAGGTGTGCAGCAAAGCATCTCAGTAAATGTTGTTCCCAGGAAGAAAGGCTAGTCTGAAAAAAACAGAAGCTTTAACTGGTTTAAAATGGAAACATGGGCAATGTGATCAGTATGTGTTTTCTTTCACTTATCTGCTGGCAAGAGATTTAAAGGCACTTATATCATCACAACCCAATTTTTTCTTATCCAAAAACATTTAGGTTATAATTTACAGGCAGGTGCTGTTTCAAACAGAACTAAGAGTAAAAACATTTTACTCTTATGGCTTTATTTAAACCTATTTTTAAAACACACCCCTTGTCTTACTCATAGCTTTCTTCACGTTCAGAACATTCAGAAGGAGCAGTTACATAACAAAACAGAGATTAATGGGAACATAGATGCAATATACAGAAAACACTTACTTTAATTCTCTGTCCCTTTAACAAAACAGAGATTAATGGGAACACAGATGCAACATACAGAAAACACTTACTTTAATTCTCTGTCCCTTCTGTCTTGCTTTGCTATTTAACTGCTTCATCTCGTGTATTGTACCTGAGATCAAGAGGCATAAAATACTATTTCAAAATTTGTGTGTCCTTTCTAATGACTGTATTTGAACTCCTAGTAGCTATAAAATTTATATCTTTTCCCCTTCAAATATAAAAACAATAGCAAATACACAATTTCGAGAAAATATCTACACTGCAGAAGAAAAAGTAACACTAACCTTTATTACCCATCAACAACAAATGGGACGGCTGAATAAAAGCTATTTTACATTTCTTTATTCACACAACTCGATTTTCCCATGTATTAATATAAGGAAAACTATTTATCAAAATCAAACAATCTGGTTTAATACAACCATAGCTAACGTGACAAAGCCTAAACAAAACACATGAAGTTTAATTCAGGAGTTATCATTTTCTGGGTGAAGTGAGTCTATATGATTTTGTAGTTTTCCCAGTCACCTAGTTTATCAGTTTTCTGTTTTGCCCTTTGTGAAATTTCTTCCGTAACTTTGCAACCTGACTCCTTATCCTAACCCAAGTCTTATTTCATTACTAACGGGTCTATGTACCACCTTTCCAGATCATCCTATTTTCTGTCACTCTTTCACCTTGGATTCATTCTTCATATCACAATAAGTTAATATTTATAAAATGTTTTGTGTATAAAATCTATTTTAATTGGCTCCCAAATAAAAGGTAACGTTTTTTTCTACAGAAATGTTACCTGCCTTATCTCATATTATTTATGCCTTCTCATACCATGTAGCTACGAAATAAGCTGATTTACTATCTACTGAATTCTGTGATGAGACCACTGTAGTTTCCAACAATCCACATTTCGAGACTTTCTTCCAGCCCTATTCAAATGCTGTAGACTGTCCTGTAACAGTCTATTAAGTCTTTCTTGACCATCCAAAGTAATCGCTCCCTCCTCTGGAATCCCATGATAACCAATAAAATTACTTTGGTAAATAGTTATTTGCTGCCTAATTATAGCCTCTCCACTGCTGTCTTAAAAGAATTAGATATGTGTGTGTGTGTGTGTGTGTGTGTGTGTGTGTGTGTGTGTGTTTAATGGGATTTCACTCTGCCACCCAGGCTAGAGTGTAGTGGTGCAATCTCAGATCACTGCAACCTCCGCCTCGCAGGCTCAAGATTCTCCTGACTCAGCTTCTTGAGTACCTGGGACTACAGTCAACACCAGCATATGTGGCTAAATTTTTTTTTTTTTTTGTAGCAGTTTTGCCATGTTGCACCGGCACCATGGTGTTAAACTCCTGGACTGAAGTGATCCGTCTGCCTCAGCTTTCCAAAGTGCTGGGATTACAGGTGTGAACCAGTAACTTTTTTTTTTTCTCACTAGTCTCAACCCCTGGGTTCAAGCAATCCTCCCACTTCAGCCTCCTGACTAGCTGGGACCACAGGTGCACATCACCAGGCCTGGCTAATTTTTTTCCTATTTTTGTAGAGAGGCGGTCTCCCTTTGTTGCTCAGGCTGGTCTCCAACTCTTGGGCTCCAGCAATCCTTCCATTGGGCCTCCCAACGTGTTGGGATTACGAGTGTGAGCCACCACACCCAGAGTAAAAAGTAACTCTTTAGGCTGATACATCTAAGCATATTTGACTGCTTAGCTCAAATCAAATATGACTGATACGTCTGCGCATATTTCCTGAACTCTAAGATATACATTTACTCACCTTTAACATTTAAGAAACTGAATGCATTTACAAATCTCAGCATCTTAAAACTGAAGGATCATGGTAAGTCCCATCTACTTAAAAGCAGGTATACTATACTGTTCTTATGCCTCTGGGCTCTGTTGGAAGAAGAAAACTACAGGTTGCCTCTGCCCACACATACATTCTTATGGCATCTGCTGTCAAATGTAAATGAACTACCCACCAGTTCTTTCTAAACCTCCAGCCAGTAAGACCCTGCTGAGGTCAGAACGATCTCTGTGTTTCTGTATAGACAGTACGTAAGAGAAACCAAGGTTCTATTAGCCTATTTCTAACTCACTACCTCCAAACTACAGAGAGGTTCTTAGCCAACCTCTTCCATATTAACGAACAAATAATGAATACCTGTTAGGAATGGAGAGAGCACTAAATAAAATTAAAGTTCCCTTTAGCTATAACTGGCAAGAATGGTCCAGCAATTGCAAGAGAAATGCCATTAATCTCTTCCAGATAATATTATAGGCTGACTTTCATTGAGTTTTTATTTATTTTGTTTCCCTTATCCCAAGTCCCCAATCTAGGGCTTTGTCTATGAACTTTTGAAGATCGGAGAAATACCTAAATCCTTATGCCCACATATTTTCATTTTCAACCTAGTTCGGTCTATAAGGCTGCTTGCTGTCCATGTGTGTTTTTCACAGCTGGTCTGTGAAATGACCACTGCTGGTGCTTTTTAAATCAACTGAATCCTCATATCCCTTTATTGCTATAGGTATCAGAAGTCATAGCATGTACTAAAACAAAAGCACGTACCTATTATTATTCCCTAATTTTAAAAACTGTGAAATCATCTTGTGCTGAGTCATATGCAACAGCTAAATCAAGTATTTTAAAGCTAAATCATCACCACACAACTGGTTTTCCCCTTTGCACTCACAAGTATAACCCCAAAACTTTAGTGAGGTAATTATTAGTACCCACCCCCTTTTAATCAAAAAGAAAAAAAGAAGGTAGATTAAGGTAAAAAGAAGTAACTTGGCAGGGCGCAGTGGCTCACACCTGTAATCCCAGCACTTTGGGAGGCTGAGGTGGTCAGATCACCTGAGGTTGGGAGTTCAAGACCATCATGACCAACATGGAGAAACCCTGTCTCTACTAAAAATAGAAAAAATTAGCAGGCATGGTGGAGAATCCTGTAGTCGCAGCTACTCGGGAGGCTGAGGCAGGAGAATTGCTTGAACCCAGGAGGCAGAGGTTGTGGTGAGCAGAGATAGCACCATTGCCCGCCACCCTGGGCAACAAGAGTAAAACTCTGTCAAAAAAAGGAAGCGAAGGAAGGAGGGAAGGAGGGAAAGAGGGAAGGAGGGAGGGAGGGAGGGAGGGAAGGAGGGAGGGGGAAGGAGGGAGGGAGGGAGGGGGGAAGGAGGGAGGGAGGGAGGGGGGAAGGAGGGAGGGAGGGAGGGAGGAGGGAGGAGGGAGGGAGGGAGGGAGGGAGGGAGGGAGGGAGGGAAGGAGGGAAGGAGGGAAGGAGGGAAGGAAGGAGGGAGGGATCTTGCCCAGAGCCACAAAATGAAAAGGTAGAAGTGGCAGAAACAGAACCCAAAACAGCTTTATTTTAATGTTCAAACTCTTAAATTCTATGCTATTCTACCTCACAATATACTATACTTCTTAGGTAAACTGCTGTATCATATCATGTCCCGTGCCCTCTTTTATCAGTTGCAGATGCACTTCTCTTTTCACCTTTCTCCTCTCTCTTCTCCCATTCCTTCAGTATAGGGCAGAAAATGTAAAGTTCTTCTTGGAGTTGGGAAGTACTAAAGTAAAAGGTTTAAAAAGCACCAACAAAAGATTCAGAATATCTTAGCTCTGTCATACCAGAGCTGTCATTTGCTAGGCACATAGCCTACTCAAACCTCTACATACAGCACAGATCTACACCTGGCCAAATCTCCAACGCTGTGTTTCAGTTTCCTCATGTATGAAATAAAGAGAAAGAACGTAAAGAGCCAATGCATCTTTCAGTTTTGAAAATTGGATGATATTGTAAAACAGAGGAAAGAAAGAGCAAATGAGAAGTGACTGTTTCATTCTGCAAGCCAGAGTACAGAGAAAAGAGAAAACCATGGTGGAGATTTAACAACTTATTTTTTTTAAAAAGCCCCCAAACTCTATTCAATATAATGTTGCTTCTCTTTAAAAAATAACTACTATAATAGATTATATATAGGCTGAAAACTGCTTATAATTAAAATGCCAATTCTTGATCACTGATGGTGCCTATGAATGTAATTCCTATCAGTGATTTCCTACTAATAAGCTCAAGTCTGTATTTTAAATTAATGAATGACCAATTCTGTATCTTAGAAAAGAATATCAATATACTCTTCCCTCTCCTGAGAGCCCTGCCACAGTTCTTAAACCTCAATGGTACTTAAATATTTTACTCTAGAGATTGGCTTAGGTTGGCTAACACAGTTAAAAAGGCAGAGAAATCAAGATGACATGGCCTCTTGAAATTTCCACAAACTCAAATAACTGCACAACATTCTAGAAACAGAATTTGTACATCAAGAAATATAACCATGAAAATGTACTTGAAATTATTATAAATAATCGTAATAGCAGCTTTCATTTACATAAACCAAATACTTTATACCTATTATTACATTTCTTCACCAAACCCCTATAAAATGTATGCAAAATTATAATTTTAGCAATCAGAAAACTAAGATACATAGAAGTGAAGTAACTTTTCCACAGTACAAGTTTCCAAATCATTTTAATAGCATTAATATCACCAACACCTACTTCAAGCTTCATCTTAAATCAACTTTGACTCTATCCTTCCTCAACCTCCCTTCCCAATTAATCTAGTAAATCTAATGACTGCTCCCCAATTTGATTACATCCAGCAAACACGTACAGAGCACCCATTATGTATAAGGTGTTGTACTAGAGAGACTGAAAACTTTTATATCCAAGTTTGGCAGGAAGAGACTATTGCTTTCCCCCTCTCGAGAGAGAAATGAACAGCTGAAGTAGAAGACAAATTGATTTTATTTATATCCTTCATATATTTAAAAGAAATAAAAGATTAAGCATGACTGAGTTGGTAAATAATTATTTATTACATTTAGAATACAGTATATTTACAAATGTATCCGTGCATTTAAATTTGTGTAACTGTTAAATATAGATCTAGTAGATGAATTTTGAGATACATAGGTTTAAAGCCAACACTTACACAGCACTCACCACATATCAGATGTTGATCTATCCAATTTCCACATATTGCCTCATTTAATCCTCAACAACCTCATGAAACAGTTATCATTATCCCCATTTCACAGATGAGTAAACTGAAGTACACTAAATTTAAATAACTTGTCCAGAATCACACAGGTATTAAGTGGCAGAGTTATGATTCATACCCAAGCAGAATGATTTCACAGTCTGTGCTCTTAAGCACAGCCTTCTGAAGAGTAAAAAAATCTGCAACTAGAATCAGTCATTAACACTGTATGAACAAGAACAACCACAATATTCTCTGGCCTGTAAGCCTGGTAGAACCAACATTTCCATGTAATAAAGAATAAAAACAAGGGAGGCAGGGAACAAACTCATTAATTAGATCTCTTGCCCACATCTAAACTACCTGAGATTTTAATTGCTCCTTTCAGTGTCCGGTGCGTCACCTTGATCACCACATTCACAAGTTTCTAAAACTGGAAGCGCTACCAGCAACACGATTCTATCTATATGTTCGCGTGTGTGTGTTCTCTCTGCACAGGCGGGCAGCAGATGAAGAGCGCAGAAACCAGGACTCTAACAAAAGCAGCGACGTCCGCAGCTCACAACACACAAATGTTCGATCCCTCTGGGTGTCTCAAAGATCCTGAGACACACATAGGCAGTGTGAAACCCACATTTCCTAAGAAAGCTGACCGTGCCTACCATTTCTTCTATAACCACTCTTTGGTACAAAGTCTATTTTTATGTCTAGCAAAACCTCTTCACCGAATGGTCTGCTGTAGGGGTTTCTGATAACTAGAAACTTAACCACCTCTACACCGCGAGGCTACTTTTCGGATGGATTTGGTAAAAGCAGAGGCAGACACACAGACTGGGGCTGTGCTAGTGTGACTTTCCCTAACTCTGAAAGAATGGGTATAAGCCTAGCAAAGATGAAAAGTTTGTGACCACTTAACTTCATGACTCAGGTGGAGCTCATTTATGCATCAAGACTACGCAGTAGCATGGTATCTTACAATTTAAATCAGGACCCTGTAAGGCAAATAGTATACATAGCAAAAATTTTCCTTGAAAAACTATTAAATAAAAAGTAAGTTCAATCAACATGATTTTGTGTAAATACTTTCATACCTTAACATATAGTTATATAATATTAATAGGGTTCATCTGCCAAATATGGTTTCATATTATTGTTAAGAACTTATTGTCTCTCCCTTATAGTTTTGCACGAGTATAGGAGGGGGATATAGAATGGCAGCTGTATAGGAGGGGGATATAGAATGGCAGCTCAGATAGTTCAATGCATGTAAGTTTAAAGCATGTATTTTGTATCTCCAATAAATTAATCATTCTGGTTTCTAACACCCCCCCTTTTTTTTTAACCTACTAAGCATTTTCAAATATTATAAAAAGTAAAATAAAAAATTTCTATTTAATGATGTTACTGAAAATCAAATTATTTTTAAATAATGCAATTTGCTGATGGAAATGTAATATTTATACAATAGAATAAAGTCTAAATAAATTTCATTTACATGATTTGTACAGCAGTATCTGTAATTTCTTTAAAGTTTAAGCTGACACATTTTTAACTAAAGTCAAAACTAGTCTTTAGCCAGCATCCATATTTATTTGTGAATTTAAGAACCTCAATGTACTTAAATAGGAATTTAAGAAATTCAGTAATACTGAAATAGAATGAAGTACTTTAGTTGATATTCTTATTAACACAATTATACCCATTTATGCTTACAATTATGAAAAAAATGATCAAGATGGTGAATGAAGTTAAAAGATGAAACCCCAAAAGCTGATAATTTTCCTATAAAGTAGTACTGAGGGAGGCTTCAAAGACAACCAAAAAGTTCTCCTTGGCAAGAAAAACTAACAGGAATAATAACTTTAAATTGGATCCAAATTTTTATTTGAAGACAACACCAAAAACCTCTTAACTATCTCACCAAACCTTTTAGAGTTAGACAATAACTAGGATAGAAGGAAAAAAACTAGTGGAAGAGTGGATTCAATGGGGACAAAAACAAAGGGTAGTACTAAATCCTCTCTCTGATCTCTCAACAGACAGGGAGAAATACATACGTGGTGCTACGGTCCTATGGAAATTAGTTTATTATATTATCAGTTTAACTGCTTACCGTACATAATATACGCTCAAAATAAATAAAGAGTAAAATACAGCAATTCACATTTGACCTATAAATAGCAAAAAAGACAAGCAAGATTTGCTTTGGATTCCATCTCTGAAGGTAACATACATTACATAAGTATTTGGATACATTAATATGCTTTTTTCTTCTAAAATCCTACACAGCACTCAAAGGCTGGCGGGGGTGGGGGGTTTGAAAAAGAGATAAATATAAGGCACTCAGGCACCATTTAATGCATTCTAAGAAATAACAGGTTATTACAAAGTAACTCAAGGCTCTGGAAACAATAATCCAATATTAATAAACAGTATTGTGAGTTTCCCAGTACATAAAACTCCTACCTTCAAAATCTAAACTGGATCCTACCTCACATATTCATTATATTACTCAAAGAATCAGAAGCTTTTAAGAGTGGAAGGTAATTTGGACACAACCGGTTTAATTAAGTAGCCTCGAGACAAAAATAATGTGTCCAAGATTAAATGGCTGGTTCACAACAGAGTTGATAGTAAAATCTAAGTGCCGACTTACTCAGTATCTGGGGCTCTTTATACTACAATGTAGCTTTCTCAACCTCTGATTCCCAAACAGGAAACACAAAAACCCACCTTTACCAGCCTTTTTAGATATCTTTTTAGATTCCATATGACTATACCAGTTCTTTCCAAAGGATTTAAAATAAATTAAACACAGGCTACAGCCAAATACAACAGTAAAACCCCGTATTTCAAAAGGTATGTTGGCCAGGCACAGTGGCTTACACCTGTAATCCCAGCACTTTAGGAGGCTGAAGCAGGTGGATCACTTGAGGTCAGGAGTTCAAGACCAGGCCAACAGGGTGAAACCCTGTCTCTACTAAAAAGAAAATAAAAAAATTAGCCGGGCATGTGGCACATGTCTGTAACCCCAGCTACTAGGGAGGCTGAGGCAGAAGAGTTTTGTTTGTTTTTTTGTTTTGTTTTGTTTTTGAGACAGAGTTTCGCTCTTGGTACCCAGGCTGGAGTGCAATGGCGCGATCTCGGCTCATCGCAATCTCCGCTTCCTGGGTTCAGGCAATTCTCCTGCCTCGGCCTCCTGAGTAGCTGGGATTACAGGCACATGCCACCGTGCCCAGCTAATTTTTTTGTAACTTTAGTAGAGACGGGCTTTCACCATGTTGATCAGGATGGTCTCGATCTCTTGACCTGGTGATCCACCCGCCTCAGCCTCCCAAAGTGCTGGGATTACAGGTGTGAGCCACCGCGCCCAGCCAGAAGAGTTGTTTCAACCCAGGAGGCAGCAGTTGCAGTGAGCCAAAATCACGCCATTACACTCCAGCACAAGCAAAGAAGCGAGACTCAGTCTCAACAACAACAATAAAAAGGTATTTTAACTCAGCATTTTTCTTTTGAGATAGAGTTTCGCTCTGTCGCCAGGCTAGAATGCAGCGGAGCGATCTCAGCTCACTTCAACCTCTGCCACCCCGGTTCACGCAATTCTCCTGCCTCGGTCTCCCGAGTAGCTGGGACTACAGGCATGCACCACCATGCCCAGCTAATTTTTCTACTTTTAATACAGATGACATTTCACCATGTTGGACAGGATGGTCTCCAACTCTTGACCTCATGATCCACCCGCCTCGGCCTCCCAAAGTGCTGGGATTACAGGCATGAAAGCATGAGCCACCATGCTTTGCCAGCATTTTTCAGTGCAAACTTGTGTAATTCATACTGAGGCTATGTGTTTCAATCTCAAATTCCGTTTTCTTCACATTAAGGCAATTTACTTCTAAGGTTAACTACCTCTAAATTTTATGCTTGTCTTTCAGAGAAATGAGAAATTTATTCATTCAAAGTATGGCCTTTTGGAAAAGTCTCTCTTTCGTTTGTTTGTTTTTTTTTCTTTTTTTGAGATGGAGCCTTAATCTGTGGCCTGGGCTTGAGTCCAGGGGCATGATTTCTGCTCACTGCAACCTCCACCTCCCAGGTTCAATCAATTTTCTTGCCTCAGCCTCCCGAATAGCTGAGACTACAGGTGCCTACCCACCTTGGCTAATTTTTCTATTTTTAGTAGAGACTGGGTTTCACCATGTTGGCTAGGCTGTTTTCAAACTTCTGACTTCAAGCGATCCAGCCGCCTCGACCTCCCCAAATGCTGGGATTCCAGGCATGAGCCACTACACCTGGCCTGGAAAAGTCTCTCTTAACCTCATCAATTTACTGGGAGTCTGGGAGCAGAGTGTTCAATTTTATTCCAATTCTTTGATCTAATTTTCCATCTCCTGATCTAATTTTATAAAGTTTTGTTAATTTTTTGTTTTTTTGCTGGAAAACACTTTAACCTTGGGATCTCAGTGTGTACAAAGTTAGCTTGTCCTATTTTCTCTTAATTGTCAACCAAGGAGTGTCATCAGTTATGTCTGTTTTAATATGCTTCGAAGAGGCAGGGCTGTTATTCCTGATGCAAAAGGCTGAAGACTGCTGGAACAAGGACGAGGGAAAAAGGCTAGAAGTTGGTACGTTGAAAGCCACTGCCATCTCACAAAGCAAATAAACAACACATAAAGAAAGCTGGCTAAATACATTTGGAGAGCACTAAGGCATTCCAAGCTCTTTAGTAAAGAGTACTGTAGATAGTTCAGGTGCACAAATAACACCAAGAAAATTTAACTGTAGGAAATCAATCTCCAAAGTTTGAGAGTTTATAAAAAGAATTAAGTCTATCATAAAATTAATGGGTATTCTACTATACTCCCATGAAAATTAATTAATCTTCACTTCTCATAAGAAACAGAGCATATATGAAAGAAATTACTTAGTCTGCCAAATTACAGTTTTATTCAAGAGTTGAGCAGCAAACTTACTCTAGATGAATCATAGGAAGGACTTGGTTGACCACTTGTTCCCCAAGATGCTGTACCTCCTCGTTCATCCATACCTAAAAAGAGAAGAGAATCAAAGATATATCTAAAAACATGCTTTTGTGGATTCTTTTCAGTACAGGACAACAAAGTACAATTCAGCAAGTGGTATTTGCATTTTTGAGGAACAGCTAAGTATCAATCCTTGCCTCAGAAACCCGTCAAATGTAAGTTACTGCAAAGTATCTTCATCGCTGCTCCATCAATCTTCATGCAATACCCTATATAAATTATAGAATTTCAGAAGGAAAATACTTCTTTGCAGACTTTAGAATGGGAAGAGTCTCTCCATCCTGCCCCATGCACTGCACTGCTACTTCTAGGAGCAAAGAAACCCCCAAACTTTCTCTGGTTTAGGTACTGCCTATATGAAAACATGAATAATTCAGTTTTCATAGTTAAGCCTTAGAAAATGAAGCAAGATAAACAACCATTCAATTTAATAAAGCTGGTTTCTTTCTGATTAGTGATCAGATATTCATAACTGAAGACAAAACTAAATACACCTGTCAACCATATCAAATCAACATGAGTCATATAAAATCAAAATGACACAACTTGCCCTAGTAATTTTGTGGGAAGCACTTCAAACTCTTCTAAAACTACACACAATTTGATTTCAAATAAGCAGTTCTACTCTTATGAGGGTGACAAAGGAAAATTCACAGTGAGAAAGAATTAGTTACCATAACCAGAAAAAACAAAATCAATTCATTGTGCATCCTTAACACATCTTCCGACCCTTGGACTCCAGCATTTTCACCTCCCAGTCAGTCTTCAGAAGAAGCTGGAAGACTTGGAGATCTCTCACTCAAGCCATTTCTACCTCTTCTGTTTTGAAGCCGCCAGTCTTGTTCATCTTTGACTGCTAGGAGGGTACGCTTCTCTAACCCCTTCTGAGTTCCATTCTGTGATGAAACCCGTCAGCACAGAAATGGGTGACTTCTCTCACTCTTTCCTGAGAAAGCCTAGATATCACAACGGTAACACTGCTAAGCTCAGAAATCACCTTTTCTTCAAAATATTCTTGGAAGTCCCACTGTAATTTCTCTGTAATTTAGGTGAGGATGTGTTATGTAATAAATTAATTGCCACAAATTCTCCACGAATTTGCAAAGATTACGAAGGCTCTTTTATAGTGACAGAATTGCCAAATTGAAAGGATGGGTAACAAAAAGCAGGGAAAGGGCGGGGCGGGGGGGGCTTCAGTTTCCAAAGTAGAATGTACTAATTACTAACTTAGTTATTAGGACCTTATTCTTTTTATGAATCTGTACTTCCTGTATCAAATGATTAACGAATATTTTAATTACTTTTAAAAAAGAGTTAATAGGAAAGATGATTATTTCAAGTGAACCAGAAGCTTTGAAAACACAGGGATTATGTGAACAGTGTTTTGTTCATTCCTGTGGAGCCTTTATTAAAATTCCAAATTTTAGAGATACAGATGAGTTTGGGGAATGTCATGTAAAAAACAATTGTTACCATCTCTCCAGTAACATTAGATACCACTGGGCTATTTTACAAGCATTTTCTTTGCAACCAACACTGTAGAATAGCAGCTAGTATTCCTCAGACTCAATCCAAGAAAAAGTCGATTATAAATCTACAAAATCCACTAATATATGGAACTGCAAATAACTGTATGAAAAGTTGTATTTTTTACTTGTATTGAACACATAATGGAAAGTTATCTTGATGAATATTGTCCTAACGAAAATAATCAAACCATAACTTAGTCTTTTTATCACTTTGTATTTTCTTATATCAAATGATTAATAAATATAAGGCTTATGTGTATTTTACTTTTTATTTCATTTGGAGGCAGGGTTCTTGTTCTGTCACCCAGGCTGCAGTACAATGGGATGATCACAGCTCAATGAAACCACAAACTCAGGTGATCCTCCTGCCTCAGCTTCCTCAATAGCTGGGACTAAAGAAACATGCCACAATGCTCAGCTAATTAATATTATTATTATTATTTTAATTTTGTAGAGACCAATTCTTCCACTATGTTGCCTGGGCTGGTCTGGAACCCCTGGCCTCTGGCAATCCTACCACCTTGGCCTCCTAAAATGCTGGGATCACAGGTGTGAACCACTATACTCAGCTTCATGCAAATTTTAAATATATTTGTAAAAAAATAGAGAGAGAGGAAAGATGGTATCAGTTACAGAGAACATCTGAAGCAAAATTTAAGAGATACACAAAATTATGTGAAACTACATATTCAATTTTCATCAAGTACTCTACTTCCTTTTATAAAGAAAAGGCATAGAATAATTAAATAAAATGGTAATTAATTACATGAGGGAGTCAGCAGCTACAGAGTGGTATATATACCACTGATGTTGGACATGATAAGGGGATCGAAGAATGCTACAGAATAACAAGAATCTGGCTAGGTTTTAAACTCAAAGCTCTGTGGTTTTATTGTTAACATATCCAGACTCTGAGTAAAAGGTCGTGGCTGGCACTGACAAAGGCAAGAGTCATCTTTTAGCATCAATGACTCCTTTCTGCTAAAGACAATGGTGGTACAAACATAGAAATACGACAGGAATAATAAACTTTCCAAAGCTTCAGCCGTAAGACCAAGGTAAGCAGAAAATACACCACGGTTGCAATACAGTGATGAGAAGTAACATTTTTCTTTTAAGATATACCTGAATTATCATTCCCATATTATTTTCATCATTCACATTTCTAGCATATGCATGCCAATTCACCAGTTTCAGAGAAGCTAGTTCCATGATTCATAGACTAAAATGATAGATATAAGAGAAAGTTCAGCAAGAATTAATGATGGAAACACTTTGAAACTTATTTGACTTTCTAATAAATTAATATTTTTCTATTTCTATTCAACAGGATTAAAAGCGGTAATCAATAACAAAGACTTACATTATCCTCTTCCTTGTTAATCTTTTATATAGAGAATCTCTTAGTATCTGCTTTTCTGAATGGAACCAATTCAATAAAATATAATATACTGTAATTCCATGTGCTCCATTTTTAAAAGCATGTTATTTTGACTTAGTATTTTCCAGTAAGGAACATTAAATTCTAGACCTCATATCTAAAAACAACAGTTTATGAATTTAACAAAAGCAATCTGCCTCCTTTTGTAAAAACATTTGACAAGGAAAGTAACTAAGAACAATTATAAACAGGCAGTTCCCTAAAAGTCTGGGATCTTAAAGAAGGAAAAAAAGGTAAAATTAACATTTCCACAGTTTCAGAGACTAAGACTCTTAGAGGACCAGGTAAACTTAGCGAAATCCAACATATGGCATTACTCCCTTTTCTAGGAAGAACACAGATTTAGACTACCTTCTTATGCTCTACTTCCAACTTAGGATTTGACTAAGAGCATCTTCTTTCTAGTGTCAATCAAAAACCTATCCCACAGCCTCTCTGGTACCTCTTCCCTTTCATCAAGCTATCAGAGTCCTACAGGCATCTCTAGGTTTTGATCCAATAGCAAAAACTGGAAACAGACTTTTTTTTTTGGTGGGAGGAGATGCTTTGCTGCGCCCTAAGCACCTGTTGTGTTTCCCTCCACTCACTCCCCGTACGGGCCCTGAAAGCAAAGCTGGTTAACACTGCAGAGTCTGAGTATTTGGTGAGACTTACACAAGACCTGACTGAAAGTAAAAGGGAAGATTCAAAAGCAAAGCTACTAACATGAACACCAGTTCCTTCTATCCCACTTGCCACTACCAGATCTATCACTAAAGACTCTGCCACCTTGAACTAAGAGGAGGGTAAAGTGAGAAACAGGAAAGGAAATGGGAAAATATTTCAGGTAGTAGTGGTGAGTCTGACGACCCAAGAAAGAATGAAAGTTAGAAACAGGGAGACAGAAAGCACAGAATAATGAGAGAAATGGTTAGGCTAACGCTGCAGCAAAAGCGGTAAGAAAAGCAATTCAATCTGGCCATACTGCTAGGGAATCATAAATGACAACCTATCCCGGTGGGAAAGAGACATACATATAGTTGGGAGCAAGGGCACAGGGAATTACATACACATTTCTCTCTTTTTCTTCCCTCACCCTCTGGTGCACATGTGCACTCTCCCTTTAGCAGCACTGAAATCAGATTTTTATTCTAGAAAGTAAAATGTACTCCAAAAATATCAAATCTCAGCACTGTCATAAATAAGGAAAACATAATACACTTTGCAGGACTGCCATCTGCTGTAGGGGGATCCAATACATGACTTCATCAAAGACTTCTGATTACAGATAGCGACATCAGATAACCAAAGCTATAAATGTGTCTGTCTTCAATAGTTTCTTTATTCAATTCTATTTCTAGAGTAAGGATATTCCTTTAGATAAGAATCAAAGGTGGCAATCAATTGTAAAGTAATATACATCTAAAATCCTAACATCAAGATTTTTTATTGTATTTCTCGCATTTTAGATGCTCATGAAATCTACAAATGTATTTCATAGAAATTAACTGTGAAATAAGATCAATTAGAATATAATAACAAGTGCTTTGTTATCATGCTACATATTAACAGAAAAGGGAAAAAGGAGGAAAATATGAAAACTGCAAGGGAATTGAACAGAAGTCAAAACATGCTACCTTATCTAAAGTATGTAACATTATAGAGTTTTTTTTAACTTGCAAAAAAATTTAGGTTCTGTGCAGTGAATTGTCAAATAAAACAGCCTAAAAACCAAAAAGCACATACATAAGAAAGTTAAGTCCAGTAGAAATATCAGAAGAAATCACCCTTTCAGGCCATCTTTAATAATTCAATCAGAATTTTTGTTTGGCATTGTTGAGACCAAAGATTCACAAGTACAGATGTTCCATTAAAGTCTTTAGTGCCAAAGTCCAGTACAATAAGGTAATGAACACACGGCTAATTTCATTCAAGAAAATGACTAATTTTGAAAATGACTTTCAAACATAGGTTTTGCTCTATGATTGTTACTAGCCATATCACCCTCATATAAATGCACTGTAAAGATACAAAAGGAAAATACAAAATACTAATACATTCCTAGAGGGCAAGTTGGGAATTGTCTAATGTGAACTATACAGTGATCTGGTGGTATCTGGAGGATTTGTTCTACCTGAACAGACATTACCAACCTTGACAAAAGCTCTTAAGCTACCTTTAAAACTACTCCCTTAAAAGCTGTCAAATTTCTGTAAAGAAGGAAGTGCCCTCCCAATGTACCTGAGAAGCGAGTATTCTCCCATTCTAAATACCAAAGCCCCATCTGTACCGCAAGACCAATGCCACTATTTTCTTTCATTGGAGCACTACCAACATAGTTTAAAAAAAAAGGCAGCTTGATGTTATTTCTAACACTAACACAATCAAATCATCTCTGATCTGCATTACTATCATAGCCTCCCAAATGTTCTCTCTCTTCTTCAATCTTTTAAAAACAAACCAAATCATGTCCGTCCTGCGCTCAAAATCTATTAATGGCTTCCTAACTCATTCAGATTAATAAACCCAATGGTCTGCAATATTCTAGAGTTTCTGCCTCCCACCTCTCTGAATTAATCTCTTATTATTCTTTCTCTTACAATAGTTACTATATATCGTAGGGCAGGAGGAAAGAAAATACCTAGGCTAGCTTGCTATCAACTACATAAAGGCTCTGGGGAGTAAACAAAACCAGGCTGATTCTGAATGAAAACATAAACATGGAAGAAGAGAACAAAATTGGTGAGTTTCTCTTTTAATCAGCTCTCAGGGCCCAGCACAGGTAAGTTTCCCATTCTGAAAGCTTTGTCCTGCAGACAAGCAGCCTTAACCTATAGTAACTAAAATTCCAATACAAACTCCATTGTCTTTTTGGCCTGAAGGAAACGAGGACAGAGATAGCAAAACCACCGTCACCAGAAAGTTGAGGGTAGAATCCCAAAAGGGAGAAAGAGAGGTCTCAAATTTTTGGTTTATTTCTGCTCACATATTTCGCTGAGCCCTAGAACACCATTCACAGGCCAGGCACAAGGCAGTCTGCAGCAGAGAATAAAATAATCGAATTGAGATTTGAGCAGCTACCAAACTCAGGTAAGGGATAATGTTCACCATGAGTCTAACTAAAAGCAAATGACTCACTAAAACAAATAAATCGAACTCTTTAGAGAAACATGAAATAAGCCAAAACTTCCACAAATAACATTCATAATATCCAAAATTCTTTGACAGTAATATGTAACCCAATTTCAAGGGAAAAAAAATCAGAGGCCAACCTCAAGATGACCCAAAATACAATTTTCAGACAAGGACATTAAAGCAGATACTGTAACTATGCTCAAGGAAGTAAAAAACATATCCTTTTAATTAAAAAAAAAGGTGAAAATCTCATGAAGAAAAAGAAAACCTTTTTAAGAAAACTAAAATTAAGCCAGGTGTGGTGGCTCATTCCCATAATCCCAGCACTTAGGGAGGCCAAGGCAGCTGGACTGCTTGAGCCCAGGAGTTTGAGACCAGCCTAAGCAACATGGGGAAGGTACATCTCCACAAACAAATAAAAATTAGCCAGGTATGGCAGTGTACTCCTGTAGTCCCAGCTATGTGGGAGGCTGACGCCGAGGACTGACTGCAGGCCAGGAGGCGGAGGTGCAGCGAGCCGATACTGCACCACTGCACTCCAGCTATGTGGGAGGCTGACGCTGGAGGACTGACTGCAGGCCAGGAGGCGGAGGTGCAGCGAGCCGATACTGCACCACTGCACTCCAGCTATGTGGGAGGCTGACGCCGAGGACTGACTGCAGGCCAGGAGGCGGAGGTGCAGCGAGCTGATACTGCACCACTGCACTCCAGCTATGTGGGAGGCTGACGCCGAGGACTGACTGCAGGCCAGGAGGCGGAGGTGCAGCGAGCCGATACTGCACCACTGCACTCCAGCCTTGGTGGCAAAACGTCATCCTGTCTCATAAATAAATAAATTAATTAAAAATAGTTAACATGGGCCAGGCACGGTGGCTCACTTCTGTAATCCCAGCACTTGGGAGGCCAAGGTGGGTGAATCATCTGAGATCAGGAGTTCAACACCAGCCTGACCAACATGTTGACATGGCATCTCTACTAAAAATACAAAAAATTAGTCAGGCATGGTGGTGGGCACCTGTAACTCCAGCTACTCGGGAGGCTGAGGCAGGAGAATCACTTGAACCCAGGAGGCAGAGGTTATAGTGAGCTAAGATCATACCATTGTACTCCAGCCTGGGCAGTGAGAACAAGACTCTGTCTACACACACACACACACACACACACACACACACAATCTGAAAGACTATGTCTACACACACACACACAAAATATCTGAAAGACTGTCTCCACACACACACAAAAATATCTGAAAGACTCTACACACACACACACACACACACACAAACACAAACACACACATAAAATATTTGAAATTTAAAGAGAAATTTCCTGAATGGTCTTAAAAGAAAATGTAGATAACAGGAGTAACTGTAAGTGAAACTGATGACAGATCATCAGAAATTATGCAATTAATAAAAAAAGAGAAAAAGAACTAAACGAAAATGACCAGGTCCCCAGGGACCTGAGAGGAGATGTTTAAGACTAATATAGGTAATAATGAGAGAACTAAGAGAATAGGGTGGAAAAAGTGTTTGAAGAAATAATGCCAAAAACTTCACAAACAGTGAGAGACACAAATTTACTGATTAAAACTGCACTCAGTGAACCCCACAGAGTATAAAGAAGAAAAACATGCATAGGCATAACAGAGTCAAGCTACTGACAACCCGAAAATAAAGAGAAAAGCTTGAAAATGGCCAGAAATATTGTAATGGGTTCAATATTACATTGAAAATAACAACATTTCAAATAACTAAGGACTTGTTTTCAGAAACCATGAATGCCAGCAAATGTGAAAAAAATACCTTTAAAGTGCTTGGGTTTGGGGGATGTGAGAGAATAATTATCAATCAGAATTCTATGCTCAGCAAAAATATCATTCAAGAATAGAGCTTAAATAAAGACCTTCTCAAATAAATGAAAATTAAGAACTCACTGCCAGCATAACTTTGGTATAAGGAATATTAAAAGAAGTTCTTCAGCTGAAGGCTTATGTCATTTTTTTTTCTTTTAATAATGGATGTTTGCTCTTGTTGCCCAGACTGGAGTGCAGTGGCACAATCTTGGCTCACTGCAACCTCCACCTCCTGAGTTCAAGCAATTCTCCTGCCTCAGACTCCTGAGTAGCTGGGGTTACAGGCACACACCAAGATACCAGGCTAGTTTTTGTGTTTTTAGTAGAGACGAAGTTTCACTATGTTGGCCAGTTTGGCCTCAAACTCCTGACTTCAAGCGATCTGCCTGCCTCAGCCTCCCCAAGTGCTGGGACTGCACCTGGCCCAGGATGAAGCATGATATCGGAGGAAAACCTGCATCCTAAGGAACAGTATCATATATAGTAAGTAAAAAGACTAATTTTTTTCTTTAATGTCTTTAAAACACATACAGCAACTTAAAGAAAAAATAATTTTCTCTCCTAAGAGTTACAGTGCTTTTAGATGTAACACGCATGATAACAACAGCATAAAGGAATACAGTAAACAGATCTAAAAGGTCAAAAATTCTGCCTTTTACGTGAAGTGGCACAATATTAACTCTAAATAGCCTCTGAGAAGTTAATGATGTATGTTAACATCCCTAGAGAAGCTACCCCCCCCAAAAAAAAAAAAAAAAAAAAACAAAAAAGCAGAGGCATTGCAAAAAAACCAGCTAATAAAAGGAGTCCTAAGAAAATCTCACCCCAACAGGAAGAATGGAGGTACAGTAAAACAAAATACAGTCGGAACAAACAGAAAACAAACAAATTAGCAGACATAAATCCAACCATACAATAAAACATCCCCTTTCTGTCTGGGAAAGAATACAAGAAGAGCAATCAAATAGATACTCCTGTTTTCAGTGAGAACATAACTCACTGCTCTGTGAGCTCATAAAGTTCATGTTGCTGCTCTTCTTTAACAAGACAATTATATTTGGTTTTGTGGTTAGAAAAGGAAGATGAAAACATTACAAATGCACTTACACATTAAACAAAGAATGTACAAAACTATACCAATGTGAATGTGCAAACAATGGTTTTTTGTTTATTTGTTTTTATGGTACCCATTAGGATCATAAGTCAGTACCAATAAAGCAGTTTCTGCATAACTATGAAGGACATTTTCGTGGATTTTTGCTGATTACCTAACACAATTTGCTACTGAAAAACAGCTGTGTGAGCAATTACTATTATTAACTTAATTCCACTAACAATTCTATTCATTTCCTGTAATGAGGCCCATGTACTCCCTGGTTCAAGTCTTAGATCATTAATTCCTATAATGACAAGATACTCTGCCTCTCTCAGAGGAACTCTAAAAATTTTCCTTTCATATTTCCCTATATTTAAAAATCTCCTTCCTAGTACCAAACTACCACTCAATTCTTTCCATACTCATAAAACAAAAATTCATATTCATCACCTTCACTACTTTCCATTTGCTCACTCATTAATTAGTCTCTTGCTATCTAGCATTTTCTGGATCATGTCAGCAAAACCAAATGCCAGGCACACAGCAGGCTCTCAGCAAACATTTGTTTACAGGATAAAACTGAATTCTTTCAGGTCCTCAAAGGCATCTAGTCATAAAACATAACTCTTACTCTTATTCATCGTTTCTTAGATCTCTATAGCAGAGGTCAGCAAACTTTGGCAGTACAGGGCCAGATGATAAATATTTTAGGAGACTGGGGGCCGATCACTTCTGTACCAACTACAAAACTCTATACTCTAGAGCAAAAAAGCAGCCATAGGCTAAATGCAAACAAATAGGAGTTGTTGTGTTCAAATAAACTTTATTTACAAATTTTAAAAAAAGGCAATGGGCTACAGTTTATATTTATCTCTGTTGTGGGTGCCTGTGCCTGATCCTGTTAACCACCACACCTTCACGACACTGGTCTTATCAATGATGTCTTGGATGTGACAAAATAAAAATAGCAAAAACACGCAAGGGACTGCATTAAAGAAAACAACAGAATAAAAAGGCAATCTACAGAATGGGAGAAAATATCTGCAAACCATAACTCCGATAAGGGGTTAAATCCAACATATATAAGAAACTCCTACAATTCAACAGCAGAGAAACCCAAATGAGCCAATTTTAAAATGGGCAACAAATTTGAATGGACATTTCTCTAAAGAAGGCATACAAATGGCTAACAGGTAAATGAAAAGGCATCATAAATATCAGGAAAATGTAAATCAAAATCACAATAAGCTAAAACCTCACAACTGTGAGAATGGCACTGCAACCTGCGCCTCCTGGGTTCAAGCGATTCTCTGGCCTCAGTCCCCCATGTAGCGGGAATGCAGGCACCTGCCACTAAGCCCAGCTAATTTTTATATTTAAAAATATAGTAGTAGAGAATATTTTTATATTTAAAAATATAGTAGTGGAGAGGAGGTTTAACCATGTTTCCAAGGCTGTCTCGAACTCCTAACTTCAGGTGAAGAGTTCCTCAGCCTCACAAAGTGCTGAGATTGCCAACATGCCCAGCCTTGCTATAGCTTTTTACTGATCCACTTAACATTCACTCTCCCAGTATTCCTGGTGAAGGGTATGACATTGCCAGGCAGCCTTCATAAAAGACACAACTGATGACCAAGGCACAGAACAAAAGCAACCACACTAAGAAGGCATTCAGCTGACACCCCTCATACCAGCAAACTGTTCTCATGAAATGGACTAAAAAATTCATACATATTTGTTATATGTATTAGTGTACGTATGTAAGCAAAAACTGCCAAATAGATTTCTAAATTTTGAGTTCTCATAATTATGTCTAAACATTCCTGATTTCAAAATATTATTATAAAGCTCTAGTAATTAAAACAGTATGGTCTAGACTTAAAGTCATGTCATAAAGACAGACTTACAGACCAACAGAACAGAATAGAGAATCTAGAAATCCATGCACGTATGGTCAACTGCTCTTTGACAAGGATGCCAGGAATACGTAACAGGGAAAGACAGTCTCTAACAAATGGCAATGGGAAAACTGGACATCCACATGCAATAGAATAAAACTGGATGCTGATCTCACACCCTATGAAAAACTCAACTGAAAATGGATTAAAGATTAAACATAAGACCTGAAACTATAAAGCAAAGAACAAAACCAGACCCTGGGTAAGATTCAAATCTATATCATTTGTTAAATGAAGCCACTCCCCAGTCAACATGGCATGTGGTGGCTGGACAAGCAGAAAGCCAGTGTCTTCTCTGCTTAAGGAGTCAGAAAACAGGCTGGGCATGGTGGTTCATAATTGCAATCCCAACACTTTGGGAAGAGGAGGCAGGAGGATCACTTGAAATCTAGGAGTTCGAGACCAGCTTAGGTAACATAGCAAGACCTCATCTCTACTTTAAAAATCAAGAGGAAGAAGAAAAGGCAGCATCCAGAAAACAGAATTTGAGAATGCCAACGTGACTGGAAACCATGGAGGAGAAACAGAAGGGAGCAGAAAGCCACGACTGAAGATGTACCAAAAAATTATATTTAATTTCCCCTCCAATCTGTATAGCCTCTCAACATAAACATGAGAAAGAATACAGGAATCCCAACTAAAAGCAACAGCTGGAAGTGTAAAATAACTGAGCACAGACTTCAGATCTGTGTACCACAGCAGAGACTAATTAGAAGGGCTTGGTAAATAATTTAGGCTTTCTGCAGACCTGTCTTAACAAAGCATAAAACCATGCCTCAAGGTAATCAACTAACAATGTAACTACTTACCAGAGGAAAAACAAAACTCTGCAAAAAGTAACAAAAGCTAAAACTTCTACAGCATATCATTTATATTTTCCAATATGAAATTAAAAATTACTAGATGTGTGGAGAAATAAAAATGTGACCATTAGTCAACATACCACAAAATGACAAAGATGCTGGAATTAGAAAAGAATTTTAAAGCAGATATTATAAATATTCAAACACTTTAAAAGAGAGTAAAAATGAATGAATGAATGGAGGCTCTCAACAGAGAAAATCATTTACAAAAAGGAAATTCTAGCACTGAAAAGTACAGTATCTGAAATTAAAATTTCACCAGATTAGCTTAACAATGGACTGGAGCAGCAGAAGAAATGGTAAGTTAAACTGAACACACATCAAAATAACATTATTCAGTATTAAAGCACAAAAAATACGGAAAAATTTAATGGTTTCAGCTACCTGTTAGATAAAATTAAATGGCCTAAATGCATGTAATGAGAGTCCCAAAAGTATATAAGGGAAAAAAGCTGGCAAAAATCTCCCCAAATCATTAAAAATCAGTGAAAAAAACCTTGCAGATCCAGTGAATTCAGCAGTCTCTAAGTAGGAGAGAACCACAAACCAAACCTCACCAATGCACCAACAGTCGAAATGGTAAAGTGCAACTGCAAAGAAAGAAATTTTCAAATCACCGGAGGAAAAAGACAAATTACACAAAGGGAAAATGATATGAAGATTTAACTTATCAGGAACTATAAAGAAATGACATCCTTTAAGCATGAAGAAGGAAAAAGAACGTCACCTCAAAATCACTGAGTAGAAACACAAACTACAAGAAATACTAAGCAGAGTTTTTAGGCTGAAGGAAAATGATACCAGACAAAATACAGAACTACGAGAAAAAAGAAAGCATATATATGGTAAATATGTGAGTACAAATAAAGATGATTTCTCCTCTATTTTCTTTACAATGCACGACTGTTTAAAGCAGAATCTATAAATAAAGTTGTTTTGAAAACCTTATAACATTTTTATGACAAAGAATAAGAAGAGGTATACAGAATAAGACTTTTCAAGATCTTTAATTTTACACTGACATAGTAAACTGTAAGCTCCGAGTGAACTGTGATAAGACTGTCTACTACAGTCCACAGAGGAATCCCTAAAAGCAACTACAGGAGGTCCAGCTAAACAGCCATGTTGAGGAATTAACACTGAATACAAAAAAAATTTGGTTAATCAAAAAGAAGTCAGAAAGGGCAAAACACAGGCACAAAATAATTAATGGCACAAAAGAAAACAAATAGTTATGTTACAAAACTAAATACATCAATCAGCACAGTGTTGGAGAGAATGCAGAGCAACTAGAACTGCCACGGTAAACCAGTCTGGAAAACTGGCAATTTTTCAGAATATTAAAATACTTCTACACTCTGACCTAGAAATCCCAGTTCATGGCAAATGAAAATATATATCCACACATTACACAAGACTGTTTATAGCAGCTTTATTCATAATAGCCAACAACCTGAAACAGCCCTAATGTCTATGAAGATACTCAAGGGGATAAATGTATGGCGGTTTGTTGATACAATGAAATACCACTATTCAGCAACAGGAAGAACAAACTGCTGAGACACACAACTTAGATAAATCTTGTGAGCAAATGCAAAAGCAGACACAAAACAGGGCATACTATCTCATTCCATTAATGTGAAATTCTAGAAGTAACAAAACTTATCTCTCGTGACAGAAATCAAAACAATGGTTGTTTGGGGTGGGTAAGGGTTGACTGGAAGGATACATGGAAGATCTTTCTGGAGTGCTGCTGGGTAGGTTCTTGGGAAGCAGATGTAAGGTTCTATAAAAGAAATCCACTGAAAAATGCTCTCATGCTCAACCTATGAGTCGAAGGAAGCACAAAGGGGTAGAAAGAGATGCTGAATCGAATTACATAGCAACAAATGCCTCAGTTGATCACATAGGAAGTTCTGAAGCTGTTTGTAACCACATAGATACAGTCATTTGAGAACTGTCCCAAATTGCTGCAAGTGGGCCAAGACCTTTATACCTCTCCCTCCATCCCATGGCAAGTCACTGGAGATAGGTGAGCCCCAGAAAGTGGACATGACCATGGTCAAGCTGGCTCCCTTTAGCAAAGGGTAACCCATGAAGAACAACTGTGATGAGTCATCCACCAACACTTATGCAGCTAGAGGAGTAAGTGTTCAATGCTGGAAGCCCTCCACTGTATCTACTACATGTCATAAGGGAAAGATTTTAGATCTTGATAATATAAATATTGATTTTGGGTGTATGCATTTATCAAGCTGACTGAATTATATATTTAAGATATACTTAATTCACTGTACATAAATTTTTCCCAATATTCATGTTTTACTCACATTCTGAGTTTGCAGAGTATAAAGGGAACACACAGATATCAAACAAATAGCAGCAAATTATGTTCATTAACACTGTAACTTGATACAAACCAAAATCATACGTGGGAAAAAAAAACCCTACCTAAAATGACAGTGTCATGTCTTTTGCAAGACAGAAAATAAAACTTAGTCCTCTACCACAATTAAAAGTTCAGTGGATGAATATGAGTGGTAGCTTATGATGGTAAACCCACCAATCCAATTACACCCAGGAAATCAACCAAATTTATACAGTGAGAAGGTAAATGCAATGTTATTTTCAGAAATTTAATGCGGACAAAAGGTAGAAAATTCATATGTAAATAAAGTCATGTATCACGTAAGTACTATGGAATGCATATATGACAGTGGTCCCAATAATACTGTACTTTTAATGTACCATTTCTATGTTTGGATACACAAATACTCAACATTGTGTTACAACTGCCTGCTGTATTCAGCACAGTAAGGCAGTGCAGGTATGCAGTCTAAGAACAAAAGCCTATACCATACAACCTACGTGTGTAGTAGCCATACCGTCTAAGTTTGCGTAGGCACTGTAACACTTTATGATGTTAGTGATAGAATGAAATCACCTAACACGGCATTTCTCAAAACATAACCCCATTGTTAACTGACACACAACAATGGAAATGGTTTGAGATATTGTATATTTACCTCGATATTCAAGAGGAAAGAAGGATTTTTACATTTGAGGCTAATACTTTCTTTATAAAATTTTCAGAAATATTTGATCTCAAAATCCAAATAAAAGGTAAAAAAAAAATCAAGAATTCATTTCTGACATTTTTGCGGTATTCCAAGATACTCAATAGCTGCTCAAAGCAGAGATCTCCATAAGTCAACCAATGTTTGCACGTCTACCTCCATTACGATTTTGAGATTAAGAATTCTTATTAAACTATGCAAATTATTACTGTTCAGTAGTTTTAAGTATACAAAATCATGTATCTTGTTAAGTCTTTCTGAAAGATGGTAATCAAGATACCAATAGAAGAGAGTAACTTAACAGAACTATTTATAGAACACACTTCCCTTTGCTAACCATAAAATACAAATGAAGGGCTAAAATCTTACCATTAATTCTATAAACATCTATGATAAAGTAACTTGTTTGTACTAGTAAGCATCACCTAAAATGTTCAAAGTATTATGCAGAATACCTGTCAAGTATGTAAACCCCTTTAGAGAAAGCAATGTCAGTGGAAAAAGGCTGGCAACATACTTATTGTTGATAATATTTCCTTAAGTAAGAATTTATTCTGAGTTAGCTTTGCATCCTTTAGCAAAATTAGCCCTGATCCTCCCTTTAAAACCTTCAAACCAAAGAACTTGTAGAGATGAAAGGCATAGTTTAGATACATCTGTGCCTATGAGCAAGGAACTAGACTTGGCTTAATTTCCTCAATTATATCATTAACAGGACTGGGGAAAAGACGGGTAAAATATGAGGAGTTTATAAATTGCTGAGAGGTGCCTTCGGAGGGAAGAAGGAAAAATACTGTTCCTCCCTTGGTATGCCTTTAGTTAAAAGAAGATATCTAATGATAGTGTGAAGGAAACTTGAGAGATTCAAAACATTTAATGTATGTATTTCAATAGTTTAAGAATGTCAACTGGGCACGGTGGCTCACGCCTGTAATCCCAGCACTTTGGGAGGCTGAGGCGGGCAGATCACCTGAGGTCAGGAGGTGGAGACCAACTTGGCCAACATGATAAAACCCTTCTGTGCTAAAAATAAAAAATACAAAAATTAGCCAGGCGTAGTGCCACCGCCTGTAATGCCAGCTATTCCAGAAGCTGAGGCAGAAGAATGGCTTGATTCCAGGAGGCAGAGACTGCAGTGAGCAGAGATCATGCTACTGCACTCCAGACTGCGTGGAGTCTCAGCAAGACTCCGTCTCCAAAAAAAAAAAAAGTCAGAAAAAATGAATCTGATTGATATCCTTCCATATCCAATTTCTTGAAGTAGTTTCTGAGTCTGTCTTTTCAAGTCGACAAAACAAGCAGAATATAGTGATCTATGTAATAACTATGTAAGTTGACAAACGCAAGGAAACATGATTTAGAATTAGCTAGATCCAGGTACGACGCCAAGTTTTGATATTTGCTAGCTATGTGATTACCCTGTCTAAGTCTGCTTCTTCCTCTATTAACTGTGGGCTGATAATTGAGAATTAAATGAGATGATGTTGGTGAGGCATTTAAATACAGTGTCTGTCATCCAGTTAAATACCCAATAAATATAAATGATCTGAAACTGCAAGGAAAGGCTTTTCATTCCCATTGTTAGAGAATTCATTTGGCAATTTTTCAATAAGGAAAATCGTGAGAGGCAGGAATCTGCTGCTTGTGAAGCTGCTGGGTCTAAGTTGCATTTCCCATTTGTGGTATTGCCTCTTCAAGGATCAGTTCCTCTCTGACTAGGATACTGACAGCCTGCTGGAGCAAATATCCTCTGTACGTAAAACTTCTCAACGTGGCTGGTGGCACTTTGGGGCGGTAAGGAGGGTGGATCTCTTGAGTCTAAGAGTTCGAGACCAGCCTGGGCAACAGAGCGAAATCCTGTCTCTACAAAAAATACAGAACATTATCCAGGCAGGATGGCATGTGCCTATAGTCCTAGAAACTTGGGAGGTTGATATGGGAGGAATCCTTGAGCCCCCGATGTAGAGGCTGCAGTGGGCCAAGATTATGCCATTGCACTGCAGCCTGGGTTACAGAGGGAGATCATACCTCAAAACACAGAAACAAAAACAGTAACACAAACAAATTAAAACAAACAAAAAACTCAACATGAATGACTTATTATAGCATGAAATACAGAAGATATTACTACAGAGTGTAACACTGACACAATCCTGATCCCACTGTTCTTTAAAGACAGTCAGGCTGCAAATATATTCATTCATGTTTACCCCAAATCAACTGTTTTCTTACTTTCATGAGAATAAAAACCTAGAAAATGAAACAGAAACAGTATTCATCTTATGGGAAAAAAAGAATTTGAGGTATTAATCCACACATAGTTCAAGTTGTTTGTCTTGAATGCCACACCCTTTTTTTTCCGCAGTTTCCTCTTTTGTGAAAAGAAGATAACATAGATTCTGCCTTCTTAAATGGGACAGCACATAATGTGCCTGGAACACATCTTACGTGTGGTCATTTCTAAGTGTCTATAATCACTTACCATCACATAACAGTCTCCCTGCACTGCTTCACTGAGTCATTTTAAAAGATCAACACATGCCAGAAAATATGTTACTGTTTTCTACAATGATCTAATTATACCTGCTTTCCACTACCCGACAATTTCTCCTCAATAAGCAGTTAGTGAAAATCTAGTATGAGTCAAGATACCTTGTCATTCACTCCCTCACTAAGTTTATCTTCATTGCTTTTTGTATGGCAGGTTCATCATTTCCACGAATGATCAAGAAAGTTAAACTCAATTAAAAAGATATTTTCTCCCAAAATACCCCATTCCATTGTATGCTCATTAACCTCAAGACATGAATTTGTGTGGAAAACATAATAAACCCATGAACACTTGAAAATAATGAATTGTTACTAAGCAGAAGATGTCATCCTAAACATAGTCTTATAAAGAAACGAATCTGAAAAATCACGTAACTAAAGTCAGCATAAAAGCTCTACTTAAAAGATACATAAAATTTTGACCAGAAAAATGTATAAAAGCAAGGCTGAAAAAATAATTAGAAAAGTAGAAAAGAAAAAAATTGGTACGGTGAATCAGTCACAAATCTGAAACTCTCTCTGTGCATGATGATACATTCAACAAGTATAATATACACCAAGTTTCTCTAATGAACAAAAAGTTCATTTTAAAATCTAGTAATTAAATGATGATATAAGTGACTTCACTTAAAGAATCCACAGGTAAATTTTTTTTTTGAGACAGGGTTTCACCATGATGGCCAGTCTCATCTCAAAGTCCTGACCTCGAGTGATCCGCCTGTCTCGGCCTCCCAAAGTGCTGGGATTACAGGTGTGAGCAACCACACCAGGCTGGTAAATTTTTAAACAGTGAAAAATTTAAAATTCAAGTACTAGAGCTTATATTAGAGGCATGTGGTTCATTACCATAAAAATTTACTATGTGTTCTGACTCTGTCCATGTTTTTTAAGAGTGTGTAAATTTAGTAATATAGTATTAGCTCCTATTATCCTTGTTTTTTCACTTTCCCATTTAATTCAAAAACCAATTCTTCTTGTTTCCAATTTGGAAGTGTCCAATCTGAATGGAAAAATTATACTACTTTATTTTTCTTTATCTGTTAAGCTTTTTTTAAATGAAAACTTTCTTTCCATTGTAGTTTTCAGTAAAAAAGCAAGATACAAAAGAAGTTAAACATGGTAACTTTAAAAACAATGCATAAAGGGGGAACTTAAAAAGTTATAATATTTTATTTGCAAAGCTGAATTATTTCCTTCCTTTCACTATTTTCCAAAATTTCTGAAGTAAGTTTGTATTATAAATTAAAAATTTTTAAAGAAATAAACCAAAAACAATCAATGGACAAATACAAAACTACTCACACTTCATACAATTCAAACATAGTCACAAAGACTTCTGGAAATTCAGTATCTCTTACTTTCCTAACATTCTGTTAGTTTAAATATTGCTTTAAAAGAATTAAGAATACCCTCTTTCTCCAAAGAAGACAGACAGGTATCTTTTTTGCATATTCTTATAGGTATATAAAAATGTGCTCAACAAATCTAATCATCAGGGAAATGCAAATCAAAACCACAATGAGACAGATATATATCCTCACACCCAATGGGATGACTATTATTTAAACACACACACACACATACACACACACACACACACACACACACACACACACACTATAAGAACATAACCGACAGGGAGGATGTGGAGAGACTGGAACCTCTGTACGCTGTCGGAGGGAATATAAAACAATATGGTTGCTATGGAAAACAGTATGGCAGGTCCTTAAAAAATTAAAAATAGAACCACCATAATGATCCAGCAATCCCACTTCCGGATATTTACCCAAAAGAGTTAAAATCAGGATCTCAAAAAGATATCTGTATTCCCATGTTTGTTACAATACGAATAGCCAAAATGTGGAAATAAACTAAATGTCTATGAATTTTTTAAAAATGTTGTTTTAGTGGGTCTTTAGATAAAAAAAATAAAGAAAATGTGGTACATACATGCAATAAAATATTACCTACCCTTAAACAAAAGAAGCATTCTATCATTTGTGGTAACATGCATAAACCTGCAGGGTATGTTAATAAAGTAACCCAGACACAAAAGGACAAAATACTGCATCATTCTACTTATCTGAGGTATCTAAAGTACCGAAACTCAGAAGCAAAAGGTAGAATGGTGATTACTGTAGAGTGGAAAACTGTTATTCATTAGGGACAGAGTTTCAGTCATGCAAGATGAAAAACTACTAAAAATCTGTTGTAAAACAACGTGCATATAGGTAGTTAACAATGCCATACTGCACACCTAAGAATTTGTTAAGAGGGCAGATCTCATGGTTGTTTTTTTTTTTTTTTTGACCACGATAAAAAACAAAAAAGTAGACCTAAAAAAATCGTAAGAAAGAAATATTTTTTGTAAGGCTGGGCACAGTGGCTCACATCTGCAATCCCAGTACTTTGGGAGGCAGAGACAGGAGGATCACTTGAAGCCAAGACTTCAAGAGCAGCTTGGGCAATATAGTGAGATCCTGCCGCCACAAAAAAATTAAACATCAGCAGGGCATGGTGGTACTTGCCTGTAGTACTGGCTCCATAGGAGGCCCGAGGCAGGATGATCAATTCAGCCCGGGAGTTTGAGGTTACAGTGAGCTCTGACTGTAACACTGCACTTAAGCCTAGGCAACAGAGTAAAACTTTGCCTATATATATATATTAGAGCAGGGAAATCATGTTATTTTGCATATACCAAACAGTGATGCCCAATTCTTCAGGCATTACCTTTTAATTTCTGGAAGAACACTGTTTTCAATCCTTTATCTTCAAAGAAACATTACTACCTTTGTATCCCTTCATCCATGTCCATCTGATGAACCACAAATGAGCCAGACCCACACTTGCCAAGGATTCACTTTATTTCCTCCCCTATGAGGTAGAGGTTGCAGTGAGCCAAGATCATGTCACTGCACTCCAGACTGGGCAACAGAGCAAGACTGTCTCAAAAAAAAAGTAATAATAATAATAAAAACTAAAAAGTAGAGTAAGATAAAAGGTATTTTTGTAATTAAATCAAGTAAACGGGCATGCAGGCAACAGCAATTACAAAATGACAATTATATTACCAATGTAAAATATGTTGCCAATATACCAAGAAAGGATTCTAACTATGGTTCCCAATCCAAGGCTTTTAAAAAATCTGTTCAGTAAATTTTTGATGTAATGTTCATGTCATCTTCTTATGTCATCCAGAATAACTTTCAAAAACATGGCGAAGCACAGTATGCTAGTAATGGGATTAAGTAAACAAATGGATTTTAACAAAAGTGAAAGGCAGCATTCTTCCTACGAACTAAATGGCTACTATAAGTTTCAAAAGACCATTTTCCTATTTAAAAAGAAAACAATCATTTTTGCTTTTGTATAAGTGATGTCTTTTGTATTTTTAACTCCAAGAGTTGCCAGAATAAGTCCATTTACATGTGATGCCCGCAAACTAGCAAATTTACATTTGGATTTTGTTGGCTTTGGACCCTGCGCGCTGTTCTCTTCTTTGTGTCATTGTTGGTTTTAGGTTTGGCAGTAGCTCTAGATCTTTGCTTAACTTAGTTTCTTTGTCTAACTTTGCAGTATATACACATTATAAAATTAGCATCAAAGAACAATTTAGCTTTCATCACCACAATTAATTCCCACTGTGGCAAAGGCTTTTTTTGCAAATATGCTTATGTGAATACGAAAGGAAAAACACAGACATCACCTAATTTATACACCCGAAGAGGACATAAAAAGTAAAGAAGAGAAAGAACTATTTGGTTCAACAGAACTTAGAAACGATTCATCATTAAGATTAACACCCAATTTTAACATATTAAAAGCTGAGTAATCAGAAAACAGAGACCCCAGCAATCAGAGATGAATCTGTTTAACTGCCACCATACTGCCCACCTTTCTTTTAATCTCTATTGTACTTTTCTAGTTATCTTCCAAAGTATTGCATCTGTCTTCCAATGCATTTTTAGTTTTATCAAATGTAGAAGTATCCAATGTCAGATAGGAGGATGTCCTGCCTCAAATTCTTCATGTAATTGTAAAGGTGGCAGCTTAATTTGTTTAAGTTAATACTTGACAGCCTCATTATAGATTCACATAAGTTAATCAGGCAATGAAAATCAGCAATTTTAAAAAGATTTTTTTTCAGTGTGGTCTTCAGACTCTCTGATGAAATGTTAAAACGTATAAAAATAGCTTATATGCACTTAAGCAGAAATTCTGACTGTAATAACATTCACAACACCCAGCTATATAATCACAAATAAAGTCAGTTGCCTTCATATTCACATTATAAGTTAATTACCTTAAACGTAATTTTTCACCCTAATCAAGGCAGTAGTATCATCAGGAAAATTCAAAAGAACTATTTATATTGGCTCTAAACTGTTTTTTGTGTTTACATCTGATCATGAGATATTCTTGATATTCTGAGAGCTCAAGTCTCTTCAAAAATAAATAAATCATAGGGTGAAGACCTCATTTGAAAGGGCTTTTATCTTCTCCTACTTAATACCAGCCTAAAAACAGTTGTCTCTTCTTTTGAAAGTTGGGCTCTTCTTCATATCACTTCTGGAGGAAAGAAAAGGCAGTAACTTTGCAGAAAGTCAAACTCCTACTTTTCAGCAAATTCCTATGGAACTCCTTTCCATCTGTTCCCTGACATTTCAGTCAGGTTATGCACTTGCCAAAGAGCTTTTCTGATACTGAATCACTGGTGAAGACGAATGGAATAAGTTCAATTTACTTTTTACCAAATATAATTAAAGTATAAACAGCCATCATGATGTCAAGATAGGCTCCACAGTCAAATATACAGTCCACATTATAAATAAAATAAGGAATCTAGATTGAACAAGAAATTAATAGTTCAGAATTCTTTGCTGTTTTGTTGCATTAAAAATGTACTCAATAATGGGAAGATAAAAAAGAATCCATATAATCATGTTTTCACAGACAGAAGACACTTTTTCAAAAGAAAGAAATAAAAATCCTGAAGAAGAGTCTGAATATTAGTTACAAGTTACTCAAAAAGCCAATAATAAAAGTTCCTATTCAGGAAAGAGAGTGAGACAACAGAGATACTCATGGACTCTGCTTCAGTATTTAACGGAATAAATGAATACAGTTATACTAATATAAAGAAATTATTAGGTCTGAATGAAAGGCAATAATGACTTCTGACAGTCTCAAAGAACCGTGGCACCTAAGCGGTAGAGGGCAGGAATATTACTAGTAACTCTTCTTGTCCTTTAGGAGGTCCAGAAGAAACCTAAAACTGTACAAATAATTGAGTCTCATGAATGCTGAAAAGCCAGTCTGGAACAAGAAGATACACGAACTCAGTAAGTAAGCACAACCCACAGACAGGGAACCAAGTTTATGTGGTGGCCGGGTAGGAAGATTCCACACGGACTATTCAAAGTAATAGTCCGTGTGGAATCTTCTAAAAACAAAAGCCAAAGTTATGATGGAATTCAGAACTTTTTTAATCATGGGTAAGGAAGGGTCTGACAGAGAAACAAAACCCAGGACCAGAAAACATTTGCTGAAGTAGATGGAGAGGTATGAATGAATTCCACAAATGATCAGAAAACATAAACAACCTCAATGGGAAACCAAGTGAAATACCTGGGTATATAAATGACAATTAAGTAACTGCTAACAATAGGAAAAGACTGAGGTTGAAATACTTCACAGAGCCTCAGAAAGAGGGTAAAGCAGGAGACGAGTTTCAATATGAACAAATACGTAACCAAAAAAAAAAACCCAAGCTCTACTATAAGACATCAGGCACTAATTAATGAACTCTCAATTACAGCATCAATTACACAGAAAAATGAACACGGATGTGTTCACTCAACCTTAACACACTAGAAGATAGTCTTCAATGTACCTTTAAAAAATTAATCAAATCAAAAAGGTAACAAGTGGAAGAACACTTTGTAAGTTTTGTGAATTAATGGTATGAAATGAAGATACACCAAGCAGTCTGGCCTGCACAATGAGGTTGAGTATATGGGTCACATGAATAGACGTTAAGGGGAAAGTATCACTTGACGATTAAGAGCTAGGCACCGTATACCATACCACAGAAACCACAGCAACTGGAGTACCTTTTTCTTTTTCCTCATTCGCACAAGAAAAAAACATCAGAGAAAGGCCTAATCACCTATCCAGTGTTCTAACTCTCAGCTAACTACAGTACATATAATGTACATGTATTTGCATATGCCCAAGAAACCACTGCACTTCAATACAATTCCAACTTCTACCTCTATGTCTACCATATACTTGATATACTTGAACAAGGACTAGCTAAAGAAAAATGCAGATCTCCCTTATCCTCCTTTCCCCTGTGCTCCCAAAGTAACAGCTTCCTACTAATAACAAAAGTGCTTCCTATAAAAAATTTTTACATAAACTCCATGGCTTCTTTGTCACTTTTTATTTTACCTTGCAAGTTATATTTTATTTTCCTAATTAAAGGAAGGACATGCTTTGGCAAGAATGCAAAGATAAGAATAGCGTATTTCAGGCAGGTGAATCACCTGTAGAAAGCTGAAGCCAAAGACTCAATCTGCAATATTACAAAAGAGTACCCAGATCCTTTTTTCTTTTCTTTTTCTCTCTCCCTCTCTTCCTTCCCATACCTTCTTTCTTTATGAGATGGGGTCTCTGTCACCCAGCTGGATTGCAGTGGTACGGTCATGGCTCACTGCAATCTCCAACTCCTGGGCTCAAGCAATCCCCCGTCTCAGCCTCCTGAGTAGCTTGGACCACAGGCATGCACCATCTACTTTTCTTATTTTTATAGAGATGGTATCTCACTATGTTCCCCAAGTTGGTCTCAAACTCCCAGCCTCAAGCAGTCCTCCTACATCAGCCTCCCAATGTGCTGACATACCTGCCACCGCACCTGCCCCACACTTATTTACAGTTTGCCCTACCCCAGAGCTTCCTAATCAGATGTTTTGAATAAATAGCTATTAATCTCTTTCTAATAAAATTAGAACAAAAATTTTCTCACTTGATTTTGTTTTTCCTCAAACTCTTACAAATATTAAAGCCTATTTAATTTTGTAATTAAAACTTCTTACCCCTAGAAATCCATCAAACTGTTTTTAAGATAGCTTATTTCACTTTACAGTGTTCAACGTAGTAATGTGCTATGATTTGGTTCAATAAACACATGTGTTTTAGCACAAGCACGAGAAATAAAGTCCTTCCTGAAAAAGGAATGCTGCTTTTCTGCCACATCTAATTCAATGGCATGTGTAAGGACATATGTGTGAGACAGATCAACTACGTATTCATAAGAATGAAAAAAGGAAACGGAATCAATACTAAAATTGATACTACCTTTCAGTTAATTTGTCCATTAAAAAGCAAGGGTACTTGTTACAACATCAGAGAACCAAAGGAATAAAACATATGCTCATAAAAAACTGAACAATTTTCCAAAGCAGTCAAAATTGCTATCAAGACCCAACGTAATAGAAGAGGACAATCCAGACTGGCTTCCTTATCTCCTTATCTTCTATTCTCACTATATCTTTTGATCTTCTACTGTCCACTTACCTACAGTTAGGCAGCTTATACAACCTTTTTTTTTTTTTTTGATATGGAGTTTCACTCTTGTCGCCCAGGCTGGCACAATCTCAGCTCACTGCTACCTTTACCTTCTGGGTGCAAGCCATTCTCCTGCCTCAAACTCCAAGTAGCTGGGGTTACAGGCATGGGCCACCACACCTAGCTAATTTTTATGTTTTTAGTAGAGATGGGGTTCCACCATGTTGGCCAGGCTAGTCTTGAACTCCTGACCTCAGGTGATCAGCCTGCCTCAGCCTCCAAAATTGCTGGGATTACAGGCATGAGCCACTGTGCCTGGCCACTTATATTACTTTTTTAAATCTGCAGAGGATGCCATTTTAAACTACTTTATTACCAGATTTTATCACCTCACAACAATCAAAATAAGAAAATGATCTTACATTAAATCTTTTCACTTCGAGTTAAAAACAATTGACTTCTCTTAATTGAAATAACCACATCATCCCAACATGCTAGTTATGTGCAGCTCTCCCAATCCTTTGATTTACAATAAGGAAATGTTCAAAAAATTCTTCTACACAGAGGAAAATATTACAGAATTTCCTTCTCTCTTTTCTCTGCTCTACTTAAAAGTCCCTGAGAAGTGATACTAAAAACACAACGAATAATTTAAAAAAAAAAAAAAAAAAAGGTAAAGAGGACATCATGAAAACTATAAGAAACCAAAAAGAATCTACAGAATCACATAAGGAATTTGTATTTAGAATATTTTATAAACAAATGTAACAACTCAGTAATTTTTTTAATTTTCAATTAAAAAATGGGCAAATAATCAAAATTGTTCTCCAAAAAAATAAACAAATAGCCAATGAGCACATAAAATAGATGTTTAACACCATGAGCAGCCACTAAGGAAATGCAAATCAAAACCACAATGAGATACCATATTTCACAACTACTAGGCGGGCTATAATTAAAGAGACAAATAAAGACAAGTGCTGCCAAGGATCTGGAAAATTGGAACCCTCGTATGCTACTGGTGGGAATGTAAAATGGTGCAGCTACTCTGGAAAACACTCTGGCAGTTTCTCAAAATAGTAAACAGTTATTACATGACCCGGCAATTTTACTTCTAGGTATAAACCAAAGAGAAATGCCATTATTACAAATGCAGTCAACCTCCCCTTTAAAATGTCTCTTCTCCAACCTTTATTCCATTCCTATGACTTCTTCAGTTAAAAAAAAAAATCTTCATCTCTATCAAACCTTTATCTGTATCAAGACGCCTTCATTACCATTATCACTGGTGTGCTGTTCAAATAATTCCACAACACACTTAGGGAAAACCAAAATGCTTTGAATAGCCACAGTTCAAAATCTTTCAAGAACCTCTCAAAGCCCAAAACTATTCAATGTGTGAGTCAAGGCAGCAGTCTCCAACCTTTGTGGCACCAGGGACCAGGGGTAGGGGAAGGGATGGTTTCGGGATAAAACTGCTCCACCTCAGATCATCAGGCATTAGTTAGATTTTCATAAGAAGTGTGCAGCCTAGTTCCCCCGACATGTACAGTTCACAATAGGGTTTGCATTCCTATGAGAATCTAATGCCATCGCTGAACTGGGAGGTGGAGCTTACAGGGTAATGTTTGCTTGCCCACCACTCATCTCCTGCTGTGCAACCGGATTCCCCAGTGTGGGTGGGGGATGGGGGGTGAGGGGTGGAGGGGGGTGGTTGGCGACCCCTGAGTCAAGGCTTCTCACAATCTCATCCTGATTCACTTTTCTAATTCTACAAGACCTCAGTTAGGAGTCTTCTAATCCTGACAACCAGGCTTTTGGTGTTTTTTTTTCCCCAAAAATATGAAGAAAAAATTTTAAATTTTTTTAACTTATCTAAACCACCGGTCAAAGTCCATTAAAAGCACCTTGTGACGAGACTACAGACACTTTTCCCGCTCTTATTTATAAATGACTGTTTCAAGGTGGGAAGATCACTTGAGACCTGATTAGCAACCAGCCGAGGCTATGAGACCCCACCTCTACCAAAAAATTTTTTTAAATTAGCCAGGTATGGTGGTGCATGCCTGTAGTCCTAGCTTCTTGAGAAACTAATGGGACAGAAACACTTGAGCCCATGAGTTCAAGGCTGCAGTAAGCAATGGCCATGCCACTATACTCCAGAAGGGTGACAGAGCAAGAAATTATCTCTAAAATAAAATAACATAAAATTACTCTTTTAGTAAATATTATCTTTTAATCACTTTGGAAGTTTAAACTCCCAATTCATTCACTATGTGTAACCCATACAAATTACTCAGATTCCCAAGACTGTTTCTTTATCTGGTAATTAAGGTAACTATAGCTATCTCATTGGGGGGTTGTTAAGAATAAAAGAATTCATGTTAAATACATATAAAAGCACTAAGAAAATCTTAATATGTTACTTTCTTTTTTTTTTTTTTTTTTTTTGAGACGGAGTTTCGCTCTTGTTACACAGGCTGGAGTGCAATGGCGCGATCTCGGCTCACGGCAACCTCCGCCTCCCGGGTTCAGACAATTCTCCTGCCTCAGCCTCCCGAGTAGCCGGGATTACAGGCAAGTGCCACCATGCCCAGCTAATTTTTTGTATTTTAGTAGAGACGGGGTTTCACCATGTTGACCAGGTTGGTCTCGATCTCTCGACCTCGTGATCCACCCGCCTCGGCCTCCCAAAGTGCTGGGATTACAGGCGTGAGCCACTGCGCCCGGCCAATATGTTACTTTCTAACATGTGTAGTGGTCTGGAAACTTATATCTTGAGAAAAATATTTTATGTTGACATTCTTTCTTCTATGATACCCACAAAATGGGAAATTATATGTTCCTAAAAAAAAAAAAAAAGAAATCAAAGCAAACAGAATTTTAAATGACAATATCCCCTGTTCAAATAGTAAAATTTACAGATTCTTATTTCTTACTGTTTTGTTAAAGGCAGTATTGTGGCATGGATATAATACTGATCAAGAAGACAGTGTCCCAGTTCTAGGTTTAAGTCACTATTATACTCCTTATTAAATATATGGCTTTGGGAAGTCATTTAAATTAGGTACTGGTCCTTCATATGTAAAACAGAGACAATTGTACTGTCAAATTCACTGTATCATGAGTATGAAATGAAAAATATACATGTATGAGAGTGCTTTTATAACTACATACATATCCTTATAAATCTACATTTATGTGTGTATCCTTAAAAATATATTCTCTTAAATGTTAAATTCATTGTCATAATTTATGAACCTGTTCACAACCATAAGAAACAAGGTTGAACATATGAAACCATATATGACCTTAAAATAAAACATTATTAATCTCCCTTGCTTCTCCAACACTGAAATCCCTTTCACAGGTGGAAAACACTATTTAATTCAGCTACAAGCTCAACTCAATAAAGGGCAAGCTCTTCTTGACTACTCAGAAGTGGTCAAGTGTAGTGACAAAACCTATGGCAAAAGAAGAAAAAGAAAGTCATCAACGAGAAAAGCAAAAACCTAAAGATTCTTCCATTCATAACATAATAGTTTGGTTAACCCAAAAACAACAAAAATAATCTTAGTGACTCAAGCAAAATCTGAAATGTGATCAATTCCAATATATATCAATTAGGTGATCACTACCCCTAAGAAGAGAGAAGCCATTTGCCTAATCAAGTGTTAAATTGTATCCAAATCCAAACGGGTACTATCAAAACGAATGTGTTAATCAAAGATTGAAAGTAGCTCTCCAATAAAACTAAACTGAACTATATACTACTGGTGTCTGGATTTCATCACCAGGATATCATGAAACAAGTCTGCAGGATGAATAGCTTTAAGCAAAGATTCTTTTAGAGAGCAAACAGCATTTACATGTACTCTTACATGCCAATTCATCACACCCATTTCTAAACCATTCTTATTTGTGTTCCCTTGTAGTAGATACTCCGGTGTTTACTTTCCTTTTGGGCCTGTATAACCCCTACCAAATGTCTACAGAGCTGTGAAATTAGAGGTTTTTAGTTAATGGTACATCTTTAGAATTAAATAAGCAAGAATGCTAATAATTTTTACTAATATATCATAAAATTCCATAAGTAGAAAAGTAAGAACCTACTTTCTTTCTCAGAGCTGTTCATGTCCCTGCAGTCCCTCACAAGTAGAAAACTTCTATAGCTTAGAAAATAAGAGCCTTAAGCCGGGCGCGGTGGCTCACGCCTATAATCCCAGCACTTAGGGAAGCGACGGGTGGATCACGAGGTCAAGAGATCAAGACCATCCTGGTTAACAAGGTGAAACTCCGTCTCTACTAAAAACACACAAAAAAATTAGCTGGGCATGGTGGTGCACGCCTGTAGTCCCAGCTACTCGGGAGGCTGAGGCAGGAGAATTGCTTGAACCCAGGAGGCGGAGGTTGCGATGAGCCGATATCGTGCCATTGCACTCCAGCCTGGGTAACAACAGTGAAACTCTATCTCAAAAAAAAAAAAAAAAGAAAAGAAAAGAAGAGCCATAATAAGCCAAACTATTGTACATAACGGAACTGCTCTAAAAAAAAGTCAGTATCTTGCCACCACCATTCACACCAAGTTTTGATTCAGTTCAGATAATAACGTGGGAAAAACATTTGCCATCATTAACTGTGAAATCAATAATACCCAAAGTCACAGGAGTCAGAATTTAACCACTATAATAAAAACTCCATGTTACTGCCTTCATATAATACCAGTTCCTCTTCAAATTATTATTATTGTTTTTTTTTTTTTTTTAGACGGAGTTTCGCTCATTACCCAGGCTGGAGTGCAATGGCACGATCTCGGCTCACTGCAACCTCCGCCTCCTGGGTTCAGGCAATTCTCCTGCCTCAGCCTCCTGAGTAGCTGGGATTATAGGCACGCGCCACCATGCCCAGCTAATTTTTTGTATTTTTAGTAGGGACGGGGTTTCACCATGCTGACCAGGATGGTCTCGATCTCTTGACCTCGTGATCCACCTGCCTCGGCCTCCCAAAGCGCTGGGATTACAGGGATGAGCCACCGTGCCGGCCCTCTTCAAATTATTTTTTAAATTCTCATGCAGTAAATTGACTTTTTTTCACTTAAATGTATACTTCTATGACTTTCAACACAATCATAGTTTTCAGGAGTTATTTCTTCAAATATTTTTTTCTGCACCACACTAGCTCACAGTTTCCTGAAGCTCTAAGGTTTGCCTTTTTTTTATTTTTCTCTTTATTGCACAGATTGAAAATTTCTATTGACCTATCTTCATTCCCTGACTCTTTCCTGTTTCCTCTCCATTCTGTTATTGAGTCCATCCACAGTTCTTCCAATTACAGTTATTGCTTTTTTAATTCTACAATTGTGTTTCCTCTTTACCTTCTACTTTTTTGCTGATACTTTTAGTGTAACATTTGCTGCAGAAATGTTTACAGTTGCTTGTTCGAGCATTTTCATAATGGAGAGTGTAAAGTCTTTGTCAAATTCCTGTATTTATGTTATCTTGTCACTGGTGTCTTTACTGCCTTTATCGGTGTGAATTATTTGCGGCCTTTTGCATATCAAGTAATTTTGGATGACATCCTCGACATTCTGAATAACGTGCTGTAAAACTAAGGGTCAGCCAGAGGCAGTGGCTCATGCCTGCAATCACAGCACTCTTGGAGGCCTAGGGGGGAGCATCACTTGAGCCCAGGAATTCAAAAACAGCCTGGGCAAGATAGTGAGACCTCCTCGCTACAAAAAATTTAAAAATTAGCTGGGTGTGGTGGCATGTGCCTGTAGTCCCAGCTATTCAGGAGGCTGAGGAAGGAGGATCGTTTGATCCTGGGAGGTCCAGGCTGCTGTGAGCCCTGACTGCCAGGGCGCTCCAGCCTGCAAGAAAGAATTAAGACCCTGTCTCAAGAAACCAAAACAAAACAAAACAAAAAAAAATGAGGATATTCTTAAATCCTACAAAGTGTATTTATATTTTTCTTTTAGCAGGCAATCAACCTGGTTAGTTCAGGTTGCAAGTTCCAATATGCCCTCTGGAGGTTGTAGTTCCAATGTCGGTTCAGTTTTCAAAGCCTGTGCAGTGCTATATGGATTATTCCTGTGGTTGTGCCACCCAATGGTAAGTCTGCAACCTGGATAGAGTTCCATCCCATACCCGTTTTTAAAGTCTTCGTAAAATATGCTAATTAAGATCAGATTCATGAGCCAAGGTGTCTGTATATGACTTCATGAGTCTCTTCCCAAGCTCTTTCCTCTCTTTTCCAATTTCATGAGGATGTCTTTTTGTGTACTGCTGCCTGAAAGAGGCCACTTTTACAACCGCCCTGGTTTGGTGTAAAACACTGAAAGGATACAGTAAAAACGGCAATGGGCTTTGGCTCTGCCTCTTGGAACTATGGTTCCATCAAACAGAGCTGAAGTTACCCTCCCACAGTTTTGGTTCCTGCACCCAACAGCTGCCAGCTGATATCATTACCATGCAATTGCCTGGAACTGAGCTGTAAGAAAACAGGGAAAAGGGAAAGGAAAAAATAACAAGGGATGACTTCAACTCCCTCTAAGCTTTTCATCCTTTCTCACCGCTCAAGCCAGAGCTAGAGGGCTTCTGGATCTGGCTATGTTTTCCTACAGTGTTCACTTCTAGATTCTTGGCTGTACTGAAGGGGATCCTGGAGATCTGTTTGTATTTTTAAATCTGATGTTCTTTCACAATCTGCCTGCAGCTACTGACCACGTATTCTGTCCAGGTTTTATAATGACATTCATTTCTAAAGAAAGAGTGCTGTGTGTTCACTCCACATTACCCAGAACCGAAGAATTTTGTCCCGCTAAATGAGTAAAGAAGCTGCTTTTTTTCATGTCTAAATTCTGAGTTATAGGGTCTGATTATTAGCTTAATGGTACTCTCTAATATTCAACCATGGTGAGAAGCCACGTCAGAAAGCCTCGGAATCCACTAAACCTCAAGCCAAACAATCCTTTTAGCCAAGCTCCTGGCTGCAAAGATAATAGGAAGATCACTGACAAACACTTCAACCAAATGCAGAGAAGAAAATGTTTATCCGAGTTTTCCACAAGGCCACGTCAAGGACTTAGCAATCACTAGACAGGAGCCAACGTTCTGAAAAGAGGAGTAGCCCACAACACTTAAAAATAAAGGTAAGAGGGAGAAGAATATAGATAGCAGCATCTGATTTCTAAAACTACGTGGAAATATTTGCATGCTGTTCCATTCAAGAATACAAACAACATTACTGATTTAGAAAGCAAGTTTACCACAGAAATAATCTTTCGCACAACAAAAAAATGACAAGTAGGTAGCTGCCTTAAGGCTTTATTCAGTCTGAATGGCAAATCAAGTGGATGGCATCAACTGTATAATCCTTGAGATAGGCAACTGGTTGGATATGACAAATAAATAAAGGTTATTCAGTGAAAACTATCTCACACGAGCCAGTCACACTGTCTAAAATCCCACCACAGTAACTCACTTCTATAAACGGGAATTATGGTTATACACATGGCAGCTAATGTGTCACATACTAATCAGAAAATTGTTAAGAAGTGGGTCTTATATATAAATAAGCAATTAAGATAAAGACGGAAATTATGTTTTTCAATACGATTACCACTAGGTACAAACAGAAAAAGAGGAGGAGGAAGAGGAAGAAAAGGAGACAAACTGAAATTTCTATAGTGTTTGAGTTTCAGCAGAAAGACAATGGCGATAGTTTACCAATTATTCATTTAAGTCCACATATCCCAAATCTTTCTAATGAATGTGATTACTTTCAACATAAGAAACAAACACTTATTAAAAAGAAAAAAGGCCAGGCACAGTGGTTCATTCCTATAATCCAAGCATTTTGAGAGGCTGAGGCAGGAGGATCGCTTGAAGCCAGAAGTTTGAGACCAACCTGGGCCACATAGCAAGATCCCATCTCTATAAAAGATAAAAATAAAATTAGCCAGGTTAACCAGGTGTGTTGGTTTGTACCTGTGGTCCCAGTTATTCAGGAAGCTAAGGTGAAAGGATCACTTGAGCTCAGGAGTTTGCGGCTGCAGTTTTCTATGATCACACCACTGCACTCTCGCTTCAGTGACAGAGCAAGACCATGACTCGATCAACCATCAACCAATTAATCAAGCAAACTCTACAAATTATCATGTGATCCAGTAATCTTATTCCTAGGTGAGACTTGAAAACTACAGAAATGAAAACTTATGTTCATATAAAAACCTGCACAAAAATGTTCATAGCCACTCATCTCCAAGAACTACAAACAACACAACTGTCCTAACATTAATAAACAAATATGGTACATCCATATCATGTAATACCACTCAGCAATGAAAGGGAATGAACTACTGACACATACAACATAGATGAATCTCAAAGGTAATTATGTGTAGTGAAAGAAGCCAGTCTCGAAACATTACATACTGCATTGTATGATTACATTTATATGCAGTTTCCAAAAGATAAAACTACAGTAATAGAGAACAGAATGGCTGCCAGGGATTAACAGGTGAGAAAAGAGGAAAGTAACAGCCTGAACATGGTTTATAGGGTAATAGCACTGTATATATCTTGACCGCAGTATGAGTTACACAAAACTACACATGTATTAAAGTTTACTGAATTATACACCAGAAAAAGTCAATTTTACTCCAAGTTAATTTTAAAAATAAAACTTAAAAACAACACATCTGAATGACCCATAAAGCATATTACAAAGTAAACTTTTCTCCAGGTAGTAAAGTGGAGGAATAGCAAAAAATAAAACAAACAATTGCAATTCCAACCAAAATTCGAGCAAGCCTTTCTAAAATGAAACTGCAAGCTGATTCTAAAGTGCATATGGAAGTACAAAGGCTCAGAATAGGCAAAATAATTTTTAAAAGGAAAAACAAAGTTGGGGAGCATAAATTACAATAGACATAATGACTAACAGAAAAATAAGAGAGTACAGAAATAGATTCAAATACATGTGGTCAAAGGATGTTCAATTAACGCACCAAATACATAAATGAAGAAGGATAGTCTCAAACAAGCGGCGCTGGAACAACCAACTATGTAGTGGAAGAACCACTCTCTCACACTGTAAACAAAAATTAATTTCAAATGGTTAAGATACATGTAAAGCCAGGTGCACTGGCTCACGCCTGTATCCTAGCCCTTTTGGAGGTCAAATCATTCGAGATCACTTCAGACCAGGAGTTCAAGACCAGCTTGGCCAACATGGCAAAACCCCATCTCTACTAAAAATACAAAAATTAGCCGAGCATGGTGGCACACACTTGTAATTCAAACTACTCATGAAGCTGATGCAGGAGAATCACTTGAACCTAGGAGGCAGAGGCTACAATGAGCTGAGGACGCACCACTGCACCTCAGCCTGGCTGACTCAGCGAAACTGCCTCCAAAAAAAGAAAACTCTATGTAAAATCTAAAATTATAAAACTTCTGGGGGGGAAAAAAAAAAAAAAACAAGAAAAATTCTTCACACTTTTGCAGGAATCAAAGATGTTTTTTAGACAAGATAGTGAAAGCTTTGGTAAATGAGTCCATCAAAATAAAAACCTAATACCCCTCTAAAGATTGTTCAGAAAATAAAAAGGCTGGGAGAAAATATTCATAATACATATAACTGACGAAAGATTTTACATCCAAAATTATGAGAAGCCCTTTAAATTTAATAAAAAGCTGACAACTTGATTTAAAAACAGGCAAAAGAAGATACACAAATAAACAACACATGAAAAATGTTCATCATCATCAACCATCAGGGAAATGCAAATTAAAACCATAATGAGATACTACGACACAAAGAAATGACTGAAAATACCAAGTGCGATAGACGGTGTTGAGCACCTGCAACAGTAATGTGTTACATGTGCATACTAGTCCATTTTCATACTACAATGAAGAAATACCCAAATCTGGGTAATTTATGTAGAAAAGGTTTCGGTCCGGGTGCAGGAGCTCACACCTGTAATCCCAGCACTTTCGGAGGCCAAGTTGGGCAGATCACAAAGTCAGGAGTTCAAGACCAGCCTGACCAACATGAAATCCCGTCTCTACTAAAAATACAAAAAATAGACAGGCATGGTGGCGCTCACCTGTAATCCCAGCCATGCAGGGTGCTGAGGCAGAAGAATCACTTTAACTGGGGAGGCAGAGGTTGCAGTGAGCTGAGATCATGCCATTGTACTCCAGCCTGGGCAACAGAGTGAGGATCTGTCTCATGAATACTTAATAAATAAATAAATAAATACGAAATTTCAGCCGGATATGGTGACTTACGCCTGTAATCCTAGCACTCTGGAAAGCCAAGGTGGGTGGATCACCTAAGGTCAGAAATTCGAGACCAGCCTGGCCAACATGGTGAAACCCCAACTCTACTAAAAATACAAAGCTTAGCTGGGTGTGGTGGCACGCACCTGTGTTCCCAGCTACTCAGGAGGCTGAGGTAGAAGAATAGCCTGAACCAATGAGGCAGCTGCAGGGAGCCAGGATGGCACCACTGCACTCCAGCCTGGGTGACAGAGTGAGAATTTATCTCAAAAAATAAGAAGAAAAAGAGTTTTAATGGACTCACAGTTCCACATGCTTGGGAGGTCTCACGACCACGGTGGAAGGTGAAGGAGAAACAAAGGCAACATCTTACATAGTGGCACAGCGTGTTCAGGGGAACTGTTCTTTGAAAACCATCAGATCTCACGGAACATTCACTATCACAAGAATAACACAAGGAAAATTCCCCATGATTCACGTGGGGAATCCTATGACACATGGGGATTATGGGAGTTGCAGTTCAAGATGGGATCTGGGTGGGAACACAGTCAAATCCTATCAATATGGGACTATAAAACGGTACAACCACTTTAAAAAAACACTTTTCCACTTCCACAGAATATTAACCACACAGTTAACAATGTGACTTGGCATTTCCTCTACTTAGCATGTATCCAAGAAAAATAATAAATGACCATAAAAAATCCTTACATAGAATTTAACAACAGATTTATAACAGCTTAAAAACTCTAAAACATCCAAATATACATCCACGAATGAAGGGCCAAATAAGCACTGGTATGTGGAAAACTTAATCAACTAAGATAACTAATTTCTGATGCACGCAACAACTTAGATAAATGTTGAAAACATTTTGAGTCAAAGAAGTCAGACACAAGAGTTTAACCTGTACAATTTCATTACGATGAAGGTATTTCTAGAATAGACTAAAGGTAATTCACAGTGATAGAAATCAGATGACTGGTTCCAAGACAAAGGTGCTGAAGAAAACTGACTCAAAGTGGGTAATTTCTGGAGTGACGGACATGGTCTATATCTTGATTAGACTGTATACATCTAACAAAATACAACTCAAAACTAATTTTATCATACATTAAAATGTGTATTGTTTTATGGTGTATACAGTCAGCCCTAGGCATGTTCAGTTTCTGTATCTGCAGATTAATTCAACCTCAGATCAAAAACATTTGGGGAAAAATTACAACAATAAAAAATAATACAAATAAACAACACAATATAACAACTATTTATGTAGCACCTTCATGGTATTAGGTTTTATATGCAACCTAGAAATGATTTAAATTGTATATGAGGATGTGCACAGGTTATATGCAAGAACTATGCCATTTTATAAAGGGGCCTTGAGCATCCACAGATTTTGTTACCTGCAGGGGTCCTGGAACCAATCCCCCATGTATGTATGTTATAGATACAATATTTACATATACACAGTAAAATACATACTTTATTATATAAAATGCATACATAAAATAAAATATGTAAAATAAAATACTGTACTGGATAAAATACAGTGAAACTATAAAATAAGTTAAGCAGAGTGACAGAAAGCCAAGTTTAATACAGACTTATTTACTGAGTTGGATGTTTTGCCATTAAACTGTAAATATTAATGACTAAATCAGAAAACTTCTGTCAGAGAAACACAGAAAATTTGTGGAGAAAAATTGGCAGAAGTCTTACAATTCCTCTGGTCCTCTTCTAGTTAGCTTAAGAGTCAACAGCATGCTAGACTACTGCTGTAATAACATGACTCTAGGCCTCTCAAGACATCTTCTGCACTGCTAAAACCCATATTCTCTCAGAAAGTTCTCTTAAACTCTTAAGTTAAACTTTTAGACTGACATGGAAATGATGCTCTTTCAGAGAAGAGTTTCGCACACTACTGGCTGGTGAAATCCAGCCCACTACTTGTTTTTACAAATAAGGTTTTGATGAACTACAGGCATACCCATTTGTTTACCATATATTGTCTATGGTTGCTTGCTTTCGTATTACAATGGCAGAATTAAGTGGTGACACAAAGCCCACAATGCTTACCTGGTCTTTTGCAAAAAAAAAAAAAAAAAAAATTCCTACCTCTGTTCTAGAGGAACACCAGAAAAATCTACATCATCTTCTACGTGACAGCATTCAAAAATCTGGAGAGTATTATTCCCATACACTCTAGTCTTCCCATTCCTGTTTTTTAACTATTCCTACAAGAACATTTTCAGTAGCTCAAATCCTAAACATGCCTTTCTAAGACACTACAGTTGATGAGTGATTCTCTTAAAGTATGAAAATGAATTCATCATCTCAGCTAAGACTACAAAGGAACCACTGTATCTATTAACTTCCATGTTTCACCACACTGGTGTGGTGACTAACATTTTTTATGTAATAACTTTTTTTTGTAAATTAATGTACATGAATTATTTTCACACACACAAAAAAAAAAACAAAAACAGTGTATGAGGAGCTATCCACAAATTCTTTTAATGTAACTCCTCTGGATCTGGACACCAGATGCATTTGAAGTATTTAAAGCTCTTAGGTAGTAATCTTCTCTTTCTCTTCACTTTTTATAGGCTACAATTCCATCCCATTATGTCGTTTAATACATGATTTCCAGATTGAGGATTATTCTAACTGAAACAAAACAGGTTCTGTGGTCCAAGTCCCAAGGGGAAAATTTAGGTGCATAGATAAGAAATGTGAAAAAGGAAGCAGAAGAGTGCCCCAAATAAACCTCAATAAATGTGATTTAAGTGAAATGCACACAGGCTGGGTGCGGTGACTTATGCCTGTAATCCCAGCATTTTGCGAGGCCAAGGCAGGCAGATCACTTGAGGTCAGAAGTTCAAAATCACCCTGGCCAACATGGTAAAATCCTGTCTCTACTGAAAATATAAAAATTAGCAGGGCATAGTGGCAGGTGCCTGTAGTCTGAGCTACTCAGGAGGCTGAGGCAGGAGAACAGCTTGAACCCAGGAGGCAGAGGCTGCAATGAGTGCCACTGCATTCCAGACTACATGACAGAGAAAGCCTCCGTCTCAAAAAAAAAGGATAGGGGGCACAAACTCATAAATCATATAGGACTAGACTTGAATGTTCCTTTCTCAGCTACGCAATACATTTTCATAATTTCCAAAGTATATTAAAAATATAATGAATAAGCCTGAAATTACCTTAAATATCTTTAAATATAAGACATACCCAAACGTTAATTTAGGAATAACCTTTTTCTAACCTCAGCCTTCTAGCTTAAAGAACTCCTTCCTCTCCCTCACCTACCTTATCCCCAAGGGAAGCAAGCTTGTTGCCTGGTATGCACGGTTCTTGTATATGTGAAGCTAAGGTAATAAAAAGCTGTCAGTATTACTAATTGGCACTATCCTTCCGATTATGGAATGGTCTCAGACAGAAATGCTGGGTATTTTCTTTGCAGTACTGGCAAGCTCCTTTGGCAGCAGCTCCAAAGCCATGAATTCCTAACATCTTATCATTAATAAAGCTGACATTTTAGTCTTCCTATGTCGCTATCTTATATCTTATTTTCATTTGGTTCCAAAGTCAGTATCAAGAACCTTTTTTGGATGGAACATGCCTGAAATCCCAGCACTTTGAGGTCAGGAGTTCCAGACCAGCCTGGCCAACATGGTGAAACCACTTCTCTGCTGCAAATACAGAAATTAGTCAGGTGTGGTGGCAGGCGCCTAAAATCCCAACTACTGAGGAGTCAGGATAATCACTTAAATCTGGGAGGCGGAGGTTGCAGCGAGCCAATATCACGCCACTGCACTCCAGTCTACCAGCCTGGGTGACACAGCAAGACTGTCTAAAAAAAAACAAAAAAACAAAGAAAACCCTTTTCCAAGTATGGGTCCTCGGATTAGTTTTCCACTTTGCCTTTCTTGCCTGAGCCATACTTATAACACATTCGCCACAGTACTTACCTTGCTTCTTTAAAGCAGGGGTCCACAACCCTTGGGCCATGGATTGCTACTAGTCTGTGGCCTATTAGGAACCAGGCTGCACAGCAGGAGGTGAGCAGTGGGTAGGAACCAATACGGCCTGAGCTCTGCCTCCTGTCAGATCAGGTCGCATGAGATTCTCACAGGCGCATGAAACCTGTTGTGAACTATGCAAGGGATCCAGATTGCATGCTCCTTATGAGAATCTAATGCCTGATGATCTGAAGTGGAACAGTTTCATCCCAAAACTATCCCCTGCAACCCCCATCAATCACAGAAAAATTTCTTCCACAAAATCAATCCCTGGTGCCAAAAAGGTTGGGGACCTCAACTTTAAAGTATAACAAAAACCAATGTATTTGCAAAGAAATAAATTCAGAGTCATACAGATTTTTCTCCAATTTATTAATGTTGTCTTACTTACACCTAATTCAATAGCAAGTTTTGTATCTCCTTGAGTCTTTCCAAACATTTAACTCAGCTTTCATAAGATAATCTTCTTTATGAATCCATCTGCCTAATTTTAAATAAGTAATTATTAAGAAGTTTGGGAACCAATAAAATTGGCTCTTGGTAAGGGTACAACTCGTGATTGAAGCAGAAGTATGAAAGCATACTAGAGTCTAATGGACTAGACACAATGGTCAATAAGTTGTGATCATCAATTGGTATATTTTTCAAGGAAGGTGGGAGGAGTGGTTACTCTGTTTTGTAAAGAAAGCCTCAATGTCCTCACCTTTTAAAAATGAAAATACCACTACCTTTCTTTTAAAGTTCCCATGAAGATTAAATAAAATAAAAGGCATAAAGTACCTAAAGTATCTGGCACATATCAGATGCTCAAAAAATACTCTAAGCAAGCACTGAATGAAACCAAACTCCATACTTAAAAAAAAATCCCCATGAAACAAGTCTTGCTTAAATAATCTGCTTGAGATAAAAACTGGAGATGCTGTCTAGGACTATTTCTTATAATCCCAGCTAAAGTTTTAGTATGTCAACCAAAACAACAATTTTAAATTCCTCAGTAGCATAATTACCACATTTAATGCGTCTTACACAACAGTTAGAGGACGAGCCCCAGTGTGCTTAGAAGAGAAGGAAAACCACCTGCAACATGCACATTATTCTGCTCCTACCTGTGTAAGCTAGAAATAGTAACCTGTTCTCCTTTCAATTCAGACATCTCATTAAATTAGGGTCTTACCATTTCCTTCTAGTCACATGGCCTAACAAGAAAAGATCTGTCTCACAAATACTGATCACTAGGGTTCAGAATTTTTAAAAAATCTGTTAAACTATCTGGAATCATATTCCCTACCATTATAGGTCAAACCAAACGAAATAAATACAGTATACAGTCGTCCCTCAGTACAAGCAGGGCACTGACTGAAGACCCCTGCATATACCAAAATCAGCATATACTGATATCCCTGTGGAACCTGCCTATAGGAAAAGTCGGCCCTCCATATATGCAGGTTGCACAACCCATTAACACTGTATTTTCAATTCATGTTTGGTTTAAAAATAATCTAAGTATAAATGGACCCGTACAGTTCACACCCATGTTGTTCAATGGACAATGCACTAATATAAGAACTCATATATGTTAGGTTTTAGTCACTGTGGTAAAAAAACTGTAGGAAGTCCAAACAAGTTCTTCTCTGTAAAGAACAAGCATTTTATCCTTGGTGCTGTCCTATAAACCTGTTTTCCTAAGACAGATTCTGAGCCACAGAGCTCATTCAGAATAGCATTCCCAAACTGTTTCCTTATGATTGGCAATCATCCGGATCCACACCTGTATGCTAAGCCACTGTTGATGCCACGGTTTCCTGCCTGATCCACACCTGTATGCTAAGCCACTGTTGATGTCATTGTTTCCTGTTCCATCACTAGTTTAACCTGCTAGCTCAGGAGCTTACCCATGCCTTCCCATTTCAGCATAACACAATGGCCTCAGCTTGGCCCTTGACACGAGAAATACTATCAATGTTCTGCCCCAGGTTCTTTGCCCCATGCCCTATCTTGACCCACATTCACCCCAATGACTAATTAGAAATGCTCACACCTTCCATATTTAAAAGTTAAACTTTTTTTCTTTGGGAGGCCAAGGTGGGTGGATCACGAAGTCAAGACATCGAGACCATCCTGGTCAACATGGTGAAACCCCGTCTCTACTAAAAATACAAAAAATTAGCTGGGCATGGTGGCATGTGCCTGTAATCCCAGCTACTCAGGAGGCTGAGGCAGGAGAATTGCCTGAACCCAGGAGGCGGAGGTTGTGGTGAGCTGAGATCGCGCCACTGCACTCCAGCTTGGGTAACAAGAGCGAAACTCTGTCTCAAAAACAAAATAATAATAATAATAATAATAATTAAAAAAGGAAGTTAAACTTTTTTTTAAAACTGAGATTTTTGTAAGCATGTCTATAATTTTGTTCTATAAGGGATAGCAAAGAAGCAGAAGAGATATAATTCCTACTCTCAAGATGTTCTTAATGTAACTGAAAAATATAAAGGGAAAGAAGTAAACATGAAATTAGTATAACATACATAAAATCTAAAAAAAAAAGTGATATCTTACCCTCTCCATCTATCTCATATAATAAAAAATTAAACCTTATTACTCTTAATTTCAAATATGATACAGTTCCCCTTGGTTTTGAAGCTCTTCACAAAAACAATCCATACCACCCTCAGTTCCTTAAGCACACCTACTCATGCTCTTCCATGAAGTCTTCCCTGATTAACTAAAAGAAAGCTTAGCATTGTGACACCTACACATAGTCCCAAAATGCTTCCACATATGCCACCTGAAATAACATGCTTACCTAACTGCCCATACAGACAAATAAACCACTTAAAACAATATATGTTTATTTAGTTGAACACATTTCCCAAGTGACCTTATTCATCCATCTATTTAACAGATGGTTATATTGGCTTTAAGTAGGACACAATGGTTCTCTACAGTGCTTGTCTACCTTAGATGGATTGAACATTTGGAAAATTTAATGTTTGAGGCAAAATATAATACATGGAAATTAGGCAACAGGTTAAATAAAAATAAATGTCCCGCTCACTACTTCCACATTTCTTCCAAAGGGAAAAGTACCCTTTCAAAAGGGTTAACCTACTAACACATGTGAAACATTGCTATGCAAAATACTGTTTCTCCAGCTCTATACTTTAAGAAATATAAACAAAGGGATTACAACAAATTGAAATCTCTGCAAGAGGACCTCAAGATGAGCTCGATACATCTGCTTCTGCTCCTATCCCAATTATTAGCAGGTTCACCACTCATCCCCTAACCGTATCAGTTAAAACTATGCTATGTAAATAAGGCACACATGTCCCAGTTTCTCTGATGCGATTCTTATCTCTCATACTCTTCCTTTTCATGAGCTTATCAACTGTATATTTAAATATGACTGGGTTTTTATAAATGTGAAATCACCTTTGCCAAGATCATGACAGTGAGAGAAATCTAGTATGGTTGACCCCGTCTTGCTTTAAGCCTCAAAGGCTGGCTGTCCTCAGTCATTCCTGGATATAGGCCAAGTTAACCAAGGGAGAAATTTAGTTTATACTTAAACTTGGAAGCAAGGATGAACAGTCCCTCCCTAAAATTAACCCTCCTCCTTGGTCAGAGAAAGAAAATTAATGAAGGGTCACAAGGTTAGGATTGTGGGAGGGTCATGGATTCTAATAAAATGAAGGCATAATTTCTATAATCTTTTGCTTCTCAGGAGTCATGTGGTCAGAGGTCACAAGATTTGTGACTTCCCCAATTGCTCCTACAGATAATATCACTATTGTAGAACCTAAGGGTGATCTTTTGAGATGTTTTTCAGAGTTTTTCATTCTGACAACAAACTGACTCCATTGGGACCAATGACTCATGACTCAACCAATCCTGTGGTCCCTACCCAGGGGTGGATAGACCCAGCACATGAGGACCGTTTTCTGAACCCCTATAATTTCATTCTGAACCAATCAGCAACAGGATAATTCTATATCCTCTTGGCCAGCATATTACACATTACAAACCTTAGCCTCCCTCCGATTTCTCAGGGAGGCTGATTTGAGTAACAATAAACTCATGTCCTTCTGTTTGGCCAGGCTTGCATTAATTAAACTATTTTGAGATGGAGTTTCGCTCTTGTTACCCAGGCTGGAGTGCAATGGCGCGATCTCGGCTCACAGCAACCTCCGCCTCCTGGGTTCAGGCAATTCTCCTGCCTCAGCCTCCCGAGTAGCTGGGATTACAGGCACGTGCCACCATGCCCAGCTAATTTTTGTATCTTTAGTAGAGACGGGGTTTCACCATGTTGACCAGGTTGGTCTCGATCTCTCGACCTCGTGATCCACCCGCCTCGGCCTCCCAAAGTGCTGGGATTACAGGCTTGAGCCACTGCGCCCGGCCCCTAAACTCCTTCTTTACTTCAGTCACACTGTCTCAGCAAATTGGGTTTATCTGGGCAGTGGGTAAGAGCCCATCCGGAGATTACAAATATGTGAGACTGTGAATAAAAGAAGTTTAATTCCTATGTCTAACCAAAGGAATTAAATAATGCTAATCTGTTCAAAACGCATGGTCACCATATTTATAGCAAAAGGCAGTGAGTCAAATACTTCTTTCAATAATGTCTGCTAGCAAGCTGCACCTTAGCCAATGCTGGCCACCAAAGTGTTAGAACCTGGCCTACTTTCTCCTTACGTTGATTCCTAAAACTCTTCTACCAAGGTAGCAGCTCCTCTAATTCTCAACAGCTACCAAATTCCAAAAACAGTTTGGTCTTGACTTTCTTACCAAAGATTTATTCAAATTAAAGTCAGGTAAATTCTCTTAGAAGCTTTAGTCACCCCAGGCTTTTCACCTCATTCTGAATTTTTATCCACACATCTCAGCACAGAATCAGAGGGTTTCCCTTACTCTATAAAAATAACTGGTAGTTAGTGTGGCTCATCAGCATCCAAAGCAACACCTTTTGTTGTTACTGTTTCAATCTCTCCCTTTTGATTTTGTTTTGTTTTACTTTGAGAAAAGAACTTTTATCTGAAGAACGTGAGCCCTTTCAAATTATCAGGCCCCAGGTAAGACACGCTGGCTCATACCTGCAATCCTAGCACTTTAGAAGGCCAAGGCAGGTGGAGAGCTTGAGCTCAGGAGTTCAAGACCAGCCTGGGCAATATGGTGAAACCCTATCTCTACAAAATAATACAAGGTGGGCATGCTGGCACGTGCCTGTAATCCCAGCTACTCAGGAGACTGAGGTGGGAGGCTGGCTTCAGCCCAGGAAGCAGAGGTTGCAGTGCACCGAGATCTTGCCACTCAACCCCAGCTGGGGCAATAGAGCTAGACCTGTCTCAAAAAAAAAATAAATAAATCAGGCCCAAAGAGGCATTAAAATCAGACAGCAATTACACCCTACTTCCTCACTTCTGAGGTATGTATTCAGACTGCTTCCTACTGCGACAACTAGCGATAAATTAACCTAATGGCACACAGACAGCTTAACAATGTACAGCCCATTGCTAATCAATGTTACTTCTGTAAACTAACAAAAATTTCTAACAACTTTGTAACAGTCCACCTGTTTTGCCTCTAAAAATCCACCTGCTGCTAATCAATGTGCATATTCAGAGCAACTTCAATCTATGCTCCCAGGTTGCAATCCTCAAGCTTGGTCCCAATATACTCTCTAGTTCTATATTAATCTTGCCTCAGCTTCTTCCTTTTAGGTCAATACTTTGTTTTCCTAAGTTGCTTTTTGACTGGCTTTCCAAGATCCTAGAACTAAAATCTAAAATTCAACAGCAACATCTCAACCCTCATTGGGTGATTCTTAACACTCATGGAGTTTGTGATACACAGAGGTTTGCCAAATTAATCTGGTGTCCCTTGCCTTCTTTCCCAGATTGTATTATCTGACAATCCCTTCTTTTCTAAAACTGGGTCAAGAAGAAGAAATATTTAAAGAACAAGAATGTAAGGCCACATGCCAGACTCACCAGGAATTCAGTGCAAGGTATGACTTTTTAAAATCTAACGAATGCGGCAATGTTCAGGCAAAAAAAAAAAAAAACCTTCTTACATTTCCTGAGGTTGTTTAGTTTTTCATTTGGTGGGCTGTTCTTTTTCTTACAATATTACCAATAATTCTGCAGTAACAACTTTGTATACCTATTCTGATACACTTTTGGAAATATATTTAAAGTAAACAATGTTGGGCTAGAGGGCTAGAGCAGAGCTCTGCAACCTTTTCTGTAAAGGAACAGATAATCATTATTTTTGGCTTTGCCCATATGGTTCTGTTGCAACAACCCAATTGTGCCTTGTAGTGCAAAAGCACTATAGGCAATACGAATAAACACTGGGGTGGCCGTGTTACAACAAAACTTCATTTACAAGAAATAAGCAGTGAGGCAGATTTGTCTCAAGGGCCCTAACTTGTGATTCTCTTTAAGTTAGCTAGAGGGCATACACATTTAAATGGCATTGCTAGGCTGAAGGATTTATGCCTTTGAAATTTTTATTTACTTCTCAAATGGATCTTTTTTTTTTTGCATGTGGCTATGAGGCCCTCAAATGGACACTCTAGAGAGAGCAGGCATAATCTCAGTGTCAACTGTGTCAAGGGCCTGAGTTTTTGCCCTACTTGTAAACGAATGAGGTCGCTTGCCACCCTTTCAAGGATGAAGGTAGAAGACATGACACTCAGATCAGAGACAAATGACTTTATAGTCACATCCCAGCAAGGAGCATAAATATCAGCACATTTCCATCAGTTCCCCTTATCCCCCATATCATGGAAGCAACATGCATGAGCCCAAATGGATGTCTGAATACCCAGTGCATTTACAGGAAAGTAAGCCTGAGTTTAGGAAGCCCAAATATACAATGCACAGTAATTATGGCCGACTTTTGCTCTGGAGAGAGAAATTATTTCTATTATATACACAGTAAACATACCTGCCCTTTGTTCCAGAGGGAGAAACTATGTCTATTTTCCACGGCTGTTTACTATACAAGCATCCCTGAAAGGATAGTCCAAAACAAAGGCAGTCAGTGCTTCTGCTTGCAAAACATTTGGAAATGCAAGAGGCCCAAGGACCATCACCTTCTAACAATATGTACTCCTTGTTTCTACATTGTCTTAGGCTTCCAGTGAATTTTTCGATAAGCATGCAATTCTATCAACTAAGATGATTAATCTGATCAACAAAGGGAGGACCAATTGTATTTAATTTTCCTTTTGAATTATATAAAAGGCTACTACAAACGGGATCTCTAAGCAGCAAGATGAGGTCAATCTGTATAGTACTGACTTCCACTAGGTCCTCTAGGGTCTTGGAAAAAATAATCTCAACAAATCCCATAAACCATCAAAGTCTACCTTAGAAACTCAAGTGGCTTCCTCCTTATGTTCCCATGTTGACTTTTCCACTTAAACTAAAGCATCAATCGAGGTATAGCGAGATGTATAAGCAATTACACAGAATCTACCTTGTAATTTGTCTGGATGAAAAAGTCCAAGGCAATTTTATCACACATAACGATTCTGGCTAGTGACTTGATGCTGACCTGAATACCTTTTAGAGATAAAATCGTTAATACTGGTAATTTCTGCTGAAGTCAGGGACTGATTTCCTAACACCTATCCTAACCAAATGACTCCATCCTAGAGTTAAACTACCTGCAGGGTACACGTAAATAATGAATGAGTCACAGCCCCTCCAAGAAATTCCCCAAAGTAATCTAGGTTAGACTCATTTTGGAGAAATCTCAGCAATCATATAAGAACTACATGATGTTTCCTCAAATACCTAAAGGTCTCTTAAAATCACTCCTACAATACAAGTCATTATGTTTCTGGTAAGGGGGAAAATTAAAGTCTGGTATCTATATAAGAACTAAGGGACCAAGAGGACATAAGACGGCCCTGGAAAGAAAAATGTTGTTTACAATTGTTGGAACTCCACAAGTAAGATAGATCTAAATCAATTAGGGCACAAGCCCACAGCACTTTAACAAGGTCTTCCGTCAGCCAGAATAGTGTGGCTTAGGATTCTTACTGTGGTTCAAATAATTGAGTCTCTAAGTCCTTGTTTTTTTTGAGTGGGGGGAAGAAACTGTCTGAAAAACATGACATGGGGCTATGTAGTTCTCAAATGCACACTCCAGAGAGAGCACCCATACTCTCACTGTCAACCATTGAAGGGCCTGAGATTTTGCCCTACTTCTAAACTCAGCCAAACCTCTCCTGTTTTTGTCCATACAACAGCCAGGTGGCATTCAGCCACTTTATGGAATGACTGAGCAATGGCTACACGAATGGGGGTGGACAACACTTCTGAAGACACTGACAAGTATTTTGCATGTAAGGTTAGAGGGCTGGGGCCATCTCTGCTTATGACAACCAAACCATGGGGAGAGCCATCTGGACAGGGTGGGAGACCCAGCACTATGTTAAATTTAAAGCAATTGAATTTTGTTTTTGGTTTTTCAATTAAGACAAGGTCTGGCTCTACTGTCCAGGCTGGCGTGCAGTGGCGCAATCTCAGCTCACTGCAACCTCTGCCTCCAGGGCTCAAGTGATCCTCCCACCTCAGCCTCCTTAATAGCTGGGTTTACAAGTGCACACCACCACACCCAGCTAATTTTTATATTTTTTTTTGGTAGAGTCAGGGATTTGCCATGTTGCCCAGGCTAGTCTTGAAGTCCTGAACCCAAGCAATCTGCCCACCATGGCATCTCAAAGTGCTGCGATTACAGGTGTGAGCCACCACACCTGGCCTATTTAAGGCACCTGTGACTGTTGATAATAATTTTCTCCTCAGGCTCAAACCCTTCATCTAGAAGAGTCAGTGCAAAAGAAACAAGAGCATTTAAAAAAAAAAAAAAAGATTGGGAGAACCATTATACCTCACTACCCTCATACCTCGACCCATAAGGACCACTGTAGGGAGACTTAGCTATCTGTATATTCACCAAATGGTTATCATACATCTGACTTAAGACTGTCAATCTTGCAAAAGAATCTCGGCAGTTGAACCAAAAATATTTTTTAATCTCCTATTTGGTAGGCTGCCACCTGGGGGGTGAACCTAGCAGGCTGGTCTGTGGCAACCTCTGAGAGAAAGAATAAAAAAAGACACATCAAGCCCAGGAATTTTCAAAATAGGTCTATGTAATTCCCAAGATCTTTCATCCTGATCGTTAACAAGGAAGCAGCAAAGAGGACATGATCTCTCTCTGGGGAAAGGCCACATTCAAGTGACCAAACTGCTCAGTAAGGTCCAGGTTGAAAAAACAGAAGGTCAGAAATTGTTTTTGAGTCAATTTTGTGACCACTGCAACACTCAACAATACTGGATTTCCACTCATGGTAGGGAATGAGGAAGGCCCACTGAATATCCTGCCTAACAGCCCACTGTAGAAGGGCTTTTGAGACAGAAGACATACCATCATTAAGATGCAAATGGTCCCACAAGCTGTTACATGACACAAATTAGTTTCAAGGTTCGTAAGTGTGGAGAAGTTGGCTCAGGAGACCAGTGCATCAACACTATAATGCGAAAAGGCATCAACAGCAGGAAGGTAGTATCAGTAGACCTAAGGAGTCAAAGGTCCAATGTAGTCAAGATGCCAGCAGAAGACAGGAACCCATGCAATGTGACCTAGATGACTGCAAGATAACAATGTCAATTTTTGGCAAGAGCCACGAGGCTGAAATACAGCAGTGTCCTCTCCATCAGAAACTTAAAGTACTTTATATCATCATCTTGCACCTTAGCATTTTTTTTAAAGAGATGAAGGCAAGTATCAAATTGCTAGGGTATTTAAACTCTACTGGATACATTTAAAAGAGCAATGCAACCAACCATTTTATTTTTAAATGTCAATACCAAATATCCAAATCATATCTTTTACAGTTATTCAACTTATAATTTAGAAATTTAGTTGTTAACTTAAAAACGCACCAGTAGTTTCTTCAGATGAAAAAAATCTGATGTACTTCTCTATATTATAGTATCTTTACACTATGGAAAAAATTCTATAATTTCCCTATTTCAGATTTGGATCTTGATGAGCCATAGGACTTTTGAAATGCTTCAATTGGGCCAGGCACAATGCAATGGCTCATACCTATAATTCCAACACTTGGGAGGCCGAGGCAGGCAGATCACTTGAGGTCAGGAGTTCAAGATCAGCCAGGCCAACATGATGAAGCCCCATCTCTACTAATACAAAAATCAGCCAGGCTATTTTTCCTGTGTTGGCACACACTTTTGATAGCTACTTGGGAGGTTGAGACGGAAGGACTGCTGAAACCCAGTTAAGTGGAGGCTGCAGTTAGACAAGATCACAGCACTGCACTCCTGCCTGGGCAATAGAGCAAAACTCCATCTAAAAAAAAGAAATCCTTCAATTGTGGCAATACCTGCTTGTCAAGCTTATTTTCTTACTACAAAATTCTGTTTTTCCCAAAGTCTATATAACATGTCTGGAATACAGTAGGCACTCGATAAATATTTACTGGATAGGTGAAAGTCTAAAGTCAAATGTTAATTTCTATTGTCCTTGCCTTCCTAACACACTGCAATGCTATATGAGGCAGATCATCTCAAGAAACCTTGGGAAGAGACTGTATACGAAAATACCATCGTGTCATATAGTTTCACACACATTAAAAAAAACACTATGGTATCTTACACATAATGATCTCAAAACAATTTCTAAAAGTACTGACTCTTAGAAAATCTTTTTTTTTTTTTTTAATAAGACAGTCTTGTTCTGTCGCCCAGTCTGGAGTGCAATAGCACAACCTTGGCTAACTGCAACCTCCGCCTCTCAGGTTCAAACAATTCTCCTGCCTCAGTCTCCCAAGTAGCTGGGATTAGATGCATGTGCCACCAGACCCGGCTAATTTTTGTATTTTCAGTAGAGACGGGGTATCCTCATGTCAGCGAGGCTGGTCCTGAACTCCTGCCCTCAGGTGATCTGCTCACCGCAGCCTCCCAAAGTGCTATGATTACAGGCATGAGCCACCGCGCCCAGCCAGTGTATCTTTAAAGCAGTTAAATCAAAGCATCCTACTCTTGATCAGAGAAAAAGAAAAGTAATATAACTGATCCCTGAGGCACAAGGGAAACTAGGAAGAACAATAAGCAAAGAAACCAAAACACATTCAAGAGAATAGTCTGACAAACCACCGAGTTCCCCCTAATGGAGGACTCAGGCTGCCTGAGCAGCTTTGCCCAAAATTGCGCTCCTTCCTCAAGGCAGCCCACATCCACTGCAAAGCTATAAAAGCGTGGAAATCTAAGTCCAGCTCATGAGTTAGTGGAGAACGTCACTGGAACCAAATCACAACTCAACTTTTCCCTCTGTCCAATTCCACTTCCCTTCCCTGTTTCACAGATGTTGATCTAAAGGGTATTTACTGAATGTCCTGCACACTAAACACTACCTCAGGCTTCACATGGAATCTAAGCTGCAGTAGTTCCTGAGAGCACACTTGTAGATCTACGCAGCATACAAGAGTTAAAATAATAGTTTCTACCTACATATCTCAACAGGTGAAGAAACAGTACTAAAGAAAAAGCTACTAATACTTCTCTAATATTCTCTGTAAAAAAAAAAAAATCAATGCATACCAAGTTATGAACGTATTAAATATCTCAGTGTATTTATCTGTTACCATTATTTTCCAGGCTAGGACAACACTTCTTTCCTTCTAAACCCAAATAACAGTAACTGAACAAACTAACTTAGTATATTAAATGTCAGATTATTCATGGTCTGTTTTATGTGATTTTTCTATTGTAATTTCTAATCAGAATAGAAATTCTCTAAGTATTTCATTTTCTCTAAGCAAATTAAAATTCAGAAAAATATAATCCTATTAAGATTCCCTGCTTAAGAAGAAGAAAATGCTGTCCTGAAATGTAATAGCAGAATGTAAACACTTAGAAATGATTTAGAGATCCTATTAGTAAAAGTATCATTTCCTATATACCCCATTACAAGAAGCAGGGTTAGCATATGAATTAATTACATGGAGAAATGTAGGAAAACACTTTCGGGTCCATGTTCATAGCTGTTTCTCAAAATATAATCACTTCTCTTACAAGCTCTTGAAATCAGAAAATACTTTAAAAATTGATGGAAACTCTGCCCACAGACTATAAATACCTGAACTGAAAATCAGTTTTTGCCAACACTAAAAATGAGAAAATGTGACTGACTGTGGAGAATGGAGCTGTTTTTATAAAACAGAGTTTCTGTATTAGGCCATTCTCACATTGCTATAAAGAAATACCTGAGGCTGAGGAATTTACAAAGAACAGAGGTTTAACTGGCTCACAGTTCTGCAGGCTGTATAACCAAAGACCTACAATGTGCTTCTGATGAGGGCCTCAGGAGGCTTACAATCATGGTAGAAGGAAAAAGCGGGGCAGGTGTCTCACATGGGGAGAGCAGAAACAAGAGTGGGAGGATCCCTGACTTATAAACAACCAGACCTCAAATGAACCAACTGAATGAGACCTCACTGACCATCAAGGGGATGGTTTCAAAGCATTCTTGAAGGATCTGACCCTGATCCAATTACTTCTACCAGACCCCCACCTCCAACATTGGGAATCACTTTTCAAATAAAAGTTTGAAGAGGGAAAACATCCAAATCGCATTAGTTTCTTCTGTTTAACATTCAATTTTTTTAAACAACACGACTGCTATGGTGAACAAAATTCTTATTAAGCATTTTATACACAGTCCTAGACTGATGGAGTCAAGGTGATTCCAGCATAAAGCCAGTGCAAACTCAAAGTCCTTCCTTACTTACCTTAAAAGGACCTGGGAATTTTCCAACTCACAAAAATTTTAAAAAGTTCAGTTCTACCTGTCCAACCCTGACTCACAGCAATATGACTAAATAAAAATGGGGTCACATGAATTGCCAGAAATTATATTTTAAGTTACGTAGTTACATAACACCAAGAACATCTAAGGACTTACCCTACCAAAAGACTGGTTATTTATTCTCCTCCAAAATCAAGAGTCTCCAGACTTCTAGAACTAGACTGGTCACATCAGTCATATAAGAAACTATCCAGGAACTTCAGGAAACATGTTTCTCACTCACCCTGGGGCTGTTTTTAAATACTCAGCAAATTAGGCAGTAACAATTTTTCTTATTTTTACTTTAAAGAGCAGGAAAAAAGCTTCCCTTCAGAAAGAACTATCTCTTACAAACGAGATCAGCTCTGACCACCTGAGTCAAAAAATTCTCTTCCAGTGAAAGAATGTGAACTGCTTCTAATGTGTTTTTCCTTCTGCTCTTTGTCTTATCAGTACTATGGCAGACTTATTTTAAAAATCTCACTTTTATGAAAAATTTTTTTTACTGAAAGTTAGGCTGCATATCTTGATTGTTTTTGTTTTTGGGGGGCTTTTTCTGGTTGAGATGGGGGCTGCTCTTGAACTCGTGGCTCAAGCGATCCTCTACGTAATCTCCCAAAGTGTTGGAATTACAGGCTGACTTTTGCTTCCTCACCAACAAATAAAATGAATGTTATCAACGTTCTCCACTTGAGTCCAAATTTTAGACTTTGAACATTCCGTCCTTCTCTTACAACTAAGGAGTTTTTAAAAAGTGGAGGGGACTTTGGGATTGGAGATAACTAAATAAAACACATAATGCATGCAAAAGGAAATAAAATAGTTATGCAGAGGTAAGAGTCAGAACTTGCTAATAAACCTATGTGAGACATACAAACCCACAATGGATAAAGAAACCTGACTTTATACTTAGAGTCCCTGTGCTTTCCCCAACAGATTATTTATATTTACTCTCAAATATATAAATCCGAATACCTTATTTCATCCACAAAACAGTTCTACACAGAGTCACACAGAGCTTTATGTTATTTTCAAATTGTATGCAGAAAATTCCATGAAAAATGTTTAATTTCAGCTTGGGTTACATGAGCCACCCACGGACAAAAAGGGCATCTTCTGTGGAACCTAGAACTTTATGTGGCACAGAATAAATTTAAGTTGAGAAATTAAGAATGTCCTACATGAATGTAATCTTTGCTTGTCTATAATCCTGTTATTTCTTCAGTGTTTGCTCCATCTCCCTTTCTGCAAAGGTAAGAGTATCAATTTATCACATAGTGTATGAAAAGTAAAGAGAAATATACAATAAATGCTTTCTAATGGTGATAGTAAAAATAGTACTGTGTATTAGGAAATTGTCATTCTTCTCTTTGGCTATAAATCTATAGGACACTCAATATTCACAGATAACTATCACTGGATTTTTTAAAAGCATTCTAGTTCATCCATATAAAAACCAGGACCATGTGGCCATGCACAGTGGCCACAGCTGTAACCCCCAGCACTCTGAGAGGCTGAAGAGAACAGATGCTTGAGCCTAAGAGTCTGAGATCAGCCTGGGCAACATGGTGAAACCCTGTATCTAGTAAAAATACAAAATTAGCTAGGCCTGGTGAAGTATGCCTGCAGTCCCAGCTACTTGGGAGGCTGAGGTGGGAGGATCACTTGAGCCCTGGAAGCAAAGGTGACAGAGAAAGACCCTGTCTCAAAACAACAACAAAAAAGCAGGACAAATTTTCATAGTTAAGTATTGAAAACAATGTTTGATTGGAATTTTAATTTCAAAATGAAAATTTTTAGTAGAAGAGCTTATATAATTTTATTTCACAAATTTAGGTCATTATAACCATGTGCTGATTCTGAGGAGAATCAACAAAAGTTGACTTTGCTTATCCATACAAAGGTAATTTTTCCACAAAGTTACCTCTTAATTCTTTGTTATCTAAAACACTTTTTGCTGAAGCATCTATTGACTCCATTGAGTCATTCTATTGGCAAATTTGTCTTCTATAATTGTTAACAAATCTAACTCTGTCACAGCCTCTCCTCCACAAGGCACTATGCATGTGACTGCAACTGTTCTCCAAGGGTTCCTTCATGAACATCATGAAATATTGCAGTTTTCCATTATCTATAATTTTGCTTTGTATTCAATTCATACTATACTGTCACTAGAGAATCACCAATAAAGATTCTGACCCAATGGACATGGCTAGACACTATAGCTGTGGGATGTCTGAATGGAAATGACCGTAGAGATGAAAACTTCTGTGCCCCTCTGTAATCTCTATCTATAAAAACCTGAGATTATGAATGCTTGTACGATAAGGACTTCAATAAACTATTATCTCAGGGATTTAAGAAAATGTTTATTAAATAAATACCAATTCACCCGGATGGGTTCAAGAGAAAGCAATTGAGTAAAAATAGTTAATGCAGCCAGGTGTGGTGGTGTGTGTCTGTAGTCCGAGTTACTTGAGAGCTGAAGCAGTAGGATAGCATGAGCCCAGTTATGACTGCATCACCGTACTCCAGCCTGGGTGACAGAGAGAGACCCTGTCTCTTAAAAAAATTTTTTTTAAAAGGATTTTTTCAAAAATTTTTACATAGTTAATGAGTGAAGTTACCATATGTGAAGTTGCCATATATATCACAAATAACAATTTTTTTAATAAAAAATTAAAACAATAAAATATATCCAAAAGAACACATAGCCAGGCACAGTGGTTCATACCTGTAATCTCAGCACTTTGGGAGGATATGGAGGGAGGAATGCTTGAGGCCAGGAGTTCATCACCAGTCTGGGCAACAAAGTGAGATCTCATCTCTAAGAAGGAAAAAAAAACGGCCAGGCAAGGTGGCTCACAGCTGTAATCCCAGCACTTTGGAAGGCTGAGATGGGTGGATCACAAGGTCAGGAGTTTGAGACCAGCCTGGCCAATATAATGAAACCCCATCTCTACTAAAAATACAAAACTTAGCTGGGCGTGGTGGTGGGCACCTGTAGTCCCAGCTACTCCGGAAGTCAAGGCAGGAGAATCACTTGAACCTAGGAGGAAGAGGTTGCAGTGAGCTGAGATCGCACCACTGCACTACTCCAGCGTGGGCCACAGAATCAAACTGTGTCTCAAAATAAAATAAAATAAAATCAGCCAAGCCCAGTGGCATGTGCCTGTGGTCCCAGCTACTCAGGAGGCAAAAGCATGAGGATGGCTTGAGTCCAGGAATGCAGTGAGCTATGATCCTGCCACTGCACTATAGTCTCTTAAATATATATATGACAGAATTATATACATGACAAAATTACATATATATACATAATTTTCCTTGATTTTTCAGAAGTTATCTCTCAATCTGTCAATATCTCAGACTTACTATATTAGTCAGCTCTCATCGTACATAAAACCACTGGACGCTGGAAAGGACCTTAGGGATAATCTAATACTACCTTTTTATTTTACAAAGGAAGAAACACAGGCTCAAAAAAGTAAAGTGACTTGTCCAATATTAACCGTTTATGGCAGGGTGAGGGATCTCAGTACATAATTCTTCCTTTTATTACAAAGTGAAGAACATTAAACATACTCCAGAAAACTCTCTTAAGCAAATTCCCCATTTTATCTTTTTTACTAATTGTCCCCTTCAAACAAACAGAACACATGTCAAATAGAACATATCATGTCTTTTTTTTTAATCTTCTCAAAGTAGGTTTGCTAGGGATGTCTTCCTACAAATAACTGTGGGGAAAAACAGAAAATACTGACTCATGCTTACTTTTCTGAAAGAAAAATTTAATGTTAGAAGATAAGGTAATAATCTTATTTTCATCTACATGGTTTATGTTCCTTGCAGAAGAATATTTAGCTATATATTAGGATACTTAATTTTCTTTAATGAGAAATTCAGGAGGAAATGTTTCACATAATTATATGATGTGAATACCTACACTCTGTAGAATACAATGTATAGACTCTGAAAGAGAAGCTAAGAACTTTAAAACATTCACGAACCTTATATATGACACAATTACTATGCAGTAATTCCTAAAAGTGTTTACCTAAAAAAATCTAGTTAACATGGTGCCAAATACACTTTATCTAGCTTGTAAATTGCCATGTCTCATTTTATTGTTGTTGTCTGAGATGAGGTCTCACTCTGTCACCCAGGCTGAAGTGCAGTGGTGGGATCCCAGTTCACTGCAACCTCTGTCTCCTGGGCTCAAGCAATCTTTGCACCTCAGCCTCCCAAGTAGCTGAGACCACAAGTGCATGCCACCACACCCGCTAATTTTTTGTATTTTTGGTAGAGATGGGTTTTCGCTGTGTTGGTCAGGCTGGTCTTAAATTCCTTATTTCAAGCAATCCACCCTCCATGGCCTCCCAAAGTGCTGGGATTACAAGTGTGAGTCACCGCACCCAGCCAATCATTTTTCAAAGGAAACTATTTTAAATTAATAGCAATCTCAAACTCCTGAAATCTCAAGTGATGTACCCTGCCTCGGCCTGGTTTATTTTTGTATTTTTAGCAGAGATGGGTTTCACCATGTTGGCCAGGGTGCAGTGGCTCACACCTGTAGTAATCCCAGCACTTTGGGAGGCTGAGGCGGGCAGATCACCTGAGGTTGGGAGTTTGAGACCAGCCTGACCAACATGGAGAAAACCCATGTCTACTAAAAATACAAAATTAGCCAGGCATGGTGGCACAGGCCTGTAATCCCAGCTACTCAAGAGGCGGAGACAGGAGAATCACTTGAACCTGGGAGACAGGTTGCGGTGAGCCAAGATCACATCACTGCACTCCAGCCTGGGCAACAAGCGTGAAACTCCATGTCAAAAAAGAAAAAAAACACTAGGTGGATGTGGTGATCGACACCTGTAATCCCAGCTACTCGGGAGGTTGAGGCAGGAGAATCGATTGAGCCCAGGAGATGGAGCTTGCAGTGAGTCAAGACTGCGCCACTGCACTCCAGCCTAGGTGACAACAATGAAACTCCATCTCAAAAAAAAAAAAAAAAATTAATAGCAATCTTAAAACAAAGCCAGTACTGGCAAAGTCATAATTTCTGGCAAAAATGAGAACAGTCCCATGAGAATAAAAACCTTATCTAATCTCATTGTGAAATTCCAAACATTTAATACAGCACTGGTTCCTTGTACTTTTTGTGGTGATAATATACTTAAATTAAAATCATAAAATCGTGTTCAGTTCAATTTATTATTAACTAAGCACACATAGTACATGAATGGTACTTTGACAGACACTGCAAGCCACAGAAAAATTACACATCCCTTGTCATAAATGACCTTACAGCATAATAAAAGTGATAGCAATATATCCAATAAAATACAGTAAGTATGGCAAAAAGGTCTATCAAATAAGAGTACAATAAGAATCCACTGCAGGACAGAGGACGTTTCACCAGGAAAAGAAAGAGCTTAGGGTGACTATTTCGCTTCTGTAAAATAATCAGGCTGAGAATGGCGGCTCATACCTGTAATCCCAGCACTTTGGGAAGCTAAGATGGGAGAATGGGTGGAGGTCAGGAGTTTGAGAACAGCCTGGACAGCACAGTGAGACCTTGTCTGTACAAAAAAAAATTTTAAAATTAGCCAGGCATGGTGGCACACACCTGTAATCCTAACTACCCAGAAGGAAGAAGTGAGAGGACTTCTCGAGTCCAGGAAGCCAAGGTTTAAAGTGAGCCATGATTGCACCACCACACTCCTGCCTGGGTGACAGAGCAAGGCCCTGTCTACAAACAAAGTATCAAAATAATTTTTTTAAAAATAAAATACTCGAAAGGGTGTTTTATAAAGGATGCAGGTTCATTTTGTTTTACTACAGCAGCAGAAATGACACCTATGGGAGACAGTAGTAGGGAGGCTAAGTCAGCATTTCCTCAAGCTTATTCCATAGACCACTGATGGCTTTAGCAACCTCTCAAAAAAAAATCCAATATTCATATAAATCTAGGAAACACATGCAGTGTTTATATGGTATATGCAATACTAGAGTAGTTCTGGGAGATTAAAAAAATGTGCATGTGTATTAAAGACCTACACTAAGGTAATCAAACTTTGTTTAATCAAGTTAGATTAAATCAACTATTTGTCAATTTAATCAATCAATCAACTATTTGTTCTCCAAATAGTTCACCACAGGTTTTGTTGCTGTATCTATTTTTGTTTATTAAAAGAATACCTAAGCACACCCAGAAATACTAGGAATTATCAATTAATAGTATTTTTCTGATAATGACACATAATCAAAAGTCTTAAAAAGAAAGACCACCCTTAAAAGAGTAGTAGAAAAATATTTATATTACAGTATTTGGCTGGTATGTCTCCTCCAGACACAAAGTTTTGAAAATAAAATGCTTTCAACGAATGAAAGAAAAAACACTTCTCTAAAACAGCATATAGTAAAGCTAACACTTTAAAGATCAGAATGAATTTCTAAATTTTCCTGAAAACGTAGAGAACAGAATGTAAACTCACAATGTAAGACATGAACAACTGTTAAGTTCTATGTTTAGGTTCATGGGTTCAATTTTTAATAATCAATATTCTCAGGAGAGAATTATTATACAGCCACAATTGATTATATGGGAAAAAGTCAAAAGTTTATCATAACTTGAAGTGAGAGTGAATCTTTATAGAAATTACATCACTGAGAACAAAAGCAATTTTCTTCAGTTAAGGTCAAGAGCCCATCTACTCCTTAAAGTGAAGGCGGACCGACACACTACCATATAAGAAGCCTGAGCCAATAAACCCTTACAAAATGAAATCTCAAGAAAAGGTTCTATTTGATTTTATGTTTGCTTATGAGGTCAACCAAGTACTGAGGAGAGAGGAGTAAGTTGAAAGCAGAGGAAACAAGTAAGAGCACTAGCTTCCTTCTTCGGTCTGCACAGGTGATCAAGGACCTTCAGATTCAGTTGATCTTCATCAACACGGATTCAATACATGAACTTTGCCTATTTAATAAAACTTCTTTGTACAGTAGTGGGGCCTTCCAGTCATTTGCAGACACACAAGAACAACAAAAAAACCTGAGTCACCAAACATACACACTCCCAGCTGACAGCGAATAGGCCTTCTTGCTTCAGCTCTTATAATGTAAACAAGTGTTCTTTCTGCAGCTTATTCAGTGCCATGCTTTTTGCATTTTTGTGTTTTGTTGATGATTTCACTGTTTCATGGCCCTCAAGTCATTTTGAGTGTTGTCTAGTGTTCTCAAGTACAAGAAGGCTACAATATGCTTTATGGAGAAAACAGCTGTGTTAGATATACTTAGTTCAGGAACAAGTTATTGTTTTGCCGATAATTAGCTCAATGTTTATGAAACAACAAGATTAAATGTCTTTAAACAGAAACACACATAAAACAAGTCACGTACTGATCAGTTAACAAAAATGCTGTGACCGGATGCTCACAGGTACCTAACCCTATATTCCCCTTAGGAGCAGTGGTTCAGTATTCACTAATTCAGTGCCCATGACAACTTTATAGACCATATTACCTTGACTGAAAGTCACCATAGTTACCCACTACCCTATGTTACATCACTTCCAGATGTCCTTAACCCATGGAAAGTGGGCATTTGCAGAAAAAGTTTCCAGAAATGAGTAAATGTTGGTTAGAGTTTTCATATACAAGCCCTTAAGAAACGATCATGTTCCTCCTGTAGAAGAATGAACGTTTTCTAAGTTTGCTGTCAACCTGGTAGTGGCATACGATGAAAGATGTACAGTACTTTTAAATGGTAAACTCTTAGCTTACCAGTAAATTCATTGCACTGTTTCTAAGATGCTGAATTCATATCATCTCTTGGTTTTCCAGGTGCGAGTACGTAAAGGATTCATCTAAACCAATCATGACCTGAAAACTGCTACAGGAGTTCAGCATGAGAAAGTGCACAGACTACGTCTGCTTTATTTATCTGTTTAAATGTAAAGCTTTACAGAGACATACAGAATGAAAACTGAGACTCCCTTTTGACTGACAGCTTGTAGGATAGCTTGTCAAAAGGAAAGCTTTTAGAAATTTCTCTCAAGTCACTTAGTTTTCTTTTTGAATTGGGATATATCTATATGGGGCTCTAGAAATGACATGCTTGACTGGTAACTGTCTTGCTAGTTCAGTACTCTGTATTGTGTCAAAAAATACACGAAGGAACCAATTAATTATAGTCAACCAACATGGGTAAATATCTCTACACAGAAAGAAATCTCAGGTTCATTAATATGAAGATGTATGTGTTAGGTGAATTATGTTTGTTTTGACTTTTTATGGTAAGCAATCTAAACATTGTAATTGAGTATGATTTTAAGGGCTCTCACCTTGGGAGGAAACACAGAGGACTATTTTTTGGAAAGCATATTTGATTATCCTTTTGTATTCTCAATTTGTTGGAGAGTAAAAGGTGGAAGAGGTGTTTGTTTTCTCACGGGGCATGTGGAATAGGTGACTATACCCCTCCCAACTCCCTCTCCATCTCTTCGTCTCTCATACACAACACAAACACCGTCATGTCTTTTTGCCTATTGAGCCAACTCCCAATTTGAGTCTTTTGGAGCAACTAAGCACAGGAGCTCTAGTATTGACTTCTGAACACGGACAACGAAAACCACACCAAGTAACTGGGGAGAGAGATACGCTCCTCAACTTTGGAATACCTGTAATCTCAAATCCAAATTCAAGGCTTATGGCTTTCTCTCCTTCTAGAAAGTTTCACGTTCCCCTTCATTCAGATAGTTATGTCAGGGTTGTTGTAACACCTTCTATATCTGGATTCACTCTTTTACTCCTATGGCTTTCCAAAGGCAGTGGCAATCCTTCTCTATGGCTTTCACCTTGAACTCTTACAAAAAGACAATCTCTAGAATATACAATGGAAGCAGGTTGAATTAACAACAAGTCACTCAAAAATATGTCCTATTGATGTAATGATATATAGCATCAATTGTTAGATTTTACTGACAAAAAAAAATTATGTTTCAGGGAAAATGGAAGCTAGTAGAACACATGAATGACCTCAAGGAAATCAGACAAATCCAGAATGTGAAACATTCCTAGACAGGTGCTCTGCTTTCTCTGAAACATCTCAGGTATAAGGGAAAGTATTTTAAATAAAAAGACACTAAAATATGAAACAATCAAATGTAATGATTTTTTTTTAATCTACTGAACAGATTTTGGGGACAACGAATGTAAACAGAAATGATGTCAGGGAATTGCTGTTAATTTTCTTGGATAATGCAGGGAAATAGGAGAATGTCCTTTCTGGTGGAAATCCTTACTGAAATAATGCAGGCTGGTATTCAAATCTGTGAAACCTACAAAACCCAATATAGTCTGTGGGATTCCTGGGCAATGCAGTATAAATAAAAGCAATCCCAGCACTTTCGGAGGCTGAGGTGGGCAGAACATGTGAGGTCAGGAATTCGAGACCAGCCTGGCCAACATGGTGAAACCCTGTCTACTGAAAATACAAAAATTAGCCTGGCATGGTGGCACACGCCTGTAATCCCAGCTACTCAGGAAGCTGAGGCAAGAGAATTGCTTGAACCTGGGAGGTGGAGGTTGCGGTGAGCCAAGACTGTGTCACTGCACTCCAGCCTGGGCAACAGAGTGAGACTCCATCTCAAAAAAAAGAAAAAGAGAAAAGCACTAGAATAATTACACTACAAGAAAGGTAAAATTTATTTCTAGAAAAAAAAATAGGGCTGTAGAGTCATAATAAACAGGATACCTGCAAAATAAAACACTAAGGAAGAATTTCAGCAGTGAAAACCTAGCCAAGCCCCAGTAACGGTAAATTTGACACAGAGCATACCTCAGTGGAGAAAATAATCAGGCTTCATGTGCAGAACTGGAACTCATTAACAAGGAGACACAGATAATAAAAACAAAATTAAGACTAAGAAGTGGCAACAGAAACATCCCGTATTTTATGTTTCTGAAGAACCAGCTTTTATGTTGACTGATTTCTTATTTTTAATTTCATTGATTTCTGCCTTAATTTTTATCATCTTTTCTTTTGCTTATATTTGATTCAATTTGTACCCCTTTAATTTCCTAAGGTGGAAGCTCAGGTGATTAATTTTCAATATTTCATCTAGTTTCTACATTCAATGCTACAAACTTCCTTCCAAGCACTGCTTTTGTTGCATCCCACGAATTTTGATAAACTGTTTTAATTTTCATTTAGTTTGAAATATTTTCTCTTGAGATTTCTTTGTTGACCCATGTGTTCTTTAGAAATGTATTATCATCCCTTATTTTATATGTTTTTTAAAAAAACAAAAAAACAGACCTTTGGCCAGGTGCAGTAGCTCACGCCTATAATCCCACCACTTTGGGAGGCCAAGGTGGGAGGATTGCTTCAGCCCAGGAGATGGAGGCTGCAGTGATCTATGATAGTGCCAACTGCACTCTATCCCTGGTGATAGGCAGAGATTCTGTCTTTAAAATTTAAACAAAACAGATTTCAAGAAATGAAGCAGATTACAAACAGTCAAAAAAAAAGCTGGTCACAAATGTTAGGAATAGGAAATATGTTTTGTCTTTCAAATATCACTGCACAAGTGAATGAATACTCCTAGTTATGAACAAGAGAAAAATGAAAAAGTTTAGCATTTGATTAAGAAATGAAATTTAGGCCAGGCGTAGTGGCTCATGCCTGCAGTCTCAACACTCTGAAAGGCTGAGGTAGGTGGATCACTTGAGCTCAGGAGTTTAGTATTTATTCATTACGAATTCAACTTTTTTTGTAATTGAGAGGGAATCTGGCTCTGTCACCCAGTCAAGAGGGCGGTGGCTCCATCTTGCCTCACTGCAAGCTCTGCCTCCCAGATTCAAGGGATTCTCCAGCCTCAGCCTCCTGCACTACCACGCCCAGCCAATTTGTATATTTTTAGTAGAGATGGGATCTCGCCACACTGGCCAGGCTGATCTAGAATTCCTGGCCTCTGAAAGTGCTGGAATTACAGGTGTGAGCCACTGCACCCAGCCGAGTCCAACTTCTTTAACAGTTAAAAGACTATACAAGATCAACTTTCATCTTAGCTGAGTTTGGTAGTTTACTGTTTGAAGGAATTAGTCTATTTCATCTAGGTTGTCAAACTTATGTCTACAGAGCTTTTTAGTATTGCTTATTATCCTCAGAATTCCTGTGGAGTTTGTAGTGACAACCCCTGTTTGGTTGCTGATACTGGTTCTTTATGTCCTCCCTTTTTCTGCTGTACTGCTAAAGATGATCAATTTTACTGATCTATAAAAAGGAAACCCAGCTTTTGATGTCAATGATTTTGGCTACTGTTTTTCTGCTTTTAATTCATTGATTTCTCCTGTTATCTGGGGTTTATTTTGTTCTTTGACTAGTTTCTTTTTCCCCATTTTTTTCAGAGACAAGGTCTCATTCTGTCACCCAGGCTGGAATGTAGTGATGTGCTCACTGCAATCTTGATCTTCTGGGCTCAAGGGATCCTCCCACCTAAGCTTTCCAAAGAGCTGGGATGACAGGCACACACCACCCATGCCCAGCTAATTATTTTAAAATTTTTTTCGTAAAGACAGATGGGGGTCTTGCTATGTTGCCCAGGATGGTCTTCAACTCCCAGTCTCAAGCAATCCTCTCGACCCAACCGCATAAAACACTGGAATTACAGGCATGAGACTGCAGCCTAGTTTTCTGAGAGGGAAACACAGATTATTGATTTGAGGTCTTTCATCTTTTCTAACATTAGAGCTGAATGCACTAACTTTCCTTTTAAACTCTGTTTGGCTACACAAATTTTGACACATTGGATCTTCATTTACATTCAGTTTAAGATATTCTTTTATTTCCCATGAGGTATTCTCTTTTACCCAATGGATTATTTTAAAGTCTGCCATCTAATTTCTAAGTACTTAGACATTTGTTATCTTTCTGTTACTGATTTCTAATACATTTCCATTATGATCTGAGAATGTTTCATTTAAGTTCAATTCTTTTAAATTTGTTAAGGTTTGTATTAAGACCAAGATATGGTGTGTCTTAGAGCAGGTTTCAAGTATACTTGGAAATAATGTATATTCTGCTGTTGTTGGGTAAAGTATTCTGTAAATGTCAATCAGATGTAGCTAGCTGATAGTGCTGTTCAAACATTCTGTGCCCCTGGTGATGCTATTTACTAGTTATATCTATTCTATAATTGAAGAATGTTGAAGTCTTCAATTATAAATACTGAGTTCCTTGTGTATTTGAAAAGAATGTATATTCTGCTATTATTGGGTATACTACAAATGTCAATTGGATTTAGCTGGTTGTAGTCTCCAAGCTTTTTTTTTTGAGACAAAGTTTCGCCTGTGTCGCCAAGACTATAGTGCAGTGGTGTGATCTCAGCTCACTCACTGTAGCTTCCACCTCCTGGGTTAAAGCAATTCTTGTGCCTCAGCCTCCCTAGCATCTGGGACTACAAGCACATGCCACCACACCCAGCTAATTTTTGTATTTTTAGTAGAGACTGAGTTTCACCATGTTGTCCAGGCTCGTGACTTCAAGTGATACACCTGCCTAGGTCTCCAAAAGTGCTGGGATTACAGGTGTGAGCCACCATGCCCAGACCATCTCCAAGCATTCTCTATCATTTGTAATTTCTGTCTACTAGTTCTACTTCTAAGAGAAGAATGTTGAAATTTTCTGTCTTAATTGTTGAGTTCCTTATTTCTCCTTTAAGTTCTATCAAATTTTGCTTCATTATTTTTAAATTCTGTTGTTAGCTACTTACACATTTAGGATTGGCAAATCAATTTTTTTTATCATATGTATGTTCCTGTTTAATGTTGGGTATTACTCAACTCTGAAGTCTGCTGTGTTATTAATATAGCTAATAGCATTTTCTTTACAATAGTATTTGCATATTTTTAAATTCTGTTGTTAGCTACTTACACATTTAGGATTGGCAAATCAATTTTTTTTATCATATGTATGTTCCTGTTTAATGTTGGGTATTACTCAACTCTGAAGTCTGCTGTGTTATTAATATAGCTAATAGCATTTTCTTTACAATAGTATTTGCATATTTTTAAATTCTGTTGTTAGCTACTTACACATTTAGGATTGGCAAATCAATTTTTTTTATCATATGTATGTTCCTGTTTAATGTTGGGTATTACTCAACTCTGAAGTCTGCTGTGTTATTAATATAGCTAATAGCATTTTCTTTACAATAGTATTTGCATATTTTTAAATTCTGTTGTTAGCTACTTACACATTTAGGATTGGCAAATCAATTTTTTTTATCATATGTATGTTCCTGTTTAATGTTGGGTATTACTCAACTCTGAAGTCTGCTGTGTTATTAATATAGCTAATAGCATTTTCTTTACAATAGTATTTGCATGCTATATCTTTTTCTATCTTTTCACGTTTAACCCACCTTATTTAAAGTAAGCTTCTGGTGGCATAAAGTGGGGTCTTTTTTATATACTCTTGGCAAACTCTTTTAATTAATTTGTTTACAACATTTAAAAATTCAATGTAATTACTGATGTGTAAGAACTTACATCTACCATTTTATTATTTGTTTTCTGACTGATCTCTGTTTTTCCTTTCCTGCCTTATTTTGGATTATTTGAATTTTTTTAACTTTTATTTTAGAATCTGGGGGTATATGTACAGGTTCATTATACCCCAATATACCATATTACACCCAATATGGTATACTGGGTGGTGCTGAGGTCTGGAGTACAAATGAATCTAGCGCCCAGGTGGTAAATAAGCATAGTATCTAATAAGTAGTTTGCTTTTCAAACCTTACCCCTTTCCCTCCCTCACCCTCTTGCATTCCCCAGTGTCTACTGTTCTCATTTTTGACCACGTGTACCCAATATTTAGTTTCCACTTTTAAGTAAGAACAAGTGGTGTATAATTTTCTTTTTCTGCATCAGTTCCCACAGGATGATTTTCAACTGCATCCAGGTTGCTGCAAAGGATATGATTTTGTTCTTTTTATGGCTGTATAGTATTCAATTATATATACATACCACATTTCCTCTACCCAATCCACCACCATTAGGCACATGTGTTGATCCCATGTCTTTGCTCTGGTGAAGTGTTGAAATGAACATATGGGTGCATGCGTCTTTTTGTTAGAACAATTTATTTTCCTTTGGGTATATACCCAGTAGTGAGATTGCTGGGTCAAATGGTAGTTCAACTCCCAGGTCTTTGAGAAATCTCCAAACTGGTTCCCACAATGTCTGAAAAAATGTACACACTCCCACCGATAGTGTATGTGTTCCACGTTTTCCATAGCATTGCCAACATGTTATTTTCCTTTTTAGTTTTCAGATTAATTATGACATGTCTAAGCATAAATTTATTTAGATTTATTCCATTTCAGTTTCTCTGAATCTGTATGTTTGTATCTTTTAATAAATTAGTGAGATCTTTAGCCATTTAATTCTTCAAGTATTTCCTCACAACTATGTTCTTTCTATATGTTGATCACCTCTTCCACTGTGAGTTGAAATCTTCCTGGTTATTCATATGTTAGATAATTTTGGATTATAATTTGGATGTCTAAAAATATTGTTGTAAAACTCTGGTTCTTGTTTAAATGTCTAACACGCTGTTATTTTCCCATAGTAACCTGAGGCTCTGTTCAATTTCTTTACATTCTTTCTTCTCTGGTGTTCAGATTTAAAAATTTCTATTTATTTATCTTTTCCTGTCACTACATTCTGCTATTGAGCCATTCAGTGGTCTTTTTTCCACCCACTTATTGTATTTTTCAGCTCTAACATTTCTTTATAACTTCTGTTTCTCTGCTGAGACGTTTTCAAACATTTCAAGAGCATTCACAATTGTTTGTTAAAACACTTTTATAATAGCTACTATAAAATCTCTGTCAGATAATGCCAACGTTATTATTATGTGATGGTATATGTTGATCACCTCTTCCCATGTGACTTGAAATCTTCCTGTTTCTTCATATGTTAGATTATTTGAGATTATAACGTGGGCATTTTAACATACTGCTATGAAACTCTGGTTACTGTTTAAATCCTGTGGACACTGGAATTATTTTTGTTTCAACGAGTGACTTGTTTGGTTAGGCTTAGGCCATGAGCTCTAACATGGCTTCTATAGGCATGGTTCAAGCATCAGTTCAACTTTCAAAGGCTTATGCTGTGCCATCTGAATCTGGCCCACTTTCGTATCACCAAATGATCAGCGTGGATGGCAGTCTTTATTTCCAAGTATGCATAGCTCAGAAAATTCATAAGTAACTCAATGGTACTGCTTTTCCAAGGTTCTTCCTACGTGTGGTCTCACAACTTTCCAATTCCCTGAGGCATCCCTTTTCATTTCTTCATCCAGAATACTGATCTTTGGTACTCTGCTTGGGTCACACTTCTGATGTTGCGTCTGACTTGGAAACAAGAAATGAAATGACAGAGAGATAAAGAATGGAAAAAAAAAAAAGCAAAGGGATTTGTCAACTGTAGAGGAAAGTTCTCATCCCTCAGTTTGACCATGGGCTCCTGATACAGCGTCTGCTGCCATTACCACAGATTGCTTGGCAATAGCCAATGAGAGATGGAGAAGAGAAAAAAATAGTAAAATTTTCATACAGAACTAGGTAGTTATCTTTCCTGCTCCTTGAGCTAGAACTAGCAGGCATCTTTTAGAGCTTTCTGTTTCAGATTGCCCTACTTCTAGGTTTTAGACTGTGTTAAGTTCAGGTCTGGGGACACTGGAAGAAAAAAAATGGTAAACTCACAGCCAGTGAGATGCTACTCTGAATTCTAATCTTTCAAATCCCACCTGGTATTATTTATTCTGCAGGGTCCAGAGAGTTCCATCCATTTTGCCCAGGTTTTATAGACGCATTCGGTGAGAAAGACAGGGTGTATGTAGTTAATCCATCATACTTGGAAAATGGAACTAACCTTTAACTTAGTCTCAGTCATTCAGTTCTCACTGACATATGAACTCCTCGAGTATCCTCATAAAAAGATATCAGTAGTTTAAAATAAGACATTAGTCCTAAGCATTCTCCTTCCATTTACCAAAATTACCCTAATTTACATAATAAACAACTCATGAAAAGACAGTCATAACACTATTAACACAATCTAATCATGTGCTGGCTAAACAGCTTTTATGACTACAGACTATCACCGCAAGGTCCTCAAAATTTTATAGTATACTATCAGAAAAGAACTTAATTCCTCACTCTTTAGCCTTTATAAAATTCACAAGGGCATAACATATGGCACATCACTGGGTACTTCTGTCTGTGATCCATTTACAGGTAATTAGGCAAGAATCAACATTCAACAAAATGTTATGTGACTTTCAATAGGAGACCCAAACTAAAGTTATTTATAACATATTTTATTTCAGAAGAATGGCCCTTAATCTCTTTCAAACTCTGGTTGCTACATGAGAAACAAAAGTTTTTAAATTTAGTTTTAACAAAAGCAACAAAAAAAATCAAAAGCAGAAAGAGTGTGACAATGCAAATTAAGGGAGATTGGATTTAGCAGCAAGGCTTAAATTTTTATTTATTTATTTACCTTGAGAAAGGGTCTCACTCTGTCACCCAGGCTAGAGTACAGTAGCATGATCACAGCTAACTGCAGCCTTGACCTCCTGGGCTCAAGTCACCCTCCCACCTCAGCCTCCTGGGTAGCTGGGATCCAGAGGCACACATCACCATGCCCAAGTCATTTTTTTTTTTTTTTTTTTTTTTTTTAGTAGAAATAAGATCTCACTGTAATGCCGAGGCTGATCTTGAACTTCCGAGCTCAACTGATCCTCCCACCTCAGTCTCCTAAAGTACTAGAGTACAGGCATGAGCCACCATGCCTGGCATAGGAGATCAATTTTTAAGGAAATCTAAGGAATCATACGACAATCGTGTTTATCTACATAATAAACTAAAAAGTTGTTTTAACCAATTTACTTTTTCTATACGATGAATGATAAATGTTAACTCTTGTACAATATATTAATCAATAATTATTTCCCTAAATAAGAAAAGACACTATAATCGAGATTTAGCTTTGTAGCTCTGACAAGAGTATTTGAAAGGAATTAAGGTATACAAATAATGAGTAGCTCATCTTAATTTAGTTTAAAAATGTTAAATGTTTTGCCATGAAAAGTTATAAACCCTAAAATGTCTTTTAAATCTTTAGACCATCATTCAAGCAGTAGTATATCTCTACATTCACAGACTAAAAAGGACATTTTCCATAGTACATATTGATGAGATCATATTTCCTCCAAATTTTATATAAACAGGTCCAAACTTCACTCTTAACCAATTAGACATCTGAATTGAGTAAATTAAAACATTATATTGTAGCAATTAGAGTTACATGAAAGATAATATAACGTCAGAAGTTCAGCCCTTCCAGTGCAAATTCAATATTTGGCTTTTTCCTATGCCTCTGTATCTGGTCAGCCATTTTATCTTGTCCAATGTGGGACATCAGTCATTAGCTGGAAAGTGAAGACTGGTGAGGAAAGAGGAAACAGGGGGAAAGGTAAAGGAATCAGGAAAGAATTGCATGCATACATCAATGCAAATCCTTCACTGTTAGTGAAAATCAACTGAATGTGTGAGATAGTGGGTCAGGAATATCATCTTTCATTACATGACATAGTCTTATATAAGGGGAGCTTGGGAGATTAAAAGCAAACCCCTGAGATTTGTTAACAAATATGAAGAGTGGCCAGGCACAGTGGCTCACATCTGTAATCTCAGCACTTTGGGAGGCTGAGGTGAGAGGAATAATTAAGCCCAGGAGTTTGACAGCAGCCTGGGTAACATGGTGAGAATCCATCTCTACAAAAAAATTTAAAAATCAGCCAAGTGTGGTGGTGCACATCTTTGGCCCCAGCTACTCTGGTGGCTAAGGTGGGAGGATTGCTTGCGCCCAGAAGGTCAAGGCTGCAGTGAGGCCATGATCATAACATTTCACTCTTCAGCCTGGGTGGCAGAGCAAAATCCTGTCTCAAAAACAAAAGAACAAAAATAGAAAATGAAAAAGAAAAAAATTCTGAAGAGTTACAAAGGAATTTTAATGTAGGTGTTCTGACAAAGTTGTTAAAGTTTTCAAAGTTTGGCAACATTTCAGAACCATACCCCAAGAACACACTGGCCTAACAAGACACATGCTACCTCTGCTCCAAGTTCTGCGGTAATGATGCTACAGGCCAACAGATATGTAGAGAAGTGTTAATAATAACAAATCTGCTCATGTTAGAAACTAATTATTACTCCTTCCTTATTAAAATCAGTACTTTCAGTATTATAACTAACACAAAATATGAAATGCAACAGAATTTAACACTCAAACCTATAGGTCCAATATTTTTTAACTGCTAACTAGAAGGGCAAAGAAAAATATAAACACCATGGCCCTCTAAATGTTCCTGTAAAATATAAGCGCCATAAAGAAAAACTAACCTGTGATGGAGCTTTCTTTGAACAAAGCTTTGGCATGTATTTATCCTATAACTACAAGTCTTTAAGTGTAAATCTGTCCTAGAAAAGGGGTCACTTTGAGTTCTGGATCTTATCATTAGGGATACGGTTTGAAATAACAGCATTAAATCTTATTCTGCTCTACTGGTGATGCCTAAAATACATTTTCTTTAATAGAAAACATGAAGAGCAAATACACGCATGCACTTGTGCACGCACACGCACACACGCACGATAAAGGTTAACTGGAAAAGCTTTGCACACTAAGTTGAAAATGGTATAATATTTACAAAAAAAAAGACAAGACTATGCTTAAAAATAAACAGATCACTGCAATACCAAAACCACTGAAGTTTTTGCCTGCTGAATACATTTTAAGATATTAATATAATTTTTATCCTAAACAAGAAAAACTAAGACATTTTATTTTTAGCTACTTTATTGTTTGTCTTTTCAATCTTTACATCGACATATAATTTAATAAACTGTATTGTTAAAGTCCATCTCTGATGTCAGAAAAACAGCGAGGTCAAGGAAAACTAAGTTTGGAAGAGCAGCCTTGACAGTTCAAGGCCAAACACTTCAGGGAGGTCTAACACCTTCTACACAGTATCCTCATTTCCTAGTATCACACCCAAATGTAACAGTTTCCTGTTTCCTGAAAAGGGTGCATTAAGTTCACTTTAAAGCTCAGTTAGTACTTACAGTGGGGAGAAAAGACGTACTATACGTAAGTCCAGGTCAGCCCACCCTCTAGAAACCAGCAAACTGATTCCTACAGCAATAAGACTGGAATTACAATCTGGGTCCTTGGGTTTTAACACAGGCTGTCTCAGTGCCTTTGAGGCAGTAATGTCAAGAAAGATTTAGACAGACACATACACACACACACACACACACTGTAAAATATAAATGAAATATAAGCAAATAACCTTCTAAAGTGAAGGTTTGCAAACTACAACTAGGATATGCAAATCCACCCAGCTGCCTGGTTTTTTTTGTTGCTGTTATTGTTTTGTTTTGAAGTCCTACAGAGAATGCTACAATTAGAACTGGTATGAGAACATAGTTTTTCCTTTAGAGAAGAGTTCAACAAACTTTTTCTTAAAATGGCTGATAAAAAAATACCTTAGGCTTTGCAGGCTGAGAGGCAAAGTGAGGATATAATATAGGGTCTGATAACCATTTAAACTATAACCATTTAAAATGCAAAAATCATTCTCTGCTTGCAGGATTTAAAATATTTTTTCTAATGTTAAAATATAATACATTACAGAAGCAGTATGATCCTAATTTAAATGTTATAAATATGCATAATATGTAATATATGCATAGAAAAAAGGAACAAAATCAACAACAGAATGTCAATAAATAGTCATCTCTTGGTAAACGTTATTTTTAAAACCTTTATTTTTTATGTACTTTCTAAAGTGAATTATCATTGATATAATCAGTAAGAAGTTTAAACAGATTATAGGATACTTTTATAAGAAAATATAGACCACAAATATGAACTGCTTTAGTTATTTAGTTATATATGATACAGCTTCAGTAACACTTTGGTGTTTACCACATCACACTGTTGAATTAAAAAGTTAATGTTACATCTTTTACCATCCATAAATAAGAGAAGGCCCTTTGTTTTGAGTATGTGAAATCAGAGTTGCTGACCTGGACTTTCAAGGTCACTACTCTAGAATTAGTTTCAGACACATAATACACTTTGAAGTTCAATTCAAATATTAATCGTCTACTATATTCACATTAGCTTCAATGTTTCTTTCAAAACACAGTGCAAATACTGTGACCAAAATCCTAAATACATTCTGTGCACACTCTCCATGCTCTTTACAACTAGAGCAACTAACAGCTAAAGTCATATTGGACTGTACAATTTCTTGTTGACAGCCTAAACAGTTCAAACAAAAATACAGCCATGCACCATATAATGACATTTGGGTCAAAAACAGACTGCATATATGACAGTGGTCTCATAAGATTTTAACAACATTTTTATTGTATTTTTTATATGTTTAGATACACATTGTGTTACAAATGTCTACAGTATTCTGTATAGTAACATGAATAACATGCTGTACAGGTTTGTTGCCTTGGAGCAATAGGCTAGACCATATAGTCTAGTGTATAATAAGCTATACCACCTAGGTTTATGTAAGTTCATACGACAAAAATCATTGCTTAGAACTTATAACTCATTGCTTAGAACTTATCCCTGTCAAGTGACACATGACTGTATTTTTACTGACAGAAAATAAAATGTTACTATTTTTAGAAGGTCTTTGTAGTAAAAGGTATAAACAATTTTAAATACTATTTTAATGTTCCTGTTTCATAATCACTGCCTATATGTTTTAGCTGTTATTTTTAAGCACATTAACTTTTTAAGCATAAAACAACATACTAATATAAGTGATATGAGATATCACATGACCAATTTAATTTTAACATGGTAAATGGAAGGTTTACAATAAATGATTAGAAGGCATTTTCAAAGTTTCATCTTCACTGTGTTCTCAAGCAAAAACAAGTCTTTGCTATATGGTTTATTTCCTGAGTTTATCTTGAAAATGACATAAGTTTTACTTCTGGATGATGTTAAAATCCAAATTTAATTCTGCCAAACCACGAATTTAAATTAGAAAACCACACATAAATCTACAAATGACAGCTTTTCTTTCCCAGTGCCAGTCGTATTTCTGTTCCTTTTAGAGTACAACGTTAATTGGTAAACAATTTAATCTCATTAAAATATAAAAATAACTTTTTAAAGTAAAAATTATTGAACCTGTCCATGAAGCAAAACTGTGAAGCAGTAAACATTCCATTAATTACTTAATAATGACTAGTCTTAAATGCATATAAAATAGCACCAACAAGAAATTTTCCCCCTCCCTCTTTTCCTCATGACAGAAACAAACACTCAAAGCTTAAACATTTATTCTGAAGACACAAACCACACTCCTCAGACTCTTGTTAGTAACATTTAAAAGTAACTAATTAGATTGGACACAGTGGCTCATGCCTGTAATCCTTGCACTTTGGGAGGCCAAGGCAGGTGGACCACCTGAGGTCAGAAGTTCGAAACCAGCCTGGCCAACATGATGAAACCCCATCTCTACCAAAAATACAAAAAATTAGCCGGGTGTGGTAACAGACACCTGTAATCCCAGCTACTCAGGAGGGGCTGAGTCAGGAGAATCACTTAACTCGGGAGGCAGAGGTTGCAGTGAGCCGAGACCGCACCACTGCACTCCATCCTGGACAACAAGAACAAAACTCTGTCTAAAACACACACACACAGCCAATTAACCTCATTTAATATTGAATTACTGCATGATGCAAGTAGATATCAAAATTCAAGTATTGGCATTATCCTCAAAAACTTGTATTAATTACTTATTTATTAATTAGTAAGATTATAGACCCAGATGTTTTTCTGTGTTACCAAAATTAGCCAGAGATCTTCAATAAATCAATAAATGAGTTCCTTATTTAACAGAAAACACTACTGAATACTTTGAAGATTTTTCGTTTCATCCCAAATATGTCCATCCTACTATTTACTACATGTAATCTACTTTTGTCAGAATATACTTAATTCACACATTTTATAGGTTAACAAGACATCTTACAGATCTACTAACACAAGACAATTGTGCCACTCATTTTGGGTTAGGGTTTTCTTTTTTAAAAAATGCAGACATGTATTTAGTAAAGTGAGCTTAAAAGATACTGTGTATGTAAGGATATATAAACTAACAGTTCCGTTAACAGCCCTTTTCAAAACTTTTTAAACTAATTTACTACAAAAGATATGCAAGAATTTAATAGATTATAAAACTTCTGACAGAATTCTATTTCTGGTTCCGGCCATAATAAATAGTAGGGGTTTAAGCTGAGCTGCTTTTTTGACTTAAAAGATTTTTACACAGTCAGCTACTTATAACAGGACATACTGTAATACCAAAATGGAAACTACTTAATCAACATTTCCTCATGAAAATACAGATCATACATAAAAGTCCATAAGCGTAAAGTTATATTTCATTTAGCAACAGAGGCTCAACTTTTTTCTCTAGTTTTGTCACCAAATTCCATTAATTTTGGCCAACTCTGATAACATACACATCAAAAACCAGAAATGTAAGCAGCAATATAAGGTAATTTATTTATAATGTTAAACAAAAGCATATTTTCTGTAACCAACACAAATTGCTGGTTACAGAATAATTATTATGCTGCTCTCCTGCTATGTCTTTTTAAAACTGTTTCTGTAAGGGACTTAAGCCATACAGAAAACACAACAGTTTGTGAATCATTCAATACACACAATTTCACATTTCAAGTTTCAAACTGTAGTCATCTATAGCATCACAAAAGAACTGACAAAAGATCAAAAACTGCTGGGTAATCTCAACATGTCCCTCTTCCCTTTCTGTCCACTCCTCAAAACACACAGTTTAAATTAATAGAAATTAAAACCTCATAACTGAAATTCCTTCAGCTCCACAGTTGGTCTTATTGGTTTTACCACATATAACTTCAAAATTCTATTATCTAAGAAAATTTGCAGGAAATAATTTTTTAGTCACTGAGTTCTTCATTTAAACAGGAAAAACAATTACTCAGAATTAAACATGTTATTGTAGTAGACCTCATGAGCTTTGGAGTCCTAAAAGGAATCAATAAAATTAGATTTCATTAGATAGGTAATATGGGTAAAGAACGATATACAATAAGGACTAGCTTTTCTTCACTAAATGCCATCTACTCATAACCTTAATTTCATGGCCCAAATTTATTTGTACATGTTCATAAAGACAAGAACTATAGTTACAAGCACACTTATTTAGCTCTTTGGTATGAAAAAGGAGAGTCTGATAACGCCAATTTGTTACCATCTACATATCTGGATAAATTAACCAGCTAAGTCAAAATAAGCCATGATGCACATACGAAGATTGGTAGGCCTGAGGGAAGTAACTAAATTAGTTTAGTAGCCAAAATTAGTTTGGCTTCTGACTCACAATTTAAAATAATCCCTTGCAATATTCTTCATTTAATTGCCTCATTCTTTGTGCTTCCTCTTCACAATGTCTAAGCTCACTTCCTAACAGTTTTCCTGCAGAAATCAGCATTTACTGACCTCTCAAAGAACACACACTTGCTGTTGTCAGCAAAGAACACGTGATTGAAGAAAAAGCATTATAGAAATATTTGAAAGAATTAAAAGTATATCGTCTCATGAAATAACGTTTGTACAGATCTGGGACCTTAAAGAAATACTGAACATTTTGATAAATAAAAAGAAATTATATGCATTCCAACCCAAGAGTTCATTTCCTCTGGCTGATTCAGGGCCTTTTAGTTGCTGTAATTGAGTAGAAAGAAAATTTCTACCACCTTCACTGGTACTTAGACGGTTAAGCAATATTAGAGCCTCAGTATTTTTCACCGCATCTTAGCACAGTCTTACAAAGGTTCTTAACAAACAAAAGTACAAGCCTCTTGAGGTCATCTCAGATCTCATGGGACTTTTCATAATGGTAGGGTGTTAATCCCTATGGTCTGGCCTTTTTCCAATTTAAACCATTACCTAAACTGCTTACCTAAACTCCTATTACCAATGCAATTGGCTCACGTATTCCTCATTCCCAATCTTGAACCACAGTCCTTGCACAAATTTTTAAAGAGGCAAGGTAAAATGGCTTCTTTGGGTGCTTACATACTACAGAAAATATTTCTCACTTCTTCAGAATTAGTAAAAGAGTAGTTTAAGCCATATTCTGGTTTGAATACCATTATTTTGTATGGTACACCAAATGCTGTAATTGTCTTGGAATTTCAAGGTTTTATCTCTGACAAGAGAATTTGCTCACGATCAGCTTACGTGCTAAACACAGTTGTGAAACTGCAATTAAGGTCTTACTTCACACCACGTTAGGTACCAAACCTGAGCTAGCACAATGATGAAACAATGCTAACAGGCCCAGTTAACCACTACCCTTGTCCCAACCATCTACCTCTTTCTCCCTCCCCACCCCTCAAACACACAAACACTCACACATGCTTTTCCTGAATTTGTATATAGCTGTATGTACATATATGTATAATGTATAAATGTGTTCATGTATTTATATGCATAATTTCAACCAGAAACATATATGGTTCATAAAGATGAAAACAGAACAATGTATCTTCCTCTCTTAAGAGAAAAGGGTTCTACATATCCTAAGAAACACAAAACAAAAAGAGGGCCTTAATTCTTTATCCAAAATTATTTTCTTCCTTTCGTGTGTGTGTGTGTGTGTGTAAGACAGGGTCTCACTCTGTTGCCCAGGCTCCTTTACAGCTGTCTTGTGAAGAGAAATGCGACCTTCTATCAGTTATATTCACAAAAAGAGAAAGGAAGGAAGGAAAGAAGGGAGGAAGCAAACAAGCCACAATAAGCCTCATGTCTTTAACTTCTCTAATAGTTACCAATCTCTCTTTTACCAAGAAAGGCTTACCCTGGACTACAGGCAGCAGCAGCAACAGCCAAAGAATGACTATGGGAGACAAAGGTAACAGGACAGAGCTGCCTCCTCGTCCACCTCTCCACCTCTTCTGCCTCTCCCACCTCTGTAAGACAGCCAAACCAACGTCTTCTCTTCCTCAGCATGAAGACACTAATGAAGACCTTTAGGATAATCCACTTACACTTAGTAAATACATATTCTCTTCCTAATGATCTTGTGAACATATCAAGGCTCACAAAAATAGGCATGCCAGCAATCATGAATCATTAAAAATGTCCCATATTCTCACTGCTATTACTATTTCTAATAACATTTCATAAGAATATTTTGTTTATCTCAAGTGCTTCCAAATATGTCATTTGACCTTCATATGCTGTCATTTCACATAATAATTCATATGCTGAATCGTTATATATTTTAATCCCAAACTAACACCTACCACACATTTACTATCTACCCCAGCGCTACTTCAAAAACAATTTAGAATGTGTATCTACTCCAAGGAAATCAGATAATGTATTATAAGATAGAATACAAATGACATCTCAATTAGCAGTTACTTTTTGAATGAGATTAGCAACTGTTTCTCTTGCAGGTATAGAATGTTTTGAATTAAACCAATTTAAATCACCAGGAAAATATTCCTTTTAATCTATTTTCTACAGAGAATGCATTCTTCCTCCTTAAAAGAGCAAAGTATGGTTTACAGAATAAGGTAAAAAAATACGTTTTTTCTTTAAAAAATGTAATAATATGTTGTTTAAAGCAGCAATGTGTTCAATAGTCACTAAGGTTAATACTGCAAATTTGTCTGAAAACTGGCTTGGGTAATTCATTCACAATGGTAAATGAAGCAGACAGTTATTAAGTCATCACAAAGTGAGTCAGCTCCAATTCAACAAGCTAATTACGGATTTTTCTGGAAATCTGTATTACACGTAATCACTATCAAAATCAAAAGAATTTTGAATTTACCTATACTTTTAACAAGCATAAGAATGCTAAACCTTGTTTTGAGCATTTTAATTAATTAGACACATAAAATGTGATTGTCTAAAATTAAATTCACTTAAATAAACTAGAGATTTTATTGATCATAGTCACTCTTTACCTACTTTGTTCTTTTTATTTTTAAAATAAGCACCATGAGCTTATGTGTGTCTTGCTCCCCACAATTATCTCCAAAGCCTCCCTGAGTCTCGGGATCTTCCTAGACAGTCAATAAGTATTTGTTAAATGAATGAATTTGTCAATTATACCTAAATTTAAAATCAGTAAAAGCTGCAGATGACTCTTGAACAACATACGTTTGTGTGGGTCCACTCACATGGGTTTTTTTTTTGTTGTTGTTGTTGTTTTTTCCAATAAAAGTTACACCAAGTATACTCACCTCCCCCGCCTTCCCCTTCCCCCTCCCTCTCCACTTCTCCTGCCACTCCCACCTCTGTGAGACAGCCAGACCAACCTCTCCTCTTCCTCGGCATGAACTGATGAAGACCTTTAGTATAATCCACTTACACTTCATAAATACATATTCTCTTCCTAATGATTTTGTTAATAATGTTTACATTTCTCTTGCTTACTTTATTGTAAAAATATAGCATGCAAAACACATTACATATAAAATATGTAGTAATCGACTGTTTATGTTATCAGGAAGGCTTCTGGTCAACAGCACGCTATTTGTAGTTAAGTATGGGGGGAGTTAAAAGTTATATGCAGGGTTTTTGCTGTGTGCCTCTAACCCCCATGTCGTTCAAAGACCAACTGCACATAATAAGTGTTACGGTTTGAGTGGTTTTGGCCCCTCCAAAAGTCATGTTGAAACTTAATCCCCAATGCAACAGTGGGAAGTGAGGCCTAACAGGAGATGTTTAGGTCATAAGAGTTCCACCCTCATGAATAGATTAATAACACATAAAAAGGGCTTGCAGGAGTGGTTTTGTTCTCTTGCTTCTGCTTTTCTATCATGTGAAGACACAACATTCCTTCTCTCTAGAGGACAGAGCAAAGAGGCATCAATGAATGGCTACATCAAGACATCTCTTAGAACCAGAGATCAAACCCACTGACACCTTGATCTTGGACTTGACAGCCTCCAGAAATGTGAGAGAATGCATGTCTGTTCTTTATAAATTACCCAGTCTTGGGTATTCTGTTATAGCAGCACAGAACAAACCAACATATAAAGTAATCTTTCTTTAAAGAATCTCTGAAGCAAGCTTATTATTTCAGTAACCTCTGATAAATGTAGTGTGCACCACATGACTATTACAAGTTCATATTGTTAGATAAATCATAATTAGCCCTGAATTTCTTTATTAAAATGCAAAAATATGATGCTTCCTGCTATAAACCTAAATAAATCTATGAAAAGTGAGGACCTAACCTTCCATAAAGGTCAAATACCAACCTTCAGTCTTAAGTATTGAGAATTTAGATGATTCAATAATTTATCCAACAACTATCTACTGTGTGTCCAGCATTATGCTAGGCATCCCAAATAAACAGATATCTTCAAGGAAAGCAGAAATCTGAGAGAAGAGAGTCACATGAGTAAAGAGCCAAACATGACCAGCAGAGTAAACAAAATCCTGCAGGAAAAGAGAAGACAACTGGAATAGGAGGCTGCGGGCGCAAACAGCACAGCAACGGAACTGGCTATCACAGCAGTGGGAGTGAAACGTGGGAGCTGAGGGAATGCTAAGTCCAAGGTGTCAGATAAAGACTTTATGAACAGCAGGCACAGCATGAACAAAGTGTCTTAGTCTGTCTTGTACTACAACAACAAAATCCTAGAGACTGGGTAGTTTATAAACAGAAATTTGTTAGCTCACAGTTCTGGAGGATGAAAAGTCTAAAGTAAGGGTGCCAATAACTCCAATGTATTGTGAGGCCATCTTCTTCCAAGATGGAACCCTGCACACTGCCTGGATTCTCACAGGGCAGAGGACAGAAAAGCAAGAAGCAAAAAAGGACCAAACTCACCCTTTAATAATGGCATTAATCCCACCCATGACCTAATAACGTCTTCAAGGTTCCACCTCTTAATACTGTTACAACAGCAATTAAATTTCAACATGAAATTTACCTAGGAGCCTGACACAAAGAGCATGCCACTAACCCTAGCTAATTTTTTTAATTTTTATTTTTTTTGGTAGAGAAGGAGCCTCTCTATGTTGCCCAGGCTGGTCTCCAACTCCTGTCCTCAAGAAATCCTCTCATCTCAGCCTCCCAGTGTTGGGATTACTGAGCCATCATGCTCAGCCAAAACTAAAATTTTGACATAAATGAACCATGGCTGATACATATACAAACTATGAGTACATAAATCTGGAATAGCTTCATCTAGTCTACATTTTGAACCTGGCCTTCAAACCTGGATATACTAAGGAAACACAATATAAACACAAACCTACTATTATGAATAACAGAAAATTTTCAGCTACATTGCACAGAGTAGCCAATAAAACTTCTGTAAATCAATACAAGTTATGAAGATTTTCAGGGTACAGGCCATAGAAGTCATGCATTAAGAATTCACAACATTTCGAAAGCAGGAACATTATCGCTAAGAACTTTGCTGCATCATCTCCAGGACCATCAAGTGACCAAATAAAGAACATACCAAGTAGAAAGCTGTACATTTTTTTCTTCTAAGAAAAGCAATACTAAAAACCTATAAACATTTTTCACTGGCTGCTTCTGATTTACACACAGCCTTACTCTCATTCCTTTAGCTATTATCTGACCATTTAATGTGTTTCTCTCAAACACATTCTGCTTCCTAAAAACACTTTCAAACATGCTTAAAACTGAATGTTTGCCTTCCACAGTTCATAAGCATATCGTAAGTCAGGACTTATTTCCTCTACCACTGCACATCTCTCAGGAATGCATGGTTCACAACAAGCAAGTAATATTTACTGAATACTCAAGGTATAGACTAAATTAAATAAAAATAATTTTGTTTGGGGGCTCAGAAAAGTCAATGGGAGAGCTATTTTAAATGAAGTCAATGAAAAGTAATTTTAAAACCTGACCCAAAAAAAACATGATTTTATGAAAATTTCAAATAACATGGGAACATATTGTTGACAACAAACTTTGTCCAGTAGCTTCTTTTCCTAAAGAATCCATTTTGAGAATATAAAGTATAAGAAAGTAAATCAAACTTCCTATTAAACATAAGAAACAAAAGTAGGAGTCAACCAAGAAAACAAAAATGAGTGACCTAAGCAAAATGTCAGCCATCCAAACACTGCATAATCTATAAAAGAATTATTAACAGAATAATATCTCAAGTGATAAGCTATGTTCTAAATTGTCTAGAGTTGTGCTGTCCAATGAGGTAGCCACCAGCCACATTTTACATAATTAATTAAAAATTCACATATTTAAAATAAAAAATTCAGTTGCTCAGTCACAACCACATTTATTTGACAGCACAAATGAAAAAGAAAACTTCCCATCACTGCAGAGAATTTCTTATGAAGTATAAAGCTCCCCTAGGCTCTTTAGTTGGGCCTGCTGAATACTTAGGCCAGCACTATCTGGCCTAAGAGACAACAGGCCCAACTAAAGAGCTAAAGGGAGCTTTTATTCTTCCTAAGAGATTTTTCTACCAAGGAAATAAGAGTATTTTGCTTTAGTATTTAACTATTCTTAATGACTACTAAAAACAAAAGAATTATTTATGTCATCTATGTGAGGTACAGACAAACAGTGAAATAAAAATATTCTCTCCTAGAGAAGTAACCATAATGCTCAACTTATTTTTTATCTTTCCCTTGCTTTTTAAAACAATTAAGGCTTGGGAGGCCGAGGTAGGCAGATCACTAGGTCAAGAGATCGAGACCATCGTGGCCAACATGGTGAAACCCCGTCTCTACTAAAAAAATACAAAAATTAGCTGGGCATGGTGGCGTGCACCTGTAGTTCCAGCTACTCAGGAGGCTGAGGCAGAAGAATTGCTTGAACCCAGGAGGCAGAGGTTGCAGTGAGCCGAGATCATGCCACTGCACTCCAGCCTGGCACCTGATGACAGAGCGAGACTCTGTCTCAAAAAAAAAATAATAATAACAATAAAAAGAAAACAATTATGGCAAATATGTTTCCCTAAAAATATACTATTTTGTCTGGGTTACTTTCTATTTGTGGGAACACTTTCTTTATACTATTTATTCTTTTCACTATTTTCACTAATTCTGAAGTTCATTCTCATCCGTATGAATACAACTATTACTTGATAGAGTACAAAGAATTCAGTTTTGTTGAGAAAAAAAAAAAAAAAGAAATAATCAGCCGAGTACTGAAGCTGTCCAAGTTACAAAAACAAGCCTTAAGATTCCAAATGATTCTCTATCAAACAAAGGACTGTTTTTAAATATACATTTAACTGATTATAAACTAAACTGAGAATAGCTTCTTCATGAATCAAAGACAGGTCTTAGTTGTCATACATAAATATTTTATTTTTTAATTTTTTTAAAATTATAGAGCAGCATTTGTCAAAAAGTGGTCCCTCAACCAGTAGCATCAGATTAGATGAACTTGTCAGAAAAACAAATTCTAATTGTCTGCCCTATTTCCAAGCCAGTAAGTCAGAAACTCTGGGGATGAAGTCAAGCAGTCTGTGTAAAGCCCTCCAAGTGCTTCTGATGTGTGCTGAAACTCGAGAAGCTCTACAGAAGTCTCCGAACATCAGTATAGGTAAGACATTATAAACATCAACAAATTTCTAACATTTAGCCAATTGTTAACAATTGCCAAAAACAGATTACTCTTTTTCCTTTTGTTGAATTTTACAAGCGCAATATCAAATTTTTAATTAACCATTTTCTAATTCTTTTCACCCAGGTTGCAGTTCAGTGGCGTGATCTCGGCTCACAGCAACCTCTAGCTCACTGCAGCCTCTCTCAGCCTCCCAAGTAGCTGGGATTACAGGCACATGCCACCACGCCTGGCTAATTTTTATATTTTTAGTAGAGACAGGATTTTGCCACATTGCCAACGCTGGTCTCGAACTACTGGACTCAAGCAATCCACCCGCCTCAGCCTCCCAAAGTGCTAAGATTACAGGCATGAGCCACCCATGCCTGGTCTGTTTTTTGTCTTCCTCTGTATGCCCTGCCAATACCTTGCAACATCTTGATTTTGAAGTTCCGTCCTCCAAAAAAGTTTCAAGGAACAAATATGTTATTTTAAGTCACCCATTTTGTAGTAGTTTGTTATGGCAACCCCAAGAAACTAATATAACTGCTCAATATAACTTGCTATAAAGATGGAAATGTTCTAAATCAGCACTGTCCAATATGGTAGCCACTAGATACATATAGCTATTGAGCACTTGAAATGTGGCTAGTCCAAATGAGGATCTAAATTTTTATTTAAATTCATTAAAATATGTCCCTCACATTTTTTCCTTGAGATTTTGTGGACAGAGGAAGAAACTAGTTGTTTGTGCTACTCAGTGTCCCACAATCTCTATTTTTCTTGCCACTAACAAGCAAGGCTGTATCTCCTTGATATTATTTACTATTTTCCTCTTCGGTATTTCCCATAATTTAGTAGGTAAATTTAGATGTTTGATCTGATTAAGTTTCAATTGTCTGGGTTGGGGGAGACCACTTCACGGGTGGTACTGTCTTACATCAGAAAGCAAATGTGTCTGGCTGTCTTTCTTCTGGTAATATTGGTATTCATGATGCTCAAAGCCTAGATTCACTGATTTATTAGGACTTAAATACAAAATGGTGACATTCTAATTTTATAATTCCTTCCTCATTTGTTAGCCAGAATACTTCCATAAAAAGAAACTTCTCTTTATCTACTATTTAGTTGTCCAATGGTACAGTTCTTAAAAAGAAAAAAGAACGTTCAATTCTTTCCTTCCATTTTCCACTTTAAAAAAAATGACTGTTTCATTAGCATCCTCAAGTATAACCAGTGATTTTTAAAAGTGGCATTATGAACTCATACACTTAAGCATACACAATGTGGCTCAATCCACTGCAAATGTTATCTTCATTCCTGTTTAAGTTGTCCCATTTTAGCCAGCTATTAGTTTTTCAAATTGGACCCTGAGTCCTTCTGAAAAAACCCAGTAGCATTTAAAGCTTCCTATTATCCAGTGTGACAAGATGTTCCATCCTTCTCTTGTACATTTCTTGCCTCAGATATAAAACCAGCCATTTGCCCAAGTATCTGATTATAGTTAGTGAGAAGTAATATGTAGGAACCTCAATTCAGCTACAAAGAAAATTTATTAAAATTATTACTTGTAATTGGCTATTGGTTGGTTAAAAAAAAGCTTAGAAGTGCCTCACATTAAATAGTAAACAAACAAACAAACAAAACCCTAGTTTTGAGCATATACCTAGCCACTGGCATATTTCATTTTTTAACATATTCACACAGTTAATACAGCTAGGCAGACTTTATTAGGTAAATTCGTTGTTGTTTTTTTTTAGAATAATGAGATTCTAATAATTTGAAATTGCTAAAAGAAAATTCAATCATCATATGGCTAGTTATTAATAATCATTAAAAGACCTATCATTCACAAGCATTTTCTTTGTCAGAGTACAGGAATGCCATTATATAGAAAGTTTATCATTAACTATCTTATTTAAAATAAAATTAAACGAGGTTTAATAGCAAATTCAGTCACTCGGCTTTACTGCTTTAGACTACATTTGTCAGCTACAGATAAAAGCATTCTGATTACTAACATTTTAAAGACCTGTTCCCATATCCTTATTATTAGATCCTGGCCATAAGCTAGATGCTGGTACATAATTCCAAATGTCAAAATAAAGTTAATCTACTAATGACAAAAGATATTATAAATATGTTGTTGCCATTTGCACATAAGCTAAAAATGTTTGCTATACATTGTCCCTTACTAACATTTAATGAATACTGCAAATGTTTTTACTAAAGAAAATGATGGGAACACATTTACAAAATTAAACCAAATATATTTTAAAGGGGTCGACTATGCAAAACTAAAGAGCCACATGGCTAACGTTTTTTTAAAATGTATGAAATGCGTTCTTTAAGTGGCTAAACTACAAAAGCAACGACAGCTTCTAAATGAATTTTTGGGTGATACCTCACCACACAAGTTTAACCAATGATAAAACTTACTGGCTAAAAGTCAATAGAAAGCAGATCTAAGTAAAAGGTTGGTGGAGAAAAAAATACACATGAAATTAGTGATCAAACTAGTAGGTTAGTAGGTGAATTTAGACGTTTGATCTGATTAAGGTTCAGCTGCTTGGGTAAGGGGAGACCACTACAATTAGTTTTAAGACTAACTTCATATGTATTTAGGGCTGGAATCCTAACTCTGCCTCTTAGTACTTTTCCACCTTCACACCAGTTTTTAACCCATTTGTTTCTTATTTTCCGCCTATATGAAAACTTTCAAACTAATGTCTAACCTCTAGGATTGCTGTAAATACTAAAGCACACAGAAGTGCTTTGCATAATATCTCTCAAAGAATCTAACAAAGTGGATATTTAATAATTTTGTTATTCTTCCTTCTCTCAAAAACATATGCAGTTTCATTAAACTTTTTATAAAGTATCATTTTTAACATATTCTTTTGACATAATCTGCAGAGTACAGAAAAGCTGCAAGAGTAGTACAAAGAATCCTCATAGGGTCTTCACCCAAATCCCACATGTGGTAACATTTTACCACGATTACTTTATCCTGTTCTTTTTCAAAAAAATCACATTTGCTAAAACCATTTTTTCCTCTCTTTCTGTCTATCTGCATACGTTTTTTAAGCCATCTGAGAGGAAGTTTCAGACATGATACTTTATTACTTTTGAGTATTTCAGTATGTTTCCTAAAAATCGTATTTTCTTAAAATCAAAATACAATTTTCAAAATCAGGAAACTTAACACTGAAACAATACTACCATTTAATATATAGGCCTTATTCAGATCTTACCAATTGTTCCAATAATGTCCTTCACAGCAAAATAAAAGCCCAGTACATTCAATGCACTTACTTGTGGCATCCTTAATCTGAGTTATTCCTAAATTTTTGTCTTTCATGATACTGATGTATTTGAAGAGTACTTCTCAGTTGTTCTGAAGAAAGTCCTTTAATGTGAGTCTGTCTCATTCTCATGATTAGATTCAGCTTTTACATTTTTGGCAGCAATAACACAAAAGTGATGGTGTCTTCTCAGTGCCTTGTATCAGGAGATGCATGTCAACTTGTCCCTTTACTGATAAAACTTAAATCACATGGTTACAACCCTGTCAGCAAAATTTCCCTACTGTAAAGTTACAACTTTCTCTCTGGAAATAGGATCTTGTGAGGCAGTACCTTGAATCTACGTAAATATCTTGTTACACATCAAACTTTCACTTTGCTAGTTTTTAACAACCATTAATCAATCACTAATCAATGCCTAAATCAGTTATTACCATAATGGTTGCCAAATGGTAATTTTCTTAATCTATGGTTCCTTTTATATATATTAGCTGGTATTTGACTACAAAAGAGGAACACTGCCCACTTCACTGACTTACATCTGTATGTTCCCATAGATTCTTATTTTATTAATGAGTTATAAGCCACCACTATTATTATTTCTTTAGATGCTAACAGTATCACAGATAAGGCAGTGGGAGTCCCACAAATGTCCTGGGTCCTTTTGCCCATCCCAATTATTCTTTGAGCACTCCTGACTGTCTCAGATGTCAATGCTTTATGTAAGTCTTAACAGATATAGCTTAGAAATAAATTAATGTATACACATACATATATAGTCACGCATATACATTCATATATGTACACACCTGTCTCATCTGTAACTATTTTGACTGATGATTGGCTGACAGATGGGAAGGAGGGAGGAGGAAACGAAATAAGTTTATACTGATACTTTAAATTCTAGTGGAACATTACAGAATCTCTTCCTTTGAGTCTTCACACTTGATACTTTTAAAGCTTCCTCCTCCAACAATAAAAACCCTGGCAACTATTAGCCATAAAATATTTACCTATTTGCTCAATCCTGGTATACCACAGAACATAGTTTTCATTTGCTAGCCCGTAGCTCTGCAGGAAAAAGGAAAGCCTACAAAGCAGAGTTCAGTATTCTTTAAAGTTATTCCTGCCTTCAGTCTTGAAGCTGTATCGTCCAAACACTAGCTCAACAGTCATGCTAGTTCGTTCACCTCCCCCATAATTATGTTATTCAACTGAAATACAGATAAGTTCATTTCTCTCTGTTTTAGTCTATTTGGATTCTTCTCTGTGATTTTAATGTTGAGAAGCATTAACATGGTTCCAAGTTAGAACTATACATAAAAGTACACTCAGTACTGTCCCAACCTCCTCCATTTCCTTCCATCAGATTCCCACCCCTCATTCTTTCTACCCTAAACCTACTTATTGTGTCTGTGGTTCCTCATTTTTCTTTTCTATGTCTCATTTGCAGACAGATGTATATTATCTTATCTTGGCTGATTTCCTACCTAAGGAAGTATGGTATAGATGCTCTTTTATACTTTGCTTGTTGTACTTAATCATACAATCCTAAAATCCCTCCATATCAATTCATCAGTTTCCCTGTTCTTTTTCACATCTGTACTTTGTGCCTATACCATAGTTTATATAATCACTTTCCTATGTACTGACATCTAGCTTGTCTCCTGGATATAACTGTATTTTACAATTACAAATAATATGTATTATTTTATCGCTGGGAGCAAATCTTCAGAGTGAATGCCTAGAAGCGGAATTACTGGATCAAAAGTAAATACATATTTAGTAGGTTTGTTAGATAATGCCAACGTTCCTTCCAAAAGGGCTAGACTAATTAGCATTAGCATTAGCAATGTACAGGAATGAATCACAGACATTTTAGTGATGGAGAAAAACCTTGCGAGATGTAAATCACTAAGCACAGGTTGCTCCCTTCTTTTAATAGCTTTATTAAGACAAAATTCACGTACCATATAATTCACCTATTTAAAATACACAATTCAATGGTTTTTAGTATATTCATAAGAGTTGTGTAACCATCTTAACTACCACAAGCAATTTTACAGTATTTTCACTATCCCCTCCTTTAAAAACCCATATCCCTAGTGGTCATACCCGCTTCTTCCATCTACCTGTGCTACCCAGGTCTAGGTATCACCAATCTACTTTATGTATTTGCCTATTTTGATCATTTCATAAAAATGTTTGGATCTTGGTTGACCAAGGGTAACTGAATCCCCAGAAAGTGAAACCACTGATAAGGGAGAACTTCTTAGAGTCTAGAAATATTAAACGGAAAATTCCAGAAATAAAGAATTCGTACATTTAAAATTGTGTGCCGTTTTATGTAGTGTCTGAGCAGCGTGATGAAATCTTACACTTTCCAACTCCAACAGAATATGAATTACCCCTTCATCCAGCATAAACCAAAAATAAAATTCTAAGCTCCCCAACTAACTGAATAAACCCCTCCTCTCGGCCAAGGGCGTTCTAAAGTAAACCTGAAACAGTACTTCAGGCCATGAGGGGAACTGTCCATAACTCTAACCTATTTTTCTGTTGTGTGTCTTGCTGTTTTGTCTTTTTCCACCCTCCGCTTTTATTATTTTTTATTTTTATTTTTATTTTGAGATGGAGTGTTGCTATGTCATCCAGGCTGTAGTGCAGTGGTGTGATCTCAGCTCACTGCAACCTCCGCCTCCTAGATTCAAGAGATTCTCATGTCTCAGACTCCCTAGTAGCTGGGATTGCAGGTGCCCAATACCACACCAGACTAATTTTTTTTGTTTTTGGTGGAGACAGGGGTTCACCATGTTGGCCAGGCTGGTCTTGAATTCCTGTCTCTATGTGCTCTATCTGCCTCAGTCTCCCAAAGTACTGGAATTACAGGCATAAGCCACCATGCCCGGCCCACCCTCTATTTTTAAAGGTTCTTTATACATGAAGGATAGCCCTTATTTCTGTGATAAATGTTTTTCTTACAATTTTTTGTTTGTTTGTGTTTTCAGACAGGGTCTGACTCTGTCACCCAGGCTGGAGTGCAGTAGCACAAACACTACAACCTCAACCTCTCAGGCCCAAGCAATCCTCTCACCTCAGCCTCTCCAATAGCTGGGACAATAGATATTTGCACCACCACACCCAGCTAATTTTTTTTTTATTTTTTGAAGAGGCAGGGTCTCCCTATGTTGCCCAGGCTAGTCTCAGACTCCTGGGCTCAAGCAATCCTTCTGCCTCCAGTCCCCAAGGTGCTGAGATTGTAGGCATGAGCCATCATGCCCAGCTGTTTTCTTCCAATGTCTGTCTTTTGACTTTGTAATTACTGTTTTCTTCCCCATGCAAAAAGTCTTATCTTTAATTTTTACATAGTCAAATTTATCAGACTTTCCTCTTCTTACAGTGATATTTGAGTCATACAGGAAAAAAAATCTCTCCTTACCCCCAAGTTATGGACGAATTCATCCATATATTCTTCCTATATTTGTAGTTTCATTCTTTCACATTGAGATCTCTGTTCCATTTAATGGGCCAAAGATAGTCATCTTTTTTTCAAACAGTTAACCAGTTATTAAAAAGTCTACCTTCGGTGGCTCACATCTGTAATCCCAGCACTTTGGGAGGCCGAGGCGGGTGGATCACGAGGTCAACAGATCGAGACCATCCTGGTCAACATGGTGAAATCCCATCTCTACTAAAAATACAAAAAATTAGCTGGGCATGGTGGCACGTGCCTGTAATCCCAGCTACTCAGGAGGCTGAGGCAGGAGAATTGCCTGAACCCAGGAGGCGGAGGTTGCGGTGAGCCGAGATCGTGCCATTGCACTCCAGCCTGGGTAACAAGAGCGAAACTCCGTCTCAAAAAAAAAAGGTCTAGCTCTACCCCAGAGCTCTGAGATGCTAAGTTTACTATATATTAAGTCTCAATAGGCTCTAAAGTCTATACCTCAGTTTTTCTATTCCATTCCACTGGTCTGTCCCCATAACATTTTTTTAAAAATGTAATTCACAAAATGAGATAGACTAAATGTAAGTTAGGACTCCTTCCATCTAACTCTTAATAGGAGGAAGCTTAAACCACACCCATAGTCAGCCACCACTGGTCATCTATATTTCTGGATATGCCTGTTCTCAAGTGTCTTTTGCTCATTACCCCAACTTGTAAATGCTGAACTGCATACACAGTCTTCTGATCTCATCTTCATCCTATACTCCTAACACTCACTCCAATCCCACAGATTTAAATTCCATATATATTCAGATGACTCCCAAACTGATACCTCCCACTCACATCTCTACCCAGAGCTCAAGACCAGACCAAGACCCCACTAATATCTCCAACTGGGCAGTGGTTCACACCTGTAATACCAATACTTTTGGAGGCCAAGGCAAGAGGCTTGCTTGAAGCCAGGAGATGGATGCTGCAGAAAGGCAAGATCAACCACTGTCCTACACTCTGGGTGACAGAATGAACCTCGTCTCAAAAAAAAAAAAAAAAAAATCGGCCGGGCGCGGTGGCTCAAGCCTGTAATCCCAGCACTTTGGGAGGCCGAGGCGGGTGGATCACGAGGTCAACAGATCGAGACCATCCTGGTCAACATGGTGAAACCCCATCTCTACTAAAAATACAAAAAATTAGCTGGGCATGGTGGCGCGTGCCTGTAATCCCAGCTACTCAGGAGGCTGAGGCAGGAGAATTGCCTGAACCCAGGAGGCGGAGGTTGCGGTGAGCCGAGATCGCGCCATTGCACTCCAGCCTGGGTAACAAGAGCGAAACTCCGTCTCAAAAAAAAAAAATCTCTAACCTGATGTCTAATAGTATAGTGTATCTAAACATGGGTTCCCAATCATGCATCAAAAAAAGAAACCAAAACCTGTTCCTCAAGTTTTCTTCATTCTCAATTAATAATAACTCTATTCTTTATGTAGCACGGGCCCAATATCCTCAATTAATCGCATCTTATATAGTCTCCTAACTGGTCTCTTCTTTCTACCCTATTCTCTACACAGCAGCCAGGGTGATCCTACTGAAATGTATGAAAGGAAAATAGATCTCGGGACCCCAAAACCACTAAGCCAAGGGAAAACTCAGGCTCAGAACTGTGTCAGGCAAACCTGCCTCCCATTTTATTCCTAAATAAGATAGCTGCAAAGATAAAAAAAAAACTACATACCTTCCTCACAATTTGCCCACAAGGAAATTCCTTGCAGACAAAGGACAAACAGAACTCAGATATCCTATGAGGCTCACCCGAGACAATGCATATGATTGCTTCCTCTGCCATTGTTTATGGAAAAATGTGGATTAATTGAGCCAGACTAAATTATCTATTCATTGAAAGACTAATCAAGGACTCAAAAGAATACAACCTTTTGTCTCTTATCTACTTATTACCTGAAAGCCCATACCCCAAGTTGTCCCGCCTTACTGAAGCGAACCAATGTACATCTTACACATACTGACTGATGTCTCATGTCTCCCTAAATTGTATAAAAGCAAGCTGTACCCCAACCACCTTGAACACATGTCATGAGAATTTCCTGAAGCTGTGTCACTGGCACATCCTTACCCTTGGCAAAATACACTTTCTAAATGGACTTGAAACCTGTCTCAGATATTTGGGGTTCACAAATGAAACTCGGATGTCATTGGCACTAATATTAGTTTTCTCATTTCACTCAGAGTAAAAGCTAAAGCCATTCTGTACAACCAAATAGCTATGTTTCTCAAAGTGACTGAAAGGCAATCTTAGGTTAGTGCTATAAAAGCGGTATGAGGCCAGGCACAGAAGCATGCACTTGCAGTTACAGCTACAGTAGGACTGCTTGAGCCAGGAGTTCAAGACTGCAGCAGCTACAATGATCTGTGAACAGCGACTGCACTTTAGTCTGGGCAACACAGTGAGACCCCAATCTCAAAAAGAAAAAACGGTAACATGATTCAATGCAAAGGAAAATAATGAGAACCAGCTTTTTTAGCTTTTTCTTATGAAACCCAAGCCACAAAACAAGAATCATTCTTGACCAGGCATGGTGGCTCACCCATGTAATCCCAGAAGTTTGGGAGACCAAGTCAGGCAGCCCACCTGAGGTCAGGAGTCTGAGACCAGCCTGGCCAATACAGTGAAACCCCGTCTCTACTAAAAATACAAAAATTAGCTGGGTGTAGTGGCACGTGCCTGTAATCTCAGCTACTCAAGAGGCTGAGGCACAAGAATCACTTGAACCTGGGAGGCGGAGGTGACAGTGAAGCTGAGATCGAGCCACTACACTCCAGCCTAGGCAACAGAGCAAGCCTCTGTCTCTAAATAAATAAACAAATTAATTAATTCTCAATTAGCAATCAATGAAAGGCTAAAATAATATTTTTTTATCTAGCTAAAAGACAACTTCCTCTACTTAACTAGCTTGATATAAAACAACATTCACAGTTTTCTGACAATTCTACTATGGTTACTATGTTCAAGTTCTTCTCAGATAAGAAAAGCTTCAATAGATAAAAAGTATCTGCCTTGATACTTGATCTCCAATTTGTATCCTAGTATAGCTAAGCTGTACAACCCTGGCCCCTCCATCCTTAAAAATTTGTTAATTTTTCTTGAACCCAGAAGAAGTCCCAGTGATCTGATCCTCTACTTTCTCTCTTTGGGTTTGTACTAACCCCTTATATATAAAAGTGAGCAAAAAACCAAGAGTAAGGAAAGAAGTACATCTGGCCCTTGGCAGACACAGATCTGCCTATCCTTCTCACTCAATGAATTAAACAGATACACATACAGAAGAAGGAGAAGCCAGGGTTAAAGAAAGGCAGGCACAGGCCAAGAGTTTCAGGAACTACACAGAACCATCAAATCAGTAAGCTAATTAATTATGTTCTATCCAGTACCAAAAAATGTCCTCCACAAGTATTTCTCTATTGGCCAACCCAGTCTTTATTCTCAATAATCAAAATCTTGACTTAAGCGCTTCTTTTTTTCTTTGCATTTACAGAATAACTTCTTCATACCAGGACAAGCTGGCAGGTAGTCAAAAGAATGTTCATTATCAAGGTATATTATAATTTAATCCAGTTCATTTAAATATTTGTAATCACCATCAATAATTATGAAACCAAATCAACTTAATCCTTTTTTTTTTTCCAGGGGGAAAGGGTGACCCAGTCTTGCTCTGTTGCGCAGGCTGGAGTACAGTGGCACGATTTCAGCTGACTGAAACCTCCACCTTCCAGTTTTAAGGGATTCTCATGTCTCAGTCTCCTGAGTAGCTGGGATTACAGTTGCCTGCCACCATGCCTGGCTAATATTTGTATTTTGGTAGAGATGGGTTTTCACCATGTCAGTCAGGCTGGTCTCCAACTGCTGACCTCAAGTGATCCACCTGCCTAGGTCTCCCAAACTGCTAGGATTACAGGCATGAGCCACCATGCCCAGTCAACGTAATCCATTTTACGCCAAAAATACTTCTATTATTTAGTAAGTTATTGATATCTTAATTTATAATTGTTGACACTACAGTTCAGGTTGAAACACACTGAATACGTGTAAGCCATTTACTTTTATATTTTTTCAAATTTTGCTACATGAGAAAAAAATTAGTTAGTTTTTTTAATATCAAAATCATCTGAAGGAAAAATAACAGTAGCCCATGTATCTGGTAGTCAGATATCAAACAACTGCAATCAATCAACTACACCCAGGGACTAACAGAGAAGTAAGGTTAGAAAAGAGCTTTAACAAAGCTCATGCATGCTTCTCCACAAGAAAAGCAACAACCATTCCCATGGTCTCTTGTCATATATCAATACCATCTCTGATTTTAACAAGGCTTACCTAACTTATTACCCTTAGGGGGTCGGTTTTTAGCAGGTTAGATTATACAGCATAATATTAGGTTGGTACAAAAGTAACTGTGGCTTTTGCCATTGCAAATAATGGTGGCCAGGTACAGGGGCTCAGGCCTGTAATCCCAGCACTTTGGGAGGCCAAGGCAGGTGGATCACGAGGTTAGGAGATCAAGACCATCCTGGTCAACATGGTGAAAACCCGTCTCTACTAAAAATACAAAAATTAGCTGGGTGTAGTGGTGCATGCCTGTAGCCCCAGCAACCTGGGAGGCTGAGGCAGGAGAATCGCTTGAACCAGGGAGGTGGAGGCCGCAGTGAGCCTAGATTGCACCACTGCACTCCAGCCTGCGGACAGACCAAGACTCCATTTCAAAAATTAAAAAAAGTAATTGCAACAAAAGCTTAAAAAAAAAAAAAGGGCAACCATAAAGTGACAAATTCAGAAATAACTATAGATAACAAGGAAACAATCAAAATGCTACATATAAATGTATAGTAACGTGGAAAAGTAGCATATAATCAAACATTCCTTTCAACCTTCATCATAGGACTATAAATTATCACTACATGGTCTCATGATGCAAAGTACAAAAAATATTCATGACTGTATTCCTGATAAAGCCAGATATTTCATAAGCTTTTAGAAAACAATAAAACGCAATTGCAATACATTTTATAAAGATTTCAATCAAAAATCACTAATATGAAATATTACTTCAAGAAAATTCACCTATATGTAACTTATGCTATCAGATCCAGTGAATTGTATGTGAATTATTAACCATCAAACCATTTCCCATCATGAATAATTGCAAGAGTTTTTTTAATTAGATTTGCATTAAGATAATAACTATCCTGCAAGTGGGGAATATCCCTAAGGTTTCATCAGACCCAAAAGACCCTGGCAGTCCCTTCAGCCCTAGACATTTCCCTAAACCTGTTCAGTAAACAAAAGCAAAGAGCAAATGGTGATTTTCAAGTTAATTCCCTATTTTAAGTATTTCTTTAATAAATAATTACTTTTTAAAAATCATGGAATTTACAATTTCTAGATATAAAATACATGCACATAACTAGTGATTCTTTTCCAAACAGGATGAAAAATTTTCTCAAAGTATTTGATTCAGCAGCCAGTTTACCTTCCTCTTCATTCATAGATTGTAGAGAGAAAAATCTCAAGAAGATTTTGTAGTAACAAAAACTTCCCGTTTATAATAAATAGGTCTAAAGAGTGAGAACCATATTTTACATCTGCATACAGTAGTGTTGCTTAAAACTGGGTTACCGCTTCAATATTTTCTAATAAGTCAAAATAGCAAAACTTCCACCAGGTCCCTAGAATTACTTTCCTTGGCATTTTTACCAATATTTACTTCTGGGAAAAAATAAGAGAATAATGTAATTAATGTAAAGATTCAGTCAAGTCATTAAAGTATGTGGAAACTGAATATAACATAGAAATGATACTGTATGTCCCATTCTCACTAATGGTTTCACATAAGAATTAAGTGTTAGTGAGTGCCTTTAGTAATCCACTGTAGGCATCTCCTGAGCATCTAGAATACTACTACTTAAGTGTCATTCTTTAGATAACTGAAAAAAAACAGTTACCTAAATAATTTTCTAGGCTCTGGGACCAATATTAAAAATAAGAGTATCCCTGATAGAGGACATTATCTATGGTGACTACTTATACAACTTATTAAAATGTCAAATAAATGCTCTATTATTTGAATATGATTTTTTAAAATTCAAACCATCAATCAACTAGTCGTTACTAAGTATTAACTATGTGCCTGGTCCTTTCTTTATTAGAAGGCACAAGAATGGAGTACACAACTTCTGACCAAAAGCTTATTACTAAGGAAATAAGTTCAACACACAACACATAAACAAAAATGCTAAATGTGTAAAATCTTATTAAGCTCCAAACTATTTCAATACATAAATGTTAATCAAGAGTTAGAGAAAAAAAGAAATCTCTGTTGGTTACAAAAGTCAGGGGACACTTAATAACAAAGGTAAAACCTGAGTAGTGCTTAAAGAGGCAGGAAAATGAGAAGACACACAAGGCACGAACGGCATCTTGAGTAATGGCCAGAAGCATCAACAGCCATACAGCAAAACCATGAAAAAAGTTGAGATTCAGAATGGAAAAAAGAGACAGAGAGAGAAAGAAAGCTGGTGAGGGAAGATAAGGATCTTGAAAACAGCAGGCATATCACAGTTTGGGAATTTATTTTTATTTGTTACTAATTTTTAAGCAATACCAAATTCTAAGCTGAGTAATCTGTAATGATTTTTATCTACTCTTTTAAAATTGGAAGCCATTCATATCAGAATGCATTATAGCACATTGATTTTACTGAAACTTCAGACAATTTTAGGCCAGCTAAAACATTACATTATATGTTCTTGGAAACTTGTTCTTGAAACAGCATACTTGAGAAGAGAAAACCTCATACAAATAAATGTATTGAAGGAAAATTAGCATTGAGGGGAAAACTCAAAATATATTTGCCCTCAAGTTAAAGCTAAAACTAAATGCTTGTTTTCCTTGACTGCCAGCCTACAGCGGTATGCTTACTACTGACTGGATCCTTTCCTATCAACACACCCAGCACTTCAAAAGATCCAACCACTCTGCCAAGATTTTTGCCTTCAAAGAACCTTTGTTGTCATAGCAATCTCATGTTCTCCCAGGAACCAAGTTATGATACATATATGAATATTGTCCAAGCTTCCCAATTCCTCCTTGAGACACAGGGCACAGCCTAGCACACCTGTACCAATTTCTACTTGTTATATAATACAGGGTATCAAACAGTATTTGATGCTTCACAGCCAAGATTACGTAAAAATAAGCAGGTGCACCCAAAAGGGTGAGAGAAGGTTGTGGGTAGGAACCTCCTTTCATATTACAAAGCAGATGTTCTAAAGTATGAAATCCAATGAAAAAAAAATACTGAGTCCAACTCAAATTTAATCAGAGTTCCCCCTTTTCACATATCTCAAAACACTCTTCCTAAAAAAAATATAGCAAAGATAAAAACCATAGAAGCCTGGTACTTTAGTTAAGAATGCCCGCTATCCTTATATTTTCACTTGACTGAAGATTTAACACTTTAATCGAAACCAACAAAGCTAAATTCTGCCTAGAACTATAGCTTTCCTCAGGAAAAAAAGCAGCATATGCTGTCAAAATTTCATGAAGAACATATCTGCTAATAAATGGCACATGTGGAAAAACCACAGCCAGAGTTCAAGGGTGTGTTTCCAGATGTAAAATACTTCTGACCCAAAAAAATTGTTTTTTCATCTCTTTTCAACTTATATTGCCCCACATTCCCAAGCTGAAGAAGTTTTCTGTATGCTCAATTAGTCCTCAAGTTAACATAAAATACCATGGCAATAAAAAACAAAAACAAGTACTATACTAGAAAAGGCCAGAATAAAGAGTATTTAAATGCTGGATTATCTTTTGTACTTGATTTTCATTACAATTTCAGAAAATGATCGTACAGAGGGTAAAAAAAAAAAAATTGGCCTTAACATATATTAAATCTGCTTCATAGAAACATTCACTTCCAGGAAAACTCTAAGATTTTTTAAATATACAAATCATGAGTATTTAATTCTTCTGTATAAACTTCATCAAATCAACAGTCTAGACACAAGCTACTGTAAAGTCATAAATGCACACATAACACAGCTATTTTCCACTTCATTAGGAGTTCTCACTGAACGGAATTCTTTAAAGTCAAGCTGTTCACATTATCATTTTAAATATTTGGTAGGATTCCACAGCTCAAAGAGACATAAAGATGTTTCAAGAGTTCCACTTTTGTATCAGAAAGTAACCTAAGAAATCTACTAACAACCTGTTCTTTCTTTTAAATGAGAACGCTGAGGCCTAGGTAAGGTTATATCACTATTTGGGAGTGTTTTCTCTTACTTGAACTGTGGTGGTTTGGGTTTGCTTTTTGTTTGTTTTTTTACATAATTACATTCTAGTCTTTTTCTTCATGTTCCTGGTATCTTTTCTTTAATATGGATAATAATATTGATTGCCCCACTGCCAATAAAGCTGTTTTCTTTCTTCAAAGGAAGCTGTCCAACACCAATTGAAGATCAGTGACTCTAAAGTCAACTAAGAACAAAAAAAGTGATACTAGACTTTTATCTCACAAAGGAAAATCTGGAGTGGTATTTAAACTGCAACACACAGCACTCAGCCAAGCAGCACTGACAACAACTAAACTTACCAGGCAACAGTTAGGCAAATTCAATCGTTTTCACATCTTACAAAGTAGTAAAGAGAAAATGCACTTTAAAGTAGCTAAAATTAACTACTGAAGCTGCGGCTTTCCAAGTTTTTTGACCACAATGCACCATTGCATATATTTTATATCACCATCTAGTGTACAGAAGCACGTATTCATATAACATACATATATATATGACATATTTATATAACAAACCAAAACGTGATAAAAACAGTCCTCTAACTACATGTGATGAATTCTCATAACTTTCATTCTATTCTACCTCTTTACCATGGTGTGTGAGATCCACTAAAGTTTTTTCTCAACCCACTAACTGGTAATGACCAGCATTTTGAAACATGAGGAAAGTTATCTACTGTAAATTACATTACTGATGTAAGCCTCAAAAATAAGTTTTCATAGGCAGTCATTTCCCAAACGTTTATTTACTAACATTTACTATATGCCTAATACTATGTGTTGGACTATGCGGTTTTAAGGCTGCTTACACAAATCTAACTATGGACCCTGTATTCTGGTGGTTTTTACTTTAATAATATGGTTAGATACATGATACTTGAGAAAGCAGACAAGTTAATCCATTTGCTCATTAAGAGTTTTTTTCTAGGTATTTTTTCTAAGATGTTTATAAGAATCCAAAACAGCATATATTTCTATTACAATTAACAGAGCATACGAATCTTCTCTCTCACCTATTGTTGTATGGAGCTACAGTGACCATATCCAATACACTTTCCTCATCCTCAAAGCAATCAGCACAGTGCCTAGCTAGCATACTGTAGGCACTTATTTAATGAATTAATTTTTTTAAACTAATTCTTACAGGTTGAGAATTCAAATATTAATTTTAAAAAGAATCACGATTAAAGAGGAGGAAAGGGTTTATTTATCAAAGAATTGGGGTAAAGTACACTAGAGAAGGCCGGGCACAGTGGCTCATGCCTGTAATCTGAGAACTTTAGGAGGCCAAGGCAGGCAGATCACCTGAGGTCAGGAGTTTGAGACCGAGCTTACCAACATGGTGAAACCCCATCTCTACTAAAAATACAAAAATGAGCCACATAAGGTGGCAGATGCCTGTAATCCTAGCTACATGGGAGGCTAAGTTGGGAGAATTACTTGAACCCAGGAGGCAGAGGATGCAGTGAGCCAAGATCGTGCCACTGCACTCCAGCCTGGATGACAGAGCAAGACTCCATCTCAAAAAAAAAAAAAAAAAAAAAATGACAATAGAGTAGGCTTTGAGTCAAGAAAAGCCCTTTGGGATATAACTATCAAAATACCTGAAATTATCAACAGAAATCTTTGTAAGACTAACTTTTGCTGCAAACATTATGTAGGACTTTCAAAATTATGTAAAAAAACAACTTGATTGTAAAAATCACTCAAACTAAATTCCATGTTATTAATTAAATCACTATTTTAAAAAAGAAATTTATACCACCATTAGGAAACTATAATTTAATCATTTCTGTACTGAATAAATTGTCCAATTCAAACTATTTGGACTAAGTCGGAATACAAATAAATTATTTATTTGACAAATGCATTTTCAAATGTTACAACTCAGACAAAGTGATTTTATTTGCAAAACGTAATCTTAGGTTGATGCAAAAGTAACTGCAATTTTTGTCTTTCTTAATGACAAAAAAACACAATTACTTTTGCACCAACCTAAGAATTTTACGAGGGCTATTTATTTTGATTTTTTTCAAGTTGTCAAAAAATTTAACAATAATCTTGCGAATTTTCTGTAAACCAAAGCAACAGACACAGATGCCTGTGAATTTCTAATTCAATATTTGAGGAATGTTTTGCTTGTACCATTACTAATACATGACTAATTTCTAAATAATTGTATTAAACAGTAAATAACAAATGCAACCATTTTAACAAAATAAGCATTTGATACCTGAATGGAAAAATTGTTCTTACATAAGTAGATTAAACAGCCAAGTCAAAACAAGAAACCTGAATATTGATTAAACTCTGTCCCCAATTTCTCAATTTATATTGGACTAGGCTTGGGGAAAAAAAGGTTTAATATGTATGTATGGTGCTTCTCCTATAAAAACTGAATTACTGCTTCAACTTTTCATGAACCTGAGTGGTTAAAAAAACACTCCTAGCACTTCAACAGTTGTCATCAAACAGAAACTTTGTTCTCTCTACATGAAATGGCTAACAGCTACTAGGAAAGGGAGAGCACTATTTTTCTCAAGATTTTAAGGGAGCTCAGCTGTGCCATTCCACATCACAGGTGACAGAGTAACTGAAAATTCAGTTTATGTTTTTGAGACGTGGATATGCCTATCATTAGAAAGTTGTAGCCTCGCATGGAAACAATGGATACTCACAGGCTATTATATTAGTAGCAGAAATCAATCTTTCATCCAGATATACCAAAGAGCACGCCAGGCTCACAGTAAATGCTCAAATATTTTTGAATAAACAAGTATTAATATTTGATCATCTACCCTGTGCTAGGCAACTGTGTTGGAAACGTAGAGAATGTAGACAAAGTCTCAGACTTAAAAAGGGACAAAAATATGATCATCCAAATGATACCTGCCACCAGAAATAAACAATAAAATTCAAAATAAGATACGACCCAATAAGCCAGAGATTTCTTACCTGCTGTAGAAGACAACGAACCATTTTTCAAACCATAAAACAAGGCTCAATACATTTGGAATGACTCAACTCATACAAAGCATGTTCTCTAACCACAATCAAACTAGAAATCAATCAGATAAATATCTCTGCAAAGAATATTCCTCCAAAATATTTGGAATCTGAATAACTCACTTCTAAATAACCCATAAGTTAAAGAAAAATGAAACGAAAAATGTTTTAAACTAACTGAAATATATCAAACTTGGTGGAATGCCACTAAAGCCGAACATAGGAGAAAATTCATAACACTAAAGACCTGTATTAGAAAAAAAGAAAGGTCTCAAACTGATGACCTCATAATCAGAAAACAACTAAATTACATCCAAACTAAGCAAGAGAAAGCAAATAATAAAATCACAGCAGAAGTCAAAGAAATGGGGAGAAATAGAGAAAAAAAAAAAACCCAAGGAACTGAAAAGCCTGTTTCTTGGGAACATCAAAAAAAAAAAAAAAAGATAAACTTTTAGTTAAAGTGATAAAGAAAAGAAGAAACAATCAATTTCAGGAATAAGAGCAGTAACATCACTACAGATTTCACAGATACTAAAAAGAATAATAAGTTCATGTCAAAAAATTAATATTTGACAACTTAGATAATATAAACAATCTTTGAGAAACAAATTATCAAAGCTCAATGAAGAGAGAGAGATTGTCTAATGTACATGGATCCGGAACTATTCCAGAAACTAAATTTGTAATTGAAAACCTCCAACGAGGTTGGGCGTGGTGGCTCAGGTCTGTAATCCCAGCACTTTGGGAGGCTGAGACGGGCAGATCCCGAAGCTGAGAGATCAAGACCATCCTGGTGGTGGCAAAATTCATCTCTACTAAAAATACAAAAATTGGCTGGGCGTGGTGCCTGTAGTCCCAACTACTCAGGAGGCTGGCTCAAGAGAATCGCTTGAACCTGGGAGGTGAAGGCTTCAGTGAGCTGAGATGGCACCACTGTACTTCAGCCTGGCGACAGAGTAAGACTCCATCTCAAAAATCAAACAAACAAAAACCTCCAATGAAAAACTTTACACATAGTTCGTCTCACTGGTGAAGTCTACCAAACAGTTGTAGATTTAGGGGGAAAATAATACCAATCATAATCGAACTCTTCTAGAAAAAAGAAACATACCAGCTAGAAGAAAACTCATCTAGAAAATTTAAAAATCCTCTAAAAAAAATTTTATAGCAAACCTTCTGGAAAATGAATGTCTATATTTTACATATCCAGCATTATACTGATGTCAAAACCAGACAAAAACATTACAAGAATTAACTACAAGGCAACATCATTCATAAACATACATGAAAAATTCTAAATAAAATTTAACAAATCTAATATAAGAACATATTTAAAGAATAATGCCTCATAACCACATGGGGTTTATCTGAAGAATGCAAACTTAGTTTAACAATCAAAAATCAATCACTGTAATCCCCCATATTAACCAATTAATGAAAACCCATGTCTCAATAGACAGAGAAAAGACATCTGGCAAAATCCAACATTTTAATAAAGGGTACTATAAAAAAGCCTACAACATCATACTCATAGATAAAAGACTAATGCTTTCTAAGATCTATAACAAGACAAGGGTATCTGTTCTCACCACTATTTAAAATTGTACTAGCGTTTCTGCAAAGTACAATCAGGCAGTTTTAAAAAGGTATCCAAATGGGAAAGCAAGAAGTGAAGTTATCTTTATTCAGAGACTACATGAGTGTTTATGAAAGACTGTCCCATGGAATGGAATCTACAGAAAGCACCAGCATTAATAAGTGAGTTTAGTTTGCACAGCATACAATGCCGCTATATAAAACTGTATTTCCATATACTAAAAATTACTCAGAAATTGAATTTTTGAAACAATGACTTACATAACAGTATAAATTATGAAACAGAGATATATCTGACAATATATGTGAGAGACCTATACTATGAAAACTACAAAACACTCCTGAGAAAGGCTAAAAACAACGTAAATAAATGGAATGCTATACCAACTACATGGGTCACAAAACTCAACTATTAAGATGTCAGTTCTCCCCAAATTGATCTAGAAATTTAACAGAATTACAATCAAAATTCCAGAGACTTTTGGTAGAAACTGACACAAGAATACTGAAATTTATATGGAAATGCATAGGACCTAGAATAGCCAAAATAACATTGGAAAAAAAACAAACCTGGAAGACTATACAAACTGATTGCAAGATTACAAAGCTTCAAGAATGAAGAAAGTGAGACAATACATAAAAACAAGAGGTGAATGGACTAAATTATAGAATAAAGAAAAATATACACATGTATTTGTGTATGTATATATACACAGAAAAAACTTTTTTATAAATGAAAAACTATTTTTGTTTACAAACACACAAAGAAATTCACTTGTGAAAGAGTAATTTATTGAATCAGTTCAACAAATGGTGTTGGAACTGTGGCTTATAGACACGCACACACACACAACTTCAATCCATACATTATGCCATATTACAAAATTAACTCAAAATTAAACCTACATGTAAAACCAAATTTTTAAAGTTCTAAAAGTAAGGCTATGTGCAGTGGCTGGCACTTGTAATCCCAGCACTTCCAAGAGGGCAAGGAGGGAGAATTCTCTGAGCTCAGGAGTTCACGACCAGCCTAGGCAACATGGCAAGACCCTGACTCTACAATAAAAAATAAGAAAATAAAAATTAGCCAAGCTCATTCCTGCAGTCCCAGCTACTTGGGAGGCTGAAGTTGGAGGATCACCTGAGCCTGGGAGGTCAAGGCCGCAGTGAGACATGATCACACCACTGCACTCCAGCCTGAGCGAGAGAGCAAAACCCGGTCGCAAAAAAAAAGTTCTAAAAGTAGACATAAGAAAAAACTTCTGTAAGCACTTAAGGAAATACTTCTTACATACAACACCAAAAGCACTATCCATAAAAGAATAACTTGATACACTGAACTGCACCAAAATTAGAAACTTCTGCTCAAGACACTCTTCAGGAGAATGAAAAGACAATCCACCAAGTAGTAGAAAATATCTGTAAATCACGTATCTCATAAAGGACCTGTATACCCAGAATATATGAAGAAATCTCAAAACTCAATAGGAAAACAAACAACCTAATTTTTAAAATGAACAACAGATATGAAGATATTTCAGCAAACAAGATAAAAGATGGCAAATAAATACATGAAAGACATTCAACATAATTAGTAATTAGAAAAATGCAAATGAAAACCACAGTGACACAGTACTGCAAACCTATTCTAATGTTTAAAATTAAAAAGAATACCATACAAAGCATTAGAAAGTATACAGAGGAACTGAAATTCTCATACATTAGAAGTGGGAATGTAAAATGATACAAACGCTTTGGCAGTTTCTTAGTAATATTAAAGACATATCTACCATATGAATGTCACACAAAGACGTGTATAAGAATGGTCATAATAGCTTTATTTGTAATATCCCAAATTGAAGACAACCCGAATGTTCATTAACAGAAGAGGGAATAAACAAATTGTGATACATGAATTATAGTTAAGAAATAAAAAAGAATAAACTATTGGTACATAAATGAATCGCAAAATAACCACACTGAGTTAAAGAAGCTAGACAAAACAGAGCATTCTGTGTGATTTATTTCTTTTAAAACGAAAGAAAATGCAGCCAAGTGCGGTGGCACACGCCTATAATCCCAGCACTTTGGGAGGCCACGGCAGGCGGATCACTTGAGGTCAAGAGTTTGAGACCAGCCTTGCCAACGTGGCGAAACCCCGTCTCTACTAAAAATAAAAAAGTTAGTTGAGCATGGTGACGCACATCTGTAATCCCAGCTACTGGGGAGGCTGAGGCAGGATAATCACCTGAACCAAGGAAGCAGATGTTGCAGTTAGCCTGTATCACACCACTGAACTACAGCCTGGGTAACACTGCTCCATCTCAAAGAAGACAAAAAAAAAAACCACTACAGAAAAGGCAAACGCACCTACTGTGGCACAAACTAGATTAGTAGTCATGTGGAAGTAAGGACTGGAGTGTGAAGAAGGACAGAAAGGAGGAATTAACAAATGCACAGGAGAAGTCTTGAGAATGATATATAGTCAATCATCCTGATTGTAGTGATGGTTTCCCATTTAAAGTTTACACCACATATGTGCTACTTATGCTGAACAGTTGCTAAAAATGTAAATAACCACATATTGCTAATGGCTAGTGTACTTAGTAGCCCCCAGGGCTACTATAAAATAAACCTAGAGCCTTTCCGTTTTCCTGTCTTCCCCACTAAACATTGTCTAGCACACCAGCAAAAAACGTACCAATTCTCCAGACACAAGAAGCTGCTTTAAAGAAACTCCATGACTCCTTAACCGTTCGTGTTAAAGCACTTTCCGGGTTGTATTATTATTTATCTGTTCACATGACTACCTATCCCAACAAACTAACTCTTCCAGGAAGGGTATATCCGTGTCACCCTTCCATCCCGGAAACCAAGCACAGAGCCTGGCACAAATTATGTGTTAAGTACATGTTAAATAAGTGTTGGTTAAATGAAGCTTACAGCTCTTTTAAAAACGTTTTTCATAAGCCAGTCTTCTTACATTGTTTTTCTTTTCCAAAAAGCACCATGACAATTGGCTATGTGTATAAGATAAGAAAAGCACTAAATCATCCTTGCCTAAAGGAAATGCTTTTAATTTCTACATAACTGAGTTTCAAGCCTTTTTCCTTTTTGCAGACTGAGTTTTACATCTATAATTTTCATATAACAAAATTACTGAATGTCTGTGTATAACAATGATCTATGTGCTTAGGATAAATATTAAATAAAACAAAGTTTCCTTAAAAAGGAGTTTACATTCAACAGATTGTCATGCTTTCTGGTATTTTTTTAATTACTGAGATAAAACTGTACATTAAGAAATGTTCCTAATACCAGCAAATGCAGAAATATATAAAATGTGCTTAATTAGGGTACAGAGTAATGCAACAGGCCAATGAGATAGGCAGCTCAGAACACCTAAAAACATAAACATTTAAAATGAGTTAATGTAATAAAGACAAAATCCAAAACTTAAATATTTTTTATAGTTAACAACTGTTTTGCCTTTTCAGAGGTCTGTGAAAGTAACCTTTCTTGGAAGTCATGAAATTGGATATTTGCTCTCATGCACAGTCACCCAAAAAATCTGCCTAAAATCAAGCAAGAAAATCAGTTAACTTAAAGGTAATCTGATTATTTGGCCTTGTGTACTTCTTCTAGGCTATAATTTCTCTGAGGAAAGAGAGTGACTTTTAGTGTCCTTACCAGGGAAAAGCATGAGCATTTTCTTCCCTCTAGTGATACAGCCTGATGAGTGCAAGCGGAAAATGCAGGAAGGTCAGTAAGCAAGTGATGCTTGCGATACATTTTGATGTTTCTACGCAAGTCTGAAAACTGTTGTTACCTCTGTACTTACCGCTGTAACCTCTAAGCTTATTCCATTATGAACTTCAGGCCCCACCTTCATTCTGAGCTGAGATCACTGGTTTGTTCTCCTCGACTCACACAAAACTTTACTGGTGTTTGCTACTTCACTGGCATTCACTCCAGAACAGTCTCTTCTAGAGTCCAATATTGGTTTGTTTTTTTTCTTTTTCTTTATAAGCAATATGCTCCAGTGGAGTCAAGATATTGTTTTTAAAGGACTGTTTTATTCGAATATTTTCCTAAGGCTAAGTAACCTTTAATACTAAATTCTTCAAAGAAAGAAAAGAAAAACTTTCTCTAAATATAAACTCCGATGTGAAGTTGCAGTAATTTTAGATCTTTTTTCTGATCATTATGACATCAGGAAAACATTATGCAGGTTTTTTTGTAAAGATCCAAAGGATGGACTTTAGCAAGTAATACTTCACACTGCATGGTGCACTGTCATTTAAAAAGCATTTTCAGGTGCTAGCTACTCAGGAGGCTGAGGCAGGAGGATCAATTGAGCCCAGGAGGTCGGGGTTACAGTGAGCCGTGATCATGCCACTGCATTCCAGCCTGGGCAAAAAAGTGAGGTCCTGCCTTAAAAAAAAAAATTCATATATATCATCTCATTTAAACTTAACAAAATCCTTATAAATGGGGCTTCTTAACCCTCACAAAAGTGATAAATCATACAAAATTAAAAGACTGATATCATCTCAGATGACATACTCTGCCTTAGAACCAACTAAATTAAGATGAGTTCCTCTCAATTACATCTGCAGGCTCTCACTTGTTTTCTCACCCAGCTCTGCTCCACGCAAGGCCATCAATTAGGCTGTGCAGCCAACACACCAGGGGCATCACTTACCTTGCAATGTAATACCTGACCAGATGTAGGTGGTTGTCTTGGCTTCATTAATAATGCCTTCATTCAAGTATCTTCCCTCCACTCTTCCACTACACATTTTCTGTTAACTATTTTTATCTCCCTAACAAGAAAGAGGATTTCTGATTTCAGCCATGATGCAGTAATTGGGACTAGATAAACCTTCTACTGTAAACAATTAAAAAATTAGAAAACACACATCAAATGACTGCTTCCAGACGCTGGAAAACAAATAATATAAGACCGTGATCCGTGAGAAAAAAGAAACTGCATGAATTCTACCATCATCCTGATCTCCTGTCTGGAGAGACTTCGTACATTACTGCGCAGAAGAAAAGGGATTTCTGACCAGAGCAGTCACCCTGAGTGAAGGGGACAGAGATTAGAGTTCTGGGAAGAAAGGCAGCTGGAAATTGTAGAGCAGAGGTCTAGAGGAGGAAGCTACGTAGAAAGATTTCAGAAACCTGCACGGAGTCCCCTTGGAGTCCCACTATGTTACTAACAGAAAACTACACGTACATAACACAGTAGAACTCCATGATGGTAGCCTAAAAACAACCAGAGTTGTAAAAACAATTCCCAGAGCTCAAACAGTATTGGGAGATGTTTTCAGTTTGAAGTAGTCTGAATACAGCCTAAACGCTGAATGTCCAAAGCATTCACTAAAGATCTCAGAAGGCTTTATTACTAATAGAGCTAAACTATTCTTAGCAAAAAGTTACTCTAATGCCGGGCACAGTGGCATATATCTATAATCTTAGCACTTTACAAGGCAAAGGAGAGCGTATCACTTAAGGTCAGGAGTTCCAGACCAGCCTGGCCAATAAGGTGAAACCCTGTCTCTCCTAAAAATACAAAAATCAGCTGGGCATGGTGGTGGGTGTCTGTAATCCCAGGAACTGGGGAGGCTGAGGCAGGAGAATTGCTTGAACCCAGGAGAGAAAGGCTGCAATGAGCCAAGATCGTGTCACTGCACTCCAGCCTGGGAGAGACTCTGTCTCAAAAAAAAAAAAAAAAGTACTCTAGACTCACTCTCACAAAAGCTTAAAAACAAGGCTTGGAGGAGCTGAATTTTCTGCCAGAAGAAAAAAGCCTTACATCTTTCAAAAAAAAATAAAAATAAAAATAAAATCCAAGCCCTCAATAATGTAACATTCACTATGTCTAGAATTTAATCCGAATCTACCAGGCATATGCAACAGCAGAAAAATGTGACCTATAACAAGAAGAAAAATTTGTCAATAGAAACAGGCCCAGAATAAAAAGGTGATACTAGAAAAACTTGAAAACCACTATTATAAATTGCTCAATTACTTAAAGAAAAACAGGAATATCTTCAGGAAAGACATGCAAGATAATTTAAAAACAAAAGAGTTTCTAGAAATAAAAAAAATACAGTTTCTGAAATGAAAAGTTTGCCAGATAGAATAAACAGATTAGACACGGCAGAAGAAAAGATCTGCAGCCAAAGACAAAATTAGAGAAACTATTAAAACTTAATTGTAAAAAGAAATTACGAGAACTTGTGGAACAGTATCAAGAGTACTAATAAATGTGTAACTGAAGCCCTAAATTGAAAGGTAAGAGAGTGGAACAAAAAATATTTGAAGATAGATGTAACGGCCAAAATGTTTTCAGATCTGATAAACCACTATAAACATACATCTCAAACAACGATACACCGAGAAACCTTGCCTTAGTCTGTTTTATGCTGCTACAAAAGGGTATGCGAGACTCTGTAATTTATTTTTTTAAAATTATTCTCACAGTCCCAAAGGCGGGAAGTCCAACATCAGGATGCTAGTGATATCTGCTAAGAGCCTTCATGCTGTGGCTGTATCATACTACGGAAAAGACAGAGGAAAAAGAGAACCACTATACAAGAAAGACCCAGAGAGGGCCAAACCCACTTTTCTAACGACTCATTTTCTTAACAAATGCACTCCTGAGATAATGACTTTAATCAATTCATGAGGGCGAAGCCCTCACAGTCTAATCATTTCTAACAATGTATCTATTAACACCATTACAATGTCAATTAAATTTCAATGTGAGCTTTGGAAGGGACATTCACACCATAGCAAGCCTGTAATCAAATTAGTGAAAAATAGAAAATCTAAAAGCAACTATAGGAAAAGTATTACATAGAAAGGAATTAAGATCATTATTGCAGACTTGAAAAACAGTGAAAGCCAAAATATAATGGAAAGACATTGTTTCATTGCCAAAAGTAAAAAAAAAAAGAGGTCAATCTAGAATTCTACATCTAGCAAAAATATCCTTCAAAAGCAAAGGCAAAGTAAAAACCTTTCAGATAAGCAAGAGTAAAGAGAATTTATTACCTGCAGTCCTGCACTATAAAAAAATGTAAAGAAAATTCTTCAGGCAAAAGGAAAATGAGACAAGATGAATACTTGAATATACACAAAGAAATGAAGTACGCTAGTAATGGAAAATACATGGATTAATATAAACTCTCTCTTAAGACGGATTAAGAAAAAGCAAAAAGACACAATTTCCAGTATCAGGCAGAAAAGACAAAACATGACTACATGCCTTAAATACAATAAAACAATAATGGAACATTGTGAACAATTTCATACCAATAAGTCAATGTACAAAAATCAATCATCATTTTCATATACCAGCAACAAACAACTGGAAATGTTTTAATGCCACATGTAACAGAACCAAAGAATATAAATATCTTAGGGATCAGATCTTTTTTTTTTTTTTTGGTAGGCAAAGTCTCACTCTATCCCCCACAATGGAGTACAGTGGCATGATCTCTGCTCACAAGAACCTCAGCCTCCCAGGTTCAAGCGATTCTCCTGCCTCAGCCTCCAAAGTAGCTGGGATCACAGGCAGCTGCCACTATGCCCGGCAAATTTTTGGATTTTTAGTAGAGACCAGTTTATGCCATGTTGGCCGGGTTGGTCTTGAATTCCTGATCTCTAATGATCCACACGACTCGGCCTCCCAAATTGCCCAGATTATAGCTGTGAGCCCACAGTGCCAGGCCAGGCATAAACTTAACAAAATGAGTGCAGACCTCCAAATTGAAACAGCAAAAGATTACCAAGGAAAATTTATAGAAGACCTAAACAGGTAAGAGATATGTTCAGGTATTGGAAGACTCAGTATTGTTAAGATATCAATATTCCCCAAATCCCAGCAGGCTTAATAGAAATTGGCAAGGTGAATACAATTTATATGGAAATAGACTCTCTTAATCTATCAAATCGAATAATTGACCCCTTCCTCCAAACACTTCTATTTATCATTTTTTACAGTCTGTATCATATTCCTCTATTTCTCATATTATTTTGCAGTTAATGTTAGTAAGCAGTGTTTGTTTAATGTACTGTGACTTGCTAACTTCACTGTCCCATGGCAAGAGAGTTCACAGAACAATCAATATTTTAAGAAAATATCTTGTGCACTAAAAATTATAATGCCAGGAATACTGCCAGCCAATCTTTCTACTCTGGCTACTGGCAAGCAGAACTCCTCAAGAAGGGGAAACAATTTTTTACTTATTATATACAGGTTTACCAAAATGCAAAAAACATATATAGAGAAAATAAAGGCCACTAAGTGATTTATTTTTTAATTCCCTTGTCTTAGAAGCTTGGTAATCTAGGCTCAGTGTTTAAAGCAATTACAAGGCAACATATCTAATCCACAATTATTTATTTGGGTAAGTATTATCCTGCTCTTGGCTGAAAATGAAACTGATAACCCATTTCTAGAGCCTTCAGAGTCTCAATCACTTAAATCTGTTCCAATCTATGCATTTTACAAAGTGGTTTTACAAAGTGTTCTCACAGCTTCTGCAAGAGACAAGATAAAGTCTTCAGTTTAATTCACCTTCTGTTATAATACGGCCCTATGGAAATAATCAAATCCATTTAACACAATATAATATACAGCGCAACAAATGAAAACTTTTGTTCTGAACACATGAAATGAAATTTCGAGTTTTTCATGTTTGTTTCTACAAAGTAATGGCCATTACCTTTAGAGAGAAAACAAGAGGAAAACAAAAGCCTCATATTCATTAATTTGAAATCAAAGATAAACACTTCATTGGTTCTAAAATAGAGTCAGACTGGTTGCCTAAAAATTAAGTAGGTAGCTTGTTAAAAATTAGGATTCCTAGGTTGAACACCAGCTTCATGCCACTGGAATGCCTGGGGCTGGGAATACAGGAATAATTGTTTAAAATCTCCCCAAGTGACTCTAATACAATGTTGGGTTTGGATTAGGCAAGAGCCAGTTCTCTTTCTACAAGCAATCCCACCATCAAATTCATTATGAAAATGATGACTTCACCAAAATTTTATATTAAATAATTGGGATATTTGATAACAGGATATTAAACCGCTGTCCACGAGACTTGCTTTTTAACAATTTGAACTAATGGCTGCATGATTTTATGGATCAGCTTTGAAACCTGATTCTGCTACTTACTAGCTTTGTTACTCAACCTACTTGAAGCCTGTTTCCTTTTTGCAAAGATGGAAGTAAAACTGAACCAGCCTCCAAGAGTTATTATGAAGAGTATGTTAAATAATTCATATAAAAGTGTGCCCTGTATAAGGGCCTATACATAAAGAACTAATATTTTACTGAATGCTTTTTATCACAGTAAGACTTGTTTTCTAAACAAGGAGAATAATTAAGTTGATAAAACTGAAATCTTATGATTGTTAAAAAATGCTAATGCTTTTCATTTTTTTAAATCTTAATTAAGTCATGCATGTAGAATTATATATAATTAGGTCAAATCATCACACATATTTTAGAAAATCAAAGATCCTACTAAAATCAGTATAGGTTCAATAACGCCCTTTACATAGTGTTCCCCTATTACCCTCCTGTTAAATGAAAAGGTGAAGTTGCAGAACTATCTGTTCCCTATTGCGTAAAAAATAAGCGGCTATGCGTCATTTACATACACATGCAAAGCTCTGAGAAGAAAGTGAACAGAGGAAAATCTCCGCAAAGGGAGTGGGAATAAGGAATAGAAAGGATTTTGTTTCTCATCAAATATATTTCCATACTGTTTAAATTTTTTAGCTTGGGCTTCCGTTCTTGCAATTGTTCAGAAGTAGTCAAAACGTTTTCAGTCACACGATACAGGCTTTCTTGAATTTGACACTTTCTATGTCACCTAGAAGGTTGGCACAAACCACTGCAAATAGATATAAGGCACTTCCTCTGCAACTAATATATTCATACTTGAACTGATAACTTCATTAAAAAGCCAACAAAAGTCTTTACAGAAAAAACTGAAAGGAATGTAAAATTAAAACCACTTTAATTTTTAAAAACTGAAGACTAGGCTAGGCGCAGTGGCTCATGCCTGTAACCCCAGCATTCCGAGGCAGGCGGATCGCAAGGTCAAGAGATCGAGACCATCCTGGCCAACATGGTGAAACCCCACCTCTACTGAAAATACAAAAAATTAGCTGGGCATGATGGCAACTGTAGTTCCAGCTACTAGCGGGGCTTAGGCAGGAGAAACGCTTGAACCCAGGAGGCGGAGGTTGCAGTGAGCGGAGATCCTGACACTGCACTCCAGGCTGGTGACAGAGTGAGACTCTCTCTCAAAAAGAAATAAAGCAGAAAAACTGAACACTTTAAATTTTTGCCTCAATGCTTTTACACTGTGTATTTACACCTAAACCAGTTGAGCCATATCAAAATAGTTCTATATTATCCATGATACAATAGCAACTTGTTCATCTTACATCAAGCACTAAACAAATGCTTTCCTAGAGTTTCCCAAAACTATCTTTACACTGGAATATATTACTTATAATATACTTTTCTAAACCAAGACAACAGTTGAAAAACTCCAAACTGGCAAAGCAGCATTTTATATCAGAAAATATTTTCCTACCACAACTCAGCCTCAGGATTATTTATAATACAAAAAGTTTGAAACATCAGGTACTCTTTAAACATCAATGAGATAGTCAATGAAAACAGTCAGATTATTATTAAATGTTAACAAAAGCTCCTTTTTCTGAACTTTCTTGCTATTCAGTGAGTATCTTCACTAAAAAGCGGCATTTATATTTTTTGAAATGTGTTTACAAACATAGCTTTGTTTCACAAAATTCAAAAATACAAAGCCTCCATTCAAATCATAAAAATACCAATTATCTCATCTTAGAATCACTGAATACATGCAAACCTGCTCTTTTCACAGATAGCAACAGGCACTTTCAGAAATCAACCTTAAGACTGGTAAGGCGGCATCTCAGAAATCTGGAGGTTCTACAATCAATGAAAGTTACTGTTTGAAAAACAAAACAAAACCAACTCTATCAGACTTCACAAGAAAATATACTCTACATATTTCAGAGATAAATCATATGACGATTGAGACATGAAGAAGCGTATTCTAGGAGCCAAAATCTCAGATCAAGTGGCCTTCAGTTAATGAGAAGCTTACAATGAACAATGTTTTGTTCTAAGAAAGATTACTGAGATGAGAATTACTACCTTTATCAGAAATCATAACTCCAGACTGATATAGCCCTACATCTCCTCACAAAATGCCTTAACCTTCAATAGATGCTTTTCTGGCCCAGCATGGTAGCTCAAAAAAAAAAAAGATGCTTTCCCTAAAACAGGATTTTTGCAAATTCTATATAGAAGAGTAACAGTGTCTCTCCAAATTACATCGGAACAGTCAATTCAACTCCTAATTTACACACAAAAAAATGTGCCCAGGAGTGGTGGCTCACGCCTGTAATCCTAGCACTTTGGGAGGCCGAGGTGGGTGGATCACCAGAGTTCAAGAGTTTGAGACCAACCGAGCCAAATGGGTGAAACCCCTGTCTCTACTAAAAATACAAAAATGAGCCGGGCGTGGTGGTGGGCGCTTATAATCCCTGCTACTCAGGCTGAGGCAGAAGAATCACATGAACCTGGGGGGGCAGAGATCATACCACTTTAAGCCAGCATGGGCAAAAGAGCAAAACTCTGTCTCAGTTTAAAAAAAAAAATTGAGACAGGGTCTCACTCTATTGTCCAGGTTGGCATGCAGTGGCAGGATCATGGCTCACTGCAGCCTCAATTTTCCTGGGCTCAGGTGATCTTCCCACTTCAGCCTCCTGAAAAGCTAGAACTACAGGTACATGCCACCACACCTGGCTAATTTTTGTATGTTTTGTAGAGACAGGGTTTCACCATGTTGCCCAGCCTGGTCTGGAACTCCTGGGCTCAAGTGATCTGCCCACCTCAGCCTCCCAAAGTGCTGGGATTATAGGTGTAAGCCACCACACCCAGCCTAAAAAAAATAATAATAATTTCAAGGTTTGGCACGACAGATCACATCTGTAATCCCAGGATTTTGGGAGGCCAAGGTGAGAAGACTGCTTGAGGTCAGGAGTTTGAGACCAACCTAGTCAACACAGTGAGACACTGTCTCTACCCAAAAAAAGAGAAAAAAAGTAGCTAGGCATGGTCACGTGCACCTGTAATCCTCAGGAGGCCAAGGCAGAAGAATCCCTTGAGTTCAGGAGTTCAAAGATGCAGTAGGCTACGATCACACCACTGTACCTCAATCTGGCCAACAGAGTGAGACCCCATTTCAAAAAGGAAAAAAAAAGAAAAAGGAAAAAGAAACAATTGTTAAAACGACATCATGTCTAGACATGCAACTTAACTTCAAAATATGAGGACAACATATTTCCTACAATCAACAAAAGCAGCTTTGGCCCCAAAATCTAAAACCAAAGACAATTTAGAGTATTAAATAAAAGGTTCACCTGGATCACAAATTGAACAGGAAAATGAACTTATAATTCCATTGAATAAGACTATCTTTTTCTGCTTTTACAACTGCTTCCTCACATCTACTCTCATACTAGATTACATAACCTCTCCTGCCTGGCTCAACTCAATTGGGGAAAAAAAAAAAAAAAAATCAAGGTTGTTTTAGAAAAAATACTGTTTCCAAAGTTTTCGCCAGCTACTGGCTTCCTAGAGTCCTCATAAAACAGAGATCCTCTGCCCAGTGAATCCCAGAATCACAAAAGCCATTCTCCCCTAAGTCTGACATTACTAAAGACCAGAAGTGCTATATGCCCTATCGAAAAAACAAACACACACTATGAAAGTATGATTTCTTTTTGCTTTTCAGAGCTAGAGCTGGCTGTGGTTCTACAGAACCAGCTGTTTTCACATAAACCTCCACAGCTTCACTACTTGGCCACTTCTTGCTCATCCCTGATGATTAAACATGGAGTCCTGAAGTCACCTTTGCAGAAGAAATAAGAACACAAGTGGAACATTCTCAAAAATCAATACCTCACGTCTCCAGTCAGCTAATCAACATAAGTTTCCATGCTTCCTTAAAGCCTCACCATGCAGCTTATGCTGGGAGAGAAAATGCAATTAGGGGAATTTAATCTATCTTTCCACTAACATATCACCCCCAACTCTAAATCAAAAATCAGCTACCAGTGTTTATCTACCTCAAAGCATGGTACTGTGCAGAAACACAAGTGTTAAAGCACTATCTTTATACCATTGGAGTTTATAATCTGTCTAATATACTTAAACAACCAAAAAACTCCACATGACAGTATTCTAAAAAATGTTAGGGTAAGTGAAACCGCAGAATTTCCCAACAGAAATACTTTGTTCAATGTGCATCAAAAGTAGGCATCAGACCTTTTTTTTAATTATAGGTAAAACTCAAGAGGCTGACCAGCTATTATACAATAATTAGTTGCACTCAAAATCTATTTGGCATAGCTGCCATACTGGCCTTAGCTCTCTGCCTTCAGTGGTAAAAAAAGAATTAGAACTTTCTTCCACCAAAAAGCCTTTAAAATATGTGAATGCTGCATTTTTTACAAAATTATGACCTGAAATGGCCAGGAAAGATTTGAAAAATGAAGGAGAGTTCAAAGGGCATAAGAATGGCAAAGAGTATTCCAGGTTGGGAGTAAAGAATAATTGTAGTAGGAGGTCAGGTGAGGAGACCAGTGTGACTGAACCATACAATTCAGACTGAAAAGCAGTGAATATAAGACTGGCTAAGGTAAGTCTGCATCAGATTATTAAAGAACACAAATGCTAAGGTTGCATTTCCAATTGTTTTGATAGCCAACATGGAACAAAGCAGATCCTGAGACAAATCACAGAAAGTAGAGGTTTTAAGTGTATGAAATAGACTGTATTATGGACTGAATGTTTACGTCCCCTCAAAATTCATATTCCCCACATATTCCATATGTGGAAGACTTAACCCTGAATGTGACGGATCCCCTATGGAGATAGGGCCTTTGAAAGTTAGTTTAGGCTAGATGATGTCATGAAGTGGGGCCCTCATGACAGGTAGGATTAGTACCAGGAAACATCAAAGAAACAAAGAGTGACACTGAAATTGTAATTAAAAAAAAGACAACCAAAAAACCAAGTCTAGGACCAGACAGATTCACAGCAGAATTCTATCAGACATTCAAATAAGAATACGTACCAATCCTATTCACACTATTCCATAAGACAGAGAAAGAGGGAATCCTCCCTAAATCATTCTATGATGCCAGTATCACCCTAATACCAAAACCAGGAGAAGACATAACAACAATAACAACTACAGACCAATATCCCTGATGAACACAGATGTAAAAATCCTTAACAAAATACTAGCTAACCAAATCCAACAGCATTATCAAAAAGATAATCCACCATGATCAAGTGGGTTTCATACCAGGGATACAGGGATGGGTTTAACATATGCAAGTCAGTAAATATGATACACCACACAAACAGAATTTAAAACAAAAGTCACATGATCATCTCAATAGATGCAGATGTAGGAAAAGCATTTCACAAAATACCGCATCCTTTTATGATTAAAACCCTCAGCAAAATAGGCACGTAAGGGACATAACTCAGTGTAATAAAAGCCATCCATGACAAACCCACAGCTAACGTAATACTTAATGGGGAAAAGTTGAAAGCATTCCCTCCAAGAATTGGTACAAGACAAGGATACCCACTCTCACCATTTCTATTCAACATAGTCCTAGCCAGAGCAACCAGACAAGAGAAAGAAAGGGCATCCAAACCGGTAAAAAAGTCAAACTATCGCTGTTTGCTGATGATATGATGGTACACTTACAAAACCCTAAAGACTCCTCCAAAAAACCTCCTAGAAGGTTACAGTGAGCCAAGATCATGCCACTGCACTCCTGCCTGGGAGACAGAGCAAGACTCCATCTCAAAAACAGTAACAAAAGAAAAAGCTCCTAGAATTGATAAATGAATTCAGCAAATTTTCAGGATACAGAAGTAATGTAGTACACAAATCAGTAACTCTACTACACACCAACAGTGATCTGAGAATCAAATCAAGAACTCAATCCCTTTTAAAATAGCAGCCAAAAGTCTAATACTTAGGGATATACCTAACCAAGGAGGTGAAAGACCTCTATAAGGAAACACTACCAAACACTGCTGAAAGAAATCAATGACACAAACAAACAGGAACATATCCCTTGCTCATGGATGGGTAGAACCAACATTGTGAAAATGACCATACTGCCAAAAGCAATATTCAAATTCAGTGTAATTACCATGAAAATACCAACATTCTTCACAGAACTAGAAAAAAAAAATCCTAAAATTTGTATGGAACCAAAAAAGACCGAGCACAGCTAAAGCAAGACAAAGCAAAAAGATCAAATCTGGCAAAACTGTGCAGAAACTCAAGTGTAAAGCACTATCTTTGCTGCCACAGAGTCTATAATCTGTCTAATATGCATACAGTAAACAACCAAAAAACCCCAAATGACAGTATTCTAAAAAACGTTAGGATAAGTAAAACCTCAGAATTTCCCAACAGAAATACTTTGTTCAATATTTACCAAAAGTAGGCATCAGACTTTCTTTTTTAATTACAGGGTTAAAACTCCAGAGGCTGACCAGCTATTATACAATAATTAGTTGCACTCAACCCTACTGGGCATAGCTGCCATACTGGCCTTAGCTCTGCCTTCAGTGGTTAAAAAAAGAAAAGAAACACAAGTCTAATATACATACAGTAAACAACCAAACATCACATTACCTGACTTGAAACTAGACTGTAAGGTCATAGTCACCAAAACAGCATGGTACTAGTGTAAAAATAAGCAAACAGACCAGCAAAACAGAATAGAGAACCCAGAAATAAACCCAAATGCTTAAAAGCCAACTGATTTTAAAACAAAAATAAAAAGTGGGGAAAGGACACCCTATTCAACAAATGGTGCTACGATAACTGGCAAACCACATGTAAGAAAATGGCACTGGATCCTCATCTCTTACCCTAGAACTTAAATCTACGAACTGAAACTTGAAAAATTCCGGAAGGTAACTAGAAAACCCCCTCTAGACATTGGCTTTAGCAAAGACTTTATGACAAAGAACCCCAAAGCAAATGCAACAAAAACAAAGATAAATAGATGAGGTCTAATTAAACTAAAGAGCTTCTGCATAGCAAAAGGAAAACTCGGCAGAGTAAACAGACAACCCACACAGAGTGCAGATCTATACATCCAACAAAGGACTAATCTCTAGAATCTACAAGAAACTCAAACACATTAGCAAGAAAAAACAAATAATCTCATCAAAAAGCGGGCTAAGGACATAATACACAATTCTCAAAAGAAGATATACAAATGACCAACAAATATATGAAAAAAATGCTCAACATCAATAATGATCAGGGATATGCAAATCCAAACCACAATGCCATACCACCTTACATCCACAAGAATGGCCATAATAAAATAAAAAAATAATAGATGTTGGCATAGATGCACTAAAAAAACAACACACACTTCTACACACCAGTGGGAATGTAAGCTAGTACAGTGACTATGGAAGACAGTGTGGAGATTCCTTCAAGAACTAAAAGTCGAACTACCATTTGATCCAGCAATCCAGTGTTGGGTATCTACCCAGAGGAAAAAAAGTCATTATGTCAAAAAAAAAACTTGCACACACGTTTATAGCAGCACAATTCGCAATTGCAAAAATATGGTACCAGCTCAAATGTTCATCAATCAAGTAGTGGATAAAGAAATTGTGATACACACACACACAGACACACACACACACACACACACACAAACACACAAATATAATACAACTCAGCCATAAAAAGGAATGAACGAATGGCATGCACGGCAACCTGGATGGACTGGAGATGATTATTCTAAGTGAAGTTAACTCAGGAATGGAAAATCAAACATCGTATGTTCTCACTCAAAAGCAGGAGCTAAGCTATAAGACATAAAGGCATAAGAACGATACACTGGACTTTGGGGACTCAGGGAAAGGATGAGGGGAGGTGAGGAACAAAAGACTATAAACTGGGTTCAGTGTATACTGCTTGGGTAGATGAGCACACCAAAATCTCACAAATCACCACTCAAGAACTTACTCATGTAACCAAATACTACTTGTTCCCCCGAAATCTACAGAAATAAAAAATTTTTTAAAAAAAGAGAGAGATACCAAAGAGCACACAGGAGACCCTCCTACCACACACACACATACACTGAGGACACAATTAGATGGTATACCTCTGCAAGCCAGAAAGAGAGCCCTCCCCAGAAGGCGACCATGCTGGCACCCTGATCTCAGGTTTTTACCCTCCAAAACTGTAAGAAAAAACATTCCTCTTTTTTAAAGCCACCAAATCTACAGTATTTTGTTATGGCAGCTCAAGCAGATTAAGACAGATTGGAAAAAGAGAGCAAACGGCAGCAAGAAGACCAAGTAAGGAAACTAGTGCAATGTCCAATAGCAAAGCAACAGATTACACAGCCATCAATTAGCTACAGAGAAAAAAAAGCTACCTCACCTGGCCCCCAGATTCTTAGAAGTTATATTCAAGAACCCTCACTATCCATTTCCAAGGTCTTTAGTTTTGCTGTTTCACTTACCAGCTATTCTTATCGTTGCAATTTAAGACAGATCTTCAAGAAAGCATTAGAAATTATTAAAAACAGAGAAGCAGAGACAGAGCCCCAGAATTTTCTCTCTCTTTTTCTTTTTTGGAGACAGAGTCTCACTCTGTCGCCAGGCTGGAGTGCAGTGGCACGATCTCGGCTCACCGCAATCTCCGCCTCCCAGGTTCAAGCAATTCTCCTGCCTCAGCCTCCCGGGTAGCTGGGACTACAGGTGCATGCCACCACGCCCAGCTAATTTTTTTGTATTTTTAGTAGAGACGGGGTTTCACCACGTTGGCCAGAATAAGTCTCGATCTCGACCTAGTGATCTGCCCGCCTTGGCCTCCCAAAGTACTGAGATTACAGGCTTGAGCCACCGCGCCCGACCGACCCCAGAATTTTCTTGAGTCCAGTCAAGCAACTGTCACATCATCCTATGACCCTTTTCTCCCAAACCCAGTCAGTGTCTTATTCTGAAGACTAGTCAGCAAATAGCTCCTATGAAGGCCACAGTACACTGGCCTCCATCAAGGCTACCTCAGTGGCCCTACTGGTACTAGGTTCCAAAGGAACCCAGTAGTGTCCTTACTTAGAATTTGTCAATTCCATTCTTCAAAATAAAGTGAAACTTCTAAACAATATGATTCCATAAAGAGATACTTAGTGATGGAAAATCCCAATATTTCTCAATGTAAGGTTAAAAAGGTGTTTTATATACCCAGACAAACACACTAAATGGAAAGAGACAAGGCTGGGCATGGTGGCTCATGCCTGTAATCCCAGCACTTTGGGAAGCCAAGGCGGGTGGATCACGAGGTCAGGAGTTTGAGACCAGCCTAACCAACATGGTGAAAGCCTGTCTCTACTAAAAATAAAAAAATTAGCTGGGCATGGTGGCGCACACCTGTAATCCCAGCTACTCAGGAGGCTGAGGCAGGAGAATCACTTGAACCCAGGCGGCAGAAGTTGCAGTGAGCCGAGATCTGGCCACTGCACTCCAGCCTGGGCAACAGAGTGAGACTCTTATCTCCGAAAAGAAAAAAAAGAGAGAGAGACACAACACTGGATGCTGGGGGGTCATCCTCATCACAAAGCCCTAATTACAAAGAACCAGGAAATGGTAGCACCAGCAGACAGCTCCAAGCCCTGATGCCCTGTCATTCGTGGATATGACTAAGTCAGACTTTCTTGCTTCAAGCAGAGCAGACAGTTCATCTTGCGTTTCATAACCTCATCCTTGCACCCTCTCCTCCTCACTCGGGAGTATAAAAGTATAGCTGAACTTTTAACTCTTTAAAGGTTTAACTATTTAGTATCACTAAAATTTTGTTGAGATTACTGCTTATCAATACAAAGTAAAAGCAGAATATTCCTAACAACTATTCAGCTGTCACATTCCTACTTAAGTCTGGGGTTAACCTTGTCACTACAGCAGATCCTCAACAAGCATTTTAAAAACTAAGCTGAGAAAAAATGACTCAAGGGCACTAATATGGGGGCTCAATGGTTTGGAATATACTTAACAGAATCCACACAAAGAATATGTCTGAGGATTTATTTTACTTTAGTGCTTTAATTTCCCCCATTTAACCAAAAAGACTCATCTGAATAATTCTGAGATTCTGATGAATTACATACAAAGAAATTCTGATGATTCATCAGAATTCTGAGATTCTGATGAATTTTATATACATATTATATTTCATTCTGATGAAAATATATTTATATATAAAATTATATACTAAAAATCGTATTACAAAGAGTTCCCTAGGCTAGTGTTCCTCTCAGTCACCTGATTTAATCTTTAATAACCCACCATCAGAAATGTTTACGTTTACATTAAGATTCCCTCTCTCCATGTATCTGAAGAGCCTGGAATCCTTTTCAAGAGTTCCTAATAAAATAACTAATATCTGTATAATCCACAAACCTCTACATTTTACAATTTCCATAAAAATGTTTTAATCTGATCATTATCCCAACCCTGAGGCAGTATTTTTATTGTCCTCACCTTAGACTTGAGATAAACAGACTCAGAGAGGTTAAAACAGACGGCCCTAGGGTCACTTACTTACCTAGTAAATAATAAAGCCAACACTAAACCAAAACTTTCTCCCAACTGCTCCTCTTTCAAATATACTACAATGTATCTTTATTCTCCACCATCTTAAACAAACCACTCTACACTGAATAAAAAACAGTGCATTAGCAGGTACTCACTCGAATACCCACATATGCTCTTTAACAAAACAACAGCCCAATCTACTTCTAAATAAATAAAAATATAAAATGAACTAATTATACCCCTTTGAATATTAGCATTAATACCTTTCATTTCATGAATTGAAAGTTCTGTTCTATTAAAATATCTTCTGTATGTTACATTTTTAAACTACTTTTGGAATAAATATTTTCCATCCACTTTAACTGTTCTGTAACTAAGTAAACACTTAATCTTTGAAAAAGGGAAATAAAACAATAAAAATTTTCCATACTGTGAAGCAACCATTCTTTTCTATGACCTCAACTAAATGACAGCTGTGAATAATCCAATATCTCACAACTATCAAATTTCATCTTCATTCCAACTCACAAAGTCTGAAGACAGCTTAACAGTAAGACCACACAAAAAAAGAATTACACTTATAAATATATCTTAGGTGGTAGCTGTTTATATTTTATGTCTTGAAATACTAAATATAAAGTCCTTAATTAACTATTTTATGGAGACTTTTAATCATACTGTTTTCTCCTTAATAAAAATAAATCCTCCTGACACAGTGGCTCACACCTGTAATCCCAGCACTTTCCCAGCACTTTGGAAGCCAAAGTGGGCAAATCATCTGAGGCCAGGAATTCAAGACAAGCCTAGCCAACAGAGTGAAACCTCGCCTCTACCAAAGATACAAAAATACGTGTGGTGGCAGGTGCCTGTAATCCCAGCTACTAGGGAGGCTGAGGCACAAAAACTGCTTGAACCCAGGAGGGAAAGGTTGCACTGGGCCAAGATTACACCACTGTACTCCAGCCTGGGCAACAGAATAAGACTCTGTCTCAAAAAAAAAAAAAAAAAAATTACATAAATAAATCTTGAAGCAGTTTTGGAGAATATTAACAATACCCCATTTAAGGCTTCTTTTATACTTTGTCACCTTGGCTTCAGATACGACTTCTTATTACAACAAATTTCAAAGATTTCCAGAGACACTAAATTCCTTCTCAAGACAAACCATGCTCTGTAGATTGGTATCAGTGCAGGTGCAACTCCAACTGATTAGATTTGCAACTTCTGAGGGGCAATAAGAAACCACAGGCAAATGTGTTTTACTGTTGATTTCTCTATTTCCTCTTTAAAAAGAACAGTTACCAACTTCCTACAAGAATTATGAAGTAAACAGCATACGAGTAAGTATTTATGAAGCACTCTTAACATCACTGATTTTGTTTTAAAACAGAGACTCCTCCCCTTCCCCCAGTCATTCAAAGGACAAAGTCCTACTGCTAATATAACTTACTTGGCAAGTCTCCGGAGTCAAACTCAATGCAAACAGTCTGATCACTACAGGCACTGTTCTTAAGCTTGTGAGGAGGGATTATATAAATATGAAGCCAAGAGAGACCCTGGCACTACGGCATGTTTTGTATTCCTGCAGTACAGTATCTCAAACCCCTATAAACTTTAAGTTGATTTAACTATTTAACATTGTATCATGGTTCTTAGGACAGTAACACTAGCAAGGTACAAGGAACAGGCTTGCAAAACCACCAGAAAAGTCAATGGCCAAGTGGTCTACCTCTCAAAACAGACTACAGCAGACTAATTTATTACATACTTCATTACTACTTTCACAGTTTATATTAAACAGTAGTAGGTCTAAGCCAGTAACAAGCTCCTAAGGAAAATTTCACACTCAGCAGAATCTTCACTTTTAATTCAGATGCCAGTAATATTTCAGGAATAAACATCATGCTACTAATCTGTGAAAACTTTTCACAATAGAAAAGAATAAAGTTTACCAAAGACTAATTTGTCCGTTCCCTAGAGAAAAGTATGTTAGCTCTACTTTTTCTTCTTGAAGATAACTATCAGAATTTTCTTAACTGTTTGCTCTCAGTCAAAATTCAAAAAGAGTATGATGAGGGTTGAGGCTTCCTTGTGGCAGAAATTATATATATATAAATATGTATATAAAATGGGACCCAAATGAAAATAATTCTACTCTCCTGATAGTACCCTGAAAATTTCCCTGCATGCTTTAACTGATCAGCACACTCCTTGTCCCAAAAGATGAAAAAGGTTCTCTCTCCTCAAAACAGATCTTGATTCCCTAAATCAATGTATTGGATGGACCACTCAAAGATAAAACTCGGCCTGAAAATCTATATTCCCAGAAGAATTTGCTTTATATAAACAAATTGACTGCAATTTTTTTTCTGTATTTAAAATAATGAAGTCTCTAGACTTCTGAACAAAAAGTTCCTACTGTGAGTTGAAAACAATCCCTGGGGTCAGAGGTGAAGGAAGAAGGGAGAGGAGGAGGAGAGAGAGACAGATCTCCCTAGTACTTTTTCTAAAATCCATGGGGCCAAGTGGGTTTTAGAACTCAGCTTTGCAGATTTTAGAAAGGAAACATAGTATACAGGTATATATATCATATGCTACAAATCAGCTCCTGGCAACAACACAAGAACTAGGAAAATAGAGAATGTCAATGGCCTTCCTTCAGGTAAGATTTTGCCACCAAAATACTTTATGCTGAAATTATTTTGGTTCAGATCTTTTCAGATTTCAAAATTGCAGAAAAGGGACTGCGGACCTCTAACAGGGAAAAGGGGATCTTGACAAATAATAAAATATGCTATCACCTAGAATGAAAAAAACTAGTTGATGCTTAGATAAAAAGACATTAAGGATATTCAGGACAGTCTTGAAATGACTCTAATTACCTACCCAATTGGAAAGTTACAATCATTTCAAGTTATATGTTCTTATCAAAAGATTCAATATGAAATATTTTCCCTTTAACTTTATTCCAAACTGGGACCAACACTAAACAACATTTTCTAAAATCTGAGTATGTCAATACCAAGCAGATAAGTAAATGGGCCTCTGGACCACATGACAAAGTTTGCTAGACATAGTGGGCTTTCCAAATAGGAAAAACCTAAAAGGATGCTGCAGAACTCAAAGATTCTTACCCTTGGTACAAGTGGCCATATCAGCTCAGATTCTCTGAAATGACCGTGGCCAACCATGCTTCTGTTCAAAGCAGGCCTAGCATTTTGCATTTTTTTCCTCTCCAAAGGCACAAACAAACCTCTTATTTATTCGCAACCACCTCAAAACAACAACATATGCCTCTAGGACCAAGAAGTTGGATGACTGTAATTCCCTCCCAGCCGGATACCTGCCACGCCCAACCAAGACTCACAACTCTTGCTGGCAGCAGCAGCACATTCGTTCCATGATTGGAGTAGCTATGATTGTTTTAAACCCAACCTGTATTCATTGTATCAGCCACCAATGAAGTGATGAAAGAATAATTAGAAGCCGATCTTGCTCATTTTTAAAGCCTGAAAATAGCTCACAGGCAAAACTACCAGAAGCAAATAAACTGCCCACTTTTGAGCGAGGCTGCCTCCAGAAAGACTTCCTTTTAGCAACCAGAATGATCTTCCATAGATTACTGCAAATTTAGAGAAACCCTCTCAGTTCAAATTCAGGCACCTTGCTAACACCTAAAACAGAGGTGACAAAATGGCACCTTGGGCCAAATTCCCCCAATTTTAATAACCAAATACAGTAAGTTATAGTAGTGGTTTTTTGGTTGGTTTTTTTTTTTTTTTTAAGGAAAAAAGGTAGTACTTTATGTCCTGTACCTCATCTCAAATTGTTTTATAATATTATTTTGAAGGTCATCCCTGAGTCACCACCCAATGCAATAAAAATTGGTAACCAATGTCTAATCCGTTTACATTTCTGTGTGATCTTTAAGTCCCCAAGCAGCTTACAGTAGCTTGGATGACTCACCATGGTCTTTACGAGAGCAATTTTTAACATGGAACACACGAGAGCACATTGGAACAAAAAAAAACCCCAAAGCTCTCTCTATAAAAACTACATCTTCTTTCCAAGTCAAGGGTATCTTTAAAAATTACAGGATGATCTGGCTGGAAACAGAGAAAAGTTCAAATAAAAGTCACACTATTAACAAAATGATCTGTGCTTCAGTTTATGAAAATAGCAGTTTACTTTCTACCAAAACCATATTTCCCCTTGACGTAATGATCCCTTTTCACAGGCTTCTATAGGAGCAGGAAAAGGTGCATGAAAAAATACAGCTAAAGAATATGCTCTGGAGTTGGGCTTCTCATTAAGGATAGGCTAGCATTCCATTCCACCCTGACCCTTACCCTCCAAAGATGTAAATAAAGCACAACAGGAGGAAGGTAGTGCCATAAGCCAAAAATGATACAACTTTAGAATTTCAGTTTTACTCAATATTTAATGAAAACATATTTAAATTACAACAAATATGTTTGTGGTAGCAAGTAGTAAATAAAATGTACATGTATTTTTAAAATAAGATTTCTTCTGCTCACTTGCTACGTGTTGCTTCAGGCTACCAAGGGAGTTTATGTTACTTCTTCTTGGCCATTAAGAAAAAAAGGGAAGCTGCTCTACCCTAGAGACTGTTAATATTCTCTCCAACCTGTTCCCAAGCGTTCCAACCTTTCAAGTCAGGTAATTTTTATTTTACTTAATTATTCAGACTATTCCTCACTCCAGAAATAACTTCAAGTAGCTGGAGAAAAAATACGGACAAAATACTACATTTAAGTGGCAGTGATGCCTTAGCATGGAAAAGGATTTTCAGAAGGTGTACATATTCTGTTCACTAATCTGTACTCTACAAAGTATACTCCGGAAAATAACGACATTAAGAAGAAATCAACCAAAAATATACAGTTAAGGTTCTTAGGTACTTCACGACCTTTCAAAACTATTTGTATGCTTGATTACTTCTCAGACTTAATATACACAATTTTATGCCACTATAAGCAACTTTGATTCATTGCTCTTGGAGGGCTATTTCCTCACTTCCATCACCACAGACAAAACATTTCATTTTATCCAAAGTAAATAGAATATATACAGTGGAGTTTCCAAATAATATTGACCATAAATTGCTTATCACAATGCCTAGTATATAACAGGAATTCAATAAACACTAGCTACAATACTGGCTATATAAAGATTACTAATATAATCATTAGTATTACCTAGAATACTAATTAGGAAGTACCACAATAACAGCAGCTACCATTTTTGAAGCAGGTTTGTAGGAGGAAATATATACAAAACCTTATTTAACCTTTACAAGGATTCTGTAAGCAGGGATTATTACCCACTTTTCCCAAATGAAAAAAGTATGGCTCTGATTATTTAAATGTCTTGCCTAGGACCATCTAGCTAATAACTTGCAAGTCATCGATTCCAATCCAGTTGTCTCGCTCCTGAGCCCAATTCTTTCCACTACACTATACCGCCTCTCTCACAAAAGGCAGGAATTCAAGGGCTCTCTCACTGACAAGACTCCAATTAGATTCCACTCCATTTCAATAAGCACAGGTCAAAGAATGACAGGAGTTCCCACCAGTTACCACACAACACATTTGTATACAAGCACAAATATGCTCCAAATGTCAAAATGCGTTCCGTTCACATACTAATAAAGTTTTGTATTGTTACATTAAATAATCAACCGAAGTCACTAACTTTAAACATGTAACTCCAACATTAACATCAATCCTTGGCCTGATAATTTATCTCCCTCTGCGTTCATTTCCCTAAGAGAATTCATTAGCTTTAATTATAACTTGGAGGCACAAAAAACAAATTTGCATCTCCTAACCAAAAGAAATCAAAATGTGAGCAAAAACATACTCATACACAAAAAGGTGGTCAGTACTACATTATTTATCATATCAAAAAGCAAATGAACAAAAATCCCTAAATGTCAGGTAATAAGAGAATGGATTTGTTAAGTTATGCTATATTCATTCCATTTAAGAGCATGCAACTATTTTAAACCAAGTTAATAACATGAGAAAATGTTAACAGTAGAAGATTAAGTGAAACAAAAAAATAGAACATAAATAACAAGTTCTCAACCTTGCCAACAGAACTTTAAGATAAAAAAGACAAAAAGGAAATAAATCAACACAATTTTCTCTGGATAGTGAAATAAAGGTCATTTCTCCCCTTCTGCTTTTTCTGGTCTCCAATTTTCTTTTCAATAATGACTATGTATTAACTTTACATGCAGAGACAGTTTTCTTTTAAACCAACATCGTTACCCAGCAGTCTTCAGTCATAAATCTACAAATTAGCCAGAAGAGTCCCAGGTCATGTGAAATATAAAATGAGCAAAACAATTCAGCATCTTTATTACTGCCTGCAATACTATCCTCCAATTATGTCAGAACTGCAATCTTGACTCATTTCTCTTACCTACAGAAAGCCAATACTTCAAATTCTCTCAATCCTTTACTTCTGGTATTTTACCTTCCTATTCCCTACACTAATACCACATCCAATCCTTCACCAGCTCATCCCTAGATTAGCATAGAGGCTTCCAAAGTAAATAAATGCCTTCCTTATTTCAGTTTCTTCTAACAATTTACTCCACCACAGCTAACTATGTGCTAGGCAGTATTCTTGGAACTTGACATTTATTAACTCATTGAACACTCCTAACAACCTCATAAGGATAACTACTATTATTAGTCTTATTTTGCAGATTAAGAAACAGAAGCAGAGAGGTTAAGTAACATACCCAAGATCACCCAGCTATTCACTGGTAATTTCTGGATCCGAATGCCTGCAATCTAACTAGATAGTAATATGTAAATACAAGCTTCCCCAGGAATTAAGCAGTGATGATGAATAAAAAGCAGCTTCTCTCACTATGAACCATACAGGACCTTGAATACATTTCAAGTTCTCTCCTCATGCTATTCCTCACCTGAAAGACAAGTTCTTTTCTTCACTATTTTCCATATCTCCTTCACAAGGCAACTCTTAACATTTTTCAGTTTTCCTCAAGCCAGTTCCCTGACTCCTCAGCACAGCCTTTTTCTTATGGACTCAATTTAAACTACAATAATGTGCGTTAGTTGACCTCTTCTAAAGTTTACCTCACTATTTTACTTCCCATTAAATGTCTCCACTTTTTTTTTTTGAGACAGAGACTCCCTCTATCATCCAGGCTGGAGTGCCGTTGTGTGATCCTGACTCACTGCAACCTCTGACTCCTGGGTTCAAGCGATTCTCCTACCTCGGCCTTCCCAGTAACTGGGACTACAGGCATGTACCACAACACCTGGCTAATTTTTTCTATTTCTCCTAGAGACAGAGTTTCGGTACCTTAGCCAGGCTGGTCTCCAACTCCTGGCCTCAACTGATATGCCCACATCAGCCTCCCAAAATGCTGTGATTACAGGCATGAGCCAACCATGCCCAGAGAAATGTCTCCACTTTTTCTGAACAACCTTCTCCATTTCCCATCTTCCCAAAAACTATTAGAACACTTCATAAGTAGATACTGAGAGTTAACTGATAAAAATTAGATACTTATGGCACAACTATTTAACAAAGCAGACTGTCATTCAATAGTCTTTTGAACTAAAATATCTAAATGTCTGTCTTCTCATTGTTGCCTAAACACAAACACTGAGTTTGCAATTTCAACATTCCCATCCAAGAATACACTTTCAAGTGATACCCAAAAGCAGTCATATTAAATGATCTTTCACAAAGGCATTCCACACATTGTCCAGAAATAGTATTTTTTTTTTTTCAGGAGAGCCTTTCTAATAGTGCTACTTTTACTTTCTTTCAGTGAGATTACCCAAGTCTTTGACAATACTAGGTAGGCAATGAGATTCCAGGAAACCAATTGTTTAAGAGCAGAAAAAACTATATGGCTTTAATAAGAGAGTGATATTTATGACCCAATTAAGACTAAAATTTGAAAGCTGTTTACAGTCAAGCCTGGATACCTTCATCTTTATCTTCCCATTTCAAAAGGCTTGTTTAAAAACTCAAAGGATATCTTGAAGACAGAAACTTGAATTTGTGTTTAAATGGCTAAAGAAAACAGACAAAAATAGTAACTGTAGGTATGCCTCAATACAGATACTAAACAAGCCTCCACAATGTTGTGATCTAATCAAGTTGTTTTTCAAATCCATTATAAGCAATGACTACTTAAAAAAACACCAATTTGGTTTTCTTTTTTTTTTTTTTGGAGACAGAGTCTCTCTCTGTTGCTAAGACTGGAGTGCTGAGGCGCCACCTCGGCTCACTGCAACCTCCGCCTCCCAGGTTCAAGCAATTCTCCCACCTCAGCCTCCCGAATAGGTGGGATTACCGTGCCCACAATCACACTCGGCTCATTTTTGTAATATTAGTTGAAATAGGGTTTCACCAGGTTGGCCAGGCTGGTCTCAGACTCCTGACCTCATGGTGATCCACCCACCTCGGCCTCCCAAAGTGCTGGGATTACAGGCATGAGAGCCACCGCGCCCCACCTTGTTTTTCAATTGTTCAGGAATTGGCCTGAAAAGTATGCAATACGCACGGTCATAATCTTGTCTCTAATTTTTCTATTTTCCAAGTTTGAGTTTCCAAATACAGGTTTTCTCTAAACTAATTTTTTGCTACCTTTTACCTTAAATGAGCCACTTAATAGCAGACCATACCTGTCATAAAATATATTTTTGCCCACACACCTGCTGACTCTGTCATAGCTCTCATTAATCACTACAGCTTACCTGAAGCAAATGTCTAACATGGCTCAATATTAACAAGTGTGTATTACTACAAATTATAGTTACTATAAATTTCAACACTAATAGGTACATAATACGAACCACACCCTACTCATAACCTTAAACTACCTTAAGTGAAAGGTCAAACCTGGTTTCTTCTCTAAAATCACCGTTCCTACTTATATTACAGTTCAGTAAAAACCCACATTGGTACAATTTTGGTCTTCCCTCTCTTGATTTTTTTCTTGATAGGTACAAGTAATGCCATGACAATTTGAAAAGCTTACTCCAAGTTTAATAGGGTAAGAAGGCATCTAGTAATCTGAGCATTTTTTTATTGACCTGAAAAGTGGATGCAGTTATAAAAGGCCAACACCAACAATCCTTGTGGTGACAGAACAGTTTCTGTATCTCGGCTGTATCACTATCAGTAACCTAGTTGTGATACTGTACTAGTTCTGCAAGGTGCTGTTACTGCAGGAAACTGGGTAAAGGGTATATAGAATCTCTGCATTACAACTGCATATGAATCTATAATTATCTAAAAATAAAGTTTCGTTTAATAAAAAAATACTGGAGCAATTTAATAAGAATTCATCTTTCTAGCTGTGTATCAGTATTTTCAGAAAGCCTATATGTACATCTAAAAATCCCCCACAAAAAAAAAAAAAAAAAAAGATCGGTAACTTTAGAATGAAAAACTGTTTTCAAAAAATTAAAAGCCAGAAAATACTTCCTACATTTATCCTCAAAAAATTTGGGCAAAAAGAAGCCTATACTGTTACAAATGTCTGAATTCAATAAGAAAAAGTATAGCTTTACTTAATAGCTAAAACTACTTTCTAGATAAAAATATAAAAGAAAAACATACTTAGTAGCCACAGATAGCTTACAAAATGACAACATCACTTATTACTTAGATTCAAAATCTAACAAAGGAAATTTTCAGATTTCATATAAACGCTTATGTACTAAAAACTAAACCCAAAAATCACAATTTAGATGTACACACTCAAACCCTGAAGTTGAGAACAGGGATTTAAACATCTGAACCATTTCCATTTTGTCAATCCTTTTAACAAACTTTCCTTCTATAGACTGCCCTTTCTTTCTGTACACCGCCCTAATTGAGAGTGCCTCACCTTTCACTCCTACAGAAAGAAAAGCTACTCTCAAGGTCACTTTAGGAACACTTCACAGAGTCTATCATGCCAAGGGAACAAATTCAGTCCTAACCATAACACAAAGAAAATTTTAACGTCTTAATGAAGAAATAACATAACAGATTCCTCAACACAAATCAGTTGTAGTCAACACACCTTTATATTTTCCTTAGTGACTTTTGACAAATAACTCAGCTATCATGAGTTACTTGTTTTGCTTCAGGAATAAGATTAAAGGTAACACCACATAATATAATACATATTGCATTCTTTCAGCTAAAAAAGTTTCTGAAAGTATTATATATTGTTTCTCAACAACAGCCCACTGTGAAACTGAGCATTCATCAAAAAAGAAAAATAAAGGAAATTATAATACCCAACTATAAACTCTAGTTTTCCTAAGTTAAATGGCATGAGGTTTTTACAAATGTTACTCCAAAGACAAAATGTAAAACAAAAAACCCTAATCTGCAGCAGCTCTACAAAAGGAAGGTCAGATCTTCAGTTCCTTAACAGCTGCAAATACATAGGCATTAGGGTGTATTACATAGTATCCTTTGAAATCAGGGCAGAAGATTATTCGAATGTCAATAAGGTATATAAATATAAACTATATAAGTCAAATAATGTTGCAACACCAATTTCTTTTAGACATTCCTTTTAAGAAATGGCCACAGAAAAATCGTTATCTACCAGTACATCTTGATTTGAAAAAAATCACATGCCATTTTCTTTCCCAAATTGATATCCATTCGCTAACTTATTAAAAGTCATAGCTTTCTTATTACAACTTTTTGTAGCATTGAAAACAAACCACAGATAAATATTGTTAAGTCCACTGAATACAGGACTTCAAGTTCAAGCTTTTCAACGGATAACAAATCTAACTTTTAAAACTAAAAGTTCCTACTCTAAATAATCAAATATGGTGACCACTGGCAATGTAGAAAAATAAATTTTTCTTTGTGTAACGCAAGGTACTGAAAGAAGTCCAACAACTGCTCCAATGCCATGCTTGTAATCCACATCTCAGTTCACATAGATACTTTTTAATTTCAGAGACTATGTAATTCTTAATTTGAAAAGGTATAATAAATATAATTGCCTTTATTCTAAAAACAGAATGCACTTCTAAGAGCAAGTTCCTACAGTTCATGTTATTGTATCAGTGAGTGTCCAGTTATAAATATTTACCACAACCTTAGCTGGAACAGTAGGCAACAGCAATATCATGACTCATTTTAAAAAAATACTAAGCACCATCTACCATGTATTACTCAAAGCACATTTGAAGATTCCCAAGAATGAACTATTAATTGCAAAAATGAGATGTATTCAAAACACTATGAAGAAATACAGCCATCTTCCACACCTTTAAAATTGTTAAACTTTCTCCACCCTCCCCAAAAAGTAACAATTTTCAAATGATTACCAGTAAAAGGAAGGAGGTGAGAGAAAAGCTGGGACTTGGCTTTCATTTCATGTTGTCCTTTTGATTAAGAATAATGTTAGTCTTTACTTAAAATCCAAAAAATGCCTTCATTTCAGTTACTTGAGATGATTAAGAACATGCTATACTTTCCCCACAAGCTGTAATTTCATAATTAAAAATGAATTTTAGTAAATTAAATTAATAGGCAATTTTTAAATACAAACTTTTTAGAATGTAAAGTGGTATGAAGTGTTTCGACTGTTATGAAATTAACCTTATTTTCTGATGTTTTACTCTCGAAGTATTTTAAGAAATCAACTATTATTTTACCAGGAGAAATAAAAAGCACCCATAAAAGAGGAATTATTGAGTTTCAGCCCAGAGATTTGACAGTTGGTTAAGATGATGGTGTCATGGCTTTAGTTATCTTTTTCATCTCTGAGCACAAAGAAATAAATTTAAATTAAATAAAAACTCACTGGAATGAATCGTGCTTCTCAAATATTTTAAAATTATGAGTTTTAAAAGTTAAAAAAACAAAAAATGAATACTTAAAAAAATGGGATGTTTAATAATGGAGCACAGCAGTCACAAATGTATCAAAAGTAAATTTAAAGACAACAGCACTAGTGTGTAGAATCTACTTTAACTTACTCTAAACATTATCATAATGTAATCTGGATATAGGGCAGAATTCAGTAATCTACTAGGTATCATTTAAAAATAAATCTAAGTTTCTGTTCATTTTGAACATTTACCCCATTAACATTTTAAATAATTGTCAACGAAACCATTGATTTCCTACAGATATCTGAGGGAACTGTCATCTTTTAAAATTAATAAATCTTACTAATTATCGCTTGACTCAATTCCACCTTTTATATACATATATTCAATAATATTTAAATGTCATGCTTTCTATTTTTCTACTAAAATGTGTCATACCACCAAAATACGAGTCTCTGGTTTAAGACATCATCTTACCTGATCCACTGAATTGACTGCTTCCTAGTGTGGTTGGTCTAGTTTTCCCACTATTAACAGGTGGGGAAAACATCTGCAAAATAATCCAAATGTTATCTGTTAGTCCTGAAATTCTTCTACCTTGCAAACAAAAGTCCACCAAAGCCATCAATCAGTTACCGTATTTCAGAGGGAAGTTAAAATAAAATTGGAGATACTTTCAGATCCAGAGATGCAAATACACTAAGTGATACTAATTCCTGATTAATTGGAAATAATGGTTACCGATGTTTTGAAGACCCTATCGTTTACATGGAAGACTCCAAGATTATTCAATTTAAACAATATATTATTACCCTTGATCTACACTATGGAACTAAGTGAATCTCATTACATTTACATTACATCTTAATATACACATACAGTCAGAATCATAGCCAATTAAATTACTACATACAGTAAGGATTATAACTGAGTTGTATAAAGCAGGTATAGGTGCTACCTCCAAACAGCAGTTAATGAAGAAATTAAACCCATTAAAAATAAAACCAGTGGGCCCTTTGGTTTCAGTTGATTTTTTTTAAGTTATTTCCTACGTTAAGAACATAATATGTATATATACCACAGATAAATAAAAGTACTCTGCTCAGAAGGCTGGAAATTCTAGATCTGGACTGCCTTTCTTGTAGCTGACATCTTTCAGGTACCATAAACTACATCTGATATCAGAGAGGAAAATGCTGAGGAGTGCTGAAGAAAATAACAATACTTTTTCCTATAAAGTACAAGATCTCTACTAATCATCCGGGGCGGAGGTTGCCTCAACCAAAACTCATAATTACATTGTTCTCCTTTTAACTGGTTAAACGGAATGACCCCTCTGGCATTAAAGTTTTAAACCTGCAAGTCTAGACATTACATCAAAGTTCAGGTGTCCAACTTGGGGGAGCTGGACTCCAGCCCTGAGAACTACTGCTCAGGCAGAAAGCAGATGGAGTTCACGCTGCCTAGTCTCCACGTTGCTTCCCCCACCCTTTCTTTCTTTTTTTATTTAAAAAAACCCTCTGCAGAACCCCAAGATGCCTCGGAAAGCTCTCGTACCGCACTGAAGTCCAGCAGGTCGCTCAGCTCCTTGTCGGTCCCTATAGCGGCCATGCGTTGTTGCTGGGGATTCATCTTCGGCCACTTCTAGCAAGTCCTAGGGCAGAGGAAACGGGCTCAAGCAGAGACCACCGAGGCCCAAAGTGTGTGAGGGGACGGAAAAAGGTACTGGTGAAGAGGAAGAGCGCTGAGGGGGGGGCCGGTACCACTTCCAAGACCCGGACTCGCTCCCACCGCGGCGCGAGCAGGGGGCGGGAGAGCTCGGTGCCCGCGCCGGGTCCCCGAATCCACGCGTTCCTCGGCGCGGCCCAAGAGCGACGCGGCGGCTCCCGCAACTCGCCGCCTCTCCCGCAAGTTTCCGAGCCCGTCTCCGGCGCCCCCTGCCCGGCGCCCCCTGCTCCGCGCCGCCGCGGAGTGCTCGGCGCGCGGGGCCCGGCCGCGGCGGGGGTCTCGAGGAGCGGGTGAGGGGCAGTTCGGCGTCCAGCGAGCGGAGATGCGAAGTGACTCACTCGCTCGGCAACAATAGAACTGACAAGTTGCAGGGAAGCAGCCGCTCGCAGGCCCGCGTCCGCGGCCGCCGCCGCCCGGATGTCCCCGGCGGGCCCAGGGGGTCGGAGAGCACCCCCAGCGCATCCAAGGGGCGTTTTTAAACAGAAAACAGAAACGCCGACAACTCGTCGCGCTCCCGCCCGGCGTCCCCGACCCGGGCTCGGCCTCCTCCCACTTTTGCTGCCTTGCCCGGGACCTGCGAACAATGAGCCTGGCTCCGCGGCCGAAGCCGCCCGATCTCCCGCGCGCCCCGGAGCCTGGGCGCCGGCCCGAGTCGAGCGCAGAACGGGGCGCACAGGCCGAGCGCGCCGCCAGCGGGCCTGAGCGCCCGCGACTCGCGCCTCCGCCCCCACTCCGCTCCCCAACTTGGAGGGGACCCCGGCTCTGGCACTGTACAAAGGGGCGCGGAGTTGAGGCGCGGGCCAGTGGCGCCCCCGCTCCGGCAGGGACGCCGCGGCGCCCCGCAGCCCCCGGCCCTGCCGCGCCCGCCCGCCCGCAATTACCTGCCGCCCCGTCTCCGCATCCAACCACCCCGATTAAAGTTCACTTTGGCCCGGAGAGCGGGCTCGGGCTTCCCCGCGTACCGCCCAGCGGCTCGGTTCACTTTGCCCCGCACGAGCTCTTGGGTCTGGGCGGGGGAGGCGGCTTTCGGGCCTGGACGCCCCTTGCTCCCGGGGCGGGCAGTCAGTCCCCCCGAATAGAACTTGTGGGTCTCCTCAGGCGGACATTTTTTTCGCTGAGGCGGCCTCAGCACCGCGCTCGGCTCGCCTCGGATCCCTCCGCGCCGGGAAGAGCCCCGGCTTAACCCTTCCCTCCCCGGGCCGCTCCGCCGCCTAGGAAGTGAGGCCGGCCGAGGGGGTGGGCGGAGCCGGCGGAGACGGGGGAGGAGCCGCGCCGCGGCGGGTGGACAAAGCCCGCGGTCGGCTGAGGCGGGACGGGGTTGGGGCAGGCGGGGAGGGGCGGAGGCGCTCACAGGCACCTTGGGAAACAGGCCGCGACCGCTCGCCGAGGAACCGTCGTCCGGGTCCCCTGTGAGCGGGGCGGCGGGCACCGTGGGCGCCTCCTCGCGTTGGTCTTGTTGGGTCTTGGACCCCGAAGCGGAGCGACGAAGACGCGCCTGTGGGAGCATCTGGGTCCGCGGCCCAGGCCCCCGAGCCTTCCCGGAACGCGAGGCCGCAGAGCAGCGAAGGCTGCGGTTCCAGAGCGGGTCACGCGGGACGCCACTGGCGGCTGGGCCCCGAGGCTCCGGCCCAGGAGGGCTGCGCTGGGTGCAGACAGTGCACTGCGCGCGTGGGGACGGGGGACCCAGGCTCCTCGGCCGCTCCGGGAGCGGGCGCGGTCGGGCCGATGCGCTGCCGAGCCGAATGCTGGAGAAAGGGCCGAGGCCTCCCTGAAAGCAGACAAAGCAGTGTGAGCTTCAGGCCCTCAGACACCCACTCGCACAGACCCCACGTCTGCAGTCACCTCCTCCCACCCGAGTCCCGTTCGGAGCCACCGAATCGCACGTCGGGCGAGGTCTTGGGAGTCGCTGAACCCAGGCTCTTCATCTCAGGGACAGCCCAGGGCGGCTGTCACACGGCCACTGTCTTGTGCGCCTCGAAGGAGCCCCAGAGTAGAAGGAAGACGCAATCACTGAACCTCAGTGCTTCCATTCTGGGCCGGAAGGGACATTTCCTGGAATGGCAGCCAGTGTTTGGGCTCAGGTGAGTGAGTGGAAAGACCGGTAAGGCGCACTCCGAAGAAACACTGGAGAAAGAAGACACTTCCAGAGTGACAAACGGAAGGAAGCAGCCAAGGCCTGAGGACAACATGGCCAGGAGGAGCCTGTGGATTCCGGGCTGGGATGGAAAGGGAGGTGGATTCACCTACCATATGCCATTACTGTACTTATTACCGTCGTCTCTTTGTATCCGTAGGATTGGTTCCCGGACTCTGGATTTTCCAAGATGTTCATATGCTTTTAAATCATTTCTAGATTAGTTATCAAACCTAATACAATGTAAATGCCATGTAAATAATTGTTAAGGTGTATTGACGGAATAATCACCCAAAGAAATCTCCAGATTTTCAGTACAGATGCAATCCTGGTGAGCCTAACTACATGTTTTATTTCAATTGTTTGAATCCTCAAATTTGGAAACCCCAGATATGGATGGCGGATGGTACAAGCAGCTGTCAGGTGGGTTTCCATGGCTTCGCATTGGCAATACCTGAACCTTATGACTGATCCTGCGGTAGCCTAGACTCCCCAAAATAGCCGCTTTTCCTTGTCTTGGTAAACAAGCCCAGTTCTTCGTCACGTCCCTCTGCCTACCTACAGGAGCATATGGTTCCAATCTAAGCACCTCAGCATAATCCCATTCCCTGCCACAGTTATTGGTTGGCAATGGGCGTGACACATTTCGGCCAATAAGAGGACCAATTTTCTGGTCGTTCAGAGGCAACCCCTTCTCTCTGCATGTCCTCAAAAAAACGGGTCTTCTGGATGGTGGGTAGTCATCTTCCAAACACAAGGTCTGGGTTAAAATAAAGCAGACATTACGAAAGTAAACAGATATCTAATCTTTGGTTACTTTGTTTTGTTTTGTTTGAAAGGGAGTTTCGCTCTTGTTACCCAGGCTGGAGTGCAATGGCGCGATCTCGGTTCACCGCAACCTCCGCCTCCTGGGTTCAGGCAGTTCTCCTGCCTCAGCCTCCTGAGTCGCTGGGATTACAGGCACGCGCCACCGTGCCCAGCTAATTTTTTGTATTTTTAGTAGAGACGGGGTTTCACCATGTTGACCAGGATGGTCTCGATCTGTTGACCTCGTGATCCACCCGCCTGGGCCTCCCAAAGTGCTGGGATTACAGGCGTGAGCCACTGAAACAGTCTGGCTCTGTTACCCAGGCTGGAGTGCAGTGGTGGAATCTCAGCTCACTGCAACCTCCTTTTCCCAGGTTCAAGTGATTCTTGTGCCTCAGCCTCCCGAGTAGCTGGATTACAGGCACTTGCCACCATGCCCGACTAATTTTTTTATTTTTTAGTAGAGATGGGGTTTTACCATGTTGGCCAGGCTGGTCTTGAACTCCTGACCTCAAGTGATCCACCCACCTCAGCCTTCCGAAGTGCTGGGATTACAGGCATGAGCCACTGTGCCTGTCTTTTGGCAACATTTTTAAGGCTCTTAATCAAGCAACTTATGATCTCAGGTGTATATTCATTGATTAGACCAATGGGATTCGAATTTTCTGTTGTTTGTAATCTAGTGTGGTCTACACCGTACCAGCCCAATGACCATTTTTTTAGTAGGAAAGACGTAAGTGTCAGGTAGGAAGTCTGATTAGTTAACTTTTTTTTTTTTTTTTTTTTTGAGAAGGAGTCTTGCTCTGTTGCCAGGCTAGAGTGCAGTGGCGCAATCTCGGCTCACTGCAACCTCAGCCTCCTGGGTTCAAGTGATTCTCCCGCCTCAGCCTCCCGAGTAGCTGGGACTACAGGCGCGTGCCACCACACCCTGCTAATTTTTGTATTTTTAGTAGAGATGGGGTTTCATCATGGCGAAGATGGTCTCGATCTCTTAACCTCGTGATCTGCCCGCCTCAGCCTCCCAAAGAGCTGGGATTACAAGCGTGAGCCACCGTGCCCTTCCAATTAGTTAACTTTTAAGGTCCCATTCCCAAGTGTTTTAGTTCATTTTCTACTCCTGCTGACAGAATACCATAGACTGAGTGAGTTATAAAGAACAGAAGTTTATTTGGGTCATGATTCTGGAGCCTGATAAGTCCAAGAGCATGGCATTAGCATCTCTAAAAGGACTTCATGCTGTGTTATCCCATGCAGAAGGGCAAATGAACACACATGACAGCATAATCCATTCATGAGGGCTCTACTCTCTTAGAAGTCCCTCTTAAAGGTCACGCTTCTCAACACTGTTGCATTGGGGATTAAGTTTTCAACACATGAATTTTTTTTTTTTTTTTGAGACGAGTTTCGCTCTTGTTACCCAGGCTGGAGTGCAATGGCACGATCTCGGCTCACTGCAACCTCCGCTTCCTGGGTTCAGGCAATTCTCCTGCCTCAGCCTCCCGAGTAGCTGGGATTACAGGCACGCGCCACCATGCCCAGCTAATTTTTTGTATTTTTAATAGAGACGGGATTTCACCATGTTGACCAGGATGGTCTTGATCTCTTGACCTCGTGATCCACCCGCCTCGGCCTCCCAGAGTGCTGGGATTACAGGCTTGAGCCACCGCACCCGGCCTAATGCGCATTTCTTACATGCAAGGCATGGTGTTAAATGTTTCAGGACAGAAAGCCTAAAACCTGTATTGCCCTCAAGAAGGTTATAATAGATTTTTTTTTTTTTTTTGAGACAGGGTCTCACTCTGTTGCCCAGATTATAGTGCTGTGGCACAATCTCAGTTCATTGCACGTTTGCCTCCTGGGATCAGCTGATCCTCCTTCCTCAGCCTCTGAAATACCTGGGACTACAGGCACATGCCACCACACCTGGCTAATTTTTAATTTTTTTTTGTAGAGACAAAGTATCACTATATTGTCCAGGCTGAACTCAAACTCCTGTGCTCAAGTGCTTCTCCCACCACAGCCTCCCAAATTGCTGGGATTGATCATAGACATGAGCCACCATGCCCAGCAATCTAATAGAGCTTGGTTCACTGTCCACTCACTGTAACCTACTACTAGACGGACACAGGAATTCTGTCAGCATGATTTCAGTCCTTGCTTTTTAAGAGCACCCCCTCACACACACATATTTTATCATTGAACACACTTAGGCATATTTTATCAAGGACACCTGAGTTGCCCAGAGAACCCTTTACAGTCGAAAGGAAAAGTAGCCAAAGCAATGGGCTTTTTACTTCCTTGGGAGATTGACTGAACTGGCCCCTTTTTAGAAGACAAATATTTTAAAAGCTGAGAAAGGAAGGGGAGAGAGAAGAGAGTCAAGTTGGGTGTTTAGTGGATGTAGTGAATTGCTCTCTGGATGGAGTGACTGGCCCCTAACATCATCCACTAGGATCCAGGGTTGATGGCTAATAGACTGTCTGGTCGCTCTCTGCTACCACCATCACACCCACCTAATTTTTCTATTTTTAGTGGAGACAGGTTTTCACCATGTTGGCCAGGCTAGTGACGAACTCCTGACCTCAGGTGATGCACCTACCTCAGCCTCCCAAAGTGCTGGAATTACAGGTGTGAGCCACCATGCCCAGCAGTATTGGGTGTCTTTATAAGGAAGGAGCACCTAACTCACATGAGCTTATAATAGCACGATGGAAGTTTGCTACACAGATTTTGTATAGGCTACTCCTGTAGATTAAAGATTACCAAAACAGATACTAAGAAAAAAAAAGCAAAGAATACTTACCACATCGAAGCACGTGAATAAATCCTCCCTTTGCCAAGAAAGTAAAATTTGTACAGACTAAAGACTTAAATATTTGGTGACTTGCCAGTCACAGGATCAGAATAGGGAAGGGACAGCTGTTGTTAAAAGAATTGTTGTTGGGGGCCGGGCGCGGTGGCTCACGCCTGTAATCCCAGCACTTTGGGAGGCTGAGGCGGGTGGATCACAAGATCAAGAGATCGAGACCATCCTGGTCAACATGGTGAAACCTGGTCTCTACTAAAATTACAAAAAAAAATTAGCTGGGCATGGTGGCGCGTGCCTGTAATCCCAGCTACTCGGGAGGCTGAGGCAGGAGAATTGCCTGAACCCGGGAGGCGGAGGTTGCGGTGAGTCGAGATTGCGCCATTGCATTCCAGCCTGGGTAACAAGAGCAAAAAACTCCGTCTCAAAAAAAAAAAAAAAAAAGAATGTTGTTGGATACGGTGGCTCATGCCTGTAATTTCAGCACTTTGGGTGGCCGAAGTGGGTGGATGGTTTAGGCCCAGGAGTTCAAGACCAGCCTGAGAAACTGGGAAACCCTGTCTCTGCAAAAAATTTAAAAATTAGCTGAGCATTTATATGCCTGTAGTTCCTCCAGCTGCTCAGGAGACTAAGGCAAGAGAATTGATTGAGCCTAGCAGGTTGACGCTGAAACGAGAATGTCCTTTAATAGCCCAGAAATGCCCTTTAATGTAGTATGGTTTTTAAACATGGTGGCCCACATCTGTAATCCCAGCACTTTGGGAGGCCAAGGGGAAGATTGCTTAAGCCCACAAATTAGAAACCAGCCTGGGGAACATGGCAAGACCCCATCTCTACAAAAAATAAAAAAATTAGCTGGGTGTGGAAGTATGCACCTGTGGTTCCAGCTGCCTGGGAAGCTGAGCCCAGAGGATTGCTGGGGCCCAGGAGGTTGAGTCTGCAGTGAGCCGTGTTTGCACTACTGCACTCTACCCTGGGTGACAGAGTGAGACTTTGTCTCAAAAAAAACTTTTTTTTTTTAAATGATGGTCATTCATCATCTTAGACTATGACAAATAAACATTACCATTCTTTTGCAGGTTTGGTTGTACAGGTAGTCAGTAGAAAGTTATCAATGAAAATTTAATTTTATTTTTCAAAAGCTTGAGTACTTATACATTCAGCTGCTGTTCTGTAGACTCCTAACTGCCTCTGGCATTTGTTTATTCTTTCAGTGTTTTATCAATTGAATAAATATCTATTAAGTACATACTTTGCACCCAGAACTGTTTGCTTTGCTTGGATTATACCAATGAAAAATGAGGAAAAAAATTCCTGTCTCCATGAAGCTTACATTCTAATGGGTTGTCTTCAGTCCCTGTTGGTACTGAACATCAGTTTTAAAACTTTCAAATTCCAAACAAAGACAGGTTAAATGGGTTAGAGCAGAATAAGTAAACTAGGTTTTTTGTTTTTTCAGATTTTGAAGATAGTTCTATTTGTTGTCTTAGTTCCTAGGCACCTACCTTTTCAAATACGTGGCAGAAATGTATTCCAAAAAGGTTATCTGATATCTGGAATGCTTCCCTCATTGTAGTGAGTAACTGAGATCTAGCTATTTGAAATATGCATATTGGAAGCTGGGTGTGGTGGTGCGCCATTTGTTGTAGCAGCTACCCTGAATGCTGAGGTGAGAGGATTGCTTGAGCTCAGGGTTCAAGGCTGTAGTGTGGTGTGACTGCACCTGTGATAGCCACTGCACTCCAACCTGGGCAACAGAGCAAGACTCCATCTCAAAAAGAAAAAAAAAAGAACGTGTGAAAGTCTTGTTTTACTGCCCTCTTGCTTCCAATGTTGTTGTTAAACAATGGATGCCATTTTTTACTTTTCGTCTTTTCTGTTTGTCCTTTTTTGTGTCCTGTCTGGAAGCTTAAAGATCTTCTCTTAATCTGCTGTGGACTCAGATTTCCTGATCACATACTTTGGTGTAGATCTATTTTTATCCATTATGGTGTCCACTTGATGAATTCATTCTATTTGGTAACTTGTACTTAAATTCAGAGAATTTTTCTCAGATTATTTCATTTACTTCTGATATTTTTAAGCTCTTACTATTTGCATTCTGAACTTCTTGAACTAGTGCAGTAGCAGGCTCTCAGTACATTGCAACCTCTGCCTCTTCCTGGTCACAAGCAATTCTCCTGCTTTAGTCTCTTGAGTGGCTGGGATTACAGACGTGTACCACGCCACTATGCCCAGCTAATTTTTGTATTTTTAGTAGAGACAGGGTTTCACCATGTTGGTCAGGCTGGTCTCGAACTCCTGACCTCAGGTGATCCATCTGCCTCACCCTCCTAAAGTGCTGGGATCACAGGCGTGAGCCATCATGTCCTGCCCTTAATTTTCCTTTTTAATCTTTTTTTCTTTTTTTTCATTTCTGCTCTCCTATTTTCTTTTTTCTTTTTTTTTTTTTTTTTTTTTTTTTTTTTTAGTAGAGACGGGGTTTTGCTAGTTTTGCCCAGCCTGGTTGCAAACTCCTGAGCTCAAGCAATCCATCCATGTTGGCCTCCCAAAGTGCTACAATTACAGGCATGAGCCACCTCACCCAGTCTCCTATGTTCAATCCTAAGACTCTTTTTTTATATCCTGAACACTTATTTCTTTTTTTTTTTTTTTTTTAATTATTCTAGACTGGACTGGGAAAATGTGGCACATATACACCATGGAATATTATGTAGCTATCAAAAATGATGAGTTCGTGTCCTTTGTAGGGACGTGGATGAATCTGGAGAACATCTTTCTCAGCAAACTGACACAAGAAGAGAAAATGAAATACTGCATGTTCTCACTCATAGGAGGAAAAATGAGAACACATGGACACAGGGAAGGGAGTACTACACACTGGGGTCTATTGGGGAGAATAGGGGAGCGACAGAGGCGGGGGAGCTGGGGAGGGATAGCCTGGGGAGAAATGCCAAATGTGAGTGAAGGGGAGGAAGGCAGCAAAACACACTGCCATGTGTGTACCTATGCAACTGTCTTGCATGTTCTGCACATGTACCCCAAAACCTAAAATGCAATAAAAAAAAAGAAATTAAACAAAAATTATTCTGTCTGCTTTTGTTTCATGGTTACAACTTTCTCTTGAATATGTATATTTTATAAACATAACTCTACAAATAGTATATATTTCTAACTCTATATATAGTTTTATTTTCCTTCTTTAGTCTCTGTTTTCACCAATTCACTTTTTGTTATTTCAATTCCTCTCTCCCATGAGAGAGACTTCCCTCAAATGTGTGATACTTGGTTGTGTGTCATATAAGAATTGGGCAACAAAATGCTGATGGTGGGCGTCTGTAATCCCAGCTACTCAGGAGGCTGAGCAAGAGAATCACTTGAACCGGGGAGACAGAGGTTGCAGTGAGCCAAGATCGCACCATTGCACTCCAGGTTGGGTGACAAGAGCGAAACTCCATCTCTAAATAAATAAATAATAACAAAGACACCCAATACTAGAACCCTGCAGAAGAGAAGAGATTGACCTTAAATACATGAATAGACAGAGCCAGGCCTGAGATTTTCGTGGAAATAAGAAAATTTTTTCTTAATTTCCTCAACTCTTCTTGGGATCTCAACTACCTTCTGAGAACAAGCAGATAGATATCACTTAGAACAGTGGTTCTCACTCATACTGTGATTCCTAGATAAGTAATATTACTATCATCTGGCGACTAATTAGAAATGCAAATTTTGGGGCTCCATTCAAAACCTACTCCCTGAGTAGAGCTCCATTCCAGAAATTCTGAGGGTGGGGCTAGTAATGTATTTTTGTTTGTTTGTTTGTTTGTTTGTTTGAGACAGAGTTCTGGCTCTGTTGCTCAGGCTGGAGTGTGGTGGCACGATTTCGGCTCACTGCAATGTCCGCCTCCTGGTCAAGCGATTCTCCTGTCTCAGCCTCCCAAGTAGATGGAACCACAGGCACGCTCCACAATGCCCAGCTAATTTTTGTATTTTGTGTAGCAAGGTCTCAGTATGTTGCCCAGGCTGGTTAAATTAACCATTTTTGAATGGTTGCTAAAGGCAAACGTTAATGCTGGTGGCAAGTCCAGAAAACGGACACAATGTGACACCAAGTTCAGCTCTCCCGACGTGTCAGATCTTGTAAATCTTTTCTTCAAGTCACTGGCATCTTAGGCAAATTTAGTCTATTATAATAGTAAATCTGTTGTTTATTTGAATATTCATCCAAAAATCATGGTTAGTATTCACAAGTTTGTTTTTTTTTTTTTTGAGTCCATCAAATACATTATTTATTTCTATTACACAGTTTTAAATTTCTAACATTTCCTTTTGATCGTCTCTTAGAGTTTTCTTTTTTTTTAATTTTTTATTGCATTTTAGGTTTGGGGGTACATGAGCAGAACATGCAAGACAGTTGCGTAGGTACACACATGGCAGTGTGTTTTGCTTCCTTTCTCCCCTTCACCCACATTTGGCATTTCTCCCCAGGCTATCCCTCCCCACCTCCCCCTCCCACTGGCCCTCCCTTTTTCCCCCCAATAGACCCCAGTGTTTAGTACTCCCCTCCCTGTGTCCATGTGTTCTCATTTTTCATCACCCGCCTGTGAGTGAGAATATGCAGTGTTTCAGTATTCACAAGTTTTTAGTTGTATATGACCACTTCAACTAGGAGTTCTTCAAGGGTAAGGCTTATATTGTATTTATTTTTTTCTTATTAATAACTGTGACTTCCTTCTAATGCCAATAATCTGTCACTAATTGTTTATTAATTAAATCAGAAATTGTATTTTTAGTGAAAGTTACCTTGTCTTGATTCCCCTGAGTGATTTCATAAAAATGAATTGATTGATTTGGATTAGATGATTTAAATTGCACTTAATTATTATTCACACTTTAATTTGAGAAGAGTTAGGGAACAATTGTTCTTACATACTGCAGAAATATTTTATTTTGGGACCATCTGTTGAATTTCCAATTTCACTGTACCAGCATTTTTATGCAATTACACATTAAGTTTTGGTGATTGGGACATTCTTCCTTAAATTCAAGATGTCTTGGTATAATTTTTCCTATTTCACTTGCATTATAAGCCTACCAGAGGTTTTTCTTTTTAAATTGTTTCTAATCTTTAAACATTAAGCTTAAATGTTCACCTTAAGCTTTCAAACTGTATTCAGTAGCCCGTTAAAATAATGCCATTGAATATTTTAAACATCCTTTACATTGAGGGATATCAGCTTCCTGTGGAACTGGGAATGAAAGCTGGGGAATATCATGGATGAGATTTGCTCATTATTTCCTGGGTCTTTGGCTACCTCTTCCACTCTATTTCTAACAATCTGATGTGTTTCATCTTGACATTATTCAAGTTTTCATAAAGTATGCTTGATGGGATTAAAACCAGCAAAAAGAATTTTGCTTGCTAAATCTGAGTTGCATTTAGTCTTTACATAAGACTTAGAGTTAAAGAAAATGAAAATGAAAGCATTAATCATCATCTAGAATATACTTTCCTTTCCTTCAGTAACATTTTTATTTGAACAAGGAATTTAGTATTTTATTTCCCTTTTAGCCAAATAATACAGTTTTCTTAAAAATGTAGCTTCATTACATTCATTTGTTGAATTAAAAGTGCTCTGATTTGTTTTTCCAATGAACCCTGTAAAAACAGAAGCATTAATCTATAAGAAAAAACTCTAACTTGGCTCTCCCAAAGTGCTCCCGTATTGACTTGTGTGACTGTCAGTCACACTTGAATGAAGCTCACAATGCTAATGAGAAATCAAAATCATAGGCTTATCCCCAAAGGATCCGTTAACTTCTCTCAGAGAAGCAGGGGTCTCTTTACACAGATCAGTCTTCTGTTCCTGACCATCTCAGAAAGTATTGGTCCCAGAAGGACAGAGCACGAGAATGTGGCTGGCCCATCAATAACATCAGCCATGTTGTTTTTTGCTCCATCTGTAAATTGACCTGATTTACAGCTAGGTAGAAACATAGGGAACTTAAAAGAACTATCTGAAACATTAGGATGATTAGCATCAAGTAATAGGTAAAAAGGTGGGGGTGGGGAGGTACACATATGCTCAAGTGGGAACTTGTTCTCTGCATTTCAAAGATGTCAGGGCAACGTTCTTAAAACGTGACTTTTTTAGTCAATATGTCTAAGTGGGTTCATTGTTTATTCTGTCAATTAAACAGAAACAAAGATCTAGACACAGTAGACAGTTCAAAAGATTTACATTTTAAAACAAAGTATGTAACAGAATATTCATGAGAGAGGGCTTTAAAATAGTTAACGTGAGTAACTATCAAGGATATGCAAGTAAAATGAGATTCCATGTTACAACAGTCGAGTTTGCATGGATATTTTAAAAAGCATGATGATCAATGCTGGTGATTATCCAGTGATAGGCACCCTTAAACATTGCTGGATAGAATGTAGATTGGAATTAACAAATTAATAGTTAGTAAAAACCACTATGGAAAGCAACTATTCAGTATATGTCAAAGAGCCTTCTAAATGCCCATACTCCTAATCTAGTAATTCTACGTACAATTTCTACTTCCAGGAAAATAGGGGGAAAGTTTTATTTGTAGAGAAAAACATTGTGTTTATAAGATTAAAAAATAGATATCCAGCAAAGAGCAATTAATAACAAATTATGGTAGATCGAGACTTTTAAAATCTATAGCTTTTTTTATCCGTGGTTTTGTTTGTTTGTTTGTTTGTTTGTTTGTTTGTTTGTTTGTTTGTTTGTTTTTTTGAGACGGAGTTTCGCTCTTGTTACCCAGGCTGGAGTGCAATGGCACGATCTCGGCTCACCGCAGCCTCCGCCTCCTGGGTTCAGACAATTCTCCTGCCTCAGCCTGCCGAGTAGCCGGGATTACAGGCACGCGCCACCATGCCCAGCTAATTTTTTGTATTTTTAGTAGAGACGGGGTTTCACTATGTTGACCAGGATGGTCCCAATCTCTTGACCTCGTGATCCACCCGCCTTGGCCTTCCAAAGTGCTGGAATTACAGGCGTGAGCCACCGCGCCCGGTCTACCCGTGGTATTTTTAAATGATATTTACAAAGTTTTTCTTACAATTGGAAAAGGCTGGTATCAATGTTATGGAGAAAAAAAATAGGCTATGAAACCATAAAAGCATGATCTTCTCTTTCTGAACTTACACTTTCTTATATTTGATAGTAAAATTCGGTCTCTCTGAGTCAACCAACCAGTTACATTCTCTGAAACACCCTGAAATTTACCTTTTGGTTTTTCCCCTTCCTGGTTTCCTTTGCCAGCCCTTCTCTACACTCTCAGTTCAGTGCTTAATTTCCCTTTTAGCCAAATAATACAGTTTTCTTAGAAATATAGCCTCATTGCATTCATTTGTTGAATCAAAAGAGCTCTGATTAGTTTTTCCATCCTTGCCTTAGTGGTAATCTGCCAAACAGGCATGTAAAATGTAAGTTATGTTTCTTACACCTGTATTTTTGTTTGTTTGTTTTGAGATAGTCTCATTCTGTTGCCCAGGCTGAAGTGCAATGGTGTGATCTTGGCTCACTGCAACCTCCGCCTTCCGGGTTCAAGCAAGTCTCTTGCCTCAGCGGCCCAAGTAGCTAGGATTACAGGCATGTGCCACCGTGTCCAACTAATTTTTTTGTATTTTTTTTTAGTAGAGACAGGGTTTCACCATGTTGGCCAGGCTGATCTCGAACTCCGGACCTCAGATGATCCATCCACCTTGGCCTCCCAAAGTGCTGTGAATTACAGGCATCAGCCACCATGCCCCGCCTACACCTTTATTTTTAAAAAATCATGCCCCAAGTATAAATAATTTTGTTTATCCTTCATAAATTAATTGTCCCTTTAGATTTAAGGTTTGTTGGATTTTTTTTAATCCTAAAATCATATGCGTTTATGCTAAAATGGAAAAATACAGAAATACAAAAACAAATAAAATCTCATGTAGTTCCACTACATAAAGACAACTTTTAGTAGTTGAGAGAATTTTTTTCTGGTCTTCATTATTTGTCAAGCTTAAAGCATTGAAAATAACAGGATTTTGTGCCTCTTAACGTCTATTTACCCTAAATAATAAAAAAGAAGAAAAAAATAAAAAGAAAAAAATGTATATTATATTTATAATCTCTTTGAAATGAGGTGTTTCAATGAGATATTTTGTATGTTTTGGTGTGTTTTATATACATGCATGCCTATACTTATATAATATATATTACAAACCTAAAATTAAAATTATGATCTCAATACAAGTTTATAAACCGATTATTTGAACAAAAATTTCCAAACAAACAAAAAAGTAGAAATCATAGTATCATGAACCCCTTCGAACCTCCACCCTCCTTCAGCAACTGTTGAAACATTTCTACCTCCAGGTTAATTTGAGCAAACATCAAATCATTTCATTCACAAATATTTCCTCATTTACATCTAAAAGATAAGAACACTTGTAAAAAATACAATGACAAGTAATACCATTGTAACAGCTCACAGTTTTCTTGCTTTCTCCCCCCCCCCGCACCCCCCCGCACCCCCCCCCCCACCTTCCCGCGAGGTGGAGCCTGCCTTTTCGCTAGACTGTAGTACAGTGGCGCGGTGTCTGATCACTGCAATCTCTGCTTCCCGGGTTTGAGCGATTCCTCTGCCTCAGCCTCCTGAGTAGCCAGGACTACAGGCACGCACCACCAGGTCCGGCTAATTTTTTGTATTTTAGTAGAGATGGGGTTTCACCATGTTGGCCAGGATGGTCTCGATTACCTGACCTCGTGATCCATCCGCCTTGGCCTCCCAAAGTGCTGGGATTACAGGTATGAGCCACCGTGCCCGGCCCACATCTCACAGTTTTCATTTAAATGTTTTAATATCATCAAGTATTCAGTGTTCCAATTACTCCCAATGGTCTCATGTTTATTATAGTTAATTTGTTCAAAATTGAGATCCAAATAAAGTCCAATTGTTGCATTATTTGATAAGTGTCTTAAGCCTCTTAATCTTTTCCTTCTCCCTCCTTCTATTTGATTTGTTGAGGCAAAATTGGGTTGTTTGTCCTTTAGGACTTTTCATAGTGTGAAATTTTTCCTTCCTTCCTTCCTTTCTTCCTTCCTTCCTTCTTTCCTTCCTTCCTTCCTTCCTTCCCTCCCTCCCTCCCTCTTTCCTTCCTTCCTTCCTTCCCTCTTTCCCTTCCCTCCCTTTCTCCCTCCCTCCCTCTACCTTCCTTCCATCCTTTCCTCTCTCTTTCTTTCTTTCCTTGTTCCTCTTTCCTTTCTTGTTCTGTCACCCAGGCCGGAGTGCACTACTGGTGTAATCAGGGCTCAATGCAGCCTTGACTGCCTGAGCTGAAGCGACCTTCCCACTTCAGCCTCCTGAGTAGCTGGGACTATATGCACAAGCTACCATTCCTGGCTAATTTTTTTTATTTGTACAGATTCAGGTCTGATTATATTTTCCAGGCTGATCTTGAACCTCTCGGCTCAAGCAATCCTCCCCACTCAGCCTCCCAAAGTGCTGGGATTACAGGTGTGAGCTATCCCACCTGACCCACAGAGTGAATTTTCTAATTGTAACTCCCTTAGTGTTATTTAATATGTTTCTTTATCTTCTGTATTTTGTTATTATTTAGATATATAGGCTTGATCAAATTCTAGTTGGATTTTTGGCAAGAATATTTGATATGTGATTATGTAGGAGACAAATGTCTGCTTGTTAATCTTTTCGTAAAGTTAGTCATCGTTAATGATCATTCCCTACCTGCATTATTTCACTAGGGGTTACAATATGATGATAATATATCATTTCTGCATCAATTATTAGCTGAAATATGTAAAGAGAAAACTATCATCAACTATTGAGTTACCCTGAGGTCCAATTTATGTATGAGGCATGAACTAGATGCTTGATTCATTCTCTTTATTTGCCAGTTTTTTTAATAATAAATTGTTTTCATTGCATCTTCCAAAGGGACCAACAGAAGTTTTTCTCTTAGAGCATCAACCCACGCTGATATTTACTGTGCATCTATCCATTACAGTTATCGGACAGAATTCATGCTCAAACTGTTCCTCACCTCTTTGATCAATGGAAGCATCTTCAAGTTTTTTCCTGTGTCCCTTTTGACATGACTTAGAAGTCTTTTATACTTACCTTTTGAGGTGACAGGGAACCCACATTTTTGTTTGTTCGTTTGTTGGTTTTTGAGACAGGATCTCACTCTGTCTCCCAGGCTGGAGTGCAGTACTGTGATTGTGCCTCACTGCAGCCTCAACTTCCCAGGCACAAGTGATCCTCCCACTTCAGCCTCCCAAAGTGCTAAGATTACAGGTGTGAGCCCCTGTGCCCAGCCCAAAATGTTATTTTTAATGGCGGCATTGTGTGCATATCCTATTCTTTATTTAATAGGCCTACTGTTTGGAGGAAGGGGCTTTATACAATTTTTTAAAATTAAAAAGAAAAATTTTTTTTTTTTGAGACGGAATTTTGCTCTTGTTAACCATGCTGGAATCCAATGGCACGATCTCAGCTCACCGCAACTTCTGCCTCCTGGGTTCAGGCAATTCTCCTGCCTCAGCCTCCTGAGTAGCTGGGACTACAGGCATGCGCCACCATGCGCAGCTAATTTTTGTATTTTTAGTAGAGATGGTGTTTCACCATGTTTGACCAAGATGGTCTCGATCTCTTGACCTCGTGGTCCACCTGCCTCAGCCTCCCAAAGTGCTGGGATTATAAGCGTGAGCCACCGCGCCCGGCTGCTGTATATAATTTTTAATGGTTCTCTACTATAAATACAGTGATGCACCACTTAATGACATTTTGGTCAATGGTGGGTTGCATATATGATGGTAGTCCCATAAGATTATAATGGACCTGAATGTTTTCTATTACCTAGTGATGTGGTAATTGTTGTAATGTCTTTGTACAACGCATTACTTTTTCTCTGTTTAGATACACTAATTACCATTATGTTCCAGTTACATATAGTATTCAGTACAGTAATATACTGTACAGGTTTATAGCCTAGGAGCAATAGGCTATAACATACACCCTAGGTGCGTAGTAGACTATACCATCTAGGTTTGTGTAAATACCCTCTATGATGATTGCACAGTGATGAAATTGTCTAATGATGCATTTCTCAGAACTTATACCATCATTAAGTGACACATAAATGTACTTAGTTATTTTATAGAAATAGTGTGCATAGGTAACTGATAATGTACTCATAAAAGTTTTCTCTATTATTATTTAATGTTTAAAGCAAAGCTTGCCGGGCATGGTGGCTCTTGCCTGTAATCCTAGCACTTGGGGAGGCCAAGGCGGGTGGATCACTTGAGGTCAGGAGTTCAAAACCAGCCTGGCCAACATGGTGAAACCCCATCTCTACTAAAAATACAAAAATTAGCTGGACATGGTGGCACGTGCCGGTAATCCAGCTACTTGGGAGGCTGAAGCACAAGAATCACTTGAACCTAGGAGGCGGAGGTTGCAGTGAGCCAAGTTCATACCACTGCACTCCAGCCTGGGTGACAGAGTGAGACTTCATCTTAAAAAAAAAAGTAAGGCTAGTCAACTAGCGTATTTGTGGTCTGCCCTATAAAACCGGGGTCCATCATTCAGACATCACCGGGATCTGCCTCTAGGGTGGGGCTTGCAAACAATGAATTAAAAGGTGGCAGCAAAGGTGATATAAAAACTCTGGGAGAGGGGGGCAAATACATATTTAGTTTCCAATACTCATCAGCTCCTGAGGATATTCCGCTTCTTGGAACTGTAATCCCTCTCACAGTCCTGGACATTTCATTGTTCACTAAAAGGATAAGATAAGCCTTGGTGGGAGTATGATAAATGGAATTTTTTTATTGGATTTTAGGTTTTGGGGTACATGTGAAGAACATGCAAAATTGTTGCTTAGGTACACACATGGCAGTGTGATTTGCTGCCTTCCTCCCCTTCATCTGTATATGGCATTTCTTTCTCAGCATGCTATCTCTCCCCAACTCCTCACCCAAATGGAAAATTTTTATTGGTAAAGCGTATTGGAGGTGGCTCACTGATAACTGCACAAAAGGTTATAATAGGAAAGTCAGTGTCTTCGCCACCACCCAAAATTGCCTATTTGGCTGGTTGGAAATAACTGGACTAGCTAAATGTTAAAATGAATTAAGTAATCCTACAAATACGTGTAATTGGCATTTTACTTTTGAGACAGGGTCTCACTCTGTTGCCTAGGCTGGAGTGCCATGGCATGATCTTGGCTCCCTGCAGGCTCTGCCTCCTGGGTTCAAGTGATGGTTCTTCTTCAGCCCCTCAAGTAGCTGGATCTTGAGGCATATGTTACCACGCCTGGCTAATTGGTTTGAATTATTTGTAGAGACAGGGTTTCGCCATATTGCTCAGGCTGGACTCCTGAGCTTGAGCAATTGGCCTGCCTCAGCCTCCCGAAGTGTTAAGATTACAGGCATGAGCCACTGCACCTGGCTACATTTTATAGTACTCAGAGTTGTCATTAATTTCTGAATGTGATACTTCTAATTCTAATTGATGTATCATACAATTTGCCTCTTTCCCAGAATGTTCGAAAGCCATTTTTCCAAAATTCCTGGGCATAGGGAGCAACTCTTTTCTTTTCTTTGTTTTTAGGTTTAATTTCATTTTAGGTTCTGGGATACATGTGCAGGAAAAGCAGGTTCGAGACATAGGCAAGCTCGTGCCATGCTGGTTTGCTGCATCTATCAACCCATCACCTAGGTATTAAGCCCCACATGCATTAGTTATTTATCCTGATGCTCTCCCTCCCCCTGCACCCCTACCCCCAACTAGCCCCCGTTCCTGTTATTCCCCTCCCTCTGTCCCTGTGTTCTCATTGTTCATCTCCCACTGATAAGTGAAAACACGTGATGTTTGATTTTCTGTTCCTGAATTAGTTTGCTGAGGATAATGGCTTCCAGCTCCATCCATGCTCCTGCAAAGAACATGATCCCATTCTTTTTTATTGCTGCATAGTATTCCATGGTATATAGGTACCACATTTTCTTTATCTAGTCTATCACTGATGGGCATTTGGGTTGATCCCATGTCTTTGCTATTGTGAATAGTGCTACAGTGAACATATGTGTGCATGTTTCTTTATAATACAATGATTTGTATTCCTTTGGTGTATACTCAGTAATGGGATTGCTGGGTCAAATGGTATTTCTGGTTCTAGGTCATTGAGGAATCACCACACTGTCTTCCACAATGGTTGAACTAATTTACATTCCCACCAACAGTGTAAAGCGTTCCTATTTCTCCACAGTCTTGGCAGCACCCTGACATTTCTTGACTTTATAATAATCACCATTCTAACTGGTGTGAGACAGTATTTCTTTTTTTTGAGATGGAGTTTTGCTCTTGTTACCCAGGCTGGAGTGCAATGGCGCGATCTCGGCTCACCGCAACCTCCGCCTCCTGGGTTCAGGCAATTCTCTTGCCTCAGCCTCCTGAGTAGCCGGGATTACAGGCACCTGCCACCATGCCTAGCTAATTTTTTGTATTTTCAGTAGAGACAGGGTTTCACCACGTTGACCAGGTTGGTCTTGATCTCTTGACTTCGTGATCCACCCGCCTCGGCCTTCGAAAGTGCTGGGACTACAGGCTTGAGCCACCACGCCCTGCCTTAATTTCTCTTTCTTTTATTTCATTTCTAAATTATAAGGAGAGCGTTGTGTAGATGCCTGTAAGGATGATTACCAGATGAAATACAGGATGCCCAGTTAAATTTGAACTACAAATAGACAAGGGATAATTTTTTAGCATAACAAATCTTGTATGGATCATACTAATTCTAAAAATTATTCCTTGTTTATCTAAAATTCAAATTTAACTGGGTGTTGTGTCCTGCATTAAATCTAGTAATGCTATGGATAAGTAGAGCATAATGATGAGTGATCTTTGAAAAATTTTAAAAACAGTATGTCTTATAGACCACTTCTCAGACTGTGATATTCATACAAATCGCCTGACTGCTTGTTAGAAAGCTCTATTAGTCTGTTCTCACACCACAATAAAGACATACCTGAGATTGGGTAATTTATAAAGAAAAAGAGGTTTAATGGACTCACAGTTCCACAGGGCTGGGAAGGCCTCACAATCATGGCAGAAGGGGAAGGAAGAGAAGGGCATGTCTTTCATGGTGGCAGGCAAGACAGCGTGTGCAGGGGAACTGCCCTTCAGATCTCATGAGATTTATTTACTATCAAAAGAACAGCACGGGAAAACCTGCCCCATGATTCAGTTACCTCCCCCTGGTTCCCTCCCCTCATATGTGGGGATTATGGGAGTCACAATTCAAGATGAGATCTGAGTGGGGGCACAACCAAACCGTATCAAAAGCAAATCCAAATTCTGCAGATCTGGAACAGGATGTGAAATTCCGGATTTCTAACAAGCTTCCATTTGATGTTGATGCCGCTGCTCCATGAGCCACTGTGCAATGCAGTAGTGGATATCTCTTTTGGGAGAGATTTTTGTTTTTGTTCTTGTTTTCCCGGCTGCTCGGCTTCTGAATTGTCTAAGCTTGGAGAATTCACTGATATGTTGTTAGTCTCAAAAGGAAGTAAAGCCTGAATCTCACTATCTAGAAACAGAGAGAAGTTGTCACACAGTCACTTCACCATCCCGCCTTGCAACTTGGATTCAGGTGCATGAGCTACCCTTCTCGATTCAGAAGCACCTACATGGCTTTGAGTCAGGAACTAAAAACGCAAAGAAGCAAGAATAGCAGTCCTCTTTTTCTTGCCACAGTGCAGTTGTGGCCAAAACGAGTTCTGAAAGCAGTGGTGCTGGTGGAGAAAGCAGCAGAGTCCAGCATGCTCAGCAGCATTGGTAATAGCGATCTTCTCACCTGGCTACCTCTGCAGCATCGTCTTTTGGCCCTTGGTCTTGGCTCCACCACTTCGAGCTTGGTTCTCAAGTCACACAATGATTCTGTGGGCCGCCCAATTCCTTTGCTACTTAAATCACACAGAATTGATTTGTGTTGCTCGAAACTAAAAACCCCAGTGAAGCCAAAGGGTCTGCCAGAAGCTAGCTGGCTCGCACAGCCTCGTCAGATGGCAGGATGTTTATGGAATGCCACCTAGGTCACCACTCAACATGTTCTTTGCCTTACAGAGTGAAGAGGATCCAGAGAGAGAGACGCAAGGCCCCCTTGATGGGAGGGTACCTGTTTCCCGGCATACATCTCTATGCCTCCTCTGGGGAGGATGTTTCTGACAACGACTGCTTTTGGCTCAATAGGACTGGGCTTACATACTGACCCTCTCACCAACTCGTTCTGTGAGTTTGGGCAAATTATGTAGCCTCTATGAGCTCCATTTCCTTGGCTGTGAAAGAGAGTTAAGACATGTTTTTATTATTGCATTTATTCACATCATACATGATTTTTTTACAACTTTTTTGAATTATAATTTACATATCATTAAATTTACTCATTTCAAGTGTACAATTCAATTACTTTTATTAAATTTATTGAGGTGTGCAGCTATTAATATAATCTAATTTTAAAAACATTTTCATCACCTCCAAAAGATTCTTCATGATAATTTATAGTTAATCACCATTCCCACCCCTGGCCCAGCAAACGCCAATCTGCCTTCTGTCTCTACGTATTTCCCTTTCTGGACATTTTATATAAACAGAATAATACAATTATAACGATTTTTTACACTAGCTGTTTCTGCTATACAGACAGTCCCTGACTGACGATGGTTCCACTTAGGATTTTTTTGACTTATGATGGTGCAAAAGTGATATACGTTCACTAGAAATCTTAGTGTGAGTACCCATACAACACTTCTCTTTTTCACTTTCAGTACAGTATTCGATATATTACACAAGATACTTAGCAATTTATTATAAAATAGACTTTCTGTTAGATGACTTTGCCCAACTGTAGGCTAGCATAAGTGTTCTGAGCACGTTTAAGGTAGGCTAGGCTAAGCTATGACATTCACTGGGTGATATTAAATGCTTTTTTGATTTACAATATTTTCTTTTCTTTTTTTTTGAGACAGAGTTTGGCTCTTGTTACCCAGGATGGAGTGCAATGGTGCGATCTTGTCTCACCGCAACCTCCGCTTCCTGGGTTCAGGCAATTCTCCTGCCTCAGCCTCCCGAGTAGCTGGGATTACAGGCCGGCACCACCATGCCCAGCTAATTTTTTGTATTTTTAATAGAGACGGGTTTCACCACGTTGACCAGGATGGTCTTGATCTCTTGACCTCGTGATCCACCCGCTTCGGCCTCCCAAAGTGCTGGAATTACAGGCATGAGCCACCGCGCCCAGCCCGATTTACAATATTTTCAACTTAAAATGGGCTTATTGGGATATAATCCCTTCATAAGTGGAGAAGCATCTGCATAGTGAGTTTCCTAAAGACTATATCTCTATATCTGACTGAATTGTTTATCTACAAAAGGCAAAGCACAGTGTTTTGTATATAATAAGTGCTTCAGAGAAGAAACAAAACACTGATACTTTTCCTATGAGTGGTTATGGTGAGGATTAAATAAACCCATTAGACTTCTGCTACTCCAAGCAGTGTCAGCATCACCAGGGAGCTGGCTAGAAATGCAGTCTTGGGGCCCATCCCAGACTTAGTGAATTAGAATCTGTAGTTTCCCAAGATCCTCAGCTGATTCATAGTCTCATAAAAGTTTGAGAAGCACTAGTCTATTGTAAGTTCTATGAGGGCAGGGATTATGTGTGGCACATAGCATGTGCTCAGTAGTATTTGTCTGAATAAATGAATGGTACCACATAAGAAAGCATTTTGTAAACAAGTCCTATATACACAGGATTGTGAAAGAACAGAAGTATGAATTTTGGGCTTAACTATAAAATCTTTTAGAGAAAGTGTGGACTCGTTTTTATAATCCTAGTTTACAAACTGAAGCAAGAATATTTATTTTTCTTATATCTGAGTGACGATTTTATGAGGAAACCCAATTTTAGATAGAAAATATAATTGTCCCTTAACTGACACTGACTTTATAGTGAATTTATTAGCATGATAGTTAATTATGAATCTTCTTAAAATTGACAAAGAAAATTTGTTTCCATTTTCTTTTTTTTGAGATGGAGTTTCGTTCTTGTTACCCAGGCTGGAGTGCAATGGCGCGATCTCGGCTCACCGCAACCTCCGCCTCCTGGGTTCAGGCAATTCTCCTGCCTCAGCTTCCTGAGTAGCTGGGATTACAGGCACGCGCCACCGTGCCCAGCTAATTTTTTGTATTTTTAGTAGAGACAGGGTTTCACCACGTTGACCAGGATGGTCTTGATCTCTTGACCCCGTGATCCACCCGCCTTGGGCTTCCAAAGTTCTGGGATTACAGGCTTGAGCCACTGCGCTGGGCCTGTTTCCATTTTCTGCAAGAGATAAGACCTTGATCAACAGCTAAGAAGCCGATGTCAGATTTTAAGAGACAGGATTGGTAGATGTTGTACAGTTATCATCAACCTGTAACAAGAAAAACCCACCTAGTTTTCCACTTACAGTCTTCTGGCTTGAAGTGCTTTAATTTATTCATTTAATCATTCTTCATATCATCAAACATTTATCAAATTTGTCACTCTGTAGTGAGTGCTATGCCAGGGCTTTCTGATGGATTGCCAGGTACAATATTCTGGAGGAGTTCTACATCAATACAAAGATGACACCTTTTCAACTATATGGGCTAACAAAAGAATTTTTATGATTTATGAATTCATGAATGTTAAAGTCTTAAAATGCTATTAAAATTAAACCATATTGGTTGTATATTTAACAAGTTTATTGAAAAGGCTAAAGTTATATTTTCCAGATAAATCCAGTCTACATGGTTAACACTTACAGAATAGGGATTGTTTTTACTTAGGGTTGCTCAAGGAACATAAAAGGCATGTACTGGCAATTTTCCACTTGCTCTTCCAGATCCACTTTTTTACCCCATTTGTCTTGCTTTTTACTGGAAGTTGAATTCTAAAGACTGTGCCACACAAGCCCTCTGGTTACTGGTTTGGCCAGTGTGAGGTACCAAACAAGTTTGGAGGATGGAAGGAAAAGAGGACAAGGCTTCTACAGGGCCACATTTTGGCGGTGGCTGTATTTATTACAGTAACAGATTTTGGCAGCATCCCTTTCCAAGCTACAGCTCTTACAGGGTTCCACTAATAGCTCCCTTCCCTTCCCTTCTTCCATTGTTGCGAGTCCTTAAGTGCTTTACCATTCCTTGTTGGTTCCCTTAATCATTCCTATCCCTCTACAAACTATTCCTGTATTAAGCTCTTGTTACTTTCTTAGAGTGTGCCATCTTTGGTAATAAAAGAAGGGGTCATAAATCAGCCAGTATCTAAGGACTGCCTGGTGAGTTGGCACTGTTAAGACATACAATACATGATCTTGTTCTTCAGACACTTACAGTCAGCCCAGTGAAGGAGATGAAACCAACACACGTGAAGCAATTAGGAAACACTACACATTGGTATCTAATGAGAGACTCCGTTTGTTTGTCTCATGCTAACCATTCACCCTTCTGATAACCACACCCTGATTTTCCTCTTCTGTTACTTCACTCAGTGTCTCTTAGGTGGAGTGAACTTCATTTTCAACAACAGTAATGACATGAATCAGACCTGAGATACTGGATACCTCTAGCCACATGTCCCAATCAGAGCCAATTAAATGTTAGAAGACTGTTGCTGGCACCTGTGGGAAGGAGACATGTACTCTTCCACTGAGATTGCTAACAGTAAGGATTATGTAAATTGGAGCTGCCAGCAGCCACCACATGTAGCCTAAAACTGAAGCCAACACACAAGACAGAGCCAAGAGATGAAAAGAAAGAGAATTCTACCAGAACCCAGGAGGCGGAGGTTGCGGTGAGCTGAGATCGCGCCATTGCACTCCAGCCTGGGTAACAAGAGTGAAACTCCATCTCAAAAAAAAGAAAAAGAAAAAATTGTATCATGAATGTATATATGTGGATGCTAGTTTATTTTCTCACTATCACAAAATTACAAAATAAAAAAAAAAGCTTAGCGCAGACCAAAAAAAAAAAAAAAAAAAGAAAAGAAAGAGAATTTTAATGACATTGCTTAAACCCTTGGATCACACTATGCCTTAAGCTATCTCTAGTTTTTTAATTACATGAGCTGATACCAATATATTATCTTTTTTGCATGTCATTTTGAATTGTGTGGGTTCTTTTGGTCACCTGCAGCTAAAATAGCTCTAACAATTCATATATTGGTACCGGAAGTGGGGATTAGTAACAGAAAGATCCAAAAATAATGAATTAGTTGATTCAGATGAGGCCTCATTAACATCAGGCTGGGACTTTAATAGCAAAGCAGTAGGTTAAACTGGCACCTGTTGCATAGTGGGATTCAGAACATATGCCTATCAAGGATAAAATGTAAAAGGGCTGTTGTTAAAAGGTCAGATACTAAAATATATCAACTATTACTCGTTAGCTTTTAGTAATGTCCTAGAAGAAAGACTCAAACTTAGGACTGAACTTGATTTACCTAAGGCAGAGAGGAAAAGATGCCACTTTGTTACGAGTGCACATTTTTGCTTATAGGCTTCAACAAAAGATGACAGAAATGTCAATAATCTGGAGCCATGAAGGGTTGAAAAAGCCCCAAGAGAATGTTAATGTTAATGAAGGCAAGAATGGATAAGACTGGCACTGGGGGGAAGTCTTAATACACTTCGGCCTCTTTCAAGCAGTTTCTGCCTGCTGAGAAAGGTAATAGTTACCCCTTTCTACTCCCTCCACCACCAGCTAACACGCCACCATCACTCCCTCCTCTTGCAAACACAGTGGCTATTATTTCAAATTGTTATTAGGCATGAACCAAAGTGGAGGCCTTTAAGTTAGTATATCAAGGCCTATTACTAAAAGACAAAAATTCTCATATCAAAATCTAGATTCAAAGACTGCAGTTTAAAAAATTCCTGGGGCTTTGGAATTCTCCCCCCATGGAATTGGCTCGATACAAATAGACCGGAAGTTTGCTAAAAATTAAAGAAAACTAGGCCAGGCATAGTGGCTCGCACCTGTAATCCCAGCACTTTGGGAGGCCTAGGCAGGCAGATCACCTGAGGTTGGAAGTCCAAGACCAGCCTGGCCAACATGATGAAACCTCATATCTACTAAAAATACAAAAATGAACCAGGTATGGTGACTCACACCTGTAATCTCAGCTACTCAGGGGGCTGGGGTGGGAGAATCGCTTGAACCCTGGAGGTGGATATTGTAATAAGCCGAGATCATGCTATTGTACTCCGGCCTGGGTGAAAAGAGCAAAACTTTGTCTCAAAAAAAAAAAAAAAAAAAAAGAATTAAAGAAAATTGTACTATGAGAGAAACCCTAAGTCTGGAGAAGAAAAGTTGGGTTACTTAGGCTTAACACAATAGATGTTTATTTTTCGCTTTTGTAAAGTCCAACATCAGTGCCCCTAAGTAGCAGGTGGTCTTCTACAAAATCATTCAACTATCCAGACTCCTTCTATCTTATGGCTCTCCTGTCCTCCAGGTTCTTAGAGACCTTTCTTTATTTTTTGAGACGGAGTCTCAGTCTGTCACCAGGCTGGAGGGTAGTGGTGGGATCTCAGCTCACCACAACCTCCACCTCTCGGGTTCAAGCAATTCTCCTGCCTCAGCCTCCCAAGTAGCTGAGACTATAGGCACACGCCACCATGGCCAGCTAATTTTTGTATTTTTATTAGAGATGGGGTTTCATCATCTTGGCCAGGATGGTCTCGATCTATTGATCTCGTGATCTGCCTGCCTCGGCCTCCCAAAGTGCTGGGATTACAGGTGTGAGCCACAGCGCCCGGCATTAGAGATCTTTCAGTGCATCTGGAAGAGGGAAAAACAGACTGGCAAAGGTATACTTAGTTCTTAACCAGATTGGTCAGAAGTGGTACACATCACTTCCCCTCATATTCCAATGGAGATAGTCATGTGACTTTACCAAGGTCAACAAGGAGGCTGGGAAATGTAGCCCCTGGCTTGGTAGCTACTTGCCAGCAACAATTGTATACAACAGAAGAAGTTCACGATTCTTGGGTGGCAAAAGCTAATTATCTTTGCTGTAGGAAGTGATTTTTCAATTCCCACTAGATCAGGAAGAAAAATACTGAAGAGGTGTAGTCCCTAAAGAATTATCCTCTCCAGTGTCCATTACAGACATGACCATGGAGGAACAATGAATGAGAGATCCTCCAAAAATAGAACATATGGCAGCCAGATTGGTTGATCAAAGCGCTTTCTCCCATCATGTTAGGAAGCCCTTGCTATTCTTGTCTAGCAAGATACGACATATGCTGTGAATTGGAGACCATTTTGTGTTTGGCATTATTCATATTTCCAAATATGAGTTTTCATTGCAGTTGTTCTCTTTTCTGTAATTACGTATTAAGTATTTTCTAGTTACAGCCTTGGGTTACTAGGCCATGAAGAACTTCATCAAACTGCTTTATGATAGACAGACATGTAAAGTAAGATATCACCTTACTATCCTGGACTTGGAGTTATTTGTAGGACCTAGATGTGAGTACATTTTGGGTGGTAAAAAAAATATTGTTACATTGAGTAGCTATAGACATCAGTGAAGGCTTACATAGGGGAAGAAGTTTTGGAAACATTAATAAAAGACTAGGGATGTGTATGTGTCTGCTGTTTCCATTACTGAAGACACATCTGCTCACCTTCTGATAGCCATACCTCTTTTTAAGTCAAATCACCTTCTTGTGCCATTCATGTGTTGTTGATAGACTCAACGCCCGGGATGGGCTTGTGAATCAGTCCAGGCCAGTCTGAGCATCTCATTCTTTAGGCAACAGTGAGTGGCTGACGAATGAGTACTTCACTTTTGCTGGTAGTGAGGATGGTCTGGGGCTTCTGGTTGCTCATTTGTGGAGCTTGAGAATGAAGCAAACAGCAGAGGAGACTGCTAACATGTTGGGGAGAATCTGAATCTCTCTCTCTCTCTCTTTTTTTGAGATACAGTCTTGCTCTGTCACCCAGGCTGGAATGCAATGGTGCAACCTCTGCAGAGGTTCAAGTGGAGAATCTGAATCTTGCTGATACAATTGGAACGGTTCAGCCAAGGCATGTCCAACAGAACTATCTTCAACTTTTCAGGTATGTGAGAATACATTCCCTTCTCACTTTACACCAATTTGGGTATATGTCACTTGTAACCAATGGATCCTTACTGAATCGAATACTAAATTATGTGAGGCTAGATACATGAACAAATACATATAGGAATGAGTGAATACAAATGTGTACTTCTGGGGCAGACCTAACTAAAATCAAAGTGGTAGACTGAGGAGTGGTTCACAGGGTAGAAGGGAACTAGATTAGGGCAAGAGCTTGAAATTCAATTAGGGCGGTGGCTCAGCACAGTGGCTCATGCCTGTAATCCCAGCACTCTGGGAAGCCAGGGCAGGTGGATCACTTGAGCCCAGGAGTTCAAGACCAGCCTAGGCAACACAGCAAACACCTGTCTAAAAAAAAAAAAAAATTGCTGGGTGTGGTGGCACATGCCTGTAGTCCCAGTTACTCCAGAGGCTGAGGAGGGAGGTTCACTTGAACACCAAGAGGTAGAGGCTGTAGTGAGCCATGATTGCACCATTGCACTCCAGCCTGGGCACCTGGATGACAGAAGTAAGACCCTGTCTCAAAAAAGAAAAAAGAAATTCAATCAGAAGAGTTTACATTTAATGAAAGAGAAAATTCAGCCATAAAGGTGCTGAAGTACATAGAGCTGTGCTAAGAGTGAAAATGCAGAACAATTATTCTGGCAGGTTAGATTGGAGCAGAGTGAGAAAAAAGTCAGAAAGACCACTTAGAAACTGCTGAACTAATCCTAGCTGGCAACATTTAGGGGCTTAGACAGAGACCCTGAAGTAGAGACAGGAAGAGATTTGTTTGACATGAGGCATTTAAAAGATAAATTACTCAAGAGAGGCCCTGAGAACTGACTGTATAAAAGACATAAAGGAGACGAACGGGTAAAAAATGACATCCATGTACTTAGCTTGGGTGACAGAGATAGCAGTGCCATCAATGAGAAAGAAGGGAAGCGAATTTGGAAAGATAATGAGGTTGGTTTTGGACCTGTCCAAATCGGAAGATGTCAGGATGTCCCATTAGACACGCTGATTAGATAAACAGGCAAGTATACAAGTGGGGGGGGGTGACATTAAAGATAAGGATCTGCACGGAAGAAACACTTGAAGTGGTAGCTGCAGATGAGTACAAGAGGGTGAGAGAGAAAAGCAGAAATGAACACGTAACTACCAGACCAGGAGGAAAAAAGTGGCATCTCGGAATGAGATGTAGTGCCTGGTGGGGACACAGGAAGTGCAGGACGCTTTAGTGCATACAGAACTTAGAGACGTTGCAAATTATGTTAAAAGCAAATGCCAAGCACGCACATGCTCATCACCCCATCTTCAGTCTTATTTCCAACTGTTTTTCTGGCTTACTGCACAGCATTCACATTGGCCTCCTTTCTGCTAATTCAAAGTCACCAAACTGTGTCTGGCTGCAAAGCCTTTGCATTTGCTCTTCCTTCTGCTCGGAAAGTTGCCCCCGACGCCCCCATCCCCACCCCCACCCCCACCCCGTCCCCTCAATATTTGCTTGGCTTTCTACCTCATTTCGTCCAGACCTCTTTTTAAACATAACTTCCTCAAAGAGACCCTCTTCGATCAACTTATCTAAAACATAAAATAGTGTCCCACTCTCGTCTGCATCCTTGTCCTTCTGCTCTTTTACTTCACAGCGCTTTTCCCTACGTGACATTATACAACTGTATATGATTGTAAATATACGATCTTCCCCCACTGGAGCAACTATAATAAGGATCCAAGAGTTCAGGGGCTTCGTTTTACTCACTGATTTAATCTCTGAGACCCTGGCACAGACAAAGCCTTCAATAGGAGTTTATTTAATGATGAATGGGTGAAATGCAGTAACTGAGATGAAAAGAAAAAGAAAACACAAGAAGGCCAAGTCAAGTCACAATTCCTAGAACATGCCTATCATTTCAGCCAAAAACTCTGCTGAAGGCTTCCACTTCTGGATCCATCTCCACAGGGGGAAGGGAATTAAGGGAAGTTTGCTACTGCCAAGGCAGGGACTTGGGATACGTTCCTGGATGATTGTGGAAAGAATGTTGTTTTCTCCAGAATGACTTTGTTAATAAGAGCCACGTCCAATACGAGATTTCACAGGGTTCTTTCTCCCGCCGAGCTCAAAGTCGTGCTGGAAGGCTTAAAGCTTCCAAAGTATTCCTCTTCCGAGTATCAGCAACCAGGTGAATTTCACAATGAGGATGACAACTTGGAAGGGGCAAGAGTCACGTGCCTGGGGGGGAACGGGCACCAGGGTGCAGTCTCTGTTAATCCCTTCTGTATACGCAGCTTCCCGCTGCGGCCTGTAAAGAAACGAGCACGCACGCACTTCAGGGGACAGTGGCTTCACCGCGTCCCTCCCGGCGGCGGCTCCCCACTTCTCCCTCCTCCCTATACGCCCCTCCCAAGCTACAGGCTCAGCGGCCGACTTCGGCTGATTCCGGCTGGAGAGAGCCCGGAATCCAATTACTCTTCCCTAGGGAGCGCAATCAACCCGAATGGCAGAAAAGAGAGAAGCCGGGGTCGACGAGCCGCAGAGGCTGGGCCTCCCCCGCCCGCCACCCCCCACTTCCCGCAGCCCCAGCCAGGAGCCCGGCAGCCCGGGCGGGGCGAGCAGAGCCGTGGTCGGGCGCGCGGCGCGGCCGCCGGGACTATTTGTCCTTCCGCGCGCAGTCCGGCCCGGCGCGGCGAGAGGTCCGCGGCGTGGCGGCCCGGGCGCCGACGTCGGCCGGGATGAGTGGCAGGAGATTAGCCAAGGGCTTCCCCCGCCGCGCGCCCCGGCCAATCGGCTCCGCGGGCGGTGCTCGAGGGCGGGCGCACACTCCCTTTCCAGAATCCACGCCTCCCGGCGGCTTCTCGCAGCTGCGCTTCCGGTCCGCGTTCTCCGTCGGGCCTGCTCCGGGTGCGGGCCTGGCCCCTGGGCCCTGGGCCCTGGGCCCCTGCGTGCTGCTCCCGGAAGTGGTAGGAAGCGAGGAACGAGGCCCAGGGGTTCCGTGGGAGAAACGGGGCTTAGGATCCGTGGCTCTCCCACCCTCCCGGCTTTCCTCACGGACCGGGGAAGTGAACTCTGGAGATGGATCTTTGGGAGGAAGAAACAGGACTTCGCCCGGGTTCTCCAGAGTTTAGGCGGAGAATTCTTTAGGTGTCACGGAGCGTTCTCCAGGAAGAGGCTCTGACACGCATGGGGTTCTCAGTTGCTTTCAAGCTGAGCTCAGAGTACTTGATCGATTCCTTTCCTTTCTGTGTCTGGGGGGAAGGGAAAGACAGCAACACTGTGGACACGGTGTCGGACTTCCGAGGCCGCAACTGACATCCTTGCCAGAAGGAGACGGTGCTCCGTTACGCCTCGTGTTCTCCTGAGACGCGGCTGACCCTTAGGCCCACGGTGTCCCTGAGTGTGATTGACAGGCGTGGTCAGTAAGCTAGTGAGGGAGAAGCAGGGAAATCGCCATCAAAACAATTACATACAGGGACGTCAGAACAAAGGCTTGGGAGCCCTAGGGACTGAGGGACCATCCCTCTCTGCCACCAGTGCCCTCAGGGATGGTGACCAAGTCAGATCATCTCTTTGTGTCTTGTTCCTTCGCGGTAAACTAAATAGAACTATCGTTGCCACACTCCCTATTTCAAAGTGTGCTATAAAAATAAGGTGAGAATGTTGAAGTTTTTATTTTGGGCGGAGGGAAGGTGGTGCTGTTGAAAGACTCTCTGAAGGGAAGGTTGTGTAAAAGGACGCCATTTTATCTGCCTACAAGCTGGTCATTTCAAAGAAATTCAATATACATGTGTTAAGACTGATTTATATGCTGAATTGTGTGCGATGTGAGCTTCATAAGTTACTCACTAGCGAACGCAGCTAACTCCTGCGTTCTCAGAAGGTTTCCCATGCCTGTGCCAGGTTCCATCCCTAAATTTTACTTCTCTATTTCTGTTCAGAGGCTACAAAACATTGCTACATACTGATACAGAATGGTGCTGTGGTGGGGGCTCCCCACTTGAGTCTAAATTATGGCTGGAGTTCAGACGTGTGGATGTATCTCTGGAATGGATGGAGCAAGGCTCTGGAAGCCAATTGACTGGAGCGACCGAGGAGCCTCCTGCGACAGAACAAATCTTTAGGAAAGAAGGAGCAAGACACATTGAGCTTGAGCTGGGAAGAAAGACAAAGTCTGGGGAAGGGAGAGGTCCTTTTGCATCCAGTCTTGTGTCCTGGCCCTTGTCTGAATCCAGTAGGAGCTGGGGAGGGGGAAGAAGATGGAAGGAGACTCCACCAAACCAAAATATCTGTTTCAAACTTTTTGACTTCCAGATTTCACATTCATAACATACGCCCTCACTTCCTCCTTTAGTAGAAAAAAAGTCAAGGTATCACGGAAAGTGCAAACAATAGGAAACCTGAATAGAGGTAGAAATTTGAAAAGTAAGGAATTTATGACCTCATTAAAATAAGAAGTTTGGAAGAAGGTGGTTCCAGTATTGGTTAGTCAAATAACTCAGGGAAGTTGTCCAGGAGTGACGTGGGATTCTTCTTTCTGCTCTGCCAACTTCACCTGATGGTAATTTCTTGTGTCATGTCCCTTCATGGCTACACCATGGCTCTGCTTCTGGATGTCAAATACAGTCAGGGGCATCCAGCAAAGCAGAGGGATGCTATTTCCACCTTTTTTTTTTTTTTTTTTCTGTCTCTCATAATAAAGGAAGGAAAACCCTTTTTTTTGAGGCTTCTGGAAGAATCGAGTCCCACTGGGCAGAATTGTGTCACACACGAATCGTAAACTGATTATTTGTAAGAGGAGTGACAATAATCATGATCTCATGCTGGGGAGAGAAATCACCCTTTGTGAACACACGGAAGGATATAATCAGAACAGCAGCAAATTTTGGCATAATCCAAGTGCCTGTGGCTTGGGCCCCAACAAGTTTCATTTTGCCTTTTCCTCTACCTCAGAATGTCTCTGTGTCTACCCTTCTTCACCACCTCTCAATTGTGCTGTCTTCATCCATCTTCTTTCTTTTTCTCTCTCCTTCCTTTCCTTCCCCTCCCTCCCTCCCACCTACCTTCCTTCCTTCTTTCCTTCCTTCCTTCCCTCTTTCCCCCTTCCCCTCCTCCCTTCTCCCTCGCACCCTTCCCTTCCCTCTTCCCTTCCCCTCCCTCCTTCCCTCCCTTCCACCTACCTTCCTTCCTTCTTTCCTTCCTTCCTTCCCTCTTTCCCTCTTCCCCTCCTCCCTTCTCCCTCCCACCCTTCCCTTCCCTCTTCCCTTCCCCTCCCTCCTTCCCTCCCTTCCACCTACCTTCCTTCCTTCTTTCCTTCCTTCCTTCCCTCTTTCCCTCTTCCCCTCCTCCCTTCTCTCTCCCACCCTTCCCTTCCCTCTTCCCTTCCCCTCCCTCCTTCCCTCCCTTCCACCTACCTTCCTTCCTTCTTTCCTTCCTTTCTGCCCTCCTTCCTTCCTTCCCTTTTTCCCTCTTCCCCTCCTCCCTCCCGCCCTTCCCTTCCCTCTTCCCTTCCCTTCTTTCCCTCCCTGCCTCCCACCTACCTTCCTTCCTTCTTTCCTTCCTTTCTGCCCTCCTTCCTTCCCTCTTTCCCTCTTCTCCTCTTCCCCTCCTCCCTCCTCCCTCCCGCCCTTCCCTTCCCTCTTCCCTTCCCTTCCCTCCCTCCCTTCTCTCTCCTCTCTTCTCTTTCTCTTTCTTTCGGCAGAAGGGTCTGGCTCTGTTGCTCAGGTTGGAGTGCAGCGGTGTGATCACGGCTCACTGCAGCTTCAACCTCCTGGGGTCAAGCAGTCCTCTCATCTCAGTCTCTTGAGTAGCTGGGACTATAGGCAAAAGCCACTATGCTCAGCTGATTTTTTTTTTTTTTTTTTTTGAGACAGAGTTTCGCTCTTGTTACTCAGGCTGGAGTGCAATGGCGCCGTCTCGGCTCACCGCAACCTCCACCTCCTGGGTTCAGGCAATTCTCCTGCCTCAGCCTCCTGAGTAGCTGGGATTACAGGCACGCGCCACCATGCCCAGCTAATTTTTTGTATCTTTAGTAGAGACGGGGTTTCACCATGTTGACCAGGATGGTCCCGATCTCTTGACCTCGTGATCCACCCCCCTCGGCCTCCCAAAGTGCTGGGATTACAGGTGTGAGCCACCGCGCCCGGCCTGCTCAGCTGATTTTAAAAAAATGTTTGTAGAGACAGGATCTCCTTATGTTGCTCAGGCTAGTCTTGATTCCTGGGCTCAAGCAATCCTCCCACCTTGGCCTCCCACATTACTGAAATTACAGGTGGGAGCCAGCGCTCCCAGCCATATTCTTTCTTTGCCAACTGAATGGACAGGTGAACCAGCTCCATTTCAAGACCTGGCCTTGCATTTGTCTATTTCCTAAGACCGTAGTCTTCTCTTAGCCTCTCATTACTGCTAAAATACATGCAGGCTGTTCTACCTGGCACTCTGTTAATGAGAATCGGAGGAGAGCTGAAGCCCCTTTTATTGTTCTAAGAGAATTCATATTGAAAACTGCAAGAACACATCCAGATCTTAGTGGGTGGGATTGGGGAGGGTGTGGGGAGATGGGAAAGGGTATACTTTACCCTTTTCTACCTCAGTTCTGTCCCTGGGCTTCTCTGTCTGGGTCAGCAATGTGGGAGTCCCATTGACTGCATTGGGAGAGGGTGAAATGGAAGCAGTAGGGAGTCCTTGTCCCCTGGAGATTGAGTCCCACTCTGTTTCTTTGAGCCACATCCTGGAGGAACTCTGGTAATGGTTTGGTTTGAAACTGAAATGTGTTCCATTTTTTCCCTATACACATTTATTCATTTCTTTCATTTAACAAATATTACATGTTGACTGTCTTCCAAGTCCTGTGCTATGTACTAGGGAGACACTGGTGAGTGAGTCAAAGTGGAGTTTACTTTCTGATGAGGGAACTTTGTCTCTCCACCAGGCTTGGCTTGAAATTCAAGGTTGTATCACAGGACTAGAATAAAAAGAGTAAGACTGAGTCATTAACTCTATACAGCATAATCTACATTTTAATCCTTCGCAAACCATCATTATTAGTACATATTATTTTGATTTTTACAGAGCTCATAACATTTCACATCTTTTCACTGAGGCCATTGTTTCAAACAATTAGTTTCCAACAAGATAAACACCATGTAGGGCAATGCACTTGTGTTACAATATGGTTTATTAATAACATGACTTGTCAGCTGAGCAGGCAAGTCTATGGATGGATGATTACAGCAAAAATGGAGTCTGTATCTGATGCAAATTTATGTATCATCCAAGTTGTTACCGTATCTCTGCTCACAGTCAGGAACCTGTCAGATCTTATTCAGCAGAATGGTTTGTAGATGCACTGAAAGGAGATGAAAATATTTACTGTTACCTACCTTCCTTTGGCTGATTTCCCTGAGGATGTAGAATAAAATAAAATTTGATTTTTTTTAATGTTTCCAAATTCACCAAGTATTGTTACATCCACTTTCATTTTTAGTAGAAAGTACATTCTCCAAAAAAGTGATACACTATATTGAAATGTAAAACTGCTTGTATATTTCCTACTAATAACAGTTCTGCTTCAGATGCTATCACGAACCCTTGGTCTAATTTATCTTGACAGAGGCTGAAGTGGAAGTAAACCAATTCGGACTGCAGGTCCTGAAATATAAGTCAGAGAAGAAGCATGCAGCAGAAGTGTAATGAGAGCTTTTAAATGAAATATGAACCCAAGTCAATCTGAACAAATTCCCCTAGCACCTTGGTCCAGGAAAGAAGGTGTAACCATTTTAATGTTTGCCCCAGTCATGACCAAGTATATCACCCTAAGAAATCAGTTAATTAATCTCTGTGTTTTTGTGTCTGTATTTTTACAACAAGGTTAAAATCTCTAGAGCACGTGTACTTGGAATTCAGGAGAAAAGAGAGTTATACTCTTTCTGAAATGTAATTGATAATTATCAATCAGTTATCAACAGGAATTTATTGAGTCCTGCACCCACCCATCATTATATACCCAGTACCTATGTTAAATGCTAAAGAAATCTTTATTGCAGGCCTGGTGCAGTGGCTCAAGCGTGTAATCCCAGCACTTTGGGAGGCCCAGGCGGGTGGATCACGAGGTCAAGAGATCGAGACCATCCTGGTCAACAAGGTGAAACCCCATCTCTACTAAAAATACAAAAAATTAGCTGGGCGTGGTGGCGCATGCCTGTAATCCCAGCTACTCGGGAGGCTGAGGCAGGAGAATTGCCTGAACCCAGGAGGCGGAGGTTGTGGTGAGCTGAGATCGTGCCATTGCACTCCAGCCTGGGCAACAAGAGCAAAACTCCGTCTCAAAAAAAAAAAAGAAATCTTTATTGCATGAATGAATGAGAAAATTAATCAATAGGTCACCTACTGTGTACCCATTTCTATAGTATTAAAGACATAAAATACATTCCTACCTTTAAGGAACTAACCGTCTATTAAAATAAGATACACATAGATACAAATGTACTTAACAATTAAAGTATTAAATGTGAAATAGATGTTATACTCCATCATCTCTAAAGTAGAATTTTCAGATTCTCAGTGCTTTGAATTCTTTCCTAAAATTGATCCATTGCTTAAGGTTTTGTTGCATAAAAGTGTTAGAAGATATTTAATCTCAATTACTTCTAAATATAGAAATGTTTCATTAGGATATTATGTAGGGTTTACATTTTTATATTTTCATTAAAGTATGTTATTGACATTCATATAGTAAAATGCACAAACCATTACCCAAATCAAAATATAGAACCAGAAGTCCTTTCCCGCATGACCTTTCCGAGTTAATTCCCTTCTTCCACCGACCCCCGTAGGTAACCACTGTCGTGACTTCCTCCACAGAGCAGCGTAGCTTGTTCTTGAAAGTTATATAAATGGAATCACACATTATGTTGTCCTTTGTGCCTGGCTTCTTTTATCTAACATTGTACCTGTATGAGGCACCCATTAGCAGTTCATTATTTTCAATTGTTGCAAAAAAGTTCTTTTCAAAGTGGTCTATAGATCCTTGGGATCCGTGAGAATTTTCAGGGGAGAGTCTGTGAGTAAAACTTACTTGGATAATAATTTAGCAATTTATTTGTGTATTTATATTTTATTTTATTTTACTTTATTTTTCGAGGCATAGTTTTGCTCTGTCACCCAGGCTGGAGTGCAGTGGTGCCATGTCAGCTCACTGCAACTTCCACCTCCCAGGTTCAAGCTATTCTCCTGCCTCAGCCTCTCGAGTACCTGGGACTACAGGCATCCACTACATCGCCGGGCTAATTTTTGTATTTTTAGTAGAGTTGGTGTTTTAACCATGTTGGTCAGGCCGGTCTTGAACTCCCAACCTCAGGTGATCTGCCAGCCTCAGCCTCCCAAACTGCTGGGAGTACAGGTGTGAGCCACCACGCCCAGTCAGATTTTATTTATTCACCTTTTTCATTGCATTGATATTTTCATTGATGACGTAAAAGCAATGATAGTTAAAACTGCTAGCATATTAGCACGGATATTTTCTTTCCTTAGGTTTACACTTTTTTGTGTTCTCTCTGGAATATCTTTGTCCAACGCAAAGACATAAGTACGTACTCCCATGTTCTTTTTCTATAATTTTTACAACTTTAGGTTTTACATGTAGGACTGTGATCAATTTCAAGTTTATTTTTACATTTGTTGTGGTTTTAAATGGTCCATTTAAAAAAAATTTCTTTGGGGGTGTCCATTAAAATTGTTCCAACACTATGCTTATTAAAAAGGCTAGTGTTTCTTCCTCTTACCATTGAATTACCTTAGGATGCATGCCAAAACTGAATTCACCTTATATGTATGGGTCTATTTCTAGACTTTGCAGTCTGCATGATTAATCTGTATATCTATCCTTTTGCCAACGGCACGATTTGGGGAGAATTGTTATGTTAACAGTATTGAATCTTTTGGTCCATAAACATGGTATACATCTCAATGTATTTGTAAATTATTTTATTTTTTTCAGTGAGGTTTTGTGGTTTTCAGTGTAGATATCTCTTGTTAGATTTATTCAAAATTATTTTATATTTTGGTATTATTGTAAAGAGAATTGCTCCTTAAATTCTATTTTTCAGTAATTTGCTGTTAGTATATAAGCATATACATTTTAATGTTTGCCTTAAACAGATTTTTATATATTAACTCAGTATCTTGTGACCTTACGAAGTTCACTTATGGATTCTAGCAATTTTTTTCTAGATTCCCTGGGATTTTTTTTTTTTTTTTTTTGAGACAGAGTCTCACTCCTCACCAGGCGCCAGGCTAGAGTGCAGTGGTGTATTCTCGGCTCACTGCCACTTCCGCCTCTCGGGTTCAAGCAATTCTCCTGCCTCAGCCTCCCGAGTGGCTGGGACTACAGGCGCGCGCCACCACACCCAGCTATTTTTTTTGTATTTTTAGTAAAGACGGGGTTTCACCATGTTGGCCAAGAAGGTCTGGAGCTCTTGACCTCGTGATCCACCCGCCTCGGCTTCCCAAAGTGCTGGAATTACAGGCGTGAGCCACCGCGCCCGGCCTCCCTGGGATATTTTAGATAAAAATCATTCCATTTGCAAGTAGTGACAGTTTTACTTCTTCCCTTTTGATCTTAATTTTATTTATTTTCTTTCTTCTTATGACTAAGACCTTTACTACAATGTTGAATTGAATTTTAGAATAGTAGTCATGGCATCTTTGCCTTGTTCGTATTCTAGGGGAAAACAATTCAGCCTTTCATCATTAATTATATTGTAGGTATTTTATAGGTGCCCTTTATTCATTTGAGGAAGTTCCCTGCTATTTCCGATCTGCTGAAAGTTTTTATCAGGAATCAATGTTGTTGGATTTTGGTGAAATGCATTTTCTGTATCTATCGAAGTGATCATGTGGGTCTTCTCCTTTTTTTTGTTTATATAATGAATTACATTTATCCATTTAAAAATGTTAAACTAACCTTTCATTCCTGAGATAAGCCCTACTTAATCTTGAAGTGTTAGTCTTTTAATATTCCGTTGACTTGATTCGTTAGTGTTTTGCTAAGGATTTTGCCTCTATATCAGTAAAGGATATTTTAATTTGTAAATCCAATCTTTGTCAGGTTTTGGTATTAAGCTTATGTTAGTGTATTAGCTTGTAGGGCTACTGTAACAAACTGCCACGGAATGGGGAGTCTAAACAATGTTAAATTAGTTTTTTCACAGTTCGGGAGGCTCGCTGACCGAGATCAACGTCTTAGTAGTTTTGGTTTCTCCAGAGGCCTCTCTCCTTGGTGTGCACATGGCCGCCTTTTTGCTGTGTCCTCACTTGGTCTGTCCTCTGTGTACATATGTGCCCCTGGTGTCCTTCCCTGAAAGGACACTAGTCATATTGAGTTAGGGCCCCACCCTGACAGTCTCATTTTAACTCAGTCAGCTCTGTAAAGACCTTCTCTCCAAATGTGGTTACAGTCTGAGGTACTAAAGGTTGGAACTTCAGCATACAAAGTTTGAGGAGGCACAATTCAGTCCATCAAAATTAACCTCATAAAATGAACTGGATGGTGTTTTCTCTTCTCTCTTTTCTGAAAAACATATTCTCTCCTCCTGTCTTTTCTGGAAAACATTTGTGTAACTTTGGTGTTTTTACTGGTGAAACCATCTGGCCCTGGAGTTTTCTTTCTGGGAAGGTTTTTCATAACACACACAATTTGCTTATTAGATATAGGCTTATTCAGATTTTCTGGTTTTTCTTTCTTGTGTATTTTGATGCATTGTACATTTCCAGAGATTTGTCTTTTTCATCTGTGTGGTTGCATTTGTTGGCTTAATGTTGTGCTCTTATTTTGCATTTGATGTCTTGCTGGGCATGGTGGCCCACACCTGTAATCCCAGCACTGTGGGAGGCTGGGGTGGGAGGATCACTTGAGACCAGGAGTTTGAGTCCAGACTGGGCAACATAGCAAGACCCTGTCTCTATAAAGTATATTTAAAATTAGCTGGGCATGGTGACATGCTCCTGAGTTCCAAGTACTTGGGAGGCTGGTGGGAGAATTGCTTGCACCCAGGAGGTGGAAGCTGCAGTGAGCTATGATTGTGCCACTGCACTCTATCCAGGAAGACAGAGTAAGACCTTGTCTCTGAACAAACAAAGCTTCCTCAAACTCCTCTTGTTTTAAAAATAAGGCTTGGGGGGGGGGAACAAGATTCATCTGATTATTATGGATGCTTAACTTTTCCACGTAAATTTAACAATCAGTTTGTTAATTTCTACAAAAAGTCTGCAACTTTAATGGAGAGTGCAATTAGCCTGCAGGTTAGTTTTGGGGAAATTGCCACCTTAATAATATTAAATCTTTAGATCCATGACCAATGTATATAACTCCATCTATTTATATCTTCTTCAAATTCTCATGTCAACGCATTGCAGTTTTTTGCATACATATCGTGCACAAATTTGTTGGGTTTATCCCTAAATGTTTTACATTTTTGGTGGTATTAAAAGTGATACTGTTGTTTACATTTCAGTTTCTAGCTGTTAGTTTCAAATATTTATATATATTAATATATCCTGTGAACTTTCTAAACTCATTTATTGATTCTAGAAGTTTTTATGTAGATATTTCTGAGATTTTAATGTACATAATAATATGTTAGCTGTGAACGTTTTATTTCTTCTTCTTTTTTTTTTGAGAGAGAGTCTTGCTCTGTCACCCAGGCTGGAGTGCCATGGTGCAATCTTGGCTCACTGCAACATGTGCCTCCCGGGTTCAGGTGATTCTCTTGTCTCAGCCTCCTGAGTAGCTAGGATTATAGGTGCCACTAGGCGTGGCTGATTTTTGCATTTTTAGTAGAAATAGGGTTTCACCATGTTGGCCAGGCTGGTCTTGAACGCCTGACCTGGTGATTCACCCACCTCAGCCTACCAAAGTGCTGGGACTATAGGCGTGAGCCACTGCACCCACACTTTTTCTTCTTGTCCTATCTGCATGGCTTTTATTTCTTGTCCTTTTTAAACTTTCTCTTTTCTTATTACATTGACTAGCTTCTTGGGTAAAAGCAATGAATGAAGACATCCTTGCCTTGTTTCCGGCAATAGCAAGAAAATCATTTAGTTTTTCATCATTAATCACCATATTAAAAATAGGTTTTGCTTAGTCTTTCATCAGGTTGGGGAGTCTCCCTTCTCTTCCTAGGTTGCTGAAATTAGTACGTGTCCTTTCAGTATTCTATGTGATGAAATGGAAAGTACATGTGGTGTACTATTGCCGCGCGCGGAAGTGTGATTGTCTCAGAAAAGCACTTGTGTGATTGTTTGAGTTGTGAAGTGAACTGGTTGCTTCTTTTCATGGAACATTGTTTTTATGTAAAAGAAACAAAAACAAACTATGACTACTTAGACTTACGTATCTGGCAGATATATATATTATTTTTTTAAGAAGGTTGTGTAAGTCAAGGAAAACAGCTGACTATATTCGTTAACATTTATGACATTTGCATTTTAAACAAAAAACTAGAATTTTGAAAAACATATATTCACTCTCCTGGGGCTTAATATCTTCCCAGTACTTTAAGACTTTTTTTGTGGTGGCGATATTAGCAAATGTGATTTTTCTGATGTACAGTGAAACATGTCAACATCTGGAAGATCTACATAATTTAGTGACCAATATTTTAAGAAACTACCACTTTTCAAGTTTTATACTGTATTAAAGAATACTATTCACAATTTTCTGAAAAGGCGACTTAAATAATCCTTTCTTTTCCTACTATATATCTTTGCGAGGTAAGATTTTCTTCATATGTTCAAGCAAAACAACATATTTTGATAGACTAAAAACAGAAATAAGAAAATCCAGTTGTCTTCTTTTTTTTTTCTTTTTCTTTTTTTTTTTTTGAGACGGAGTTTCACTCTTGTTACCCAGGCTGGAGTGCAATGGCGCGATCTCGGCTCACCACAACCTCCGCCTCCTGGGTTCAGGCAATTCTCCTGCCTCAGCCTCCTGAGTAGTTGGGATTACAGGCACGCACCACCATGCCCAGATAATTTTTTGTATTTTTAGTAGAGACGGGGTTTCACCATGTTGACCAGGATGGTCTCGATCTCTTGACCTCGTGATCCATCCGCCTCGGCCTCCCAAAGTGCTGGCATTACAGGCTTGAGCCACCGCGCCCGGCCCTTTTTCAGAGTCTCGCTTTATCGCCCAGGCTGGAGTGCAGTGCAACCTCCACCTCCTGGGTTCAAAAGATGCTCCTGCCTCAGCCTCCCGAGTAGCTGGGATTACAGGTGGCTGCCACCATGCCTTGCTAATTTTTGTACTTTTAGTAGAGATAGAGTTTCACCATATTGACCAACCTGGTCTTGAACTCCTGACCTCAAGTGATCTGTCCACTTCAGCTTCCCAAAGTGCTGGGATTACAGGCATGAGCCACTGCACCCAGCCTCAGTTGTCTTCTATTAATTCAAACTTTAAGAGATTTGCAGAAGTGGCCAGGTGAGATGGCTCATGCCTGTAATCCCAGCCCTTTGGGAGGCTGAGGTAAATGGATCATGAGGTCAGGAGTTCGAGACTAGCCTAGGCTATATGGTGAAACCCCATCTCTACTAAAATACAAACATTAGCTGGGTGTGGTGGTACATGCCTGTAGTCCCAGCTACTTGGGAGGCTGAGGTAGGAGAATTGCTTGAGCCAGGGAGGTGGAGGTTGCAGTGAGCGGAGATGGCACCACTGCACTCCAGCCTGGGTGACAAAGTGAGACTGTCTCAACCCCCCCCCTCAAAAAAAAGGAGATTTAAAATAATGCCACTTCATATTAATTTTTTATTTGGAAAATATAATTGTATGTAAAAATATGTGTGTTAAAATATACTAACTTATTACTGTTATTATTTGTTTTGATAAAATATATATAGCATACAGTTTACCATTTTAACCACTTTTTTGGCATACAGTTGAGTAGCCTTAAGTGCATTCACATTGTTAGGCCACCATCACCATCTATCTGCAGAAATTTTCATCTCTCCGTATTGAAACTGTGCCAATTACACAATAACTCTCTGTTCCTCTCTCTCTGGAGCCCTAGCAACTACAATTCTATTTTCTACCACTATGAGTCTGACCACTCGAGGTGCCTCTCACAGGTGGAATCATCCAGTGTTTCTCTTTTTGTGTCTGGCTTGTTTCATTTAACATAATGTCTCCAGGATTTATTCATGTTGTTATTGTTATTTTTAAGTTAAATTTATAAATACAAATATCTCAGTCTTCATTTGTTTTTTTTTTTAAGAGAGGATCTTGTTCTGCTGCCCAGGTTGGTGCAGTAACATGATCACGGCTCACTGCAACTGTGAACTCCTAGCCTCAAGTGTTTCTCTCACCTCAGCCTCCCAAGTAACTAGGGCTGCAGGCACTCACCACCATGCCTGGTTAATTAAAAAAAAGAAAGATTGTAGAGATAGTGCACAGGCTGATCTTGAACTCCTGGACTCAAGTGATTCTCCTGCCTCAGCCTCCAAACTGCTGGGGATTACAGGTGTACGCCACCACATCTACCCTATTTTTTTTTGGAGATGGAGTCTTGTTTTGTGGCCCAGGCTGGAGTGCAGTGGTACAATCTCAACTCACTGCAACCTCTGCCTCTGGGGTTCAAGTGATTCTCATGCCCCAGCCTCATGAGTAGCTAGGATTATAGGCATGGGCCACTGTGCCTGGCTAATTTTTTGTATTTTTTAATAGACATTGGGTTTCACCATGTTGGCCAGGCTGGTTTTTAACTTTTGGCCTCAAGTGGTCTTGAAAAGATTCCCCACCATACTGTTTAATAAAGCTGTAGCCAGCTCAGAAATCAGACTTTACATTAATTTTCGCTTCTTTACTGCCTTATTTGCCTATTTCTCATGCTTAATGTCCTCAAATTATACCTCTCAATAAAGTCCTGGTTCTTATATTTGCTTAGGCTCTGTTTTCTAGATAACTCAGGCAAAGATAATGCCCAAAACAGTGTAACAAGTGCCTAAAAAGATATTTTATAAATAAACTAAGAAAAAAATTGGCTGTAAATATAGAAATATAAATAGTTTTCCTTTAGTAAAATTGAGAATTCATGACAAGAAGAGCCCTAAAATTGATATTTAAAAAATCACACAAAACCTTCAGCATGTATGACATTGACATTTCTGTAGAATATTTTTTTTTAATAGAATGTTTATTATTTGGGATTTGCCTGTTTCCTCATGAATGCATTCAGATTCTGCATATCTAGCCAGAATGCTTCATCAGTGATACTGTGTCTTTCTTAGGGAATCACATTTAGAAGTGCATACATTATGCCCATAATATCAATTCATCATCTGATCAAGATTGCTAATCCTTTTTTAACATGTGCATTTAAGTGTGTGCACTTTCCTCATTTATTGGCTCATCATTATTATCTGCCTCAAATAATACGGTAGCTTTCATTTTTTTGTCTCCTGTTTCAGCCCCCCATGACTACCAACTAAAGGTAAGCATCACAGAGGCAAGAATGTTTGCCTGTTTTCTTTCGTGGATACAATATATTCCAAATGTGTGTATAGTGTCTACTACATATTTACTGAATGCATGAATGAAGATACGATGATTCAGATTAGTAAAATATTGAATAACAGAGAATTTATGTCCTTGATGACAGAACATTATTTTAATTTTTTTTAGAGACAGGGGATTTCACTGTATTTCCTAGGCTGGTCTTGAACTCCTGAGCTCAAGAAATCTTCCCACCTCGGCCACCCAAAGTGCTGGGATCACAGGCATGAGCCACCTTCCCCAGCTGTGCCTAATTTACAAATTACATTTTATCATAGATGCATATATTTGGGAAAAACGTAGTGCATATAGGGTTTGGTACTACCCACAGTTTCAGACATCCACTGGGGGTCTTGGAAGTTATCACTTTCAGATAAGGAGGGACTACAGTATGCTACAAAATAATAGCTTGACTATTTTTTCCATTTCTCTGTACATTGGTAATCGGCAGTAGGAGAGTTCTGATGTTTTGACAAACTTTTTTTTTTTTTTTTTGAGACGGAGTTTTCGCTGTTGTTACCCAGGCTGGAGTGCAATGGAGCCATCTCGGCTCACCCAACCTCCGCCTTCTGGGTTCAAGCAATTCTCCTGCCTCAGCCTCCCGAGAACCTGGGACTATAGGCGCACACCATCATGCCCAGCTAATTTTTGTATCTTTAGCAGAGACGGGGTTTCACCTTGTTGACCAGGATGGTCTCGATCTGTTGACCTCGTGATCCACCCGCCTCGGCCTCCCAAAGTGCTGGGATTACAGGCGTGAGCCACTGCGCCCGGGCTTGACAAACATTTTATTAAGATCACTTTGCACAGTTTCAGCTTCCGCTCTCATTTTTAAGGTTCTGCACTGTCTACACTCCCTGTGTTCAAGGGAAGGCACAAGTTAAATGCTTAAAAATGAAAAACAATGTTCTTACCATAGACATGATCTGAAGAAATGAAGAACCGCTGACTGGAGATGATAAGCTGTAGACATTAGCCTCCCAGTTGGATCAATCCCAAATTTACATCTCCAGCTTGAGTTTCCAAGTGACTTGCAGGCATTCTACCAGCACTTAGTATGTAATACATACAAAACTGAACTTCATCCTAACCCTCCCACCTACCAAAAATCCCCAAGCGACTTGATTCTCTATCACAGAGTATCAGTTAGGATTAGTTTTGTTTTGTTTCTTTGTTTTTTTGAGACGGAGTTTCGCTCTTGTTACCCAGGCTGGAGTGCAATGGCACGATCTCGGCTCACCGCAATCTCCGCCTCCTGGACTCAGGCAATTCTCCTGCCTCAGCCTCCCGAGTAGCTGGGATTACAGGCGCGTGCCACCATGCCCAGCTAATTTTTTGTATTTTTAGTAGAGATGGGGTTTCACCTTGTTGACCAGGATAGTCTCGATCTCTTGACCTCGTGATCCACCCGCCTCGGCCTCCCAAAGTGCTGGGATTACAGGCTTGAGCCACCGCACCCGGTCTTCAGTTAGGATTAGTTTTGATTGCTAAACAGAGACCTGAAACAACAGCAGCTTAAACATTCTACCAGCACTAGTACTAGTGCTTCTATCAAAATAAAACCCTAGGGTTAGGCAACCCAGGGCTAATTCCAGTATGATGAATCACCAATTATCAGGAATCTAGGCTTTTCCTATTTTTTGTTCTATAATCCTTACCATGAAGCCTCGGTCTTCAAGTTACCTTGTGATCACAAACCAGCTATGGGTGCTCTAACCTGGACATTACAGGCAGAGATAAGAAAGGTAAGGAAAAAGTGCTGCTACCCTGCTCTTCAGTATACTTTAGAGGGCTCTCACGGATGCCCCATCCAAATATGTCTGCTTATTTCTTATTGGACAATCCTATCTGTAATGGAGACAGAAAAATGTGGTTTTTAGCTGGGCATATTGCTATGTTTTATATTAATACTATATAGATCGGTTACATAAAAAAATGGGTAGAATGAATATGAGGCAAGCAATTAGTGATCTCTTGTCAGACATCCTTAATGATCCCTCTATTCCCCTAAGTCATCAAGCCAGAGACTCGGGGATTATCTGAGACGCTTCTGTCTCCCTCACTGTCCATATACGAGGTTAGTTTATTATACTTTCTACATGTCTTTTGCATTTGGAGCTTCACTTTTTCTTTGATGCTATTGCCTAGAATAGTACATGACACAGATTGTTGATGTTTATAAATGTTTGTAAATTTCTGGTTCAAAAGCTACTTTTCATACAACTGGGGGAAGTTATCTCAGTGAACTTTACATCAGAGTCTTCAAATAATCTTCAAAGAACATTCCTATTATATTATAAAGTGTAATTCCTGGAGTTCTTTAAATTACAAAGCAATTTCGTATTATCCAATACTAGTGGGAATTGAATTGGTTATTCAGCTTCAACAATATGAAACATACTCCCATCTCTGATATTTGATTTTTCTTAATTGGCTAACTTTGTCTGTTAGTAGCTTCTGTCTCTTACACTGTCTCCTCCAGAAGATCTCTATGGGACATCCCTCAGCATACCTATGAGTGCACATGTGTGTGAGTGCGCGCACCCACACACACAAACACACACACAGTGGTGGCCTTAAGAATCTTGTTCCTTATCAAGTCAAAACGTCAAACATCTCAGTGGCAGGTATGAAAAACAGTGACTCTGTCCCTGCTGAGCCACCTGCTGAATATTCCATATGCCAGGTGCTAATTTTAGGAGAAAGAAGGGAAAGTTTAAAAATGTAGTCTCTTCTCACTGCTCAGCAAGAGCCTCCTTTCCTTTTCTTCTCAAGCAGCTGCAGCAGAAGCTTACATGAATGCAAAATACAAGCGGTATTAGAAATAAGGCATAATTTAAAAGAATTTACCAGATGACTTAAATAAACCTATTGGGTTAAGCTTATTGTTCTGGAGAGACTAAACACTGTGACCGGCCTTGGATTGATGGAATTCACTGGAATAGAACAGGGCTGACAAATTGGGATAAAATATTTGGCAGTCGTACTTTGTCCGAGGACAGATGACCAATTTACTTTAAATTCGTTTCCTGCAGCTGGCGCGTGGGTGGCCAGGTCTGCCTCGCACGTATGGTAGCCAAGTAACATTTCTTGACTTCCACAGGCAGCGCCCATTTGATTAGATATTTTACTAAACAATAGACACCCAGATCATTTTCAAAATGCTTTTGTTTCTCCAATGCCTGACACTGTGGTATAAATGAAGAGCTCTGCAAGCTCTGAACATGCTCAGAGAATGGGTTGTTTTGACAAGTTGGAAAACAGACTATTTGCCAGCGGCCTGCAAGCCAGAGCTTTAATAGTAGTCATATTACAAATGCTGTTTTATCTTTGCCTTTACCGTATTCCTTTATAACTCTAAATATTTTATTTTCTCAAATAATTGATGTGAACACAGCAGCACTGGGGTGGGCAGTGGAATCAAAAACACAGAGACTGTTGCTGCAATTTCTTACTGCATTTGAAGTCATAATTTTATTAATTTGCTTTTTCGAACTAAAATTTCATCCAAAGTTGATACTATTTTAACATGAATAAGATTCTATATAAAAAGTTGAATGTGTAGAAATTCGAATATCTAGAAGTTATGACACAAGGAGTTAATTAGGTATGCAAAGGCTGATGACTCACTCTAGAAATATTCTTGGCCTCCCGTGCTGTGTATTAGTAACCATGGCCTGTCCCAATTCCCATTTCCTTTAGCTGTGGAAGCTCTTGTGACTGCGTCTCCCTATGTTTATTTACTGCTCTTTTTTTAAATCAGTGCCTCTGTGATGTTTCCTCATCTCCTAACATTTCTGTTTACTCATTCTCAAAGCTAGACGTCTGCAGAAAGTGCTAGCTAATCAGTTAAGAATTACTCTTTATCCCTTTAGCGTTTGTGCTAAGTGTAAATGTAATCCTAGGCATTTTATGTTTTAATTTGGGGTCTTATTTTGGAGATTTATTATTATTTTGTCAGTAATTATATTTGAAAATTTTTTTTTTTTCATTTTTAAATCTGATTTTACTTTTATTTTTTCATGTATTTTCTGAGACAACGTCTCACTGGGCGCCCAGGCTGGAGTGCAGTGGATTGATCTTGGCTCCCTGCAACCTTCACTTCCTCCTCCTGGTTTAAGCAATCCTCCTGCCTTAGCCTCCTGAGTTACTAGAACCACTGGTGTGCGCCACCACACCCTGCTAATTTTTGTATTTTCTGGGGGTAGAGACGGCGTTGCGCCATGTTGCCCAGGCTGGTGTTGAATTCTTGGGTTTAAGTGATCCGCCTGCTTGGGCCTTGCAAAGTGCTGGGATTACAGGCATGAACCACTGCACCTGGCCCAAATCTGACTTTATGATTGAAGACACATCTTCCCAAAGGACTTTTTTTTTCAATAAAAATAGTTATTTTAGGAAAAGCCAATACAAATTTAAATGAAAGGAGCCTCTAATTGACCTTCAACTGTAGTCACAATTTTGCAAAGGAGAGGAGTCTATCAGCTCCCTCGCTCCTACCTCGTTCTTTCCCATTTACTGCAGTGTGGTCTTGAGCCGGTTATCTAACATCTCTGAGCCTCAATTCCCTTATCTGTGGAATGTGGATAAGAACAGTACCTACCACTAGGGTGGTTATAAGAATTAAGCGTTAATGTGTACAAAGTACAATGAACCACACTTGGCACGCAATAAAGTTCCAAAAAATATTAGCTCTTGTTATTGTAAAATTACCTCTACAAAGATACCTTTTCCTTTCCTTTCTACTTTTCTTTCTCCTTCCCACATCAGCTTGTGAGAGAATAAGTCACTTCTAAGCATGCTAGATTAGGAGGTGTGATCTGAAGCTGTGGTCACAAATTGTTTTGATAAACCCATATGTTTAAATCCCAAAGAAAAAAATGTTCACCAAGACTGCCATATTGCACAACTCCAGCAGGCGCCATCCACCTGGTAGTCGGGGTGACTGCTGTTCCTGAAATTGTGCAGTGGACAATCCACGCAGCTATACATGGTAGCTCTGCAGCCCGCAATTCAATTAGTTGATTTTCTTAACTATTCGTTGTTTTCTGTTTCACGTAAAGTTATGCATGCATAATGACATTTTGGTCAGTGGTGGACTGTCCACTTAGGGTGGTGGTCCCATAAGATTATAGTACATTTAAACTGTGCTTTTCCTATGATTAGCTATGTTTAGAAACACAAATACTTACGTTATGTTATAATTGCCTATAGTAACCAGTACAGTAACATGTTGTCTAGGTTTGTGGCCTTGGTGCAATAGCATTTAGCTAGGTGGGTAGTGGGTTATATCATCTAGGTTTATGTAAGTACAAGGCTGGTTGCCTCTCCGGGAGCTCGGACACGCCCATTCCTCTCCCTGCATGAAAATTACGTCACCAGAATATGCCCATCATCTAGCTCCACCTTGGAAATCCCCTCTGCACGGGGCACTCAACCCCATCCTTGGAAATCCCCTCTGCACTCGGCACTCAACCCCGCCCTTGGACCCCTCTGCACTCGGCACTCAACCCCGCCCTTGGAAATCCCCTCTGCACTCGGCACTCAACCCCGCCCTTGGACCCCTCTGCACTCGGCACTCAACCCCGCCCTTGGAAATCCCCTCTGCACTCGGCACTCAACCCCGCCCTTGGACCCCTCTGCACTCGGCACTCAACCCCGCCCTTGGAAATCCCCTCTGCACTCGGCACTCAACCCCGCCCTTGGATCCCTCTGCACTCGGCACTCAACCCCGCCCTTGGACCCCTCTGCACTCGGCACTCAACCCCGCCCTTGGACGTCCCCTCTGCACTGGGCACTCAACCCCGTCCTTGGACCCCTCTGCACTCGGCACTCAACCCCGCCCTTGGACCCCTCTGCACTCGGCACTTAACCCCGCCCTTGCACGTCCCCTCTGCACTCGGCACTCAACCCCGCCCTTGCACGTCCCCTCTGCGCGCGGCACTCAACCCCGCCCTTGGACCCCTCTGCACTCGGCACTCAACCCCGCCCTTGGACGTCTCTGCACTCGGCACTCAACCCCGCCCTTGGAAATCCCCTCTGCACTCGGCACTCAACCCCGCCCTTGGAAATCCCCTCTGCACTCGGCACTCAACCCCGCCCTTGGAAATCCCCTCTGCACTCGGCACTCAACCCCGCCCTTGGACCCCTCTGCGCTCGGCACTCAACCCCGCCCTTGGACGTCCCCTCTGAGCTTGGCACTCAACCCCGCCCTTGGACGTCCCCTCTGCACTCGGCACTCAACCCCGCCCTTGGACCCCTCTGCACTGGGCACTCAACCCCGCCCTTGGACCCCCCTGCGCTCGGCACTCAACCCCACCCTTGGACGTCCCCTCTGCACTCGCACTCAACCCCGCCCTTGGACCCCTCTGCACTCGGCACTCAACCCCGCCCTTGGACCCCTCTGCACTCGGCACTCAACCCCGCCCTTGGACCCCTCTGCACTCGCACTCAACCCCACCCTTGGACGTCCCCTCTGCACTCGGCACTCAACCCCGCCCTTGGAAATCCCCTCTGCACTCGGCACTCAACCCCGCCCTTGGACCCCTCTGCACTCGGCACTCAACCCCGCCCTTGGACCCCTCTGCACTCGGCACTCAACCCCGCCCTTGGACCCCTCTGCACTCGGCACTCAACCCCGCCCTTGGACGTCCCCTCTGCACTCGCACTCAACCCCGCCCTTGGAAATCCCCTCTGCACTCGGCACTCAACCCCGCCCTTGGACCCCTCTGCACTCGGCACTCAACCCCGCCCTTGGACCCCTCTGCACTCGGCACTCAACCCCGCCCTTGGACCCCTCTGCACTCGCACTCAACCCCGCCCTTGGACCCCTCTGCACTCGCACTCAACCCCACCCTTGGACGTCCCCTCTGCACTCGGCACTCAACCCCGCCCTTGCACGTCCCCTCTGCACTCGGCACTCAACCCCGACCTTGGACCCCTCTGCACTCGGCACTCAACCCCGCCCTTGGACGTCTCTGCGCTCGGCACTCAACCCCGCCCTTGGACGTCCCCTCTGCACTCGGCACTCAACCCCGCCCTTGGACCCCTCTGCACTGGGCACTCAACCCCGCCCTTGGACCCCCCTGCGCTCGGCACTCAACCCCACCCTTGGACGTCCCCTCTGCACTCGCACTCAACCCTGCCCTTGGAAATCCCCTCTGCACTCGGCACTCAACCCCGCCCTTGGAAATCCCCTCTGCACTCGGCACTCAACCCCGCCCTTGGACCCCTCTGCGCTCGGCACTCAACCCCGCCCTTGGACGTCCCCTCTGCACTCGGCACTCAACCCCGCCCTTGGACCCCTCTGCACTCGCACTCAACCCCGCCCTTGGACCTCTCTGCGCTCGGCACTCAACCCCGCCCTTGGACGTCCCCTCTGCACTCGCACTCAACCCCGCCCTTGGACGTCCCCTCTGCACTCGGCACTCAACCCCGCTCTTGGACCCCTCTGCACTGGGCACTCAACCCCGCCCTTGGACCCCTCTGCGCTCGGCACTCAACCCCGCCCTTGGACCCCTCTGCGCTCGGCACTCAACCCCGCCCTTGGACCCCTCTGCGCTCGGCACTCAACCCCGCCCTTGGACGTCCCCTCTGCACTCGCACTCAACCCCGCCCTTGGACGTCTCCTCTGCACTCGGCACTCAACCCCGCCCTTGGACCCCTCTGCACTCGGCACTCAACCCCGCTCTTGGACCCCTCTGCACTGGGCACTCAACCCCGCCCTTGGACCCCTCTGCGCTCGGCACTCAACCCCGCCCTTGGACGTCCCCTCTGCACTCAACCCCGCCCTTGGACCCCTCTGCACTCGGCACTCAACCCCGCCCTTGGACGTCCCCTCTGCACTCCGCACCCGTCCTTGGAAAGCCCCGCCCAAACCTGCCCAATAGCACATTGCCCAGTCCACAAATCCCGCCTACCTACCTATAGCAGCTTGTGACGTCTGCGTCCTGTTTCTCCACAGCCAATCAAACGCGTTCACTCCCTATAAAACCCCATGCCCAGAGTAGTCGGGTGTGACTTCCCTGGCCTTTTTCCCTGGCACCACGGAATGTCACCTGGGAGCTGAATAAACTGGCATTTAATCTTTTTGTGCTGGCCTCAGTTTCCTCATTTTTAACTCGGCAATAAACCTCCCAAGACAATAACCCTTACAGTAAGTACGTTCCATCGCATGATGACAAAAATCTCCTCGCATGGCTGTATGTGTAATCATATACACTCACTATATGACACACACGTAAAGCCTGCCCGTTGTTTTCCTTATGCAAGTCTTTTTCTTTCTTTCTAAAGGTTTTGACATTCAACTGGGGTTGTATGTGTTCATGTGCATCAAAGATTATATTCACACCTACATCAAGTATTAGTAGTGATAGAAAATCACAAAAAAGGATAAATTTTCCCTGAATTGAAAATGCTCGTAATTTATGAACATGATTGCTTTTTCTTACCTTTGCGAGATGAATTACAAGTGGCTCAAAGCAAAGGATGTGGATAGAACCAAAATGTTTAATTAATTGACCGCTGAAGTGGTAGGGGCTGATAGCAGATTTCCTGTCACTGAGTGAAAGGCATAGTGAAGGTGCCCAAGGGTCTATGTAGTTGAAGGGAGTAGAAGAAGCAAAAAGCCTGGATAATCTACAAATTTGATAATTCGCCCGTGAATAATCGAAAGTTTGATATATTTGCATTGGAAATGTGTGAATCAAGAGCACTGAAGTTCAACACATGCTGTGCTAAAATTAAAACAGCGCTTGGATGGACTGAACCGTGATTTATGATGTGCTTTTTTCAGTCTTTGGCTTAGAATTTCCCCGCTTACAAAAGAGTCACAATCAAAAATACATAAAAGTTAGCTTTCCCTCTTGAGATGAATATTCTGCATATAATCTATAGCTTCTCAAAATCACCGTTCAGTTCACTTCGACACTCATCTACTGAGCACCTTATTTTGCTATTTCCGAGGATTCAAGGAAGAATAAAGCATAATCCCTGTTTTTAAGTCATTTTCTCTCAATCTAAAGGATTGAAATAAAGGGATCAAGGTGCTGAGTAGGGGAGGCATGAAGTAAGGTGTGAAAGGACTAGGGCAGACATTTGGGTGTTATTCTTTATAGCACTTTGTTTACTGTGCTGGAAATACTGGCAAATTGTTCTAACCAGATTGCTTTCCCATATCTTTGCCAACTCTTACTATTGTCAACCTATCTTGTCTTGGGTTTAATAAAATATTCATCTAATAAATATGTGTGTTACACTCTTAAAGGACAAGTAACTTTCTGGGTGCTGTCGGTGACACAAAGTGATTGCCTTATAGCTGCTCGTAATTTTGAATATTGGTTGAAAAGATAGTCCTAGGAACTAACTCCCACACAAGTCAAATGATGATTAACTTAATCATAGGATTATAAATAGCATTCTAAAGGCACAATGTGAAGCATCAGTTTAATGTGGAGAATCAGGTTCTTGATTAAGAATACACCAGTGGTAAGCACCAGAGGTGGGGTTTGAGACCAGGTCTCTCTATTGCCAGCACCAGCATCCTTGTCACTTTAAAATTGTAGCACCAAATAACATCATCAACATCAGTGCTTATCACAGACATATGCGATGTTATAATTGTTTTCAGCATTTTATGTGGAATTTTTACTGATTATTATGCATTTGATCTATTGAGTGTCTTTTAGGGCCCTTTTCACACTTTGGTCTGCCCCCCACCTAGAAGAAAACTCCTTTCTTTAGAGTGCAGTGGAAAGAAACCTGGACACTGAAGTATATGGCTGATTATGTAGAGCAGCAGTCCTAAACCCCTGGGCCATGGACAAACTTTTTCCCCACCCGTGGAAAAATGGTCTTCCACGAAACTGGCCCCCAGTGCCGAAAAGTTTGGGGAATGCTAGCATAGAGTCTTCGGTTTTCTCATCTTTGAAAACCTTGCAGGGTTGTGGTAGAGATTGAATAAAATAATTAATGCAAGGTCTCTAGCGTAGCATGTCACTGATGGACCACTTTGGAAAGGTAAGTCATCTTCCCTAGAATTAAGAGAAAATATGCCTTTCAGTCAATCTGAGACAATATATTACAGCTGACAAAGATTGGAGGCCTATCTTGTTTGCCTCCGTTGTTGCCAGAGTGGATCGTGGAAATCCAGTGTTTTGATAATTCTTTTCTCAAGGCCATTTTGACAAATGTAAGCAGAATAAGTCTGATCATGTTTTTGTTTCTGTTTCTAGAGAAATGACACCCTATGCTTGATCTTAGCCGAAAGGCTGAGAAGCAATGAGAAGTGACAATCCACTTCTAAAACATAATAAGTAACTGCTCTGGGTTTCGGGGACTATTTTCAACATTTAATAATTTCAATAATAAGATTGTGGGAAAATAATTTGGACTTCTTTTTTTTTTTTTGAGACGGAGTTTCGCTCTTGTTACCCAGGCTGGAGTGCAATGGCGCGACCTTGGCTCACCGCAACCTCCGCCTCCTGGGTTCAGGCAATTCTCCTGCCTCAGCCTCCTGAGTAGCTGGGATTACAGGCACACGCCACCATGCCCAGCTAATTTTTTGTATTTTTAGTAGAGATGGGGTTTCACCATGTTGACCAGGATGGTCTCGATCTCTTGACCTCGTGATCCACCTGCCTTGGCCTCCCAAAGTGCTGGGATTATAGGCTTGAGCCACCGCGCTCGGCCCTGGACTTCTTTAATCATTAATGATGTTGAACAATTCTTTGTAGGTTTATTGGCAATTAATGTTTTTTTCCTGTGATTTGTCTGTTAATGTTCTTTGTCTTTTACAGGAACTCTTGATAGATTATGGAATTTAATCCTTTGTTAACTTTTTTTTTGAACAGAGTCTCACTCTGTTGCCCAGGCTGGGGTGCAGTGGCATGAGCTCAGCTCACTGCAATCTCTGCCTCCCGGGTTCAAGCCATTCTCCTGCCTCAGCCTCCCAAGTAGCTGGGACTACAGGCACGCACCACCATGCCTGGTTAATTTTTTATATTTCTTAGTAGAGATGGGATTTCACTGTGTTGGCCAGGCTGGTTGCGAACTCATGTGATCTACCTGCTTTGGCCTCCCAGAGTGCTGGGGTTACAGGCACGCCACGGCATCCGACCTGATGGTATATCTTTTAAATATAACTTATCTTCAAAAGATGTTGCATAGCTTTTAGTTATTTTAGGTTCTCTTTCTGATACATGAATTCTAAATTTTTATGTAGCCCAATCTGCCAAATCCGATGTGCCCTGTGAAACTCTCTACATTTCAAGACTGTATCTGTTTTTCCCATGTCCTAGCACCATGTGTTCAAAACACTATAGTTTTTCCTCTGAATTGCCTTTTCACCTTTGTCAAAAATCTGTTGTTTATACACGTATGCATGGTTTTATTTCTGAACTCCATCCTGTGCCAACGATTTCTTTGTCAATCTTTATATCAATAGCACATTATATTGGTTACTGTAGCTTTACTATATGTGTTGAAATCAGGTAGCATTAGCTGTCTAAATTTTTTGTTCTTTTTCAAAACTGTTTTGGCAATTGTAGATCCTTTGCATTTCCATATGAATTCTACAATCAGCCTGTCAAATTCTGCGAAAAGACCTGCTTGAGATGGAAAGGAACATGCAGCTCAAATTGGGAAGAATCGACATTTTAACCGTACGGAGCCTCTGAAGCGTGAAAAAGGTATATCTTTTCATTTATTCCGATTTTTCTTTAATCGGTGTCAGTAATGTTTTCTAGTTTCCGGTATGCAGGATTCTTACATCTTTGGTCACATTTATCCCTAAATATTTTCTATTTTTTAATGTAATTATAAATGATACTACTATATTCAATTTTCAGTTGTTCCTTAGTGGTAAATAGAAATACAATTGATTTTTTTAGTAAATTAATTTTGTATCCTGCATGCTTGCTAAACTCATTAGTAGTTCTAGTACCTGTTTTGTAGATTTGTCAGGCTTTCCTACATACATGGTCATAATAACTCCAAATAACGACAGTCTGACTTCTTTCTGTTCAACCTGCATGCCTTTAATTTCTTTTTCTTGCTCACAGCCTGCAGAAATGTTTAGCAGAGGTGGTGAGAGCAGGCATACCTGTCTGTTTATTAGATTGAGGATTCCCTTTTATACCTAGTTTGCTGAGACTTTTTATAAGAAACTGATGTTGGATTTTTCGAAGGCTTTATTCATGTCTATTGGGATGATCATATACTTTTCTTTTTAAGTTTGTGTTTATATGATGTCGTATATCAGTTTTTTTGAAAGTAAAACAATTTCGAATTCCTGGGCTAAATCTAACTCAGTTATGATGTTTTAGCCTTTTAAAATATTGTTGAATTTGATTTGCTAAATTGTGTTTAGCATTTTGTGTCTATGATCACGAAGGATACTGGTTTGCAAATTTCTTTTTTCGTTATGTGTCTGTCTGGTTCTGATATTAGGGTAGTGAAGAATTCACATAATTAGTTGGAAAGTATTTCCTTTTCAATTTTTGGAAATTGGTGAAGAATTAAAATTATTCATTAAATGTTCATGAGTGTAACATTCGTTAAATATTTGGTGGAATTCACCAATAAAGCCATCTAGATCAGAGTTTTCTTTGTGGAAAGGTTTTTAATTGAACATTTTATTTCTTTAATAGATACACATATTTTTGTTTTGTTTTGCTGTCTGACTTTCCGAGACACGATCTTGGCTCACTGCAATCTCTGCCTCCCGGGGTCAAAGCGATCTTCCTGCCTTAAACTCTTGAGTAGCTGGGACTACAGGTGCTCACCATCATGCCCTGCTAATTTTTGTTTATTTTTATTAGAGTCAGGATTTCACCATGTTGGCCAGGCTGGTCTTGAATTCCTGGCCTCAAGTGATCCACCCGCCTCGGCCTCCCAAAGCATTGGGATTACAGGCATGAGCCACCGTGCCTGGCCTATCTCTTTATATTATCTCTTTCTTTTTGAATGGGTTTTGGCAGTTTGTGTCTTTGATGTGTCTGTCCATTTCATCTAAATTGTTATATATATTAGTTTGTGATAGTTCGTAATATTCCCTTATCCTTGGAATATCTGTAGATATCTACATTGATGTCATCTCTCTGATTCCTGACATTGGTAATTTGTGTCCTCACTCTTTTTTCCTGATCAATTTAGAAATTTATGAATATTATTAATCTTTTCATGGTACCAGTGTTTAGCTTCCTTTTTCTTTAATTTTTTTTTTTTGAGACAGAGTCTCGCTCTATCACCCAGCCTGGAGTACAGTGGTGTGATCACAACTCACTGCAGCCTCAGCCTCTGGGGCTCAAGTGATTCTCCCACCTCAGCCTCCCAGGTAGCTAAGAACACAGGTGTGGACCATTCCATCCAGCTAATTTTTTTTTCTTTTCTTTTTTTTTTTTTTTTTTTGAGATGGAGTTTCGCTCTTGTTACCCAGGCTAGAGTGCAATGGCACGATCTCAGCTCACCGCAACCTCCGCCTCCTGGGTTCAGGCAGTTCTCCTGCCTCAGCCTCCTGAGTAGCTGGGATTACAGGCATGCGCCACCATGCCCAGCTCATTTTTGTATTTTTAGTAGAGACGGGGTTTCACCATGTTGACCAGGATGGTCTCGATCTCTTGACCTCGTGATCCACCCGCCTCGGCCTCTCAAAGTGCTGGGATTATAGGTGTGAGCCACTGTGCCCGGCCTCCATCTAGCTAATTTTTAAAATTTTTAGTAGAGACAGGCTCTTGCTATGCTGCCCATACTGGTGTTGAACTTCTGGGCTCAAGGGATCCTTCTGCCTCGGCCACCCCAAATGCCTGGATTATGGGCATGAGCCACATTTCCTGATTAGCTTTTAGTTTCATTGATTGTGTCTCTGTTTCTTCTGTTTTTGATTTCATTTTATTTCTTTGATTTCCTCTCTGATATTTATTAATTCCTTTTTGGTTTTTTTTTGCTTATTTTGGGTTTAATTTGCTTTCTGTATGACTTAAATCCCATTATGTTTATTGTGACTTGTTTTGTGGCACGAAATATAGTTTATCTTGATAAAATATCCCTTGTGCACTTGAAAATAATGTGTATTCTGCTGTTTAGTGGACCTGTCTGTACATGTCACTTAGGCCATCTTGGTTGCTAATGTTTGGAAAACCTGTGTCACTCCTGATTTGCTGCTGACTTGGTCTATTAATTGTTGAGAGGGGGTATTGAAATGTTTTATTAGAGTTGTGAATTTTCTATTTATCCTTCTAGTTCCATTAATGTTGGTCTCATATATTTTGAAGATCATATTAATTAAGTGAATAATGTTTTTAGAATGTCATATCCTTCTGATTAATTGACCCCTTTATCATTATAAAGTGACCTTGTAAACTCTCTAGTAACAATTTTTGTTCTGAAATCTAGTTTGTTGGTCATTAATATAGCCATTCATTTTTTTCTTTTGTTACGATTAACATTTTTTTTTATTTTTAAACTTAACCTATTGGTGTTTTTTATAGTTAAAGTACATTTCTTATAGATATTATATCATTGCCTTGCTTTTTTATTCAATCTGATAACTTTTATCTTTAATTTGGTGCGTTTGGACTATTTACATTTTTTATTCTTATTTTTAATTGATAAAAATTATATATTTATGATATAAAACAAAAATTATATATATTTATGATATTATGTTTTGAAACGTATACATTGTGGAGTGGCTAAATCAAGCTAATTAACATATGCATTATTTCACAGTTATCTTTTAAAATATTTAATTAAAAACATTTTGGGGGGTACATAGTAGGTGTATATATTTATGTGGTATATGAGATGTTTGATATAGGCAATGTGTAATAATCACATCATGGAAAATAGGATATCCATCCCTAAAGCGTTTATCCTTTGTGTTTCAAACAATCCAATAATAGTCTTTCAGTTATTTTTAAGTGTACAATTAAATAATTTTGATTATAGTCCTTATGTTGTTTTATCAAATATTAGGTCTTGTTCATTCTTTCTAACTATTTTTTTTGTACTCATTAACCGTACCCACCTCCTCACCACACCTCACTACCCTTCCCACCCTGTGGTAACCAACCTTGTATTCTCCAGCTCCATGAGTTCAGTTGTTTTTATTTTTAGGTCCCATATGTAAGTAAGAATATGTGATGTTTGTCTTTCTGTGCCTGCCTTATTTCACTTAACATAATGACCTCCAGTTCCATCCACGTAGTTGCACATCACAGGATCTCATTCTTTTTAATGGCTGAATAGTACTCCATCGTGTATAGTTACCACATTTTCTTTATCCATTCATCTGATAATGGACACATGGGTTACTTCCAAATCTTGTCTATTGTGAACAGAGCTGCAACAAACATGGGAGTGAAGAAATAGACTGACTTCCTTTCTCTGGGGTGTATACCCAGCATTGGGATTGCTGGATTATATGGTAGCTCTCTTTTCAGTCTTTGAGGTATTGTTTAACTGTCCTACCTACTAGTTGTATTCATTTCCATTCCTACCAACAGTGTATGAAGGTTCCTTTTTCTCCACATCCTCTCCAGCATTGATTATTGCCTGACTTGGATCAAATCCACTTCAAATAGGGTGAGATGATATCTCATTGCATTTTTTTAAACCTTTCCTATGGTGCTGATCATTGCAGTTTTGATTTGCATTCCTCTGAGGATCCGTGAAGTTGAGCACGTTTACATATGCCTCTTACCGTTTGCGTATCTCTTGATAAATGTCTATTCAAATCTTTTGCCCATTTTTAATAGAATTATTAGATTTTAGTTATCTTTTGTGTGATAAGAATTTAAAACCTGCTCTCTCAGCAATCCTCAAGTATGCAATATGTTATTAAATACAGTCACCATGTTCCACAATAGATCTCTTGAACCTGTTCCTCCTAACTGAAATTTCGTACCCTTCCATCAACATTTTCCTACTCCCAACCTTCAACCCTCGCTCCTTAGCAACTACCGTTCTAATCTCTGCTTCTACGAGTTCAGACTCTTAGATTCTATATATAGGTGAGACCATGCAATAATTGCCTTTCTGCATCTTGTTTATTTCACTTCACATAAAACACTCTCTAGGTTTGTCCATGTTGCTGCAAATGACAAGATTTGCTTCTTTTTTTTAGGCTGAATTTCTTTTTCTTTTTCTTTCTTTTTTTTTTTTTTTTGAGACGGAGTTTCGCTCTTGTTACCCAGGCTGGAGTGCAATGGCGCGATCTCGGCTCACCACAACCTCCGCCTCCTGGGTTCAGGCAATTCTCCTGCCTCAGCCTCCTGAGTAGCTGGGACTACAGGCACGCGCCACCATGCCCAGCTAATTTTTTGTGTTTTTTTTTTTAGTATAGACGGGGTTTCACCATATTGACCAGGATGGTCTTGATCTCTTGACCTCGCGATCCACCCGCCTCGGCCTCCCAAAGTGCTGGGATTACAGGCGTGAGCCACAGCGCCCGGCCAAGGCTGAATTTCTTTAACCATTTATCCTTTGAGGGACACTTAGATTGATTGAGTTTTTTCTTTTTTGTTTTTTTCAATTGCCACGAAGTCTCACTTTGTTGCCCAAGCTGGAGTGCAGAGGCACAATCTTGGCTCACTGCACCCTTTGCCTCCCAGGTTCAAGCAATTCTCCCACCTCAGCCTCCTGACTAGCTGGGATTACAGGTGCAGGCCACCATGCCCAGCTAATTTTCTATCTTTAGTAGAGATGAGGTTTTGCCATGTTGGCCATGCTTGTCTTGAACTTCTGACCTCAAGTGATCTGCCTGAGTCAGCCTCTCAAAACGCCGGGATTACAGGCATGAGCCACCATGCCTGGCTCTTTAGGTTGATCTCATATCTTGGCTATGGTGAATAATGCTGAAATGAACATGGGAGTGCCAGTATCTCTTTGACATACTGATTGCATTTCCTTTGTATATATACACACGAGTGGGCTGGATCATATGATACTTATATTTTAATTTTTTGAGGAACCGCTATACTGTTTTCCATTATAACTATACTAATTTATTTACCCACAAACAGGGCACAGGTGTTTCCTTTTCTCCATATCCCTGTCAAGACTTCCTATGTTTTCTCTTCTTTGATAATAGCGATTCTAACAAGGGTGAGGTGATAGTAATATCTCAATGTAGTTTTTTTTTTTTTTGTGAGACTGGGTCTGGATTTGTTGTTCAGGGTGGAATGCAGTGGTGCAATCTCTGCTCACTGCAACCTCTGTCTCTTAGGTTTAAGTGATTCTCCTGCCTCAGCCTCCTGTATAGCTGGGATTACAGGCATGCACCACCACGCCTGGCTAAGTTGTGTATTTTTAGTAGAAATGGGGTTTCATCATGTTGGCCAGGCCGGTCTCGAACTCCTGACTTCATGCGATCTGCCTGCCTCGGCCTCCCAAAGTGTTGGGATTACATGTGTAAGCCAGTGTACCCGGCCTCATTGTAGTTTTAATTTGCATTTTTCTGATGATGAGTGGGTTAATTATTTTTCCATATACCTGTTGGCCATTTGTATGTCTTCTTTTGAGAAATATCTATTCAGGTTCTTTGCTCATTTTAAAATCAGGTTGTTTTCTCACTATTGACTTATTTGAGTTCCTTATATGTTTTGGATGTTAACCCCTTATCAGATGTGTTGTTTGCAAATATTTTCTCCCAGTCTTTAGGGTTGTCTTTTTACTCTATTGTTTAGTTCTTTTGGTGGGCAGCAGCTTTTCAGTTTGATGTAATCCTGCTAAGTTTTCCAGTACGCCTGGGGGAATGGTATATTGCATATTCTTCTCTTCACTCAGCATTATATCTGTAAGATTTATTTGTGTTACTTTATGTATCAGTAGTTTGTTACTTATTGATTGATGCTTAACATTCCAATATATAAACAAACTACATTTATTTACCAGTTTTATTGTTGATGGACGTTTAGGTTTGTTAGGGGTTACTATGAATAAACTTGCCGTGGACATTTGTGTTAGATGGTTTGATGGGTATATGACAGCACTGTGCACTAGATGCTGTGAGAGCACAAATGGATGTTTCTGGAGAAAGTGAAGCTTGAGCTGAGTTTTTAGGGCTGTCAGAGATGACTGATGGGAAAGTAAAGGACAGGTTTCCAGACAGGAGGAAGAGTCATAAGCAAAAAGGAAGACAATCAGCAAGAAATTATAGGAGAGGAGGCAGAAAAAGACACTAAAGTGGTAGGTGGACATCGTTATGATAAATTAAAGGCTTCAAACTTCACCCCAAGGAATTTCAAGCATAGTAAGATTTTCTTTCAAGAAGAGTATCTCTGATCAGTGTGAAAAATGGATTGGAGAAGGATAGAACTGGAAACCAGGAGACCTGTTAGGAAGTTATTGCAGTAACTCAGAAGTGATGAGGCCTGCCAAGTGGTGACTGTGGGGACAGTGAAGACGGGAAAGGGGTGAGGAATCTTTTTTTTTTTTTTTTGGAGACAGAGTTTCGCTCTTGTTGCCCAGGCTGTAGTGCAATGGCGCGATCTCGGCTCACCGCAACCTCCGCCTCCTGGGTTCAGGCAATTCTCCTGCCTCAGCCTCCTCAGTAGCTGGGATTACAGGCGTGCGCCACCATGCCCAGCTACTTTTTTGTATTTTTAGTAGAGACGGGGTTTCACCATGTTGACCTGGATGGTCTCGATCTCTTGACCTCTTGATCCACCCACCTCAGCCTCCCAAGATGTGAGGAATCTTAAAGAGATAGACTCCTAGCTAGCTAGAGGAAAGAACTAAAGGTGATTCAAACATGTTTGAATTGGAGGATTTGATGGGGGAGGCCGGTCACAAAAGTTTGAATAAAAAGAGAAGCAAATTTCAGGGAATGTTGGTGAATTAAATTGGAAATGTAAAAAGCGAAGATATTTTTGAAAAGAGTTTTGGTGAGGGGCTTCCCCACAAAACATTATATTATAAAGTTACAACAGTGAAGTCACTGTGGTACTCTACCAAAAAAAGATAGATTTATATGTAAAATTTGTGTATGGTAAAAATACCACAATTAACAAATAATAACCTGGGGAGAAAATATTTCAAAATATACAGTAGGCAAATGGTAACTATATTAGTAATTCCCTGAGATAAATAATAAAAGGGCAAACAAATCGAATAGGAAAATAGGTAAGGAATGTAAAGGAGCAATTTACAGATGAAATACAAATGGCCAGTAATATGAGAAAATGTTAAACTACGGCCTAAGGGACTATGTTTAAAATTAAAATAATGAGAAGAAATTTATATCTCAGATTAGCAAAAGGTAAAAACATTTTGGTATCAAAAGCTGGCTTGAGAATAGGGAAGCACATGTTAAAAATGTGAATTGGTGCAATAATTTGGAAAGCAATTTGGCACAGATCTTTTGACCTTGAATATGTTTTGGGAAATATTTTAAATATTTGCATGTAAAGTTTCCCAGAAATATTTTCACTACAAAACAAAGATATACTTCCAATGATACTCATTTGAACGGTGCTTATAATAGTAAAAATACGGGATGTTCTAAGTACGGGGTTTGATAAGCTGTGTTACATCTATACAGTGGAACACTCTTCCTATATTTTTAAAAAATTAAGCAAATATATATAAATACATATATAATTAAAGAACAGAAAGGTATTGACAGTATGCTATTGGGTGAAAAAGGTCAAGTTCTAGAAAACAGTGGAAGGTATAATATTATTTTTACAAACATTTGTTAAATGTAGTATATGTCAAAAACTGGGCTGTTAACTAGTGATCCAGAAAAGAACAAGATAGAAAAAGTCCTGGCAATTGTGGAATTAATAAATTGTTAACTGGTTAAAAATTGTTAGCCTCGGCCGTGCGCGGTGGCTCAAGCCTGTAATCCCAGCACTTTGGGAGGCCGAGGCGGGTGGATCACGAGGTCAAGAGATAGAGACCATCCTGGTCAACATGGGGAAACCCCGTCTCTACTACAAATACAAAAAATTAGCTGGGCATGGTGGCGCGTGCCTGTAATCCCAGCTACTCAGGAGGCTGAGGCAGGAGAATTGCCTGAACCCAGGAGGCGGAGGTTGCGGTGAGCCGAGATCGCGCCATTGCACTCCAGCCTGGGTAACAAGAGCGAAACTCCATCTCAAAAAAAAAAAAAAAAATTGTTAGCCTCTAGGGAGTGAGAGCAAGGGCAGTGGGAGAGGGAAAGGATATTTGCTTTTTCCTTTATTCACATATTTGGACTATTACATTTTTGTCAATAAGCAACTTTTGCTCTTGTAATTTAAAAATTAAGCCTTAAAAGAAGTCAGTTATATAATTTTTACTTATATTTTCCAATATTTAAAGCAGCGGTAAAACCAATTAACATTCTTGAAAGTGTGAAGAAATGGATGCTCTTAGATTGTTTTCGAGAGCTTTTATTTGCATATACATTTTGGATTGCAACTTGGTAATATATATTTTTTTAAACCTTAAAAATTAGCTTTGATACAAAAATTTTCTAGGAATTTATCTTGGAGAAAAATTTTAAAGTTTTAAAAAAATCTAAAATATGTTCATTGCAGCTTTCTTTATAACAGTGTAAAATTATCAACAACTTAAATATCCTTTAACATGAGATTGCTTAATTAAATCGTGGTACAAACATAGAATTTAAAATGACTGTTGGCAGCAGTGTTGGCTGCCACCCTAACAGCCATTTTCCTTTTCTCCCTTCTAACAGAATTGCCTTTTTTTTTTTTTTTTTGTTTGAGACGGAGTTTCACTCTTGTTACCCAGGCTGGAGTGCAATGGTGCAATCTCGGCTCACCGCAACCTCCGCCTCCTGGGTTCAGGCAATTCTCCTGCCTCAGCCTCCTGAGTAGCTGGGATTACAGGCACGTGCCACCATGCCCAGCTAATTTGTTGTATTTTTAGTAGAGACGGGGTTTCGCCATGTTGACCAGGATGGTCTCGATCTCTTGACCTCATGATCCACCTGCCTCGGCCTCCCAAAGTGCTGGGATTACAGGCATGAGCCACCGCGCCCGGCCAGAATTGCCACTTTTTAATGATATTGAATGGCAAGATAGTCAAGGAAGACAGGTGCGGTTCAGGTAGTGAATTGTGATTGATGATGGTGACCTATGATGATACACCTATGTATTTGGTTTAGAAGTTGACAGATGGTCTATTTCGGGGCAATGAGACATCAGAGTAGTTGTTTGTGGAATTTTTTGGAAGTACACAATGAATGAAGAGGTGTATGTAGAGAAAACTGTTTATTTTTACCTTCTTTGGACACTTTGTGTGAAGATGTAAGAATGTAGCTATCTGAGGCTCTGAGAGAAAGCCATGAGAGTCACAGAGACACCACCCAAAGCCTTCAGTCTTGAGTGGTCATGACCAATTTTGAGATTGTCTAATGCCAGACTTTTTAATTACTAATGTTTCTTTTAGTTGAGCATCACCATTACTTACAAGTAAAATTAACCTGATTGATAAAGCTCTATAGACAGTGAAAAGAGGTACAACTCTGGAATTAGCTTAGGTTGAAATCTTGGGTAGCTCTTCCTAGTGCTACTCACCATTACACCATGAACTATTAAATTATCCAAGCCTTAGTTTTTCCATCTGTAAAATGGAAATAATATAGTTTTTATCTTATTAGTTTTTAATATCAGTGACATACATAAAGAGAGTTTGACAGCGTGACTTTAGTAAAGCTTAGTATTAGCTAATGTTAATACAGTAACAGTATTAATCTATATTGATATGAGAGTATACATTATATTATGTGATAAAAGCACCATTATGTATAGTAGTTACCATTTTATGAAAACACATATATATTCCTAGAAAAATTCTAGAAATGTATACCAATTAAAATGTTGTTAATAATAAGGCTTGTCTTTGGGTATTAGGATTACTGATACTTTTAATTCTGTTCTTTATATTTTTCTAAATGTTCTAGAATTTTAAAAAGGAAGCATATGTTATGCATATACAAACGCGTATATATGTACACACATGTATATATGTATACACACACATGTATATATTTCAAAGCAGGTAATCTGGTGGTAGGAAGAGGCAAAAAGAATGGAGAAACCTACAGAGAATATTCAGAAGGAGTGAAGAATAACAGGGTGTGAGTGTACAGTTGCAGAAGCAAAGGGGGAGCTGGTTTTAAGAAAGGGATAGTCAACATTATGGAATGCTTCTGGAGAGTGACCAGTGAGATAAAGACTGAAAAGCATTCACTGAACTTCATCTTATGGAGACCACTGGTTACCTTAGAGAGAACTGTGTCAACTGAGAAATCAGAGTGCAGTGAAAATGAGAAGTAAATGTTCAGCTAAGAAATGAGTTGTAAAGTGAGTGAGTGCCAAAAATAACTGTACATTAATCTTTCAATAGGCTGGACTGCGAACAAGAAAGAGAGGGAGTGTTTCAAGAAAATTCCAGCAGAGAAGAGATTTAAGCTATAGAATGGGAGAGCGAGTTAGGGCAGGGGTCCCAAAGAGGCAACACCAAATGGTATTCAGTTGTATCTGTGTGGGAAAGAATTATTTCGGTGAAAAATTTCATCACTTCATTTAGTGGTGTTTTTCACTCTCTTAATGGTGAGTCTCTCTAATGTACAGAATTTCATAATTTTAATGTAATAAAATATTTTCCTTATTGTCAGTGATTTTGTCTTATTGTAAAAATAATCTCTTGTCTCAAGGTCCTAAAGATGCTCGCCTATATTATTTCCAAAAAATGTTTAAAATTTACAGTTAAGTTCATAGTTTGTCTTCAATTGATTTTGGTTTGTAGCATGAGGTAGACACCTTATTTTATTACAAAATGATAGCTAATTATCCTAGCCTCATTACCTTTTTCCGTTGGTATTTGGTGGTACCTCTGTCATGCACAATAGTGATTTGTTAGCATCTCTCCCCACCTCTGCATTCAGTGAAGTCACATTGGTACCTTGAAAGCAGGCAAGTTTATAGCATTTACACATGGAAATCAGCAAGCAACTACAAACAAGGCTGTTTTGGTTGGGGAGATGGCTTATGATGAATGGCTTTTGCAGAAAGATTCTAGAATCTAGAAGCTATATTTGGATTGCTAATATTTTGGTAGATTGTTGCATCTATGCTCATGAGTGAGATTAACGTGAATTTTCTTGTCTTGTAATACTTTTCTGTGGCTTTTGAATGGGAATTGTGCTATCGTTGTAAATTAACTGGGAATCGCTCTCTTTCTTTCTGTTCTCTGGAAAAGTTTGATTAAAATTGAAGTTAAGTAAATGGTAAAACCATTTGGGCCTGCTATGGTGTGTGTGTGTGTGTGTGTGTGTGTGTGTGCGCGCACATGCACAGGCCTGTGAAAAGATTTAAGGTACTGATGCAATTTCTTTTTCTTTTTCTTTTTCTTTGAGACAGATTCTAATTCTGTCACCCAGCCTGGAGTGCAGAGGTGCCATATAGGCTTGCTGCAACTTCCGCCTTCCAGGTTCAAGTGGTTCTCCTGCCTCAACCTCCTGAGTATCTGGGAGTTTAGGTCTCCACCACCACACCTGGTTAATTTTTGTATGTTTAGTTGAGATGGGGTTTCACCTTGTTGACCAGGCTGGTCTCGAACTACTGACCTCAAGTGATCTGCCCACTTCGGCCCCCCGAAGTGATATGATTACAGGCGTGAGTCACTGTGCCTGGCCGGCAGTTTCAATATTGGTTGTAAGACCTTTCATGATTTCCTATCTTCATTTCTTTTTTTCAATCGTTTTTTCTGGAGTCTATTTTCTAAGAAGTTGTCCTTTTCACTCAAGTTATCAAATCTACTGGCATAAAGATTTTCTTAATATTTTTGTGTTAGCTTTTTAATTATGCTGCATCTGTAGTTTTAAATATTTTCTATATTTTAATGTATGTCTCCCTTTTTATTGATCAGTCTTGCCAGAGGTTTGCCAATTTTATTGGTGTTTCAAAACAACCTCTTTCTAACCGGGCACGGTGGCTCACGCCTGTAATCCCAGCACTTTGGGAGTCCGAGGCGGGTGGATCAAGAGGTCAAGAGATCGAGACCATCCTGATCAACATGGTGAAACCCCATCTCTACTAAAAATACAAAAAAAAAAATTAGCTGGGCATGGTGGCGCGTGCCTGTAATCCCAGCTACTCAGGAGGCAGGAGAATTGCCTGAACCCAGGAGGCAGAGGTTGCGGTGAGCCGAAATCACGCCATTGCACTCCAGCCTGGGTAACAAGAGCGAAACTTCGTCTCAAAAAAAAAAAACAAAAAAACAACTCTCTTTCTTTGTTGATGCTCTTTGGTGTGTATTTGTTTTCCATTTCTTTATGTTTTTATTATTTTCTCACTTTTAATATCTTGTTTGGTTGCCTGTTTTCTTTTTTTTAAAATTTATTTTAAAATTAAAAAATTAATTCAGTTCTGGGGTACATGTGCAGATTATGCGGGTTTGGTCCATAGGTATACATGTGCCATGGTAGTTTGCTGCACACATCAACCTGTCATCTACATTAGGTATTTTTCCTACTGCTATCCCTTTCCTAGGACACACCCCCTCACCTCCCAAGAGGCCCGGGTGTGTGATGTTCCCCTCCCTATGTCCATGTGTTCTCATTGTTCAACTCACACTAATGAGTGAGAACATGTGGTGTTTGGTTTTCTTTTCCTTTTTTTTTTTTTTGGAGACGGAGTTTCGGAGTTTCGCTCTTGTTACCCAGGCTGGAGTGCAATGGCGCAATCTCGGCTCACCGCAACCTCCGCCTCCTGGGTTCAGGCAATTCTCCTGCCTCAGCCTCCTGAGTAGCTGGGATTACAGGCACGCGCCACCACGCCCGGCTAATTTGGTTTTTGGTTTTCTATTCTTGTGTTAGTTTGCTGAGAATCATGGTTTCTAGCTGCATCCACGTCCCTGCAAAAGACATGAACTCATCCTTTTTTTTTATGGCTGTGTAGTATTCATGGTGTATATGTGTCACGTTTTCTTTATTCAGTCTATCACTGACCGGCATAACAGTAGTGCAGTAAACATACGTGCGCACGTGTCTTTATAATAGAATGATTTATAATCCTTTGGGTATATACCCAGTAATGGGATTGCTGGGTCAAATGGTATTTCTAGTTCTAGATCCTCGAGGAATCAGCACACTGTCTTCTACAATGATTGAACTAATTTAGACTCCCACCAACAGTGTAAAAACGTTCCTATTTCTCCACATCCCCTCCAGCATCTGTTGTTTCCTGAGTTTTTTTTTTCCACATAAGGAAGCATTTATTTGAAGCTTAACATGAAATCATACAAATAAAATGTGTATAAACAAATCCACATTGAGTCATAACACTGATGGCAAAGGACAAATAAAAACAAAACGAACTGGCAGACATATACAGCTGGACACAATTGTGTCCTGTACACTAGAAAGTCTTTTACAAAATAATCATCTTCGATCAACAGAAGACCAGTCTTCAATGTTGTCCTGCAAGATGGGTGACTTTACCATCTCCCCCTGATTTCTCCAATGCTCTCCTTTGGTATGGCTGGTAATTGTTTTGGTGATTGCCACCCCCTCGCGATGCCTTGCGGTAAGTGCTCCGTTGGCCACTGTAGTCTGCATATCCCCGTCCATATCCATAGTTCCCGTAGTTATGCCCAGTATAATCATATCTGCATAGCCACTACAGTTTTGATCACCACCGTAGGTACTACTGTAATTTCCGTACCCTTGATCATAATAGTTATGAAATCCTTGGTTCCGGTTTTGGCCCTGACCTCGGCCACGACCTCTCCTACCACGTCGTCCACCAGCGGCAGCACCTCTTCCACATTTTGGTTGTTGCTGTTGCTGACTATATACTCTTTGGGTTGTGCGACTTTCACTTCACACTTCGCAGAACCGATTTGATGGTATCTGCTTTCTAACAAATTTTACTGGCTTTTCATCGGTGTATGTGATAAAACAAAATCCTCTTCTTTCATCTGTTTTGCATCCATGGGATGTTCGATGTTTTCAATCTCTTCATAGACTTCAAAATATTCTCTAATTTGTTCTTCAGAAGTATCTGGGCTCAATCCACCCACGAAAACCTTTTTAGGGGCGTTCTTTTCCTTTTAAACTTTTGGCCCTTTTTGGATCTGTCAGTTTGCCATGCAGTTTGTGTCCTCTCAGTTCCAAAACCTTATCAACACCAGCAGCATCTTTAAAAAGCACATCCAAATCCTCTTGATCTCCCAGTGACTGGAAGTATTTTAATTGTGTGGTTTACAAGCATCATCCCGCTGATTCTTGCTCGCATTGATCTTGGCTCCGTCTGTTATTTCCTCTATGTTGCTGTACTGCTTCACGTCTTCCATAGTGGCAGAGCTGTTGGCAGAGGGATGCAGGCACGCAGTGGTGGTGGCGTGTTGTATGGAGCTGGATTTAAAATGGCAGTGGAAGAAGTTTCCTGACTTTTTAATGATTACCATGCTAACTGGTGTGAGTTGGTATCTGAATGTGGTTCTGATGTGCATGTCTCTAATGAACAGTGATGATGAGCTTTTTTTCATGTTCATTGGCTGCATGAATGTCTTCTTTTGAGAAGTGTCTGTTCAGATCCTGTGGCCACTTTTTGATGGGGTTGTTGGTTTTTTTTTCTTGTAAATTTGTTTAAGTTCTTTGCAGATTCAGGATATTAGCCCTTTGTCAGATAGGTAGATTGCAAAAATATTCTCTAATTCTGTAGGTTGCCTCTTCACTCTGATGATAGTTTCTTTTGTTGTGTAGAAGCTATGTAGTTTCATTAGATCCTGTTTGTCTATCTTGGCTTTTGTTGCCATTGTTTTTGGTGTTTTAGTCATGAAGTCTTGACCATGTCTATGTCTTGAATGGTATTACCTAGGTTTTCTTCTAGGCTTCTTATGGTTTTTAGGTCATGCATTTAAGTCTTTAATCCCTTTTGAGTTAATTTTTGCATAAGGTGTAAGGAAGGGATCCAGTTTTCCCAGTACCACTTATTAAATAGGGAATCCTTTCCCCATTGCTTGTTCTCGTCAGGTTTGTCAAAGATCAGATGGTCATACATGTGTGGTGTTACTTCTGAGGCCTCTGTTCTGTTCCGTTGATCTATATGTTTGGTACTGGTACCATGCTGTTTTGGTTACTGTAGCCTTGTAGTATAGTTTGAAGTCAGGTAGTATAATGCCTCCAGCTTTGTTCTTTTTGCTTTGGATTGTCTTGGCTATGCTGCTATTGCCCTTTTTCTAATGTTAAAAGTCAGGCTGGATCAGTGGCTCATTGCCAGACCTAACTTTTAACATTAGAAAAGGAGTATTTTTGGAGGCTGAGTTGAGAGAATAGCTTGAGGCCAGGAGTTTGAGATTAGCCTGGCCAACACAGTAAGACCCCTGTCTCTACAAAATAAATAAAATTAAGTCTTACTAGTTTTTACCTTTTTTTTTTTCTAAAATTTGGCTATACATTTTCTCCAAGTACGACAAGTTTTGATCTGTACTATTTTTCCTGTAATTCAGGTCAATTTTTAAAAATTTCTATCATATTTTTCTTTATTCCATGAATAATTGTTAACTATAGAACTTTTGGAATATTTAAAAAATTTATTGATTGTTACTAGTATTATAGTCATGTTATGTTCTACATAATACTGATGCATCAAAATTTATCAAGATTTGCTTTATCTCCTAACACATGGTCTATTTTCATAAATACTACATGTGTATTTGAAAGGTTGCAGTTTTTGCAGTTTCTGGGTACAATGTTCTATATATGTCTATTAAACAAAATTGTTCAAATATTGCTTATCCTTACTAAGTTTTAAAAATCGACTTTACCTGTTAATTATTAAGGCAGTTTCTTAAAATCTCTCATCTTTATGGTAGATTTGTCAGTTTTTGATTATACTAAAGGTAATTTAGTATATGAATAAGTTTTTCTCAACATTTTATTGACTTCTACATGAAACTCGAAATAATAGTTCAATGAACATTTATACATCTTTTGCCTAGATTTATGAGCCACTAACATTTGGCACATTGCTTTCTCTATATCTATATTGTATGAATGATTATATGTATATGTTTTTAAAAATAGATATGAAATTGACATAACATTAACAGTTTAAAGTGTACAATTCAGTGGCATTTAGAACATTCACAATGTGCAACCACTACCTCTGTCTAGTTCTAAAACATTTTCATCATCTCAGGAAAAACCTTGTATCTATTGAGCAGTCACTTCCCACTCCTCCCACCAGCTCCTGAAAACCACCCATTAACTATGGATTTACCTATTCTAGACTGTTTGTGTAATACAGGATCTTTTTATTTGGCTTCTTCATTTAGCATAATGTTTTCAAGTTTAAGCACATGGTAGCATGGATCAGTGCTTCATCTTTTTTATGGCTGAGTAATATTCCATTATATGTATGTACTACGTTATGTTTATTCATTCATCCATGAATTAACATTTGGACCATTTCTATTAATATCTTTTGGCTATTGTGAATAATGTTGCTATGAACGTTTGTGTAAAAGTATCTGTTTGACCTTCTGTTTTCAAATCTTCTGGGTATGTACTTAGGAGTGGAATTGCTGGTCATATGGTAATTATATGTTTAACTTAAAAAAAAACAGTATCTGTTTCTACAGTTACTGCACCATTTTACATTCCCAACAGCAATCTGTTAGAGTTCTAATTTCTCCGCATCTTACCAACACTTGTTATTTTCTAATGATGACAATGATGATTATTACTATTATGGCTGACCTAGTGGGTGTTAAGTGGTATCTCATTGTGGGTTTGACTTGCATTTCTCTAGTGATTAATGATGTGGAGCATTTTTTATATGTTTGTTAACAATTTGTATAATCTCTTTTGTAGAAATGTCTATCAAGAACTTTGCTCATTTTAAAACTGGATTGTCTTTTGGTTATTGAGTTGTTAAAGTTCTTTAAATATATTCTGGACACTAGTCTCTCTTTTTTTTTTTGATACAGAGTCTTGCTCTGTTGCCTAGGCTGGAGTGCAGTGGTGCAGTCTTGGCTCACTGCAACCATTGCCACCCAGGTTCAAGCAATTCTCCTGCCTCAGCCTCCCAAGTAGCTGGGATTACAGGAGTGTGTCACCATGCCTGGCTAATTTTTAGTAGAGACAGCATTTCACCTTACTGCCCAGGCTGATCTCGAACTCCTGACCTTGTGATCCACCTGCTACAGCCTCCCAAAGTGCTGGGATTATAGAACTGAGCCACTGCACTGGCCTCTGGACACTAGACCTTATCAGATATATGATTTGCAAGTATTTTCTCCCACTGTGTTGGTTGTCTTTTCATTTAATAATGGCCTTTGATGTGCAAAAGTTTTTCATTTTGATAAAATCAAATTTATCTATTTTGTTGTCTGTTGCTGATGCTTTTGATAGCGTATCTAAGAATCCATTGTCCAAGGACATGAAAATTTACACTTATGTTTTCCTCAAAGAGTTTTACGGTTTTATAGTTTCTTACAGGTCTTTGATCCATTTTGAGTTGACTTTTCTATGTGCTGTGATGTGGGGGGTTCCTGTTTATTCTTTTGCATGTGATATTCAGTTATCTCAGTACTGTTTGTTAAAGAGACTATTCGTTCCCCATTAAATGGTCTTGGCACCCTTGCTGAAAATAATTGGCCATAGATGTATGGATTTACTTATGGACTCTCAGTTTTACTCCATGGGTCTACAGGTTTATTCTTATGTCAGTATCACATGGTTTTGATTACTTAAGATTTGTAGTAAATTTTTAACCAGGAAGTGTGAGACTTCCAGTTTTGTCATTCTTTTTCTTTTTGAGATAGAGTCTCACTTCATCGCTCAGGTTGAAGTGTGGTGGCATGATCTTGGCTCACTGCAACCTCCGCCTCCTGGGTTCAAGTGATTCTCCTGTCTCAGCCTTCCCAGTAGTTTGGATTACAGGCACCTGCCACTGGCTGACTAATTTTTGTGTTTTAGTGGAGACTGGTTTCACCATGTTGGCCAGGCTAGTCTCAAACACCTGACCTCAAGCGACCCACCCACCTCAGTCTCCCAAAGTGCTCTAATTACAAGCCTGAGCCACCATGCCAGGCCTGTTATTCTTTTTCATATGGAACCCCTTGTAGCTCCATATAAATTTGAGGATTGGCTTTTACATTTTTGTGAAAAGCCCATTGGAATTTTGACAGGAATTATGTTATGTCTGTAGAAATATCTTTAGTTTTCCAATCCACCAACACAAGGTGTGCTTCTATTTATTTAGCTCCTCGTTAATTTCCTTCATCAATGTTTCAGTTTAGATGCCTTTTACTTCCTTGATTAAATTTATTATGCCATCTTTTAGTCTTTTGGATATTCTTATAGTAACATTGTATTCTTAAAGTCTTTTTCAGATTGTTTACTAGTTGTTTATAGCGACACAAGTGATTTCAAGTATTGATATTACACCTGAAATTTGGATGAATTCATTTATTATCTCTACTATTTCTTCTGTGGTTTAAAAAAAAATTTCCATGTAAAGGATCAGGTCATCTGCAAAAAGGAATAATTTTACTTTTTCTTTTTTACATTTATATTCCTTTTACTTTTTTCTTGCCTAATTTCTCTGGCTAAAACTTCCAATAAAATGTTAAATAGTACCTGTGAAAGTGGACATCTTGTCTTGCTCCTGATCTTAGGAGAAAAGCTTTCAGTCTTTCACCATTGAGTACAATATTAGCTTTGGGTTATTAATAAGTGCCCTTTATTATGTTAAGGAAGTTCTTTTCTATTTTTAGTTTTCTTGGTGTTTTTGCTCATGAAAGAATGTTGAATTTTGTCAAATGGTTTTTTACATCTATCAAGTTGATAATATCATGTTTTTTCCTCCATTTTATTAATGTGATGTGTTACATTGATTGATTTTCATGTGTTGAATCATCCTTGCATTCTACACATTCCTGGTATAAACCCCATTTAGTCACACTGTATAATCTTTAATTAAGTTGTTGAATTTCATTTACTAGTGTTTTGTTGACGAATTTTGCAACTGTATTCATATATGCTAAGTATATTGCATATTCTTCTGTGGTTTCTTTATTTGACTCAGGTGTCAGGGTAATGCTGGTTTCGGAGAATAAGTAGAAAGTATTCTTTTCTCTTCTTTAGGAAGACTTTGAGAAGGATTGATGTTAATTCTTTAAATGTTTGGTATAACTCAGCAGTGCAGAAGCCACCTTGTCCAGGAGTTTTCTTTGTTGAGGTTTTTATTTTTGTTTTTCTTTTTTTATTGCGGATCTAATCTCTCTCTCTGTTTCTTTCTCTCTCTGTTTTTTGGCCCAATCTCAGCTGACTGCAATCTCCGCATCCTGGGTTCAAGCTGTCCTCCTGCCTCAGCCTCCCAAGTGGCTGGGACGATAGGTGTATGCCACCTTGCCCAGCTAATGTTTTGTAGAGGCAGGGCTTCGCCGTGTTTCCCAGGCTAGTCTCAAGCTTTCCTTCTGCCTCATCCTCCCAAAGGGCTAGGATTACAGGTGTGAGGCCCCATGGCCCTTTTAAATATAAATGTTTACTGCTTGACATCTGCTCTGACCCCTGCTTTTTAGCTGCATCCCGTTGGTTCTGGTACGTTGTGTTTTCATTTTTATTCATCTCTAAGTTTTCTCTAACTACCCTGTGACTTCTCCTTTGATCTGTTCATTGTTTAAGAGTGTTTTCAAATTTCCCATATTTGTGAATTTTCACAAATTTGTTATTTGTGAATAAAAAAAATTTCCTTTTGTTACTGATGTTTAGCTGCAACCCACCGTGGTCAGAGCATATACTTCCTTTAATTTCAATTTTTAAAAATTTATTGGCCGGGCGCAGTGGCTCAAGCCTGTAATCCCAGCACTTTGGGAGGCCCAGGCAGGTGGATCACGAGGTCAAGAGATCGAGACCATCCTGGTCAACATGGTGAAACCCCGTCTCTACTAAAACTACAAAAAAATTAGCTGGGCACGGTGGCGCCTGCCTGTAATCCCAGCTACTCGGGAGGCTGAGGCAGGAGAATTGCCTGAACCCAGGAGGCGGAGGATGTGGTGAGCCGAGATTGCGCCATTGCACTCCAGCCTGGGTAAGGAGAGCGAAACTCCGTCTCAAAAAAAAAAAAAAAAAAAAAAAATTTATTGAGACCGTTATGTGGCCTAATACGATCTCTCTTGTGGGACGTTCCATGAGCACTTGAGAAGATTGTTTATTCTGTTGTTGGGTGGAGAGTTTTATCTAAATCTGTCAGATCTGATTTACATAGGTCTGGTTGGTCTAGGTCAGGAGAGTCCAATCTTTTGGCCTCCCTGGGCCACAGTAGGAAAAAGAATTGTCTTGAACCATACGTAAAATACACTAACACTAACCATACTGATGAGCTAAAAAAAAAAAAGAAAAATCACACACAAAAAATCTCATAATGTCTTAAGAAAGTTTACAATTTTGTATTGGGCCATATTGAAACCCATCTTGGGTGGGATGCAGACTCTGGGCTGCAAGTCGGACAAGCTTGGTCTAGGTTGTTCAGATCTTTTATTTCCTTACTGATATCCTGTGTAGATGTTCTTTTTTTTTTTTTTGAGACGGAGTTTCGCTCTTGTTACCCAGGCTGGAGTGCAATGGCGCGATCTCGGCTCACCACAACCTCCGCCTCCTGGGTTCAGGCAATTCTCCTGCCTCAGCCTCCCGAGTAGCTGGGATTACAGGCACACGCCACCACGCCCACCTAATTTTTGTATTTTTAGTAGAGATAGGGTTTCACCTTGTTGACCAGGATGGTCTCGATCTCTTGACCTCCTGATCCACCCGCCTCGGCCTCCCAAAGTGCTCGGATTATAGGCGTGAGCCACCGCGCCCGGCCTCTGTGTAGATGTTCTAACCATTACTGATAGTAGGGTATTGAAGTTTCCAACTAATATGGTAGCCTTTTCTTTCTCTGTCTTCAATTCTCTCAGTATTTGCCTCATATATTTTTGAGTTATTTCGTTTGGTATAAATATGTGCATAATTTTTATATCTTCTTCATGAATTGACCCTTTTATCAATACATAATCACCTTCTTTTTCTCTCGTAGCAGTTTTTGACTTAAAGTCTAGTTTGTCCGATGTTAGTATAGCCGTTCCCACTCTTTTCTGATTACTATTTGCATGGAGTATCTTTTTTCCCTCTGTATTAGTTTCCTAGGACCAGTGGAACAAAGTATTGAAAACAGGTGCTTTGAAACAACACAAAGTTATCTCCTGCAGTTCTGTATGCCAGCAGTTCTAAAGTGAGATGCTGACAAGGTTATGCTCTTTCTGAAGCGTCTATGGCAGGATCCTCTCTAGCCTCTTCCAGCTTCTGGTAGTCCCAGGAATTCCTCAGCTGACAGCTGCATCACTTCAGTCTCTGCCTCCTTCTTCACATGTCTTTCTTCCCTGTGTCTCTTCTCCTCCTCTCTGTGTCTTTAAAAAAAAAATCTTGTTTTTATTTGTTTTTTTAGAGACGGGGTCTCACTCTGTTGCGCAGACTGGAGTGCAGTGATGCAATCATAGCTCACTGAAGCCTCAATGTTCCAGGCACAAATAATCCTCTCACCCGACCCCCCTGTTGGGAGTGCAGAAACATGCCACCACACCTGGCTAATTTGTGTGTGTGTGTGTATGTGTGTGTGTGTGTATAGAGACAGGGTCTTACTATGCTGCCCAGGCTGGTCTTGAACTCCTGCCTCAGGAGATCCTCCCAAAGTGCTGTGATCACAAGTGTGAGCCGCTATGCCCAGCCTTCTCCTGCTCTTATAAGCACACCAGTCATATTGATTTAGGGCCCATCTAATAACCTTATCTTAATTTCATTATGTGTGCAGAGACCCTATTTCTAAATAAGGCTGCATTCAGAGATGCTGGTTATTAGGACTTTAATATATCTTTTAAGAAGACATAATTTAACCCACTTACCATCCCTTTACTCAAACTATTTGTGTCTTTGGCTCTAAAGTTAGTCTCTTGTGGATAGCATATAGTTGCATCATTTTAAAAAACACATTGTGTTAATTTTTCTGCTTTTTGATTTGAAAGTTTATTTACATAAACTAATAACTGATAAGAAGGTACTACCTGGCCAGGCACGGTGGCTCACTCCTGTAGTCCCAGCACTTTGGGAGGCCGAGGAGGGTGGATCACTAGGTCAAGAGATGGAGACCATCTTGGCCAACATGGTGAAACCCCATCTCTACTAAAAATACAAAAATTGGCTGGGAGTGATGGCGTGTGCCTGTAGTTCTAGCTACTTGGGAGGCTGAAGCAGGAGAATCGCTTAAACCCGGGAGACAGGTTGCAATGAGCTGAGATGACGCCACTGCACTCCAGCCTGGCGACAGATCAAGACTCTGTCTTAAAAAAAAAAAGGTACTACTAATGCCACTTTGTTCTTTGTTTTCTCCATGTCTTTTAAAAAAATTCCTAACCTTTGTATAAATACTACCAAGCAAGACTTTTCTAAAATGTCAAAAAACAACGGATGTTGGTGAGGATGCAGAGAAAAGGGAAACTCATACACTGCTGATGGGAAGGTCAACCAGTACAAATTCTATGGAAAATAATATGGAAATTCTCAAAGAACTAAAAGCAGAACCACTGTTCCATCCAGCAATCGCACTACTGGGTATCTACCTAAAGGAAAATAAATCATTATATCAAAAAGACACCTGCACCCATATGTTTATCATAGCATTATTCCCAATAGCAAAGATATGGAATCAACCTAAGTGTCTATCCCAGATGACTGGACAAAGAAAATATGGTATATGTATACCATGGAATACTACTGAGCCGTTAAAAAAAAAGACTGAGATCATGTCTTCTGTAGCAACATGGTTGGAACTGGAGGCTGCTATCTTAAGTGAAATAACTCCGAAATGGAAAGTCAAATATCACATGTTCTCGCCTATAAGTGGGAGCTAAACGATGTGTGCACATGGACATGGAGTGTGGAACAACAGACACCGGAGACTTAGAAAGGTGGGAGGGTTCAAGGGGGGTGAGGAATGAGAAACTACCTTTTGGGCACGATTGTACACTATCTGGGTAACGGGGACACTGAAAGCCCAGACTTCACCAGTACGTGATAAGATCATGCAACGAGACTGCACTTGAACCCCAATCTATGAAAAGAAAAAAAAATATTTTTCTAAAAGAACTTTTAAAGACACCTGGTTTAAGCAAGTACAATTTGGTTAACTACACAATTTTAGCATACTTCTAATTATTATAATTCATAATAATAGTAAAAATATACACAATACATAGAGTTAACAGTGTTAACTCTAAATGTTTGGTCGTGATACCATTATAAGCCTTCAAAAAGGAAAATTTCTCATACGTTTTATTCTAAGTTTCACGTTTTTCTATCAGCTCTTCTGCTTTAGAAATACAGGCACTCATTGTATCTTCCTTTGACAATCCTTTTTGGAGGTTCTATGCTTCCCGTTTGGCCTTGTCTTTTAAATCCAGCATTTCTGGACACTCAGTATTAATGTTTCCAATTATAGCTTGTGTGTAAAGCCCAGGAACAGTTCTTTCAGTTCTTCAGCATCTGGTCTTATTTTCAGCTTCCTCCCTTCTTCTGTGACCTTATCAAAATCAGCCTGTAGGGACGTGGCGGTGGTGGCTGCGCTGGTGCTGCTCTCCAGACACTCCTTCTGTTTGTCTTATACCTTTTTATTCCTCATTTCCGCCATTACTGCCTTCTTTTGTATTTCGCTGATTTTTCCTGTAGTGTACCATTTAATACCCTTCTAATTTTCTTGACTCTTTCTCAGAGACAGGGTCTTGCTCTGTTGCCCAGGTCGCAGTGCAGTTGCACAATCATGGCTTACTGCAGCCTCAGGCTCCTCTAATTTTCGTATCAGTATGTTAAAAATATTGTTTAAGTGGTTACCACAGAGGTTACAATCAACATCATAAATTTATAACAACCTAGTTTGAATTGACGTTAATAGCATAGGAAAATCTTTGCTCCTATACAGGTCTGTGTATACTTTATGTTGTGATTGTTACAAATTATATCTTTATATGTTATATGCTCATTAATAAAAAGATATAAGATTTTTTTCTTATTTTTCTGTTATTTAAGCACCAAGCATGGGAGAAGCAAGGACACAAGAATTTTTATGTATTTATCTTTTAAATCATGTGGGAAATAAGAAAGGAGTTAAAAGCTAAAAATACTGACTTTTATATTTATTTATATAGGTACCTTTACTGGAGTTCTTCATATGGCTTCTTCATATGGCTTCCAATTTCTGTCTTCATTTCAGCCCAAAGGACTCTCCTTTAGTATATTTTCGTAGATCAGTTTCACTAGGAACAAACTTCCTTAGTTTTATCTGGTGATTTCTTAATTTCTCTCTCTCTCTCATTTTTGAAGGACAGTTTTATGTTTCTGGATTCTTGGCTGACATAAAAGAAAAAGAGAGGGGAGGAGAGGGAGAGAGGATTGGGAGGAGACGGAGAGACAAAGAAAAAAAAAAGGAAGAAAAGATCTCTCTTAATTGGCTCTGTGTTGGAGCCCTCCTTCAGTGTTTAGCCAGGCTGTTGAGAGCTCTGCCTTAGCCTTCATTTCTTGCTTGCACTGAACCTAGAGATCAGCCAGAAGTGGAAGCTGATCTTCCACATAGATCTTCTCAGGTCTTTTCCAGCATGTGCTCTACCTTGGGTATGCACATGGCTAAATTCCCCAGTGTATGTGGGCACTTTTGAATGCCTAATTTTCCAAAGAAACTCTCCCTGTCTTTTCCTTTCAGGCTTTCAGCATATCTGTTGTTTGCCTCAATTATAGTTTTTGTGTCCCTGGTATAAGCATGTTATTTACTGGCTTTATAATGTTTGCACGGAATGTTCTCTGCACAGTCACTTTTCTGCCATGAGTAAGTCTGCGTTAGGTGAAACAAGGGCAAGCTCCTTGTGTCAGTCCTTTAGGTAGCCTTCAGACAGGTTAGAAAAGACAAACACTATTCTTTGTGAGTACAATCTGCTCTTTTTTTCTCTGGAGCCAGGGTGCAGGGTCCAACACTGGCTGCTGTCTTCAAGAGTGTCACTGAGTCTGGGAGCAAAGGCAAGTAAAAATTCAGCAAAGCTTTCTGGCATTTTTAACATCTTTTTCTTGATTTGGTGTTCAGTTTTTTGCTGTAAACTTTTGACTATTTTGCAGAGTTTTGATAAAGCTGATTCCTATAATTTTTCTCAATTTATCAGTGTTTCTGTGGAAGGAGGGACCCTTGAGGTTCCTTATTGCACAATTTTAACCAGTGTCACCATATATCCTTTTTCATGAACCATTTGAAAGTAAACTGCAAATATCATAGCACTTCCTTCCCTCAAACACAAACAGTCTATCTTAGGAAAATAGAAGGTATAGGTGTATTCTCTCATCAAAGAGATTTAACATGGATACAATATTATTATCTAATATTCATTCTACTATTAATTTTCCTCAATTATCCCAATATAGCTTTTCCCTCCATTCCTATTCCAATCAAGTATATGCAAAGTATAGCAGCAAGTGTGTTTTTAATAGCTGTATTTTCCCAATGAATTGAACCTTTTGTTGAGTGGAGGTACTGAAACTAACTTTTACTCAAAAGAACTGCAGCCCATAAGAGCTGATGTTAAACTTTTATAATTTTGTGAGTCAGTTAACTTCACATTGGTGGCTTGAAAGTGGCCAAGGTAAGGATATTTTCATCACAGAAAATGGATAACACTAGAAATAAGTCTTCCCCTTCTCCTGGGAGCCTGTTAAATATTTACCAGTAGACTATATAGCTTTTTATCAATTTCTAGCGATTCATTTTATTTTTAGTAATTTTTTTGTGAATATTTGTCTTAATAAAATCGTATACAGTTTCTTTATGTTTAACCCACTTTCTTTGGGGTTACATTTCCCTGATACATTGTTTTTCTTTTCCCACTTTTAATCTTTCTTTGTCTTCATAGTTGAAATAAATCTTTTTAAGGCAGCATATGTTTGGTTTTTTTAAAAAAACTCAGTTTGGGCTGGGCGTGATGGCTCACACCTGTAATCCCAGCACTTTAGGAAGCCAAGGTGGGTGAATCACCTGAGGTCGGGAGTTCAAGAGCGGCCTGGCCAACATGGCGAAACCCCATCGCTACTAAAAAAAAAAAAAAAAAAAAAAAAAATACAAAATTAGCTGGGCATGGTGGCAAATGCCTGTAATCCCAGCTGTTCCAGAGGCTGAGGCAGGAAAACTGCTTGAACCGGGGAGGCAGGGGTTGCAATGAGATGAGATCACGCCACTGCACTCCAGCGTGGGTGACAGAGTTAGACTGTCTCAAAACAAAAACAAACAAAAACTCAGTTTGACAATCTTTGACTTGTAACTTAGAGTTTAGTCCATTTGGACACTTTGTTATTGATATATTTGAATTTACCTCTGTTATCCTTATGCTGATGAAGTCCTATTGGACCTTCTTTTGTCCTCTGCTACTCCCTGCAATTCACTGATACCCTCCTCTGCCCTGCTCTGTGTCCTATGAGGATGACCTCTACAGCATCATCTGGGTTCCTTTGCCATCTGGTTTTGGGTTGAGTTCATATATAGGACAAACCCATAGAACTGGGAAGGTGTTCCTCCCTACCTGGCTCCCATCTGTCAGAGGCTGCAGTCTGTTATGACTTTAGCTCCTGTTGGGAGGTGCCTCTTTCTTGGTTCCAACTCTGATTGAGCTCCACTCACAGAGTCCTTATCTCTTTCTCTTCTAGGCTTTGGGTTAGTATTAGTTTTCCAGTCTTGCTCATCTCAGTATTTCTCACTCCCCTTTACTGGTTCCCTTAACTCTGCTCTCACCTCATTAAATGTTTCCTTCACTAAACTCTTTTCAGTTAAACACTTCAAGTGGGGACTATGATTGATATAATCTTTGCAGCTTTTGAAATGTCCTGCTTTTGGCCAGGGACAGTGGCTCACATCTGTAATCCCAGCACTTTGGGAGGTTGAGGTGGGCAGATCACGAGGTCAGGAGATCGAGACCATCGTGTCCAAGATGGTGAAACCGGTCTCTACTAAAAATACAAAAATTAGCTGGGCACGGTGGTGTATGCTTGTAATCCCATCTCCTCAGGAGGCTGAGGCAAGAGAATCACTTGAATCGAGAAGTCAGAGTTTGCAGTGAGTTGTGATTGAGCCACTGCACTCCAGCCTGGTGACAGAGTGAGACTCCATCTCAAAAAAAAAAATCGTAGTTTAAATTTTTTAATAAATATATTTTACATTTCTTAAAGTTGTTTTTTTTTTTCACTACTCTACTCATTTTTTATAGGCTCATTATTTGGCTATACTTCCTTTTATTTAAAAATGTATTAGATATGTTTATTTATATTCTATATCAACTTTTACATCGGAAGCTTTCGTGAGTCTGATAATGTCAGATAATGTTATATAGGTAGAGTAGGTTTTTTAAAGTAGAGACTTGTTCCTGATGACTTACTTATTCATGTCTTACTATCTTTTATTATGGTTTATGTTCATTGGGATTTTTTGAAAGCCCAAGTTGAAATTGAATTTCTTGAGAGAAACTTGCTTCAGTTTCTAGGGGCACTACCAACCTAAGATTTATTTAAATACAAATTGTTTCTTGTATTTTGGGGGGACATTCAGATTCTGTATATCCTCTCACTAAATCCACTTGAGAGCGGGTTTGTAGTTTTGAATTCTCAAGAATAACTTATTTCTGACCTTTATTTATGGCCAAGACTGAGACAGGCGATTTTCCTTACCATCTTCCTCTGTCAGTAGATTGTTTTCTAGTTTGCTCACTGAGAATATTGCTTTCTTGGGGTTCCTGACTTTATGCAAAATCCAGGATGGTAGCCTGCCTCCCTTGGGCCCAGGGTCTGTCTCTTGCCTGTCATTCTGAGTGCTCAGTGGTAACCAGAGTGGGGGAAAAGGAAGGTGGAGAAGAAATGGGGAGATTAGGTTGGGGGATGCTAAGTAGCGTATGTGTAGGATGAACATGCCCAAAGATCTAATGCACAACATGAGGATTATAGTTAATAAAATTCCACTGTATTTGGGATTCCTGCTAAATGAGTAGTTTTCAGCTGCTCAAAAGCAGTAACAACAAAATTAATGGGTTACCATGTGAAATGATGAATATGTTTATTTGCTTCACTACGGTAGCGATATCATCTAATGGATCCCATAAGCTCATGTTGTACACTTTAAATATATACAATACAATTTATTAAAAAGGGTTTTTTTTTTTGCTGGCTAGTCTGCCAAGAACCACAATTTTGTGTTGCTCCTGAGTAAGGACAAGCTGTACCTTATTTAGTTTAATCTTTCTCCTTCTCTTAGGTGGTCTTGTTGTTTCAGATTTTCCTTATTAAGTGCAATAGTGAGTGAACATCTTTGCTTTTTTGTTTGTTGCTTCATTAATATTTAAATTATTTCTTTGAGATAATTTCCAAGTAGGATTGCTGGGTCAAAGCAAAAATGGCTCTTGATACAAAACAAGTATAGGAAGTAGGCTCAACAAGATTCGGGTGTAGGAGGTGAGGGAAAGGAAGGACTCTAGTATGAGATTCAGGGTTTTGGCTTCAGTAACTGGGCAGATGATGATGTCATTCACTAAGATTGGGGATACAGGGTAAGGTGGGTGTGTGCGTGGGGAATGATAACAAGTTCAGTTTGGACATGTTGCTTCTGAGGTGTCATGTAGGTAGAGAAAATTTTTAGTAGGCAGTTGGGAATCCAGGGCAGAAACTCAGGAGAGGGTTTTGTGTTATAGATCTGGGATTCACAAAGTTGGGGTCCTCAGAACCTTGAGATTCCTTGGACATGTTTTCAGTGGTCTGTGTTCACTAGGTTGATCTTTACATTTGTGCTTATATTCATGCTTTCATTTCAACAGTACTCTGAATTACCTGCATGACAACCTCATGAATGAATACTGCCAAGTTACTTTGGTATCTGAATGGATATTTATGTTTCTAATCTTGCCGGTGCCAAATATCACAGAGCTAGGCTTAATATGTGAATGATGCAAACAGGTCAGGTGCAGACACAATGGTGTCACTGTGTGCTTGCCCATGTGAATGAAGGGTTCACAGTAGTTTGAACAGAGAAAAGTAGTGGGAGAACTGAATCATCACATGGCACACAGCTCAATTTAATTAAAGGGGAACTATGTTCTTAGCAGCCAGTCCTATATTCATATTGTAATTGTAAGTTGACAATTTAGTTTCAAGTAAACAACGTAACTATTCAGATAAATTAATGTTCATTTCATTTTATGAGTATTTTGGAATGTTAGTTTTATTTGCATTCACTTAAAAAAGTTTTTAGTTGTATCACTTTATAAGAATTATGAACATGGCTGGGCACAGTGGCTCATGCCTGTAATCCTAGCACTTTGGGAGGCTGTGCAGGTGGATCACTTGTGGTCAGGAGCTCGAGACCAGCCTGGGCAACATGCAAAAACCCCATCTCTCCTAAAAATACAAAAATTAGCTGGGTGTGGTGGTGGGTGACTGTAATCCCAGCTACTCAGGAAGCTGAGGCAGGAGAATTGCTTGGACCTGGGAGGTGGAGGCTATTGAGGTGAGATGACATCACGCCGCTGAACTTCAGCCTGAGCGACAGAGCGAGGCTTTGTCTCAAAACAAAGACAAAAACAAAAACAAAACCCTGTTTTTAATATAAAACAATTTAGTTTTATATTCAAGTAAGTAGATAATATTATAATTAAAAATTTTTGTCAATGTTGAAAACTTCGGAGAGATATTTTTCTTTAAATGACATTTGTACGTTACATAAATTTTTGTGTGAGGGCTGAGGCATGCATTTCAATGGGACTTGTCATTTGCAAATAGAATAAGAAGAAAAAGGTACTAGGAATGGAACCCTGGAAAGTATCAGAAATGAAGGAATGAATGAAGAGAGAGAGAGAAAAACTTGAAAATAAACTCAATGGTAAGAAGAGAAAAAGAAACCTGGAAGATAAGAGAGTTCTCTAAAGGAGAGAATTGAAAAACGTCCTTGAAAGGCACAGAGATGGCCTTTGCCCAAACATTTTTGGTTGAATAGCAAAGTCAAAAGTCAGATTTTTGAAGTTGTAGGAATGAATGGGAGGCGTGACTGTGGAAAGTTTCTTAAGTTTGGCTATGATGAAAAGAAAACAAACAATATTTTCAGAATGGGCACAATGTCTCTATGAATGCCAATGTTTCAGCATGTTTATGTGCTGAACAGAACAGGCTGATGGAGAGAAAATCCCCATATAGCGGAGAGAATGAGGTTTAACATTAACAGAATAAGGTTTTAGAAGAGATGGGACTCTGGCCAGGCATGATGGCTTACGCCTAAAATCCCAGCACTTTGGGAGGCTGAGCCCAGGTATTCAAGACCAGCCTAGGCAACAAAACGAGAACCTGTCTCCACTAAAAATAAAAAAAATTAGCCAGGTGTAGTGGCACGCACCTGTGTACCAGCTGCACAGGAGGCTGAGGCAAGAGGATTGTGTGAGCCCAGGAAGTTGAGGCTGCAGTGAGCCATGTTCACATCACTGCGTTTCAGCCTGGGTGAGAGAACAAGGCCCTGTCTCAAAAAGAAAAAAAAATAGAGAGAGAGACTTAGTGTGACACAGGTGGCAAATGTGAGGATTACCCTGAAGGGTAATAATATCTGATATTTTTCTTTTGAGATGAGATATGAGGAAGTTTAAAAGTGGAAACTGGCTGGGCACAGTGACTCATGCCTATAATCCCAGCATTTTGGGAGCTGAGGTGGGTGGATCACCTCAGGTGAGGAGTTTGAGACCAGCCTGATCAACAAGGTGAAACGCTGTCTCTACTAAAAATACAAAAAAAAAAAAAAAAAAAAAAAATTAGCCGGGCATAGTGGCAGGGGCCTGTAGTCCCAGCTAATCAGGAGGCTGAGACAGGAGAATTGCTTGAACCCGGGAGGCAGAGGTTGCAGTGAACTGGGACTGTACCACTACACTCCAACCTGGGTGACGGAGCAAGGCTCCATCTCAAAAAAAAAAAAAAGTAAGAGTTCATGCTTGGTGGCTTCCAGTCTTCTGTGAAGTAGGGGCCAGGGTGACAGGGAGGTAGTATTATGAGGTTCATGAGAGCAGTGGTGAATATTTGTAATAGTTACGGGAAATGGTCAGAGACCTTAGCAATGTTGAGTTCCTTGCGGAGATCTGAGTTCTAGTCTTGGCAGTGCCACTGACTAGCTCTGCAAACTGGGCAAGTCTTTTATCTTGTCTGAGTATTTGTAGAACAAAGAATTCGGAATAGGTAATTTCTGAGGTGCTCTCCAGTCTGCAAATCATTTAATTTATGACTCAGGCATGAAATCCTTTAAATAAATAATCTAACAAAATGAATGCTTTATTTTCCTTTGATAAGAGTTACTTCTAGAGCAAAAACCATAAGCCGTTTTGGGGACCATCTAATCTGAAAACCCATGTGGATAATTTAAAAGCCAGTTAGAATAGGACGGGAAAAGGAATGGAAGACTTATTTTTTCTCCTCATTTGTGAAATGTAGCCTACGATCATCCACCAAAACAAAACAACACTCGCAGATCTAGGAACTAAAGAAAAATAGTGAAAGAAATTATTGTCAGTGTCTTTTTGGCTTCTAGCTACTGAGAATTTCTATGTGAATTCTAGCTATGGGTTAAATCATTATGAAATTCCAGTGAGGAATTGAGGAAAATGAGACAGCCTCAAGGAATTTCTTGTAACAGAATCCACTCCAAAGATCTAGCTACAGTGCCTTTTTAAGGAAAGAATGGCTCTGAATAAATAGAGGCTTGACAGTGAGTGAAAATGTAAATTTAATGGTTCTTTTCTCCGTGCTCTGAAGCACTTTGTTCATAATTAAACTTTTTAGAATTTAAATTTAATTTATAATTTGAAGTATTAATCAACCTAAGTAACTTCCTGAAGATCATAGCTGGCCTTGCAAAGAAAGTTAAGACTACATTGATCAATGATAGGAAAACTCTTTATTTTTCCATTGATAAAATTTTGTGCTTTAAAAAGATCAAAGCAATAGTAAAGCATCTCAATGTTTGAAATGCCGGAAAATCCATGACCATATGATTTGCTGAACAGCTTAACCTGGAACATGGGAAAGCTACTTTTATGGAGCCATATGCACCTGCTGGACTCCACTGTGTCCAGCTCTTGGCTGTGCCTCTATGGAGGAGGAATAAGCCTCCAGTAGCAGGGAAGGTGCTTACCTTGCCAACTTTCACACCATTTATCCATTTGCACTTCTGCTTTTCTCACCAGAATCTGGAGGGCAGGGGAATTACCTAATTCATCTTTTTCCCCCAGAGCCTATAACAGCAACCTGTACATAACAACTTCCTAAAATATGCTTACAGGATAAATGAATGGGGTAAACCTGTGATCCAGTGTTACAAATAATTAAATGAAGAATATAGAAGAATTTCAAAGCATTTTTAAGGTATGGGAAGTAATAGTTCTTTTCAGTTATACTAACGTGGAAAGAAATGACATCTGGCATCTTTCAAAATTAAGGGGAGATTCTATATATATATCTATATATATATATTCCTGAATACGTCTATGAGCATATGTTGTTTTGATTATTTCCACACATCTCTTGCCAGGCAAACTTTTCTTTATTTTGTTATTTCCCCTGATTAAGGATCCATGATGGTTTCTAGGTGCATGATGCATTGGTTTGGAGCCTTAGGACAATCTAATAAAAAGCAGAGTTTTCAATTAAGTCCAAGATTTCATCAGCATTGTGTAATGGAAATTACATAGAATTATATTATGTGGGCATAATTATTACTCAGTTCTTATCTGAATGCTAAGCAAAAACAAAAAAGAAAAAGAAGAAAAAAATGTATTTGAGTAACTGGGAAGTGCAGAGATTGCATCTGGCTGTAGGCTCAGCTGTTACAAAGACTCAAACCATGTTGCCAGGACTCTGTTTCTCTCTTTCTTTCTTAGGTTCACTTATTTCTTCTTGACTTCAGTCTTCGGTTAGGATTTATCCTCCACAAAGACAAGATGGCTGGCCTCCAAATGCCTCAGGCTCACATCCTTCAAAGTAATCTCCAAAGTAGGGAAAATCTTCCCAATTAACTCCAGAAGAAAAGTCCTGGGGAGGACTCTGCTTGGCCTGAACTATGTCTTTATTTGTTAAATCTGGGTTACATGCCCCGGCCTTGTGGCCTAGGGAAGGTAGCATCCCATGCTGGCCATTTCCTTTCAGGGAGTATGATTCTTCAAGGGAAAATGTGTGGCTGCTACTGGAAGGGAAGTAGAGACAGACAAAAGTAGGTTTAACTGTCTACACACCAGGGTTGAGATGAAGCTTGGATGTGCAGGTCCAGTGAAACAGCTGGCATCCTTCCAGGTGTTCAGGAGTCCATTCTGAATGGCTTGTGTCTGCGCTGTACCATTGTTAACCATTTAGAATATTAACCCTTCATGACAGTATCTCACTACTTATGAGTTACAAATAACATATGTAATGCAATATGAGCACTGCAGAACACATGAAAAGGACATTTGTCTTTATGAAACAAAATTTGCCCTTTGCACTGAAAAGATTTGTTTTTGAAGAGGTGGGATATTTTTCAGAGTCTGATCAGATGTGGAGGAGGGAAACAGAATTGGTGAAACACAGTGCCCTTTGTTTCTTATTAAGAAAAAATCACACATGTGCACACACATGCATGCATACTCATATATATGAAGCATTTATGTCACATGATCAGTCACCCCAATATTTGAAGGCGATTTGACTTTGTGATAATAAGACCAAATACTCTCCGCAGTAGTAAACTTAGGGAAACTAGCAGCAAAGCGGAGCTAAGTCTGAAGTCCCTAAGATGCCCTTCAAAAGCAGTCATCCATTTAATTTGATCTATTAAACAAACATAGCAGTTGGGATGCCCACACAGTGAGAAAGCCTGCTTAGAGATGAAATTTTGGCTTTAATTGGAATCTTATGTCCTTTATTAGACAACCATAAGCTTCCAATTACATACACTGTCTTTGCTTCAAATATGAACTTTCACATTTATAAAAACTTATACATTTTTATTCTTAGTAACAGATTTAGGAATAAAAACAAGCTTCTGTCACGAACACATATGAGGGGTTTTCTTCTTCCTTTCTTCCCTTTTTTGGACACACCCCAAGCAGTTATTACGAACTGACTGAACACCCACTGTGTATCCAGAACTGTGTCAGCTACTTGGAGCTACAAAAGGAAGTTGGAGAATGATTTCAGGTAATGTGTCTCAGGAGAAAAAAATTAATGTGCCCAGAACAGTCAGGCGGCAAATAAACAGTTGCTTTGCTCTCTCCGCTAAGAATGTAATAACTTCCCCTCCGTTTCAGTCTGTTGACATTTTACTCATTCTTCAGGATCAGTCTCTAGAATGGTCCTTTCTTTTTTTTTTTTGAGATGGAGTTTCGCACTTGTTACCCAGCCTGGAGTGCAATGGCGCATTCTCGGTTCACCGCAACCTCCGCCTCCTGGGTTCAAATGATTCTCCAAGTAGCTGGGATTACAGGCACGCGCCACCATGCCCGGCTAATTTTTTTGTATTTTAGTAGAGACGGGGTTTCACTATTTTGGCCAGGATGGTCTCGATCTCTTGACCTTGTGATCCACCTGCCTCGGCCTCCCATAGTGCTGGGATTACAGGCATGAGCCACCGCGCCCGGCCCTAGAAATGTCCTTTCTACAGCTTTATTGATTCTTGAATGTAAGATGGGGCCCATATTCCTGTGAACCAAGCACCCAAACATTTGATTTAAATTGTCCCTCTTCAAATGTCTTCTGCTCTTTATCATCTACAGGCTGCAGTCCAGCCTCTGTAGCCTGCTGAGGAGCCCCTGACTACCTCTCTTGTCTTTTCCCTACCAGCTCTTCCATCTCCCTACTGTTCTGAAGGCAAGCTAAATCCTACTACCAAACTCAAACCTAGTTTGGTCCAGAATCTGGTACCCAAACCAAAGTTGCCAAATGCTGTGCATTTTCACATCCAGTCTTTTCTTCCTGGAATAATCCTTTCCTTTCCTTTCTCCCAACTCAGCCCCTGATGTAGTTTCACTCATTTGCTAAGTGACCTCAGACCTCACTCTCTCCAGGAGGTCTTCTCCCTTTCCAACTGCTAGACTAGAGTGTCTCTGTATTTCCTATACGTATATTTGTGACTCTGGGCGGTAGCGATTTGTTTTCATGTTTGCATTCCCCTTCTAGACTCTGTACCTTGAGGGTGGCACCCATGCCTTACTTATTTTGGGGTCCTGAGTGCCTTGCAGAGTGTCTGACACACAGCAGGTCCTCCATAAAATTTTATTAAAATGAGTTAAATTAAATAGTCTAGAGAAGACTTGAGGTGATCCTTGGGTTTTATGTCGGTGTTGAAAAGGGGAAAACTGGAGCAACACCCCAGAGATGGGCAAGAGCGTAGCGAAAGCTGGGGACCATGAATGGGCACATCTGGCTGGAGTGGAGCCTGTAGAATAGGGAGTGTTGGGAAATAAGGTCAGAAAGGTCAGGTAGGGCCATGAAGACTCTGTCAAGCAGAGGAGGTGAAAACTGATATAATACCTAGTGCAATTCAAGAAAAGAAAAAATTAGAAATATCTGTACACAAAATAAGTCTTACCCTTCTTTAATACCTCTACTTCAGAATTTATCACTTCATTACGTGAGTATGCCACTGTTCCAATGGGCCTGGTATCACTGAAGCATAACAGTATGGGGTTTTGAAGTGGAGTGTGGTGCATGCGAGTCGGAAGCCCTGGAGCTGAATTTCCACCCTGGCACTAACTCGTTACCTGCTATGATCAATTTGTTTTGAGTCGCTAATCCTCAGTGTTCTCATCTGTGAAATGAAGGCATGAAGGTGCATGACATGATTCATAAGTTCCCTTTGATCTCTGGTACTCAACATATGGCAAGATAATGAATTCTTAGCCAGCTTATTAATCAACCCTTGTTCTTGGTTTTACTTGCCTCCTTGTTTACCGGTTTTCTAGTGTCAGAGTTCCTTCATTAAACTGATCTCTGATAGTCCCACAATATGCTCTGCTGAAATCAGCCTCCGAGGCTTGACCATCTTTTCAGACCTGGAAAGCCCTCCTCAACCTCCACTCCTTGCTCAAATCCCAGCTCCAGCCAACATCTTTCTTAAAGTGTTCCTGACCTCTCCATGTCTCTCTGGTATTTCCCCCCACTTTCAGAGTTTAAAGATAATTTGTCTTGAGTTATTACTTCATATTGGCTTTTCTCTGTCCAATTAGTTTGTAAACATCTTAAAATAAGTAACTATTAAGAGTAATATTTGCTTATCTCCCCCATGTCACCACACCTGGCACAAAGCTAGGCCCAAAATAAACATCTAAGGAGGCTTTTGAATATTGAACCGAATGATGCATGAGGGATATTAATAAAAATAGAAAACCAAACCATCAAAAAGGATAATCTGTAGGGATTGGAATGGAAATAATTGTAGCATATTGGTAATTTTATAGGTGGTATTTTGTACCCAGCAAAAGACTGTTTTAAGGCAGAGTGATCTGTGAAGTTTCTGGTCTGTGGGCTTGTCTTGAATTAAAGAGTGGGTGGTACTAGGGCTTAGAGAGGTTCCAGCCAACTTTAGGAAAAGAGAAACAGAACTGTTTACTGAGTGACTTTGCTGTTGGACGTGTCCCAACTGCAGCTTGGGAACATCGGGCAGAGTTACCACCCTGCTGCCACAACCTCTGCCAACTTGGATAAAAAGCAATGAAGTTGACCTGTCTTTTGGCTCTGGAACAAGGCGAGGGAGCGCACCAGCAGGCATGGGAAGGAAGAAGTTGTGAAATGAAAAAGAGATGACTCTGATCTCCCCACCACCACCCTGAGTTTCTCTCCTGCCTCCTTGACACCTGTAAACTGGTATAATGCGGAATTCTATACCTTATACCCAGTGGGACCTGGGGCCCTTGGAGTCCAGCTTGGGAAAACAAGACAGCAGTAGAGAATCAGTTGTTTTAGCTGTTTGTTCCCTTAAGTGGTCCTAGGTTTGAAAAGACTTGAAATTAGTGCTCTAGGAAGGCAATTAGCTTTTAAACAATATAACACTTAAAAAAAATCAATGCCAAATATAAGACAAAAGTTCGCTGTTTAAAGTAGCTGAGTTCTAGAACTGGCAGTATCATGGCTCTCTTGGTTGTAAATTAGCTCACGGAGATAAAACGTCTGCATTTAGGACATCAGATCCTGCCTTTGCTGTCAGATTGCCTCAAGCTGTCTCTGCTACGAAAGTCTCCAAACATGGATTCATTGTATCCCTCCCCACCTTCTGACATGCTCCAAAGCTGTTAGTGTTTATAAAAGAACTCTACACTACATTGATTTGTCTAACTGTGTAGGGAAATTGTAGGAATAACTCCCATGTGTCATCAACCATTTAGTCAGCACTCAGTTCCTTAGCAGGGGAAATGGTAAGATTTATTAGGGAAAGTATCCGTCATCCCATATAAATAGATGCACAGTTAAAACAGATGTAGCAGGCAGAGTGTGTATTTCTGTGTGCCTGAGCATGAGGAACTTATTATGAGGACTGCTGTAGAAAAGTCAGTCATTTGGGAAGATGGCAAGCATAAGGGGACACTTATATTTGATGCAAAATGTTCCTTAAAATAGTAATTTGGGATTTAAGTGCATTGTTGTGGTAGGAATCATTTTTATTAAAAATAAATTTTTGCTTTAATTTTTTACTATTAAGAAAATACATGCCAGTGATAAAAATAGCCGAATAATAGAAAAAGGATGTAAAGCTCTTTTTTCCCTGCTCGTCCCAGTCTCCTGTCTCCCTCTCCCTCAGAGGCCATCACTGCTGCCAATTTATTTTGTGTCATTCAGAAATCTGCACAAACAAGCTCATCCTCCTCTTCAGTGTTACACATGTGGTAGTCCATTCCCCACACTCTTCAAAGTGGTTCTGGAAATCATTTCTTATTAGTCTGCACTTATGATCCAGGCTTATCATTTTTCACAGATTTAACCAGTGTCGACATCTTGCCTGGCTTTAGAGTTTTTGCTTGTTTGTTTTAACATTACAGGTACATTTTAACCATAATGCCCACTGCCCAATTCCGTTGCTGTCTGCCCAAAGGTAATTACTATCCTTCCTGCCTGGTTATTATATATTTTGTGCATACATAGTTGGTAATCTGTTGTGTGACTTTGGCACTATTTATTTATCCACCATTCTTTTGTTTTGAGACAAGGCCCGCTCTGTCACTCAGGTTGCAGTGCAGTCTTGTGATTTTAGTTCCCTGCAGCTTCAGCCTCCCCAGGCTCAGGCGATCCTCTCACCTCAGCCTTCTGAGTAGCTGGGACTATAGGCATGTGCCACCATGCCAGGCTAATTTTTGTATTTTTGGTGGAGGCAAGGTTTTAACATGTTGTCCAGGCCAGTCTTGAGCTCCTGGGCTCAAGAGGTCCACCTGCCCGTGTTGGTCTCCCAAGGTACTGGGATACCAGGTATGAGCCACTGAGCCCCATCCACAATTATATATTTGAACATTTAGGTTGGTTCCAATGTTTTGCTTTTAAAAACAGTGCTACAGAAAACATTGTATTTCATTTCTCTTTGGGCAGATGCAGGAGATTGTTTTAGGATATATCCCACAGCCAGAATTTCTAGGTCATAGGCTGTGTGCTCTTCAACATTGTCCTCCAGGGTGATTTTGAGCAATGCACATTCACACCAGCCGTATTTACAAGTTCTTTTTTTCTTCTTCTTCCACATCCTTACCAACACTTGGGCTTCTCAGACTTCTAAACGTTGCCAGTCGGACGGATGTGGAATAGTACTTTACTGTGGTTTTAATTTGCCTTTATTACTGAAGTTGAGTATCTTTTATGTTTTTTGGCTATTTAGTTTCCCTTTAACAATTAACCATTGATACCATTGACAAATTTTCAACTCTATCACTTGCTTTTTTCTTACTGATTTATAGAGATTTTAAAATATTCTTGATACTAATACCCAGTAATATATGTTATAATTAACTTCTCCAATGGCTTACATTTTCACTATGCCTGATCTTTTTTAAAATATAATTTTGATATTTAAATGTATTCAAATCATCTCTATTATCATTTATGCTTTTGGTATTTTATTTTAGAAACCTGAAAATGTAATAAAGACATTCTCCTGTATTTACTTTGTAATTTTAAGATTCCCCCTGCCACCCTACTGTACATGTAAGGTTTTTAGTCCATGTGGGGTGTATTTTTATTTGGCAGGAAGTGGGGATCTAAATTATTTTTCCCTGTACATAGACAGCTGTCTTAGGACCACTTGTCTAATATTTACCACTCCCTGCTGATAGGTAAGGGACTTACGTTCTACATCAACTTTCCATATATGTATTTGTCACTATCTATACCCTTTATTCCATTCCGTTGGTCTATTTTTTTTTTCTTTGAGACAGAGTCTTGCTTTGTCACCAAAGCTGGGGTGCAGTGGCACAATCTTGGCTCACTGCACCCTCCGCCTCCCGAGTTCAAGTGATTCTCATACCTCAGCCTCCCGAGCAGCTGGAATCACATGCGTGCACCACCACACCCAGCTAATTTTGGTATTTTGTGTAGAGACGGGGTTTCACCATGTTGACCAGGCTGGTCTTGAACTTCTGACCTCAATTGATTCTCCTGCCTCGGCCTCCCAAAGTGCTGGGATTACAGGAATGAGCCACCATGCCGGACCGTTTTGGCTTATTTTCATATTCCTATCCCCAAAGCCACACTGCTTAAAGAATTATAATCTTACATAATTAGCCTGGTAGGGCAAATCACCACTCCTTACTTTTCTTTTTCAAACATTTCTCTGCTAATTGAGTCTGTAGTCTTCCACACTGACTTTTGGGTTAGATTGTTAAATTCCATGAAGCCTTATTGGGATTCTGGTTGGAATTACAATGATTCACAGATTCATTATAAATTCACAGGGTGATCTGCCAGATTGACACAATTATCTTTTCATCCCTCAGTGTCTCATCATTTATCCAGTGCATTTTTCATGTCGTGTTTTATAATTTTGCCTAAATAGGTCTTGCAGATATTTCTGCCTAGATATTTATTCTAAATGGGAGAACACACACACACACACACACACACACACACACACACACACACAATTTTTTTTCTTCTCATACCATACCCTGAACATGTATCCAGAATGCTGAATTTTCTTGTTTGAATTGTCTACATATTCTCCTGCATTTTAAATGTAAATTATCAGATAGTTTACAAATAAGGACAATTTTCCCCCTTTTTTCTAATTCTTATTCTTTTAAAGAGTATTGGCACTGACTAGGACTTTTAATATTAATACAAGTGTTAAGAGAAGCTATGATATCAGGGACTCCTGACTTGCTGCTGACTCTAAAGAGAATGCTTTTAATGTTTGACCACTAAGTATCACGTTTTCTGGGGGTTTTTGGCAGCTGTATATGTGGGAGAGCTTGCTGATCCATCCCTCTCGCTGGTTCTCCCTTTTTTCCTCTGTAGAATCTCTATTTTATTTGAAGACATTACATTCAAGAGAAATGCCTGCATTTCACAGCCCCCTTCAACTGGGTGAGGGCATATACCATAGTTCCTGCCATTGTGATGTAAATAGAAGTCATATATGGAAATTCCAGTAGTACCCTAAAGTGGAAGCATAATCACTTCCCAGTTTTCTCCTTCCTGCCACCTGGAATGCACCTATAAGGAATAGAATTGGAACAATCCTATTGTACTTGATGTGATCTTAGGAGTAAAGATCTTATCAAATATCTAAATATTGGAAGGAACTTGGCTCTGGGCTAGCTAATCAGTCTTTTACTTGGGAGAGAAATAAAATTTTATATAGTTTGGAGTTTTCTGCAATTTACAGCCAAGCCCAATTATATAATTATATAATTGATGAAAAAGCAATTTATGAAAAACAAAAAGCTGTTGGCAAATTGGAAGTGAACTACAATCTCATTTGCCTGATAAAATTTCTCATCTATATATATATATTTTTTATTGTATTTTAGGTTTTGGGGCACATGTGAAGAACATGCCAGATAGTTGCATAGGTACACACGTGGCAGTGTGATTTGCTGCCTTCCTGCCCTTCACCTATATCTGGCATTTCTCCCCATGCTATCTCTCCCCAACTCCCCACCCCCGACTGTCCCTCCCCTATTCCCCCCAACAGACCCCAGTGTGTAGCGCTCCCCTCCCCATGTCCATGTGTTCTCATTGTTCAACACCCACCTATGAGTGAGAACATGAGGTATTTCATTTTCTGTTCTTGTGTCAGTTTGCCGAGAATGATGTTCTCCAGGTTCATCTATGTCCCTAGAAAAGACATGAACTCATCATTTTTTGACGGCTGCATAGTATTCCATGGTGAATATGTGCCACATTTTCCCTGTCCAGTCTATCATTGATGGGCATTTGGGTTGATTCCAGGTCTTTGCTATTGTAAACAGTGCTGCAGTGAACATTTGTGTGCATGTGTCTTTATAGTAGAACGATTTATAGTCCTTTGGATATATACCCAGTAATGGGATTGCTGGGTCAAATGGAATTTCTATTTCTAGGTCCTTGAGGATTCGCCACACTGTCTTCCACAATGGTTGAACTAATTTACACTCCTACCAGCAGTGTAAAAGTGTTCCTATTTCTCCACATCCTCTCCAGCATCTGCTGTCTCCAGATTTTTTAATGATCACCATTCTAACTGGCATGAGATGGTATCTCAATGTAGTTTTGATTTGCATTTCTCTAATGACCAGTGATGATGAGCATTTTTTCATATGTTTGTTGGCCTCACGTATGTCTTCTTTTGTAAAGTGTCTGTTCATATCCTTCGCTCACTTTTGAATGGGCTTGTTTGTTTTTTTCTTGTAAATCTATTTTATTTCTTTGTAAATTCTGGATATCAGCCCTTTGTCAGATGGGTAGACTGCAAAAATTTTTTCCCATTCTGTTCGTTGTGGATTCACTCTAATGACTGTTTCTTTTGCTGTGCAGAAGCTGTGGAGTTTGATTAGGTCCCATTTGTCTATTTTTGCTTTTGTTGCCAATGCTTTTTGTGTTTTGGTCATGAAATCCTTGCCTATTCCTATGTCCTGATTTTGCCTCGATTTTCTTCTAGGGTTTTTATGGTGTTAGGTCTTATGTTTAAGTCTTTAATCCATCTGGAGTTAATTTCAGTTTAAGGTGTCAGGAAGGGGTCCAGTTTCTGCTTTCTGCACATGGCTATCCAGTTTTCCCAACACCATTTGTTGAACAGAAAGTCCTTTCCCCATTGCTTGTTTTTGTCACGTTTATCCAAGACTGTATGGTTGTAGATATGTTCTGTTGCCTCCGATGCCTCTGTTCTGTTCCATTGATCTATATCTCTTTTTTGGTACCAGTACCATGCTGTTTTGATTACTGTAGCCTTGTAATATAGCTTGAATTCCAGTAGTGTGATGCCTCCCACTGTGTTCTTTTTGCTTAGAATTGACTTGGCTATGCTGGCTCTCTTTTGGTTCCATATGAAGTTTAAGGTGGTTTTTTCCAGTTCTGTGAAGAAGCTCATTGGTAGCTTGATGGAGATAGTGTCAAATCTGTAAATTACTTTGGGCAGTATGGCCATTTTCACGATATTGATTCTTCCTAACCATGAACATGGAATGTTTCTCCATCTGTTTGTGTCCTTTTTTATTCCATTGAGCAGTGGTTTGTAGTTTTCCTTGAAGAGGTCCCTTACGTTCTTTGTAAGTTGTATTCCTAGGTATTTTATTCTCTTTGTAGCAATTGTGAATGGCAGTTTGTTCTTGATTTCACTCTCTTTAAGTCTGTTATTGGTTTATAGGAATGCCTGTGATTTTTGCACATTGACTTTGTATCCTGAGACTTTGCTGAAGTTGCTTATCAGTTTCAGGAGTTTTTGGGCTGAGATGATGGGATCTTCTAAATATATTATCATGTCATCTGCAAATAGAGACAATTTGGCTTCCACCTTTCCTATTTGAATACCCTTTATTTCTTTTTCTTGCCTGATTGCTCTGGCTAGAACTTCCAGTACTATATTGAATAGGAGGGGTGAGAGAGGGCATCCTTGTCTAGTGCCAGATTTCAAAGGGAATGCTTCCAGTTTTTGCCCATTGAGTATGATATTGGCTGTTGGATTGTCATAAATAGCTTTTATTATTTTGAGATACATTCTGTCAATACTATGTTTATTGAGGGTTTTTAGCATAAAGGGCTGTTGAATTTTGTCAAAGGCCTTTTCTGCATCAGTTGAGATAATCATGTGGTTTTTGTCTTTGGTTCTGTGTATGTGTTGAATTACATTTATAGACTTGCGTATGTTGAACCAGCCTTGCATAACCAGGATGAATCCTACTTGATCATGGTGGATAAGCTTTATGATGTGCTGTTGCAGTCGGTTTGCCAGTATTTTATTGAAGATTTTTGCGTCTATGTTCATCATGGATATTGGCCTGAAGTTTTCTTTTCTTGTTGAGTCTCTGCCAGGTTTTGGTATCAGGATGATGTTGGTCTCTTAAAATGATTTGGGAAGGATTCCCTCTTTTTGGATTATTTGGAATAGTTTCGGAAGTAATGGTAACAGTTCCTCTTTGTGTGTCTGGTAGAATTCGGCTGTGAACTCATCTGGACCTGGGCTTTTGTGTCATCATGTTTAAGTCATCTTTTGGGTGAATTTTTAAAAATCCTGAGGATTTCCATTTTTTAGTAGGGAAATTCAATATGTTAATATTATATGTATTTTGATTATTGATATATGGCTTTTTTTTTTGAGACAGCATCTTACTTTGTCACCCATATGGGAATGCAGCAGTACAATCTTGGCTCACTGCAACCTCCACCCCTGGGTTCAAGCCATCCTCCTGCAGCTAGTTATCATTCTTTAACTTTGATTCTTTATACTTCTTCTCTACTTTCTCTTAGGTTCATCTAGTCTCTTTTTTTGACTTTTTTTTTTTTTGAGACAGAGTCTCACTCTGTTGCCCAGGCTCACTGTAGCCTCTCACATGATCTTGGCTCACTGCAACCTCTACCTCTCAGGTTCAAGTGATCCTCCTGCCTCAGCCTCCCAAGTAGTTGGGATTACAAGTGTGTGCCACCTCATCCAGCTAATTTTTGTGTTTTTGGTAGAGATAGGGTTTCACCGTGTCAGTCAGGCTGGTCTCAAACTCCTGACTTCAAGTGATCGGACTTCCCTGGCCTCCCAAAGTGCTGGGTGTGAGTCACCTCACCCAGCTGTTTTTTCTTTATTCTCCCTTTTCCTCTATACTGGAAGTTAGAAGGTAGGATTAAAATGTAAAGGACACCTGGGAGAAATGAAAAGGCCAAGATTCCATACCACTTCCTCAGACCAAGGAGATCGACTTTTCTATTTCCCTCTTCAAGGCAGGGGTAGCTCTTCAAAGGTTTTCCTCCAAGGACATCTCTTGGGTCTCCAGAGCCTATGTCTCAGGGAGTTCAGGGAGTTTTCTTTTACAGCTTCTGAACCTAAACAGAGAAGGTGGCCCAGGACCTGGGTCCCCCAGGCCCAAAAGCCAGGGGTCAATATGAGCAACAAGGGCATCGGAGGAGAACTCTGCACAAGAACCACCGAGCCCATCAGCTGCGCGGGGGGTCAAGTCAGAGTGAACCCACTGTGGCTTTGTCTTCTTTCTTCTAAAACCTTTTTCCTTCCTTTTGCATTCAGTGGTTTATTTAAAAGCTATTTTTTTACTGTATTTTGCCAATATTTCTATGTGTAGGTACCAATCTGCTATACTCTAAAAAGCTGTGGGAGTTAATTTACTTATCTTACAGACTGTTTATAAGTTCCAAGTCTCACCTTCCACCTCACATTCTTTTCTTTTTGTCTGGTTTCCTCTGTTTCTATCTAGTTAATCTAGTTGACTTATAAGTAGGTTCTTTTTTTTTTTTTGAGATGGAGTCTTCTGTCTTCCTGCCACCCAGGCTGGAGTGCAATGGGTGATCTTGGCTCACTGCAACCTCTGCCTCCTGGGTTCAAGTGATTCTCCTGCCTCAGCCTCCTGAGTAGCTGGGATTACACGTGCCTGCCACCACAGTTGGCAGATGTTTGTATTTTTAATGGATACAGGGTTTGACCATGTTGGCAAGGCTGGTCTTAAACTCCTAACCTCAAGTGATTCACCCGCCTCAGCCTTCCAAAGTGCTGGGATTGCAGGTGTGAGCCACCGTGCCTGGCCTAGATTCTTCTCTGTCTTGCTCCTCTATACTGATGATTCATTCTGAAGTTCTGACTGGCTGTTGTTCTGACCTCCCCTCAAACCTCTTTGTCTTTGGGGAGGTCAGACTCCTCTGCACACAGGCTCCTGGACACCAAGCTCTGCTCACAGCCAGAGTCCAGGTAAGAAAGTTGGCCATAGTTCTCTGTGCTGAAGTTCTTGGGTGTTTTGCCTTTTCCCCATCCTTCAGTAGTTTCTAAAATGATGGTCTTGACAGGTCTCAGGCTTCCTGGCTGGACACAACCCTGGCTGTGATAGAAACATACCCAGCTGGAAGCAGCTGACATACCCAGAGCTTCCAGCAATGGGCTTTCCAATACAACATGTTGGGGCCCTTATTTCCTGTCACTTCTTTTTGGCTGGGTGGCTCCCTCTAGCCACAGGCATTCCCTGGGCAGCTGTCAGAGTTAATGTCGGAGCCTGGCTAGCATTAGTGCAGCTGTGGGCTCTGGCATTGCTACTCGTGAGTAAATTCCCCAGTGAGCCCACAGTGCTGCCTTGACATCTCTTTTGGGTGCGATTCTCTTCAAAGAAGGCCAGCTTCCTAGGTGCAAGCACTATGCAGTCATACCGGGACCTGCACTCAGAAGACCTTGTGCTTGGATTCATGCTCTGATGTTAATAGCTTGAAATTTAAAATACATAGTGAATAGAGTTTTACCTTTTATTAGGTTCCTTAAGTTATGTAGCCTCCCCTTAGAAGAAACAGAGAAGAATACCACTGGCACCTGGGGAAGTGGGTGGGGTTTGTGGACTAACCCAGCATCTTGGGAGTGCTGAGCAACAGCCATTGTAAGTAATTGTTTTTTCTTCTGGGAAACTCCTGCCCATCTAAATAAAGCATTTTAGGCCGGGAGTAGTGCCTCATGGCTGTAATCCCAGCACTTTGGGAGGCCAAGGTAGACCTTGGGGTGAGGAGTTCAACACTAGCCTGGCAAATATGATGAAACCGCATCTCTCCTAAAGATACAAAAATTAACCGGGCATGGTGGTGGGCACCTGTAATCCCAGTTACTGGGGAGGCTGAGGCAGGAGAATGGCTTGAACCCGGGAGGTGGATGCTGCAGTGAGCTGAGAAGGTGCTGCTGTACTCTGTCCAGAACAACAGAGTGAAACTCTGTCTCCAAAAAAGAAAAAGCATTTTAGTGCCTCAGAAAAGGGAGACGCGTAGACAGCCTCTAGAATAGCTGTCCAATGTAACTTTCTGTGATAGTGTTAACGTTTGATATCTTTGATGTCCAATACAGTGGCCACTGTCCCCATGTGGCTTCTGAAAACTTGAATTGTAGCCAGTAGGACTGAGGACCTGAATTTTAAAGCCTTAATTATTTTAAAATTAAAGTTACATAGACACACGGAGCTGTTACCATATTGCACAGGAGAACTCTAGAACAAGAAAGCGATTTCTGACCTTCATGCTTTGACTACTGTTGTACTGATCGACGGCAAGACTTAGTTGGCTTTGTCCAGAAAGGATTTTTAAATTCAGATTTAGGGCATACCTTGAACTAAGATGGGGCCCTCAACTCATAGTGTTTTTTCTTAAGAAAAGAGAAGATAACCGTACCACCTATGAAACTAGGTCATACTATGCATTGCTCTACCCTAGAAGGGAGACAGTACATGGATGGACGAATGGCCCAAACACTGCCCCTTCCAGTTCCCCTTCCAAGGGATTATGGAAGAAATGAGGAAGACAAACAAGGAGTGAGAAGGCCAGAGGCCAGAGTCTTGGCAAGGAGTGATGGTACAGAGGTGGTATAGTGGGCGGGTTGATGGATGAGCTTGAGCCGTCAAGCCTGGGCCTACGTGGCCTGGATGTTGTATGGGCAATCCAGTAAGTGTCATGTGTTCTGATGATACACCGAGGTTTGGAGAGCACAGAGGTACACAAGAAGGCTCTGGTCAAAACAAAGAGGTACCTGAGTAGGAACTTCGAGATGACCAGAACCACAAATTCCAGAGGGAATTACTTTACCTCAAAAAATCAAACCAGAAAAATCAATCTTCAGTAGTCACCAGTCCAGTAAACAGAAAATCTGGCCACTTCACTGTGGGTCAGTGAGGATTCAGATAAGGTCTCTGCTGTGTGGGTCATCTAGATTCTTACGGACCCCACTATATAGAGACAGAGACACTAACTTGGAGGAGAACAAAGAGATGGAGAGAAAATGTAAAGATGATATTTTACCTTAAGAAACTAAAGATAATTTACATAAAGGAGGCATCTGAATTATTGAGCTGAAGTAAGTTAAACTGAAGAGGATAAATTTGGAGCCCTTTCCTCCAATTATCTGTGGGTGAGTAGATGAGTTCTGGAGAAATATAGAAGCTGCATTTTCCTTGCACATTTGAGTACAGACTGAATGAATTTGTGACCCCACTACAAATATGTTTGGCTTCCTGCCAAGCTGGTGATGGACAGCAATTCTATTTACAAGGCTTTGGTGGACGTGGACAACGTGCAGGGAGAGGGAGTATGCTGACTTGATGTACTGAGTCTGGGAGCACCACCGCCAGCACCATGATGAATTGGCCACTTAACCCACAGATGCCCTCTCTTTAAAGGCACTAGCCACCTCATGTGGGAAGTACATTTTGAGTGCATCTGGGAGGGAGATTTTCTCTTATCTTCTGCCTGGACATGGAGGCGGTTGTAGATACCCCAGCTTACTGGTCCAAGAGCTTTGACATCAATGCGAAAGGGGAGACCTGGCAGATTATGGTGTCATTTTGCCTGTGCAGGCCCTATTCATCTTCTCATATGGGACCAAGGAGGCATGATCTACTTGGACAAAATCCTAATATACGCATGTGAATCTAACATCCTGTGAGTCCCTTGTCCATACAGTCTTCTGTAGTCCTCTTTGGGCTATACCACCACCTGCAGGCCAACCCCGAAAAGTGCATGTCCAAGCGAATGGAAGAATTAAGGCGGCAGCAGAGACATTGTAGTTCCTCTGGGACTACAAACACCTGAAGTTTGTAGTCCCAGAGGAAGAGCCCACATGATTTTATCAAATGCTTCTGTCAGTTCCTGGAATTCATTAGAAAATTCCTTACACATTTCTTTTCATGGGCGGTTATAACAGTTGACATGCTCAAAAGGGATGGAGGCTTTTCTTGGTTCTCAGATGCAGTCTTCTAACGAGGCTTATACTCCGACCTTCCCCTGATGTACCTGACCCAGCCAGTCCACATGACTGTCTACATCCACTGAGAAGAGCAACATCTCGTGCTTGGAAGACTTAGTCCTGACGTCTCCACCCCTGCCTTTCCTTCTCTAGGAAACTGGCTTTCCAAAGAGTGTAATTGCTCCTGTTCCTTGGGGATAAGAATCACTTGTCATAGAGCTGGAGTGGCTGCATTAGATGCGGAAACTCAGTTTGGAGCAGTCAGCTTCGTCAAGCACTTCGGGTTTACCATTTCATACCAAATCCTGGGAGCCATAGACACACGAAGGAATACTGCAGCACCAATCCTGGAAATCATCTGCAGGGAATTTTAAGACAGCCGGTTCTGGCCATCACTAATAGAGGTAACAGGCCTGGAAGGGGCCCACATAATTGGATTTTTATGATATGTGGGTGTAAAAGGACTCGGGTAGTCAAGTATGAGCCTCAAGTCTACATCCTGAGCTGCTGGATGACTGGTGAAGGCAGAAGCTGCAGTATATAAAACTAAGAAAAACAGGTTTGGGAGATAAGGCCAAGTTCTATTTTGAAAATGTTCAGTTTGAAATGCTTATTAGACATCTAATGGAAATGTCAAGTAGGTGGCAGAATGTTAAGTCTGGAGCTCAGGGGAAATGTCAGGGCTAGAGAATATGGATCTGGGAGTTATTGACAGAGAGATAGAAATTAAAGCCGTGGGACTGGATAAGATCTCCTACAGAGTCAATGAGTGTATTTAAAGAACAGAAGATGTTTAAAGAAATTAAAAAATGAGGAATAAGAGGAAAGAGCCAGCAGACTCGGGAGAAGCCAGTCAGGGACGCAGGAGGAAAACCAAGACAGTGCGTCAACTCAGAATCCAAGTGGTTCACCAAGTCAAGTCAAATCCACCGAGAGGTCGAGTAAGAGAGGGCTTGGAAATTGCTCAGGGGATTTAGACATGTGGAGCTCACTGGTGATCCTGAGAAGAATAGCTTCACTGCAATTAGAGGGAAGAAAACATGATTGGAGAAGCGTGAGAAGAGACCACGAAATTAGGAAGTGGAGACACTGAGTATTGACAACTTGCTTTAGAAATGACAATGTAGGGAGGTCTGAGAAGCGGGAGAGAGTAGTTGGAGGAGGATGTAGATTCCAGGGAAGACAGGTGTTTAGAAGATAGGAGATCTTGTAGCATATGCATATGCTATGCGAATGATCGAATAGAGAGGGGAGAGGTGGAGATGCTGGAGAGGGTGACTCATGAAAGTGCAAAGTCTTTGAATAGGGGATGGAGAATTCAGGGCTTAAGTGGCAAGGTCTAGGAGGACTACGAGTGCAGGACAGTTTTTGCATCGCAGAGGAAGGAAAGACAAAACTTAATGAGAATGATGATGGAAAATGTTACAGTTGTCTTCTCGTTGCTTCTATTTTCTTAGTAAAAGTAGAGATGGGGTCTGTTTCAGCCAGCTCATGCCAGCTCAGTTCACTGAGACTCTGCCCTAGGCCCAGAGCCCAATGATTTACCACAACAACTGAGTTAGAATAGCCCGTGCATCTTGCAGAAGGTTCTAGATTGCCAGAAGTGCCACTGCCAGCTCTGGGCCCTGTCCTTGAGAAAGGATGTCTGCTAGAGAAAAAAACACATGGGATGCCCCCACCTCAACTGAAAACCCACCTAAACATGTTAAGACTTCATAGTCACCCAGTGAAAAACACCACCCAATAGAGTGGAATGTGGGAGAAGAGCCAGACCTAATTAGAACCTCCTCCCACATCAGGCTGCGGCTTCTGGCATCCTACAAAAAGATTGAGAAAACTTCCTTACATGTTTTTTACCTTCCCCCTCTATACTGTGTTCTAAACTTGCTTGTTCACAATGGATTTTCCCACTTCGTTCTCATATTTGGATGCATACTCTCTCTGTACAGGCTTTTAGAAAAGATGGTTCTTTGGTACTGCCCAAGTGGTTTTTCTTTTGAGACGGAGTTTCAGTCTTGTTCCCCAGGCTGGAGTGCAATGGCGCAATCTCGGCTCACCGCAACCTCCGCCTCCTGGGTTCAGGCAATTCTCCTGCCTCAGCCTCCCCAGTAGCTGGGATTACAGGCACGCACCACTATGCCCAGCTAATTTTTGTATTTTTAGTAGAGACGGGGTTTCACCATGTTGACCAGGATGGTCTCGATCTCTTGACCTCGTGATCCACTTGCCTCAGCCTCCCAAGGTGCTGGGATTACAGGCTTGAGCCACTGCGCCCGGCCCAAGAGGTTTTAAACTCAGTTTCTTTCTAGAATGTTTCCCCTGAATCTCTACCTCTTTAGCTCCAATGAGCCTCAGACATGTCCTAGACTCCCAGCTACCTCATCTCTTCCCAGCCTTCCCAGGCCCTCACCTCTCAGGTATGACGGTCCTCACACATATAAGAAAGCAAGTGCAGTAGATTTTAGAAGGATGAAATACTGTAACTATAAAGTGTTATTCAAAGCAGCAGCAGGAGCAACAGGGCTTTCTGAGCAACGCTTTGCTATTCAGCTTTCTTTATCTTTCTCTAGCCGTTAAAAATGCCCGCTAAAGGAATAACGCATCCCTTGGAAAAATGGGTGAAAGTACAAATGAATTAGGGTTTACAGAAGATGAGCATAAAGGAGGTTGCTTCTCTATGGAAGACCACACACACGCACGCACACACACGCATATGCACACGCACGCATACAGACGCACTCGCATGCACACACACGCACACACAGGCATACAGACGCACTTGCACGCACACACAAGCACACACATGCACACGCACGCACACACGCATATGCACACACATGCATACAGACGCACTCGCATGCACACACGCACACACATGCACACACGTACGCACAGGCATACAGACGCACTTGTACACACACAAGCACACACATGCACACACGCACGCACACATGCATATGCACACGCACGCATACAGACGCACTCGCATGCACACACGCACACACATGCACACACGCACGCACGCATACAGACGCACTCGCATGCACACACACACGCACACACGCACATACACGCATATGCACACACACACATACAGATGCACACACACGCGCACGCACGCACACACACACAGGCATACAGACACACACGCACACACACTTTGCTTACTACACATAGTAACTACATGTACTGTAGCTTACAGATGAATGAAAAATATGAATGCCTTTTTTAAAGCAAGATTTTTGTAGCAAAACACGAAGAGATATAGTAATATAAAAATAAAACGTGCATGATGGCATGTAAATATTCTAATTCGGTAAATAAACTTTCTTCAATCAAACATTTGTGGAGAGGTGTTTGGGTCCTCTATTTGAATCGAAGTATCTTAGTAAAGGTACTTCTAACTAAATAGGAGTCAGGGTGAATATTTATTTTCTCACATAATATGTGACTAATTGAATGAGGCTGTTTTGCTTTTGTTTTCTAAACAACTCTTAAAATTGGAAGCCTAGTTTGTCAGGTGCCATGACTCTAAATGATTTTGGAACTTCCTGTTAGGAACTAACTTCAGAGCTGTTTTGATGAATAGGGTGACTGATTATTTCAGTTTTCCAGAATGTGGGACTGTAGAATTGCGACAGTCTTAGGCAGATCTTCTTGATTTACCTGGAACTGAGGGAGATTTCTTCCAGTCTTACAGCTGGGCACGTTGCAGCCAAAATGGATTGAGTTTGGTCACCCTATTCATAAATCATACAAGAACTACCAGCGCATTGCTTTATAGTCATACAGTGTTACTCAGTATGATCTCCTCCTTATTTTTAAGACTGGCCCTTGATGTCCTTTGGCTGTTTCAAAGATCAAATGTGTTCCTCCCCAAACAAAGATAGCAATGTACAGAAGAGCCTGAACTCAGAAGGCAATTTTACAAACTTTCCTTTCTTCCTCCCTCCCTCCCTTTCTTCCTTTCCTCTTTCCCCTCTTTTTCTTCTTACCTTTCCATATCTGAGTCACTGTATGGAAAAGTATGTTGTACAAGTGGTGGGTGTGATACAGACTTGTCTTCACCAAACTTTGGTCAGGTTCCCCTGAACCCTCCTCTTGACTGGGCCTTTCCCCCGGTCCCCATCCTGTCTTCGGCCTGCCTGGTGCAGTTTTAGGAAGAATTCTGCCAAGTCTGTTGAGAATACCCTCCCTCATATCTGATCAGCCTTGGTATCTGATCAAATTCATTTAATCCTGTCTCCTACCCGATTTTGGAATCCCTCAAACCTCAACTTGTAGCTCAGCACATTATCCTTTCCCCTCACTTTTAGCTGCTTAGCACATTTTATGGTAATCACTAATTCATCACGTGGAACTGAGTAAGAACCATTTAATATGATTATCTTCTCCATTGAAGCTGTCATCGTAATTAGAGCTGCAGTGAACTGTTTGCCAGGAATTATAACTTCTGCCAAGAAAAACTTGGGTGTCATTTTAGAAAAATTCTTAGGCGGGGGAGGAGGAGACCAGGGCCATCTGTGTGGGGGTCCAAAGCCGAATAATGATAAGCAAAGCCCCTTTCTCCTTCTCTCTGCCAAACTCTGGCCAGCCCTCCAGCTGGATCTTGCCAAAGACTGTAACAGGAATCGGCTTTCAAGGTAGTCCAAGGAGCACGCCCTCTCTTGGGAAGAAAGCCTTTGGAAAAGGCAGCAACAAATAAACATCAGGCCCGTGTGCATGAGGCTTCCTAAAAGTTGTTCCAAATGGTTTTGTTTGCTGCCCCACTGTTTCCAGGGCAACCACCTAAGCCAGGACAGAAGTAGAAGGAGACATGAGGCTGGAATGGGACCACCCACTGCAGTTCTCATTTTATCCTGATGGCAAGAACCTTTATATCGACTCGAAGTTCGTCAGGCCTCTTGCTGTGAATCACTGGAATAACATTTTGCCCTGATGGAAGTGTGTCACAGGCTGCTGCTCCCACATCCCCCATACTGAGGTGTTTTTAAATGGAACCAAATATCCCAGGGGAATTTTCTCCGCACTACTAGCATTGCTTTGTTGCACATTTTCAGATTACACATTGTAAATTATAGTTGAAAAAATACATTATGCTAATTTCCTCCTGCATGTCTTTGAGTTATTTTTAGGAAAAGCGTCTTTGGAATTCAGCTTCTCAGGTAAATGTTTAAAATGAAGACTAAGGCAGAGGGATGCTCCAGGTTCAGACTGCAGCTGCATCACAGTCTGGCACTTGGTAATGAGCACTACTTGTGTGTCCAGCACGGAGCTTGGCTGCCGATAGCAGAAGAAGCCCTGGACTGGGCATCAGTAGATGTGGGTGTGCATGCTGGTTATACAACTTTCTGGACATGTGACTTTGGAGGAATTTGTTTCATGTTCCTAAGTCTTGACTTCCTCATCTATGGAGTTAGGGAGTTCAGCGAGGTCTCTAGAGTGCCTTCCACTTCTCATACTCCATGGCACTCTGTGCTAAACTAAGGAAGATGACCTCAAATCACATTAGCAGATCATGTTGACTCTCTTTAAAAAGAATGAATAAACTCAGGCCAGGCGCAATGGCTCATTCCTGTAATCCCAGCACTTTGGGAGGCTGAGGCCAGTGGATCACTTGAGGTCAGGAGTTGGAGACCAGCCTGGCCAACATGGTAAACCTTGCCTCTACTAAAAAATACAAAAATTAGCTGGCTGTGGTGGTGGGTGCCTCTAATCCCAGCTACTCAGGAGGCTAAGGCAGGAGAATTGCTTGAACCCAGGAAGTGGAGGCTGCAGTGAGCCGAGATCACACCACTGTACTCCAGCTTGGGCAAAGAGCAAGATTCCATCTCAAAAAATAAAAATAAAAAAAGAATGAATGAACTCAATCTGTGAGCATTATAAAATTCAGCAGCACAAAATACTTTAGCCTATGTTCTTCATGATCTCTTACTGCACTGAGGTTGTTCATTTCTTCACATGTCAGGCTGGATATCTCTTACTGCACTGAGGTTGTTCATTTCTTCACGTCAGGCTGGATATCTCTTACTGCACTGAGGTTGTTCATTTCTTCACATGGCGGGCTGGATATCCCTTCAGATCCATGTTCCATCACTCTCCATCCTGGCAGACTGTCCTATAAGGACTCCAGGCTCTTGTCCTGTGGCTTCCAGGTGAGCTCAGCAAATGTTCAAGAGATTGAAAAGCAGTTGAGTGTGAGATTGCTCCCTCCCTGTGCCTCGCCTGTGAGGTTGCCACGTCTGCATTCCTTAACCGAAGGTCACAGCTCTCGTAAAGCACCCTCTCTACCTAGCGGTCTCCAAATTTCCATAATACATTCCTCCACTTGTTGCTTCAGGTCTGCGGGCACTGTTCAATCCCTGTGGTTCTCTATGCCCAGTCTATGTTTTTAGAAACTCATTTAGGCTGGGCATGGTGACTCCTGCCTGTAATCCCATGACTTTGGCAGGCTAAAGTGGGAGGAATCCCAGACCAGCCTAGGCACATAGTGAGACCCCATCTCTAAAAAAGTACATAATAAAAATAAATAAAAACTAGTCTTTATTTATTTATATTTTAAAGATGGTCTCACTCTGTCACCCAGGCTGGAGTGCAGAGGTGCAATCCTGGCTCACTGCAGCTTCCGCCTCCAGCGTTCCAGTGATTCTCCTGCCTCAGCCTCCTGTGTATCTGGGGTTACAGGCACTCACCACCAGGACTGGCTCATTTTATTTTATTTTATATTTTAGTGGTGACAACAGGATTTCACCATGTTGTCCAGGCTGGTCTCAAACTCCTGCCCTCAAGTGATCTGCCCACCTTGGTCTCCCAAAGTGCTGGAATTACAGGTGTGAATCACCGTGCCTGGCCAAAACTAGTCTTCAGTAAAATTTTTCCAGACTGTCCACTATGAATGAATCTTCTGTTTCCTGCTGGTAACTGACTGATATACCCAGTTTCTTGAGATTGCGGGTGTGGCAGGACCACAAAGTCCCTGGTGCTTATTATGGTAGTACATAAATTTACCTTGAATACCTGTTTTTTTGTTTCTTTAATTGAAGCTCAGAAAAGATAGGAATCTCTGTGTACTGCTGCTTGGTTTTATAGTACTTGAGCGTTATACATGCTTGTACTAAACAAGATTCAGAAGCAGATAACAGAAAGCATTCTAGTAATTTTAGCAAGAAAGGATTTGCTAAGGAGAATTCCATGCTCACAGTTACAGGGGCTGGAAGAGTGGGCTATGGGCTGGGCTTCCAGAACAGCACGGCAGAGCTGATCTGTCTAGAGAACTATCTGCAGCATCAGGAAGCTGGGGATCAGGAAACCACTGTACCACTCACCAGCTCCCAGATCACACTACCTGGCCACAGTTCAGTATTCAGAAAGTTGTAGCCTCAACTGTTTGCCCCAAACCATGCCGTACCTGATTTGTAATATCAAAATGAAGGCCTTGGGACTGCCTTCCTTCCTACCTGACTCAGTGCTAACTTAAATTTTCACATAAGTGCATCTTATTTTTGGATCCTAAATCATATTCCTGGCTGTACGTAAGTCTGGGAAATGTCACTTTTAGCTTTGTAGCTTCTGCAATATGGGAAGGCACTCTACAAGGAGAGTGGAATGAATTCTGTGCAAGCCCAGCTACTCGGTCTGCCACAAAGTTATTTCAAAAGCATGAACTTTGGAGATTTAAAAAGGACCAACATTCAAATATTTACTCTAGAATTTATTAGCTACATGACCTTGGGCAGGATGCACTTAATGTTACTGAGCCAATTTTTCCTGTGTACAATGGGGAGTATAATGTCTGCCTCACAGAACTGCCATTTATTCATTCATTTATACATCTATCAAATGTTTACATTAGTACTAGAAGTTTTACTTGAAAACGACAAAAACTAATTGGTTGATTCAGCCAAAAAGAAAACTATTAAAGGATATTTTGGTAGGTCACAGAATTGCCAGGAGGGCTAGAGAGCCAGGCTCAAGCATGAACTTCCAGGTCACCACGTCAAACAGATGTCAGGACCAGCCTGAAGACACTGCGGCTGCCTCCACCTCCTCGCGTCCAATGCTACATTTTGCACTGCCGGCAGGAACTGTACTGACGTAAGCGCTACTGCCAGCTCTCTTACAGGAACTCAACAATGCCACCTCCGAAGGCCAAGTGGCGGTGGTGTCACTCTCACTGGCAAAAAGGGATTCCATGTGGCATTTCTTTCTCACGTTGCTCTCGTCTCAAAGAAATTTCACAAAGAGGTCTGATGGGGCCGGAGTCACATGCTTGTACCCAGCTCGCTGCAAGGCGGGTGAAGAAAGCATAATTTCTGCTGTCTAGTTTGGGGAGGAAAGAAACTTGCTAACCAAAAGGAGAGTGTGCACAGGTGCTGAGCTCCAGACAAAGTAACTACTCGAAATGGCTAAGCAAAAAGGGTATTTGTCGGCTCTCATTGTCTTTCTTACTCTTTGTGTCACTTTGCTTTCCTTTCCCCAAGCTTCATTCTCAGGCATTCTCTCCCTGAAATGGTGGCAGGCTTATCTCTGAGAACTGCAAACGTACATTCTACCAGCCAAGCAATCGCTTGGAAAGAATGTGTCTTTCCCAGTCATTTCTTCAAAACTCCGTGGCTGACTCTATTGATGTGACTTGGATCACATAAGCTTTCCTAATCATTCCTGGAGCCGGAAAGATGGAATTAATTTACGCACCAATTTTGGGTTATATGTCAACCAAGCTGCAGAGGTATAGGTTCAGCCCTTCTACAACTGTGTGGCTCAAACATAGGGGAAGAAAGTTTTTATAGAGGAACCTGGGGATACTTACAGGTGAAAACAATCACTGACCACTCTAATCTCCTGAGCTGTTTGGTATCCACGCACACGCTCTTCTTCCCATGCATGCAGCATCATCATGATCACCCATAACAGTGCAACTCTTCTACGTCCATCTCAAAATTCCCTCCTTCCCCAGGTTCTAGGCCAGTTACTGCACCCAGCTTTTGGGTTTCCCAGCAGCATGCATTATTTTCAGCTCGGTCCAGAATGGCTGCTTGTGTATTGGCAACCTGAGGTTAAATGATAAATTTAACCTGATCCACAATGGTAGAAATGGGTCAGGTGAGAGTGGTCACTGGCCAGCGGAATTTATCACGTCCTGCTTCCCAGGAATAAAAAGTGCTCTCAGCTCCAGTGATAGAGTAGATATCTTGATCAGCAAAAGTAGTTGATTCTGGTTCTCTCCTCTGGGAGAACAGCCAAAAATGCCTAGTGTCCACTGTGGTCACCTCTGAAAAGGACAGTGGAGAGGATCACTTGTGAGGGTTAAACTAATTTAGGACCCAGTTTTCCATTGAGAAGAGTTCAGGGGCCTGGAGATTGTGTTAAGTTAGTAAGTGTTTATCTAGAAGTAACAATTTTCCTAGAAATTAGGAGGCTCTCTCCATGCACATCCAACACTAGGATGTCCTCTCTCATAGCAACAGGCCTTAGAGTTCTCCTCTTCCCTCCAGCTCTCAGCCACGAAGCCTCCATTTTTTTACATTTCCTGGGGGCAATGACAAGCAGTAGCTTGAGTTGGAAGAGACAAAACTAATCTCAGCTCCAACATCCCATGTATTTCACTGGTGGGGCTATGAAGTGGTGACTAAGTGGAGCCTTATCAGTCAGGGAAAGCCCAGAAGGAGGTGCTTAGTAGGGCTTTTCCGGGAGCCTTTTTTATCTCCTCTTCAGTTTTCAGAATCTTAGACATGACTTCCACTAACGTTATCTCAGGGGAGAGAATTCAGCTCAAGATTATCTGACTGCTATCTCTCTTCGATCACAGGCCACAATTAGAAAGGGCTTCCCTTAGCAGTTTCTGTTCTCTCTTTCTGCTTTCTGATGAGCCAGTCATCTCTTACTTGTAGTGACTTATCTTGGGCTTAAAAAAAAAAAGTATCCAACCTGGTCCAACCAGCTGACATTTTTCTACTGACTCTCCCAAAGCTCCCACTGGACTGACACATTGCCTGAATTTCCAGATACAACGCGCTTATGAAGACGGGCATTTTCTAAGCCAGAGAAGGGGAGGTTCGCACTTTTTCCTGCCTCACCATGACCCTTCCAACTTCACATTGTCATTCTAAGTGTCAGTTATAACTACTATGTCCAGGATCAATTTACATTTCCGTCTACTTCTGTTTCTGCACAAACAAAAGAAACTCACTGGGGCTATCTTCGGCGAAACAAGAAATGTGGTCAAGGATGTGGACTAGCACAAAGGATTAGAGGAAATGCTAAGTAAGCACCAGACTGTGAAAAGGCCAAGAATCAAAACAGCTCTAAGGATCCAGATAGCAGGAACTAAAGGTCAGTCTTTTCGTGGCATTATTAGTAGGATAAATGATCTCCATCATTTTCTATCTCTACGTTACTCTACTTGAGATTTAATTTTGGGAGACAGAGTCTAAACGGTATTCTTGGGTCACACATATACTCACCTCTTGGTCAGGGCAGGGCAGAGCAGGGCAGGACATTTTGAATGACTGCCTCACCAAGACTAGCAAAAAGATCGTTTCAAGGTGTTTTTACCAGAGAAAGATGGAGTGAGTGCCAGGCAGGCAAAACCCAAAGATGGTCAATATTTGCTGTGTGCTAAGCGCTGTGCCAGTGTGTCTGGATCCCGAGATAAATAATGATGGTAACGTTTATTAATCATTTGCCAGGTGCCAGGAACTTTCCATGTAGTATTTCAGATAATCTTTTTAATAAATAGCATAAAGTAGATACTCTTTTTTTTTTTTTTCTGCGACAGTCTTACTCTATCACTCAGGCTGGAGTGCAGTGGTGCAATATGGGCTCACTGCAACCTCTGCCTCCTGGGTTCGAGTGATTCTCCTGCCTCAGCCTCCCTGGTAGCTGAGATTACAAGTCTGTGCCACCACAAAGCGTGTGCCTGGCAAATTTTTGTATTTTTAGTAGAGATTGGATTTCACCATGTTTGCCAGGCTGGCCTTTAACTCCTGACCTCAGATGATCCACCTGCCTGAGCCCTCCAAAGTATTGGGATTACAGGCATGAGCCACTGCACCTGGCCATAGAGTAGATACTCTTATGTCTTAGTGATGCAGGATTTTTTACTCCTTAGCTTGGCTAGTTCTGGATTTTTGTCTCACGACCAGAAAAATTAGTCACACAGACATCAAAGAGTAAGTGGAAAATAATTTATTAAGTGGAAAGGGAAGCTCTCAGCAAAAAGAGGGGTCCTGAGAGCAGGTTGCTGGTTGCCCCCTTCACAGCTGAATATAAGGGCTTCTATAAAGCTGCTGATGGGGCTGGGTTCCTATATTAGTCCGTTTTCATGCTGCCTATAAAGATATACCCAAGCCTTGGCAAAATACAAAATGAAGAGGTTTATTGGACTTACGGTTCCATGTGGTTGGGGAGGCCTCGCAATCATGGCAGAAGGTGAAAGGCATGTCGCACATGGCAGCAGACAAAAGAAGAGAGCTTGTGCAGGGAAACTCCCATTTTTAAAAGCATCAGATCTTGTGAGACGTATTCACTATCACAAGAAAAGCACAGGAAAGACCTGCCACCATGATTCAATTGCCTCCCACCAGGTCCCTCTTACAACACATAAAAATTCAAGATGAGACTTGGGTGGGGACACAGCCAAACCATATGAGTTCCCTATTTGTATAAGGCACAAATTCTTGGTGGCTCCATAGCATTCTTCCAGTGCACTTGCAGAGCCCTTGGCCTGAGCCCCTCCACAATGAGTTATTTCCCTAACTGTGCATGTGCTAAGGGACAGAAATTTTCACCGTGGGCATGTTTAGGCAAGCCCCCTATACACAATGACCTTGGGGGGTCAGAGGTCTTCTGGGGACCCTCTCCTATCTGTCTAGGAGAGTTCTCTGCCTCCTGCGTCTATCATTAGGTCAGTTAATTCTGTCCATCCTTTAATTCCTACGTCAAAGTGCTAACCCCAATATATCAGAAAGCAATCTTATTGGGAAACAGTCATTGCAGATGTAGTTAGTTAAGATGAGGTTATTAGAGAGGCCCCAATCCCATATGATGGGCATCCTTATAAAAAGGAGAAATTTGAACACAGCAAGATGCACACAGTGAGGACACCATGTGAAGATAAAGGCAGAGAGTGAAATGATGCTCCTAGGAGTGCCTTGGCTCCAAGGAATGCCAAGATTCTCAGTAAACCACCAGAAAGGAAAAGAAAGGCATGGAAGACGTCCCTCAGAATTAGCCAATCCTGTTAACACCTCGATCTTGGATTTGTTGCCCCAGAACTGTGAGACAGCACATTTCTCTTGTTTCTACCACCCAGCTTGTGGTACTTTGTTATAGCAGCCCTTGAAACAAATGCAGTTGGGTTCCTTAGAAGCAGAGTCTGAGATGAGCTTATTATTCAAGAGATGAATTAAAGGAGTACCTTCCTAGGCTTCTCCTGTATTTTCCAAAATGACTACAGCATTATTTCTGGTCTCATACACTCCACTAGAATATTGTCACTCCGCCCGCAAGAAGAGGAGTCTTTAAACTTGAGGGGGCCTTGCAACTGTCTTTACTGGTACAATAAGGTAGAAATAACACTGGGTGACTTCCAAGTTTAAGTCACAGGAAGCAATTTAGCTATCATCAGGCTCTTTTGCAGGATACTCTCTCTTAGAATCCAGCCACCATGCTATAAGGAACCTAAAAGTAGCCCATGCAAAGAGACCACAGGGAGAAGGACCGAGGTCCCCAGGGAACGGTTTGTATAAAGTGTCATATATGTGAGTGATGGGACTTCAGATGGTTCCCATCCCCAACCCTTGTCTTTCTTCTCACAAATCTTTTAACACAGAGACCAGCCACTACCTCAAAGTTCCTGATCCCCAGAATCCATGAGCCTAATAAATGGCTGTGTTGAACCACTAAGTTTTGGGGTAATTTATTTTGCAGCCATAGCAACTGGAACAGGTTTTTACCTGGAAGCAGGATATTGTAATGAAAATCTAAAAATGTGATAGTGGCTTTGGGGAAGAAGGTGGAAGTGGGAAGGGCGTGAAGATGCTGGTAGGATAGTCTCATGGTCCTCAAGAAGGCTTGTAGAGAGAACTTAAAGTAAGAAAAAGTAAGTAAGTTTCCTTCCTCCTCTTGGAAACTGGAGGAAGAAGGTTTTTGTTACTTAGTGGCAGAACGTTTAGCAACACAGCAACCTGTAATAAAGTAGAAAGCAGAAATTGTACCCAGTGAACTGAATTATCTTGCTAGGGAGATTCACTGGAAGAATGTTGAAATTGCCCTCTGGCTATTTCTTCTTGTTTATAGTAAAAGACAGAAGAAAGAAGGAAGATGAACACATAACTGAATTTAAAATGAAACTATCAGGCAGGGCGCGGTGGCTCACGCCTGTAATCCCAGCACTTTGGGAGGCTGAGGCGGGTGGATCATGAGGTCAAGAGATCGAGACCATCCTGGTCAACATGGTGAATCCCCGTCTCTACTAAAAATACAAACATTAGCTGGGCATGGTGGAGCGTGCCTGTAATCCCAGCTACTCAGGAGGCTGAGGCAGGAGAATTGCCTGAACCCAGGAAGTGGAGGTTGTGGTGAGCCGAGATCACTCCATTGGACTCTGGCCTGGGTAACAAGAGCGAAACTCCGTCTCAAAAAAAAAAAAAAAAAAAAAAAGAAAATGAAACTGTAATTTCTAGGCTCTGTAAGTTTGTCAGTTAAGTAAAATGCTTCACAGCAAAGATGAAATCCAGGTAAGAACAATAAGATCCATTGATATGATCTCAGAAAAATCTAAAGTGATTCCTCAGAGAACAATTCAGTCAAATAAAAGTTCCTGTAAGGATCTTAAGGGCGTATCCCACAGAGCATCTTTATCACAAAAAGGCTTCCAAGAGTCTTAAAGATGTTTTCCCTCCGGAGTCTAATAGGAAGACCAAGGTAGAGAAGGGTTTATCTTGAAGGAGAACTTTGGGGATGAATTCTGTTTAATGGAGTGAATTACAATAAGATTCATAAACTCAAAGATTTTAAAATAATTATATCAACTTGAACTGAAAGACATAGAAAATACAAAATGAAATCCAAATTTCTATGGGCAGAAATAGGCTGCAAAAATTATGCAGCCATAAAATGGGCTGTTTTCCATGGAAAATGAAGAAGGCCAGGAGGGGAGAGCCAAGAGCGAAAGCGAATTGTTTTAGGCAATAGAATTGATCCTCTAATCAAGAAAGTGGCAACATATGTTCAGCTAGGTTTCAATATTGCTGTGAACCAGTGAATCCTGTGTGTATCAATTTTATTCCTTTATTATTATTATTTTTTTTGAGATGAAGTTTCGCTCTTGTCACCCAGGCTGGAGTGCAATGGCGCGATCTCGGCTCACTGCAACCTCCACCTCCTGGGTTCAGGCAATTCTCCTGCCTCAGCCTCCTGAGTAGCTGGGATTACAGGCACGCGCCACTGTGCCCAGCTAATTTTTTGTATTTTTAGTAGAGACGGGGTTTCACCTTGTTAACCAGGATGGTCTCGATCTCTTGATTTTGTGATCCACCTGCTTTGGCCTCCCAAAGTGCTGGAATTACAGGCTTGAGCCACCATGCCCAGCCAATTTTGTTCCTTTTTAAAAAGCAGTGTTCATAGCAGTTATTTTATACCTGTTCCATAACTGCATGTTGGGAATGTGCAGGAGAGAAAGTTTGTCTCTTTAGTCCATAGGTCTGCAGATCAAAAGGAAATGTGCTAATACGAAGTGGGCTGTTCAGGGGTGAAGTCCCTAGAGGGATATCATTTTGAATGCTCTTTTTGCCTTCCTCTTAGGGGCTTATAATAATTCTGCATGTTGAGAGACCTCTCATCTTTCAAAGAATTCAAGATGTACTGGGAAAATAATTGTGTAGTAGTCTGCTAGTTCTCTTCCAGTGTCCATTCTCTTTTTCAGTAAGAGAACACTTGAATTCTAGCTAAACACATGTCTGCCAGGAATAAAGATTGTGTTTTCCAGCTTCCCTTGCTGCTAGGCATGGCCATTTGTTAGTTACTGTCAGTGGGATGTCACTTTCAGAGAGTATATCTAAAATAAGGATTATTCCCTTGGTTGCATTTTCTCCTTTCTGCTGTAGGAATACAGGTGCAGTGACCCTTTCTGCTGTAGGAATACAGGTGCAGTGACCCTTTCTGCCGTAGGAATACAGGTGCAGTGACCCTTTCTGCCGTAGGAATACAGGTGCAGTGACCCTTTCTGCCGTAGGAATACAGGTGCAGTGACCCTTTCTGCCGTAGGAATACAGGTGCAGTGACCCTTTCTGCCGTAGGAATACAGGTGCAGTGACCCTTTCTGCCGTAGGAATACAGGTGCAGTGACCCTTTCTGCCGTAGGAATACAGGTGCAGTGACCCTTTCTGCCGTAGGAATACAGGTGCAGTGACCCTTTCTGCCGTAGGAATACAGGTGCAGTGACCCTTTCTGCCGTAGGAATACAGGTGCAGTGACCCTTTCTGCCGTAGGAATACAGGTGCAGTGACCCTTTCTGCCGTAGGAATACAGGTGCAGTGACCCTTTCTGCCGTAGGAATACAGGTGCAGTGACCCTTTCTGCCGTAGGAATACAGGTGCAGTGACCCTTTCTGCCGTAGGAATACAGGTGCAGTGACCCTTTCTGCCGTAGGAATACAGGTGCAGTGACCCTTTCTGCCGTAGGAATACAGGTGCAGTGACCCTTTCTGCTGTAGGAATACAGGTGCAGTGACCCTTTCTGCCGTAGGAATACAGGTGCAGTGACCCTTTCTGCTGGTAGGAATCCCTTGGTTGCATTTTCTCCTTTCTGCTGGTAGGAATACAGGTGCAATGACCGTTTTTCAGCAGTCACACTGGATCGTGTCTATATAGTCATACCCTAGGGCTCATAAAGAACAAAGCTGGAAGGATCCTGGGTCCCTGCCAAACTGATATTTATATGAGAGAATAAAATCTTGAGTGTGAAAGCCACTGTAAACTTGGGTTTCCGTCCCATGCTATACCATTTCATCCTCACAGATAAGATGTCATAGATGGTAGAATTATGGCTCTCTGAGAACAGGGAGCTTGTTTGCCTTAGTCATGGCTACGTCTCCAGTGTCTAGAATTATGCATGGTGCATGGCAACCATTTAAAAAGAAATGAATGAACAAAATATTATGATAATTAACAATGAAGAATCAACACAAAAAACAGACCAGCATTTCCCACATGAGAATTTTTTTTAGTTGTAGTTAAATACATATGACATAAAATTTACCGTGTTAAACTCTTGTTTTCAGTTGTGGTAAAATACACATAACATAAAATGCACCATCTTAACTGCTTTTAAGTGTATGGTTCATTGTTAAGTACATTCACATTGTTGAGCAACCATCACTACCATCCATCTCCAACTTTTTTCATCTTCCAAAACATTTTTCATCCTTAAAACTGTTTTGATCTTCCCAAACTGAAACTCCATATTCTTAAATAACAACTCCTGTTGCCTCTCCCTCAGCCCCTGACTACCACCATTCTACTTTCTGTCCGTATGGATTTGACAAATCTATGTGCCTTATAGAAGTGGAATTACATGATATTTATCTTTTTGTCACTGGCTTATTCTACTTGCCATAATTCTTTAAGATTCATTCATGTTGTAGCACATGTCACAATTTCCTTCTTTTTTAAAGCTGAATAATATCCTATTGTATGTACATACCACATTTTGTTTGTCCATCTGTCTGTCAGTGGGTTGCTTCCACCATCTGGCTATTGTGAATAATGCTGCTATTGACAGGGTTGTACAGAAAATGTTTTTATTATTTGTTTAGAGACAAGGTCTTGTTCTGTTGCCCAGGCTGGAGTGCAGTGGCATGATCTTGGCTCACTACAACCTCTGATTCGAGGGCTCAAGTGATCCTCCTACCTCAGCCTCCTGGGTAGCTGGTACTGCAGGTGTGCACTGCCAGGCCAGGCTTCTTTTTGTATTTTTTGTAGAGATGGGTTTTGCTATGTTGCCCAGGCTGGTCGCAAACTCCCGGGTTCAAGCAATCCAACTGCCTCCACCTCCCAAAGTGCTGGGATTACAGGTGTGTGCCACCGCACCAGGCCAGAAAATATTTTTAAAGATTTCAGATTCCTTAGATGTTCTAATTTATTGACTCAAATCTTGGAAGTGGGAGAGGTGGGGCGGGGAGCAATTTGGAAGTTTTTTTTTTTTGAAATGGAGTTTCAGGCTGGAGTGCAGTGGTGTGGTCTTGGCTCACTGTAACCTGTTGGGGTCCGGCACGTCTGCCGCGGGGCTACCGACCTGCGGGAGTCCCCGAGACTGCCAACATAGATGTCTCGTTCAACCTGACGGAGAGAGTGCGCGAAGTGAAAGAAAAGAGAAAAGCGGAGTCTGGAGGGCTGGCTTAGGCTATGTCCAAGCAGCAATTTTATTTTTGCAATATGTTACATTATATACTTTTCTGAAGTTAATGTTGCTTACGCCAGATCAACATACTTAAGTAACAGTAAGCAAGTTACGCCCAGTAAGTTATAGTAAGTAAGTTACGCCCAGCAAGTAAGTTATGCCCAGTAAGTACTTAACAATTGTAAGCAAGTTACAGTTACGCCCAGCAAGTTACGGTAAGTTACCAAGTGTAAATACTTAAGTTAATATTTTACAATGAAGGTAACAAGGGTCCAAAATGAACACAATCAAGCAATAAACCATAAGAAGCCAAAAGTGGGCACATTGCCTCCCAAGTCCTCATATTCATAAAGTAATGTCTGTTAATTATTTTGAATAGCATAGTCCCTCTCTCGGTTCCTGCTTTCTCTCAGCTCGACTCCCCCAACCGGGGATCTGTGTCCCGGCTCAAGCTCACCGTATGGCGAGGCCCATTTCCTAGGGGCCTCACACGGGAGCGATCCACACAGATCCCTCAGTAACCTCCACCTCCCTAGTTCAAGCGATTCTCCTGCCTCAGCCTCCCGAGTAGCTGGGACTACTCGGTACCGGTGTGTGCCATCACACCTGACTAATTTTTGTAGTTTGAGTAAAGATGAGGTTTCACTATGTTGGCCAGGCTGGTCTTGAACTCCTGACACGTGATCTGCCCTCTTTGGCCTTCCAAAGTGGTGGGATGACAGGGATGAGCTATCGTGACCAGCCTGGAAGATATATTTAACTGTTTTCCAGGTGATTTGGAGTACAGATTATGTAGTCCTTGAATTGACTATTGGAAATCACTGATATCATACAGTGAGTACTATGCGTACTAGAATATAGACATAGAAAAAACAGAACAATAAGGTTATGAGGTGAGAGTTCCTTGTGTTGTTGAAAATTAAGGGGAGCTTGACTTGGCACAAATGAGAGGGACGCCATTTCAGGTTGGAGAAAAAATTACTTTTGAGATAGAAGCATTCTTTTTTTTTTTTGAGACAGAGTTTTGCTCTTGTTACCCAGGCCGGAGTGCAATGGCACCATCTAGGCTCACCGCAACCTCCACCTCCTGGGTTCAGGCAATTCTCCTGCCTCAGCCTCCCGAGTAGGTGGGATTACAGGCACGTGCCACCATGCCCAGCTAATTTTTTGTATTTTTTTTAGTAGAGTTGGGGTTTCACTATGTTGAGCAGGATGGTCTCGATCTCTAGACCTCGTGATCCACCTGCCTGAGATATAAGCATTCTTAAAGTGGTTCCCACTTATCAGTGGTTTTGCCTTCTGTGGTTTCAGTTACCCACAATCAATTGTGGTCTGAAAATGTTAAATAGGAAATACTAGAAATAAATAATTCTTAAGTTTTCTATAGGATTCCATCCTGAGTTGTGTGATGAAATCTCATGTTGCTCTGCTCCATCCTGCCTGGGACATGACTCATCCATTTGTTCGGTGTATTATGCTGCCTGTCTGTTAGTTATTTAGTAGCCTTTTGGTAATGAGATCAACTGTCATGGTACCGTGGTGCTTGTGTTCAAGTAACCGTTATTTCACTTACTAATGGCCCTAAAGTGCAAGAGTGGTGATGCTGGCAATTCGGATATGCTAAAGAGGATCCATCAGTTGCTTTCTTTAAGTGAAAAAGTTTAAGTTCTCCACTTAAAAGAGAAAGAAAAAAATTACATACTGAGGTGGCTAAGATCTACAGTAAGAATGAATCTTCTATCTGTGAAATTGTGAAGAAGGAAAAAGAAATTCAGGCATAGTACACTTGCATGTTGAGTACTTTCTGTGGCTTCAGGCATCCAGTGGGGGTCTTAGAACGTATCCCCCATGGATATGGTGAATACTGCACTTTTTTAGGTGTCTCTGATTGTGCTAACACAGCTCTTTCCAAGTCTAGAAATATATATTTTGTTCAACCGTATTGAAAACTACTAAGTATTGTCCAACTAAGAATATAATAAATTTTGTTATATTTATAAAACTTTCATTAGAGCAACAACATTATCAAGAAAACACATCTGTTTTCTTCTCTGGAGTGAGCACGACAGAATAGCATGGGAAAAAAACTGATGTGGTAATATGACCTCTTAAAATGGAAATTTATCTAAAATGGTCTTTTGACCATGATGGACTGTGTAAGTAGTAATATAACAAAATCATTTCAGAATCTCTTTTCCAGTAGCTGACTTCTATATGTTATTTGCTCTAACGTTGAAACAAAATTGCAAACATTGTAGCAGCTTCTTTGTTGCAGCTTTCAACCAGAAGGGGAACCTTGCCAGAAATCCTGGTTGGTTTTTTTCCCCCCAAATCATTCCATTCACTTCTAAATGAATGCATTGGTTGTATTCTGCTCACTTTGGTTGAATTACATTAAAGACAAATTTATTTTTTAACGTATACACTAAAAAGATGTTAACTCGACTACTTTCTTTTCTAGATAAAATAAAACATGTTTCTGATACATCCGTTTTTAAAATTTCCCATTTTTATAAGTTGCCTGGATGTGACCAGGAAAATTCCTCTGGTGAGGGCTTTAAAGTAGAATTTATTAACCTATGTTTATTTGTGAGTGAACCAGTGTGTTTACTGCAACTTTCTTCTTCCTTTCAAGTAATGCAAGTTATCGTTTGATAGTGTGTTGTTAACTGAAACTTACAGAGAGTTTCTCACATGTAACTTAGAGTTAAGTGAGAGAGACAGAACATTTATGAAATAAGCTCGCAAATAAATGTTTTTTATAAGTACCAAAATTGAATCCTTCCTGGGCTTTCAGAGTGAGTATTAAGAGGATCTTGTCTGTTTAAGGCATCATGAAAGAAATTTGAGCTGAGACTTAAGGCATAAGTAAGATAAAATGCATAATATTGGGTGGGTGGAGGCCAGAAAGGTTTCAGGAAGATGGAAGGGCATGAAAAAAAGCTAACCATAGGCCTCAGTGGCTAGAGCCCAGGCAGCAAATGCAAATGTGCTTCAAGCTGTATTAAGAACTTTGCCTTTATTCTACGTGAAATAATACATGAGCTTGGATGGATATTAGCTAAGAATCTTTCAGTTGTATATAGTATCTTGTTTGGTTGCAAATGATAAAAACCAAACTCAAAATAACTGAAAATTGGCCGGGCGTGGTGGCTTATGCCTGTAATCCCAGCACTTGGGAGGCCGAAGTGGGTGGATCGTGAGGTCAAGAGATCGAGACCATCCTGGTCAACAAGGTGAAACCCCGTTTCTACTAAAAACACAAAAAATTAGCTGGGCATGGTGGCGCGTGCCTGTAATCCCAGCTACTCGGAAGGCTGAGGCAGGAGAATTGCCTGAACCCAGGAGGCGGAGGTTGCGGTGAGCCGAGATCGCGTCATTGCACTCCAGCCTGGGTAACAAGAGTGAAACTCCGTCTCAAAACAAAACAAAACAAAAAAACAAAAGAAAAAACCTGAAAATTAAAAGAGAATTTATTGGCTCCTATAAAAAAAGAAATACAAGGTAATGGGGGCTTGGATAACTCTGGAGACATAAAACATTATTAGATCTTCCTCTCTCTGTCCAGGCTGTATTTCCCTGTGTGTTTCTTCTAAGCACATCTGCTGAAGACAGACTTTTCTTTCTGTGGTTGGGTAGGAATGAGATGTGAGGCGTAGGCTTTAACAAATTCACACTTACATTAACACAGCATGACAAACTCAGGAGATTAAAAGAGCTTTCTTTATAAAAGAACTTAACTTCTTTATAAAACTCAAGGGCAGAATTTTTTTCTGGGCAAGTCACGTGCCAAAACCCTGGAAAATAAGGAATTATGATTGATCAGTTGTAGGGAACATACACCTTCTTGGGGGTAGGGACAGAACCCAAGGAATTAAAAGACAAGTAGTTTTGCAAAGGACGTGTGCATGTTTGTGGGGAAAGAAGTGAGAAGAAGGGACACAGTAACCACCAGAAGGTAGAAAGGGATGCTGAGCACAGAAAAATAATAGGTCTTTCTAGTTACAAGGTATGAAAATTTCTTCAAGTGTTTGCTCTGTGGAGGGGAAAAAAGACTTTTTCATAGCTTTTCATAGCTAAGACTTGCAAAGTAGTCCTAAATCCTCGTAAATCCACTCTACCATTAAAATTCTCTCATTTGTTCATTAGGCAAATATTAACTGAGTGTTTACTTCGTTCAAAGCTTTATTTTAGCTGCAATACACAAAGCAAAATATAGTGCCTCCCAAGTTATAGTTGATTGTCAAGGAAGAGAAATTCTCAACTAAACTCAAGGAAGTGGGATTGGGAGTGCTAGTGTAAAGCTAGAGTGAACATGGAATGGAAATAAAAGGAGCTGGAGATTAGGATAGATGGCTGTTCTGCATTCAAAGAGTGATACCTCTGGGCGGGAATCTTTTTTATCTTCTCTTTAGCATTCCACCAAATGTGTGGTTCAAATAGTGGGGACACATCTGTTTCCCTCTGTCCAGCTAAAAAAGGTTTTTTAAATATCCCAGAAAGAACGCCTGTTTGGCTTTACTAATAACTGTTGTGACAGCTGATCATTGTCTTCCATTGGTTTCCCACAGAACCCAAGTTGGAGGCAAGGATTTAAGAGCTGGTAGTTAACTGGGGAGAATGTACCTGGAAGCACTTTTAAGGGAGTGGGAAATTGAGACACGAAAGGGAAGGAAGCCCATAAAGGATTCCTCATTGAGCAGGTTACTGCTGTAGACAACTGGTTTTTATATCCCACTGGGGGACTCTGGGAGACAGTGTAGAATATTTCTCAGAGTTATCCCAATTGAGAGGCAAATAAGTTGGGTATTTCCCCTCCAACTTCTGTCTGTCAGTGGCTGAATGCTAATTCCAGGGGCTTTAACTTCCAGGTCATCTAGCCTGTCCATTTCCCTCAAGTGGGAAGTGGCAGGTGCTTACAGCAAGATGCTGTGGGAGGGGACTTAGGCAGGGAACCAACAGCATCTGTTAGGAAAAACCCTATTCCTGTCAAATCATAGGTTGATGGCCTTTGGGTCAGTGTCTAATCAGCTTTGGCTCTTGTAGGAGTTGTACTTACATGGTATTAAACAGAATCTAATAGACTCCTTTTTCAGGAGGATTGTGAATCATGGCAGTAACTGTTCAGTAACATGTGTAGTACAAAGGGATATAAATACAAAGATACTGGGTGGGCACCATGGCTCACTGTTATAATCCCAGCACTTTGTAAGGCTGAGGTGGGCAGATCACCTGAGGTCAGGAGTTCAAGATCAGCTTGGCCAACATGGCGAAACCCTGTCTCCAATAAGAATACAAAAGTTATTCAGGTGTGGTGGCACACACCTGTAATCCCAGCTACTCAGGCAGCTGAGGCAGGAGAATTGAAAATTGCTTGAACCCAACAGGTAGAGGTTGCAGTGAGCCGGGATCACACCACGGCATTCCAGCCTGGCCAACAGAGTGAGACTCCGTCTCAAAAAAAGAAAATAAATATGAAGATACTTACAATGGAAGATAATTTATCTGGAAGTCTAAAAACCATAGCTTCCTAATAGCACAACTGTCATAAAAGAATGATGTAGATTAGCTAATACTGGCAATAATGGAGCAACTATGTCACTGGTCGCACATGTGTTGTGAGAATTCTTAGTTATCTATAGACTAGGCACACAAAAAACTGGTTTTGAAGCCTTATATTGTAGTTATACAAATATGTATTGTGTAGATTCCAATCTATATAATGGAAAGAACAAACCAAGAAAATGCATTCATTATTTCCTTCCTTGAAGATTTTTTTTTTTTTTTGAGACGGAGTTTCGCTCTTGTTACCCAAGCTGGAGTGCAATGGTGAAATCTCGGCTCACCGCAACCTCCGCCTCCTGGGTTCAGGCAATTCTCCTGCCTCAGCCTCCCGAGTAGCTGGGATTACAGGCGGGTGCCACCATGCCCAGCTAATTTTTTGTATTTTTAGTAGAGACGGGGTTTCACCATATTGACCAGGATGGTCTTGATCTCTTGACCTCATGACCTACCCGCCTTGGCCTCCCAAAGTGCTGGGATTACAGGCTTCAGCCACCGTGCCTGGCCCTCCTTCCTTCAAGATTTAATCCAAAGTCTGTATGGGCAGCTTGGGGCAGGGGGATGAGCAGTGGTGGTGGTGACCTGGCATTCAGAGTTGCAGCCTGAGAGATGAGGAAGGCATCCATGGGAGGCAGTGGCAGTGGCAGCCAGAAACAATGTGTCAAAGCATGACTGGGGTGAGAAGAGTGTTCACATGGAAGGGCAATGGCAGCAGTGGGAACTACTTATGTACAGGGAGATAGAACAAATACTTCACTATATTGAGAAAAATGGTTGCCAGGATTTTCACTGTTGGAGAAGGTAAGTACAAACGAGTAAATGAGAATGGACCCAGTGTTGTTGAATTGAAAATACTGGTGAAATTATGAGTTTTAATAGATAGGTAGGTAGGTAGATATAGTTGTAAATGTATCCATATATACACATATATATGTATATGCACATATCGCCTAGTTCTGTTCGTCATGAGGGCCTGAAAACAGAAATATCCCAATAGCAATGACCACATTTAGCATCAAGATCTTTTATTATTTTTTAAACTAACTAAAAGCAACAAGGCAGAGTTGAGGCAGGGAAAGTACAAGATGAGCCTGGAGCATCTTCTTGTGTCAGAAAGTAAGGGCATGCTCAAAGAAAGATGGGAGTGTTAGAAGAACAGAAAAGCCAGGTTTCAGACGCTCTCATGGGCCAAAATTTGGGACAATTTGGTCATCAAAATAAATAACAATAACATGGATTATAAAATTGAATTAAATATGATTTTATAAATCTATGCTGATATAAATAAGCAATTACATGTAGAAAGGACAAAGATTTCCCTTACAACTAGTAAATGTAGGAGGAATGATGGAATTAGAAAATTGTTATTTGACAACCACCGTAGAGATACTTAATTCAGAAAAAAATCACTAACTACTAAAATGAATGGATAAAATTTGGAGAATGGAATAAATTACCTCTTAACAAACTAATTGGTGAGAAAGTTTAAAAAGTGTAAACTTACCATGGGAAAGCTTGGCAGACAGCAACCTAATCAAATGTAACTGAAGACTCATTGAGGGGAGTTTTCTTTTTTTTTTTTTAGACAGTCTTGCTCTGTTGCCCAGGCTGGGGTGTAGTAGCATGATCATGACTCACAACTCACTGCAGCCTCAGCCTTCTACCACCACACCTGGATAATTTTTTTGAGTCTTTTGGTAGAGACAGAGGCTCACCATATTGGCCAGGCTGGTCTGAAACTCATGGCCTCAAGTGATCGGCACACCTCAGCCTCCCAAAATGCTGGGATTACAGGGATGAGCCACTATCCTAAGTACTGAGGGGAATTTTCTAACACAAACGGAGTCACTCCGAAGCAATAACCTCTTTACCTCCGAGGATTATCCAGCCACCCCGTTTATTACCTCCCACATCCTCCCTCACCATCTCCTCCTCAAATGACCCTTTTAACCAAGCTCCCATTAAAAATAAAAATGAGATAATTCCACTCTGAGTCTTAAAAGACCTTTTTTATTTTCATAACTGTTTCCTTTTCACAAACATTTCAAAATATTTTGAATGGAAATTTTGATTAATTCTTGTTTCTTGCTTAAGTTATGGCTGTGTGATTTACAGTGAGAATTGTGACCATAATGCACAAAGTACTGGTGAGTTTCAACAGAGGAATGTTGCTGGTAAAAGTCTTGTGGGAATTGATACACTGCTCTGACAGTTTACTCACTGCAGTGAATTTTAAGTAGCCTCAAATTCTTTGAGTTTTCCATTAAAAGGTATACTCTATATCCTCATCTCTTGTGACATTGTGACTTTGGCCAATAGAATATGAAGTGACATTGTGTGGCTTCCTAGCTGAGGCCTCAGAAGTCATGAAGCTTCTGCTTTGTCTCCCCGGGATCTAGCTACTATGTGAGAAACCCAGAGCTACCCTACCACAAGAGGCTTGTGTAAAGGCAAACTGAGGCATGCAGTCAACAGCCTCAGTCAACCGCCAGACACCAGGACCAGCCAGCCCCTAGCTACCTTGCCAAGTGACTACAGACACCTATGCCAATCCATCCAATCCTGGAGAGCAGAGACGAGTCATCCCCATTGAGAGTCCTGCCCAAAATACCAACCTATAGAATTAGGAGCCTTAATAAACCAGGAGTTAGCAAACTAGAGCTTGTGGGCCAGTTTTGGCCCACTGTCATTTAAAAATGTTTTAAATTTTAATTGTAATTATTTCTAGAGAACACCTCACTCTGTTGCCCAGGCTGGAGTTCAGTGGCATGATCATAGCTCAGTGCAGCCTCAAAAACTCTTGGACTTGAGTCATCTCAGCCTCCCAAGTAGCCAGGGCTACAGGTGCTCTTCACCATGCTCAGCTCATTTTTATTTTACTTTTTCCAGAGATGGGGTCTTGCAATATTGCCCAAGTTCATCTTGAACTCCTGGCCCCCCAAAGCACTGGGATTATAGGTGTGAGCCACTGCATCTGGCCATACTGTCTCTTTTTGTAAATAAAATTTTATTGGAACATAGCCAAATCCATGTGTTCACATATTTTCTATGGCTGCTTTTGGGTCACAGTGAAGTTGAGTACTTGTGGCAGAGATTGCACAGCACACCAAATTTAAACATACGTACGCTTTGGCCCTTTGCAGAAAGTTTGCCAACTTTTATTTTAAGCCATTAAGTTTTGGGGTGGTTTGTCATGCAGCCATAGATACCCAAACCTTTACAGCAGAAGACGAGTCAAGTCCTTGCTTGAACTAGAATTAATTTCTATAATTTTATGTACACATGCTTGAGACCTATGAAGGCATTTAACTTTATCTAGACCAACATCTGTTTTCATATGAGTAACAATCTCATTTTTCTAAAAAGAATATGTTAAGAATGCTTGGCACAATATTCACTCTCTTGATACAAGACCCTTTTGGAATTTAATAACCAGATAAAATCCAATATGGCTCTTTTCCATCCTCAAAAAGCATTTCATTTAAAAAAATTATTCATGCTAAAGTGATTTCAACTTGAAGTCAGAAATGAGCCTCAGCAGTGTGTGAGAATCTTTCAAAGTGTAATAATTCACCACAGAAAGCAACCTCCAAGTATTATTGCTGCATTTTCACAACTTTTGCCTGATAGTTGGTCCTTATCTCTCTCTCTTTTTTTTTTTTAAGAAAAGTAAAATATTAGCCTGTCTTCAACCTTCAGAGAGATGAGCCATGTTTTTGACTTGTTCAAGGTATTTTTAAAAACGAATTTTAGGGATTGGCAATCTGTGTAATCCTGCCTTATTGAGAAGTGTATGCATAGATATTCCACATGAGCTTGAGAAATATGAATAAATATAATGTCTCAAACGCTGTCAAACTCGGATACTCATCTGCGTACTGCAGAAGTTTACAGTCTGCTCTTCTGTGCCTAAATACGTGGACAAGCAGTTAAAAGTGAGTAAATGCTACTATTTCTGCAACAAACTGTGAAATAAAAGCCAAGGAGATGAGTGATATAATGTATTTTTATCATGCAGTTATGCAGAAATATGAAATGTACAACAGGGCATCAGGGTATGTGGTTGATTCTCCTGGATCACTTTTGAAGCAACTATGAAAGAAAATGGTGGTTATCAAAACAATGTAAAACTCAGGATCTAAATTACCATCAATACGGGTTATTGTGATTCTGGGGCCTAAATTTAGGTTAGCAGTCATACCTGGTCTTTCCTCCAAGATATTTTATTTCACCCATTCAAATTTTAGGAAAACCTTCTACAGCTTCTACCTTCATCTGTGTCTTTCCTGCTGGCACATAATTTATAACACAGATCCAATATTTTAATATTTTTTTAAATGACATGTTATATTTTTATTGTCCTTGATCCAGAATTGTAGCATTTTAGAACTGGAAAAGACCTTAAAGATTATCTGGTCCAGTTGCCTCATTTTACAGAAGAGAAAATTGTTTCTTTTCATGTATATATATTTCTTTTTTTCTTTCTTTCTTTTTTTTTTTTTTTGAGACGAAGTTTCACTCTTTTTACCCAGGCCGGAGTGCAATGGCACCATCTCAGTTCACCGCAACCTCTGCCTCCCGGGTTCAGGCAATTCTCCTGCCTCAGCCTCCCGAGTAGCTGGGATTACAGGCACGCGCCACCATGCCCAGCTAATTTTTTTGTATTTTTAGTAGAGATGGGGTTTCACCATGTTGACCAGGATGGTCTCGATCTCTTGACCTCGTGATCCACCCGCCTCGGCCTCCCAAAGTGCTGGGATTACCGGCACTAGCCACTGCACCTAGCCTCATGTATATATATTTCTTATCTCCAAAGGACCAATTTATATAATACCATTTTCACATACCGAACAAACTACCATATTCTAGATCATTTTGAGTCAAATAGCGGTAATGTGCATCAACCAAGTTAATTCATGACATTTTAACAATTTAATGAAGAAGTTGAGAATATTCTGGTTGTTTAAAGATTATGAGAACTTGGTTAAGATTCTTAAACGATCAGCAATAAAATTTAAAGGGATCTAAAGTTGAGAATAAGTTGTGAATTTGCCAGTAGACTTGTGTTATGAGCTGAATTTTGTTCCCCCAAAATTCATATCTTGAAGTCCTAACCACCAATATCTCAGAACGTGACTGTAGTTGAATATAGGAGCTTTAAAGAGGTAAGTAGCCTGGGTGCGGTGGCTCATGCCTGTAAGCCTAGCACTCTGGGAGGCTGAGGCAGGTGGATCACTTGAGGTCAGGAGGCTGAGACCAGCCTGGCCAACACGGTGAAACCCTGTCTCTGCTAAAAATATAAAAGTTAGCCAGGCATGGTCACCCAGGCTGGAATGCACTGATGGCGATCTCTGTTCACTGCACCCTCCGCCTCCTAGGTTCATGCAATTCTCTGCCTCAGCCTCCCGAGTAGCTGGGATTACAGGTGCCTGCCATGATGCCTGACTAATTTTTGTATTTTTAGTAGAGTCAGGGTTTCACTGTCTTGGCCAGGCTGGTCTTGAACTCCTGACCTTGTGATCCACCCACCTCGGCCTCCCAAAATGCTGGGTATACAGGCATGAGCCCCTGCGCCTGGCTTCCATCAATCTCTTAACAAGGTCAAGGAATTGAACTTGCCAAGAAAGAACTTTCCTAGGCTGAAGGAGAAAAGGGAGAGACTGTGAACAGTTAGCCATTATTCTTTTTTCACATTGGCAACAATATGAAGTGGCTATCAAAAAAATGTAATGCAGGCCGGGCGTGGTGGCTCACGCCTATAATCCCAGCACTTTGGGAGGCCGAGGCGGGTGGATCACAAGGTCAAGAGATCGAGACCATGCTGGTCAACAAGGTGAAACCCCGTCTCTACTAAAAATACAAAAATTAGCTGGGCATGGTGGCACATGCCTGTAATCCCAGCTACTCGGGAGGCTGAGGCAGGAGAATTGCTTGAATCCAGAAGGCGGAGGTTGCGGTGAGCCGAGATTGTGCCATTGCACTCCAGCCTGGGTAACAAGAGCGAAACTCTGTCTAAAAAAAAAAAAAAAAAAAGTAATGCATTTTGCACATTACATTGTACAATGTTGTTGCCAATATTAAGTTTGCAGTAATCCAATGTGGCTGGTGTCTTCATAAAAAGAGGAGATTAAAGACACAGACACACACAGAGGAAGGACCGTGTAAGACACAAGGAGAAGATGACCATCTACTAGCCCAGGAGAAATGACGCCAAAGAAACTAACCTTAACCATACCTTGATCTTGGACTTCTAGCCTTCAGAATTGTGAGAAAATAAACTTGGTTTATTTAAACCACTTACTATGTGGCACTTAGTTCTGGCAGCCATAGCAAAGTAATGCACCTTGTAAAAATGTGTCACCCAGGGCGGAAGATAATAAGGCAGATGTTGTCTGACCAAATGGCATGATTGTCATTTGTATTGCACTGATCACCACAGCTCTGTTGATGCAACAGAGGTAAACTGGGATTTTGTAAACTGTACATAGTTGAGATATCCTGTGACTGCTTTTCAGCTCAAAGTTCCAACCAAAGACACACATTTCAGACATCCCAAAATAACTGGAAAATATTTAAATTTTACCTAAGTCTCTCAGAACACATACAATGTAATGCAATATTCCTAACACGTGATAACACTTCATTAAAAATCTCTTTCCTCATCTGAAAAGCCCCCCTTGCCACAACATAGCAGCTAATCTAATTTCTTTCTCTTTTCTTTCCTTTATAAGCTTCCCAAACTTGCTCTCTTAGCCCTTGCTTATTGGCTTTTTCCTTTCTCAGCAACTTCTTTTTTCTTGTGCAACTCTCCAACTTTTCTAAGAGATTAAATCAAACCTTTTTCCTCGACCCAATCCATCAATCTTTTAACAACGCCAAGGAAATGAACTTGCCAAGGAAGAACTTTCCTTGGCTGAAGGAGAAAAGGGAGCGACTGTGAACAGTTAGCCATTAATTTTATTTTTCACATTGGCAACAATGTGAAGTGGCTGTCAGAAAATGTAATGCATTTTACACATTACATTGTGCAATATTGTTGCCAATATTCAATCATGGTAATCCAAAAACTTTCAATGTTTAAATGTTAAGGAAAATCATCCCTATCTTGCACTCTTGTTTTTAATTTTTTAAAAACATAAATGAAAAACTTTCTGTGGTCTTCCTGATAAGTTTCATTTTTTGGCCTAAGGTTTAAAATCCCAGGATCTTTTAAAATATTTTTTCTCTGTCATCTAACATATTGGACATCATTTCTAGTTTAATTAATCTGATAGGCTTGAGACCACCAGCTGAGTATGAGTCAGCAGTATAGTATGGCTGTTTTTATAAAGCTAACTCTGATGGTGAAATATATTAATAGGTCTATGACATCCAGGAGCTAGGAAAATATTCTTCTGCTAAACTTAGAAATTGGTCACACCCTTAAAGTATGATGCCAATTTTGGGCACTGGCATTTTAATGCACATGTGAAATGGCAGGGAAGATTTGAGAGTAGGATAACAAAATGAACCAAAAAATGAAATAAAATATGGTTAAAATAGTGGTGATTATTAAAGTGAGAGAAGAAAAACGTACATTTTTACGAATGCACTCAATAAGGAAGACGTTTGTCTGTTGCTTTTCAGTTTCTCAGGGAGTCCAGGACAGAACAAGAGGACATGGCCTTTGGAATACTGGAAACAACATAAAGATCATTATAGGACTGTCTAAATAAATTATGGTGCCTCCATATAATAGAAAAATACCATGAAACAACTAATAAAAACATACTCAGTTTTTTTGTGTCATCTTGGAGTAAGGAAGACCTTTCTAATAATCACATAAATCCAAGCCATACAGTGAAAACATATTAATTTTGAAATTTCCTTAGAAAAAAATCTAGAAAGAACATTTAAAAGAGAATATCTTAATCTTCTTCATATGGCTAGTCAGTTACCTCAGCACCATTTATTAACTAGGGAGTCCTTTTCCCATTGTTTGTTATTGTTGACTTTGTCAAAGATCAGGTGGCTATAGGTGTGTAGCTTCACTTCTGGGTTCTCTATGCTGTTCCATTGGTCTATGTGTGTCTTTGTATCAGTACCATGCTGTTTTGGTTACTGTAGCCTTGTAGTGTAGTTTGAAGTCAGGTTGTGTGATGCCCACAGCTTTGTTCTTTTTGCTTAGAATTGCTTTGGCTATTCAGGCTCTTTTTGAGTTCCATATGAATTTTAGAATATTTTTTTCTAATTCTGTGAAAAGTGACATTAGCAGTTTGATAGGAATAGCACTGGATCCATAGATTGCTTTGGCCAGTTTAACCACGGTGATTCTTCCAATCCATGAGCGTGGAATGTTCTTCCATTTGTTTGTATAATCTATGACTTATTTCAGCAGTGTTTTGTGGTTCTCCTTGTAGAGATCTTTGACTGTTTTGGTTAGATGAATTCCAAGGTATTTTCTTTTGTGGGTGTATGTGGCTACTGTAAATGAGATTGTGTTCTTGACTTGGGACTCAGCTTGAACATTATTGGTGTATAGAAATGCTACTGATTTTTGTACATCAATTTTGTATCCTGAAACTTTGGTGAAGTCCTTAATCAGCTCTATAAGACTTCTGGCAACATCTTTAAGGTTTTCTAGATATAGAATTGTATCCACGGCAAAGAGAGATAATTTGGCTGTTTCTTTTCCTATTTGGATATCTTTTATTTCTTTCTCTTGCCTGATTGCTCAGGCTAGGACTTCAAGTACTATGTTGAATAGTAGTGGTGAGAATGGGCATCCTTGTCTTGTTTTAACTCTTAAATTGAATGCTTCCAGCATTCGCCCATTCAGTATAAAGTTGTCTGTTGGTTTATCATAGATGGCTCTTATTATTTTGAGTTATATTCCTTCAATGCCTAGTTTGTTGAGGGTTTTTATCATAAAGGGATGTTTGATTTTATCACAAGCTTTTTCTACATCTATTGAGATGATCATATGGTTTTTGTTTTAACTGCTACTTATGTGGTGAATCACACTTATTGATTTGCATATGTTGAACCATCCCTGCAACCAGAAAAAGAGCGTACTTGACTGGCTAGCCATATGCAGAAGAATAAAACTGGACTTCTACCTTTCACCATATACAAAAATTAACTTAAGGTGGATTAAAGACTTAAGCATAAGATCTAAAACTACAAAAATCCTAGAAGAAAACCTAAGAAATAGCATTCTGGACATCAGCCTTGGCAAAGAATTTATGACTAAGTCCCCACAAGCAATTGCAGCAAAACCAAAAATTGACAAGTGGGACCTAATTAAACTGAAGAGTTTCCACACATCAAAAGAAACGATGAGCAGAGTAAACAGACAACCTGTGGAACGGGAGAAAATATTTGCAAACTATGGATCCAACAAAGGTCTAATGTCCGGGATCTATAAGGAACTTCCACAATCAACAAGCAAAAAAGGAATAACCCCATTAAAAAATGGCCAGAGGACACGAAGAGACACTTCTCAAAAGAAGACATACATGCAGCCAATAAATATATGAAAAAATTCTCCATGTCGTTAATCATTCAAGAAATGCAAATCAAAACCATAATGAGACACCATCTCGCACCAGTCAGAATGGCTACTATTAAAAAGTCAAAAAGTAATAGATGTTGGTTAGGTTGTAGAGAAAAGGGAACACTTATAAATCCTCTTGGTGGGAATGTAAATTAATCTAACCACTGTGGAAAGCAGTTTGGAAATTTGTCAAATAACTTAAAACAGAACTACTATTTGACCCAGAAATCTCATGACTAGGTGTATGCCCAAAGGAAAATAAATCGTTCTACCAAAAAGACACATGCATTCATATGTTCATCCCAGCACTTTTCGCAATAGCAAAGACATGGGATCTACCTGGATGCCCATCTGTGGTGGACTGGATAAAGAAAATATGGTATATATACACCATGGAATACTATTCAGCCGTGAAAAAGAACAAAATCATGTCCTTTGCAGCAACACCAATGCAGCTGGAGGCCATTATCCTAAGTGGATTAACGTAGGAACGGAAAACCAAGTACCACACATTCTCACTTAAAGTGAGAGCTAAACATTGAGTACACATAGCCACAAAGATGGAAACAATAAACACTGGGCATTAGGGACTCCTGGGGTGGAAGAAGGGTAGGAGGGAGGGTTGAAAAACCACCTACCTAGCGCTGTGCTTACTTTCTTGGTTTTGGGATCATTCATACCCCAAACCTCAGCAACACACAATTCACTCAGGTAACAAATCTGCACGTATACCCCATGAACCTAAAATAAAGGGGGGGGGGGAAATATCACAGTAAATAATGGTTAGAGAGGTAATTTCTTTAATGTACAGAAAAACTGAATAAAATGATAAGAAAATTAACCACCCAATGGAAAAGTGGACAAATAATTTTTTTAATTTAAATAAATGCAAATGGATAATAAATGTTGTTTAACTTCACTGATAATTAAAGAAGTCTATTTCATAAGTAGAATTACATATGCTTAAAAAAGTCCAGTTGAGGTTCAGCCTAAAAAATAAATCCTGTCAAACGGGGGAAAAGTGAAACCCAGAGTTGTGGAGAACATAGGTAAGCAAGCACTCTGAGATGCCGGTGGTGGCAGGATGAATTGGTATAAACTTCTTGGAGAATAATTTGGCAATATTAATAAAAATGTAAAATATGCACACTTTGATGCAATCATTCCACTTCTAGAAATGTATCCTGCAGATATTCTTGTAAGTACAGAAAGATACAGACACAATTGCAGTGTTGTTATAGCGAAAAAAGATACCCAAGTGCTCATCAGTTAGAAACTGTTTATAAATTATGGCTAATATGTACAGATGCTCTGTGACTTATGGCAGAGGTTCACCCCTATAACCCATTGTAAGCTGAAAATATCCTAAGTAAAAAATACATTTAATGTCCAAGCACAGCTGCTCTCACCTGTAATCCTAGGGGTTTGGAAGGCTGAGACAGGAAAATCACTTGAGGTTAGAAGTTCAAGACCAGCCTCGGCAGCATAGAGAGAGCCCATCTCTATAAACACAAAAAAATTAACTGAATATGAAGGTGCACACCTGTAGTTCTAGCTGCTTAGGAGGCTGAGGTGGGAGGGTTGCTTGAGCCCAGGAGGTCAGGGTTGCAGTGAGCTATGGTCACGCAGCTGCACTCCAGCCTGGATGACAGAGTGGAACCTTGTCTCAGAAAAATAAATAAAATAAAAATGCATTTAATAACACCTAACCTACTGAACATCACAGCTTAGCCTCGTCTATTTTTTTAATTGACAGAGAAACAATAATGATTATTGGTTATTAATACTAAGAAGACATGAACGAAAACATTGAGCAATTTATCAACTAATCAAGATCAGTTACTTGCCGGGTGTGGTGGCTCACGCCTGTGATCCCAGCACTTTGGGAGGCCGAGGCGGGTGGATCACGAGATCAAGAGATCGAGACCATCCTGGTCAACATGGTGAAACCCCGTCTCTACTAAATATACAAAAAATTAGCTGGGCATGGTGGCGCGTGCCTGTAATCCCAGCTACTCAGGAGGCTGAGGCAGGAGAATTGCCTGAACCCAGGAGGCGGAGGTTGCGGTGAGCCGAGATCGCGCCATTTTACTCCACCCTGGGTAACAAGAGCGAAACTCGTCTCAAAAAAAAAAAAAAAAAAAAAGATCAGTTACTTACACATTGCCATATCAACTTTGGCAAGATTATATTATTCTGACCTAAGTTTTCTGGGTTTTCTTTGCTTGTCTTTTTTACTTTATCTTTATGTTAGTATAATTCTTGCAACTCCATCATGACTTCTCTTTTGTAATAATAAAAATGTGGTCTTAATCATGGTACCCCTGTACCAATTATATAGGTATGCTTTCTTTTTTCTAATTTTTAATTTTTTTATTGTACTTTATGTCCTGGAATACATATGCATAATGTGCAGGTTTGTTACATAAGTATATATGTGTCATGGTGCTTTGCTGCACCTGTCAACCCGTCATCTAGGTTTTTTTTTTTTTTTTTTGAGACGGAGTTTCGCTCTTGGTACCCAGGCTGGAGTGCAATGGCGTGATCTTGGCTCACCGCAACCTCCGCCTCCTGGGTTCAGGCAATTCTCCTGCTTCAGCCTCCCGAGTAGCTGGGATTACAGGCACACGCCACCGTGCCCAGCTAATTTTTTGTATTTTTAGTAGAGACGGGGTTTCACCATGTTGACCAGGATGGTCTCGATCTCTTGATCTCGTGATCCACCGCCTCGGCCTCCCAAAGTGCTGGGGTTACAGGTGTGGAGGTTTTAAGCCCCGCATGCATTAGTTATTTGTCCTGATGCTCTCCCTTCCCATGCCCCCGACACCCCAACAGGCCCCAGTGTGGGATGTTCCTCTCCCTGTGTCCATGTGTTCTCATTGCTCAACTCTCACTTATGAGTAAGAACATACATCGTTGGGTTTTCTGTTCCTGTGTTAGTTTGCTGAGGATGATGGTTTCCAGCTTCATTCATGTCCCGGCAAAGGACATGAACACATTCTTTTTTATGACTGCATAGTATTGCATTGTGTATATGTGGCACATTTTCTTTATCCAGTCTAGCATTGGTGGGCGTTTGGGTTGGTCCAAGTGTTTGCTATTATCAGTAGTGCTGCAGTACACATGTGTACATGTGTCTTTATAGTGGAATGATTTATAATCCTTTGGATATATATTCAGTCATGGGATTGCTGGGCAAAATGGATTTCTGGTTCTAGATTCTTGAGAAATCACCACACGGTCTTTCACAATGGTTGAACTAATTTACACTCCCACCAATAGTGTAGGTGTTTCTATTTCTCCAAAGTCTCACCAGCATCTGTTGTTTTCTGACTTTGTAGTGATTGCCATTCTCACCGTTGTAAGATGGCATCTCAGTGTGGTTTTGATTTGCATTTCTCTAATGACCAGTGATGATGAGCTTTTCTTCATAATGTTTGTTGGCTGCATACATGTCTTCTTTGGAACAATGTCTGTTTATATCCTCTGCCCACTTTTGGATGGGGTGGTTTGTTTTTTTCTTGTAAATTTGTTTAAGTTCTTTGTAGATTCTGGATATTAGACCTTTGTCATATTGACAGATTGCAAAAATTTTCTCCCATTCTGTAGGCTGCACGTTCACTCTGATGATAGTTTCTTTTGCTGTGCAGAAGCTCTTTAGTTAAATTAGATCTCATTTGTCAATTTCAACTTTTGATGCAATTGCTTTTGGTGTTTTAGTCATGAAGTCTTTGCCCATGGCTATGTCCTGAATGGTATTGCCTCAGTTTTCTTCTAGGGTTTTTATGGTTTTAGGTTTTACATTTAAGTCTTTAATCAATTTTGAGTTAATTTTTGTATATGGTGTAAGAAGGGGTCCAGTTTCAGTTTTCTGTATGTGGCTAGCCAGTTTTCCCAGCACCATTTCTTAAATAGGAAACCCTTTCCCCATTGCATGTTTTTGTCAGGTTTGTTGAAGATAAGATGGTTGTGGATGTGTGGTGTTATTTTTGAGGTCTCGGTTCTGTTCCATTGCTCTATATATCTGTTTTTGTACCAGTACCATGCTGTTTTGGTTACTGTAGACTTGTAGTATAATTTGAAGTCAGGTAGCATGAGCCTAGTCTGTCTTAAATGTCTTAAGATCACTGACATTAGTCTCCAGTGGGGCAACATCATTGGCAATACAGTCCACTGGAGAGTATCTGTGGGCTGCCCTCCTGGTTGATTGATGGCTGACTGGAAGCTGAGGCGCACTGCTGCGGCCTAGCATTGCAAGTATTGTACAGGCTGGGAAAAGATGAAAGTTCAAAATTTGAAGTACAGTTTCTACTGATGTATATCCCTTTTACATCAGTGTAAACCTGAAAAACGGTAAGTCACATCAGCATAAGTCAGGATCTGTAATATGAAATTCTAGGTAGCCATTTTATATTCCTGTGCCTACAGACATGAATGGCTTTGATATATTATTAGGTGAAAAACAAATTTTAGAAAGCATTATGTATTGTATGACCTCACTTGCAGAAAAATACCTAAGGCAACATGAAAGGCTGGTGGTCAGGCCTACATTCCCTAAAAATGGGAATGAAAGTTTCTTTTTTTTTTTTTTTGAGATGGAGTTTCGCTCTTGTTACCCAGGCTGGAGTGCAATGGCACGATCTCGGCTCACCGCAACCTCCTCCTCCTGGGTTCAGGCAATTCTCCTGCCTCAGCCTCCTGAGTAGGTGGGATTACAGGCATGCGCCACCGTGCCCAGCTAATTTTTGTATTCTTAGTAGAGACAGGGTTTCACCATGTTGACCAGGATAGTCTCAATCTCTTGACCTCGTGATCCACCCGCCTCAGCCTCCCAAAGTGCTGGGATTACAGGCTTGAGCCACCGTACCCGGCCTGAAAGTTTCTTCTCTAGTTAAAGGGATCAGTCTAAAAGAAGCACTAGCAATTAGATTTTGAGGTTCTATTCCTTTTATAGCAGTGGACTCATAAGTTAGGAAGCCACGCTCGGGCATGCAGAGCTTCCAGTCAAATCAGTTTTTAGTGACTTGTTAAATATCAAAAGACGAGATAATAAGACATTTGAGGAATGCCTCCAACATAAGGTAGAGTCGGAAACAGAAAAATAAAGCAACTCAGGAAGCAGATAACCCAGAAATAATACTTGGAGAAGAAAAAAGTTTTTTTTAACTGTTAATACCTTCAGCTTCCATGACAGAGAAAATAATTCTCTTTTCTATAAAAGACTCACCTTCTAAAAGAAAAGAAAGCTTTATGGATAATAAGCAACTATGAAAAAAATCAGTCCAGGCATGATGGCTGTTGCCTGTAATCTCAGCACTTTGGGAGGCTGAGGTGGGCAGATCAGGAGTTTGAGACCAGCCTGGCCAGTATGGTGAAACCTTGTCTGTACTAAAAATGCAAAAATTAGCTGGGTGTGGTGCTGTTTATAATCCCAGCTACTTGGGAGGCTGAGTCAGGAGAATCACTTGAACCTGGGAGGCTGAGGATGCAATGAGCTGAGATTATGCCCCTGCACTGTACCTTGGGTGACAGAGTGAGACTGTCTCCAAAAAAAAAAAAAAAAGAAAAGGGAAATTCAACAGAAGAGTTGGAAGGTAAAGCTCCAACTTTATCTCCCAAATACAATATAATATAGAAAGACAAAAGATAGAAAAGAGGAAAGAAAAGATTATCATTCCAAGAGAGCCAATCTGAATAACAGAAGTTCCAATGTTAAAAAACAAAACCAAAATGAAGGAAGGAAATAATCACACAAACAGCAAAAGTTCCCCAGAACAAAAGGATACAAGTTTCCAAATCGAAAGTGCATAAAGAGCATAATAACTGATCAGCATGCAGTATGAAAAAACACCCATGCCAAGGCAGATTCATTGTGAAATTTCAGATCCCCAGTCATAATGAGACAATCTTAAAAGGAAAAAAACACACAAGCCAGATGACATACAAATTTTTAAAAGTCAGATGGTAGATGAGTCAACGACAATGCCGACAGCTAAAAAACAATGAAGTAAGGACTTTCAAAATTCCAAAGTAAAATTGTTTGCAACTTAGAAATCTATAGGAAGCCAAACTGCAAATTAAGTGAGGGTAAATAAATACATTTTTAGTCATTTAAGAGCACAAACGATTTACTCTTCATAAAGAGTGTTTCGGAAAGTTACTCAAATGTGTGCTTCACCAATGAAGAAAGAAAGCAGAAAAAAGTACAGAATTGGAGTTTGGAAAATAACACATCCCACATAGGAGAGAGGTAAGATAAGTTCAGGGTGAAAACTTCCGGTTCAAAAGAGTGGGACTATGGAGGAGGCCAAAAATCAAGAGGAACTGCTGTGTGTGAGCTATACTGGCTTAAATGTTAGGGTTCTGTTGGAAGGTTTGGGATCTCTTTCATAAAGAAACTAAGCCAACAGGAAAACAGAAACCAAAACCGAGGTAATTACTGACTCCAGGAAACCCACTTTGTACTAGAATAAAATGTAGTGCAGTGAATTAAATGCCTGTGAATGATGCTGAGATCTATCTATCTATATGTGAGGTATCTATCTACATAATATATATCCTATATGTGAGGTATCTATCTACATAATATATATCCTATATGTGAGGTATCTATCTACGTAATATATATCCTATATGTGAGGTATCTATCTACGTAATATATATCCTATATGTGAGGTATCTATCTACGTAATATATATCCTATATGTGAGGTATCTATCTACGTAATATATATCCTATATGTGAGGTATCTATCTACGTAATATATATCCTATATGTGAGGTATCTATCTACGTAATATATATCCTATATGTGAGGTATCTATCTACGTAATATATATCCTATATGTGAGGTATCTATCTACGTAATATATATCCTATATGTGAGGTATCTATCTACGTAATATATATCCTATATGTGAGGTATCTATCTACGTAATATATATCCTATATGTGAGGTATCTATCTACGTAATATATATCCTATATGTGAGGTATCTATCTACGTAATATATATCCTATATGTGAGGTATCTATCTACGTAATATATATCCTATATGTGAGGTATCTATCTACGTAATATATATCCTATATGTGAGGTATCTATCTACGTAATATATATCCTATATGTGAGGTATCTATCTACGTAATATATATCCTATATGTGAGGTATCTATCTACGTAATATATATCCTATATGTGAGGTATCTATCTACATAGTATATATCCTATATATGAGGTATCTATCTACATAGTATATATCCTATATATGAGGTATCTATCTACATAGTAAATATATCCTATATATGAGGTATCTATCTACATAGTAAATATATATCCTATATATGAGGTATCTATCTACAGAATATATATCCTATATAGATATTACATCTATCAATATATTATATATTATCTATCGATATCTCACATTATATATATTCTATATATCTCTCTATATAGATATCTCATATATATACAGTTTTCTGTTTTTGCAGCTTGTGTTTCTTTTTAAAAGATGTGGTTTAAGGCCGGGTGCAGTGGCTCACGCCTGTGATCCCAGGACTTTGGGAGGCTGAGGCGGGTGGATCACGAGGTCAAGAGATCAAGACTATTCTGGTCAACAAGGTGAAACACCTTCTCTACTAAAAATACAAAAAATTAGCTGGGCATGGTGGCACGTGCCTGTAATCCCAGCTACTCAGGAGGCTGAGGCAGGAGAATTGCCTGAACCCAGGAGGCAGAGGTTGCGGTGAGCCGAGATTGCGCCATTGCACTCCAGCCTGGGTGACAACAGTGAAACTCCGTCTCAAAAAAAAATGTGGTTTAAAACCGCAAAAACATCTGTATTAAAATACAAATGAAGGCCGGGCGCAGTGGCTCACGCCTGTAATCCCAGCATTTTGGGAGGCCGAGGCGGGTGGATCACGAGGTCAAGAGATCGAGACCATCCTGGTCAACATGGTGAAACCCTGTCTCTACTAAAAATACAAAAATTAGCTGGGCATGGTGGCGCGTGCCTGTAATCCCAGCTACTCGGGAGGCTGAGGCAGGAGAATTGCTTGAACCCAGGAGGCGGAGGTTGCTGTGAGCCGAGATCGTGCCATTGCACTCCAGCCTGGGTAACAAGAGCGAAACT